>NC_142650.1:25502500-26752500 GCF_055504915.1 Nelumbo nucifera
TGCCATCAAGTATGATAGCCATGTAGGAAAAAAGAAGGAACAATGAGATTCTAAGAAGCAGATAAGAGAAGGAATTGTGGTTTCTAAAGTAATATCAAGTTTCTTAAGAGCAAAATATTCACATTCTCTTGGTCTCACCTATAACTAGTGATGCCACTTGGGGTATGATACAGGAGTAATCTGTAATCCCATATTCCCTTTCCTCTAACTAGCTAGTCTAGTGCAAGCAAATTAATATCTCACCCAGTCCGTTGCCAGAAAGTTAAAATAAACAAATAATTGAGTAAATATCATAAAAAAAGCTAAAATCAACTTATAAAAAAAAGGCTAAAATCAATAAGGCTTTTCTCATCAATTCCATACGATTGACTAATAGAGAATAAATACCAGAACCCAAATAATAGGACAAAAGCATCATATAAAGCCCTATAATACCAAAATATTTTCTAATAAAATCTTAATATGACAGTATTCTATCATGCAAGACTACTATTACTTCTTGAAAGAGTCACAAAATCATCTTATTGATATGAAGCAATAGATGTTCTGGTAGAAAAAAAAATATGAAGCAATATATGTAATTAAAAACTCTCAAGACTACTACTATTTCTCTTCTTAATTCTCTCTTATACTATGGTCTATAAGTTGGTTTCTTCAAACTAGACATTTGCTTGTTCAAATGTATACATCTCAAGGTCTAAATAAATAATACATCACCTCTCTTTCTCAGTTCATCTTGATCCAAGGGAAATTCCTGAGCAGAACTTATAGGACTCATAACATATATGGTGCGTATACATCCATGCATCTTACCATGCAAAAATTGATCAAGAACCACCAATAGATCATCAACATCATCATCTAAGCCTTGTCCCAACTATATGGGATCAGCTAAAAGAATCCTGTTTCGCCATTCTGTTTTGTTCAGTGCATTATCCATCATCAAATTACGGGTGCTCAAGTATATTACCACTTCCACTCAAGTCCTTTTTTGTCTGCCCCTATCTCTTCTAGTCCCTTCCACTTTTAAGGGACTACCAATGG
Source organism: Nelumbo nucifera (assembly GCF_055504915.1). NCBI lineage: Eukaryota > Viridiplantae > Streptophyta > Magnoliopsida > Proteales > Nelumbonaceae > Nelumbo > Nelumbo nucifera. Next base: position 25,503,545 of record NC_142650.1, read on the forward strand.
ATATGCCGCGCTAATATGGGGAAAATGAAATGCAACCATGATGGAATAATTGGAAATCTGCTCTTTACCGCATCATCCGAACAGCAAATGTTTTCTATTAAATCTCCAGAGCAATGATGATCAAATGGCTGTCTCATATTGTTGTGCCATCCTTTGAGGACACACTCTCAACTAGAACTTAGTTTAATGGTTGATCCACGATTTTCATGCACAAAAAAGATGCAGGACTGTGGGCACCTCAAAACAAACAGAGGTTCTCTAGCCCGTGCCAAAGAAGCTAAAGCTTGTCTATCAATGTTTTTGAAAATCAGATTGGTCCAACGCTTGAACCCAAATACCGAGTATCAAAACCTGGTTCAGTTTACAAAACATTGCTTTCTACGGTTAGAAGCCTATGAAATGTTCAGTAAGAACATTGATACAAATAAAAATAATTTTAATCGCAGATAAATGATTTAATCAATAACAATGACGACACTCAACAAAACTCAGCTTTAACCCCAACCATTTAGGGTTGTTGACTTGTTGGCCACACAAATCTTGTCTTTCCATTATGCTCTGTCAAGCAATGTTCCCAAAATTGTAATCACATTGTAAAGTGCCAAGGGGTTTGAATATAATAACATTGTGAATCATATTGTAAATTGTAAGATTTTTTTTCTGGTTTTCTAAATAGACATCATATATTGGTTTTAATGATGGATAAAATCAAAGCAGTGTTGATCATACCTTGTTTATAAGGAGGCAGGGCAATAAAGGTCACAATGCTTATAGTACATGTGGATGATATGGTGATAACTAGCAATGGCTCAAGAGAGCATAGTTGTCAAGGCGACACCTAGCTCTTAGAACCAGAAATTGAAATCAAGGATTTGGGGCATTTGAAATACCTTCTTGGAATTAAGGTAGCAAGGTCAAGTGAAGGCACTAGCATGTACCAAACAAAGTATGTTTTGGATTTGTCAAAGGAGACTGGTATGATGGGGAGTAGACCAACTGGTAATCCCATAAAACAGAATCATGGTTTGCAAGAGTTAAGAGGGAGAGGATTATCTAGAGAAGGAAAGATATTAGAGGTTGGTGCACAAGCTGATTTGCTTATTCACTAGGCACGATACTGCTTGTGCAGTTCATGTTGTAAGTCAGTTCATGCACACCCCCAAAACTCTTCATATAAAGTCTGCTGAGTGGATTCTCAGATACTTGAAGACATCTCCAGGGAAAGGTATATTGTTCAAAAAACATGATAAGCTTGAGGTTGAAGCATTTCCTGATGCTGATTGGGCAGGCTCTATAGGAGATAGGAAGCCTACATCAAACTATTGTACCTTTGTTGGGGAAAACTAATTACATGGGGAAGTGAGAAGAAAAATATAGTTGCTAGATCAAGTGCAAATGCTGAGTATAGGGTTATGGCCCATGGTGTAGCAGAGTTGTTGTAGCTACGGATTCTACTTTCTAAGTTGGGGCTGAAGGCATGTCCAAGGCAGCTAAAACTACTGCTCACATGGAACTGAGCTCTTTTTAATCCATTGGGAATGATGATCCCAAAAAATAGAATAAAAAAAAATGATATAAAAATGTTGTAAATTTGTTTGTTTTGTAGTGGGACTCCAAATAGTTGTCTTGGGTGGCTTTGTAGTCAATTTGGGTCCAAGGGCAATCAGGTGCACCACTGTTGCGTTTTAGTCCCTTGGGAGTTTTTTTGTAAATAAAGTTATCTTTTGGGAGTTTGAAGGTATCTTAAGGAGTTATTGGGGGGGACCTTCTAGGGGTCTTATAAAGAACCTACCAAGTAAATATCTTAGTTGGCTTCTCCAACAAGTCATTAAGTCTTATAAAAGAGTTGGGGCTGTTTTCTATGGGTCTTTTAGCTCATTCTCTCTTTTTTTTTTTTTGATCAATAGGTTCATTCACTTTTATTTGAGCTATAGCTCACCTGTTTTCAAGTATTGGGAGCTCGGATTTCAAGGAGTCAACCCATTGGGCATAATCCCACTACTACTGTAGAAGAACAGTTTTTTTGATAAATACTGTAGAACAGTTCCACGAGGAGTTCTACATCAAGTTCGGTTCTGAAATCTATAAAAGTCCAATTTGCTTTTGTGTTTCCAACTTTATATTGATGTGCTTATTGTTGTTAACTTGAAATATTGCATATAACTTGCTTGTTTAACCACATCACCATGTATATATATATGTCCATTTTGTAATGATAAAATCTCAAGCTGACAAGTGTGATAATGCAATTTGAGTCTAAGAGTGACCATCTTTGGAGAAAAGCAAAAGCCCCTCCCTCCCAGTGTTTTAAAAGCACAAGGGGATTTTTGCACCCAAAGTGCAAGGTGAGGCATGCCTTTGTGAATTCTGAAACAATAAGCAAAGTTATAATTTAAAAAATAAATAAATCAATCAAAATATTAAAAGTAGTATTAATTAAAAATGCAAAATCAAACTAGATATTTTAAAAAGCCCATTAGCGCAAATTAAAATGCATAAACATAACATATAAAACATATTTAAACACTCATTCAAGCATGTGAAACTTTCAATCATTTTATTTCTTTCCCAATCGCATTACTTCAAATAACTAATGCAGTGTTAAACATTTAGTGTTCCTAGTTCTACAAACAGCCTTTGTACTAGGGGGTAACTTAGGCAGGTTGGGTCAGGTTGAAGGCCAACCCAAGCCCAACCTTTAAGGTACAAACCTTAAGCTCAGGCCTAGCCAACCTAAGGTTAAGCATAAATTTATCAACACAAGCCCAATCCAAGCTTAACTGAACACAACATAGGCCAAGCTCAAGCTTGGGTTGGGTTGGCCAGGCTTGAAAGAATTTATGAAATATTTTTTGTACAACCATCTTGTATTGGACTTTATGGCCCAATTTAGGAGTAGAATTGATTGAACATATGTACGCATTTATGATGTGGTTACCTAGAATGACTAAGCATTGACGCAGAAAGGTCACTCTTGGAACATGTTGCAACACCGGCGGCTGTTAACGGTTAACACCAGAGACTGTTAACACTCGGCGACAAACCTCAGGTGGGAGCAAGAAATCCATTGAACAGAAAATGGAGAGTTTCGTTCAGGTGGAAAAATGGGGACGAGTATTTCAACTGGAGAAGAAGATTCTAATGGAGGAAATAACCAACAGAGGGAAGAAACATCTGAAAATAAGGGAAGAAAGTGGTGGACTGGTATAAAGGGTTCATAGATGGTCTACTTTTTGCAGAAAGAATACAGGGATGGGGAAATGAAACGATTTACAATGGGAAGAGATTCACGGTAGTAAACAGAAGGAATAGAAATGGAGGATTTATATTATTGACAGAGTTTTTTTGACAAAGGGAGAAAACAGAAGGAATAGGAATGTGGACTGGGGTAAGAGGAAAGTTGTGAAAGTTAAAAAAGAGGTTGAAGATTGGCAAGAAGTGTTGCACATATTGTTGGAGTTGCTTCAGCCAAAGGAGAAAATTACCCTAATCCTGTTTGATAAGTGAGGCAATACTTGACATGGCCGAACTCCAGAGTGAAAGCATAATCCTAGAAACTACACTTGGCCAGATTGCAGTGGAAAATTGGTTGCCCTCCTGTAATGAAGTGAACATCTCACAAAAAACCTTGTGATCAAGATCCTAGGTTTACCTTTTAATCTCTGGCAGGAAAACATCTTCCACAAGATTGCAGTGGTTTGTGGAGGTGTTTTGGAAGGGCTTTGCGTGCAAAATCTTCATGTGGCAAAACTCAAAGTGGCAGGAGCAAGGTTGGAAAAAATCCCAAGAAGCTTGGACATCTTAGCCAATGACTGCTGGAGAATGGTGTGGCTGGCATCGGAAGTCGAAGCAACTCTCTGGAATAGTTCGGAGGTAGAAGAAGGTGCTGACATGGACTGCTGGAGAACATGTGGCAACAGTTGGGTGGACCGCCCGAAAGGCCAAGTTGACCAAAATTTTGGGGGAGCTGAAAAGTCATGTGATAGCCTTAAGCATAATTTATTGCCATTTAAAGGAGATTTTTTGAAAAAAATTGAATGGGATCCAACGGCCCAGAGGAGAACTTACGTGGAGGTGCTGAGATCTAATAGCGAGCCATCTCGCACCCAATGTACAAAGGAAGACGGAAAGGTTGAGTCGGGTCTTGAGTTTCAAGTTGGGTCACATGACCCTTTAAAAAATCATGTGCATGGTTCCTATGCGCCTATGGGGGACGATTCTTGTGGTCTATCATCGTCCCCATCGGCCTTTGTTCGTTCGTCTCTCCCCCAAACAAAGACGGCAAACAAAGTCCCCCCCCCCATCTCTTTCTCAGGTAGCTGGCGCCTCATCTGCGTAAGGAAAGAAGATTCGGTGGAGGTCGACCGCTGAAGAGAACTCCACGACACCTGAAAAGTCGAACCCTCGTTACAATAGGACCTCGCAAGGAGACTCTGAAGATGATTCAAACTGGGAGGTTTTGAGAGATGTGGAAGAAGATGAAGGAGATTTGCCATCGAGTATAGGCAGCATCAAGCCATCAACTCAACAAAGGCCTGTAACTTCACAGATTTCAAAGCTCTTGGAACTGAACTACTCTTTAATGAAGAAGCTAGTACGGAAATTCTAGAGGTACAGGAATCGGGGATGGTGACTCTACTGCGAAAAGTGGAAGGCCTACAGGTGATTCTTAGAGAGAGGAGAAAGTAGAAACAAATCAAGAACAAAGGCAGGGTAGCAGGTTTGAGGAGATGGGTATCCACTGCAAACCGACCATGGAACCACTTGAGGAACAGCTCCCCCCAGCTACGCAGGTGGCTACTAAACCTGAACTCGAACCATCAGGGTTTGTATTTGGAGTAATCAATGAAAACCAAAATCAGGATCAAGGAGTTTCTTCCCCCTTCCTCTCATTCCAATTCTTTCTTCCTCCCCACTTTACTGTCAAAATTCAACTGATATTGACCCTTGTAGTAATCATCAGCCTTTGGATTTAGTAGCTCCACCTGTTGAAACTTCACCGGTGATGGATAATGACCCATGTGCGGCAGTAAAAGAAGGTGGGGGAGGAGATAAAGACAAGGAAGATGAAAAAATCCCGAAGTTGATTCAAGTGATGGATTCTGAGATGGAAGCTAGGGTAAATGAAACTATTGTAGGCACAAAAGAAAAGGAAAAGGAATTCTATGGGTTAGATGAGAGAGATGTTTGCAGAGAGCCACCCAAACTAAAAGGAAAGGAACAAAAAGAAGCCAAAGGGAAATTTTCCAAAGGGAAGGTCTATCTTAGAAAGGAGGCAGAAGATGACAAAAAAAAGAAAGAGGAGAATGAATGAGGTGAAAAGGCTAGCCTATGGTGTAATCCTATGAGAAGTCTATAAATAGGAAGAGGGAGAAGAAAAGAGGAGAATAGGAATTGGGAATAAGAACAGATCTAGAAAACAAGTGGAATGAAGATTCTTTGTTGGAATGTAAGAGGGCTAGGGAGTGCAAAGAATAGAATTATCAGGAATGTGATAAGAACAGAGAGACCGGTAATTGTCGTGCTACAGATTTGGATGGAAGATGGATAAGAAGTATCTGGAGTAGCAGGGGTCTAAGTTGGTCTTTTGCCCCATCATGGGGTGCCTCGGGTGGGATCCTTACAATTTGGAAGAATGAGGAAGTTGATTGTCAGGAGGAATTGATAGAACAACACTCAGTATCAATAAAAGCCAAGAGGGTGAGTGATGGAAGGGATTGGGTGTTGACTAATGTGTATGGCCCGAACTCATATAGAGAAAGGGATACATTCTGGAAAGAGTTAGCAGCAGTCAAGGGCCTTTGGGAAGGTTCGTGGTGTTTGGGAGGGGATTTCAATGTAATAAGGTATACAAATAAGACAAACAACCCCAATCAGTCCATAACAACAAGTATGAGACACTTCAACTCCTTGTTTGAGTCCCTAGAACTAAGAGAACTTACTTTGTTACAAGCCTCTTTCACCTAGTCAAATTTTCAAGCAAATGAAGTGTGCTCAAAACTGGATAGGTTCCTTTTCTCCATTGATTTGGAAGAGTTGTGGGGAAACTTAACACTGAAAGCCCTACCTAGAGTAACCTCTGACCACACTACCCCCTAAGTCTCTACCAAAAAAACCTTATTGGAGGCCCCACACCTTTTAGATTTGAGAATATGTGGCTAGAAGTTCCAAACTTTTTGCAAATGGTAAAAGATTGATGGTCAGAAGGTGGAATAAGGACTAGAGAGAAAGTGGTGAGATTCTCCAAGAAGTTGAAAAGATTGAAGCAAAAGGTCAAGGAGTGGAATAAAGAGGAATTTGGAAAACTTGAGGTCATAAAGGAAGAATTAGCCAGAAAAATAGAGGAAGCGGACCAAAAGGAGGCCCGGAAAGAGTCGGGCTAGAGGATAGAACTGAAAGATGGAACTTAGAAGTGTAACTAATGGAGATCCTGAGGAAGGAAAACTTTTCTTGGAGACAAAAATCTAGGTGTAAATGACTTCTGGAGGGGGATGGAAATACTAGATTTTTCCACTCCCTAGCAAACGGGAGAAGACGGAAAAACCAAATCTCCATATAAAGGTGGAGGGAAGAGTAGTAAACTCAAAGGAGGAAATTGAAAGGCGCTTTGTGGATTATTTCAAATCAATCCTTGCCTCCTCTGATGAAAGCAATTCAGAATTGGGAGAATTACAGTGGGACAGAGTGCCAGATGGATCTAAAGCTTCGGGGCCGAATGGATTTTCAATGGCGTTCTATTAGGATTGTTGGGAAATCTTGAAAGATGAATTAATGGATGTATTTGTGGAGTTCTATCAAAAAGGGAAGTTGTTACCGCCTGGAGCAAATGCAACTTTTATTGCTTTAGTGCCAAAAAAGAAAGAAGTCAAAACCCCTAAGGATTACAGAACGATAAGTCTTGTGGGTAGCCTGTATAAGATCAATGCTAAAGTCCTACCTGGCAGGTTGAAAACTGTCTTGCCCTTTGTTATCTGTCGAAACCAAGGAACTTTTGCAGAAGGGAGACAAATTGTGGATCAAATCTTATGAATGTGTGGCAGCTAAGAAAAAACAATGTGGCAAAGGTTTGATTTGTAAATTGGACCTAGAAAAAGCTTATGATATGGTGGATTAGTCCTTCCTGTTGAATCTCATGGAAAAGATGGGTTTAGGTGAAAGATGGAGTCTGTGGATTAAAGGATGTATTAGCTCGGCACATTTTTCTATTATGATGAATGGGGTAGCAAAGGATTTCTTCCAGGCTAAAAGAGGACTCAGACAAGGTGATCCCTTATCCCCATTCTTATTCACTTTTGTGGCTGAGGTCTTGAGTAGACAAATCATCAAGGCTGACCAAGATAACTAGTTTAAATTTTGGAGGATTGGTAGATCAGAAGTGGTGGTTTCTCACTTGCAATTTGCTGATGATATAATCATTTTCTGTGAAAGTTGTGATGAATCCAGTTTAAGGAATTTGAAAAGTTTGGTGGACAAGTTTCAACAGGCCCCCAAACTGAAAGTGAATTGGGGAAAAAGTTGTGTAGCTGGAATAAACATTGGGGAGGGGGACATCCAAGCCATGGCAAATTTGCTAGGCTGTGTAATGAAAAGTTGGCCTCTAAAATACTTAGGTATGCCCTTGGGGGGGAATCCGAAAGCTGAAAGCTTTTGGAAGCCACTGTTAAAGAGGTTGACAAAGAAATTGGCAATGTGGAAGAGAAATTATATTTCCTTGGGGGGAAGAATGACCTTGATAAAATCTACCCTAGCAAACCTACCCACTTATTTCCTCTCCACCTTTAAGATCTCGGTGAAAATAGCTAGGAAGTTGGAGAAGATTATGAGGGATCTTTTGTGGGAACCTGGCGATGAAAAGAAGGATCATTTAGTGAAGATGGAGCAAGTTTGTTACACACTAAGGAGCAGAGTGGCCTAGGTATAGGGAACATATTAAAGAAAAATAAGGCTTTTTTAGGGAAATGGCTATGGAGATTCCCTTGTGAAGAAGATAGGTTATGGTACAAGGTCATTAAAAGCATTCATGGTGAAGCAAATAACGGTTGGGATGCAAAACTAGCTTCCAATGCAGCTCCAAATTCCCCTTTGAAGGCAATCTTTGAGGTACTACCAAACTTTCTTCAATTTATCCGGTTTGATGTCGGATGTGGCAATAAAGTTTTATTCTGGGAAGACCTTTGGGTTGGGGATTTGCCTCTTATGGTTAAATTCCCAGACCTCTACTCCTTATCAAACCTTAAAAACAAACCTGTTGCTAGGATTGGTATGCTTTCAGATTTGGGTATCTCTTGGGACTTTGGCTTCAGAAGAGAGTTGAGGGAAAATGAATGTGAGTCCTTAGTGCTTTTGATCTCAACACTTGAGAAGGTCTACTTAGACCAATCTATAACTGTTAGTAGAGCATGGTCCCCAACTCCTGATGGTTTATTTTCTTGTGCATCTTTCTTTGGTTTGCTCACTCACTTTGATCCTTTGGGGGTGAACTTCCCAGTGAGAGAAATCCGGTGTAAACCGATCCCTCCAAAAGTACAAGCTCTCTGTTGGGAAGAGTTCCTAGGGAAGGTAAACACTTGTGATGTGCTATAGAAAAGGAGGCCAAACAAATGCCTTTCTCCTCATGTGTGTGTCCTTTGTATCGATTGTGGTGAAACCCTACCCCACTTACTTTTGTCCTGCTCTTTTGTTTCTGGTATTTGGAATGTTGTTTGTTCTCTCTTTGGATGCAGATGGGCTCTCCCACAAGATGTGGTAAGTCTATTCAGCCCCTCCTTCCTGAGACAACAAAAGAAAAGAGGAAAGTGCTTATGGAAGGCAGCAAGAGCTGCTACAATAGGGACTATATGGGAGGAAAGAAACCTAAGACTTTTCTCTGAAAAAAGTAAATCAAAGGAGGAAGCCATTGAAGCCATAAAAAATCAGAACTGCACATTGGGTGATGACCATGGAGCTATTCAAAAATTTCTCCATGAATGAGATTCTAAGAAGTTGGACTGAAGTAGAACAAACAGATGCACCCAAAGTAGTTGTGAGAGTGGAATGGAAGCCACCTGCACTGAACAAACTAAAACTAAACTTTGATGGGAGTTCCTTTGGTAACCTAGGAAGGGCAGGCATAAGGGGTGTGATTAGAAATCATCTAGGTGTGGTGGTGGCACTCTTCTCAAGACCAATAGGTATTGGTGACTCAATACAGGCTGAATCTCTAGCCCTACTTCAAGGTCTAAAGATGGCTGAGCAGATAAGAACAATAGATTTAGAAATAGAAGAAAACTCACTACTGGTCATTTCTTGGGCTAAAAACATCACATCAGTACCTTGGAAGCTAAAATTTATCTTCAGAGAAATTGGCATATTTGCAAGGAGGCTCAACTCTCAGTTTGGTTGGGTCAAACAGAATGCAAATGGGATGGCGGATACCCTAGCAAAACAGGGGGCAAATAGATCTACCTTGTACTGGGCAGAACTGTAGCTGATTGTATGTGGTTGCAGATTAGGTTAATGCATTTCTGCAACCTATAACTATTGTAACTGATTGTAACTTTTTCTCTTTTATTAATTAAAAACAATTTTTTTGCTGATAAAAAAACATATGTACAAATTTCATTTATAAATATACATATACATATTTTATACACATATACATGCATATATAAAAGGATATTTTTATATAAATAAAATGCATGCATATATGTATGTAGTATGTATTTGTTCAGGCCAGGCTTGGGCTACCTAAGGCTTCAACCCAAGCCCAACCCAAGTTTAGGTTAGGCCCAAGTTTTCTACCCCAGGCCAAGCTCGCAGCTTAAAAACTCAGACCCAAGCAGTGTAAAAACTTAGGTTGGGTCAGTTTTAACTCGGATTGGGCCTACCCAAGTTGTAGCCCTACTTTCTATCCCTTAAGGCAATCCCAAACAAGTCCAAGCTAGGGTCTTTATTTATTTTTGATGAATGGCTGTAAATTTTATTAAATAGAAACAGAAAAGGTACAAACACCCTAAGAGGAGGCACGAGGTGTTGCCTCCCCTGAAGGATGGATCAATCCCAACTCTTTTTCCATATTACAGTTACAAAGTAGCCCAAAACAAAAAATCCCTTGAAGCCCCTCATTTAGCTAGAGCCTGCCATAGTATTGGCTGATTTGCTAACCCACTAAAAACTAATCACCATGGTTCTTGTGAGCCATTTGATTTTTTTGATGATGTCCCTATAGCCCCAAGCAACAATATTCGGGTCCAACAACCATCCCACTATCACTTTAGAGTCTCCCTCAACTATCAAGTTAGTCACTCCAAGTTAGTACCTCAGCTAGTAGTTCAGCCCTTGTTGAATCTCCAAAGTCCACTGGTCCTGAGAATAAGGAGAAAATATTACATCCCTCCTAGACCTGAAGGTCCTGGATAGTGATTTAAAAGGTGCGCCAAGGCACATTTTGGGGTACGCACCTTGCCCAGGTCCTAGGCGCACCCCTTTCAAAAGGCACACGCCTGGTGCGCCTAGGTGTGCGCCTCAGCCCAGGCGTGTGCCTTTTTAAAATTTTGTGCTTTTTGCTTTTTTTAACTCTAACAGCTGGGTCAGGGGCTCCATTCCATTTCGCTCGCTTTGCTTGCTCACCGAAGCTCCGAGAACCCCCTATTTGCTAATGTTGTTCATTCATTCATTGCAATAAAATATCTTCATAAAAGGCAATGAAAGTTAAAATCATTATTTTTTATGTGAGAAATAAGAATTTCAGACCCTAACATAGACTTGTTCAAGCTTGCCTCGAGGGGTATGGTACAAAGGCAACTCATAGAATCAAGAATGCAATATGTTTTACATCACATTAGCTACTTGAAGCAATGCAATTAAGGGAAAAAAAAAAAGAGATTGTGGGTTTTGCATGCTTGAAAATGCTTTATACGTTTGCTTTTATTTTTAAATTTTCATTTGAATACGCTTTACACGTTATGTTTATGTATTTTAATTTTAGATAATAGTTTTTTAAAACACTTATTTTAAAATTTAAGTTTATATTTTTTATTAACATTATATTTAATATTTTTTGCATTTTTTTAATTGACTTTTTTATTTTTTTAGCTTTTTTTTTTGTAATTTTGCGCCTTGCTTAAAAAGGTGTGCGCCTCGCCTTGCACCTCAGGCGCAAATTGGTCCTTGCGCTTTTTTTGCGCCTTGTGCTTTTAAAACACTAGTCCTGGATTGCTTTGACTACTCCCATCAAAGTTCAACTTTACAACCCCTTCCGAATGTGGAATCTACCTTACTTGAGGTTTATTTTCCTTGGATAAAGTAAAGGCCACTGCTGGCCAACTCCTTCGAAGATCATCACTAGAGTAATCCACAAAGAGATCAATAGTTTTTAACCAAAGGATTGCCCTTGTCAGTATACACTCCTTTATTTCAGCAATACTTATCACCTCCTAGAAAATTCTAACATTTCTTTCCTCCCAAATGGTCCATAAGAGAGCTTCCCTAATACATTTCCACATTAACTTTCCTCTCTTGGTTGGCCATCCAAAAGTAGGCAAGTCAAAGAGAAGATTTACTTCAGATGGCAAGTTCCACCTGCACCCAAATAGCATAAAAACCCAATTCCATATCTCTTCAATAAAGGAGCAAGAGATCAATAGGTGAAAACAGTCATCATTCTGCACTTCACATAAGATGCACCAGTTGGGGAACAAGCAAAAATAAGGTCTCTTCTTTTGCATGTTATCCACAGTAATTAATTATACCATAATAAACTTCCCAACAAAACCCAACAATTTTAGGTGGAATAGGCCTTGACCAGACTTCTTTAACTAGAACACCAAAGGGGAAGGAGTAGAACAAAGGGACTTAAAGAAGGAAGAACAAGAGAATGAACCACTCAAAGACAAAGACCAAATTCTCTTATCTGGTTTAAGAGGGTCTAGACAAACAAAATCGAGTAGAAGTAGGAGATCAAAGACAGAGACAATTCCTCATCCCTCAAACCTCTGTGAAACCCAAAATCCCAATTAAGAGACAACAGGAGAATGGGGGAAGAAAGAAACCTAGAACAAGCTCCTTTTTATAGAGGGAAATAGAAAAGAGGGAGTGGTAGAGATCTTTTAGGGGTTGGTTACCCACCCAGACGTCTTCCCAAAAAAGCACGAAATTACCATGGTAAACATCATACCTTACAAACTTGAGGAATTTTGGGAGGATGCCGAAAATTGCCTTCGAGGGTGCTGTGAGTGAGGCCCGTCGAGATATCCCAACATCCCACCCAAATTCAAAATAGCCATGGATACTAGCCACCACCTTGTGCCACAGTTCTCTCTTTCCAAAGGCCACCTCCATAGCCACTTGCCCAAAAGAGCTTCATTCCTATTAACTAGGTTCCCTAACACTAAGCCCCCTTGTTCCTTACTTCGACTCACCACCTCCTATCTAATCAAATGATCCTTTTTTACTTCACCTGGTTCCCACAAGAAGTCCCTCATCATCTTTTCTATCTTCTTGGCTTCCCTAGCAGGTATCCTAAAAACAGACAAAGTAAATGGGTAGGTTGGAAAGTGTGGCCCTAATCAAGGTTATTCTACCCCCTAGAGAGATATAGTTATTTTTCCATGCCGCTAGCCTTTTTTCAAACTTTTCCACCACTGGATTCCAAAACCTAGTTTCCTTTGGATTTGCACCTAGGGGAAGTCCTAAATAGGTCGAGGGTCAAGCAAAAACATGACACTCTAAACAAGTAGCAATAGACTCTAACTCCCTTCCCTCCACATTTAGCCCCACCATACAACTCTTCTCGAAATTAAGTTTCAAGTTTGAGGCATTCTCAAAGAGAACTATAAGATTCCTCATATTTCTTACCCTCCACAAATCACATCCCTCACAAAAAATTATGATATCATCTACAAACTGAAGGTGGGTTATCGGGACTTGATTTCTTCCTAATCTCCAACCTCTTATTAATCTAGCCATGTCTGCTTTTGACAAAAGTCTACTAAACACATCAGCAACCAATGTGAAAAGGAAATGGGACAATAGGTCACCTTGTCTCAAACCCCCAGAAGCTATGAAGAAGTCCTTTACAACCCCATTTACTAGAATTGAGTAGTGGCAAGATTTAAGACAACTGCCTTTCCACTTACACGATCTTTCCCCAAATCCACACTTCCTAAGAACCTCTAGCAAAAAAATTCTAGTCCACTAAATCATAGGTCTTTTCGAGATCTAATTTGCAAACAAATCCTTGCTTACCTAATCTTATCATCTCTTCCACACTTTCATTTGCTATTAGAATCTGATCAACTATTTGTCTACCATGAACGAAGGCACCCTGAGCTTGACTAATGGGTGGGGGAGTGCCTTTTTAATCCTCAAAGATAAGACCTTAGCCAAAATTTTATAGATGTTTGTTACCAAGCTGATTGATCTAAAATCTTTAGGGTGTTTGGCTTCTTTCTTCTTTGAGACCAAAATTTTATAGATGCTAGGGTCTTTAATTCTTAACCCATAGATAAAAGATTGTTTATGTGATCTCTTATGTATGGGTTAATGATTTAATACTCTAACATGGACTTGTTTGGGAGGGCCCTTGGTGTCTGGGGGGGATTTCAATGTAATTAGGTTTTGTAATGAATCTAACAATCCCCAAAGAAACAATTACAACCAACATGAGAAAGTTTAATGAATTCATTAATACTTGTGGTCTAAAGGAGCTACCCCACTTTCAAGCCAATTTTACTTGGTCTAATTTCCAAGAAAACCCCCTTCATTCGAAATTAGATAGGTTCCTCTTCAATGAAGAGTGGGAGAACCATTGGAGGAACCTGATGGCTAAAGCCTTACCCAGAGTCACTGCCCTATCCAATTAAGCCCTGAAACAATAGCCTCTGGTCCACGGCCATTTAGATTTGAGAACATGTGGTTGACTCACCTAGACTTTGTCCACCTGATTGGGGATTGGTGGAGAGAAGATGTAAGAGGGGTGAAGTGGAAGGGAGTGAGATTCCACAAAAAGATGAAAAAGTTGAGATCCAAAATCAAGGAGTGGAACAGGGAACATTTTGGAAGGATAGAGGAGCAAAAAATTAATTTGGTGTCTAGGATTAAGGAATTAGATTCCAAAGAAGCCCAAAGGATGATGAGTGAACAAGAAAGGACTTTGAGAAGAAATTTAAAGAAGGATTTGGAAGAGGTTCTTCTGAGAGAGGAAATTTCCTAGAGGCAAAAGTCAAGACATAAATGGATTAAAGAAGGGGATGGAAATACAAAAATTTTCCATGCGTTGGCTAATGGGAGGAAAAGAAAAAATTTCATGGCTAGGTTAGAGGTGAATGGGAAGGAAGTCACAAAACAAGATGAGATAGCAAGAATGTTTGTGGATCATTTCAGATCAATCTATAGGAAAACATTGAATAATAGGCCAACATTGGAAGATTTGGAGTGGACTAGGTTATCTGAAGAACAAGTAAACTGGTTAGAGAGGGATTTCAGTGAAGAGATCAGACAAGCGATATTTTCAATGGATAGATCCAAAGCATCCGATCCAAATGGATTCACAATGGCTTTTTAACAAGACTATTGGGATGTGGTTAAAGAAGATCTTATTGGGGTGTTTCAGGAGTTGAAGATAAGAAAAAGGTAAGCCCTGGAGTTGATGCCACTTTCTTAGCCCTAATCCCAAAGAAGATGGTTGCAAAGGACCCTAAGGAGTACAAGCTGATTAGTCTAGTAACAAGCATCTATAAAATCCCGGCCAAAGTGTTGTCTTTAAGAATTCAAGTAGTACTACCCTCCATCATTAGTCAATCACAAGGTGCTTTCGTGCAAGGAAGGCAAATAACAGATCAGATCCTAATAGCGAATGGGTGTGTAGAGGACATGAGAAAGTCGAGGAATCAAGGTTTTGTATGTAAGTTAGACTTAGAGAAGGCTTCTGATCTTATGGATTGGAGTTTTTTACTAGAGGTCCTTGGATGTTGTGGTTTTGGAGATAGATGGTGCAACTTGGTAAAGGGTTGTATTATGTTATGGGCCCGGGAATAGGATCTCGTCACGGGTCGGTCCAAGGGGAAAACCCTCTGTTTTCCCTTGTTCCTCCCTGCTCTTGATGGACCTATCTAGGTGCCCTAATGGTGATTTGTTCAAGAGATCACCTAACTCTCCTTTACTCTCTTTCTTGACTGAATATTCGATATCCTCATTCAATAATGGTGTCTCCTTAAATAGGAGATTACAAGAGTCTTAATCTTAGGGAGTCTCCTTGCTGAATAGGGAGACTTCCAATTCTATCTTGCTAAGGATAAGATAAGCTAATCCTAATCTGATAACAAGATAAACTAATCATAATCTGATAACAAGATAAACTAATCCTAATATGATAATAAGATAAACTAATCCTAATCTGATAATAAGATAAACTAATCCTAATCTGATAACAAGATAAACTAATCCTAATATGATAATAAGATAAACTAATCCTAATCTGATAATAAGATAAACTAATCCTAATCTGATAACTTACTAACAAGATAAGATAAGAGCAATAGAATAAGATAAGAACAAGCAAGATGATCTAATCTAATCTGGCGGTGGGTCAGGTTCCTATTGCTGCCGGCGGCGATGGTACGTCTTTCCGAGGAATGCGTCCATAACATTCCTCCTAAGATTAGGACTCTTGTAATCTCCTATTTAAGGAGACACCATTATTGAATGAGGATATCGAATATTCAGTCAAGAAAGAGAGTAAAGGAGAGTTAGGTGATCTCTTGAACAAATCACCATTAGGGCGCCTAGATAGGTCCATCAAGAGCAGGGAGGAACAAGGGAAAACAGAGGGTTTTCCCCGTGGACCGACCCGTGACGAGATCCTATTCCCGGGCCCATAACATATTAGCTCCTGTCATTACTCAGTCTTGGTGAATGGGATGGTCAAAGATTTTTTTTTTCCAGCTTGTAGAGGCCTTAGACAAGGTGACCCACTCTCCCCATTTCTTTTCACCTTAGTTGCATATGTCTTTAGTAGATTAATCACTAAGGCAGATAGGGAAGAGGAAGTGAGTGGCTGGAGGATAGGAAGGAACAATATCCAGGTAACCCACCTACAGTTTGCTGATGATAGCATAATCATACGTTCTCCTTTGATGATTTTTGGAGAAACTGGATAGCGGTGGCTAACAGCCATACAAGGAAGGACAGGGAATCATGGATGCCTCCGCTTGAAGGATGGGCAAGGCTGAACTTTGATGGAAGCAGCCAAGAAAACCCAGGCCCATCGGGGATAGGAGGGGTGCTGACAGATAAGGAGAGCAAAATATTAGCACTATTTTCAGGCCCCATGGGAATAGGAAACTCTAATAGAGCTGAGATGTTAGCGACGATAGAAGGTATTCAGATTGCAAAACAATTAGAAGTTCAGCACTTGGTCATTGAAGGGGACTCTAAGATTGTTGTGGGATGGCTGATGGACCCAGCTTCAGCTATGTGGCAACATAGAGACCTGTTAAGGAAAGTCAACTGGCTCACAAGACATGACTATTTTTTTTATCAGTAACAAGAAACTTTATTAATGATATGAAACTATGTAAAACTTTAGGTACAAAGGGGGGAGGTAAAATGTCTTAACTCCCCACCAACAAAATACATTGGAAGAAAGTCAAAAGTTAAACCAAAATATAGATTCCCTATTCACCCCTTGCTTGGCTAACCCATCAACAACTGAGTTAGCAGTCCTCTTCACCCAGCTGTAATGCAACACAATATCCCTACTTAGCCATTTGAATTTTTTCTTCTCGTTGTTATAACACCACAAGAAACATGACTGTTACCTCTCTTTGGGTGGGAAGATCAACAAATACCTTAGCGGATGCGTTAGCTAAGCAAGGGGCTTTAAGGGAAAGTTTATTTTGGGCTGCTCTGTAATTCTATTTCTGGTTATTTCTGTTTTTAAATTGATGTAATACTTGCTACAAGAGGTAACAACTCGTGCCTCCTCTTGGGTCTCCTGTATTGCCTCATATTTCTGGTTTAATAAATTATATTCATTCATCAAAAAAACAAACATGGACTTGTTTGGGCTTGCCTCAAGGGGCTTAGTTAAGGATACAGGGGCATATTCCCTAGCCCAGCCATCATGCTTACAAAAGCACAAAATTGAACTGAGGTGCACAACTTTTCAAAGAGGTTGCGCATGGGCTAGGCAATGGCTGTTAAATCATTGTTCCCTCTCTCCTAGCTATGATTAAGGGGTAAGCATTTGGTTTTTTTGGTTTAAAACTGAACCAAAAAAAACGAAATTTTAAAAACCGATTTAACTATATGAAAGACCGAATCAAAACTGAAATATGTAAAAACCAAATAAACCGAACCAATTTTTTTTCGGTTATTTTGGATATTTCGGTTAAAATCGAAATTATTTAACTTGAAAATGCAACACAGCGTAGGAAGATGCAGGTGGCCAATGACACTCGGCAACGAGTCAACGAGTCAATGTCGTTCATGTTCAGAGCCTAGAGCGCAGAAAGAAGATGATCGGAGCCTAGAGGAACTAAACTAAGGAAGATGCAGCAGCAATGACAGTCGGCAGTCGCGGCACTCGGCAATGAGTCAACGGCGTTCATGACTTCGTGTTCGGTGTTCTTGCTGGTGCTAGGTGAGTCGGTGACGTCCGGTAGCCGCGACAGTCGAAGAGACTAACTAAATTGACATCCGGCAGCCACGGCAATCAAAGAGACAAACTAGGGAAGATGCAGCCCAGCGGCGGCAATCAGAAGTCGCGACACTCGGCAACGATTCAACGTCGTTCGTGACTTCGTGTTCGGTGTCCCTGTTGGTGTTGGGTGAGCCGGTGACATCCGGCAGCCGCGGTAGTCGAAGAGACGAAACTCTCAACTCTAGTCTAGAACTGGAAGAGTGGAAGAGGAAGACGAGAGTCCCAAGACAGCAAGACGCTTAGAGTCTTTAGTCTCTGACTCTTAGACGCCCGCACATCAACTTTTCACTTTTTTTCACTTTCTTGTGTAAGACGTTTTGCAGCTTAACTTTGTCATGATTCTTAATTTATTAAATATCAATATAAAATTAAATTATAAATTATAATATTAAACCGGTTTTTTCAATTAACCGATTTATGAAGTTTGATAACCGAAACCGAAAACCAAAATTCAAAAAAACCGAAAAAGAAAACCAAACCCAACCGAAAAACCAAAATTTCGGTTCAGTTTTTCGATTTTAATCAAATTATGCTCACCCCTAGCTATGATCACAAGCACCTTGTGCTTCTCCTTGCTACACCTCCCTCCCTCCCTCATATCTTATAAGGCTATTTCAAATTTCCTTATGCTACTAGAGGTTGCACCCATTATTAATTTCTCCCCTACATAAACATGTTCCAAATTTAACTTTTTCACTATCTTAAACCCACCAATCTCCTCCCTAAAACAAACCATCCAAAATTAATTTTCAACCATTCACTAGCCTATTTCTCTTCGATTACATATCTACGTTCTAGGACTTCATCCTCTTTGTCATGCATTAGTTTTACATGCATTTTCCAATTTTTTTTTTTTGAAATGTCAATAGAAAATTTTCATTAAACTGAAAAAGAGGTACAGTACGAGAACTTTGTTTGTCAAGTTGACAAACCAAGCAAAGGTACATCACTCAAACTGAAAATAAACCTTCATGCATTTTCCAATGTTACTAGAGATATTGAACATTGCCCAAAGATAAATTAACAAAAGAGCTAGGCAATGACTTCTGTAACCTTTACCAATATACTCGGATGAATAGTTGCATAAGCTTAGACCAAACCATATACTAACAATGATGATGGGTTTCCATCTTAAAAAATAAAGAAGCAAATAATAGATCATTTAGAGACATTATTTGTACCTCAAAATCATGGGATATCCTATTCTCAGATCCATTTGATATTGCTCCTGAGTTCTCATCATGACCTTCACATGCCTGCACAATCTGCAATGATTCATGTAGCAACTGAGGAGTACAGTTCCATTCATCTTGCTGCCCCACCTCTGCATTCTGCAACTTAACATCTTGTGGTCTATTGTGACAAAGACTTGCAGACAAAGCAGACCTTTCCCTATCAATGCCCACAACTTCTTGCTCTTTTTTCTTTGATTCTAGCAAGGAATAATCTGTCACAAGCTCTGCTGATGAGTTTTCACCATTCTGTGTAGCAGAAACAGGTTCTGTAGGCAAATCAGACTGAAGAAAACCATTTACTTTCTCAGGTATCACACATAGAGATTCATGAAACAGCTTTTCACCATCCTTTTGCTTTCCTTCAGCTGCAACCAGTTTAAGAGGTAATAATGACTTCCTTAGCAAGTTTTCTCCAGCTTGCTCTAATGAGGTGTGTGATGCCAAAACTTTAGAATCTGTATCTTTCCCTGCATCAATCTCAATGTTAGACTTTAAGATAGTTTCTTTTGAGCTGGTACAATGGCTCTGTATTTCTCGAGGCACATCATTAGATTGCTTCAAACATGAATCTACTGAATCAGCAGAATTTGCAGAATCCACATCCACAGGATCGGCCAAATATTCATCAATGCACTCTGAAGGACTGCATGGATGGACTTCCAGGGAGTAGGTACTATCACATTTATTCTGAGTACAGTCAATTGTATCAACCATTGATTGGGTAACAGGTGGTTCAGAAGTATGTGAACCTGCTGCAAGCATCTTCGTTCTATCATCATGCTGAGAAAACTCTATCTTTGATGGGTGAGGATATTGGGGCCTGAAATATAACAATTTTTTTCACATGAGATATGACCAAACCAACTTCAAAACATATGCTTCCAATGATGAGATGCCTCCAAAAAAAAAAAAAAAAAAAAAACATTGAATACCTCTTAAGAAAACTAACATCTCGCTGAGTATTGATACGAGGTGAGGTAAACACAGGTGCTGGAGCAGGAAAATTAAGCTCTGAAAATCCTTGTGCAACATGAACAGTCTTGACTGGCTTTATAGGCGACAGATTGCTAAGGTAATTGAAGAAGGGGGAGTCCTATAAGGAAAAGGTCATTGCATCAAAAATAATTCAGAATGTTCTTGACTAAAACAGCTTATTCAAGTATGTGCAGTCAACTTCAAGAGTGTAAAAAAGATGCCTAGCTAATTCAATGTTCAAGATTTTTCAAAGAAGGAGCCTAGCATTCATCTCAAAACTTTAGAAAGAGATACTATTTGGAATGTCTAGCCATTCAGAGGAACTGGACTATGCTTGTGCCACTTCCTGAACAACTCTAAGTCTGTAAACCCTCATTTAATCACCTGAAGTATATGAGCATATGTGCAAATAGAAACAAGACTAAAACCTCTACATGATTAAATGGAAAGGAAACACGTAGAAATTGGAAAACATCTTCATGCAAAATCAAAAGCAGCAATCTATCACTTGCAACCAAAATCATTTAGTATGAACTCGATCTCACCACTACCCAGTACCCACCTATGAACTTCACCTTTAAAATCAGTAAAACCGTCATCCATATCCACTTCACTCACCAACCCCAGCCCCAAAAAAGGGAGCAGTAGATCCAACAATCACGAGTCACAAGGATCAGAACCCTAGACACCATATCCCAACAAAAAGGTCCATAACAAAAGCGTAAACTGAGTGCACTAGAGAAGTTCAGAACATGGTCAAGCAACCAACACTACGCCCATTCCCCATTAAACAACAACCAGGTCAAATAAAATAAGAAGAAGAAAAATGAAAATAGTCACCATCAAATGCAGGACCCGATCTACTTCATATGCACCCAGACTACATAATTACTACAGACTAATCCAAAACATCAATGGGCAAAAAGAAGGAAGAAAAAAAAAAAAAAAAACTAAAATGTAGAACTAAAAGAACTTAAGTGCGGAGGGGGAAAATAAAGGAATACTTGAACGGCGGGAGAGGATGAAGTAGTGACGATCCGATTGCTTTCAGGCGAATCCATAATTCGAAACCCTAGCCTTACCCTTGGGACTCTCTATCTGCATCTTTCTCTCTCTTCTCGCCTGAAACCGACTGAAGTCGCTGAGAAAAGGGGCGTCTTTTTTCCTTTTGTTCTCAAGATAGATAAGAAGAATGGAGAGAGAGAGAGAGAGAGAAGCGCCAACTCTTAAATCCGGGCGGGAGTTTGTTTAGACCGTCATATACGAAGTATATACGTATACGGCGTATATCGTAGAATGAACGAAAAGCACGTGTTTTGCATCATCCTAGGTTTCTAACTAATTAGGCGGGCCCAAGTGCCCAACGACCTCGCGGGTGATGTCTTAAACGATAAACCATTTGTGGATGAGTGCGCTCCCGCTCCAGATTGGAATTGATATACAACCAAACAGGTCAGTAAAGCGGGAAAATCAATTTGAAGTCTAGAACTACAACCCATAAAGTAGCCAATTGAGAAGGAATGAGGGAGGGAGACCGGATATGCTCCTCACACGCATATCCTATCATGCATTGGTAATATCTCCCGTATTTATTAATTATTATTCACAAAAGATGTTCATAATGCACGGTGGATATGCATGTGAGGCGCCCATTTGTGAGGAACAGATCCCGTCTCAGAGTGAGAGGTTAGGGGTGGCTCAGTTTGTATGTAACTCCATCTTTACACGTGATTCAATTAAAGTGGAAACAAATTTTGCATTGTTATCTAAGTTGGAGCCTCTCAAAAGATAAGATCATTTCAGTTACGAGCAATTCTCCAAAACTGTGAAGATTAATATTTTATCCTTAGAAATAGAATGTTTAATACTTTTATAAATATTAAAAATAGTATTTTATTAATAAACAAACATTATGATTTGTTGAAATAAATAATTATTTATTATTTAATTAATAATAATATTTATTGTTATTATTAAGTAATAATAAATAAAATTATTATTATTATGATCATCATCATTATTAAACGATATTTTTAATATTATAAAATAATATTTTATATTTAATAATATGATTTACTTCATAGCAATGTTTTTTTGTTATTATTATTAAATTATATTTTTATATTATGAAATAATGTTTTATAATTTATTTAAATAGTTACTATTATTTAATTAATAATAATATTTACTATTAGTGAAAATTATGGTCTACCCCACCTCACAATTTTCTATTTATTTATTTTTATTCTATTTTGCAAAACCCCCCACCTACCCCCTTGAATTGTGTGAGATTCCCCCACCTATTAGTATTGCAAATAATGACAATTTTTTGAGGTGAGGGAATCAATAATTTGCCATTGTTTCTATTATCAAGTAACATTTTTATATTATGATGTAATATTTGATAATATTATTTAAATAAATATTAATATTTATTATTATTAAATATATGATATTAATGAGGGTGTTAACGCCATTTTATCACGTTTGAAATGTGTATGATTCAAGCAAGACATGAGACAAGGTCTTATCATTTCAAACGTCTTTTCTCTTTTTAAATGTTAAAAATAAACATAATCTCAAATGCCCTTACCTTTGAAAAGCAAGAAACGCTCCCCTTTGGCATCATACATTTCCTTCCGGTGATGGTTTAGCAGCACAACCATTTGAATTTTTAAATGGCTTCGCCCATTGTTACATTGTAGAGTAAATGTATGATGATGGATAAGTAAGATATTGAAAGTGCTTTGACCAATCAAATCTCATGAATTTTGATGAATGTCAACTGATTGGTTACCACTTTTACGATATTGGTTAGTTAGTTATTAGTTTTTTTGGGGGAAATTTACAATAAATTTTGATGGTTTTAAAAATGTAATTGGCATTTAATATGACAATGCAACCAAACTGCTCTCTGTATTTTCTCTATGTCTTTATGTAACATTGTTGTATCTGTCTATTTGTTTCACTTTAAGGGGTATTCTTTTTTTGGATTTTGAGAGGGTGGGAAAGTTGGTCAATGGGATTTTGGTTCCCATTGACCAAGAATCACATGTTCATTTTTCAGATTTATATGAGGATCTGGGAAAGTATATTTTCTTGGGTATCACTTACCTGGTCTCTTAGGTGGGTAAATAACTTCCCCACACTTGAATGAGACAAAAAAAACCCATTTTAATAATATATTTTTATGGATAAAACGGGCATTACCTTATTTACCTAGAAAACAAAAGAATATGGGTAAATGCACTTACCCAAATAAGTATTTCACAGAAAAAACTTACCCAGATAATTACATATAGCCGAGTAAGTAACTTACCGAAAAGTGAATGGAGCCTTAAGGAAAAGAATAAGAAAAATAGAGGACAATCAGTGGTGCTGCTTCACCAATGGTTGATGAAGTACACCTCTATGCAACTTTTCCCTGATCCCCTCCTAGGCTCCCCCTCTCTTGTTTTTTATTCCTTTCCACCTTTCTTGACCTTCTTTCCCTTCTCTAATACCTTTATCAGTCTTCTACTTTGACTCTCTCTCTAAATCCATTTTTCATGACCTCATAGGCTCCCTCTCTCCAAACCATATTTTCATTTTTTTTTAGGTTTTTCATTTATTGTAATATCAATGAGGTTTCAAAATAACAAAGTAGAGGAGTTCTAACATGCAACAACTTAATGGTGGACTAGTGGTGATGAACGAGTTGAATGATCCAATGGTCTGACCATTGAGGTTGATTATTTCCTGATTAGGTAAGTGGTTTGTTGAGGTCGACAATTTTGAAGACAAAAGGACCCAATTTCTCTTTTAGGTGACAAATCAAATAGTTCAATTGTCTTTAGGTAAAAAGACAATTTCATTCAACAAAAAACCCATTTGCATCTCCCTTAGAATCACAGGAGAAATAAATTGGGGAGTGAAGCACCAGCACCAGCACCAGGTGAAGGTTCTAATATAAGACAAAGCAAACATGGCTACTTTATGTGCAACTCAATTAGTTGTTGATAAGAGTGACTAGAGGCCCTCAATGGAAAAAACCTCGGGGTGTGGGACCAAATCCTACGGTCGAAGGAGCAACCTACACCGAAGGATAAAATTGACTTTGCACATCTCTTTATTTGTATTAGTGCTATATATTTTAATTTTAATTGCTAAAATAGATAGTCTCTAAGACAATTAAGAATGACCTTGATATGGATGAAGATCTGGGTAGGTGGTTGAAAATTTCAAGATCTAATATCCCACGAAGTGGGGTGGGACACATGTCATCGAACCAGCAAGTGGAAGAAATTTAGAAGGCCAAAACTTCAGGGAATTTATATATATATTAAAATAAAGCGGTCAAAAAAATTTTTCCTTTTTTAAAATTTTTTTTTTTACTCCATGTTATGCACTTTCCCAATAACCTAAATAATATTTTCTCCTAAACCACCTCTCCCACTATCCCCTACTTTATCCAAAATTATCTCTAATTCTTATTTGTCTTATAAATTATCTCTAATTCCTATTTATCTCCAAAGTTATCTCTAATTTAGTAGAGAGTTTCTCTCCTAAATTATCTCTAATTCCTATTTATCCTCTCCCCTACTTTTTATCTATATCTATCTAAAGAAAGTTTAGATTAAAAAAATTAAAAATTATTTAAATATTATAAAAAAATTATATAATAACTTTAAAATATTTATTAAAAACATAAAAATTAATTATATATTTTTACAAAATATATAACGAAATTATGTGCTAACAATTTAAATTATGTTTTTCTGGACTATCATTTGAAATTTTTTCTAAATATTTAATAATATGTAATAGATTTAAATAAATAAAATTCAAATAACAAAAAATTTTATAGATTATTTAAATATTTAAGTAACTAAATATCTATTATAACTAGATTTTAAATAGTTAAAATAACGAAATTATGTAATAAATTTAAAAAATTTCTTCAAACTATAAAAATATTTATAACATAGTATTGAAATTAATAATAATTTAATACATTACAAAATTAATAATGAAATTATGTAAAAATATTATAAATTATGATTTTATGGACAACTAAATTCAATAAATAATTAATATTTTAAAACTTAAATAATTTACATATTATTTAAGTATTTAAATAAATAAATATTTTAAATAACAAATATGTAACAACTAGATGTAAAAACTAGATTTTAAATAGTTAAAATAAAGAAATTATGTAATAAATTTAAAAATTCCTGAAAATTAGAAAATTAATTATAACATAATATTGAAATTAATAATAATTTAATATTTTTACAAAATATTATAAATAACTAATTTCAATTATATCAAGTAATAATTCAAGAAAATAACTTTCAAAAAATAATATTTATTTATAATAATTCTAAGCTCTTAATCTGTATTTATTATATAATTATATATACTAAAATTAATATTTATTGTATTTCAGTAATTATTTATTGTTTTTGTGATAAATGTATTTTCAATGATTATGTATAAATTTATTTTGTTTTGCTATTTAACAGAAAACTTTTAATAATTATTGGAGATTAAACTACTATTATTGAATTTCTTAAATTTAATTTATTATACTTATTGTATTTATTATATTTTTGTTATAACTTATTGACTAATTTTTATTAGATATTAAATTATTATTTGAGATTATACTATTTATTAACTAAGTTAATATATTTTTAGTACTTATTGTATTTTTAATTATCAATACATTTTCAATAATTATGTATTTTCGCTATAAATTTTCAATAATTATTGGAGATTAAGCTATTCTTAATTATTTATCAGAGATGGGACTATTAATTTAGCTGAATTTTTGAGTGTTCGTGACTTGGTTTGATTCGGTCGTAGGCTATTTGGCCAACTAAATTGACTTGGTTAGGTTGGGGAGTTGGTCAGCTAAAACCGATTGACCTTTTGTGAAATCCAACCCACTCAAGTTGTATCAATTTGGGTCGATTTTTGCTTTGGTCAGTCGGTTCAAAAGATTTAAACTTACAAATTTAATTTAATTTAAAAAATTATAGTGCAATTTTTTTAAAATAAATTTAAAAATTAGATTTATGATATAAAACATTTTGGAATAAAAAATATGGGAAATTTTCCACTTTTCCATATTAAAAATTATATTTAAAATATAAAATGTTAATATATATATCAATGGTTAGGTCATTTGATTTTGGTCAATTTATAAATGGCCAAAGTGAAACTGATCCAATTTGGTCGAATTTATAAATTTTTTAACCAAAGCCGACCTAAAATACTAGAAAACCGAGCAACTCAAGTCAAGTTGATCGGGTTGGTTGGTTTTCATCAGTTTGATGAATAAACCTAACTGAAATTAATTATTGTTATTTTGTATTATAAAAAATTATTAAAAGTAGTATATAAAATATGGATAATTATTAATTATTTAAAAAGTTTAAAATATAAACAATTGTATACTCTTATGTGTTTCTATTAGGGTCATTTACTAGAACACACCTTTAGGGATGGCAATTTTCCCCATCCCTGACGGGGACCCGATTTCCCCGACCCAATGGGGGCTGGGGTGGGGATTGTTTTGGCGGAGTAGGACGGGGATAGGGATTAATAGGAATCCCCAGTCAGGGTCGGGGATGGGGATTGAGGTCCCGACCCTGATTATATATACATTAAATGTTATTTATATTATTTATTATATATATATATATCAAAACATATTTAAAACATTATTTATAATTTAAAATTTTTATTTATTTTAAATAAATTTATTTAAAAAAATACTATTATCTAAAACATTTTGGGGATTTGGGTCCCTATAGGGAACCCATCCCGCCGGGGATTGAGGATGGGGGTTAATTTCAAAATCGGGGTTGGGGACGAGGAATATGATCTCTGCCCCAAACATACCCCATTGCCATTCCTACACACCTTATAACTTTACATATTTACTTAAACCTACCTTTTAGTTTTCATTTTACTAAAATATCCCATATATTTTACAACTTATTTACTTAATCAACCTTTCACTAAGGAGTGTTTGTTTTGCCATTAGACCCATGATTTTTTCTTCAAAGCCAATAGAGTGGTTTCCCGTGTCTTATTAAAGGCAAAAATGGTATTTTTATTTTTTTTCTTTTGATTAAATTTATTTAAATGAGCATTAGGGTCAACACTACCATTTTCCGTTGTCATCTAATGGAAGATTGATTAAATCCATTGCAAATTATAAGTGGTGTTTTAGTAAAATGCTAACTATAGGGTATATTTTAGTAAATCCATGAAACTATAAGAGGTATTTTAGTAAATGACCATTTATATTATTTAACTTTCGCTTAATAAATCTCGTGCATCACATGGGTCCCCGCTAGTAGATTGATTATATTGTTGAGCTAAAGCAAAGGGCTATCAACGAGTCGGGGTCAGGTCTAAGTCGGAATTAGTTAGAATCGAAACCGATCCAACATGAAATTTTGATGATTTGAAACTGGAATTAGAATCAGAACAGACCCAATTGGGTCCATGATTTTTGGATTCAAAACTGAATAGATCGGTCTCGGGGCAATCAGGCTTGACCCGACTAACCCGATTATAATAAATTTTTGTTTGGTATATATTAAATATTCTATATATATTTAATATATTATACATTATATATATTGGGTCGGGTCTAAATCGGTTCGTGGCTAGATGGGACAGGTTCCAAACCAATAGTAATCGGGACCCTATATCAGGACCCAAAACTAACCCATTGGTTATAGTTCACAAAAAAGTATAAATACAATGACCCATTTTGGATTCAATTCATGTGTGAATTGATCATAAATAGGGTTGGCAATCTTGACCCCAGCCAATTTGACCCACCCATTCTATGGGTGGGTCAAGATGGGTTGAGTAACCCATTAGGGCCAATGGAAAAGGGTTAGGGTGGGTTGTGTTGCGCGGGTCAAGATGGGTTAGGTCTATACTTGCCAAATCTCAAAAATATAGCAGTTGAAGTGATTCAAACTCAGGTCTTTTAGAGTGCACACACCTCATTACAAATCCAAACCACCATGTCACATTTCATTTTGTGATTATAAATGAAATAAAATAGATTTTATTAACTTTCATGTTCAAATGCAATTTTACACGAAAACACTTTTGCAATGTACTTTTACACGAAAGCACTTTTATAGAAAAAGCACTTCTACACGAAAGCACTTTATGAAAGTACTTTTATGAAAGCATAAAAGCACTTTTATAAAAGTACTTTTACATGAAACACTTTTATAAAATTACTTTTATGAAAGCACTTTTACGGAAGTACTTTTACAAAAGCACTTTATAAAAGTTGTGCAATTTTTGCATTTCCTGTTTTTTTTATTTTATGCATTTTTTGGTAATTTCCTACATTTTTTTAAATTTGTTGGTTTTTTTTTGCATTTTCTACAATTTTTTGTGTTTTTGTGCATAATTTCTGCATTTTTCTAGTGTCTTCATGCATTTCTTGCAATTTTCTAGTATTCTTCTGCTTTTTTGCATTTTTTTTGGAATTCTTTGTTATTTTATGCATTTTATCTACATTTTTTGCATTTTCGGGTATACAGGTTGACCTGACCCATTTTTTTTGTCACGCGACAGTCTTGAGATAAATGATTCTCTCAAAAATGTTTTCTTGGATATATAAGTCAAGCAACCCGTTTCTGTCACATGGCATTCTTAAGAGAGATGATTCTCTCAAAATGTTTTTTTTCCTGGGTATACGTGTCAATCTGGCTTGATTCTTTCATGCAGCATCCTTAAGAGAGATTATTCTCTACAAAATTGTTATTTTCAAGATTATTCTCTCAAAATTTTGTTATTTTCGGTATACAGGTCAACCCAACCCATTTTTGCCATGTGACAACCTTTAGAGAAATGTTCATCTTAAAATTTATTATTTTAGATATACGGGTTGTCTTGACTCATTTTTGTATTTGTAGGTGAGGGTAAGTGGAAGTATGGGTGAGGGTGGTTAAGGGTCAATATGGATGGGTCATGGTTAGGGTGGGTTATGACCTTTTAGCAAGGATTGATGAGGGATCATAGTGGATTGGTGAATCAATATGGGTGAGTTGGTATTCAACCCTTACCCAACCTAACCCAACTCACCCAATTGGGTCATTCTTACTTCCTTAGTCATGTGCTAACAAGGTTGTTCAAGTGTCTTGTGATCCATTTGATTGAATACAAGTATCTCTTCTCAAGTGATATTTGCTTTGGATTCAAGTACAACCTTACAATGGCATCTGGTGCAAGCATCTTACAATAGGTTTTGTCGCATTAGATTATGTCCCCCCCCCCCTATTTAATCCCCTCTTATCGTCATTTGCCTTGAGAGAAACACATAAGAAAGAGGAAGAACTCATCTTTCAAATCAGAAGTGGCCTAAAACCAATTGATACACCTTGCTGTGATTTACAAGCTTTAAATTGAGTTTTTCTTCTTCTTGCTTCAATCCAATGTCACTGTTGGTCAACCATTAGAAGTTGCTACGTCCTATTGATCAAATGTTACCATGTTTTTAGATTTCTCCCTTTTTTTTCATTTTGCTCGATTTTGAACAATTTTGACTATGAGGAAGTTGTACCAGGCATTTTTTTTTGATCTATAATAGATTTCTCCCTTCTTTATTCTTCTTTGAAAACTAATGCCCATCTGATCTAGTTAGGCCATTCTACCCAAGTGCTTTGATTGATAGTTGAAAATCATCTAAGCTCTAACACACTTGTTGGCATTTCAAAACTCTAAGGGTTCAAAGGTGAGCTCCTTCAATGTTATTGTCCTCTTTTATTAATTTTTATTGAAAATAGTAAGTTCACTTTGTTTTTATTTTTGTATTTGTCTAGATGTCATTTTTTATATTGAAATATTAATTCATTAAGTAGAAGATAAAAACAATTCCAAGCATCCCTAAGGGAGGGGCGAGGTGCGGCCTCACTCTTGATAGATGTTAAAACTAAGCCAAAAAGGAAAAAAAAACACATAATATATTTTAATACAACAATTACAAAACAAGTTATTCTTGTTAACCCCTTCTTTTTGCAAGAAAATTAGCCACTTTGTTTGCCAACTTATGAACCTAAGCATCTTACATTTAGGTTTCTTGTTAACCACTTGACTTTCTTTATGAGTTCTTTGAAGCACCAAATAGTCGAGTCCAGATCCATTAACCAAGTCACAACCACCTTAGGTCACCTTCAATTATTAGATCTTCTGCACCAAATTGATTTGCTAGTTGAATTCCATGTAAAGCTACTAGCAACTCTACCCAGGTAGAATCTCCACTTCCCACTGGACTCAAGAAGAAAGATATAATATTGCTACCGTTGTCCCATCAGGAAGATGAACCCATTCTATAATAAGTTAGTAACACTCTGCTAATGAGATGAACCACTAGCCACTGCCATTTGCCAATCAGCACCTCCACAAGTCATCAAATTGCAACATAGTGGTTCTTCTTACTTAGGAGAGAACTTTGGCTTTCCGGTGAGCTAGTTTACTTTCCACCTTGGAAGTTAATTACTTGTAGATGTGAGATTTAATTATTTCATCCTCTATTCATGCTCCCAAATATTTGGATTTCATGCTCATTATTTCCATTCCCATGTCTCTACATAGGATTTTTGGTGAATTATATGAGTGTTTTTGCTAAAGATAACACCTGATTTGTTGTAGTTTATTTTCTATCATGCTATTTTCTCAAATTTCTTCAGCACATATTGTATTGCTATGAAGGAATCTGGTGAAGCTTCATAAATGATTAGGCAGTCATCGACAAATAGGGTTTGCTCTTGCATAAAGTTTTAACCCTCTTAATCCCCTTGATTGTTCCTCTTGATTCAAAAGTGCAAATAAGACTTGCATTTTGATTACAAAGAGATATAGAGATAGAGGGTCCCCTTGCCTCATGCCTTTTTTGGTATAAAAGTGTTCAACTAAGCTTCTATTCAATTTAATTGAGGGGGTGGTAGTGATGCATTGTTGAATTAACTTGCATCACTAGTTTGAAATGCCCAGTTGGCCATGTCAATCTCCAGAGTAGCCTATCTTTTTTTTTTTTTCCTTTTTGATTTTCAAATTGTGTATAACCTCTTTTGCTAGAATTATATTGTTTGTGATATGTCTTCCTTTAATGTAGGCTACTTGATTTTGCCTGATAATCTTTGGCAAAAGGGGCTTCATTCTGTTTGCTAGAATTTTGGCTATAAGTGTATATAAGACATTGCATAGGCTGTTGGGTTTGCATTGATCTACATAATTTGCCCCTTTCTTTTTATGAATAATAACAATGTAGGTGTGGATTAGTTCTCTTAGTAATTTGCCACTACCTAAGAAGCTTTGGATCGTTTTATTTATGTTCATCCCCAAAACATGCTAATATTTTTTGGAAGAAGTATGGAGTGAAACCATTTGGTCCTGGGGATTTGTGAGCGTTCATCTCAAAGAGAGAACTTCTAATTTCATCTTCTTGAGGTAAGAGAACTATGGTGGATCTGTCATCTTCTGATAGAATTGGTGAGATTAGGTCTTCAAGCCAAGAGGGTTTGAAATTTTCCTCTTGGTTGCTTATATTTTGAAGATGGTTTTTAAAAAGCTGGGCTATTTTCTCTCAACTAGAGACCCAATATCCATTTATGTCTTGTAGCCACCCTATATAATTCCATCCCATTTTTTGTTTGGTTTGGAGGTAGAAAAATCTAGTGTTTTTGTCTCATTCCCTTAACCACAATTCTCTTGATTTGAGTTGCCACAGTTTCTCCTCATAAGTTAGCCATTGATTATATTGCCTTGCAGATTTTCCAACCTCTTGTGATCCATTGACTTGATTGATTTTTTGTTGTTCCACAAGTAACTCCTCTTCTAGGGCTTCTAATTTATTGTTTATGATGCCAATGATTTCTTTATTCCAATGTTTTAATTCTTTCTTAATGACTTCGAGTTTGTGGGTAATTTTGTAGGCTTCTAACCCTTAGAATGGTTGATCCCAGTTCTTTCTTTGAGATGATATTCTCACAATCTTCATGCTAAGCCCACAGTGGGAGGAAGTGGAATACTTTCTTTCTTGAGTGAGTCGAAGGAAGAGTGTTAAGAACAATAGGAATGTGGTCATAATTTACAGCCGGTAGAGTCTCTATTTTTGCATCCACAAAAGTTTCCAACTAAGCTCCACTTGCTAGAGCCCTATCTAGCCTTTTTCCTTCAAAAGTCTCCTACCCTTCTATTTATTTGACCAGGTGAAGAAGGGACAAGAACTTTCAACTTTAGAGAGAAAAAATATATAGGATTTCTTGTAGGGGACGAGAGGCTCGGATCGTAGAGCTTGACCCTTCATAATCTTGCTAGGAGATTAAATCATTGAGATATTCCATCAATACCCAAGGTTTGGACATTATAAAGTTTTTTCATGATGGAGAAATTCTCCTAGAAAGAAGCTCTATCTCCCCTACTCGGATGTCCATGGATGAATAGAATGTACCAATTTAGTTTTTCAGGTCCTTGGGAGATTTTGAGCTCAAGTAGTATATTGTTTGAGTCCGTGACTCCAATTTATAGTTCATCATTCCAGCAACAAAGTAGGCCTCATCTAAACCATGATGCTTCTACAATTTCATACTTGTAATATTTCACTCTTTTGCAAAGTTTAGAGGTTTCTTCTTTATTCAGTTTTGTTTTAGATAGGAAAAGGATATTTGGGTTGTAAGCGTGGGAGAGTTTCCTGATAGTTCTTTGAGTTTCTCTATTCCCAACCCTTTAATGTTCCAAGCAAGGATTCTCATCGAATATAAAGTATAATAGACAACTAAGTAAAAAAAGAAATATAAATAATATATTGATATCGCAAATGTGAAATACATTGTGTAAAGACACTCAAATACCTAAAGAATGAACGGGGCTAGTGTTGCCAACTACTAATCAAGAGTTTGAAGGTTTTCCCATTATTTCCACCAATTAAAGTCATCAAAGTGTACGTAAGGGTCCAATTGCTTTAGGCTTGCATTAGTTTCTTCGGAGATTAGGCATATATTGTCATGGTTTATTCCCGACTCCACCCCCATCATGGGGTTGAGAATGCAATCCTCCCTGATGCTTGCAATCCAGTTTCAAATTTTGTTAGGACTTTTTCGCTTCTGTTGGAGATAGTTTTCCAAGGGTGCTACTAATTTTGTAGCTTTCATTTTCCCTTTGAGATGGTCTTTTAGAGAAGTCTAGAATTTGAAGGGCCTACCTCTTCGCTTTTCCATAGTTGTTAGATTTATTAGGCCAATGCCTCCTAAAATAGTGGAGCATACTTGCATATTCTCTTCATTCTCTTTATCTGACACCGACAATGATTTAATATTTTGAGGATCAGTTCCCTTCCTTGGGTTTCATTGTCTCTTCATGGTTGCACTATAGCTTGACTCTTGCTTTGCTCTCTCTTGGTTGAAGACTCACCTTGTTCACCTCCTCCAAGTTGTATGTAGGTTTTTCCTTTGTTGTTGGATGGTGACTGGAGTGACTGAAGAGCATTTTTAGCTGTTGTTTATCATTTGTTCATGCCATTTTCATCTCCAGAGTCTTCATCTGAGCTCCATTCCCTCCTGACTATCTGGAGTTGTCGGCAGGGAGAGGCTTCCTTTCTAAGATCTGGACATTTTAACAGTTGGTCCAACTTAAAGTCTACCCTCGACCATTCTCCCATCGAGTCAACTTTCCCATCGTCTAGCTCCCTTTGAATTGCATCAAGTGAGGCTTCAGTGGGAAGTTGCCTGCATTTTCTCTAGGAGTGACCAACTAGCCCATAATAGATACATAGTTTGGTCAAACCTTCATAGGTGACGCAAATCTAGGTGGGATTGTTGTTGTTGTTTAAAGCAAAACCCCCAAAAAAGAGATTTTCGTAAGGCCACTTCTATTCTTAATTGAATCGCTTTACCCTTGTTAGGGGTTCCATTTTTGATTTCACCGTTCTTTGAGAGAACTCTATCTGCTGCATAAATAAAAAGCTTATAGTTTTGATCCGAAATGTGCCTTTTGGTAGGGGTGTCAATTGATTGGTTTTGGATTGGATCCAATCAAATCCAAACCTTATCAGATTGGATTTAGACGGTCCATTATAATTATTGGATTGGGCCAATTCAAAATAAATTGGTTCATGTTCTTATTGATCTGAATTGGACCTAAACCAAATTTCCAATCATCCATGAGCCCAAGCCCTTGTTCAATTCGAAACCAATCAAAATTGAATCCAGCATAAAATAACTTTTATGAAAGTACTTTTACGAAAATACTTTTACGAAAGCACTTTTATGAAAATACTTTTATAAAATCACTTTTATAAAAGTAATTTTATGAAAGCACTTTTTTATAGAAGTACTTTTACAAGAAAGCACTTTTATGAAAACACTTTTATAAAAGCACTTTTACAAAAACATTTTTACAAAAGCACTTTTATGAAGACACTTTTATAAAAGCACTTCTATGAAAGTACTTTTACAAAATCACTTATACAAAAGTACTTATATTTTTATAATATTCAGATTTTCTTTATTTTAATATATTTTTGTAATTTTTCATATGTTCTGTTTTTTATATAATATTTGATATTTCATTTGGTTTGGATTGGATCCAATCCAGTCCATTTATATTTTAATGGATTGAATTGGATTTGGACTGGATTGGGTCCAATCCATTTGTAAGTGGACTCACATTGGACTGGATGGTACACCTCTACCTTCTGGGGATGTTATGCATTTGGATCCAGCCACCACTGAACAACTTCCTTTGGTTCCCACTTCCCACGCATTGTTAACAAGTTTTGACATTTTCTTTTCTCACCTGAATGCGGGGGAAACTCCTTCCTCTCAAAGTTCTTTGTAGGAGTTCCTCTGCTCCAGCGACTGGTTCGGTAGATATTTCAATATATGAACCCATGATTTTTGCATGTTGCGCTAGGTCATGCCCTAGTTTTGCAATCTGCTTCTCCATGAGATTTGCCTACCCTTCGGTCGTTCACGCAGATCCTCCGTTGGTTGCTCTTTCTCCATGAGAAGAGTTTATACCTGAACCGACTCTGTTGATGGAAAAAGGGAAAACCCTCCGAATTTAATCACAACAATTGCTAGTGAAAGTTAGTTAATGAGTACCGAAGCAACAAGTATGGAGTTTTTGAGAAGTTGATATTTCTCCTCCAACCACTCTTTTTTTTGTTTTTTTTTTAAATATTTATCCCTCAGAAGTTAGAAGGGCCAACAAGATTTTCCATGTGGATGCCAAATTGCCAAGTGAATGTAGCCTAGAGAGAAGCTGCCTAAAATACCACTCATCTTTATGCAATAACAATTCCAGAGATCCAATGTGCAGAATATTTTTATCAAGCCCGAAAGGTCAAGAAACGTATTAAGACCTGAACTTGAACCATGATTTAAAAAACATGGGAAAAAATAGACCCACTGAAAGTTGTTTTCATTAAAAAACTGTACATGTAAAATGTGCGTTGCAATTTAAACATATTAGCTCCACTGCCGACTTCCATAAATCAAACGCAAGGTGCTCATGCTCGTGATGGCCAAAAGAAATTGTTTTCTCTAATTTTATCTTGTCTAAGTGTATTAAATTTTTAAAATACAGCATGAAATGGTCAAAATCCCAGATTATTTATTGAACAAGGTTACAGACCATAATTTCTGTTACAATCATCTACAGTGATTCTTATTTCAATGCAGAAAGCTTTCGTCCAGATTACTGTTACGAGGTTTTCTCAGCATTCTCCTTCCTGTAAGCTTGTAGTCTCTCCCTCAACTTTTTACTCTGTTCAAAGTTTGCCTTCCTCTTTAAAGCTTTCTGTGCAATGAATGGAATATATTAACATAAGATCCAATAGAAGAAACATACTTTAGAAGACCCTTTGTGAAGACGGGGAAATCCCATAAAAAGAGGAACTCACCTCTTGCCGGAAACAGTGATCAAGCTTTATCTTAAGATCTGTGCACTCGCCAAGGAATTTTTTGACAGGGTGGTCCGCATGACACTTCCGAAATTCTTCAATGATCTGCAAACACCAAAGGCAGAGCAACTGGGTCGTAACTTGTAAATATCTGAGCTCTGGTCTTCTGCAAGCAAAAACTCTACACACATGGCATTCATCTGAGCTCAGATCTTTCTTCCTCTTTTTTCCCTTGATTTGGCAATAGGCAGATAAAATTGGCCCACGTACGTATTTGTAGAGCATGGGGCATTTTATTTTTATTTTTTTTAGTTAAGAAAAGATACAAAATAACGAGTACTACAAGAAAATTTGTTAAAATGCAAAAGATCATGGAAGAAGGCTGGACTTACTTCTGCGCACATTGGATGCCTGTGTAATGTTAAAGGAGGATGCATTTTTTTCCTGCAGATTCTAGATGTTACCCTGCAAACAATAACTTGCTAGGTTCAATTGCCTGTTATTTGTTTTGTTGTTTCTTTCCAGACACAAGCAGGAATATTAATTTAGTACAAGTAATGTTTTATTTTTTCTTGGATAAGCAACAGGGTGAATTTTGAATTTCATTAAATAATAAAAGAAACCACACTGCTCAGAACCAAAGCAGGTGGGCAAACTTACAACAGTTCCTCTGCACAGGTCAAAGAAAGTACAAATACAACAGAAGCATAGTAGGAAGAAGATAGGAAAATAAGTGCACAGGCCAAAAGTAGTACAAGTAATATCAACACTTCTCAGAATTTTACCTAATACATCTTAGGAATCATATTTTGTCTCATCACTTTCCACTTAGGGGTGCAAATCGGGTACCCAAGTTGAAAAATTTACAGAGCGTTGGGCTTGGGCCCATTCAAAATATGGTAAGTGCTAAACCTGAGCCTGACCAAGTTGCAAACCTAGTAGAAATAATAGAAATACATGCCACATGACAACATATACTGAGAAGAACAAAACAATCCCATGCCACATGACCAAAACAATCCCTTTGTTAAAGGCACTCGTTAAAACATAATAGTAATACATTATAAGCAATGGGTGATGAGGTAACACTCCAGATAACAACATATACTAAGAAGAACAAAACAGAAAATACAAATCAAACTCTTGTGACTTCACCATCTGAGATCAAATTCAAAGTAGACCAACAACTTGAACTGAATGAAGATCTATGAACATTAAGAAATTTTTTGAATGTATTTGCTGTCTATTTTCTTTGTATGTATTTGTTTTTTTTTTTTTTTTTTCTTTCGTGTGGAGCTATTTTGTATTTTTTTTTCTTTCTTGTGTTGGAGCTATTTTGTACTTTGGTGATCTCTCATCACAGGGCTTGGCGTACTCTTTTCTCTTTTATTAATAAAATTTCCTTTTTTATTTATTACTAAAGAATATGAACATTCAGAAATCTCGGATGCACAAAGAGCCAATCCAAGATCATATTGCCCACCTCAGCACACAATCTTTCCAGATCCTTTTGCTTCCAATAGAAAATTCTTCTAGTTCTTTCTTTCCAAATGCCCCAACACAAACAAAAGGAATACAGCTCCAAGAAAGCTTTTGCCTTCTTGCTTCTGGAAGGCAAGAAAGCAACCAACTACAAATGAGACACATCACCAGATTGCCCAAACATGTGTGTGGCATGCCCAATCTTATTACTGGGGTTGATAAGAGTCCAAGATAGGTCAGGAAAGGAAATTACCCACCCACCAACATCCTTGTCATGGCTGATATTGTTAATATTGAGGTCAATTCTGACAGCAAAATTGGACCACTTGCATAATCTATCTTGCTATTTCTCTTCAGTTCCAAACAAGCCTATTATGGATTCAAAATACTTGGGCTTTCTCTTGTTCTCATTGCTAAACCACAAGGGGTTTACAGAACATGACACATGAACGCTGACAAGTTGCTTGATTCCTACAAAATTTCTGGAATTCACCAGATTTACCAAAAGACTAGTCGAATTTGTGGAGTCATTGATGACGACTGAGTGAAAGAAAATCAGATTGCTATATTGCTGGAAGCATTGAATTAATTGCTTGTGTTTCTTTTTAGAATCAGGGTAGCATGCCTTTGGAGGTACATAAAAAAATTGAGAATATGGGAGTGTTAATAACCGTAAATTCCATAAAAATATTAAGAGAGAATTACAATGTGTGCATAAGGCAACTGGAGATAAAACATTTTATCTCCAAGCCAAAAGCATAACAACTGAGCCCAAAACATTTGATTCCTCCCAACCCCTGTTTTGCCAAAGAATCAGCCATAATGCTAGCATTCCTTTGCACCCATTGAATTTATGCCCATGCCTCGGGTTATCCATTTAAACCTTTTTAATTCATTTTTGTATATCAACAACTCATTCCCCTTGTTTAGCAACCAATAATCACCGCTTGTAAATCTCCTTCAACATTCAGTTTTCTCACATTCAGCTCCCTTGCTCTTCTTACCCCTCCCACAACTTCCATATTTTCAGTTCTCAAAGAATCACTGGTGCCTATTGGTCCTGAATAAATTACCAACACATGCCCTAATTCATTCCTTAAAGTACCTCCAACACCTGAAGGGCCTGGGTTCTCTCTGCTACTTCCATCAAAATTAGGTTTAATGTACCCATCTGCTGGTGGTGCCCACACACAGCCAATCATATACTTCAAAATCGAGGTAAGTGACACTTCCTCATCAAATCATCCACTGTCCCAAGAAAAACTCCAATGATTTTAGCCAATGATCCACCCTAAAAGTTATGCATTCAAATATAGCCTCCTTGCTTCTCTCCTCTTTAAAAATTCTTGCATTCCTCTCCTCCCAGAGTGTCCATGAAACTGCAGCTTTTAGGGACCTCCAGATGATTCTACCTCTCTTCTTCAGCCACACAAATGAAGTGGGTGCAAAAAGGCTTGCCATGTCAAATGGAGGAGTCCACCTGCAACCAAATAAAGAAAGGAACCAATTCCAAATGCCTTTAGCAAATGTGCAGGAGATTAGTAGGTGAAAGCAAGACCCCCCATTCACTTTGCAAAGAACATACCAATGAGGAGAAAGATAGGAGTAAGGTCTCCTTTTTTGTAGCAAGTCACAAGTATTAATCTTCTCATGGTAAACCTCTCCAATAAAAGCACCTACTCTAGGAGGGATAGGTCTCCCCCAGAACTCTTTCACTAGAAAAGGCTGCATTAGGAGCAAGGGATAAGCTAGGGCCTTGAAGAAAGAAGCACAAGAGAAGAATCAAGAAGAGGAGAGGGTCCAAATTTAGCTATCAGAATTAGAGGGATCCAGGAACACCTTGAAGAATTTTAATTAAATCAAACACCTGAGGGATGGGATAAAGGTATGTTGAAAGATGCTTTAGAATGTTATTAAGGGCATTATTATCTTTTCATTATGTCTCTTCCTACCCTCTACTTAATCAGGGTTATTTATGTAATTTACAGCCAAACCAAATTATGTTGCTTGGTCTGACCATGGCCACCCACCCTACCCTCTCCAACAACTTCTCTTTTGCTTACATCAGATAGTGTGCCTTGCTTCTGCAAACCCATTGACAGATCTATAAATCTAATTTACATTTATGGCACATCTCCAACAATCTCCCTTTTTAGGCTTTTGATCTCCCTCAGTTTGACCAACTGATGGTGGTGGCTCAATTGGTAAGTCCTCTAGCTAGAAGTATTGGGGACTTGGGATCAAATCCTGTTGCCACCAAAGTTGGGGGTTATGGGTGTGGTCATGTGGGATGGGCTACCCCCTGTTGTGTAGCCCCATCAAACCAAATAAAAAAAGATCTCCTTCAGCTTGTTACCATTTGTAATGCCATGGTGCTAGATCATCATCTTTGAGCCAACCCTCCACCACACTAGTTTCTTCTTCAAGTGTTCTACTAGGTACAATATAGTACTGTCAGGAAAAGATGTTGACATTGAAGTAAAGTCTAGGATAGCAGGTCACTTTAAGGCTTTTATAGGGAGATCTGGGGTGGAGGGTTTTACAACAGAAGATTGTAGGGCTGGAACCTTTGTGCTGGAGCATGAAGATTCTATACTAAAGAATAAGAATCTTAATGCTTTTAACATAAAATAAAAGAAATCCTATTAAAAAGGAAAATAATAATTACAAGATACTGCAAGGATGGCAAAGTAACACCCCATATGCCAAAAAAACAAGGATCGGAAAGGGAATTAGACTCCCAAAGACACATTAAAAACATGGAAAAGAAGCAATAGACAGCATTAAGCTCTTCACCACATCCAACTGACACAAGACATCTTAAGTGTTGCTCAGAAGGAATTCCCAAATTCGTTTCTTTGAGCAATAGAAAAATCTGGATGAACTTTGACCCAATCAATAATCACGTTTCCAATCTCCAAACACGGTTTTTTGTTGTTTTTATGAGGTTGTTCAAAAGTCCATCTATTCCTCTCATTCCAAACATGCCAACAAATAGAAAATAGAATACAGCTCCGAAAAAAATTACAAAGTTTCCCAAAAGAAATCAGCCTTTGTTGACCCTTATTTAGCTAGGTCCATAAGCCATGGCATTAGTTGACCTTCTATCCCAATTAAATTGTACATCGAAGTCCCTTGACTGCACCCAGGTTTCTCTCATAATCTGTCTGTAATTCCAGATCCCCAAACTACCTTCCTGCATCCAACCGATTAATAGTTTTGAATCCACTTCTGCCTCAATTTGATGGATGCCCAATCTTTAGGCTAATCTTAGTCCATGGAGGAGTGCCAACATCTCAGCTCTTAGTGAATCTCCCGCTCCATTTGGCCCCGAGAAAAGGGTTATTAAGCTTCCACCGCCATCTTCCTTTCCCATGAAGCATAATAAAGAAAATACTGGCCATATAGAGTCTTAATGTCACTCAGAAAGTTGGGGATTCTAAGTATTGCTGGATGATCCTGATCCATATTACTGAAGTTTTTTAATTCCTAAAATGAAAAGTTATCTTTGTGGGGCAGGTCCTCATAAAAAAATTAAAAGGGTATATAAGAGGAGGTATAAGGATGATCACCGTTTGGTTAGTCCTTTGTGTAGGTATATGTTGATCATCACAATCGCAATAACATAGAAGGTGCTAAATCAATGTTACAGAGACACCCGCGACGAGTTCACAACTCGGCATAGATTTGCAATGATCTCAGAGCCTGCACAGACTTGTGATGAGCTCAAAGCCTACACAAGCTCGTGATGAGCCCAAGGTCGCCACAGACCTGCGATGAACTCAAAGACATAATACCGACAATGAATTCGAGATCGCTACGAACCTGAGATGAGATCAAAGACATCGCGAGCCTACGATGAACTCAGAGCCATCGCAAATCAGCGATGAATGAAAAAAATATAACGATTAGCCGATGTCAATGGTGACAGAACGCTCAGAGACTAAGACTGACATCATCCGCACCACGTTAGCATAGGAGACCCACAAAAGAAAGTAGAACGTGTATTATGAGAATCCTCAGACAAGAGGAAACTTTATCTTTGGAGGATTTCGCTAGACACGTGGCGAAACCCCAATGGTGCTCCCTTAATAGATGACGTAAAGATTTCCTTTCCTAAGAGGAAAGGTCTCCTCTTTATAGCCTTGAGGTATATAAAGGGGAATATCCCCACGGGGGGGGGGGGGGGGGGGGACAAGATCATATAACCTTGACCTAGGGTTTCTCAGAGGGACTCTCTCTCTCTCTCTCTCTCTCTCCCCTTCTTTCTCTCATTTTGTCTCTTTCTCCTATGCTCTTCTCC
Source organism: Nelumbo nucifera (assembly GCF_055504915.1). Classification (NCBI taxonomy): domain Eukaryota; kingdom Viridiplantae; phylum Streptophyta; class Magnoliopsida; order Proteales; family Nelumbonaceae; genus Nelumbo; species Nelumbo nucifera. Next base: position 25,545,151 of record NC_142650.1, read on the forward strand.
CACCATCCTCAACAGCCTTCCTTCTCTCCCTTCTTCTCTCTCCACGGCCATCCCCTCGGGTTCTTCGTAGACTCCACCATCTATGAACGAGAGTCCATGATGACTACTACACTTTGCATAGGGATTTGAATAAAGATCAACAAGACTTCCTTTCTGATATGATATTTGGTTGTGTTGAAAATGTGAAGGCTATGAAGAGTGCATCATAGTGCTTTAAAAGTCCATCACAACAATTAGATTTGATGGTGACTCTGAGAAGTGCTTCATACTATTTTAAAAGTGCAAGGTGCAAGGCGAGGCATGCACCTTTTTGAAGCAAGGTGCAAAATAAAAAAATCAAAACAAAATTGGAAACAATATTAATTAAAAAATACGAACTTAAATTATAAAAGAAACTAAACATTTTAAAAATGTTCTCTACCAATTGCATTACTTGAAATAGATAATGTGATGTTAAACATCTTGCATTCCTATTTCTACGAGATTAGACCCCTGCCTCTCTACCAAGCCTAAACAAGTTCATGCTAGGTTCTTAAATTTTGGCCCATAGATAATGAGATAGGTTGTGGGATTTTAGTTGCAGTTCATTACATTTTAGGATTAGGAATTAAATGTGGTTTAATGAAAATTGTCATGCATTAAGAGGGATGAGAAAACAACAATAGCAAAATGGGGCTTTTGTTTGTATAATGAGTTGCAACTAAAATCACTTTGTATACATGCCAAGAATTTAGGACTCTCACATGAACTTGTTCAAAATTGCCTCAAAGGGGCTTCGTAAAAAATCCAAGGGTGGAGCCCCTAGCCCAGCCACTATGATTGAAAAGTCGCACAACTTGGCTCAGGCACAAGGCACACCATGTGCATGCCTCTTCAAGGGAGTTGCTCCTGGGCTTAGCAACTTTGGCACAAGAGGGCTATGGTGCATAGGCAGTGCAACGTCCAAACTTGATTAGTTTTGTAGGTTCAAGTGAATGTTTTTGTGCTGCAACAATGACAAATGCATCTCTATTATTCATGTTAGTGTTTAGTTAATATATGTGCAAATTCTAAATTCCAATCATTATGTGCCAACCCGGGGTGCAACTTGGGCAGCCTAGGCTAGGTTTAAGGTGAACACAAGCTCAACCCTAAGACTTGGGCCTAAGATCTAAACCCAAACCTAGCCCAAATTGAAATTTGACACACCAGATTGTGCTTGGGCCTAGTCCGGGCTTAGGTTGGTTAATTGGGCTTATTTAAGCCCAATATACCAAAAAGTTGCCTTAAACCTATTTAGCATCAATAGTTTAAAGCAAATTTCTTAAAGTACTCCTATGGTTGAGGAAATTGACTAACTCTACCCTTATTGTTTATATATTGTCTTAAAGTACCCTCATGTTTTTTGACAATTGACATTGCCATTAAGCACTAATGGAAAAAATGAAATGTCAAATTTGCCCCCCACTATTCCTCAAATTTTCAAAATAAATCCTTATTGATGAAAATTTTCAATAACTAAGAGGAGGACCGACCAATGTGTTTTATGATTCTTCTCCCTTTGTTTATATCGCTTCCACTCTTTGTCATTCTGTAATTACTCACTTCCATCGATTCTTATCTCCCTACCTTTCTCTAAAATCTTCTTGCTCTTCTTCACGAGAGCCATCAACCATTAGTTTCTGATTTATGTCAGACTAGTAATGGGTAGGCTAAATAAGCCGAGATGAGCACTCATTTTGCCCGGTTCTAAGGAGTTTCTGAGCCTGATCATGGCCCAGCTGCGCTAGAAAATGTCTGAGAAGACTTCAGATGGAAAGTTATTTGGGCAAAATGATCATTCCATCTCGATTAGGATGTCTGTAGAAGAAGATGTGCCTAAATCAGTAGTGCTCCCTAGTGTGCTACTTATGCTTTATGTCTTGAATTTAATGAACTAGCACCGACAAGTATTTGGTGTTCAAACTTTGTACCTGTAGGGATGGGGCCAAATGTGGCTGAGGTAAGGACTTGCGAGTCACAGAGCCATTGCTTGAAAGGGATATCCGTAAGGAAGAGCAATTGTGTTGCTGTTTGCCAAACAGAGGGATTTCACGGAGGGTACTGCCGAGGCTTTTGCGCGACACCGATGCTTTTGCACTAAACATTGTTAGCACATGAGATTTCTTCACAAACGTCAGTTGTCGATTGGCAACTAATTAGCATATTTTACATCATCTCACCTTTCTGGTTCTAGTGTGTGCCTATAAATAAATTGGGGAGCGTCTATGAAGTCTACTATGTGTCTTCGTTTGCCAGTTTTCTGACTGTATAATTTTTAAGTTTTCTGCGTGTCTAGATATATCTCTGCAAATTTGTTTTTCCACTTCACTTATCAAAAAAATTATACGCTGACCGCCATGAAGAACACAGAGTCCGAGACGGACATAGAGTCGAAGTCGAAATCGGAGACAGAGATGGAGATGGAGTTTGAATCGGAGTTGGAGACAAACACAGAGTAGAAGTGGGTTTTCATTATGAACGGAGTGTGATGGTTTTCAAAAGGGTATTTTAGGAATTTATGAAAAATATATCAATCACGTGATGTCAGATGTGAATGGAGTGTGACAGAAAGTTAACGGCAAGGGAGGTTTTAGACAATTGTCAGAAAACTTATGGATACTTTAAGACAATATGTAAATAGTAAGGATAGAATTATTCAGTTTCCTAAACCATAGGGGTACTTTAAGAAATTTGCCCTTAAACAAATTTTGTATGGGTTTGACTATGGTACTAGAAAAACTCATAACCAATCAACTAGTATCATAAAAATGGTAACCAATCAGGTGGTACCTATCAAAATTCACTAGAGGGGTTTGATTGGTCAAAGCCTTTCCAGTATCATGTCTTTCCAGCAGCATAGATTTTTCCATTTTGTATATGCATATACAGCCAGGTCGGGTTTGAGCTATGCTAGGGTTGGGCTAAGATCAAGCTGAGATCAGGCTACCTAAGGGCTAAGTCCATCCCTAGCCTGAAAAATAAAAATAAAAAATAAAACTGGGATTTTGGGCCTAGGCCCAACTCAAGGACTGAAAATCCGAGACATTCCAATGTGAAATTTCAGATTAGGTTAATCTAGGCTCAGTTTAGGTGTGCCCAAGTTGCAGCCCTAGTGGAAACAGTGATCAAGCTTCTGGTTATGTGGTTCCAGCCCAGCAAGTAATGTTATAGTTGTGATCAAGGTTTTTATTTTTACTTTTGGATCAGCAACAGAAAGTTGTGATCAAGCTCTTTCAGCTCTGTTAACAGCCCTTATTTTGGAGTAGCACTTATTCCTATTTGACTACAAATCTCTAGAATTCAGATTCTTAAGGGGAGATGGCTTCCTGTACTAATGAATCAAATAGAAAAATGTGTTACTCGAAAATAAGGATTGTTATGTCTATATCAATGAAGAAAAAAAAAAGCTTCAGAAAATAAATAAAATAGACAGAACAAGAGGCAAGGTCTGGCTGCTGATGACTGTCTCAATATGAAGATAAACTCGTTCATTTGATGGGAGCCACCTTTGTAAGGCATCAGAAATGGCCAATTGACTAGTGGAACTCATCAATTGCTGAGTAACGTTACATTCTTTATTTATTTTTACTTGGCCTTGAACCTTGGCTCCATTTTCTGAAATACCATTCTGTGGTATCTTGAGGATGAAGGAATGTGGGCCTTGGGGTTTTGGGTTTCAACTGGCTTTGCCTTTGTAGCTCTGGTTTTGTTTCTTGTTGGGACTCTGGGGTATAGGCAATTCAAGCCAAGGGGAAACCCTCACTCTAGGTTCTGCCAAGTGGTTGTTGCAGCAACAAAGAAATGGAGGGCTGAGTTGCCATCAAGTGGAGATGATCTATATGAAGTAGATGGGAAGGAATGTGCAATCACTGGGGGTAGAAAGATACTCCATACTGAAGGATTTAGGTAACTTAAAAGCTGTAATTATTTTTTATATGGTTTGCTTTTGACAGCAAGACTTCTCCTAGTGTCTTAATCTGTAGACCATATCTAATAACAATCCTTAACTAATATTTCTCTCATGCATGAGGCACCAGATTTTTGGACAGAGAAGCAATTATTACATCAAAGGATACTGCCTTACACAACCAAGGCTGTCACAGTCCATGGGATCTCTGAACAATGATCCAGATCATTGGATTGGACAATTTGAGCCATCCAAAATAATAAAATGCAAAAAAGTTACAAAAAAATATCATTTAAAAATAAAAAATATCAGAAGTTCTTTAGCTGAAAAGAAAATGAATAAAGAGAGGGAGAGATATTAGATGAGATGGTATGAGAAAGAAGGTGAAAGAAGACACGGGGTTGCCTCTTTTCTTAGACCTTCATAATACAATAAGATCTCAAACTTGCAAATTGTCGGTCTACTCAGTTTTTCACCAACTGAACATCAATGACTAGATTTTGTTTTACATCCTTCATTTAGATTGAAGGAGAGCAACAATTTATATCAGAGGAGTAATACAACCAATGTCTGTCATTTGTTATAGAGAAAAGATATCCCACCATAGATGCACCACTCAAGTATATGGTGAAAATTTAAAACATAGACATAAGCTCGTAAATATAAACCAAAATTACAAGGAACAATCTGAAAGAAACAAAGTAATGGATATCCACATATGGATACAGAAGCATTCTCCTCATGTCCTTCAACAAAATAATTTCGTATAATCTGAATCACTAGATGATCAGCCAACTCATTGCCAGCTGGAATGCTGGTAAACAAATAAGTGAACTGAAAAAGAGAGAAGGCAAGAAGGATCTCAACTAGGTAATTATTGAGGAGATGAGACAAACATCTGCAAATTGAAGAATTGGGATATTGTAAGGCCATTTTTTTTTTATTTTGCAACCAATCGAAGTACCTGGATCATTGGCCTCTCCAATTAATGTCTTCGTAAGAGCCTCGTTACATAGGACAAAAATATAGGGGGAGAGAGGGTCCCCTTATCTTATTCCTCTAGAAGGCTTGAATTCTTATGTCGGGATTCCATTAATTAAAATCTGATAAGAGACAGAAGTAATACATTCCATAACCCAAGAGATCCATCTAGTATGGAACCCAAACTTCCACTCCAATCTATCATAAGCTTTTCCCATATCAACTTTACAAACCAAGATTCCAGATTTGCCTTTCTTTTTTTCTCATAGCATGAAAGACCTCATGTGCAATGAGAATATTGTCATTGACCTGCCTATTAGGAACAAACACACTCAACATGGGGGAGATAAGGCTATCTAAAAATTGTTTCATTCTGCTTGTCAATATCTTTGCAATGACTTTATAAACTACATTGCAAAGACTAATTGGACGGTAGGACTTTGTAGGGGGTGTTCAGCAATGTATTTGTTTTTTCTGTTGACATGACAGTTGTTTGTGTTATAGAATAAAACCATGCATATTGGCAAACCCCCACTAGGTTGCTCAACTTTCTTCCTTATTTTATATCTAATGGATGTATTTGAGAAGTTTTGCCTGATGTCCATGTATTTTGTTGGACTAATCGGTCCCTCTCCAACAACCAGGTGTTTTCCTTGGAGTTTCTTCAAATACTCGTTACCAGATTATAAATGGTTTGGAACGCATGGTGGAAAGTATTATCAAATGCATCCTAAATCGTAAAAAAAAAAGTGAATTAAAAAGGAATAAATGATAATTTAATGTATGGTATAAATAATTTTTTCGGTAAATCAGAAAGACCCCCCCGTATTATGGGGTCAGTGACAAAGACCCTGTATTTTGTTTTGCGACAATGACCCTTATATTATGACTGTGAGACAAAACCCCCTTCCGTTAATTGTCGTTAAAATCTACGTTGCAATATTTTTTAATCCCTATACTACCCCTTTTCGAACAATTAGGAAAAAATACTGTTCATTTTCCCCGACCTCACGTACACGAACGTTCGTCATTTTGCCGGAGAAATGAGAACTCCGGCCGTTGATCCTTCTATACTTCACCGGAATGTCCGTCTCTCCGTTCCTCGTCGTCACGTCTTTCACGAACCCTGCTCGGACCGTTCCTGGAAACAATAATCAAGAAAAGAAAAAAAACGACTATCTTTAGCAAAGCTTTCAAGTTATTCCATGCTTGTTTTGCAAACTCGAACAAAGCCTATATAATAATTGGCGGAGAAAGGTATTGATTTAGTTTGGAGCTTCGGATTCTGGTAGATTTGACAATTTCTTTCGTGCATATCGAAATTTTATCGTTTTCTTTTCGGTGGTGATCGCATTGCTCGGTTATGACTTTTGGTCCGATAAGGTGCCCAAAGACGGGATGATTGTAGGCGACATTAACGAAGGTCTTGTCGTTGTTGCGGTGTATCAGATGTGTTGGTTAATGACAAAACCTTTTTGCGACCTTCTTTAATCCAATCTCTTCTTAGCTCAAACAAGGAGGTAGATGTTAGGAATAGAGTACCTGATTTTGTGTTCTACTCGTCAATTGTGATCTTTTTTCTTGCTCCTCCACTTTGTAGTTCAGATTAGTCTAAGCTCTAAGCTTTTAGGATTGAGTGGTAGGATAGAGAAGCTCTTGATTTGACCTTGATTTCGGAATTTCCGAAAATGGAGAGCAGCTCTTAGAGGGTGTTGCTTTGATTCTGGTCTTCTTAATTATGCCTCCTTTCAAAATCTAGCCAATAGATTCTCACTTAGTTGAAGAATCGATTCGGAGCGATCCAGTTAAACCTATAGTGAAATCACGCCTCAAGAGGTTCTTTGAGCGGCAGTTCCCGAGTGTCTTGAGGATTTCGTTAACTGAGAAGCCCGGCGCCGGTGAACAGCAGAAAAGCAAAGATGCTAATAACAACGATTGGGAGACAAGCTTTGTGTGCTTTGGACAAAATGGATCGGAACTTCATCGAAGAGAACAACGAGAAACATTTGTCGGCGGCCAAATGCGAACGGAATCGATGCAATTGTTTCAACGGACATTGTAGTGATAGTTCAGATGATGAATTTGACGTCTCCAATGTTTTTGCTGAGTCGTCCCTTTCTTGTACAGAGTTTGGTCCCTGGTGCGAGTGTTTCCGAGAGAAATCTTTTAACTGACACTACAAAAGTCTTAGAGAAGAACAAGAGCTGCAAGCGTAAAGACGATTGCAGAAAGGTCGTAGCTGATGGTCTTGTGGCTCTCGGCTACGATGCCTCAATCTGTAAATCATGTTGGGAGAAATCTCCAATCTTATCCGGGCGGTACTTTTCTCTTGCTCCCTAGATTTTTCTAATCCAATTCATTTGATCCAAGTTACATCTATAATATGGTATTTTTACAGGAGATATTACATTTTCTGAGAAACTTATGGTATTTTCCCCATTTTGACACAGGAGAATAAGAATACGTAGAAGTGATTGTTGATGGTGAACGATTGCTGATCAACGTAGATTTCAGATCGGAATTTGAGATCGCCCGTTCGACTGGAACCTACAAGGCCGTCCTCCAAGTTATTCCAATAATCTTCGTGGGCAAAGCTGACCGTCTCCAACAGATCATGTCGATTGTCTCAGATGCAGCTAGACAGAGCATAAAGAAGAAAGCCATCTTCGGTCCTTGTACCAGAGCTACTAGTACGAATACATCATCTCCGGTCAAAACAGCCGAATCCGGAACCCAGTCCCTGAGCGTATGGAAAGTGCGAAAAAGCCATCTTCGGGGAACATAACCAACAATTCCAATTCATCTGGTGAATTTGAGCTTCTTTTCGGAAAGAATTCGTCGAGGGTGTCCGGCGCTTCTTCGTTTTCTGCCCTGGAGGTCGGGGAAGAAGAGAAATCTGGGGAGATAGAGAGTGAGAGAAAGAGAAATGTGAAGGAATCTGAGGGGTGCTGTTCGTGTATTGCAAGGTCAGGAAGATGAACGGTGTTTTTGTTCCGGTTGTTGGAATAATTAATATGAGGGTAGTATGGGGATTAAAAATTATTGTAACGGTGAATTTTAATGGAAACTAATGGAATTGGTCTTTGTCTCACAATACAAGGAGATTTTTGTCGCAAAACAAAGTACAGGAGGTCTTTGTCACTGACCCTATAGTAAGGGGGGTCTTTGTAATTTACCCCAATTTTTTCTTACTGGGCTATACATATGGGTGCAACTTGGGCGGGTCTAACCCGACCCAACCTGAGTTTTTGTATGGGTTGAAATTGATTTTTTGGGCTACGGGATGGGCTTGGGTTGAGGCCTTGATTCAGTTGAGCCCGGCCCAACCCAATCCAAGCTTGCCAAAAAAGAAAATGCATATATATATAAATAAAATTTGTACATATTTTGAATCAATTCTACTCTTAAATTAGGCCATAAAACCCAATAAAAGATGGCTATGTAAAAATACATACATAAATTCTTTTACACTTGACCAACCTATCCATGCTCTATTTACCCAACCTAGCCCAACCTTGAGTCGAACCTGGATTGTCTTAGGTTAAGTTTGGGTTGGGCATGGGTTGATAAGCTTGGGTTTAATCTCAGGTTGGGCTAAGCCTGAGTTCAAGGTTTGTATCTTTAGAGTGGGCTTTGGTTGAACTCAACCCAACCCTATTTGCCTGAATTGCACCCCATAGCTACACAAAGGGGGTAGCCCATCCCCCTCCCTTTAATCCCCAACCCTACTAGCATTGGGATTTGATGTTAGGTCTCCACTCCTACGAGTCAATCTTCCTACCAGTTAGGGGTGAGCATAATTTAGTTAAAACTGAAATTTTGGTTCAATTGATTTGGTTTAACTGGTTTTCGGTTTTTGTTGTCATGATTCACAAATCGGTTAATCAAAAAAATCGATTTATTTTTAAAGCTATATAAATTTTTAATGTTATTGATACTTTCTAGTTTTTACCTCGCTCGATGCATGGGGACTTAATAGAAAGTGGAAACTATCAAGCCGAATTAGGAGGAAACTTTTCAGTCCTTCCTTTTGCTTAGTGAGCACATCTAAGACTAAAAAAGTAAGAAAAGCCCTTTACAGTCCTTCCTTTTCCTTTGTGAGCACCTCTAAGTCTCTAACCCTCTTTGTCAAGTTCCTCCAAATTTCAAAGAATCCAAGTCTCCCAATCGGCCTAGAGTGCAGACTGTAGACAAAGAACAAAAGAGGGAGAGGTAGAAATCAACGTCTCATACTCTCAAGTCTTATCTCATGAGACTTGGATTCTTCTTCTTCTTCTTCTATGTTAGCTTATAAATTGTAACCTTACCATTCACACACTGTTGTCTATATATCTTCTTCTTTTAATTGGGGTGGATTTCTATTTCAGTTAAAACCGAAATAGCCGAATAAAATTTTGGTTCGGTTTAATCAGTTTCAACAGATTTTGATTCGATTTGATTTTAGCATATGATAGATCAGTTATAAAAATTTTGGTTTTTTTAATTCAATTTTGAATTGAATAAACCAAATACTCACCCCTACTCATAAATTGACATTCCCAATGCACGGAAGAGATGGGCAGTGGGATGTGGGGCTCGCTAAGTGGGCAGCCCTACCATTTGGATTGTTCCTAGGTGACCAAGAAACAGTATTTTCATATAATATAAGGGTAAAATTGCTTACATCTATTCCTCTCAAAACCCCACATCAAGAGGAGCCTTTGTGCACTGAACTGCTCTCAAATTGGGACCCACCCTCACACTGAACTGTTCTTAACTTGAATTATTTTTAGGGAAAATTTCTAATAGGTAACCTCTATTTTAGGTTGAATGCCAATTTAATATCCAAATTTTAAATCATGACAATGTAATACCCGAATTTTTAGTTTAGGACAATCTAGTAACCGACGTTAAATTAACGTTAATTAGAAGATAAAATGTCCCAAATACCCCCAGCTATTTCGAATAATGTATGAATTACTGAATAAAATTATGAAAATAACCCCATCATCTCTATTTCTGCAGTTATTGAGGTTCCGAAAATCAGCTTCTCACGCCGGTGATGTCAAACGAATGCGTCGCCAGAAAAGTTAAAATCGACGCTCGAACGCGACACCGAAAAGTTGAAAATCGGAGAATCCAGTGTCGTTGCCGGAGAAGACGACTCTTGTTGTCGTCGCTGCCTCGCTGGAACATTGTTGCGTCCCCTTTTTTACTCAGCCGTTGTCGAAGAAGACGACTTATTGCTGACGCCGGAAGAGACAACCAGGGTATATTTTTTTGCTATTGTTTTCTATCATCTTCTTTCTCCAGCCAGTGGAGGCTGAAGTTGGAACTTCGGAATGCCGTGAAGAACATGGACTACGATGCCTTCTCCCCTTCGTCTTCGTCACCACCTAGTGATCTCTCCCCTTCTCGCGATTCCGACCGCCGCATGGGAGGCCAGGAAGGTCCGGTCTTTGTCTGATATCTTTTCGAGGTCGCGATTGACTCATCTAATTGATGATGGAGATGATAAACAGGTGGAACCACACCCCATCCGCGGTCATTACTTACAAGGAATATCTCAAAAAACCATGCGGCAAGTTTAGGGGCCATGCCGTGGACGGGTGCGGAGAGTTTATGCCTTCCCCCTCCGCTATGCCCACCGACCCAACTTCCCTAAAAATGTGCCGCGTGTGGATGCCATCGCAACTTCCACCGCCGTGAACCTGACGAGAGTGCCCATACGTTGGACTACCATCACCAGCACCAGCAGCACAATCCACACAAACCAATTGTAGCTCGCTGTAGGAGCCCGAATTCATTCTCCCCACCACCTGCACCTCACATGTTGTTGGCACTGAGCACCGGCCTATCGGGAGCGCCGATAAATCATGTGAACACAACTGCTGCAGCAACAACAGCGATTGTGACGCCAAACCCAAATGGGAGAAAACGGTTTAGCACAAAATTTAGTCAGGAACAGAAAGAGAAGATGTATGTGTTCTCAGAGAGGCTCGGATGGAATATGCAGAAAAGAGACGAAGAGGTGGTTGAGGAGTTCTGCAATGAGATTGGGGTGGAGAAAGGTGTGTTGAAGGTTTGGATGCATAACAACAAGCATGCTTTTGGAAAGATAGATGCAAATCGCAATAGAAGTAGCGTTGACGCCAACGAGAACCACAGTCACAGTCACCACAGTGATAATAGTGCGAAGCAGTCGGCGAAAGATCAAAGGGTTCGGTTGCCGGTGCGAAGCAGAGGCGGTGCTCCGAGGGAGCATGGCGGCCGAACCCCCTTAATTCTCACATAGGGAGAGAATTACAGATGAAGATGCGAAGCAGTCGGCGGAAGATCAAGGGTTTCCTTCGGTTTCTCCTCGTGATGGAGCTGCGGAGCGACCGATAGGGGATCATTCTGCTCTCCCTCCTCTATTCAGTGACGGGAATTCACTTGCTCCGGGATCTTCTGGTGCTGTCATCAAAGGCATTGGCAAAGGTGGAGGAATTAAGGGGGTTCGACCGCCGGTGCTCCCTCCACTGCCGACAGTGCTGCTGAAGGTTGAGGATCGTTGTCAGTCATTCCTTCAACCGAGGTTGAAGAGAAAGGGGAATAGGGTACAATAAAGGAGAAGAAAGGAAAAATAGTCCAATATTATCATTAAGGTTATTTTTGGTATTATGAAATTATTTAAACCTCACAAGTCATATTTTAAAGTTCTGAGTACTAAATTGGCATTCAACTTACAGATATCTATTGAAAATTTTTTCTTATTTAAGCATCTGATTTATAAAGTGACATTTTCGCCCATTCAAATGAATATATCAAACTTAGTCGCTACAATCACCCATCATATCACATATTTTTTTCGTAACTGATTTTCAGGTAGTTCACCCATCTAAAATTATTAATCAATAATTTAATGCTTGAACTAGATTCTCCACTTTAACCCAAGTTATTTTGGTAACATTGCTCTTATTTAAGAAAATAAACTTATTTAATTAAACTACATAGGTTACGCAAAAAAATTGATTTAATGAAAATACATTGCATCCTGAACTATGCTCATTGCTCAATAACCCTGCCTCCTTTGTTGTGAGAGAACCCTAAATTTAGGGATCTTCCTCTCTACCGATTTGCATCCACTTACTAATGACAGGCGATCTCCCTCTCTATGGGGTTTTACACCTATGTATTAAATAATACATATAATAATTTAGGGAAATTATTCAAAACTCATCATGACTTGTCATTATTTCTCTTAAACTTTTTATAACTTTTTAAAATGTCTAAAACTCATCATGTCAATGAGCTTTTATTTTACAAAACTCACCTTTCTTAAAGATCGTTAATATTCACTAATAGAAGTTATCCACATCAGCATAAATATAATTTGCATGACCAAATTGCCCCTGATTGGAGAGTTAGAGAAAAAAAGGCTCATTTAGGGTTTTTCTCTCTCAGTTTTCCTATCTTCACTCTTCCTCTTCCGCTCAGAACTTCCAGCCCTCAACTGTGTCTCTTTCTCTTCACTCTCAACCCAAAAAAGAGTTTCGTTTCTTTTGGGTTCTCTTTGCTTCGCTTCGCATCGCAAATCAGCAGAGTAGAATAGAAAGGAAGGATTTTTCTTATTTCTTTATTTATTTATATATATTTATTGTTTCTTTAGGAATTGTAATATATTGGACATGATTTAGATCTTGATTTTGGAGGAGATTAGATTGCTTTCTTCTTCAAAATTCCGGGTCGTGAATAAAAAAATTATTCACTGTTCTGTTATGACTTCTGAGTGGCTTGGCTTGGTTTAAGTGAGGTCTTGAAGAGACAGTAGAACCCCAGTCCTGAGGAAATCCAATCCAAAACCCTCCAAAAAATTAGAATAGTAACAAAGAGCAAATCAACCTAATGAACAAAAGAAATCAAGCTTCGATGGCAGAAGACTCTGAAGGAGAAAAGAAGGAAGATGAACAAGGGCAAATTAGCTCCTCAGACTCATAGATTGATGAGCAAGAGAAGAACATGGGCGCGCCTGTTGGTGTTGGTGTACACTCTTCTTCTATCTTCGTCATGGAACCTCCTTCATTATGTCTTGGTACAATTCCAACGTCTCTTCCACTTCTTCTAATGGAGCTGGAGCTATTGGGTGGCCAGCTCTTTATGCCTAGGTGCTCTTCAGCGCTGTGTTCGGTCTGCTTTCTATGGTGGCAGCGTTGGCCGTTGCCGTCCTTGCAACCGTGGTGACACGGATTACTGTGCTGGTGCTCCTCACTTTCTGCGGTAAGCCTTGCCGGTCTTTGGTGCTAGAAGGGAGGAAGATCACGATAGATATTACGGGGTTTTCCATCAAAGTTGTGATTAGGGAAGGGAATATCGATGAAGATTGGTAGATATTATGGGGTTTGCCATCAAAGTTGTGATCAGGGAAGGGAATATCATGGCTGCAGTGTTTACATAATCAAGAGAAGTTTATTTTTCTTAGAATGCTTAATGCTTTCATTTCTTAATATAATTGGCCATTACTTATGATTTTGCTTGTTTGAAATAAAAAACAGTTATATGATATATATATATATATATATATATATATATATATATATATATATATATATATATATATTTGTTTTGTTTTGAAAAGCAAAATCATATACTCTATATGTATATATTTTATATATTTTTATGAAAGGTAAAATGATAATATATTAACAACTGTTAGTATGTTTAATGTCAAGTTAATAACATGATGAATTTTAGACATTTTGAAAAGTTATAGTAAATTTAAAAGAAATGCTAAAAATTCATGATGAGTTTTAAACAATTTCTCAATAATTTATATTATATGACATACAATATATATGCATAAAATATTATATGTGCATTTTATAATCTATATGAAAAAAATCTATACTGCCGGAAAGATATAATATCAGACGAGTTTTGATAAATACCACCAGATTGGACAAAATATGAACATTAGTTGACATAAGGGAAAGAGGCACAAAGGCATGAACAGTGAATTAATTGGGAGACAAAAAAAAAAAAAATCTCAGCAAAGAGGATGTATGAATGCTCATCTGATTGACTTGCAAATTTCCTGGAGGTCCAAAACAGATTTTATTTTGGAGCATTTAATTGGAATTCAAAATATTAACAAATTAAATTTGGATCCAGATACATCCAATCTGTTTGTGTCCTAACAAAAGTGTGGATAATTTCAATGCCCATGTGGGCAAGGCTCAATGTGTCGATGAAACCCACCAAGTTAAGCTGGGAGTTAGGACATATGACCACTTCTGAAGGGATATTTTCAGTAAGTTATTTGGGTAATTTATGTTTTTTTATTTTTCATATAAATAAAAAAATGACTATTTTAATCATAAAAAGGGATATTTTTGTTTCATATTGACTACTTTTTCCCAATTAAAAACATTATCTATTCACCTAAAAATTGGCTAAAATTTGAAAATTATTTACTTGGTCTCGTGTCATATTTGGCAAAGCGATACTCATGTGGATTCACATGGTTGTTAAGTTTTTCCTTCTAATTTCTTGTCAGTTTGCTTGGTCTCGTGTTGCTCACTTAGTTTACTATTGACGAAGATGAAGATCGTTCTTCCTCATTATAGTTTTTAAGAAAAAATTCACTTTATACCTAAATTTTGGAGGTAATGTCAAATTAGTATCCGAATTTTCAAACGGTGGGTCCCTACCTGTGAACCGACAAATATAATGACACAAATACCCCCTTGCATTCCAGGTTATGGTTCCGTATCCGTTCTCTATCGATCGAGCGAGAAGAAGGTGCCTCACCCAACGAAGCATATCCAAGGAGAGGAGGGCTCTATTCTGTCATCCATGTTCCTAGTCACCAAAACCTGCGCAGAATCTCAGTTCCTCCAACCTTCCACTGTCGTCTATCATCGATCTAACCATTTAGGATCTTCCAATCTTTGGATCTCGTCGGAAAGACCCATTTCTAAAATATCATTTCATCATCTCTCCGACCTTCAATTATAGGGTTTTGATTTCTCGACTATCTCTTCTAACATTTACTTCTTACTGTTTGTATTTGTTTGTTGTTTCTCAATTGTTGTGATGTTTGAACTGTGTTTTGGGGTTCGTATTTTGCCATGATCTGCGAATTTCTGTGAGAAATAGGGGTCTGCCGGTTGAAAATGGCGGGGCAAGCCCAAGCACCGAACGTGGATCTATTTGATGCGTATTTTTGCAGAGCCGATTTGGATTGGAATGGGAGGATAAGTGGGGCCGATGCAGTCGCCTTCTTTCAAGGTTCAAATTTGCCAAAACACACTTCTTTGCACAGGTACCATCACACTCTTTTATTTTAGAACGCAATATCTATCACCATGCGTTTCTGTCCTTCCACTTCTCGTTTGGTTGGAGCTTCCATATTTTGACGTGGTTTTCCTATATGAAACCCAGGTTCAAAAGAAACATATGGTTAAAATGGGTAGGGCTTTATGGAACCCAGGTTCATTGGTCCACCCCCTTCTTGATTGGTCCACCCCATGTTCTGCCTTATCTCCATGGTTTTCGAACTGTTGTTGATCTGGATGGTCAAACCGTTCAGCTTAGAAACCGTTCAAGCAACTGGTTCTGTTTTACCTCAAACCCAGTCCTTGGAAAAAACCATTGAATTAATCAACGACTTGTTGATCCGGACAGTTGAACCATCAACCCATTGACTAGTTCAATAGTTTTTGGTCGTTTTTTATTTTTTATTTTTATTTTTATTTTGTCAAAACAGGTCATCTGTTCGAACTGGATGGTCGAACCATCGACCCAGAAACCGGTGGCCAAAATGGTTCCGTTTTTGGGTTGTTGTTTAAAACCATGCTTATCCCTGCCTCTCTTTCTCTCTCTCTGCTACAATTCCTTTCATCCCTTGCCATCCATTAGAATCAAAATTGGTTAGATAACAGAAGAAAATGGGGGAAACCACTATGAGTTTCCTTTCAAACTCTCATATTTTGAACTCTTCACCGCCCAAAGCAAAGCCTTTCTCAACCGAGAAATAATCGAAAAAGAGATATCATACCTAGTTACTATGGACTGTGGGCTGTTCAACTGTTCTCCGATTGGTGTAGCTCGGACGAGCACACAACGGTGGATCCTTAGTCTTTATCATTAAGCTTCAACCAACTCTACATTCCCCAAATTTTGAACCGGTGTGGAAAAGGGTAAAATGGTTTTCAAATTGTCTTAAAGGGTATTTTTGATATTTTGAAAATTTTCAATCATCACATGTCATCACGTGAGATATAACAGATGGAGTACTAACGACAGGGACTAACTTGACACTTTTTAAAAGATTGTGTACTATGGTGGCACGTTTTAAAGTTCGAATACTAACTTGACACTACCCCCAAAGTTTAAGGGTACTAAAGTAGAATTTTCCTTAATTTTTATTGATAAATGAAATTTAAACAGTGTTTGGAACATGAATGTTTTTTCAATAAACATTGTCACATAAACACCACTTTAACATTTAACTAAGGGTGTAAATGATATTCAAAAATCAAAATTCGAATTTGGATTATTCAAATATTAATAATGGTCGAATTCAAATAACACTTCTTTATGATTAACTTATCGAATGGAATTCGAATAGATGTTAGTGTTAGTGATGCAATTGTATTTGTATTAAATATTTTAATATTTTTTATCAAAAGGTGCAGGTTTCATTAAAAATACTTTAATATTTTTCATCCTCTTCGCATCGTCTCAACATTTCTCTTCGGCAAGTCCTTTGGAACTTTAATTGATAGCATTCATTTTTTTACTTTTATTTTGTGTATTTAAGTTTTTTTTTTGACTTTTGTTGTAGATTACACCACCGACGATGCTTGTTGTAGGGCATATCAGTGTAGCAACACTAAATAGATGGTTATGGTTCATTTTTTTTTTTAATTTGTTTCTTGAAAGTTGGATGGATAGAGAACGAGAATAATCTTCGATTCAAGTTTCTTCTTCCTCCTCTGGTGAAGTTGGAGAGATTTTTTTTTTCCGAATTCAAATCGAAATCGAATATTTGATTATCTTGACGAATTCAAATATGGTGTATTGTTTCAAAAAACCATTGGATATTGAATCGAATTCGAATATCTATATATTTAATCGGCTTCGAATTCGAATCAATCTTGATTCGATTCAAATTCACTTCGTTTACACCCCTACATTTAGCCTATCATGTTGATCCGTATGCATAGAAACTTGCAAAAGCTAGCATTGATTTAAGTGCACACCTATCGTGGGTGATAAATGAAACTTCTCCCAATAGTTAGGCATTTATTCACTGTTATGCTGATGTAGTGCCTAATGATGCCTAATTGGCAATAAATAGTTTCATTATTACTTTTTTCGTGAACAAACGGAAGTTATACCCAACACATACTTCTTGTTTTAACTTGTTTAGAGAAGGAGACAGGTAATAATATATGCTGTTGGAAGGACATAATACCCAAAAGAGCTTTGACCAATCAAAACCTCTTGTGAATTTTGATAAACACCAAATTTATGATAACAATTAATTGATTACAAGTTTTTCTGATATCATATATTTTCGGGATATAATCAAAACTTAATCCAAGTAACCACTCTAGAACAAAAAAAAAAAAAAATAGAGGGACACCATTTACAAGATCTTCTACCACGGTGGCTAGGAATATGATTAATAAAGATATTCTACATTCCTTGTTATCATACTAAAGTAGACCTTGACATATTAGATGGCCTTTTTTGCCCCATTACCCAAACCGAGCAATTTTAGAGGGAGTGCAAGGTTCCCTCTACAAGCCCATGGAGTTGCCACTAATGGCAATCTCCCCTTGTTTGCCCCATTAATTTAGGAAGAAAATCCACTAACATTATTTTAGGAAAAAAAACCATTAACTTAGGAAATCTTTTCCTATGATTTTTCTCTCTCTCTCTCTCTCTCTCTCATCTTTTCCTATAATCTCCCCCAATCCACACAAATGAAGAACTTGTCTAAAACCTAACCTTCCCATGTAGTCCCACTCCAACTCTCTACTCTCCCTCTCTCTCTCTCTCACTCTCATGTTCTAAAACACTTAGCCAACCCCCTCCTAAAATTTCTCCTAAACTCTCTCTCTCCCACCTAGAACTCATCCTAAAACAACTCTTAATCTATATTACGTGCCCAATAACCAACTAGAAACAAAAAAAAAACGTGGTTAAATTAATTTGTGAAATATTTTTTATAATTTCAATAATTATTGATATTATTAAATATTACAGTAAATATCAACACATAAACTATAATTTTTCATAATTTTGGTAAATTGAAAATTTTGATTACTAAAAATTACATGTTGAAAATTATTGATTTTGGTAATTTAATTTCAGAAAATTTTGAAAATTAATTATTGAAACCACTAATTACTGAAAATTGATAATTAATTAAAACATTAATAAATACAAATTTATTAATTAAAACTTATTGGTAATTTTTCATTGAAAAGTTTATTTCAATAAATATGAATTTATTTTTAACATTTTCAATAATTTTGATATTATCAATAACTTTTTAGTAATAAGTAGTTATTGATATTTTCAGTAATTTGGTCAATTTATGAATATTTAATGATATTATCAGATATTAATTAAAATTTTTTAGTAATTTATTTTTTAGTGGAAAATTAATTTCAATAAATATAAATCTATTTTTTATATTTTCAATAATTTTTTATATTTTCAATAATTTTTTACATTTACTATAATTTTAGTAATTTAATTACTAAAAATTACTGATTTTAGTAATTTAATTTAGTGAAAATTAAATCATAAACTTCCAATTATTCAAATAAATAATTAAAAAATTTTAATAATTTCCACAAGTATTTGATACTACATTTATAATTACCATAATTATTGAAACTATGTTTATGGGTTTGGAGGATAACCCCGAGTAGGAATGGCAATGCATGGGTTCAAAGCAAGGACCATACTCCTTGTTCCAATCCCGTGTTTTAAATTAATTCCCATCTTTGACCCTAATCCACATCAAAGAAAAAATTTAACCTACATCTCTGATCCCCAATATAGATGGGTCTTGAATCCCTAAATTTTTTAATTAAAAGTTTGTTTTTAAAATAGTATTTATTAAAATAAAAAAATTAATATACAAATAATATTTTAAATGTATTTGGATATATATAATATAAATAATATTATATATTTAATATATATAATCGAGGTCAAGGCAATGTCTAGACTACAGTTCCCCTCCCTGTCCCGATCCCCAATCGAATATTCTTATTAATCCCATCCATCCCACCCTATCAACACTAGGCTATGTTTGGTTTGTGAGAAGATTTGGGTGGGGATGAGAAAAGATGGGAAAGTGTAAAAATTTACCTTTCCATTGTTTTGTTTTATATATAGGAAAATAATGGGAAAACACTATTGCAAGGGAGAAGAGAGAAGAAGGTAAGGGAGAAAAGGGAAGAGGAAGATGGAGGGGGAGACAGAGAACTCCGTGACTAAAGCTTCAAAGATGTCCTTCAACACCGATAGTCCCCCCCTTCTCCGCCACTGCTTAATCGACCATTGTGCAATGATCCCCCCTTCTTCACACTTTCTATGTAACAGAAGATGATCGAAGATGAATAGCTACCATGGGGTGCTCTGTTTCACCAAGAGGAAGACAAATAGTAGTTTGTTGGTAGAAAGCAAAGATGTAAAAGAAAGGGGAAGAACGGGGAAGACGATGAACAATGTTTAACAAAACACGAAAGAAGAAGAGAGGAGAGAGGAAGGGAGTGACTAAGAGAGGGTGCCGCTGCCGTTGCTCTACTTCTGTATAACAGTGGTTTCTTAGTTTTTCCACCGGGGTCACACTATTTTGGTGCAACCCCAAATCCACGATTTTAAGATCTCACATCCCACTTTTTTCTCATCCCATCCCCCTCTTCTAATCAAAACAAATGTGAATAAAGGGAATATTTTTGAAATATTTCTCATCCCATCGCACAAACCAAACGGAACCTAAGGAAGTCTCCATCCCATCCCTTCTGAGGAAGCCATATACTCGGATGAAAACGGGTAAAATTGCCATGATTGCAATCCACTTATCCCTAAATTTTAAACCCAATAAAGGAGTTGGCATCTTTTTCCCGGACATCTCACGGGGCCCGCTAGTATAATAATGAAGACCTCCATCCCCGTAAAGGAGTTGGCATCCTCACTCATGTTGGAGAAACTGGCTCCTAGCACCACCAGTCATGTTAGAGAAACTGCAGTAGTAACCCAAAGCCCCAGCAGACCAACTGAGAACCGAGTCAACCGACATCCTTCCTAAGGTGACACTACCACAACAGGTAGACTTTTATTAGTCTGTATCTACAACCCAGTCCACCCTCTCAAGTCTCAACAATTAATTTCCAATGCCACTTCGTATTTTATTGTACAGAGTGCAGACATAAACAGTTTAAAGGTAAATAGAGCATTCGGATATTGGCAACATCACCAATAAAGAGTATGGTAGATCAAATAAAGTATAATTAATGGTGACAAGTATCTACCAAAAATTTAAAGGAAAAAAATGGTGACAAAGAAAACTCAAACCACGGACGTTCTTCTTCCCCATTTGGTTTCTTCTGTTTCTTTTTTTTTATGTATACTCCACTCCTAAATCCCTTCAAGCGAGAGTGAGAATGCAAGATGCAAGAACAGTTCAGCACTCAGCCGAATGAATTCCCTACTCGAAGAGAAAAGGCTTGCCAGTTGCCATCTTTCTCTTCGCTTCTCCACCTGGAATGCAACAACACAAAACCCTGAGAACTGCTAACATCAGATGAGAAACCACCAAATGAGAGCTGAGTGAGAAAGTCAACTCACCTTTTAGACTAGAGTTTATGACCCCAAACCAGCCCACGAACAATGCAGGAAGATCAGTTTTGGGCATTCATTGTCATGGCTCGTTATCTGGTGTTGTTCGTCGTCGTCGACTCCTCTCTCGCTGTTGCCACAAAATTGGCATACTTTCTAGTGTCTCGTTGTCACCTTCTCTAGGTGCAGAAACATTATCGCTATCGTAGCTCTCCCCCCATAGAGTCATTTGCCTTCTGCTCCTTGGCTGTGCTCGAATTCTCGAGGCACCAGACTGCCATCGAATTCTCGAGGCAGCAGACGGGCTGCGACTTGCACTGGGATCATTTTGGACTCGGTACAATAGAAAGACAATCAATCTTCCACTGAACGGAATAACATATTCATTTCCCATCTCATCCCCAAAAGCTGACTGAATCGTGCTAACCACATCGCCAAGGTCTCTTTCCTGTTCTAGCCGCCTCCAATTGCGCTGCCGCTCAGGGTCCACCTCTGTAGGCCGCACAAGGGGGTGTTCGAGTCTCGCATGCTTCCTGAGGTCTGCGTAAGTCCCAAAAAAATCACATGTCTCACAGGAGCAGCTCCTAGCTTTTACATTCATGAACTGGCGAGCAGCCTCAACAACAACCCAGCCATTTACTTTCCCACGACAGAGAGGGCACAGGAGCTTTGTCTCCAACTGCCCCTCACAGAACAGGTTTTGCTCTTCAGGATCCTCTTCCTCATTCACTTCATTTTGACCATCCATTGCAGCAATTTCCGACGTCAACGACTGAGAGGCTCCGCTCAACTGAGGAGCCTCATTTTCCGGTGGCACCACTGATGGGGTCTCTGCAAATGCTCTGCGGAACTGGTCAAGACAGTTTGAGTGGCGATAGCTTGTGTCACACATGTAGGGGCGGCAGCCCTTGTCATGGGAGGAACATAAAAGAAGTACTGCGTTGTGAGGGTGTTCCATGCAGACAGGGCATCTAGCTTCTTCCCATTCTTTCACATCCTCCAGGGTTACCAAAGGTTGCTTGGATGAAGACCTCTTGGCATCTTCCCATTCTTTTACATTTTCTACAGGCTCTAAAGGGTTTCTGGATGAAGACCGCCTGGCACGACTAGAACTGCTGCAAGGATAAGGAGATGCCCTGGACCTGTCAACAGACACAGAACGACCTCTTCTCTCTTTCGGCATTCTGCTACTATAGGATATACCACCAGATGCTTACTATGTAGACTAACCCTCTTGAAGCAGCAACACCAAATCTTTTAAGTTCTGTAACATCATACCGACACGCAAATTAGTTTATCTATTCTAGAGTTGAATGCAAAGGAACAATCAGGTAAACAAGCAACTAGGGATCCTGAGAATCTGGGATCCCAACGCCAACAATAACATGTAATATCGATATTATCCACACAATTACACATACACACAGAAAGATCCATAACAATTGAGGTTTAGGGTAAGAAATAGGAATACAAGAAAAAATCATCACCTAATTCACAAAAGAGAAGGAATAAATCTACAATTCAGTTAACCATTCAACCTAGAACAATAAGAAGATAGAAGATATTAGTAAAAGATGTCCTATTAGCTCCAGCCTTTCTATGACTCCACAAATCCAAGAGGCTGGAGGACATTAGTATAACAAGACTGTCCCTTTTTCACATCTCGAAACAAGATAAAATCACAGACAACGAGAAGATTCAAATTTCTTTCCTTCTTTACAAATCACAATCATCAGACACAAAACCCTAACCGGCGCAGGAAAGAAGCCAACCATCCCCCCAACCCCAGACCTAGAAAAAGAAAATACGAAGGTATAACCACCCACGGAAAGTATAGAACCACCAGAATCCACTGGATTTAAAGCCATAAAAGCCGACTAAAGCGTTCTGCTAGAGGGTTTACCAGAGCCTTCAAAGATCAGATTAGAGAATTAGATCGGTGTTCTTCTCACACGGCCGCTTCCACTGGTTCGATTGACTACAGAGTACTTAATCTCTAAAGATATTCTTCGAGTCGGTCCTAACAGAAGGGAGAGAGAGAAAAGATCCTTAGGGCTCCTTCTCCCGAAGAGAGAATCTGAGAAGGAGAGAGAGAGACGAGAAATTTTATGAGAAAGAAGGGAAGTCAGAGATGAGATAGATGGGGGTATTTATAGGGGGAATGCGCTGGAATGCGCTGTTTGTTTCGTTTTCAAATATTTTTCAAAAATGAAAACAAGAAGAGGAACAAAATCATGAGTCGGCTTCCTATGCTTAAATTACTATAATACCCTTATTTTTAAAGGTTTGCCTGGCCTAAATCGATTTCCTATTTACAGAAGGAAACGAGGGTAAAACAGTCAGTTAAAACAACGAAACCTCTGTTTTTTTGGCACGATAAACATTGGAAATTTCCCTAAGACTTCCGGTGGACGGCCTTTGATCACTTTAGGAAAAAGGCTCGATCATTGGGCCCACCCTAACAAGGTCAACATTCCGAAGAAGGTCCACGCATCCAATGGTATAAGATCATTCATTAGGGAGTCATTTATCTTTAGAACTGGGAGAGTCGCGAGATTGACGGTCTAAATGATCCTACGGTCCATACTTTTTATGCTCTCACATTTAGACAAATGCAGGTAAGTTTGTAGACGTTGATCAAAGGGTCCCACTTTTGACGTTGGACCACCCTTATAAAATGTTTTTAATTTTGATAGGAATCGTATCAAATGATTTGGAACATACACTTGATTGGCGACCGACAATATATTAAGGAGGACCAATATACTGACGCAGTACATTATGATTCGCTCAGTATAAACTATTAAAACCGTAGACGATTTGAACTCGTCGGCCACCAAACCCATCGATCAAAAGTAGGCTCCACCAATTCGACTGTCCATAACTCCATATCTAAAAATCCGATAAAAAATTATAGCCCGTTTGGGAGGGCACCCCACGTGCACATAAAAAATAGGGATGGCAATTTTCTCCATTTCCCTAATTTATGTGGGGATCCGTTTCGAATGGAGCGGGGATGGGGATAATTTTCTCCCGTGGATACAGAGATGGGGAGATTTTCATCCCCATTAGCGAGGACAGGGAGAGCACTCCCCGTCTTGTGGGGACCCCGATCCCTGCCCCATGGGATCCCCACTAATATATATGTATATATGTAAGCATATGTTATATATGTATATATGCACACATACATCTATATATTAATATTTTAAAAATATGGTTGAATATGTTTGAATCTTTTTTAATAGGATTGCAAATTTTAATTATTTTATTTTTATTTTTTTAAAATAAAATAAAAAAATAAAATGGTTAACATTATAAAAAATCATGGGAGATGAGGATCCCCGTTGGGATGAGGATTTTTTCAGGGAGGGGGATGGGGAGAGGCTCCCCGTCCCCGCCCTGCCCCGTTGCCATTCCTAGTCAAATATGAAGTTTTTTTTGGATTCAAATATGAAGTTTTTTTTGAATAGAACACTAGTGCTCAACCACTCTAGCTCAATTAACACAACCCACTCCATACCCAAAGTCCCATACAAAAACGTAAGAAGTTGTGTTTGATATCACAATACGTGGTATTGCAGAATAATAGAATAATATCTCACCACCACATAAGAAGACCCCATACAACCACCCTAGTGGCCGAACTACGAATAACTAGGCAAAACCTCAGGTTGGCGTAAGAGGTGATTTGCTTCCACCGATTTAACCTATTTTCGGTTAGCGACATGCCTGACGTGCCGAGCAACCTCCCCCTTAAGCGGGATATCACCTCTGTATTCCTCGAGATCATGACGCCACGTAAGAAGAGCTGGTTATTGCCCTGCTCACTTCTGGCGGGATTGGATAGACATTACCTGCTTACATTGAGTCCATTTCCAGGAGTGAAACCACATTCAAACCAGACGGGCCGGAGATCCTAGACGCGTTTCGTGAGTCTTATGGCAGCTTGCCTATATAAAAGCCTCACCTCCAACCTCATAAGGTATGCACGATTTAGCACTCAAGCTCTCTAGCTCTCTCTTGCTTTCTAGCTCTCAAAAAACTCCAGTTCGCTGACTTAAGCATCGGAGTGCCCACACCGGGTAAAGTAGCCCAGGTACTCTGATCATCTCTCTTTCTTTATAACTCGACAAAGCGACCTACATAGTCTGGTGTCCGAGTTGTCCTCTAGCAGGGAGATTCCAGATCGCACACCATCAATTGGTGCCATCCGTAGGAAACTCTACGCAAAAGCCATACTCTCATACTTCCTTTCCAAGTATATCTTCAATGGCATCTTCCAACCACATTCCTGTCAACAACCTTGTTAACAACAACAACTCGGTCATAGGGGGTAGGATCAACCCATTGTGCACCCTGATGTCCCCTTTGTGACTATTGGGTAGTCTGCTATGACCCGATTGGCCACCTCGACAACTTCCATACCCTGGTGCAACTACACGGGGCAAACGACGTGAGCCTTTGCAAGGCCTTCCCAACCACCTTTCGGGGCTGGTTGCGGGCTCCATCAAAAGTTGGAACTAGTTCGCCAACCTGTTTACTACACACTTCGCGAAAAGCAAGCAGTGCCCGAAGGCGGTGACCTGTTCGTTGAATGCCGTTCAGCGACTAGACGAGAAACTCTAGGACTACATCAAACAATTCAACATGGAGCGACTTATTCCCAACTTCGACCCAGCTATCCAACTCACTATAGCAGTCAACGGTGTCTAACATCTCGACTTGCACTAGGAGGTTGAATTGAACCCTCTGGCCTTTGTGGAGGAGTTCCTCAACCAAGCGGCCAAGTTTATGAAGGCCAAAGAAGTGCTCAAATCCCGGTTGGAGTTGAGCGGCAAGTGGAAGAGGTTAGAAGACGAGCTGGGGAGCAACAAACAGCATCGGAAGAGCAAGTCACCAAGGCACAATAGGTCCCCTCGCAACTGTCGCAATAGGTCACCGCGGAGAAGAAGCAAGTCTCTATATAGAAGCAGCAGGTCCTAAAGTCAGTGTTCTCGCACCCCTCCCATCTAGAACCGTAACTACACCACGCTAAATGTGAAGAGGGGAGAGATTCCGATGCAGATCAAGACAACTGAGTACGTTAGATGGCCACCTCGGATGAGAGAGGACCCTACCAATAGGAACCCTAACAAATATTGCCACTTCCATCGGGACATCAGCCACGACACTAAGAATTGTCGTAACCTCAAGGATGAGATTAAGGAGCTGACCCGTCGAGGTTATTTGAAGCAGTCGACCAACCAAGAGAAGTGTCATAGTCGAGTAGGGACCAGAACAGAGACTAGCCTCCCCAAGACCACATGACACTGCCCTTGTAGTCAAGTTAGTCATAAATGAATTCGAGGTAAAGTGGATTCTGGTTGACTCTGGAAGCTCGGCCGATATCATCTTCTTGGAGGCTTTCGAGCAGATGGAGCTCGAGATGAAAGACCTACAACCGACCGACGTCCCCCTAATCGGATTTAGCGAGAAGTTTCTGACATATTATGGAGTAGGAGTTGTGCGAGCTTATCAGCTTGAGTCTCACAAGTGCTATATGGCCGCATTGAAGGGGAAGGGAAAGCAGGCCGTCGACATCGACTTGGAGCCACCTTTGGGGAACAATGACGAGAGAGATTGCCCCGTGGAGGACATCGTCCTAGTGCCAATCTTGGATACTAACCCCGAGAAGACGATGCAGATTAGAGCTCGCCTCACGGAACCACTGTGCTCTGAGTTGGGAAGTTTTTTAATTAAAAGTATAGATGTTTTTGCTTGGTCGGCAACGGAAATGCCTAGCATAGACCCTTTTGTCATAACTCATAGGCTAAATGTTGACCCTTTAGTCAAACTAGTCCGACAAAGGAAGAGGAACATTGCCCAAGAGCGGTGGAGGATAGTAGATGAGGAGGTCGGAAATCTCCTTGCAAAAGACTTTGTTAGATTGGTCCAATACCTGAGCTGGATTGCCAACCCAATGTTCATGAAGAAAGCCAATGGCAAGTGGCGCATGTGTCTCGACTACACCGACTTCAAATGAGCCTACCCAAAGGATAGCTTCCCACTCCCTAGGATTGACCGCATGGTAGACATGACCTCGGGATTTGAGCTGTTGAGTTTCATGGATGCATACTTTGGCTACAACAAAATCTAGATGGTTCTAGCCGATGAAGAAAAAACTGTCTTTGGAACCGAAATGGGCTTGTATTGTTATAAAGTTATGCCATTTGATTTAAAAAATGCTGGAGCGGCTTAGTAGTGCCTTGTAAACAAAATTTTTTCTAATTTAATTGAAAATAAAATTGAGGCTTATGTTGATGATATGGTTGTGAAAACCCGGTTTTCAAACTCTTTAGTTTATGATCTTAATTGTGTTTTTGACATTATAAGAAAATACAACATGAAATTCAACCCGAACAAGTGTGTTTTCAATCTCCTCGGGTACATAGTGAACCAACATGGCATCGAAGCCAACCTAGATAAAATCCACGCCATCCTAGATATGAGACCTCCTAGAACAATAAAAGAAGTACAAAGGCTAATGGGTCAGATAGCCACCCTAAACCGGTTTATGTCTAAGCAAAGTTCAAAGTATTGAAAATTCCAAGTGTATCGGAAAGGCAATTTTAAGAGACGTATTAGGATATGTCTTGGATACACATACACATCGGAGAAAAACTAGATACACATAGATACACTTGGAAACACTATAAATACTTTAATAAATCATAAAAATACATCAACAACACTAAATATAAGACCTCAATGAGGTGTATATACATTAAATTAATATATTTTAATAGTTTTATGAAGAAATATATTGTAGTTAATTATAATTTCATTAAAAATTCTATGCCTAACTAATTTATAAATTATAATTCTTAAGTTTTAATATTTTATGGTATGGGAAAAACCCAACTCTCTTGTCCAACCATAAAACATGCATTGACACAACTTCTATGTGAAAATATAATTAATAATTATTTGTTGTTCATTTCCAAAAATTATAAAAAAATAAATAATCATTATATAAGAAGAAATTTCAATTGCTTTATGGATATGATAGATAAGTCCATAGATCTAAAACATATTTAGTCTTTATAGATAGAGAAAAATTACATTTTCGAATTTTTTTTGTTAATTTATATTTTCCCCAAATATCTTCATGAAATTTCCATAAGTATACTAATAACACACAAAAATTGATTTTGAATGAAAGAAATGTAGATCAACATAAATTTAAACATTCAAGAAAAAAAAGAAATCACAAGATATTATAAAAAATTGAAAAAAATTTACCTATTTTTGTCATATTTTTTCAAAATTTGAAAAATCTTAAAAAAAAAGTAACTATTCACACTCGTTTCTTGCAAACTTTTGCAAATCTATCACTCTAAGAATGAAGTTTGGAGTTTTAAGGGCATTTGGGGTGAAAGAAGGCTTATTTCGGGGAAAAGAAGCTTGTTTTTCCCCTTTATTTTTTTCGTCAATACGCTACCGATACACCCCTGATACGGGTCCGATACGCATGAAAAAAGACAAAATGTTCAATTTCCATGTGTATCCCGTATCTATTTTTCAAAGATACGATACGATACACCCCGTATCAGGTGTATTGTATCGAAATTTTAAACCTTGTTTCTAAGTCGGCTGGGCAGTGGCTTCCGTTCTTTAAAGCCTTTAAGAAGAACCAAGATTTCGAGTGAACTGAAGAATGTCAGCTCGCATTTGACGAGCTCAAGAGGTACATCAGTTCATCACCTTTGTTAACTAGGTCGGAACCCAGGGACGAGCTCAAACTCTAACTCTCAGATAGTGACGAGGTAGTTAGCTCGGTCTTAATTCACGAGGTAGATAGGATGCGATGACCTGTCTACCACGTAAGTAAAGTCTTGCACGCTTCCGAAACGAGCTCCTTGAATATCAAGAAGTTGGCCTTCTCGCTAGTGTTAGCAACTCACAAACTGCGCCCTTACTTCCAAGTCCACACCATAGTAGTCCTAACCGATCGACCTCTGAATCAGTCATTCAGAAGTCTGAGGTCTTAGAAAGGTTGACAAAATGGGCAATTGAGCTCAATGAGTATGACATCCGGTTTGAGTTGCGCCTAGTGATGAAGGCACAGGTCCTGGCTGACTTTGTCGCCGAGTGCACGTTCAACATGCCAACCCCTGAAGTTGTTGAGCTTGTGACCACCTTGGAGGCTTCAACCAATGTGGCACCCGACTCAACCTAGGACGAGGAGCCCTGGATCCTCCATGTGGATGACTTGTCCAACCAGCGTGGAAGTGGAGCTAGGTTGATACTCTATGGACCTAGCAAGGTAAAGCTGGAGTATGCTCTCCAGCCTGCATTCTAAACATTGAACAATGAAGTTGAGTACAAGGCACTGATAGTAGGGTTATCCTGGAAAAGGAGGTCGGCGCAAAACACCTCGTCGTCTGTAATAACTCACAGCTTGTAGTCAACCAAGTAAATGGATAGTATGAGGCCCGAGAATCTGCCATGTTGGCCTACCAAGCCAAGGTTAGAGAGTTGTTGCCTAACTTCCACTCTCGGTGCATCCTGCAATTCCAAAGTTCAGAAACACCGAGGCTAACGCGCTCTGAAAGCTGCTGGTGCAATAGACATCAAGAAGAGAATGGTCTACATTGAAGACCTACCATAACCTAGCATAGAAAGGGTGGCAGAAGAGGTTGTTCCTCTTTTGCTTGTAGAGCTGAACTGGATGGGTCCGCTCGTTGACTATCTGCACCACGGGACCCTACCTACAGAGCATAATGCAACTCGGAGTGTAGAGCGGCAGTCATCTCATTATGTAATCATTGGCGAATAATTGTATCGTAGGTCGTTCATGCTCCCCTACTTGCTGCTTGTGCCCAACTGAAGCAAACCAGGTGCTACGCGAGATCCACGAAGGTCTCTGCGGAGGACACTTGGGGGGCAGGGCACTCACCCAGAAAACGCAACGATAAGGCTACTGCTGGCCCATGATGAAGGCGGAGACATTGGAATTAGTTTGGAAGTGTGACAAGTGCCAACGACATGCCAACATCCCTTATCAGCCCATTGCCGACCTGAGGTACCTTACCATCCCGTAGCCATTTGCATAGTGGGGATAGATATCCTCGGTCCCTTTCCACTTGTGATCGAGCAGAGGAGGTTCTTGGTCATCACGGTTGACTATTTTACGAATTGGGTAGAAGTCAAGCCGTTGATATCCATCACAGCTTGAAACGTGCATAACTTTTTCTGGAAGAGCATCGTCTACAGGTTCAAACTCCCCAAGGTGTTGATATTGGACAACAGAAAGAAGTTCGAAGACATGAAATTTTAGAATTGGTGTGCCGAGATGGGAATCCAGCAAAATTTCACTGTAGTGGCTTACCCTCAGGCAAATGGTCAGGCAGAAGTGACAAAGAGGGCGATACTCCATGGACTCAAAGTTCGGCTCTCCCGAGCTAAGGGTTTGTGGGTGGACAAACTGCCTACTGTCATTTGGGCTTACCAAACTACAATCAAGACAACAACCGGCAAGACTCCTTTCAACCTAACATACGAGGTGGATGCTGCCATCCCAACCGAGATCAAGGTGTCAACCTTGCAGTCTGAGACATATGATGAGGAGGCTAACAAGGATGAGTTGTGGATCAACCTCGACTTGGTGGAAGAAGTCCTTAGCCTATATTCGGACCGTGACATACCATCAACAAGTAGCTTAGTATTATAATTTCTGAGTTAAGAGATGTCAATTTCGACTTGGCGACTTGGTACTTTGGAAGGTTATAGTACTTGAGCCCGGCAAGGGAAAGATAGGTCCGAACTAGGACGACCCCTATAGAATTCTCAAGGTGATCGGTGAAGGTACATATGAGCTCGAAATGTTGGAGGGGAGGCAGGTACCCCGTGTGTGGATTGTCGACAGCATAAGGAGATATTATCTATAAAGAGTTTGGAATGTTGGCAGCCTAAGGATATCATTTTTCACTAAGTGTGAAAAATGAGACTGCTCGCCCTGGCAACCTGGTCTAGCTGATAGATGCTATGAGCACTTCAACTAAGTTGTACATAAGGGGAAGCCAAATCACTTTCAGCTCTAAGGCCCCCTACGTCGACCACGGTATACGTCAGCAATTCGACAACTCGACATCGTTCTAACTTAGCCGAAATTATAAGATTAGTCGCTTTGGCACCTAGGCAACTGGTGCACCTCGTTACCTTGGCACTTTGGATTGCGTTTCTAAGACTTAGCCTACTTTTTAAGGAAAAAAGATAAAGACACAAGATGTACAAAAAATCGATCCCATTAAACAAAAGAAGGAAAGAGTACATGCTACTCAAAAAAAATTAAGGAAGTCGAGCTTGGAGGCTCAGCGTACAATATATATACATGGGGGATCCAAGAAGAGAGGCAAGAAAGTCAAACATTACAGGGCTTGTTTGCCCCCATGCCCTCTACACCGACACCTTCCACGACAGCATCAGATCCGCCTACAACATCAACCTCGTCCTCCTCCTCGGAGTCAGGCTCTTGATCGACTTGACCCATCATCTCGTTCATGCATGCCGAGGACTTTAATTTGATGAGGTTGAACTCTGAGCACACCGAGGCCACTAGCATCCAACACAACTTGAATCCTTGACGAAAAGCGTTGGACCCGAACTCCTCCATTTCCTTCAAGAAGTCGAGTGAAGTCTTGAATTCTTCAATTGCACGAACCTTGGCATCATGGATGTCATTGAGAAACACTGTTTCTCAGTGAGCTCGACTTCTTTCTCTTGCAACTTTTGGTCCTTGAGCCCGAGCTCCTCAGTCATCTTCTTGACCTCCCTTGTCTGGTCCACAGTGCGGCTCGCTCCTCCATGAGCTCGTCTTTCAAGTCGCCAATGAGACAGATGGCCCACTCAATTTGGGACATGTACTCCGCTGCTCCCTCCTCAACAGCTTGGGCCCTCGCTAAATTTCCCTCAGCCTGCCCCAACAAGGAGTGCACCAAAGTGTTCACCTACAAAAGAGAAAAAGGGAAATAAGTCCAGAATGGAGATCAGAATCAATGCGATGGAAATGTCGGGAACATACCACCATGAGGCAACACATAAGCTTTCCACCAACCTCACTAGGATGTGATTCGTGAAACCTTGCGACCTCTTCGGGAAAGACGACCCCCTTGCTCTTCACCAAGGTAGTCTAGAAGTTCATGATGGTGCGCCTCTCCTCAGGATCGGTCTTGGCATTCAAACTACTGGTCGTCTTGATCTCGGGTGGTGGAAGGGGCTCCTCGGATGTACGGGCGGCCTTGAGATCTAGCAAGGTCCTTTTTGGCTAGTCTCCCTCAACCAGGTCAACAACCAGCATGACCTCAACAACACTTTGCACGATAGTCTCTAGAGTAGCGACCTGAGGTGCCTCTTGGTGAGCCACCTTCCTCTTATTCATCTTCATGGCCTAGAACAGCCTAGAAGTTGGCATGCCCGACATGTTTCCTACACAAGAAATCTAAAGGTGAGCCGAACTGTAAAAAAAAAAAAGAAAGTAAAGAAGGAAAAGAAAATGCCCAAGCCTGAAACGATGACCTACCCGGAAGACTCAACCAGCCTGGATCAGCTTCTCCTCAGCCAAGTGCTCACTCAGCATTGACTTTCAGTAGTGGACCAGCACTCTTGCCTATATTCGCTCACTTAGAGGTTCCTCCCCGGTGTCCCTCACTCCCTCTCTCTAGGTTGTCAAGAACGACTATCTGCTACTTAGGTCAAGGAATAAAAACTTCCTCTTCTAGGTTGGTACCTTGGAGGGAAGCCGTTCAATAGCTTACACCCAGGGCGGTAGGACAAGTAATAACTATACATCTTGGGAGTACTAGAGGGGTTTCTCATTATATGGCATATGGCAGTGAAGGTCTTAACATCTAGGGGAATCCGATGTGGTGACAGAAGGAGGTGGTGCCGACTAGGGTCCTAATGGAATTGGGATGAAGTTGACCTAAGCTAATGCTATAGTAGTTCAACACCTCGGGAATAAGTGAATGAAGGGGGAATCGAAGACCCATTTTCAAGGCTTCCTCGAAGATAGGGACCTCATCTTCCTATTGCTCCCATGGGTATTGCCCCAGGGGAAAGGAATATCTAAACTGATTTGGAATCCTATATCGAGATGCGAGCTCATAGAACTTCTCGGCAGAAAGCTCAGTGGGACCGAACTAGTTCGGTGCTTTAACCTTACGAGAAGACGAGGCCCTTTTATGAGAACCTCGTCGATCTTGAGCCAAGGTCCCTTCCTCGGCCTAGAAGGGCGGACACCTCTCTTCCCTAGACTCACTACCAGACATTATGAATATAGCAGAACTAAGGGAGATGACTCGCCTAGCACAAGTAAATCGACCTCGCTAACAACACCGACAACTCCAACAACGTCGAGCTCCACAATCTCACTAGAACTTCAAAAATTGGGATGAGAGAAATGGGCCCCTGAGGGTCCTATTTATAAACGGATGAACCAAACTATGGACGATTGAAATCGGTTAGATCCAACGGTTTACAAGGGTGCGACGGTTCGTATTTTGAGGTGAAATCAGTTTAGCACGCTTTTGACGTCCATGCAACCTAATGGTTGCGTGGCATCTGTGTGTCCCTGGTATGCTACCTTGTGCCTAGGCCAAAGTCGGACTGACCGATCTAACCTGATCCTGAGCCATTGGTCGGACCACAAACAAGGACATAAATTAGATCAAATCACATTGGGTTAAGACTACTCCCTCGTCGGACTGATCACGTTGGGAGTGAGAGGCAATTGATGATGGGTAATTTGGTCCTCCAATGATATGCCGGCATGTGGCATTGTAGAACAACATAATGACACCTCGGCACCATGTAAGCAGACCCTAGGAGCACTTCGGACACTTCACAACTACACCAGCAACCTTGACACCACCCCAGTAGGTCAAATTGTGAACAGCTAGGCAAGACCTTATGTCGGTGTAAGAGGCGACCTACTTCCACCGATCTGACTTGTTTCCGGTTAGCGACCTGCCTGATGTGCCAAGTGACCTCCCCCTTAAGCGAGCTATTGCCTCGAATTCTCCGGGATCATGACACCATGTAGGAAGAGTTAGTTATCTCCTCACTCGCATTGGGCGTGATTGGATAGACATTATCAGCTTACAAGGAATCCACTTCCAGGCGTGGAAACCACCTCCGAACTAGACGGGCTAGAAATCCCGGACGCGTTTCGTGAGGCTCACGGCATCTCGTCTATATAAGGGCCTCACCTCCAACCTCATAAGGTATATGTGATTTAGCACTCAAGCTCTCTAGCTCTCTCTTGCTTTCTAGCTCTCAAAAAATTCTAATTCGTTGATTTAAGCATCAGAGTACCCACATCGGGTAAAATAGCTCAGGTACACTGGTCCTCTCTCTTTCTTTACAACTCAACCAAATAACCTACATAGTCCAGCATCCGAACTGTCCTCCAACAGGGACCTTCTAGATTGTGCACCATCAATATCTTTCCCACATCATTGATTTATCCTAACATACATTGAAAATATCTCTCAAAATTATCGGTGGAAAATGTTACTAATACACAGTTGGGATATGCTGTAGAGTGTTTGTGAGGCGCATATGTAAATTCAGCTTGGAACGCAAGAAGCCGCTTCCTAAAAACCCTCCCATATGGGCACTAGTGCACTACAACACAACTGATTAATTATAATGGTGGGCGCCAACTCCATTTGCACTAAAATGGAAAAAGGGGGTTTTAGAACTACCAATGGGTTGGGATGGATTGAATGTGGGCTGGCTCAAGACAACTACATCTAAAAATACACGTTATAAATAATAGATCTGGACCTGATCCTGTTAGGAAATGGACTTATTGAGTTTATCCAATTAGCCCTTGTTTGGGATTACTTAGCTTGCCACATAATTTTTAAAATATCTTTAGTACCTCATTTAAAATAAACTTTTTTCACCAAATATTAATAAACATTTATTAGGATAAGTACTTATTTATCCAATAAGTGGCTATATCAACACAATTAGAAGTGACAAGCTTTTAGTTTGGTAATTTGACAAGAAGTCTGTAAATTTTTTTTTTCTGTCTTTCAGAATTATGTTATACATCCCCGATGGCTCAATCACACGTGTGTGAGTGGATGTATACATGTATTAAAACAAAGCCTTTAGCTTCTTCTTCAAGCATGTTGTTAGCCAATCAGGTATCATTTATCAAAATTCATGTGTGAGTTTTGATTGATAAAAGCTCTTCTCATACCATATCTTTTCTACATCATAGATCCCCCCCTCCCGCAAAAAAAAAAAATATGGAATTCCCGTTTTTAAGAATGTTGTTGTCGTTGTTTTCTTCCTAATGTGGAGGTTGCTTTTTCGTTTTGAAAAACGAAATCATTCATGACCAATAACGTGGGTCCCAAATAAAATATGAGGAATATTTGGACTATATTGAGAGTGAAGAGTAAACTATGAGAAACATTGAAGATGTACACCCACCTTCAATTCTAGCCATTTCCATGGTTCTCTTCCATTCTTCTTTTTCGCTAGAAGGGTCCATTGCTCCTTGGTAGGGGAACTAGAAATGTGAAAGTGTTCTCCCATTGATAAATCATTGTCCACTGAATATTTTTCATAATTCTGGAGAGTTTGGGTGGATAAGCATTAGAAAGGGATGTTTCATGGAGAAAATTAGGGTTTTGCACCCCAACTTTGACAAAAATCCAACACTGGGAGAAGATAATATCATGCGCACATCTTAAATCTGTGGATAGGATCTCAAATCAATGAAAAGGTGTCCATGTAAAATAGCATCTCAATTTCATTTATTTCAAAATCAAACCTTGACATAAGCCTCAATTGCCACAACACCGTCGGTGGGTACTAAAACCACCTTCACC
The DNA here is from genome assembly GCF_055504915.1 of Nelumbo nucifera. Lineage (NCBI taxonomy): Eukaryota > Viridiplantae > Streptophyta > Magnoliopsida > Proteales > Nelumbonaceae > Nelumbo > Nelumbo nucifera. Next base: position 25,580,779 of record NC_142650.1, read on the forward strand.
ACATTACAGTCCGTTGTTTTTTTGTGGCTTTTGAGGTTTTGACGAGGTGAATGGATAAAAGTTAAGCTGAGTTGGTGTCCAGACATAATGAAGAGATCACCCAATTAATTGATTGCCACTTTTATGATATTGGTTGATTCGATATAAATTCTTCCGGTACTCTCTAGATAAGAGATGGATTTAAGTTAAAGTTATAAGATAATATAAGCACCCATAACTTAATGGTGAATATAACATTGAATAGAACAAAATGGTAAAACAGGATTAATGCAGCAAATCCCTAATTGGGGCAAGGCTTAGATAATGTAAATCCTAAAAAGCATCAATGGCTTATGGCGCTAGGTTATGGACCAAATAAAAACTGACAGTAGCATAGGATTCCAACATTCAACATGGATCACATGCTGACCCCTCGAAATACAGTATTTGTATCTGTATTTTGTATTCTTCCCAAACTGAGCCTCGGTTCACAGCAACAAGGATATTTCAGTGTTCTAACCAAATTCTGTTACGAGTAGCGTCTTATGTGGTTGAAAAGAGAATGTCAAGCATTATGGGGTGCCACAGAAGTGAGAAGTTTAACAATATAAACACATCATAACCCAAATTCAAAAGATTGGGTGAATAGATATAAGTACAGCATTTGTGATAACTTAGAAACCCTAAACAATATTTTCTTTACAAAGTACTAATGAATCCGCCCATTTGACACCTCCGCGTGAAACAACCGTGGATCTGAGAAAGAGTATAGTTTTATGGTGTTTCAAGCTTGAGCAACAGGCAACAGCCAAGAGGTCCAGGATGAAAAATGAACCTACTTGTCATTGATTCAAGGATCTAATTTTGCCTTATAGCTTGAAGGTCCTCAATAATAATACTGGAAAAATGTCAAAATTTTAGCACATGACCTGATGTGCCCAATACAACACTTCTGCATACTGTAAGCAATGAATTGATTCTTCACTCTGTAACCTCAATGCTACGGAAAACGAAGAAGTCATTCTGTACCCGCGATCAGATTTGCCAAATCTGGTATTGGTTGATTCTTCCTTCTCAAGAAGCCTTCAGGGCATTCATTTTATCAGTTATCTCTTTAATCACTCATGCCATCACTTCCTTCAAAATCACTAAAACCAATGATAGCTTCACTGACATCTTCATCAGTTTCCATATCATCTTCAGGTTCCTCTTCTTCGCTTTCATCCTTATCTTCATAAATGATGGGTTTCATTGTGCTTTCTTCATCAGCCATATCTTCCAAAATCTAGTAGGAAAAGATGTTGTTAGGTTGATGATCAATAAATGAAAAAGGTACAAACTTAATCCATTATAACACTCACCCCTGCAAAACAGTAGTCTAAGCAGCTTGATAGTTGAAGAGCTGACTGAAAGGTTGAGACTCTAGATTCAATGAGCTGAAAAGGGGTAATAAAACATGGTTAGAGAATGTTCAGATGCCTTGAACCTAGATACATAGCTGGAACATGAGGCAAAAAGGAATATGGCATAATAGATGGTAATGATTGTTCATTTTGAAATGACTATTGTTTGATAGATCTCCTTTATGGGTTTGATTCAATAAAAGACCCAACGACACAGCCATGCCAATGTTGGATCTGTAGAGCACAGAGCACGTTTAGGGATGAATACAACATACTGATGTTAGAATTCTTTCCCAACAAGGATTTATACAAAAGGATATACAATAAAGTGTTAATAGCCAAAACAACTTTGGAAAGCATTATCCAGACTACACAAATCTTGTTTTGTCATTCCACTTTTGAGGCCATCTACTGTAAAATTGCAAGTCTTCACTCTTCAGGTCTCTATACAAATAATACATTGGCTGGAGAGGCACCTGAATTTTGGCAAGTTCAAGGAATGAGTTTGCTTATTTGCAGCATGTGTTTTCTACCAGCCTGTCACCCGCATGACACCTTCCATTATTTACATTTTCCCCTTTCAAATACATTGCATCTTCTATTTAATTACAGGCTCTGACCTGGTATAGAGAGTTGAGTGCAAAAAACGAAGACTCCTGGGACATTATACTGCTTGCATGCTGAAGAAGTAGACTTCTAAGCCATGGAAGAGCACAAGCCAAAACTGCACCCCTATTTGTACAAATTCAGATATACACATACATCAGACTCATATCATAAACCTTAGACAGATGATCAACATAAATTGAGGTTCAAGCACCTAGAGGATCATTTAAAACCAACCTACTCAAACCTTATTACAGGCTATTTATTATACCATCAGCATGAAACAGACCAATCACAATTAAATACATGATTCATTCACCATCTATTTTCATGAAATCTTTCAAATGAAGAACTAAAGTGGTGAATACAATGTCACACATACAAACTATCCTTTCCTGTTGGACTCAAAATAAATCCTGCTACTTTACTGCAAACAAGGTATGTTTGGTAAAAAACACATGGGAAAAGAGGGTGGTTTAGTGAGATTCACATGTAAGTACCAGAAACTTTGTTGGCTGTGCACTAGTGGAAGTTTTTTCCATGTCCAACTGGAGAAGATTCAAAATCATGTAAAATCCCTCACTTATTGCTTGCAATTAGAGTGCGTTTTAAACCCAATTAAAAGGAACAGATACTATATAAAATTCTTAGCCAACAAAAACTGATTGAAGAAACACTCTGACCAAGGGCTGGCTAGACAGAACCTACTCATGGATTATCGTGGACCAGAATGGCCTGCCCACTTTGCTAAACAGCCCGCCCCAGTTGTCATATTGACTGAGGGAAAAAAAATGGTCCGACTGACATGTGGACCTACTGTCCCTAATGCATACCATTCTTTAGGCCCATTGATCCAGTTGCATAACACAATATCAGAGGCATGCTTCAAAGTATTATTAACAAGTAAATGTCAAAGGCATGGTTTGAAAAAGGAATGCTAACAAGCAGCTTAGATGCACATGCAGCACAATGCAGACATGATGGGGTCCAACAACTTTTTTTTTTTACCTCGACTGTATGATAGGCATCAGGAAGTCCAAAAGCTTGAGAACATCAGATGGATTTAACAATGAGGTTGAATTTGCAATAACCTGCAAGCCAGTAACATATCATGCTAAACACTAAGCATGCCTGCAAATGTCCCAAATAAGATAACAAAAGCAACAATACAGATAGCACAACCTGTAGAAAATGCAATTGTTAATTATATAGCTAAAGTGGAACTGTGGAAGTCTGACCTTTTCATCTTGGTTGTACAAACAATCTAAGAGAAGTGCACGATCATCAGCATGAAGTGCTTGCTTGAGCAACACATGAACTGAATCTGCACTTGGGAGATTTGTTCCAAAAGAAGGTTCTTGTTTTTCAAGGCCATTGGCCTTATCATTATCAATCAAATTTAGACTTGCAAGCTTCTCACCCATGGTTGGCTCAGTTAAATCATCATCAACACGGATCCCATCCATAGCCTCTGGCAGAAATCCACAATAGGTTAGTCTATGAATTATGATAGGTGCAAGAGCACCTTAAGTCTTCACTTTTTTTTCTCAGGAATATCTTAGGCACCCTCCTAGGTGACCACAAACAAGACCCAATACAGATCTAGCATTATGGCAACTTACAATATAGGCAAGGTTCACAGTATCAATACAATACACCCCACATCAGGCATATCGTATCATATCTTTAGGGGTCTGATACACCTGTTTTCAGGAACCTTTTTTTATGAATATATATATACATATATATATATATATACATATATATATGTATATGTATATATGTATATGTATATAAAATTGAAATTTGAAAAAAAATTAAAAAAAAAAAACATTAAATGCACATGGTTTAAAGTACTGATACACCTCTGCCAATACAAAGAGATGTATCGATACTTTAACCATGAATATAAGTAATGGGTTACAAGAGATGTCTAATGTTCAAAACTAATTAGAGATCATATTCTTCTGATGTTACAACCGTTTTTCTTTATTACTGGTTGCCCAGAGAAAGTGAAGAAAACCTGGAGTTGGGATAACCAACTCAGTAACTATGAGCCTATCAATTCTAAACATTGCCCTATCAATTCTAAACATTGCCCTTCTTCCATAAGTTTGTTGAACTAACAAAATTTTTACTTCTTTCCTTCAAAGCAGTTTAATTTCTTCATAGTTTGATTAGTAGTTCTTCAGGGGTTGGGTGAATTTACTTTCGTTAACTAATGATTTGTTTTAGAAGGCATGGGAGGCATACACCTGGAGGTGCACCTCCAGGTGAGACGCCCCAAAAGCGTCTCGAGGCATTGACACCTCTGAGACGTATGCCTCATACGCTTTTTTCACGAGGCATCCTAGAGGCGTATGCCTCATGCACCTCACGCTGTCATGCACACCTCATATAAAAAGCCAAAAGAAAAAAGAAAAATAAAGGAAAAGAAGGAAAGGGAATGGAAAGAAAAAGAAGGAAAGGGAAAGAAAAAAAAAAGAAAAGAAAAGAAAAGGGAAGGGAAGGGAAGGAAAGAAAAGATAAGGGAAAAGAAAGTGGGCCGGGGGCAAAGCCCTCAGACCCCCTTGGCTGGGGGGCATTGCCCCCCCACTCCGGCTTGCTCACTTTGCTCACTTGCCTCCACTTCAACAAGACCCACCCTTTCAACTAGTGCTATGCATCTTCATTCTTCTTAATATAAAAGATTTTTATTCAAAATAAAAAAACAATGAGCTCCTCCTTCCTTTTCTTCTTCCTCATCCCCCTCCTCTTAAGGAGGCTTATGCCTCTTACGTTCTAAACTACGCTTCACACCTCTAGGTAGTGGAATGCCTCGCGTCATGCCTCTGTGCTTTAAAACATCGCTCATTTTTAAAACATTTTGTTCATGTGCATGCAGCCATGCCTGACCATGGGATTCAGAGATTTAGAAGCCCACGTGCTTTGTTGAGTCTCTCATTTTTAAAACATTGATGAGTAGGTAAAAGAATGAAAAACAATCCCCGCTTTAAAAGATATTCAAGGGGGTGAGAAACATAAGAATATGTCGACTATACAATCATATTGAGACAAAGAAAAATTATGACAGAAAAAGATAAAGATTAAAAGATACAATCAGCCCTGTGGGATAAGTCCCAGGTTTTGGTGTGTCAAAAATGGTTTGACTCTACCATTCCTTCCCTTGCTAATGTTTCAGCAATACCATTAGAAGATCTAGAGCTCCATCTGAAAGAGCTGTTCAGCCTGGTTGCCAAGCCCCTTGCTTTATGTGTTTTCTTTGCAGAAAACATCAAATTGGTGATATATCACAAGAGATCACAAAGAGTGATCGGTGATAGAGAAGAGAAGAAACAAGAGAGTTAGAAGAGAGAAGGTTATAAGAGGAAGATTCAGGGTTCAAAAAAATGGTTAGACAGTGTTTGCCTTCACCATGGATAGGAGTGAGTTTTCAGACACCCATAGAGTTTTATTGAGATGAACCATCCTTTGGCTTTTGCAGGAGTTTATTCACAGTATATTTTCTGCTGAAAGCCAATTGCAAGTTACACTTGGCCAAGACCTCTTTTCATCAGCTGAACATTTAATGGTGATAGAGACATGAACCAAACACAAACAACTTTTGCAGAAAACAATCAAAAGGAAAAGGCATTGGCCCTCAAAAATCAGAATAAATAAAGAAAATGGAAAACAACCTTTTGAAAAGTGCAGAGAGAGATGGTAAAGCAACTTTCAGTATTATAAACATAAAACAGGATCATCAATTTGGTGAGTACCATTGTCCAGGACATGATAGACTTCTAGTAATGATGGACGGCAGTACATCTGATTGACTCAACTTCAAATTGCAAATAAAGTAGTGACATCAGCCTCCATGAATGTGTAGTGCAAATATGGCACAGTCCAAAAAAGGGCATTCTTGTTTGTTTTCATATAATCACATCCATCTTTGAGTTCACAACAACTTACAGCAGCTGTTATGTATACCACCCATTATTTCTTGTGGTTTTGTAGATTTAACAGTTTATGTTTCTTTCTTAGGAAATCAAGTACAGCCCTCCATGCCTAAGGCAGGCAGATATTTCAGTCATCAAGCAGTTATTCTGGTACAGTGGTTGCAAGATTTCCATTAAAAAGGTTATCCCTAACCCATAAATCTAGTAACAAAAACTGAAATTCTAACTCCAATTGAAAGAAAAAGCCTTACCAAAACCAAATGTGTTCCCTGTAGTTATAATGTCTTGATCTGGTGCAGCCCTTTTCTTATTTACTTTTTTCTTCTGCATTGGTTCATCTGCTGCTTTTGACTCCAGCTTCTGGATACTCGGAGCAGAATTTTCTGAATTGGGCACAAATTCTACATTTTGTAATTACAATAGAAAAGGCAAGACCGAGCAGCTAAGATAAGCACAACTTTGTAATTATGCACAAAATCTTAAAATATCAACCATGTCACATTGTGGAAATAGAAAAATAAAATATAGCAAGATAGAAAATCAATTTAATCTAAAGAGAGGTATCAATGATATTTCCAAACAAATAAGTGATATACATTTTCTAATGTGTCTAGTATGATAATAACACCAACTTCCAATCAAGCATATAAATAAAGCTTGAGTTTGATATCTCATACATGCAACTAATATCATCTAGCTTACATATTGACTGGTATTAGCTCCAAAAGAATAGAAATTATCAATAGATGCATCACAATGATGAAAGTTCAATAACAATGATGGGTAAAAATGTCAATAATTCTTGTAAATTCAAAGATGACTTATGCAAATAAATTCAACTCATTAAAAACTTCCATGACTTTATGGGGTGCATAATTTATATTGAAGTGAAAATTTTATAACTAAATGCAAAAATCAATCCTCCAAAAGCAAAGTATAATATAAGAAAAGCATTTCAACAGAAGCAAATGACATAAATTCCCCATTATAAGTTATTAACCCATAAAGACCACATAACAAAAGGTAAGGGAAGATTTGTCTATGCTAATATCAAAAGTATGCAATGATGACCATCTATGAGCACACAAGGGAATGAAATACAACCAAGAGATAGATAAGGGGGAAAGCAAGTTTAAGCAATAGAAAAAAAAAATTGTATCATTTTACATATATCATGGAGCAGAAGAAGGAGATCCATTTGTCATACCTTTACCTCCAAGATCTTCATTTTCTTGAAGACTGCCAGCTATAGTTCTTGACATCATATCTCCAGCAGTAACAATAATATCCTCCCCTGGGTTAGTAATCTCCAATACATTAAAATGTGGACAGTCTATGGAACCATATGCAATAAGGATAGAAATTGGCTTATCCATCTCTAAAGCTTTCAATCTAGCAGATATGACAGGAATACGACCCTTCTTGGCACTTCCACTCTTTTGTCGGTCAGCTTTTGCTTTGATAGACTTGACCATGATCTTTGTAGGGCTAACCTTGTCTTGTGAAATGGTCTTTAAATCCCACAAGTAAGCAATACCAGACTCTGTAACTGATAGGACAACCAAACCATCTTTGTCCTCGGAAGAATTTTTGCATTCTAACATAAATGGAGGATTTTTCATAGAAAGGGTGGGCCCGGTAGTTCCATCTGTGGTGCTGGAATCACAGTGCCACACTTGAAGCTGCTTATCCCCAAATCCTGAAGTAACAATGGCCTTGGCACCATCAGAAACAGCCATATATTGAACAGAATCCTGTAGCAAAAAAAGGCTTCAAATGTTTTACCATCATGATGAGAACTGACTAGATATGTGATAGTGGAAGAAATAACTAACCAGATCAAAGGGAAACTTCTGAAGCTCTTTCCCATTTTCTAAGTTAAATACCCGTATCTTAGAAGATGCTACAGCTAGAACTTTCTCATCTGGCATCAAAAGAAATGATTAATTTTTCAAACAAGAGAAATAATTGCTTGGATAAGGTATCACGTTAATGACATGCAGGAACCACAATTTACTAACCAGAAGAAAGAGACAACGATGATATGGACTTTTTTGAGGCCTTGAATTTTCTCATAAGTTCTCCAGTTTGGGGATCCACTTCAGATGCCACTCCATCAGCACCAACACAGAGAAGGGCATTGCCTCCATTTAGAAAATAGAGACCCAAAGTTCCACTGGGTAGAAAAGTGGGAGAAGGATGTTATTATCTAGAAAATAACATGTAATGGATTATAAAAAAAGAACATTGAAGAATATTGAATCATAGAGAAAAGTAATCCACAAAACTAACAAACTATGGATATGTGGCTTTGTAGCAATAAGTTATAAATGACAAACTTCCCAGTAAGGAGAGAAAAAACCAAGCGTCCCTATGAGAAGCTCCTTTTTAAGAGTTCATAAATAATTGTGGAGGAATAATAACAAATTATCTAACTTAAGTCAAATAAGCCTCATTTAAAGTTTAGCTGCTAGCATCTGATATTCAATAGAAAATTTTAAGAAACAGCAATGCCATAAAATTGATCAACTTAATACCATCTATGTTTAAAGAACAAATATCACCAACCAAATAAAATTATTTAATTAAGAACATCTAATCTATATCAGTCTGGTCTAAGGTATCCTGTCTTTTAAGGTGCTTGCAAGTGTAATCCTCAAGGACAGAAGCAATCAAATGCCTGAGCTGCATATCTGAAGTGTGACATTATTAGTAGGTGAGCACCTCATGAACATATCTTGTATGTTTAAAGGAAGGAAGAAAATGAAGAAAAAATAAAGAACTGCAGAAATTAGGTTGCTTTAATTAACTCTAGTTACTTTACAATTCAATTAGTATTAATATAAGTTAATGAGTTAATCTAGTTCTTTTTTTCTTGATCAGCAACAGCTATTGATTTCGTTGATATATGTAAAAAGCACGTGTTAGTCTAGCTGTATCAATAGCACACACAACACAAACAAAACAATTATATTCTATGGCTAATAATACCGGGACATCTTGTCATTGACAACTGAGGATGTTCCCCTAGTGAAAAGCAAACGATCCCCCCTAAACATAATAATAAAAGTTCTTTCAAATTCCAATAGAGTGCATATTGACTATTACAGGTTTCATGTCATCCTATTTTATTTATTTATTAATTGATATATGACAAAAGGTGCGCTCATGAAGCTTACTAATCACCTATTGCACAATGGAAGACCTGACTTCCAATTTAACATATTAACCGTTGGTAGTGCTAGGCCGAAAGGATATAGTGCCACAACTACCACGACTTATCTTGAACATTACCAAACACATACGTATAATGGTCTGATCAAGGAGTGCTCACTCAGCTTACCTAATGAGAGATTGAAGCCCTCCTGATCTTTTAAGAATCCAAAAAATAGTTTCAATCACCCCTAGGTGAAAAGTGAAAACTATACCTGAACAGGCAATTCCAATTATGAAATCCACAATCTTCCAACTACAAAAACCCTCCTGGTTTGCTGTTATTGTTATTTTGACTTCTTTTTCTCTAATAAATAGAGATCATGTTTGTTTGTTCTTTTCTTTTTAATGAATTTTTATTTATTACAAAAAAGAATATTAGCCATGCTTTATTAAGTATCTTTTGTTTAATTGCACATAGGAATCCTATTACATCTGAAGCTCTGAATATTATTTTTTACTGAAAAGGAAATAAAGGAAAAATCCACATATAAGTTATATTTACCGGTCTGCATTTCAAGATCTGTTATTAGTGTATTACCTAACAATTCACAACATTTACTCAAAATATTAAGTAAAATATCCAACATGGGAATAAACCTACCCAGGGTGGCATTCAGCAGATGTCCACTTCTTCTCACCAGTGGAAACATTAAAGGCCAAAATGTTGCCAGTAGTTGTGCCTAGAGCAAGTAAGATTGTACCAGAGCCTTTTCTACGCTGAAAATAAAAATATAGTCAGAAACCATCTAGGTATTACATATCCAAAATACAGAAGTTGCACAACAGAAGATCCATTTGCCTGAGAATACCTTTTTCCCAATGAAGATACATGCCAAACAAGAATAACAACGGTCAGATTCTTCATCTTGCTCTTTAAACTCTGCGAACAAATTTCCATTGCTTGTGTTCCAGATCTGTAAGTTGCAGGTTTTGTTTTCTTTAGAAAGTAATCAGAAAATGGACCAACTAAATTGTCTACTTGAATAAGTAAATAAGAATTACAGAAGCAAATAACAATAACCAAAGGATGCCCATGTTAACAACCAACAATGAGGCAAGAGAAGACATATCCGAGTACAGAAGAGCAGAACACTCCCAAGCCACAACAAGTCCAAAAACAAAAATGAAGAGGGTATGTGTTACAAACCAACCAGTTAACATAGAACAAGCAATAACTTCTAGTGGTTATAATTGCATAAGGATGAAGTTAAAATCACTAACTACCATTCAAAGAATGAAAACGAAAAATGAATCAAAGAGAATCACTGACTTCTACGAATTTTAGAATACTAAAAATGGCAATTGCAAAAAAAAAAAAAATAGGTATTCTTCAATTAACTTAAATCCCAAATCAGCCCTTAGGCTTTACTTTCAACTAGCCTATTAAGAGAAATTCCCAGGCAGGCTTCTTCGACGAATATGACATCGTTCAAGAACCCGCCAGTGACCTCATATAATGTTTATTTTGAAAATTTCCACTACAAGCTTCATCGTTGGTCCAATTCATCAATAAAGAGCATTTGTTAGGACGGATTTTTGCACAACTACAACCATTAATGTTTCAATGGGCAGTTTCCAAACTTATTCAGAAAATCTAGTTTCTGAACAAGCACTAGTTATGAAGTAGAGAAAAAGGCATTAGCCAAAGTCCTTTTCAGGTAAAAGCATCTGGGTTACGTGAAATCAAAGTATTGATGGCCAAGAATCCCCATGAGAGAGAGAGAGCACTTACTTTAACAACCCCATCTGGAGATAATATGGCGAGGAAATCACCGTCGGGAGTGAAAGCAGCGTGGACAGATTTCAAGTTATGGCTCACCATCTCCGTCAAGCAGAAGAGCTGCTGCTGCTGCTATTCGGTGTGTGCAAGCGAGCAAACAAGAGAGAGGGCTGCCGAACCAGGGTTTTAGCGCTTTGGGGTTGAACGAGCGAATATCCGAAATTACCCCTCGATCAGCTAAATAAATTCTGGAGGGAAACGCTGTTGGTTAAGCCCTTTTGAGGAGGGCTTCAGCTTTGATGGAGCTACGTTGACTGAACCAGTTTGAGAGGTGGCTCAGTTGGTATGTTAGCTGGCTCGTTCCAGATGGGATTCGATTCCTGCTGCCACCAAATTTAGGAGGAGGGGTTACAACTTACAAGTGTGGTTTTGCCTTATTCAAAGGTCGGGTACGCCTCTCAATGATATCTAAAAATTGGAGGCCCGATCCAATTCAATTATATAATTGGATCATATTTGGATTTTACAAATTTCATCCGATTCTTAATCGGATTTAGATTTCATTTCATCTGAATTCGATTATTTTTGGGATGTTTGGAATTGTGGCCATTTTTCAAAAAAACGGTGTCATATTGGATTCACATAGGCGCATGTATCTCATTGTTTGGTCCAGTTGATTATTAAAATATCGGGTATGTCTCAAAAATCGGGACCCACCGATGTGTATCGGTGAACCGTTTTCCCCAAGGGTTGACTAATGTGTATCCTATGTGGTGCTTACTTGTCAGCACATACAGATGAAAATCACCTTACCAAACTACGTAGTGTTACTCACTGCCTACGTGGTAGAAGCGTTTTTTTGTGAAAAACAAGTCTTGGAAACATGGGCGTTTTTTCTTGAAAATCGGTCCCAAAAAGCGCTCATGCTTCCAAACACCATGTTTATAATATTTATTGATTTTAATATATGAATTTTATGTAATTATATTTAAAATTATAATATATATATATTATGTATTATATCAATGTTTTAAAAACCAAAACCGCATTGAACACCGATTTTTAGTCAGTGGTTCGACCATCTGATCTGAATGGATGGCCCATCACAATTTAAAAAATAAAAAATAATTGAAACAAAAAAAGGTAAAAAATCATTTATTAGGTCAAATGCATCGATGGTTCAATTACCTCTGAGTCAGTAGGTTGCTCACTAAGTCAACATTTTTTCACATAAGATCGAGTTTTGGGTGAAACGGAACTGATTGCCTAGATAATTTCAGGGCTGAACAGTCCAATGGTCTAGGTCAATGAAGGTTCAAAAACCATGTATTATATTATATATTACATTCAATATGTTGTATTCACATTAATTTACTATATATAAAAGTTGAAAAGTAATTAGCATTTTTTGTATTTTAAAAGATTAAAGTGGAGTTGGATTAAATCAGAACCCGATCCGAGTCTACTCAAATTCAAGATCTTCAAATCCAGTTGGACTTTAGATCGGATTCGAATGTAAGTTTTTTGACAATTGGATAGGACGACCCAAAAAGGCCCATATAGGAATTCAGGTGTATCACTTATTTGGACAAGTGAGTTTACTTAGACAAGTTTTTATGGAAAAAAAATTATTAGTAAGGTCAGTGCTAGTGTTCTTGTGCATTTTCACTTACCCGAGTAAAGAAAAAGGTGGGAGGGGATTAGTATTATTGGTGGGCAAGTAAGCAACTTACCCACCCTCTAGGAGGAGCAACTGATACTCCTAAAAATTTGTTTACCATGGGACCCAATATAGCAACATAAGAATGTGAGGATTGTGGTCAAATACTCAATTGCTAGTATCTCGTAGGGGTAAGTTGATCAACCAAGTATTTTACCACAATCCTCCTCATTTTTATACTACTATAATGGGTCCCACACTAATAAAACTTTTCGAAGATTTAATATTAGTTACCCAGATAAGAGGGTAGGTAAGTTGCTCACTCATCCATGATAACACTAATCCCCTCCCACCTTACCTGAGTAAGTGAAAACACACAAAAATACTGGCATTGACCTTACTCGGGCAACTTTTGCATAGGAAACACTTGCCTGGGTAAAACCTCTTAGGGTAACTGAAAGTGAAGAAGCTATTTCGCTACAAAGTGGATTTTATGGAAAGCAACAAGTCATATTTGGTGAAAATCCCATAGAATACCCTTTGATTTACAAGGTACCAATTGGCTGATTGGTAAGGTCCTTATCTTGATTATTTTGGATATTTGGGATCGAATGTCTATGTTGGGGGGTTATGGATTTTGGGGATGATACCCCCTTGTGTAGCTTCATGAAAAGAAAAAATAATATATTAATTTAAGGGAGAAATCTCTTAAACTACTCCTAAGTTTTACAAAATAGACTTACACTCCTATTGTTTTCAAAATCCCTTAAATTACTGTCAAAGTTTTTTCAAAATCCCTTAAATTACTGTTAAAGTTTTTTTCTAACAATTAACTAACTCTACTGTTTTAACTACTCTCTCTCTCTCTCTCTATATATACTCGGGCCAAAAAAGATCATTACTATCCTACATCATTTTGTTAACCATAGTCATTAGAGGATCAAAAGATTACTTTAGTTGAAGCAATGTGGAAAAACGTAAAACATTTACGAGTTACCCATTGAAGGTTAAAGCTTAGATTTGGCATATATTGGGTATTTGAATGGGATTGACAAAGATACCAAAGTTCACGTTGATCCAACTTCAAAAACAATTATTGGGTTTATGAAAAAGTGAACCAAACTGATGAGAGTGGACCAAAAATTTCGATTAACTGAACTGATCAATTCGTTTTCGGTTAACCGATATAAAAAAAAAAACCGTGGTTAATCGATCCAACCGATATATATATATATATATATATATATATATTTGTAATGTCTAATATAATTATTTATTATTTATAATATAATATTTTATATTTATTAATATTATTTATTATATATTATTATGAAAATAAAAAACTGATGAACCAATCAACTAGTTAATTGATCGACTTCAATTTGATTTCAGTTACCGATTTTCCAAAAATCGATACTATTGGTTCTGTTTGAAGAAAAAAGCCCATCGTTTGGTTTCCCTAGTTGGTCTAGATGGTCTTCTTGAACAAAACTAGTACATTAAATGTAGACGTGGTCACAAAGGGGTGGGGTAGTGAGTGGCTTATGAAGAATGAGAGAAAGAATCAATGTTTTGAAAACCGATCCAGAGGTTGAACCATTTTTGCCTCTGGGTCATGGGTCACCAGTATGGTTCAGATTATGCCATGTCTCTCTCTCTCTCTCTCTTTCTCTCTCTCTCTCTCTCTATATATATATATTATTAAGTATATATTTATATACATATATATACGTGTATAAATATATATTTTAGTAATAAATAATGTATAAATGTGTTTTAAACATGTTATATGTATTATTTTTATTTAATTTATGTTTTTTAATTCAGTTTTTAATTTTTTTTTATTTATAAAAAATATTAAAAAATTGCAATTTGAGGCCAAAAAGGGGTTTTTCGCAAAAATAGTGGGGCAAGGCGCTTACAGCCCTTGGGACGCATAGGTCTCGAAAAGTTACCCAAAATAAAAAATTACCCTAATTGGACATCAGAGTGCAAAGTTATGGCCTCCGAAAGTTTGCATGTATTGAGTGTGCGACCCGCAACCTGATCACTGGATTGAACGATTCTTGACCAAATCAATAGTTTTTGACCGTCTAACAAGTCTTGACTAAACTGGACCCAAAATCTGATCGAGTAACGGTCCAAACAATTCGACCGATCGGATCAATAACGGATTGAAAACATTGGAAAGAATATAAAAGAAAGAGATTTCAGCCATCCACAAGAAAGGAAGCACAATCCGTTGTGCAACGGTTGTGAATTATCGAAATGGTTTTACCAATTCCAACAAATTTTCCTTTTGAATTTGAAACTTGTTCGGATTGGATCCTTTCGGTTTCTATATCGAAGATATACTTACGAAGTTGTTCAACTTATTGATTGGCACTAACCATAGATCCTTGCCCCTGAGAAATGAATCAATACTTACCTTAGGTTCAATATATAGCTGACAGCAATGCAACTTCTTCGTCCATGAATAGTGTGAAAATCCACAATGAGCAATGGAACACCTACCATGAAACCTTGTCTTCACTGAAATCACCAATCTCATTGTATCCATTTTTCCATCTATCACAAATCTTCAGATTTTGCTCACTGGCTTTCTTTTATTTGCAAGCGGTTTCTTACTCATGAAGCTCCATTATCGTGATGAGCACTCATAACGATTCTGACATTCTTCTCAAATCTCACTAGAGAAAAGGATTCCATTCATCAACGGTTTAGGACGAAGCTCCATTACCATCATCCATCATACCACATTGTTTATTCAAATGGTTCCATTTTGAAAACTTAAGGCTATGTTTGGTTTGAAGGAAAAGATAGGAAAAGAAAAGGAAAGATAAGAAAACCAATACAAGGTTGTAAAGGTTTCTCTACCTTTCACTTCCTTTCCCTACATTTTCCTTCAAACCAAAGGAGTAATGAAGGATAAAATAATCAATATTTCTCTTCCCATTAAGGGTTATGATGATTGTCAATTGTCATAAAACTTAGGCATACTTTAAAGGATTTTTTAAACAGCATGGGCAGGATTAATCAATTTCCCAAAACTTAGGGGTAGTTTAAGAGATTCCCCTTAATTTAACTTGTAAATCAACTTTCCAATAGAGTTGTTTTCAGTAGGTCAATCAAAAAAGTTTAAGCTCTCTGGGCTCTAAGTTTGGATCATTTGCATTTGGAATTAAAAGAAGGGATTTTTATCGTTCAGTCCACCTCTGAAATCCTAACTCCACCGTACAGTTGGGGGTAGGTGCCAGCTCGGAATTGATGCCAATTCACGGGCGAATATGAGTGTTATAGGTGGAGCTGTTCATAAATTTGAATTATTGTAGATCTGCAATTCAAATCTGAATTCTAAGGTGGAATGCAGGCTAAAAATCCCTTAAAAGAAATATTTCCTTGGAATCCAAACAATAGTTTATCTGTCAAAAGTTTGTAGATGCAAATCACAGACAACCAGTTTCTACCTATAACAGTAAAAGATTCCTCTTCATAAAATCTGATTTAAAAGAAGAGTAAATCTACGATGCTGGAAATGTATTATACACAAAGAAGTATTTAGGTTTCTACTATGATATTGGTAAGACATGATTCCGGAAAAAACTTAGAATCAATCAATAGTATCATGAAAGTGGTAACCAATTAGGGGGTATTTATCAAAATTGGCAAAGGGTTTTGATTGGTCAAAACTCTTCTAGTATACCTTTTGGCATGTAGCTTTATCCCTTTTTAAAAAGTGATACCAAAAGAGATTTGGCCAATCAAATAAGCTGATTAGTTACTACTTTTATGATATGGGTTGATTGGTATAGAGAAATACTAGTCCGCAACTGCAACTACCTTACTTTGCCAAATGCACAAGTTTTTAGCAAAACTCTAATAATGCAAGTTGTTTGATATGTAATTTTTGAAAGCTGGAGAAAAAGCTTTGAGGCGTATCTAAAAACATTGTATATAGAATGTTATTTGCCCCCACTCAGGTGATTAAATTTGTTGTTGAGTTACAAGAAAATTTGCTCTTAGGGATGTCAATAGGTCAGGTCTAGGTTAGGTCTTGGTAGAATTAGCCTCGAATCGATCATTAATTGAGACAAAATCATGGACATAGAATCGTCCTAATTAGTAGTGAAGGATATTGGTTCTAGACCCGATTATACTATATTAATTATGATAGAAAAATGATAGAAAATACTATATTATCTATATGTTAATAAATTAAATATTTTAAAATAATAATACATTATCTATTATCTATCAAATTTACAATTGAAATATAAAATATGATAAAAGTTATAAGAAGATTAAGAAAATATTATATATTTAATAAAATAATCAATCTCATGTTTGAATTGGTTTGGGATATGTAAGAACCAAAACGACCCAATTATTAATTGACACAAAATCCTAGAACCGGAATTGCTATAATTAGTTCAAGTCCATTGGGTACTTGTTGATAACCATATTCATTCTTAGGATATAATAGAGCCTCAAGTGAGAAATCACAACTAGTAGAGTTGAAGAATCTCCAAGGAAAAGTAGTAATTCGAATTGAAAGAGACAAGAGTATGTGTTGTGAACTGTGTAAGAAATTGTTTGACTTACACCAATTTTATAGCACAACAAGAAAATGAGTTTATAGCTATTGCAATGTAGCTACAAAAAAAAAAAACAAGAAACGTAACTAAAAATAGGATATTGCCATAGACATTTTATATTAATGGCTAAAAGTTGACCTTTAACTACAGCCATTTTGTCTGTGGCTAGAATTTGTTTATAGCCACGGATTTTAGTTATCTGTGACTATAAGTTGTAAGCAAACAAAATTAACCTTTAGCTACGAACTTATTGTCCGTGGGTAAAAGGTATTTATAGCTATAGCTACGAATTTAGTTATCCATGGCTATAGATTATAGAACAATGAAATTGTTAGAGTAACATTTCAACATGGCCCTTCTTGAAAATTCCAATCTTGGGTCTACATTTTGTGTTCGGGCCTAGCTTAGGCCTGGGCTCATACCAAGCCCACAAATTTCAATCCTGGGTCGTGGCTTAATATAGTAATATTTCGAGCCCTAGCTCAAAATACATGTATGCACAAAAACTTCTCTCTTCTCCAATAGTCAAATTTCCTCCCTTCCCCCTCTTAGTGAAACCTTGTGTTGCGATCTAATCTTATTCAAGTCATAACTAAAGGTTAATTTTCTTGTAGTGTAGATTCTGGAGAGTTTCCATGAAAAGCAAGAAATCTATTTGAAGAGGCTCTTAGTATAGTCATGTATTCAAAATTATATGATTATTCATAGTTAATGATTATTAACATTTAAATTATATCCCTTCATCATCAGACATGATCAAGTCATTACCATTGGATTTAACTTAAAACGTCAACCATCATGTTTTGGCCTCATAGAAATGCCTCATCTCACATTTTCATGAATTTGTGCAATTTACAACCCAAGTCAAATGTAATTTACGATTGCTATTGTTCCTGGAATTGTGATGGCATGTAATTGCGATGAGGATTTGTGATGGTAATCCCATTTGCGATGGCCATCTCACATGCTATGAGCTATCTTATCTTCGATGGTCATCTTATCTCATTTGCAACTTCGATGCACCTCTTTTGAGTGTATCTCAAGTGTGCCTTTAAATGCATGCTACACACACGCCTACATGTGAAGTCTTGTAATTTATGATGCGAGACAAGGTATAAAAGAGAAAAAAAAAATAAAAGACAAACAAAAGTTTTAGTGGGAATTTTGAAAACCATGTAAAACCTGGAGAAGGTAAAAAAATTGTTGACTTGGTAAAAAATTGTTAGACTTGGAAAGTTGGACCGTTGACTCGTTTGACCTGGTGATTAAGTTGCGGGTTGCATACCAATTATGTATGCAAACTTGAAGAGACCATAACTTTACACTCCGATGTCTAATTGAAATAATTTTTTATATAAAATACAAAATATTCAAAATTGAATTAAAAAACATAAATTAAATATAAAACATTTCATATAGGGCAGATTTCTTAAACTATCCTACGTTTAGTTAATGGACTAACTCTATTCTTACTGTTTATATATTATATTAAAGTATCCTACTGTTTCAATAATTGTCATTGAAAAAACGAAATGTCAAATTTACCTTTTATTTTAGTTCAAATTTTCAAAGTAAAAACATAACAACTCAGATAATGGTTGGATTTACGATTAAGATTGTCATGTCTTCCGTTGTAGCGGAGGGAAAAAAAAGGAGGGTTTCTTCACTGTCCAACCGGCTATCGTCCATGGGGAAAAAACTTCATGGAACATCTTCATCGACAAATAAATGAGAGTCAAGGAGGGTTCGTCCCCGTTGAGCAGCCAAAACCAATCAGATGCTTACCATAGCGAACAAAGAGAGAAAGACGTAACCGACGAGTATGCAAGATCTAGATCGATCTGGAAAAGTGAAGAGCCTGATCGTTTCACAAAATCGATACATTCGGTGGCCGTAGAAGTGAAGTTGACCTTATTAACTGCGTGGATGCAATGCAGAACATACAATTTCAGATATTTGGAAGTAGTGAAAAAAGAGTAGGAGAGCGACGTCGTGGCCTGTTTTCAGTCGCATTTTCACTCGCAGAGACTCGGACGCACTATAAGAGACCCTTCATGGCGGAAATCCAGTCATGAGTCGCAGCTATAAACAATGAGAGGGAGAACTAAGAATACTCACCGGATCTTCGCTCAACAATCAATCCAACTCTGGACAGGATGTACTAACGACTTTGGTCATTCGGCGTTGATGGGGCTTCTTCTTTGAATGATTAATTTGACTCAGTTATACAGGACGGTGTGGACCGCAAGATCCCAAGCCCGTTAGTATTTTTTGCTCAGGGCTCCCGTTTGAGGGAACCGCTACTTCATGAACTGGCAGACCAACTTCATCCTCTAGCTCCTTGTCTGTGACAACCCGTCAACTCTGGCAAATCCATTGTACGATGGTGGACAAGGAATTAAGCATCAACCTCTGTTCCACAGTATCCATGCAATCTACAGGTAAAAAGAACTCCAAGACATAGTCGGTCATGTCTCATGAAAACCCCACATTTGAGTGGTTAATTTGGACGGGATGGACCGCTAAATCCAAGTCCGCCGCGATGACGATACAAGAAAAGGATAGAGAGAGAAATAAGGAATATACTACAATCGGCCACAGGGGTGCTTCAGTCGTCAATGAATTCGGATCCCCTTTTCGTGTCCGACTTAGACTAGAACTAGAAGGTTTAGTGGAATCGGAAATGGAGTCCGAATCGTCATTTAGCAAACTCGGAAAATAGAGTCGAAATCGGAGATGGAGACGAAGACGGAATCAAAATCGGAGACGAGACGGAATTAGAGAAGAAAAATGGAGAGGAATCATAAAGGGGTATTTTAGGAATTTTAAAAATATATTAGTGACGTGTATTACATGTAAACTGAGTGTAATAAAAAGTTAACAAAGCTTTTAGACAATTGTCAAAAAACTTGAGAATATTTTAAGATGATAGGATAAACAGTAAGGTTTTAAAAATATATATATGTGTGTGTGTGTGTTTGAATTTTTATATGGCTGATGTGGCCTGGTCTGACCCTTCCGATCTGGATGATTGAACCAATGACCCATGACTTAGAGGCAAAAACGATTCCGCCTTGAGGCAGTTTTTAAAACACTATATATAAGTGTACTCAACTATATATTCAATTAATTAATCAAGCACTCATAAAATTTAGGGAGAATGACCAATCAGCCCAGATCAGAATTTTATAGCCTCAAAATACAGGGGGAATGCATCCTACCGTGAATTGATGCCAAATTCATGGGCATGATGTGGTTTATAGAGGGAGAGGGCTAGTAGTAGGGCCGAGGCTAGAATTCAGAATTCTGCATCGTGTGCATCCATACTTCTCCATAAAATTTATTCTCTAAAAAAATTAAAATCCAAAACAAAGCTAAGTCCAACAACGGCGTTACCTCCACTGGGTTCTATAACTATAGGTCTACTGATACAAAACATAATGAAGATGGGTGGGATCCTCAACCGGATCAAGGATCAACCTAAAACCTAGAAAAAGGAATATACAAAGGATTCACCATTTTGACTTATTTCTCTATGTAATAGATAGAAAAAGGAATATAAAAACCTAGAAAGCTTGGGATTTAGAAGAAAGAAAGAGGAGAGAAGAAAACTAACCAATAGGGGTTGAACGAGATAGCACAAATGCTATTCCAATTTCCAAGTCTCTAAGCCTATGCTTGGGAGTGTTTAAAAATAAGTGTTTATTTGGATCATTAAGCATTTATTGGTATTTGGGAAATAAGTCTGAAATAAGTACTTATTTTTTAAGTCCAATTTTTCAATTTTTTTAAGTGCTTATACAATAAGCACTTATTCAATTTTTTTCTTCCAAAATTATCCCTAGTTAAATTTTAAACTACCACTTATAAAATTATCCTTAGTTGAATTTTATAAAAGTTCTTTTATAAAGTGTTTTCGTAAAAGTACTTTTATGAAAGTACTTTTGTAAAAACACTTTTATGAAAGTACTTTTACGAAAACACTTTTACAAAAGTACTTTTATGAAATCACAAGTGCTTTTATAAACGTACATTCACAAAAGTGTTTTTATAAAAGTAATTTAATAAAAGTGTTTTTATAAAAGTAATTTAATAAAAGTGTTTTTATAAAAGTAAATTAATAAAAGTACTTTCAAAGGGTATATTTTGAAAATTTGAAAGAAAGTGAAGGACAATAGTCACAAATGCTTATTTTAAGTGCTTGTTAGAGAAAAAAACTACCAAATGCCCAATATAAAATAAGTAAAATAAGTACTTGAAAAAGTTGAGCACCAAATGCAAATAAATGCTTATTCGAATAGACACTTATTTTTAACTTAAGCACTCCCAAACATGGCCTAAGTACCTTATTTGGAATAAGGATGTCAATGCCCATTTGGAAGGGCTTTTGGCACACTACTCCTGGTGTTTCCAAGCTGGGCCCCACACAAGAATGCTAGAAGCTACGTTTGGTGAAAATCAAAACATGTGCCACTGCATTTTAGATGTGATAAATGTGACTATAACATGAAGCTACTCTAGGTAACTTTTCCAGAGTGCAAGTGTTCAACCACTACAACTCTGGCATTGCAACTCACCTCTGATGCAGAAACCATGCCAAATGGGCTCTCAACATGAACCAAGGTTTTAAAACCGACCCAGAAAAGGAACCGTTGTGGCCACCAATTTTCTGTGTTAGTGGTTCGACCATCTGGGTCGAACGGTCTAGACAATTTGATTATAAGAGAAAATATTATTACCTATTCTTAGACTTTTAGTCTTGTATGAGAAAAGAGAGGCTGGTTGTCGGCTGAGCAAAAATAAAGAAAGAAGAAAAGAAGGAAAGAAAGAAAGAAAATGAAAGAAAGGAAGGAAGAAGGGAAAGGAAAATAAAGGAAATGAAGGGGAGAAAGGAAAGAAAAGAAAGAAGGAATGAAGGAGAGAAGAAGAAGGATTCGATGCTCACTAGCGACGGCGAGGTGGCAGCAACAGAAACACATATCAGATTTGAGATCTGAGATCTAATTTCTCTTCAACATCTGCAATCTTCTTCTTCTTCTTTTTCTCTCTCTGTCGTATCTGGGATCTAGCGATCTCATATCTGAGATCATTCTTGTCTCAGTTTCTCCCCTCTCTGATCTCCTTGCAACTTTATTAAATCGTGAACCACTGTTCAGGTCGACGATTTGACCGCCCGAGTCAACGGTTCTCTGACCAAGTCAATGGCTTTTGGTCTAGGAATGTGTTAATGGTGAAACGGAACCAGTTGTCTAGATGGTTTCCGGGCTGATCAATCTGACCATTCAGGTCAATGGCAGTTGGAAAACACTAACATGAACAACTTCACTGTACCAGTTCAATTCAAATGCAAACGGAGCCTTAGATAAGACCCACTAGGCCACTATTAGGAGGATAAGAGCTTCACGTGATGAAACTTTCAGTCTTTCAGAAGGATTAAGCATTGGTAAAAATGAACATAAGTTTTACATGGGCCTGAGCCCAATCATGAGCTCGATGTACTAGTAAGGCCACCGGATTTGTTTAATTTGAAAGAAAATGTATCAAGGAAAGATAAAAAAAAAGGGGGAAGAAAAATAGAATAGTTTTATTACCGCTGTTTGGTCAATTAACCAATGTTTTATGGTATCCACCATCTCTGGACATAGTGGAACCTGGATTGCTACCAACAATACCTACCAAGTTCCAACATGATATATAGCGGCACATTTCAAACTGGTTTCCCACTTATATGATTTCGTTAATGGTTTATACTTTTGATGCGGCAATCAAGTTTGAGATGTCTGGTGACTCTGGTTAAAAGATCATGTTGGTAGCTTATTCGTGATAGAAAATCTGGACCCTGTTTATAAGCTCTCTGCATGGGTCCCACATTGGAAAGCCAAAAGCCACAATACGAAAGCTCTCCCAAACACCAAGGCCTAGTTAGTTTGTTTGTTTGCAGTGGTGCAAAAGTAGGGGAGCGCAAATGAGTTAAATGCAAATTCCGATTTATTTATGTTTAAAGTGTTCTTTGTTTTATTTATTTGTAGGAATGGCAATAGGGCGGGGACCATACCCCTCATTCCCAACCTCGACTTTGAAACAAGCCTCGTCCTCAACACTAATCCCCGTTAGAAATAAAATTACCCTCCATTCCCAATCCCTGATGAGGATGGGTTACCCATTGGAGATCTAAATTCCCAAATTTTTTTAATTAAAAGTTTTTTTAAAAAATGGATTTACTTAAAATGAAAGAAAATTTTAAATATAAATAATTGTTTAAATATATTTTGATATAACTAATATTATATATTTAATATATAATATACATTTAATGTAAATTATATTTAATATATAATCAGGGTTGGGGCGGGATGGGGACTTCACTCTCCATCCCTGACCCCATCAAGTAGGGGAGGCTGGGTACCCAATAGAGGTAGGGAAAATTGCCATTCCTTTGTGGTGTGAATGAAGCAAAATAAAATCTAAAGTAAAACTCATGGTAAAAGTGAAATAGAATTTACACTCTTCCATTCCTGCACACTAAAATACTAAATGCATGCAAACTTTCGGAGGTCATAACTTTGGACTCCGATGTCCGATTGGGGTGATTCGTTTTTTGATCTTGGGTAACTTTTTGAGATCTATATGTTCCAAGGGGCCATAGGCGCCTTGCCCTGCTATTTTTGCGAAAAACACCTTTTTTGACCTCCAATTGCAATTTTTAATATTTTTTATAAATTAAAAAATTAAGAACTGAATTAAAAAACATATATTAAATATAAAATAATACATATAACACATCTAAAAGATATTTATACATTATTTATTGCTAAAATATATATTTATACACATATATACATATACATGCTGACATGGCATGGTCTGAACCGGTCGAACCAGTGACCCACCCAGAGGCAAAAACAGTTTGGCCTCCGGGTCAGTTTTTAAAACATTGGAGAGTAGTTAATAGAAAAGTGCAGTTAAAGAGAGAATTACAAGCCAAAATAGTAAACGCAAATCCATGATATCTGTTGATCTCATTTTAGTAGACTTGCTAAAAATTTCCATGAGATGGCAACTTGGTTTCACATTTTGGAAGCTTTCTTCTTCCAATCTCCAGAATCAGTTTCCTGACAGTAGACAATTTCCAAAACTCAAAATCAAGGACAGCAATGGAAAACAGGTTTCTGCATTTTGTGACAGAAGTTTATTGCTAGTAAGAACCTGCCAAATGAAAAACAGGAAAACAACCATGGAGAATACATCCTTCAGGGGTATTCGGCAATATGTATAATTTTGTTTTTTCAAAATAAAAAAACAATCCCTTAGTTTGCAGTTATGATATATAGGCAATTGTGACATCCCTGATGGGTCTAGGTCCAATCTCCCACGTAACATGTTTATGTTTATTGAGGCTGCATATGTACATCTGTAATATTTGTCAATCATCAACCATTGGTATCATGGATCCCATTAGTGGATGCCACAATCCTGGAAATATTTAATGTGTTCATAAAAACCATGTATCTAGCACCCTTCTATTGAGAGAATTTGTAAGGCCTGCAGTGTGTAGATGATGATGGCTGTCCTGGTGTAGCGTGTTCATGCACCCATATGAAAAACAGTTAAGACCATCACTTAGAGACAACTGCCATGGTCTATCTCTATACAACAGTGCATGAAAATGCTGTCTTTCCACAAACAGACATCTCTTTCATACACTTCAATCCATCCATATCCAACCCTTTCAAACATAATGGATATGTTCAGGTCAAACACAGAACACCGGATGGCAAAATTGATCACATCTCAGCATGCTTCTGTGCCTGGTATTCTAAATGTAATTACATTGCCGGACAGATCAAATATGATTAACCATGTAATCAGATCTCCGTTTCAACCTACAGCCCACTTCAGTACAGTCAATTGATGTAGGTTTCCATTTTCAGCCAGACTTGCTTCAATAATCACCTGATATTCATGGCTGCTGACATGGCACGTAGTTCCTTAGAAATCTCTGAGAAGGCTGGTCTTGAATCAGGGTCAGATGACCAACACCTCTCCATTAATGATCTCCAAGCAGGGTCACACCAGCTAGGGACCTCAGGCCGCAGATCACCTTTGATTATACCAGCTGAAAACATAAAAAAAATGGAATAGACTAAAATGGCATCAACCATGTAATGACACACTAATAGAAACTACTGTAGCATAGTTTACTGAACCTGACTTGGCAGATAAAGCCAAAGAACTTCAACTCTGGTAATATCAATATTTGATAAGCAAGAAACAGATTGAAAAGTATGGTGAAATTGAATAACAAAATATAATATAAGAAGAAATAGAATCTAATACAGGATGGATAAGTGCTTAGCTGGGATAGATATACCCAGGTTGTTGCTTTCTTTCTTGTATGGTGGCAGTGCAACAAAGCTCATTCACTTGGCAAGATTAGACTATACCAAATCAAGGTTGTTGACAACTCTGTACTAATTTATCTTGGTTGAGATCTGATCAGACCACACTGAAGTCAGTCAACTCTTTGCCAAAATGGTTTGGAGGGATACCAAGTAGATACTTTTGTTGGGGTGGAAAACATAATGAAGCAGTTTCCTTGGCTTTTCATTAGTAAAGCAGTATTTCCAGAATAATCTGTTTAGTTTTGTTTTCTTCTTCCCCCTTGTATACTTTGTTTTCCATAACTTCAACTTAATAAATTTTCATCACAGTTACCAGGCAAACTAGGGGCCCGTCTGGCAAGTCTTTTTGGGAAGATCTTCTGGTAGCTCTGATAGTCAAAAGACGCATTGAGCTTTTGCATGAAGATCTGAGCAGCCCGAAGCTAGTTTGGCAGACGTATGTCTTTCCGTGCGCCTTTCTGCATGAGAATAAAATGCGAAAGACACAAAAATCTTCATTTGGAGCTTCCCAAAATCAGCCCAAAATGGGCTTCTCGCGTCTTTTTGGTTCTCCAGCTTTTGGCAGCTAGATCTTCCGCGAGCCAAACGGGAAATAGACAAAAAATTGGTCTGCCCAGCTTGTAAACAGCCAAAAGACCACATGGAAAGACGTGCCAAATGGGCCCTAGGTAAAAAGAATAAGTGTCCATTTTGGAAACTTGCCCCAGGATCCCTTTGTTGGTCCATTTGGTTGGAGTGTAATAAAGGAATTTTTGACAGAAGATGGAAGGTTGAAGAGTGTCTGATGTGATGGGAAAGCATTCTTAAAGGTTTTAAAGACCTCAATCCTTCCCAGTTTACTAACCAGTGGGAGAAAATCCTTTTTGATTCCAATGAACAGGCATGAACTGATAAGAAGTATGTATCCTTAAACATCCCTGTTTTGCACCTGTTAGAAGAAGTGATCTCTTAGAAGGTTTAAGGGGCTGTAAGAGCTAGCCAGCTAGGACCAGACTGAAAAGGACTTGGATGGAAGTATTAAGAAATGATTTATGCGCCCATAATTTAACAATGAATATGGCACTGAACAGAATGAAATGGTGAAACAGGATTCATGAAACTGGCCCCATAAAGTTGGGACTTGGGACAAGGCTTAGATGATAATGATGATATCTCTGTTTTTCCCCCATTGTGTCTGGAGCTTATATCTTTTTATAATCACTAGTAAGTGTGCACGTGACAATTTTGATAATGATGATGATGATAGTAAATAATATGCTTCCAAAGTTTTCTACAATTTAATTTTTTGTACTTCTGTCTATAAAGATTACTTTTATTTGTCACACTTATTTTTGTATAATATGATGGATATACAATATTAGAGATGTGCCCAAATGTTTTCTACAATTTTTTATATTTTTATATACTTTTGTGTGTTTTCATGTTTTTAAATTTTTATTATTATTTAATTACGATATCAAGGGTTGATACATTTGACCCAAAAGATTGAATTGTTGACTTGCCACCTAGAAAACAACTCCACTTTTTGGGTTGGTTTTAAAATTGTATTTTATTTCTACTATCAATGATAACAATTATTCCTTGGTTTTTCGTTAATATGGTTGATTAATATAGGATTCAATGAAAGAATGGGAATTAATACCATAAATATAAGACGAGGAGAAAAGTGGTTGTTCAAATTACACTTCCGTCCTTGTAGAGGGACCAAATCCAAAAATTGGGGTATTTTAGTGAAACAAAAGTTCCACACTTTTAACAATACTATAGACATTCTATTGAGGGAATCCATCCCTCTTTTGAGCAATGCAATTTTACTTAGCAAGAGAGGAATAAGCATCCATTTTCTGTTGATCAACTTTATCTGTTTCCCAGATACATCTGAATTGCAGTCGACAGAGTGCGATTTCAGCTCAGGAATAAGACTAAGCTGAGATGAGATGAACTGAACTTGATAGACGGAAATGGAAAAAAAAAAAGAACCATCACTTTCTATTATCAAAAATTATTTTTTTCTGTGAAATCTGCAAGGAGACATCCGATAAAATATATTCAAGAGGTGGAGCCTTAGTGCACAAGCTCCTATTTATTACAAGTAGATAGTGCACTATAACCCAAATGGCAAGGAAACAGCTGGACAACATGCTAGACACAGCATTAACGGCTGCAACTTGGGCAGGCCTAACCTGAGCATTGCCCAACCTAACTTGAACTTTTCCCAGGCTTGAGTTCAAATTGTGTCTTTGACCTGGCCTTGGATTGAGCCATTGAGTTGCCTGAGCCCAACCAAAGCCTGGCCCAATGTAGGTCCAAGTTTATTTTTAGGTTGATTTCATTGAATTTATACATGCTAAAAGTGTGATGTAAATTACAATATATAATGCCAAACTACTCATTTAAAAGGATTTGAACATTAAATCTCATCTATAGTAAGCAATCCTCCAACAAGTTAAGCCAAATTTAATTCATTTCTTATATCACAGAATATATTGTATATGCAGGCCCAACCCAAGCCTGGCCTGACATAGGCCCAAAAGTGTTTAGGTTAAGGTTGGGTCGGGCTGGGCCTGCAAGGTCAGTCTTGAGCTTGGGCCAGGCTCATGCCCTTGGATTCACATTTAGGGTGGGCCTGGGTTGGCCCTAAGCCCACCCCAACCCACCCAAGTTGCACTACTAACAGCATTGACCCTAAAGATTGTTGTCTGCCACAACATGGCAACCATGCACATGTATCCTTGGCATCATGGATAACGTGACTTTATTGCGGTATAGGAAAACATCAATGGTTTGTTCCATTCTACTTGAAGTATCTAAATATCACCAAGTTGTCAGGATTTATGGCAAATAACATCTCCTGACACTTAATAGATAGCTATGTTCTCCTTTCCATATAAACCCAAGATGTAAGGTTCTTTCAGGCAGGTATACACTGCAAGTGTATTACTCAAATTTCTCCACTCTGAATATTGTGATTATATATCAGTGATATGGATTTTTTCAGCATGCAATTTGTGGTTCATAGTATGAAATGAATGAAGATATCTGTAATTGCACTGTTTTATAACGTATACTAATATATTATGATGCAAGTACAAATCATATGGTTTCTGAGACAACTATTGTAGCATTGTAATTTTTTTTGTGTAACTTGTACATAGTGATAAAGAAGCCAAAATGATCAAACATCAAGCAATAA
Source organism: Nelumbo nucifera (assembly GCF_055504915.1). Lineage (NCBI taxonomy): Eukaryota > Viridiplantae > Streptophyta > Magnoliopsida > Proteales > Nelumbonaceae > Nelumbo > Nelumbo nucifera. The sequence continues at coordinate 25,609,491 of NC_142650.1, forward strand.
AAAAAATCTTTTTCTTTCGGTAAGGTGCAATAAATAGGAAATGGCAGAAACAGTAAAAATATATGCATAATTATTGGAACTCTGTTCAGTAAGGAAATTACATTGTTAAAATTGGCTTCTTAGTTTTCATCAAAAGTACGCCTCATGACAATTAACACATTCAATTAACTTATTTACCACATTAAGTTGTAAAAATAGCCAAAGGTATTACTTTGCCTAATAAGCATCAGAAAATGTCAAATTGAATTTTACCAATTATTCCTTCTGAGCGCAGGTCTGCATAAGGTTCATCCCCAGTTAGAAGTTCCCACATGACTATCCCAAATGAGTACACATCAACCTACAGATAAGTACATTAAAAGGGTAGTTATAAAGATGGTAATGAAGCTGGTGATAAGAAAAATCTGACATAATGCTTTAAGTAATTCCCTGATGTACTCACATTACCTTTTCTGTTACCATGTTTTCTTTATTTCTTAAGAGCTCTGGGGCCATCCATGGTATAGTTCCACGCACCCCACCAGAAACTAGTGTCTTCTGTTTAATTTTTGACAAGCCCAGATCCCCAATCTGAAGTAGAAATTGAAAGATCTGAAATATTTGCCGCTTAAATAATGAAGCTTTAATCACTGGAGGCATAGAAATTAATATCCATGCACCAGAACAACTATAAGAAGAAAAGCCAAATGTATAAGAAATGCCAAGACAAACCGTGGACCCATGAACCTTCTTTCTTTATTTTTCTTTTTTTCTCTTTTATGATAAATGGATCCATATATCTTCTTCATTGATTACCTTGCACACTGGTCGCTGAGGATCCCGCATATTCACTAGGAAGTTATGGGACTTCAAATCAAAATGGACAATGTTTTTCTCATGGAGGTATTCCACACCAAAGGCTGCATCCATTGCTATGATTAGCCTCTTTTTACGATCAATAGTTCTGTACATGGGAAGTATGAAAAATTTAGACAAAGAAAATGACAATTGCAAGTATGCACCAATTGTAGGACCTATAATGCATGTTATACAAAACTGTGCTAGTATGGTCTATACATGAGATGTACTATGACTTGTGAAAGAGAAAGCCAGAATTTTTGCATTACACAAAATACTGCATTGAATATCTTAGTATGAAAAAGATTCAGAATACTAAACATAGTTATGAATAGCAATTTCAGAAAAATTTGGCATGTCGCATGATTCTGACTAGGAATCCTACTATGGCTTCTTGCCTCTTGAAAGGTTTTAAGGGAAAACAATTGAGAGGAAGAAACCCAGTTATGAGGGTCAGATTTAGATAAAAACCTTTGCATGGTTCTCATTGAAGAACCTATCATGAATTGCTCATGCCCTCATTATTGTAAGAGTTCCTTGAAATTGAAACAAAGGTGCACCTTATATGGGCTTGGCCACATGAATCCTGTTTTGTCATTCCATTCTGTTTATATATACTAGTGTAAGAGCATGTTCTATGCATGTGTGCAAGTATGTATTAACCATATATATGATATATGTTATTTGGATTTAACTTTTATGACCTGTGCATGGAACCCAAGGCGTGTATCCCCTTTATATAGTATGGATATATATCATGATGAACATTTGATTACTGCAAATGGTGCTGATATGTTCCTCTTTATCCATCTTCTCAACATACCATATGCTCAGCTCTTCAGTTACCAACAATTATGCTGGTTAGCCAAGTGTGTATCTTCCCTGCATTTCTTTCCTTTCTCTTTGTCCTTCCTGTTTCCTTTTGATGACTACCTTCCCTGTAAATTGTATACTTGTCTTGTATGATCTCATTACAACCAGAAGAAACTACTCCCTAAATCTGGTTATCCAACTTTTTCCATTTCCAGTCATTTCTTATTTCTTGATCTTCAAGTACACACCCACTTCAAGCCAATATGATGGCATTCATGATTTTTGTCATCACAACCTAAAACGTTTTTGTCCATTTTGCAGTCCTTGTGCAGTTCCCCCACCTCACACCCATTATCTGATGTTTCTTATATATGTATTTTTTATAAGAATCTGTCGTGTCTTATATCAATCTCTTTAATTAAGAAAATACTCTCCCACCTTTTTCCAGAGATTCATGAGGATGTTTCTATATTCCTTAGTTAAAGTTTCTTCTTTCAGGGTTACATACAATTCATGACTCCTTGCAGTTGGTAATTGGCCTTCATTTCATCATAGTGTGTCACAATCCACTTAAGCAAAAATGAATTGCTTTGAGGGAAAAGGACAATATGTTGAACAAGTTCTTCGGACAGTGAGATTTATTTGTGTATGCTCCACAGATGGGTGGAAGACTAGTGGAGTTCTTTTCTCTTTTCCTGACTAGTGGCCTTTATGAGCTTCACCTGCAATCTTATCTCCTCCTTGAACACATATTCCATTGTGTAAAGTTTTCTTTAAACAAATCCATTGGATGACACATCTTGCTGAATTCATAAACTCTTTTTTGTCTTTTGGAGCCAAAAGGCTCTATGTATCAAATACTGAAAATTTTACCTCTATTTGATTCTGAGCAATATGACACACAACTATTTTGAATAGATCTTTAGGGAAGAAAACAACATAAAAAGTAGGAAGCCAAAACTACAATATAGTTTACTATATCTGATAGCAACCAAATACAGAAGAAATAATCTTGATTGGGAACCAGGGGAAGCTAGAGGTATATGGATGTGCAACATGGAAAGGAGTAGATAAGGTGATCGGATCGGCTGCCCACAGAGCGCGCCCCACAGGCACCCCACAGCCCATCCCCTCCGTGCACTGGGAACATCTCCCATGTTTGTCATGTGGAGATACTCCCAATGCATGGATGGGATGGGCTGTGGGGCACGTTCTGTGGGCAGCTCATCCCGTCCCGTAGAGGAGCTATTCACACTTTATAAAAGGTGTTAAATACTTGAATATAAGGTTGGTAATGGCTTGACGATGAGATTTTGGAGGGATCCATGGTGTGAAAACCACCACCTTATGGATCTGTTCCCAGCAGTATTTACAGTAGCAAGTAATAGGAATGCTATGGTAGCTGACCGCATTGAAATTCTGAATGAACAGGTGGTATGGAATCCTAGGATTAAAGAAATTTAAATGATAAGGATATTAAAGAAATGTAAGCAATGCTAATAGAAGAAGTCGAACTGGGTTAGTGGCAGCACCCACTTCACCTTAATAAATAAAAACACCCATGACAACACTGCCCCTCAAGTTGGGTTGTAGATATCATGCATACCCAACTTGATACATAACTCTTCATGGCACATGAAATTCAATCCTTTTGTAAATATATTAGCCACTTGATATCTTGATTCAACAAACAGTATACAAATTTCATCCCTTTCCACTTTTTCCCGAATGAAATGTTCGCCAATTTCAATGTGCTTGGTCCGTTCATGGAGAACTGGGTTATGAGCAATACTGATAGCAGCCTTGTTATCACAGTACAATAACATAGCATCTGACTTCCACATACCCAGCTCGGTAAGGAGATTTTTTAACCACAAAAATTCAGCAACACCTTGAGACAGCTCTATAGTCTATACTCAGCTCTTGCCCTTGACTTTGCCACTACAAACTGTTTCTTCTCCAAGTGGCAAGATTTTCTCGTACAAAAGTTCAGTAACCAGTAGTAGATCTCCTATCATCAATAGGGCCAGATCAGTTGGCATTTGTGTATCATTCCACCCTCATATGATTATGCCTAGTAAAGAGGAGACCCCTACTTGGGTACCTTTTAGAAAGGCCACAACTCTCTCAGCAGCCTTGAAATGAGTAGGTTTGGGTGAGTGCATATACTAACTTAGAACACTTACAGCAAAGGCAATATCTGGTCTTGTCATGGAGATATAGCAGCCTTCCAACGAGTCTTTGATATTGATGAACGTCTGAAAACTATCTCCTCCTCACAACTTCCAAGTTTATGATTTGGATCCATGGGAGAAGTTGCTGGTCTACACCCTAGCTTTCCAGTGTCCTTCAACAGATCAAGGATATACTTCCGTTGGGAGATGAAGAATTTGGAGAGTTCTTAACAGAGTCTCCAATCTAAAAGTCAATTGTAATAAGAAAGCTTTTGGTACCCAGTTTTGGAAAGACTCACTAAGAAGCTAGCAAGTTGGAAGAGAAATTATATCTCACTAGGGGGTATAAGCACTTTAATCAAGTCCACTATGACCAACCTTCCAATGTATTTTTGTCCACCTTTAAGCTTCCTGACAAGGTTGCCAATAAGTTAGAGAAGCTCATGAGAGATTTTTTGTGGGAACTGGGTGACTCAAAAAAGGACCATTTAGTGAAGTGGGAAGTAGTTTCTAAGAAAAAGGAAGTCGGGGGTCTAGGCATTGGCAATATCAGATTAAGAAATGTAGCTTTGTTAGGAAAGTGGTTGTGGAGATTTCCTTTGGAGCAAGACAGCTTGTGGCACTTGGTGGTGGAAAGTATTCACGGGATGGCAACTAATGGATGGGATGCTGGCGTTGACCCTAGGGCTTTTCATTTCTCCCCTTGGAAAGCCATTGCTGGAATCTTGCCTACCTTTTGGCCTTTCATCAGATTTGATGTGTGCTTAGGTAATAAAATTCTGTTTTGGGAGGATCTTTGGTCTGGGAACACCCCCCTTAAAGATAGATTCCCGGTAATGTATTCTCTTTCCCTAAATAAATACAAAACCATCTCCTCACTCCATGTCTCTTAGGGGACCTAGGATTTGGGTTTGAGAAGAGGGTTGAAGGATTCAGAATTGGCTTATGTAGATGAGTTGTTCATTGTGTTGAGTTCAGTTTTCCTAGATCTTTCCTACCCTAACAATAGAATTTGGAAAGATTCTTCTTCAAGGACTTTCTCTTGTTCCTCTCTTTTCAATGCCTTAGCTTAGCCTTTTGTTATGCTTGCCTCTTTTCCTACTAAGTAAGTGTGGTATTCCCCACATGTTTGTTGCCTTTGCTTAAGAAATGGTGAGACGCCGACTCATCTTTTGATTTCTTATCCTTTTGCTTCTTATTTGTGGGATTGGTTCTCTTCTCTTTTTTTGGTTGAGGTGGAATCCCCCCTTGGGTGTGCTCAACCCTTTTGACTCTAGCTTCTTCCCAGTGTTTTAAAAGCGCGAGGGCCAATTTGCGCATGAGGCGCAATGCGCAAGGTGAGGCGTGTGCCATTTTAAGCAAGGCACAAAATTACAAAAAAAAAATCTTAGAATAAAAAAGTTAGAAAATTCAAAAAAATGCAAAAAATATTAAACAGAATGTTAATAAAAAATATAAACTTAAATTTTAAAATAAATGTTTTAAAAAACCTATTATCTAAAATTAAAATACATAAACATAACATGTAAAGCGTATTCAAATGAAAATTTAAAAATAAAAGCAAACATATAAAGCATTTTCAAGCATGTAAAAACCATAATCTCTTTTTTCCTTAATTGCATTGCTTCAAGTAGCTAATGTAATGTAAAACATATTGCATTCTTGATTCTATGAGTCGCCTTTGTACCACGCCCCTTGAGGCAAGCCCGAACAATCTATGTTAGGGTCTGAAATTCTTATTTCTTACATAAAAAATAATGATTTTATAATTTTCATTGCCTTTTAAGAAAATATTTTATTGCAATGAATGAATGAATGAACAACATTAGCAAGTAGGGGGTTCTCAGAGCTAAGCTAATAATCTCTCTTAGAGGCTGTCTAAGTGACCAAACTCCCAAGCTTCCAGATTGCATCCACCTTATTACCAGCTTGGAGTATCCTTCCACTTCTAATTGTTGCATTCCCCATTGTTTCGCCAATCTCATCCCTTGAACATTTGGCAGGGGGGGTGTTCCACCTGCACCCAAACAAAGAGAGAAACCATTCCCACCCAAATATAAAGAGCAAAAGGGCAGGAAATTAATAAGTGGTAACTAGTCTCACCATTAGCCTTGCAAAGGATGCACCAATTTGGGGAAAGGCACCACTTTTGTCTCTTTCTTTGAAGAAGATCACAAGTATTAATTCTACCCAAGAAAACTTCCCAACATAAACCACTTATCCTAGGAGGAATTGGCTTATCCCAGACCTCCTTCACCAGAAAGGTCACCACTGAATTATCAAAAGGTTGGGTCAAAGTCGAAAAGAAGGAAGCACAAGAAAAGAAACCGGAAGAATCAATAGATCAAATGCAAGATTCCAACCAGCCGGTTGGTAAGGTCTCCTATTGGTCATAGCAGAGACTTGGGATCGAATCCCGCCTGCACCTAGGTTGGGGGATGGGCTACCCCCTGTTGTGTAGCCCTTCAAAACATATAAAAAAAAGAATCAACACACCGAATCCTACAATCCGACTCTGAAGGGTTCAAGAATACCCCATCCAAATAGTGAAGTAAAACTGAAACACTACTCAATTCAGCCTCCCTAAGACTCCTTCTAAACCTCAAGTTCCAAGCAAAGCCTAAAACTGAGCTAGAAGGTAACAAAAAGGAAGACACAGGTTCAGCCTTAAGGCTCAATTTGGAAAGAATGCAAATACAAATATGTGCAGTATGAACACATGTTGTAAATTGGGCCTAAAAATAGAAAGTCTAAAAATGGAGGGAAATTGTTCTTTCAACGGGTCACCCAACCACACATGTTGTACCTTCTGTAGCCCTCTTACATGCTTCTACATGAGCATCAACCCAGAAACAGAGAAACGACTTGGTCCTACGACCAAGAAACAAAAAAGAGAGTAGTCTTGAATGTGCCGATCAGATCAAGGGGCTGCCTGTGTGTCCACTTGATTTATTTGAAAAAATGAGTGCAGAATACAAACTGAAAAGAAGAAAAAAGCTTGATTATTCTATGACAGGTTATTGCTCTGATACTATGTAATCAGTCATGGAATAATCAAGAGAGAAGAGAGGAAGGGAGAAGAAGAGAAGAAAGAAATAGAAGTCGAACTGGGTTAGTGGCAGCACCCACTTCACCATAATATATTAACAATAATAATTGCAGAGTAGTCCCTTGAAATAATAATAATTACAGAAAACCCCCTAGCACCAAGAACATATATAAAAACACCCCTAACAACGCTAATGAAGATCCAAAGATCCATAAAGAGAGGTATTGCTTAAATATGAGTGACAGAAGGGTTTGGATATGGGATGGATCAAACTCTTTCATGTGTAAACCTTCTTCAAGAGACTAAATTCTTCAGCCTGCAGTAGCTTCCCTAGCATAAAAATCTGGGTACCCATCATTCCCTTAATGGTGGCATTTTTGGGTCAAACAGACGTTCTGAGAAGATAATTAACTCACAGCCTACACAGGAGAGATATGGAGCTTGATTCTCTGCAGAATGTGTCACGTGTTCAGCAGCCAAGAAGTCACCAAACACCTACTCATTCATTGTAATGTGGCACACTTACTACGGGTGATATTTATAAGCATTCTTGATTGAAAAGTTGTTTCCCATAGGCACTAGAATCCTCTTTCACAGTTGGAATATGACAAGTCTAAGAAAGAGAGGAACAGTGATCTCTGGTGATCTCAGGCTAAGCATACCATCAGTTATATCGTGGACAATATTGCGGGGGGGGGGAGCCCATATTTTTGAAAACAAGACTTTCTCGGAAGAATTAATTGTGAAACAGGCAGTGAGCACTCTTTTTTCTTGATTGTCAGTTCGCAAATATTTCAAAAGAATATCTTACAATTGTGTTTTTGACAACTTGTTTATAAATTGATTCCTAATGGAACTTATGTGTTTTGTGTCCCCAGTGTACGGGTGCCTTGGTGCACATGAGCTCTAACCTTTGTATCTTTTTTTGTCACTATTAATGAAAGACTTAATGAGGAAAATACAAGAATTGGGAAGGGGACTTTATTGTAGTCATCAAATGGGTAAACAGGTCAACCAATGCTTTGGCTGATAAATTGACTAAGGAAGGGGTCAACAGATCAGAACTATTTTGGGGACATTGTGTAATACAGCATAACATGGGTATATAAAGTCTATATTAGAAGGGGTTAAAGAGGTGATAATGCCTCCATCCGTGATCATACACAATATAAAACTATTTCTAGAAGGACCTATGCAGTAAATTCAAATGATCAAACATGCAGAATAGGAAGCAAAGAGGTTTAAGTAAACAAATTCCATTGGATAGGACAATGGTTGTACAACCAATAAAATATGAGATACCACACCTATCTTTCCTTCGTAGGACTTGTTTAAGGGAACCATTCACCATGTACTCCGTAACTGTTGCTAGATTTATCATTTGCCCATCTGTAACTACACCATAAAATGCTAGCACATTTGGATGGTGAAGCTGACTTAGCATGTGAGCTTCCTTCCAGAAGTCTGCAATCTGCAAGGAATAGAGAATCGGGACAATAAATAATTCAATAGATTAGATGTATAAATCTGCAGGGACAGCACAGAAGATCTAGTCTCCAAGGAGAGGTATTTGCCACATGGAAGCAAGGATTAAAATTCAATCATATTTTTGAAGTTTAGATGTTTTCCAGTTTTGAGGAAGGCAGAATGAACTACACATAATAACATACTATCTAATCAGGCAAGGTGCCAACCAGCTGGTTGGTAAGGTCTCCTGCTGGTCGTAGCAGAGACTTGGGATCGAATCCCACGTGCACCTGGGTTGGAGGGGCTATGAGTTGGGGGATGGGCTACCCCCCATTGTGTAGCCCTTCAGAAGATATCTAAAAAATACATACTATCTAATCACTGTGAACACACAAAATTTAGATACCTTGCCAAAATAGTGTTAGACAATAATAATGGCAAAAACAGAATATAACTGAAATTGAAAAAAAAATTTAAGAGATGAAATATCATTGAAGGTACTAAAAACTTTTCTAGAAAAATTCATTAGATTGCCAATATTTTGATAGAAATTTAGGTTTTCAATATAGAACCACAATTTAAAAACCTTGCATGGCAGAAGACATGTCCACCAAACAGGGTTTACCTGTTTTCCATTGCATTCTCTCTCTATAGATTTTTTTTTTTTTCATTTTCCAGCCAAATAAACATCAGCCATGTAGCAATATCATTTTCTTTTCTTTCTCTTTTTTGGGCAAAAAACAATATTCATTCTTATCCCCCATGGAACAATCATCCTTTTCTTCTCCCAACATGGCAATGGTTATTAGGCTGAAACTTCTCAAGTGAAGAGAATGGATGGTAGAACATTTGGTGCTCTTCAGGCTTGCCAGCCTAAGCTGCTATGTGACAATAGAGAAGCAGGGGTTACAGCTGGGGGTAGTCATTTTCAGCTAGTTGCAACATGGTAAACTATTAACCTTTCCTTCACAATAATGCACAATATGAAGAGAAATGGAAATTTAGGACATATTGTATTTCAAGAACTCATTGTTTGACTTGAAACTTGAATAAATTATTTGGTAGAGTTTGACAATCATGCAAGGTAAAATATAAAGGTTCAAAAAATAGGGAGAAAGAAAAAGTCACCAGTCTATCCTTCTCACTGCCAACAAAGCAACTTGGCTTTATCCGCTTGATGGCAACATCAGAACCCTTCCATTTTCCATAGAAAACCGTTCCATATGTGCCAGAACCAAGTTCTCTTATATCTTCAAGGTCAGAATTTTTAATTGTCTGCATATAGTATGAAAAAAAATCCAATCATGCAACAGCAATAACAACAAGACCTTCCTAAACCAAACTATCTTTTTTCTTTGGTATAAAAGCAAACTATCTATGATAAACTACCTGCAACTCCTTGGTAGCTAAATGAGTATAGAACATAGCCAGGTCACTATACACTCCACCAATGGCATTAGAACATTTAATTGATCCCTTAATTTCAACCTGCCAAAACAAGATATTTGGTCAATTGAAACCAAGAGAAGTCAACTATTATTATTTATTTATTTACCAATAAACAAATACCTTCTGAGCTATGCTTAAGCTGGTTGCATTTTCTTGTTGGTTCTTTCCTCTTTGAGAAATGTGGTTTCCCAATTGTTCTGAATTAGATGCAATTCTCTCCAATTTTTCAGTGAGTGGACCTGGGTTCAATTTTCCAACGTCAATGATATCAAATGAATTTATCTGAGCATCCATTTCATGTCTTGGCAAGGATTTGGAAACATTTCCTCCACTAACGAAAGAATTAAATGCAACTCCACTTGATTCTTCAATAAATGAGCTTGAACTCAACTTTTCTTCACCCATGAAATCCAAAAGATTTATTTGAGGCTCCATCTCATGTCTTGCCAGGGGTTCTGAAAGATCATCTCTAACAGGAGAAGATGGAAGTGCAGGGGGCTCTGCTTCTTTGGATGGAGAAAGTGAAAGTTTACATAATGAAATATCCACTGAAGTTGCAATATCACCGGATAAAGTTTTGAAACCATCACAATCATTGGTTAATGCTTTAACACTTGACTGTGGACCTACTTGGACTTCGAGCTTAAATGAAGGAAGTTCACTGCTACATCCAAGTTCTGAACTATTGACATGACCTGCATCAGTGGAATATTCTGGCATCTCAACATCCTTCTGTGGGGCCATGAAGAATGGCTTCCTGTTAAACTCATAATATCCAGGTTTACTATCTACTGAGTGATAGGTGCTCCCAGACATGCCATGGAAATTGTTGCATACAGCTTGAGAAGGAACTTCAAACTTTGCATGAAGTAAATTGCTTGAAAGATCTCGTGAAGTAGTCATCGGCCTGAAGCAGAGTACGGGGTCTTCAATAACCCTATCAGAACAAAGAGGTTGGTAGAATGTGCCATGGGATAGACCGTGAAAACCTACATGAGGAATTGGATTTCTAGATTTCATAGCTAGAACACCAGCAGGGTATCTCCCACCAATAGGTTGAGCAATGCGCTCTCTCAAAATTCCCCTACCATTTCTTAGATTGAAGGAAGAATGGGTGTTCTTGCTAGACTCTAGCATCCATGTCATTCCTTCCCATGTATGATCATGGGAAGCAGGCCAAGGCTTCCAAATTTGAGCATAGTGTGATCTCGCACCCTGCCCATGTTTTGAAATGTTTGGGCTTGGCCTGAGCCCAGCATAGCACTTCCCTGGACAAGACTTCCCATCAAGTGCAGTGACATGATGGTTAACCATTACAGGAGGGTAGTTCTGATGGTTCTGCATGGAAAACGCACTAATCCGATGATTTCTGATATCAACAATACCAAATCGATGGTTTCGAATTCCTAACTGATGACAGTCCAAATTCCTGTTGCCTGAAATAGAAGACTTCAAAGGTGAGACTTTCCCAACCAATGGATTGCTGCAGGAAACTGAAGGTAAATGAGTATCCCCTGTCAATGGCATAACATTTTCCCGATTAAAATTTCCCATAGAAACATGCCCACCATTTTTAGAACCCTGTTTAACATTGGAGGTAGTTGGTGTTGATATTACATTAGGAATATGTGACTGGTTAAGCAACTGTACTGTTGCAACTGATTGATAAGATCTTCCAACATTATCCCCGCATCCATCAATTAAAACTCCACCATAACCTCTTGGCATAAGTTGCATAGAAATGCTTGCCTTTAATCCTATATCTCCACCACTCACATCAAAGGGCTGCAAGCGGGATTCTGCCAATGGAATTGAAGTGCCAAAACCTTGACTTGACATATGGGCCACTGGAATATTGATGCTGCACGAATCACCAAAACTATTAACTGTAGCTGTGCAATGTGTTGGAACATATGCTTCACGGGTTACTTCCTTAAGTGATTTATTAACTCTTTCTGTTCCAGTAGGGCAGTTATATAGGACTTCAGTTCCCAAGGGTTCTGAATGCAAAAATTGAAAGGAGTTTTGAAATTGAGTTTCATGGGTTGTCAAAACTCGTTGTTCCAACAACCTTTTCCTAAGTGAATCGTCATCATTCCAAGTTCCGGAAGTGACGTTCACTGAAATCCTGGGTTCATGAGGGTTTAAAAAGGCTATATGGTCGGAGCTAAAAACAGTGGCCACATGGGTCTGATGGCCACCCAAACCACCACTGATGTTCAAGCGGGTTTTCTCTCTTTTATCATGAAATAGAGTTTCTCCCTGTGGAATTCCACTCCTCACATTCATATTACCAGATTCGGCACAAGAAAAACTAAAAGAAGAACCATTTTTCAATCCCACGTACCCGTTATCAATGCAAACAAAGACCCAGAGCCTCGCAAGCTTCCCATCTGACTCCATCTTGTCGTACTCATCGAACATGTTCAGGAAATCGTCGTCCGTAGCAATCAACACAAGAGGTGCATCACCATCGGGGCCCTCAGGTTCATGAAGCTGGTATTTCAGAGAAAACGAAGGGATATTAGGACAGAGCTCCCTTATCTTGGACCGAAATCGCGAGAGCCCGATACTTCGATCAATGGAAACGATACGAGTCTCTCCGCCAATGTACCGGAGCTTTCCAGAAGGAGGTCTGGGTTCAAAAGCACCATTAAAGCTGCACAAAATCTTGATTTTCTGCACAGAAGGCGGTTCTTTACGACGGGAAAGTGGAGGTTCTTTCATGGCTTGCAGAGGCAAAGAGAAAAGAAGAGAGAGTGATGTGAAAATGAAATCGAAGTTGGAGGGAGAGATGGTGCTTTATATAGTTATTTGGATTGGAGGACGGCGCCTTTCATCTTTGCCCTTCTGGGTTCTCTGTAATTTCCAAAATACCTGCCTGCCAGCTGTTTTTCTTGTTGGAAACCTGGATACCTGGGAGTTGGGGCCCCTGATTGTTTGGAAAGCGGAAACTGAATAACAAGGGAGATATATTATTAACCTTATATTTCATCTTAATATCTAGAATGGCCTTGATCTGAAGAATAGAGCGTAGGACGTGCAAATAAAACGACACACTTTTTCTCTGTGAAATTGTGATGTTGGGAATCTGGGCCATTTGATAACGACTGAAGCGAGAGAACTGAACCATTTATTTTATTATTTTGTCTTTTAGTGATATAACAAAATAACAAAATGATATTCTGTATTTTAGTTTGAGCATGGTATCACTTTTTGGTCCAAACATGCTTACTTGCCAATGTTAGGTGATATATAAAAAGACATAAATACCCTTTATGTGTCATCTAATTTTCTTTTACTTACCATATCCACATAAACCTCGCATTCTGTAAAATACCCTTATTCCCCAAAGCCAAAGTTGTAACAACCATCAAGGATTTCCATTCTTATTCCATCCTCTTCTCTTCTGTCACAGTAATAGGCCCCATTTCATATAAACGTGTGCGCTAATGGACTGGTCCATTTCATTGAAGGAGGATCATTGCTTTTGCTATTAGAAAGTAGAACCATAGAACTGATCATGAAAGGTGAAGGTGTTGTTTTGTGCAGCTTTCTGGTAGATGAAACGCCGGTACGTACGTGTATTCACTAACAAAGAGAAGCTGCACTTCTGTTTCCATTGTGTCACTGTATTACACCTCATTTCATTCCAAGTCTTAGAAAGCTTACCCTTATCTGGAATCCATTTGGACTATTATGCAACACTAGACACACAGGTTATTTTGCACTCAGCTTCCCATTTGCTTTATTTGTATCTGTCACAAGCATTCATTGGTTACACATTGAACTTCTTGTGTGCTAAATTTGTAATGCTAATGGATGTCATGTCATAATAGAATAAAGTCCAATTCAATTAATATAAGTGGCGATTCCACAGTCTTCTTCTCTATGTTACCTGATGAGAGATGAGAGGTGATTTGGCCAATCAATTACCACAGGATACAGGGCTAATCCGAACCATTCACTAACACCTCAGCGCCACATGGGGACATGCTAGACAGAGTTAGGTCGGCCCAAACTGACTAATGTAGTCAACCGATCTACATGGCAAGCTGTCTTTATCGGGGTAGCACACCTATCAATTTTGAAACCGTCTGGAGAGACTGGATGACGAGGATCATTGTCAACACCTGTGCAACGTGCCCCGAAGATAACAGGCCAATGAGGCTTACCGCTCCCGGATATTGACAAAACCCATGAAAGAGATGATAACCGATTCAGGGAATTCAGAGGTGGAAGAGAAGAGTTACGGTGGAGAAAAATATTCTCATAAGAGACTTGCAACCCAAATGTAGGTTGGCTACAGCATATATACAAGTTACAAGCTAAAAAAATAGTAAGTCTTAATAATGATCACCTACCTAATTTAGGACTCCTAATTTTGCTGGGCGAAAGATACAAATCCTTCTTCTTATTAGGACACCTTCCTATTGAAACACTTTCCTATTACTCCCCCTCAAGTTGGAGTATGAGGATCCGAAATGCTCAACTTGTAAAGAAGAAATTGAAATTGGCGCTTGCCAATACCTTTAGTAAATAAATCTGCTAACTGTAAATGTGATGGAAGATAACGTGGTAAGATTTCGCTAGAAAGCAGCTTCTCACATACAAAGTGACAATTTACTTCAATATGTTTAGTCATTTCATGAAAGACAGGATTGTTTGCAATGTGTAATGCCGCATTGTTGTCACTGAAAAGACTAGTAGCTCCCAACTGCGGCATTAACAACTCGCTTAATAACCTTCGCAACCAGATCACTTCACTAGCAGCTATAACCATGGCTCTATATTCCGCTTCTGCCGAGGATCTAGACACTGTGGGTTGTTTCTTACTCCTCCAAAGTATAGGGGAGAAACCAAGCTGGAAGTACAAACCGGTTACTGATTTTCTAGTTAAAGGACAACTTCCCCAATCTGCATCACAGTATCCTCGCAACACCATATCATTCTCACCACTTAGTAGTATACCTTGCCCTGGACATCCTTTAAGATATCTCAAAACACGTACAAGCCCGTTCCAATGCTCAATTTGGGGTTGCTAGACGAATTGACTAAGCACATGCACAACATATGTGATGTCAGGTCTCGTGATTGTTAAGTATAACAGTCGTCATACTAACCTTCGGTACTGATTTAGATCAGAGTGAAAACTACCATTGGCGTGTCCCAAACGATGATTTTGCTCAATTGGGGTGTCTACGGATTTGCATCCAGTCAGTCCAGTTTCTTTCAAAATGTCCAGGACAAACTTGCGTTGATTCAAAAACAGATCGGTAGTAGACCTAGCCACCTCTATTCCAAGGAAATATTTCAAATTTCCCAAGTCCTTTATCTTGAAACAACTATTGAGATACGCCTTGAATTTTGCACACGTTTCTGAATTGTTCCCAGCTAGTATAATATCATCAACGTACTCCTTTTCTGTATATGAAAAGAGTACTCTCCGCAGTGCATTGCTTGAAACCATACTCACGCAAGGATGTTGCCAATTTTGCGAACTAGTTTCTAGAGGCTTGTTTTAGGCCGTACAGAGACTTTTGCAACTTGCATACTGCATTTGGTTTTTCGGAATTGAAACCCAATGGGAGCTTCATGTAAATTTCTTCCTTGAGGTCACCATGAAGAAAGGCATTATTCACATCCATTGAATGAAGTTCCCATCCTTTTGCCACTGCCACTGCTAGAAAGACACGAACAGATACATGCTTCATCACTGGAGTGAAAGTCTCTATATAATCTTCTCCCCATTTTTGAGTAAGCCTTGCACAACCAATCTGGCCTTGAAACGTTCAATACTCCCATCCGAATTGTACTTAATTATGTAGACCCATTTGCATCCGACTACTTTCTTTCCCGGGGGCAAACTCATAATTTTCCAGTTTTATTTTCTTCCAAGGCCTTAATCTCTTTGTTCATTGCTTGAGTCCATCGTTCATCTTTAACTGCCTGTGCATAACTGGTTGGCTCATCATGAGAATCGATGGCCGCTAAGAAAGCTTTATGAGTTGGACTAAACTTACTATAGCAAATATAATGTGTTAAAGGATGGGCCTTACCTGCGGGCGCTTTTCGAATTGGGTTCACGTTGGATGGCGATAACAACGCGTCACACACATAGTCTCTTAAATACCTAGGGCGTTTTCTTTCCCGTTGAGGTTGCTCTTGTTGCAAAACATATTGTTCATTTTCATTTCTTTGTGGTGTGCTCACTACAGCTTGGTTGGACGTACCTGTTCCTTGTTGCTCTTCCGAATTTATTTCCACATCGGTTGTGTGAACACTTTCTTCATTTGCGCCCACATGTTGATTGCCACTAGTTCCAACAAGACTCCTATCATTCCTAAATGGCTCGATTTTATCTTCCACAACCACATGCTCCCCCTCACTTGGAAGTTGTTCCTCTCCAAGTGCCTCATTATTGCTGAAAGGGAAGACTTCCTCATAAAAATATACATCTCGGGATACAAAGGCATCTCCCTTTTCTAAACTGTACATTTTCCATCATTTCTTCCCATATAAAAATCCAACGAAAATACACTTTTCGGCACGCTCTCCAAACTTATCTTTTCAAATACTTTGTCTTTTGGCATACGCAAGGCACCCAAATACTTTAATGTGAGAATATTTGGGTGTTTTTCCAAACAAGCCTTCAAATAGTGTGCGGCCTCCTAGTACACTGCTTGGTGTGTAGTTAATCAGATGAGCTGCTGCCATAATACACTCCCCAAAATTTCAAAGGTAGATTAGCCTGAAAACGTAATGCTCTTGCCACATTAAGGATGTGTTGGTGTTCCTTTCTACTCTCCCGTTTTGTTGCGGTGTCCCAACCAGACCTGTTCATGGGTCGGGCCGGGCCGGGCTTTGACTCTTTATTAACAGAAAACTATTAGGCCCGAGCCCGAGCCCGGCCCGACCAACGGGCCTACAACTTGGGCCCGAGCCCGGCCCTGATGAAAAGCCCGAAGCCCGAGCCCGAGCCCGACCTAATAAAAGAAATTCAAAATTTTTTGACATTTTCTATTTTAATTTAAATGTTTTTCCCCTATTTAAATGAACAATGGGTCTACAAGTGAATCAATGACCTTAAATCAAAAAATTTATTCAAATAGACATTACATAGGGTTTTTACTTAGGTTTAACTATAGGTCGGGCCGGATTTACTTAAGTTTAACTATAAGTCGGGCCGGGCCGAGCTCGGGCCGGGCTATTTTAGCAAAGCCCGGCTCGAATTTTATGCGGGCCGGGCTTTTTGGCCCGAGGTTAAGCCCGCGGGCCAAAAATCCTGTTCAAGCCCGTCTGGGAGTCGGGCCGGGCCGGGCCGGGCCGGCCCGTCGGGCCACCCGGCCCATGAACAGGTCTAGTTCCAACACAAGAAGTTTGATGAATAATTCCCTGGCTGAGAAAAAAATCATTGAGAGTCCCCAAAAATTATGTTCTATTGTCACTACGAACCATCTTGATATCAACCCCAAATTGTCTCTTAACCATAACACAAAAGGACATGAAAACCTTTTGAGTTTTTGATTTATCATGCAAAAGATACACCCATGTAGTACGTGTAAAATCATCCACGATGGTTAAGAAATAATGAGCTCCTGAGAGAGATGGAGTGTGATACCGACCCCATAGATCGCAATGTACTAATTCAAATGCACGAAAAGCTTTATTGTCACTTAAAGGAAATGAAATTCGTGTTTGCTTTGCATGATGGCATACACCACAGCACTCAACACAATTATTATTACGGCTGAAACCACACACTTCAAATAAATATGATAAATTTTTGTCACAAAGGTGTCCTACACGTTTGTGGCACAACTTCTCTGTATTCTTCTTGATGGCCATTGCATGAGCAGTATGTGTGTTTCACAAATAGTATAGGCTATCCTTGAGATCACCCAGTCCAATTAGCATCCGTCGGGTGGGGTCCTGTATTACACAAACATTCAAATAGTAAGTAATAGCACAACCCATATCTGCACTTAACTTTCTTCATGATATCAGATTACATTTAAAATCCGGAACATAAAGAACATCTTTCAATTTTATATGCTTGTCAATCATGATATCCCCTATTTTATTTACTTTCAAAGAATCTCCATTCGGGATGACAACTCTTTCATCCCTTCCAGCTTCTCGAACATTCTCAAAAGCTTTAAGGTTACTAGAGACGTGGTGCACCACTGTCAATAATCCAATTCGACAAGTGGACCAAGGAAAATTTCTTACCAGATAGTGCATCATGGATCACGTTTTCTGAATCACTTGCATCCAGTAGAGACATTAAGCGATCAAGTTGAGCTTGTGTGAGAGACGACATTTGTATAGTGTTGCTCGACGCTCACACTTCTTCAGTAACAGCACCAACTCGGCCCTGGATGGCATTGGCCGTTGCTCCTTTACCTCCGCGATTTCCATTGCCTCGTCCTCGACCACGACCTTCTTTACCTCCACTTCGGTTTTTCTAGTGTTTTGGGTACCTAACGATTTCAAAACAGTGAGATTTGTCATGTCCAGGTCTTTTGCAATGAGCACACACTACGGGTAGGTCAGTAGAGCCTCATCCTTCTCCTATTTGACTCTTTTGATCTAACTTTCCTCGGCTTGCGAAGGTAGCAACTTGCATCCTTGGATCTTCGTGCTGCCCCGCTTTCAACTACAATTCCTCTCTTGATATCACAACAAAACAGCGAGTGAGTGAAGGTAGTGGGTCCATGCCTATAATATTTGATCTGACAATACCGTATCGATCATCGAGACCCATAAAAAATTTATAGACTTTTTCATTCTCCCTTTCTTCCAGTATATTGATCAACGTTTTGCACGTCGATCCGCACACACAAGTGTCGGTTTTAGTATACTGGTCCAGCTGGTCCCAAATTCCTTTCAATTTAGCATAGTAATCTGTGACACTTAATGACCCTTGCCTGAATTCATTTAATTCCCCTTTCAATTGGTATATTCGGGGACCATGCCCTTGATGATATCTCTGTTGGAGTTCAGTTCATAACTCTCTAGCATCATCAAAGGAAATTATAGTATTTTGTATGCTTTTGTCAACACAATTGAAAATCCATGAAACAACCATAGCATTACATTTATCCCAAGTATTATTATCACTATCATCAACCTTAGTTTTCCCTAGAGTCCCATCAATGAAACTCAATTTGTTTTTAGATCTTAGAGCTCTTTGAAAAGTCTTTTCCCAAACATGATAATTTTCTCCATTAAGAATGATTTGGCTCAGAAGCATACCTGGATTGTCAGAGGAACTCAGATAATACACAAATGTGGGATCACTGATCGATGGGATCTTGAAGGAGGCGGATGAGTTGTTGCCAGTAGACCTGTTCATGGGTCGGGCCGGGCTTTTAGTGTTTATTAATAGAAAAATAATAGGCCCGAGCCCGAGCCCGGCCCAACCAACGGGCCTAAAACTTGGGCCCGAGCCCGGCTCTGATAAAAAGCCCAAAGCCCGAGCCCGAGCCCGAAGCCCGACCTAATAAAAGAAAATCAAAATTTTCCCTATTCAAATAGACATTATCTATTTTAATTCAGATGTTTTTTTCCCCTATTTAAATGAACAATGGGCCTACAAGTGAATCAACAACCTTCTCAAATCAAAAAAATTATTCAAATGGACATCACATAGGGTTTTTACTTAGGCTTAACTATAGGTCGGGCCGGGCCGGGCTATTTTGGCAAAGCCCGACCCCGACTCGAATTTTATGCAGGCCGGGCTTTTTGGCCCGAGGTTAAGCTCGCGGGCCAAAAAGCCTGTTCAAGCCCGTCCGGGGGTCGGGCCACCCGGCCCATGAACAGGTCTAGTTGCCAGTCATCACTTCAGACATAAAAATACCTAGAAATTGCTGGGTTGAATGAGTGGTTCGGCACACACCAAACCTCACTGCTGTGAGTCACACAACTCACTTTCTTCAATGGGCGTGTGCCCTCTGAATGGATCAGTGGTGAAGATCACCACAGCTCTAATACCATGACAAAACCCATGAAAGAGATGATAACCGATTTAGGGAATTCAGAGGTGGAAGAGAAGAGTTCCAGTGGAGAAAAATATTCTCATAAGAAACTTGCAACCCAAAGGTAGGTTGGCTACAACATATATACAAGTTACAAGATACAAAAATAGTAAGTCTTAACAATGATCACCTACCTAATTTAGGACTCATAATTTTACTGGGTCAAAGATACAAATCCTCCTTCCTATTAGTACACCTTCCTATTGATACACTTTCCTATTGAAACACTTTCGTATTAGATATCTCAGACACGGCTCTTGAACCCCCGAAGCCTATATAAAGACTCCTTCATTCCTCCACAAGGTACACACAATTAAGTGCAAACAAAGACTACTTTCTTGCTCTCAAATTCTCTACCTTCTTGCAACCAGTTTGACTGATTTAAGCATCCAAGTGCCCAATAACTTGGGTCCAAACCCCCGGGTACTATAATCTAATTGTTGGATTTTAATCTCATAAGAGATTAAATCCAATGGGTTTGATTGGTCAATTACATGAGAAATTGCACCTACACACTTGATTGTAAAAATCAATTTTTCTCTTATAAAAACCCAGTTTTGAACTTGTCCCACATTAGAAAATTATAAGTTTTGTTTTTAGTATTTCAATAGGAGCTGATTTACACTCCTTAGAATTAGTAGAAGAGAGTATGGGGATTCGATACCGCGCAACGCGTGTGCACGTGTGTGCAGCGCAATGAGGCGCTTTAGAGGCTTACTTTGCTCGCACTTCGCGCGCACCCGCGTGGCTCGCGATTGGCAGCTTTGGTTTTGGTGCGTTGCTGACCGTTGATCACCGTTGATGAGATCAACGGTCACGATTCGATCGGGTGTGATCAAGAGGCACAATTCAAAGTTAATAGTCACTAACTATTAACTACTTTTTGAATAGTCACAATGTTTGAAATTGTGACTGTTCAATGTGCCTTCTCTAAACCAGCACCTACCTTTTCTTCATACCTCTTCACAAATTATTTAAGGAGCATTAATCAGACTCCAAAACACACAATTTCAAAATTCACTCTCTCTCTCTCAATCCGATCTGCTACAATCTCATAGAAGGTTTCTTTGGAGACTCTTCAACTTTGCTGGTTGCAGATTCTCGCCCAAGGCTCTGTTGTATCCTGGGAACGAATTTGCTTGTAACCCAATAGCAAACTCAATAAATCTGAGTGGGGGCAAATAACGTTCTAAAGACAGTGTCATGTTTCTACTGTGTACCGCTTGGCATGGAGGAGCTTTGAAGAGAATGGAGATGGGAGAATCTTGTGGTGCTGATAATTGTGTGAGAGTGTTTGATATAAAAACGGATTAAAGTAGTTTTTTTTTGTATTGCCCTTATGTTATTGGTTGCAGCTTAATTTCTGGTGGATGAAACGCTGGTACGCGCATTCACTAACAAAGAGAAACAGGGGATACCATTCCCCAAGGACCAACCAATGGGTGTTTACAGGCTTACAGCTCGATATATGGAAAGTCGATGACTAGCCTCCCAGGGTGGCCGATCGAGTCAAAATAAATTGGACCCAAGGCCCTGTTCATTGCCTCTTACACAGGATTTGAGATTGACGCCTGTGAGTGCCCGTTGTCTGTGGCAGCTGATGAGAGCGCCTCGAAGATGCATTTCGAGTGAAAATTATTGGTGGGATCAGTCGGTGATTTTAGATCTGAACATGCACCAGAGCCATAAGCTTCTGTGGACTGTGAGTCTGAGCAAATCACCACTGCCCTACTCGGTGGGTATCCGCCCCTACCCTCCTCGATGGGGCGGTTTTTTTTTGCTTAAATGACGGGTTTTGGGGCGGGTATGAGTTTTGAGATTATACAACCTGTACGATTACGGATAAGGTACGGTATTAGGTTAAATCCAACCTTTTTGGCCTCCCCGATCCACATATTATTAGAAAGTATATAAACTTTATGTATTGGGTGTGTTGAATTTAATAATATTTTAAATTTTATGTGAATGATAGTTGATATATAGCTTATTTGTGTTAATCCAATAATTAGAAATCTTGATGTTTATTTGTGTTGTTTTACTTATTTATTGTTTATATATGACAAGAAATAATAGGAAATTAGATGTGGGTTTTAAGCCCAACCCGCCCCTACCCTTGAATGCTGAGATGGTAGAGTTGGGGAGGGTTTTACACTTTCATATGCGGGGAGGGTTTGGATTCTCAAAATCTAACCTGCTACAGGTTTTGGGGTGGGTAGAGTCTAGAATTTACAAAACCCTCCCCGAACCCGCTCCATTGCCATCCCTACCTCCTAAGTGCGACTACAATGTCTATTTTGGTTCAGTCTTAAGGTAAAAGATAATGAACAATGGCTTTTATTGAAGGGTATTTTTGATGTTTTTAAATGCTTTAAGTCGCATATATCACCATGTGATACAAATAATTGACGAGTTGCTAACATTAGGGATTAAATTGACACATTTTGAAAGTTTAGGTGTTGAATTGACACGTTTTAAAGTTCAAAGACCAAAGTGACACTAGGCTTAAAGTACAAGGTACTAATCCGGAAGTTTCCCTATAAAATATTCATATTTAATAATTTATTTACCAAGGCTCTGTTTGGGAAGAGTGTAAATACAGAAATGTATATTACAAATTACAAAACCTTGCAATGATATTTTTATACCTTGTATGGACAAATTTGTATTTGCACTCTTCTCAAACTGAACCTAATGTTGCATTTGGTTGCATTGTAATTTTATTTGATTAGTACAAATATGGGAGTGCAAATGAAAAGAATGCAAGTCTTATTTTACTTCACTTCTACTGCAATCAAACAAGGTAACATGAAATTTGAAAAAAAAATCAAAATTTGCGCTCAAATCATTTGTATTACCATCGATGCAAATAAAATTTGCATTATAACCAAACACAACCTAAGAAACAAAACAATAAATCATTCCGTTCAGCCACTAATAGTCCATTATTGGCCCCTGAGAGATAGATGTTCTTGCAAAATGATAGTTAATATACAATTTTCCTAGGGTAAATTAACAATACGCTCCGTATGGTTTTGAAAATTTTAGTTGACTACCTATAATTACAAACATCTGTAATTACAACTATTGTACTATCTTGGAAGAAGACAAAGTGTTATTTTATGCCTATAGGAGTGTACAAACATCTGTAATTTTGTGGTATAAAGAGAACAAGGATGATGACAAGATAGAAAGACTACCTATAATTACAACTATTGTACTAGTAAGAATACTCATTTAGTAAACTAGCATACTAGGTGAAGAATAATGTATGAAACAGGTATGAATGTTGATATAACTTAGAGAAATAAAATACCCTATTATACAACTAAAGGTTTCAAATTTAAGACCATGGTCTCACCTTGTTGCTATCAAAATTTGGGCAACAACTAAAGAGGATGAAAAAGGGTGAACTAAGGTGAGTAGTTAAACTGAGTTACTTCCAAAAACCTATAAAAGGGTTAAATTAAGAGTCTCGAATTATGTTCTTAGGGTGAGTTTTCTGATGCTTAAGTCAGTAAGTGAGCAAGGGGCCATTGGGTCGAGCCGAAGAGGTTGGTTAGCGAGGAAGACAGGTAAAGAGCTAGAGAGTGTTGTATATCATTCACATTTTCCGTGGATATTGTACCTATATATAGAAGAAATGTTGTTGTCAACACCCAAAAAGTGGACACTATAACCCCCTTTGAATTGCAAATCCCCCCTAAATGCTTCACATGACTAATTGACACCCCCTAAATGTTGTTATCAAAGCAAGAATCTTTTTTTGGCTCTTCTCATTTGACCCCACCAACAATTCCAAGACCTTTGAAAACCCCACCCTACAAAATTTCACATGAAAATTCCTTCTTTAGCGTTTAAACGGGACAAGATTCTGCTTCGTGAGTTGTCATTCACCTATACAACTTTCTTGTAATTATAACATTAACATAATAACCTTAGATGAGAATATTCCTTTTTTATAGAATATCCCCAAGACTACCTATAACATAATAACATTTCCTCAAGAAATCTTGGCCACTCAAATCAAGTGGAATTAGTAGACATAGTTTGATTTAAGAGACTGTTCATAGATGTCTATTAAATGGAAAATAAATAATTCTTAATATATGATGATGAAAAGACTAGGAAACATCTGTAAGATGAAGGCAGATAAAATTAAATGCTCTTTAACTTCTTCATGTCTTAATAATAGATGTATTGAAGAAATGAATCATGCATAATTTGAAAACAGATAAAACCAAAAAGCAGTGACACAAAGAAAAATATTTGCATAGTCTAGTGTTCTTGTTTACAAACAAAGACCATTAGAGAAAGTATTGGATATGAAGATTCTTTAAGTAAAAAATAAGCTTGTAACCTAGGAAATTGGTCTCGAACCTAGGAAAAAGGAGCTTTAGTCCAACTAGGAAACTATAGAACTTTCATACAAGAAAACATGCCCATAATTGTGCTTCTAGGAATTGCCCATATATCCCCTTCTAGGGGTGGTAGGGAAATGTCACCAATCAGTCCCTAGAAACACCCCTTCCCATAACTTTTAATTCTAATCGTCACGTAGTCCAATTTCTGGGATAGAATTAATTAGACACAAACATGAAACATGATAACTTTAAATCAAGACAAATTGAGAAATTTATACATGATGTATTTGCACTAAGAAAGAGTAAATAAATCAATTGTTCAAAACAAAATGTTTTCATTTCTTACAAGAAAATTTGAGCTTGAAGTATATGGAAGAACATTTGTATGGTAGCCATTATTACATGGAATTTAAAATTAATCAATTTTGTTTCTTATACACAAACCATCCTTCATCATCTACAGAAAACAGATAGTCAATGAGTAGAGTGGCTTTGTAGGATTCACTTAAGAACATATGAAAGAAAATTGTGAACATAAACAAGCATTTCAATGGTATTAAATTGTGGTATATTTCTGGTATTTAATTGTTAAATAAAGAATAAATCATTATATATACCATAGGATTACCCACTAAGAAAAAGGAAATATAAAATTGCATTTTTTTTTAAATTACACACGAAAGAAATTACTTTTGGCCATAACATAGTTTTCAAACTATTTAATTACACCAAATGACTCCACTTACACACAAACTTCAACCAACTTGCCTAAAACATTGAAAACAAAGCAGCCCCTGGATAACACTTCCAACACAACAAATGAGGCACTGATCACTAAAGTAGTTGCATATCAACTAGTCCTTGTAAGTAGTTGTTCCATCTTCATTTTTGTCATCCATACCAAGTGTTTCCCTCATTGCATTAGCAGCACCTTGGGCCAAGCTCTTCACTTGATCGTTTGTCTGCTGTAGAAAACCACCCGTCATCTCCATGCCTGCTTGTGTTGTGCCTTGAACAAATTGGGCAGCCTCCAACGCCTTCCCCTTGACTTCCTCAGCCCTTTCTTGGAAAAAATTTCCTCTCTTCTCTTTATCTGAATTGGTAGTGTCTTGTGTAGGTTGAACAGTTTCTGATGCCTTGTCTTTTCTTGCACCATTCTTCTCATTCTCATTAAGATAGTTACCTCTTTGACCCTTTGTCTCTTTGGTACGACCTTTGATATCCACATTTAACTTCTTTGATGCATCTATGTTGTCCTTAAGAAGATTTATTCTTTGCTCTTTGTTTTCTTGGGCACGGCCTCTAATGGCTTGAGAGGTTTCTAATACCTTGTCTTTTGTCATATTCAACCTGTTTGCCTTATCATTGGTAGTGTCTCTCTTGTCCATGAGATAACTACTTGTTTGGTTCTTGATTGGTTGAGAATAATCTCCAGCAACTTGAGTAGTTTCGCCCCATGTCTTGTCCTTGTGATAACTTCCCCTTTGGTCCTTAGCCACTTCGACATAACCTCTGGTAGCTTGGTCCGTTTCTATGTTTGCTTTGTCCTTGTGATAGCTACCAAATTGCTCTTGGGTAACTTGAGTAATATCTTTAGCATCTTGGGCAATCTTTGATTCTTTATCCTTCGCTATGTCCATATTTTCCTTGAGATAGTTGACCATTTGATCCTTGGTTTCTTGGTCAAGATCTTTAGCAATTTTGGCAATCTTTGAATCCCTACCCTTTGTGGCATCCATCTTACTCTTAAGATAACTACTCATTTGGTCTTTGTTCTCAACAGTTTGGGTGATCTCTTGTACCTTTTCATTTGTAACACCCATTTTATCCTTAAAATATTTGCTTGTTTGGTCCTTAGCTTCATGGGTGTAGCCTAGTGTAGCTTGGGCAATATCCAATGCCTTGTCTTTTGTTGAGTTCATCTTGTCATAACTATCTATTCGGTCATTTGTCTCTTGGAGATTGCCTTTCATAGTCAGAGCACTCTCTTGTGCCTTATCTTTAGACTTATCCATTTCCTCCTTGAAAAGATTGCTCATATGAACCTTTTGAGCATTACCTCTGACATTTTGGTTATTTTGTAACCCTTTTTCATTTGCCTCTTTAACTGTGTCTAATAGTTCACCCTTTTCATTGCCAATTTGGTCTTTAGCCTCTTGTGCATAGGTTCTTTTAGCTTGGGCAGTATCCAACACCTTGTCCTTGAGATAACTATCCATTTGGTCATTAATTTCTCGAATTCGACCTATTGCAGCTTTGGTAGTACCAAATGCCTTGCCATGAGGTTGGCTTCCCGTAATTTGGATAGTCTCCAATGCTTCACAATCTTCTAGCTCGTTCCTATTCTCTTTTAGATAATTCTTTGTTTGATCATTGGTCTCTTGGGCATGGCCTTCAATAACTTGGGTAGCATCCAATGCCTCATTCTTTGCCGCTTGTGTAGTCTCCAACGCCTTGTCCTTCTCTGCATCAATATTCTCTACTTTATCCATTGTTAATCTATTTGCGTTGTCCTCAAGATTACTATCATCAAAAGAATCATCTGCTTGTCTCTCAAAATAATTCTCTATTTGGTCTTTAATCTCTTCGGGGTAACCTTCGAGAGCTTGAATAATGTCTGACGCCTCATTTTTATCAATTTGATCTTGGGGATGACTTTGGAGAGCTTGAGCAATCTGGGATGCATCATCTTTTGGCTTGTTCATCTTGTTATTTGACTCGTTTGACTTGTCCTCAAGATTACTATCTTCGAAATAATCATCAGATTGTTTCTCAAAATAACTCTCTGTTTGGTCTTTTATCTCTTGGGGGTGACCTTCGAGAGCTTGAACCATGTCTGATGCCTCACCTGTTTGATCTATTTGGTCTTTAGTCTCTTGGGGATGGCCTTCAACAACTTGAATAGTGTCTGATACTTTGTCTTCTGGCTCATCAATCGGGTCTTCGGTCTCTTGAGTATAACCTTCAAGAGCTCCAACAATCTCTGATGTCTTGTCTTTTGGTTCTTCCATTTTTATTTGGTCATCTTTACTCTCTTGGGGGTGGTCTTCAACAACTGGGACAACAATTGATGATTCTTTACTTTCTGGCTCATTGAAAAATTGAACATTTGATGCCTCGTGGCCTTCAAGAACTTGGACAGTCTTCGATGCTTTGTTGTTTGGCTCATCCATCTTCTCCACAGAATGATCGTCAAAACTTTGTGCACTCTCTGATATGTTATTGTCTTTTGGCTTGTCGATGGTGTCATCGAAATGACTTTTTGTTTGGTCAATTATCTCTTGGTGAGGGTCTTCAGTAGTTTGGATGCTCATCAACTCTTTATTTTCTTCTATTTCATCCATCTTCTCCTTTGGATCCTTATTGATTTCTTGGGTATGACCTCCTACAACTTGGGCATTCTCTTGTGTATCCTGGGCTTCGTAAGCCTTGTCCTTCATGTCCTCTTGGGTCTCTCTTTCTTTCATCATCTGGTGATCCATTTCCTCCTGTAAACCCACCATGCAAAGAGTAGGAAGCATCATAACAATTTGCATGCATATGCATTACATGAACCACGCATCATACAATGAATGAAATATGATGGTTTTCAATTTACTTCACTAGTACGTAACCACGACCATGCATGCAGCACATGAATATCAATGTACATGCAACATCCGACTATCCATATTTATCATGCATACTACAAATATACAACCCTTTATGGCATGCCAAACTAAGTCAATGTTTTGGTTAAAAAACACCACCACAGGGCGTTTGTGTTTATTATTGTATATGAAACCACTACTTGATTTCACCATCTATCAAATAAACACTAACAAACTAAAATGTTTGGTTTTTTGTACATATTGAAGAAATATCAAATTTGTTTCCTCCCGATATTTCTTAAAACAAAATGTGGCATGCTTTTATGGGTGTACTAATATGACGTAGAAAACAATAAACCTTTAAAGTGATGTTCAACGGTTGAACAAAAAACAGTAAAATGTCTAAAATGAAAAAATGTTTAAAGTAGAATAATACAAATAAACTTAAAAGTAATAAATGGCCTCTCAATAAACTCTAACGGAACCAAACATATACTAAATATGTCATTCATTGCATTTATTGATAAACAACCATTCATCATAATCAGAGTGCAAATGTAAATACGTTCATAAATACTATAAATATAATATATACATACGGTTCATGTAAATAGGTTTTATTTGTATTCTACAAAACATATTCATTGAGTGAAAATTAAATGTTTGCTTGATGTCTACTGCTACAGACGACACCCATAAATGCTGGGGAAGATTAATCTAGATATACAGATAAGAACTTGTCAAGGGTTTTCTGGTAAGTACCACTTGATGTAGCAATTTCGAATTAGGTCTCTCCAAGATTACAGTACAGTGTATATATGCAATCTCTCGTTTTAATTTGGATGTTGACCCATATATTTTAGGATGTATATTTGTGTCTGTTATGAATGGCAGGGTGTCAATTGAATCAAATTTGTTCCAATCTAGATCGTTTTGGACTGATAAATGATCATTTTGAACCAGAATCTCTTCAATTGGTTTTAATTTGGAATAGTTCCAACCCAAATCTAACTCTTCATCACTCTTCATTGACGAGTTCAGTCAGGGCAAAACCCATTCGGGGAAAATATCTCCATACTTTTGTACTTTATTTCATGGGTATCCCAAGACAAAAGTTACAAAAAGCTGTGCTGTTAGAACGGTGTAACAACAGGTTTGCTCTAATGGAAGCCAATGTAAACATTTTGAACTGATGAATATTTTGAATAATTTTAGACCAGAATATGTTCAAATTGGTTCCAAAACAAACCTGATCCATTAACATGTGTACCATTTTGAATGGATGAATATTCTGAATCATTTTGAACCTAAATCTATTCAAGTTGAAATTGATTTTAATTATATTTAGTTCCAACCCACATTGGACCATTTTAAACTGATGAATAGAATATTTTGAATTGGTTTTAATTTAGATTACTTCCAACCCAAACCTATTCCATTGACGCTTGTGAACATGATATTGGTTCAATCCAACTCAATCTAATCTAAATCCATTAAAAACGGACAGGTTCAAGTCCTACTCACACCCATAGGACGCTACCCAGAGTCCTACTCACACCCATACACCCATATCCATAGGACGCTACCCATAAGAAGCACACCCACCCAAAAGGACACTACAGTTATATATTGAGTGATGTGTGAGATGTTCTCAATGTAGTGATGTGTGGGTAAGTACGCAAAGGATACTACAGTTATATATTGAGAATTAATATCTATGATAACATGCAAATAGGTGAGATGTTCGGAATGTAAGGTTGTAGTGTAGTGATGTGTGGGTAAGACATCCGAACACTCCATTAACACACTTGTGATTAAAAAAGCAGAGGACAAACTGAGTGGATGCATAAGGAAATTAGGAGAAATTTTGAATGGTATATATCTAAATTTTGCTCCGATTTTGAAGGCAAATACGTGAAAAGAAAATTTACTCTCATTTTCAATACAGGAAATACCTGCAAATTAAAACTGAACCAGAATGCAAATTTGCTGGTTCAGCATTTTTTACCAAACGCAGAAAACTTGAATACTATTTCTGGTGATCACTGTGCTACAGTTTCAATCAGTGGGTAGATGAAACCAACTAAACATGCAACTCTGGTTCATGACTACTTTGAGAGTGTTCAAGTACTTACCTGAGCTTGGTCTTCAGCCTCGCTGGTTCTGTACAACTGCTCCTGATCTGCCATCTTTCTCCTCCTGCGCAGGTTGGATTAGAACGATTGCACCAAATAACTCAACAGAACTTTCGAATTTGGAATCGCCGATAAATAGATTGATCGAGATCTTCTGTAACGACTAGAGTCTCTTGCGCATGCATATTTATAACCTCTGCAAAATTAAAAATGTTGGACTCGTGTCCAGCTTCTCAACAAGTGTAAGCTATGAGGCTGATATTGGTCAGATGGGTTTTTCTAGGGAGAGATTAAAATAGCTAGAAGACAGAATAACACAATAATCTGTGGCTAGAGCCTAGAAGATCGAGCAGAAAGACATCTAGATCTAGGAGGATGAGCAATCTCTATATTTGATTGCCACATTGCTTTGTTGAAAGTTTGGGAGATAGAATCTTCGGAATCATCTGGGTTCTTGGTGGGGAAACGTGGCTGCAGCATTCACGAAAAGATCAATAATCAAAGAAATGGATATTTGTGACTGTTTTTGTATTCATCCTCTTAAGTAATTTCTTCTGAAGGGCGGTGGAGATTATTTGGCCATGGTAACGTTAGGTGGATGCAATCTGATCGAAATGGTTGGCGTCAAGCTAAGTACGAGGGCTCAGAGCCAAAGTATGGGTCCCTGTAGAGTCAGAAACCTCTTTTGATACCTTGGCACCGCCATGGCGCATGGCACATCACTTGCTAGATGTCCAGAACTCAGACGATTGGGACCCATTACTGAGCTGGTTAAACCCACCGTGGAGATAAATAGTTTAAATCCTGGATATCATGGATCATGGTCTGTTGAATATATATCTAACGTACTGCTAGCTTTGAGTAGGGCTGTATAACTCAAGAACTGAGTCAAACAGATTTGGGTTCTTTCCAGACAAATTCAGATTTGGTTATCAAAATAACCTGTCTCGTAATTGAAGTGAAATCCAACCGGATTTAGGGAGTCTTAACATTGATTTCATATCATCATTCATGTTTGAGCTATGTTGTAACAATTTTCATAGAATATATTATTGATTTTGCCTTATTACCATTAGTTTTTGTTAGGATTCTCCATGTATTTATTATGGTTTTAAAAAACGATTTGGAAATGGAATTATTCTAGCCACTGATTTTTGGGTTGATGTTTTGATCATTCAATTTGAATAGACGATTCATTCTAATAAAAAAATTAAAAAAATAATAAAAAATAAAATGGCCAAAAACCGTTGAATGAGTCGATGATTCGACCACCTAAGTCAATGGGTCATTGATTGATTCAACGGTTTTTTGTCAGGGACCGAGTTTGGGGTAAAATGGAACCAACTGCCTAAACAGTTCCCAGGCCGAACGGTTTGACTGTTTAGGTCAATGGCAGTTTGAAAACCATGGTATTTATCTTTTATTTTCGTTAGCTAATTACTATGCATTAAACAACTATAAGTAAGTATTTTTGTATTTTTTTTGGTATTACATACTACACACTAAAAGGTAATTAACATGAATGGGGCTGATCAGGGTGCACGTAAGGTTCATTAGCCATACCAAGGAGAAGGAGAGATTGTGATTCTAGAGATTTGATCCCACACCACCCACTTGGAGGAGTGTCAATATCATCTGGATTAGGGGTGTTCACGGTTCGGTTAACCGAACCATGGGCAATTTTTGCAAAACCAAACCGGTGGTATCGGTTTTTCCATTTCTCCAAACCGGTACCACCAGTTAATTGGTCCGCCGGTTTTGGTTTTTGACCAGTTTGGTTCTTTGGTTCTTCGATTTTTTTATATTTATAATATATATTATATAAATATATGTATAATATTATATTATAAATAATAAATGATATATAATATATTATAAATATTTTAAAAATATATAATATATTTATAAATAGATTATTATAAATATAATATAAGAATGTATTTATATATATTTATATATAATATATAGAAAATATGTGACATATTAAAAAAATATATAAAATATATATACCGGTCGGTTCAGTTAACTGTCATTTTTTGTAGGTTAACTGAAAAACCGAATCGGTCCTTTAGTTTTTCAAAAATTCCAAACCGAACTGATCGATTCGGTTAACCGCATTTTGCGGTTTAATTTTCTCTATTCGGTTCGGTTTTTCGGTTTTTCATGGGCACCCCTAATTTGGACTACTAGGTCATCAGCATAAGTATTTTATTTGAGACCCACTATATATCCATGTAAGTCTTAATTCGTAAAACATCTTTTTTTTTTCAGAAAATATAACTTGGACAACAAAATTTCTTGAAATCCTCTGTGTTGGGTTTTTTAATTTGAGTTAGGAAACTAGATTAGAAAACAACAGACATGGGACCATCTCTCTCTCTATGTATATTTCATTCGAATTAAATTTTATTTAAACCCCTTTTTCGAATATGGAAGGGTAGCCACTTTTGAAGGAAGAGCCCCTTGTTTGAGGGCTTTGTTTTACTATATATACTAGCATGAGAGCCCATGCATCGAATTTCCAACACTTTTAAAGAATATATATATATATATATATATATATATATATATATATATATATATATATATATATATATATATATTGGTGAGAATATAAAGTAGGAGGAGAGTTAGGAGAGAAAATTTTCAGGAAGGAAAAAACATTTTGAATTGGAAGAAAGAAAGTAGGATAAGAATTTGGAGAGAAAATTTTAGGAAGGGAAAAATCATTTTGATTGGAAGAGAGAAAGTAGGAGTTTAAGAGTTACAAGAGAGCTGAACAATAGTGATTGGTCATATGGTACTAAAACATAAGGCTGCATTTGATTGAGGTGTAAATGTTAATTGATGTAAAACTTAACTGTTGGCTTGAATTTACACTTGTTTGTTTTCGGTGTAAAAGTGGACCAGTGTAAAACTCTACACCCAATCTATTTTTGCAGCCACTTGTTTCCCATGTAAAAGTTACATAAAAAGTCAATGTAATCCTATTTTTTTGTTGACTTTTACATTGTTAATCAATGTAAATGATGCATCGATAAAATCGATGTACTTTTACATCCGTTCTCACTTAAAAATTCCCAACAGTCCATGCAATTTTAAACCGATAGTCTTTTACATGATGGATTTTTCCATCAACTAACTTTTACAAAATGGATTTTTTTCACTGCATTCTTATGCAACTTAAAGAGAAAAACAAAAGTTTAAAGAAAAAGGATAGAGAATACATACCTAGCTAATCTCACATTTGAATTAAATTTTAAAGGGAGAGTTTCATAGTTACCTTCCTAATTAATATAATATATGGTATAGATAGTAGATACAAGCAGGACAACTGGTGCATCCTTGTGGATGCACTAGGGGTGCATCCTTGTGGATGCACTAGGGGTGCAAGTTAGTTATCTAATTTAAAAATTTTACATTTGAGTAGGGGTGGGCTTGAGCCGAGATGAGCCGAATATCTGGCTATTTGAGCTCAGCTTACCTAAATATATGAGGCTCAAGTTCGAGCTCGAGCTCAATTCAAGCTAAAGACTTGAGCTCAAATTCAATTCAACTCTAAAGCTTGTAAGTTCAAGCTCGACTCGACTAGTTATTATTGTACATATAAAAAATAAAAATATTATATATATAATATTTTATAAAAGCTCAATTAGACTCATGAGCCTCATGAGTTGAGCGCTTTATCAGGCTTGAGCTCAGCTCAATTAGCAAATGAGCCTATATATTGAGCTTGAGTTTGGCTTGAAGTTTAGTTTAGACCGAGCCGTATCGAGTTTTTCACGAGTTGAGCTCGAATTACTTGTGAAAAGCTTAATTCGTATCCACCTCTTCTAAACTTGAGTCGTGGTTTTCAGGCTTATTCCATTCAAATTTTGATAAAATCCTAACTTGAGACCACCCAAGTTGCATCCCTAGATGCACAAGCATGGGCAAAAAATAAAAATAAAAATCCAATATAAGAGGGTAAGATTTTTAATTTGGAGTGAGAGAGAAAGTAAGAGAAGAGATAGGATAGAGGATTTTAAGAAGAAAAAACGTTTCAAAGTGAAAGATAGAAAGTAGGTACGAAAGGGATTTCAGGAATTGGAAGCAAGTTAGAAGAGAGATACACCGGTGATTGGTCATGTAGTAGAAAAACAAAGAGAGGGGGCAAATGCTTCCTCTTGCATATGTGAATATATATTTTTTCATAATTCAAACACCATATGTAACATAGAATCCGAAGCTGCTGTACTTTCCCTCCTCACTTGCTATACTAAGCAATTGGCCTCTAGAACTTAGGTTATGCTTGGTTTCATAGAAAATAAGAGAGAAACAAAAAAGTTGATCATGGAAGTTCTTATTATTCATCAAACCAGTGTAATGAGATATCTTGAAAGAAAAAACTCTCAAAGCATAGGTATCTAATCACACATTGGGAATACCTCTCCAAGTTTTTTTTTTCATTTTTTAAGAAAAAAGAAAATTTATTAATTAAAAGAGGGGGGACATGATGCAGTACGGGATTTGGCCCAATTGAGTAAACATTTATTAGGTTGGCTTCCGATGACCCATTTCAGTTCGTATTTACCAAGATAGCATCATTGTAGGATTTATCTATCTTGATTTGCATTACTAAGTTAGCATTTCAACGAGATTTTCGAATTTGTATTAAATTAGGACTTTCTTGCTTTTTTGAAGAGATTTAGTAGGGTTCTAATAAGGAGTGTTCAATTAGATTAGGGAACTTTCTTGTAGGAGGCATAAGGGTGTAAAGAAGTCTATATAAAGAGTAGCTAGACCAAAACTAGTAAAGTTCTGTTGTTTTTTTCTTAATTATTTAGTGAAGAATTATTCTTCTTCTTGTTTTACGGCTTTGGTTATTTTCTTTGAAGCTTCTTTGAATGTGATTTGTTTCCAAACTACGCCAGGACATAGACCTTACCCCTCAGCGAACCAAACCAATGAAACATAGACTCCTAAAGGATAAAAAAGAAAACATAAAATCATGTCAAATATAGTGGGTGACAACCTTTATTTGGCTTTGAGGATTTACACACCTCTTTTTCCTTTGATTATTTAGGTGTTGACCTTTTTTGAATTTACGACCCCTCTTCTTCCTTTGAATTTAACATACATGTATGGGAAATATTCCTGATGTGCAGCTGGACCCCATACTCTTAGACTTTTTGTTTTCAAGAGACCCAAGCTCCAAACCAATAACATCAGTGGAAAACTCGTATAATTTTCAGACCAGATTTGGTCCTCACATTGTCCTTACATCCTTTTGCAGCAGTGCATTGAGAACATCTTAGAACAGTTGTGAGGACTGCATCAGAATTCATTATAATTATGCTCCAATAAATCACTGCTTTAATATCAAGACCTTTAGGTTTAAAGAATCTTTAGACTTTTTAGGTTCAAAGAATCAATTCCTGGAATAAATTTTGAACCTAGAAAAAAGAACTCATTACAACAATTTTCATAAATTCAAACCTAAAAGTGATTCTTAGAATCACAAAATTCACCATAATCAATTCTTTTAAAAGCATGCCAAACACAACCTGATTCCTTAACGCAACAAGTGCAGGAAAAAGGTGCAGAGGATTCTGACTCAAGTTCAAAACTATGAACTTTGTATCCCTTTACTATGGGAGGGAACCTCTTCATTATTTCCTTTTTTTTTGTCCTAAATTCAAACTCGGCCCATATCTCTATGGGTTCACTAAACATATGACTAGGAACCATTTGTCCATGGTGAAAACCCTTGTTCTGTTACTTCAGAAACAGATGACTGGAGCCCTATTTTAACTTTTAAGCCCAAGCCCAAAGTCATGTGCAGGAAGGCACTTTGGTAAAATCACTTAAACTTAAGTCTTTGTGTTAAGTTGTACATTAACCGTTAAAGAATACATCCGAATTCATCATGAATGTTTTTGATGATCAGTCAAGAATCTCAAAAATGAGAGTGGTGCTTAGTTAGATGGTGTTTGGTATCGATATAGCTTTTGGAAGAAAATGGTGCCAGTTCAGCATTGGAGATGCGTTTAACAAAAAATGCCTAAAAAGTTATTTGGTCGAGCCATTTATCTGATAAATGACTCTCTTGAAAATCGTGTGAACCAATTATTAAAAACACCAATTTTGATGTTTTTCATTTTCAAGACCGACTTTTTACTGTTTGGCTTATATGGCACCTAATGATGCTGATATGTAAAAAAATTGTACAAAAGGTTTAAAACAGATTTTGCCTCATCTTTTAAGACAAAATCGTACAAAACGTTTATCTTATAAACACCATCGATACTAAACAATTTCTTAGTATGCGTACTTAAAGGGTGCGACTATCGTCTTGGATATAACACAATCAAAGAACTTAGCACAAAGCCTTAAATTTAAGAGATCGGACTCCTTCAGGCCTATCTTTCAGATCTGAGGAGAATTTCTTGTTAAAATATTTTCTTTTGATGACATCTTTCTCCTCCCAAAGAGCTTCTTGTTTGAGGCGTTCATCATTTTCAAGGCCCTGGTCAAGCGGAAATGTATTGGAAGGGTTTGCTTTACCCAAAGTCTCAAGAGCCATCTAATTAATGGGTATTACACGTACGTGGTAACCCTACAGATGGACACTAAAAGCTATAAATGACCATCCAAAGAACTTTGCGCTTCACACAGAGAATTTGGGAGACTAAAAGAGGTTCAAGCCCCTTGTCATATCTCTATATCTTTCGTTTTTGTGTTGATTCAAAGAAGAAATTAAAGAAAGATGGCAAGCCAGCAGAATATAAGATACGATGCCATTGAAAGTACCAATCACGCACAGGTGATTGACCTTTCTGGATTTTCTACATCGTCATCGTCATCTAAGTCTTATCCCTATGAATCCTGTTTCATCATTAATGCTTTGAGAGTTTCAATTAATCTGTTTAAATGTTGTGTCATGCCATACATGTTTTTTCGTATTAAGGGAGAATGACGGTTCAGTCCAGGGTCAGAATTTATAGGCCTAAAGTACTGTTGGGATAGGTGTTAATTCGGAATTGATGCCAATTTAAAGGTGAGCTTTGATGCATAGAGTGTGGATTATTGACATTTTGAATGTTTATAATTCTACAGTAAAAGTCATAAATCTGCATTGGGCCTGTGTCCTATCCGTACTTTTCCCTAATAATAATTAATCATGATGAATTCACTGTCATACTTGAAATGTAATCCATGAATGTCATGACATCACTGTCTCTCTCTCCCAATTTCTTTTTCTCTTCCACATTTTTTGTTAATTTTTGGGCAGGCTAGGAAGGATGAGACGAGTATGATGAGCCAGGAGAAGGTAGCTGAAACTGTCCTAGCTGCCAAGGATAAGGTAGCTGAAACTGCCGAATCTATTAGAAATTCCGCCAAAGAAACAATGGACCAAACGACAACCTTTCTTCAACAGGTACAGATCTTTCTGTGGTTAAAATATATATATGTGATCTGAGTTCAGATTGGCTAGAAACAAAATCATACACATTGGGCTGAACAATCTAGTATGAGTGAATAGTTCACATGGATAAGGTGTGGGTCTCATGTGGCTCATGTGTACAGAATTCTAGCATATTCACTTGTGAGAGGTTGTCCAACTTGGTGTACATGATTTGTCTCCAACCCATCTGGTCCTATGTATCTGATCTCTATCAATCTTATGACATTGCCCAATTCAAGATCATCAACAGATGACCCAGAGAGAGAGAGAGAGGACCCCAACTGCAAAAGTTGAAGCAGTAGCTACTCCAAATTGGATTTAACACTGGTTAGACCCTTCAATATGCTGATGACCCACTACTTGAGATGGTCACTCTGCATCCTTTCAAAAAAGGAGGCATGGCATTAAACCCATAGAATTGCAGAATCCATGTGGTATGGCTAGTGGGCCTCTACCAAGGCTTCTGATTTCATCCTCACAAAATTGGTCCTCACACCTATCTCTCACAGTCCTGTGTAGCCATGCATTGCATTGGGAACATTATCATTCTTGTATGTTTTTATTCATGGGAGATGGCACGGTTGTAAGGACTGTGAGGTGGGTATGATGACCAATTTTATGAAAACTAGTGAAATTACCATCATTATGAAATTATCAAATTATTGAATAACAAAATAATTATTATTAAATTATCAATATTTTTGTAATAATTGTAAATCATTTTAAAACTTATTACTATTACTTTTTAACTATTAATAACCTCAATAGTTTGACATTAAAAATTATTTCACAATTTTCAAATCATGAAATTATGTCCTAACATTTCCTTTACATCATAATCTCCACAGTAGCGCACCACGTATACATTGCCATGAAATTTTTTGCCTTCATGTAGAGCCTCCAAATACAGTTTTAAACAAGTGTACTTGAAATAGAAGTGGGCCCTCACTTCTTTGCACGTGGCTTATGCTCACTGTAGAAATAAATTGAGAGAAATCATGTATACTTTTGCTATTAGTATTTTGGGACACTTGTCTTTTGTTATATATAGGGGCAAAATAAAAGGCTTTGAGTTTGTTCGCCAATCAATTCAAAAATATTAAAAGAGGTAAAATTGGAAATAAAAATCAGAGTGTTCGACCAAAGAAATTGATCATTCTCATTTTTATAAATGGTAATAGATATCCAATTTGCTCTGTGTGAGCCCAAGCCCCCCTAAATCCCCACTAGTGTGTATTATGTAATACCAAAAAAAGCATGGCAATGTTTTTGATCACTCCAAACTAGGCCGGTTCACAATAAGTCGATCGAATAAAAATGGATTGGTTATTCTCAAACCAGAGTCATTTATCTATGTATTATTCTAACTTGTTATATGTATATTTTATTGGAGACTGGGGAGCAAGTAAAGAACATGGCTCAAGACGCAGCTGAAAAAGTGAAGAACACTCTGGGGATGAACACCGACGGTAATTCCAATAACCCTGGCAACCTCAACAACGAAGATAACCCTGGCATTACCCTGGCTAAGGATAGGATGTGAGACGGAGACTACTTAATTTGTTATACCCACAAGTCAGAATTACTATTTCTTTCCATCATGTTGTAATTCTGTTATTAGCTTAAGCCATTTCCCTTATGGAGGTGGTTATGTTGTTTCATTCTTGTAAGAAGGGAGAGTATTTCACTCTCTCTCATAATGTAACTCTCTCTCTCTCTCTTCATCATCTATGAGTTAGAGTCCAATAATGGTCTAACTTTGTCGTGTTTCACTTTATTCTGTTTATTTGCAGTGTATATAATATACAATGAAAATTAAAGCAGAATAATTTAAAAGCCAAGTAAAAAACAAACGAAATTTTGCATAATTCTCATTCATTTGTACTAATACAAATGGAATCGCATCGCAAGCAAATAGAACCTAAGGCTCAGTTTTAAAGGATAGTACAAATACAAATATATAGAAGTGTAAAACCTTGTATTTTATATTATTTTGTATGTATTTACATTGTACATATTTGTATTTATATTCCTTCCAAACTGAGCCTAAGATACAAATAGGGATGCATGCTCAGGTACAATGCCATGGAATAATTAACATATATACATGAATGCACATGAGAAAGTCATAAAAATCATCCCATGGTCAATAATATCAGTCTAAATCTGATTGACTACAAGTATAATACTAGTTTTAATGATCATTTATTTTAATTTTGCTTTAGGTTGCATTTGGAAATGATGCAAATGAAGTGTAAATTTCAGTTCAGGGTAAATTTGCACTCTGGTTCACTTTTGCTTGTATTTGACAACATTACATTTATGCATTGACAAATGACAGACCAATGCATATTTACATTGATAATAAGATGTTAAACTACATTAATAAAAAAAAATAAATTTGTATTCAAGTGGGCTTTTGATAAAAAAAAAAGCATATGCTTTATTGGAATAATTCATGTTTGCATCCATTACAGCTAAAAGTATGTTTGGTAAGAAGATAAATTTATCGGTGCAAAACTGACCCAATTTTGCAATTTATATGAATTGTTTTACACTCTACATATTTGCACTCACACTTATTTGCATTGTTTCAAACGCAGCCTTAATTTTTTTTTTTTTTTTGACATCAATACCATCAACGGATACTAATACAATACAGACTAACATGGTTGGAATTGCAAGGATATTTTAGAATTCTACCCGTGCTACATATGCCAACCCCTTGAGAATCTGATACAATTGTTATTTAGGCTGTGTTTGGTTATCGAGTGCAATAAAGGTTATTTTGCTACTATTGCTGTTTTTACATGAACACAATTGTTATTTAGGCTGTGTTTGATTGCAATGCAATTAAATTTGCACTGATGCAAAACCTTGTTTCAAATTTTATTTTATTTTGTTTGATTGCAGTAAAAATAAAGTAAATTAAGATATGAAACGGCATAAAGTAAAATCCAAAACAAGATTAAACAAAAAATTGCATTTTTTACATTTACACTTCCATGCATTTGTATTAATACAAATAAATTTGTACTACAACCAAACACAGCCTTGGGCTTAATTTGAAAGGAATACAAATATATATATATATATATATATATATATATATATATATATATATATATATATATATTTATTTATTTATTTATTTATTCTCTTTTTAAACCGAGCCTTTGATCGTTTACAATTGAAACAGACATACTTTAAAAATGTAGTCTTGGAGGCTGTTTGTAAAAGTGTCATCAAATTGATTTTTTTTTTCCCGGGTAGAGGAGGGATGAAGTCTAAAGTACATTTTAGCAAAAATGGCTCTCATATGACAACACATATCCAATCTATATTGATAAACCCAAAATGTTTCAAAACAAAAACGTTATACCAAATACATTGAAAATCCAGAGAATAAAGGATGGTGAAAAAGTGTTGAACATTAATTTTTTGTTTGGTTGGACGCAAGGTGAAAATCCAGCGAATTAAGGATCGTAAGGTGACATTTCTTTTGCTAGACGAATGGATAACATACAAGAGAAGATCCCATCCCCGGAATTCAATTCTAGGTCTTTTCCTACACGCTACAACCCAATAGAACGTTACCACTTGCCAATCAAACAACTGCCGCCTCATCTTATATAATTTTTTTTCCATTTTTAATCAATATTTTGGAGAAAAAAAAAACAGATTGGATTGGCAGGTTTACAGATAAATCAGAAAGGATGAGTTTCTGTTGAATCGGTCAATGATCCATTGATTTGAGTGGTTGAACCATTGATCTGTTGACCCGTTCAATGGTTTTTGGCTGTTTTTTATTTTTTTTAATTGGGAACCATCCAGGCAACTGGTTCCGTTTTATCCTAATCTTGGTCCTTGGCAAAAAATCGTTGAATCAGTCAATGACCCATTGACCCGAGTGGTCGAACCGTTGACCCGTTCAATGATTTTTGGTTGTTTTTTATTTTTAATTTTTAATTTTTGTTGTTAGAACGGGTCATCCGTTTGAATCGAACAATTGAACAGTCGACCACTGGTGGCCAAAATGGTTCCGTTTTTATGTCATATGAGTCACACGCTCGAATGACATAACACGTATGGTAGTGCTTAATGGACCTCACAATGGGTCATCTGTTTTTTTATTTATTTTTTAATTGGGAACCGTCTAGGAAACCAGTTCTGTTTTACCCCAATCCCGATCCCTGGCAAAAAACCGTTGAATCTGTCAACGACCCATTGACCTGAGTGGTTGAGCCATCAACCCGTTGACCCGTTCAATGGTTTTTGCCCGTTTTTTTTGATTTTTTTAGTTTTTATTGTCAGAACGGGCTGTTTGTTCGAACAGAACGGTCGAACCATCGACTAAAAAACGATGGCCAAAACGATTCCATTTTCGGGTTGTATGAGTCACACGCTCGAATGACATAACATGTACGATACTGCTCAATGGACCTCACACACTCAAGTTTTTGCCTGTAATTTTTGTTGTCAGAATGGGTCATCCATTCGAACCGAACAATTGAACCATCGACCCAAAAACCAGTGACCAGAACGTTTCTGTAATTTTTTGTTGTTAGAATGGGCCATCCATTCGAACCGAACAATTGAATCGTTGACCCAAAAACTGGTGGCCAGAACGGTTCCATTTTCAAGTCGTATGAGTCACACGCTCGAATGACATAACACGCATGATACTACTTAATAGACCTCACAAACTCAAATTTTTACCTATAATTTTTGTTGCCAGAACGGACTGTCCATTTGAACCGAATGATCGAACCATCGACCCAAAAACTAATGGCCAGAACGGTTCCATAATTTTTTGCTTGTAATTTTTGTTGTCAAAACGGGCCATCCGTTCGAACCGTCGGTTGTCAGAACGTTATTAACAATATTTATCAATAATAGTAAGTAATTATACTATTTAATTAAATAATCATTTATGATAGTTTTAATAATATTATTTAGTTATTTTTAATATAACATTAATTATTAAATTTATGAATAGGATTTATTAAGAATATTCATTAAATTAATAATTACCAAAATTAAATTAAATTAACATTATTTATCAGTAATTATAATATTTTATTAAATAATCAATAACAATACTTTTAATAACATTTTTAATTATTTTTAATATAACAATATTTATAATTTTAATTTAAAGTAAAATTAAAGTAAATATCTATTTATTAACAATATTTATAACAATAGCAATTATTAATTATAATCACTAATTGTATATTTATTAAATTACTGTAATAATCAGTAATTATTAAAACCGGGTTACTAAATTTATTAACAGTATTTTTTAATAACAATATTTATGATTTTAATTTAAAGTAAATATCTAGTTATTAACATTATTTATAATAACAGTAATTATTAATTATACTCACTAATTATATATATTACTGTAATAATCAGTAATTATTTAATTATAGTAATTAATTACTGTAATACTCAGTAATTATTAAAACTGGGTTACTGAATTTATTAACAGTATTTTTTAATAACAATATTTATAATTTTAATTTAATATAAAATTAAAGTAAATATCTAGTTATTAACAATATTTATAATAATAGTAATTATTTATAATTGATAATGGCAGTAATTAAAGGGAAATACAGCCACGGATCTGAGTTGCTCTCACGTGGGATCTACTTGCACAAGTAGATTCCATTTCCTGGAGGCAGAGAGCACCCATTTCCCATTAATATATTTTCAAAACATTACTATTAAGAGTTAAGTCTTTAACCATGGTGTGGAACTAATACAAAATAAAAATTAAAAGAAAAAACATGGTAGAACCACTGGAAAAAGGTGTAGGAGACACCCTTACCACGTGGCAAAAGCAAGCCTGCAATTTTTGCGTAACGAATTTGGTTTGGAGAAAATTTGTCTCTCCTTTTATAAAGAAGGAAGAATTCCTCTTTTTCATGGTATGGTGGATGGATGAAAGCAACAAAATCTTGAACTTTCACAATATCATGTTGTGGTTTTGTTGTTCACAGTTACGAGAGCACTTCTTTTTTAAATGAGAGATAATGGACTGTTTTTTTTTTTTTTTTGTGTGAGAGTTAAAAAAGTTTATGCTGGTCTCACCCATCAGAAGTCTTGTGAGGGCTAGGTCTGGGATAAAATATTTGAGCCTGATTTA
The DNA here is from genome assembly GCF_055504915.1 of Nelumbo nucifera. Classification (NCBI taxonomy): domain Eukaryota; kingdom Viridiplantae; phylum Streptophyta; class Magnoliopsida; order Proteales; family Nelumbonaceae; genus Nelumbo; species Nelumbo nucifera. The sequence goes on from NC_142650.1 coordinate 25,653,010, forward strand.
AACATGGGTTGGGCTTGGTTTGAGGCATCGGATAGCTTAAGTCTAGCCTGACCTAACCTGTGCCTATCTGAATAAATATATACATGTATTTATAGATATATAAAATATATATTTTTTAATTGTGTATGTATAAAATAAATATATATATACATTTGTAAATATTTTTAATCAATTATATTCCTAAATTAGTCCATAAAACCAATAAAAGATGACTATACAAAAATATATTTATAAAATTCATTCAAACCTGATCAACCCACCCAAAACCCTAGTAAGCTTGGCTCGCCCCAAGCTGATTGCTAGTCGGCATGGTTTGTATTGGGTTAAGTTCAAGTTGGATTTAGGTTGATAAAGTGAAGCTTGACTTTAGGTTGGATAAAGTTTGAGTCCGAAATTTGCACCTTTAGATATGAATATGAATATGTATTGTGATACACGTTGGATATATATGAACACAATAGAAAGAAAAAATACACTTAGGCTCCATTTGGAAGGAGTACAAATACAAATATATAGAGTGAAAAAATACACTTAGGCTACATATTTGTCTTTATATTCCTTCCAAACTGAGCTTTAAATACATTGAGAAAATTCTTACAAAACTTTGCAACCAATTGGTGGTAGTGCTTGAGGTAGAGTGCCCAAAACTTGGCAAATTTTAACCACATTCATAGACGCAAATCTCATTTTCCAACTGATGGTATCTCAATGTATTTAAAGCCCTCTACCAACTGATGGTATCTCAATTGTAGGAGTTTTGGTTCGCTGTAGTAGAGACTTGGGAGCAAATCTCATTTTCCATGGGCACAGGGGATGGGCTCCCAGGTGACCGGTGTTGTGTAGTCTCATGAATTTTTCCGCGAACAAGGTTTAGCTGATCGCGTTAGCTGTTCAGCGGGCTGTGGTGAGATGTCGAAGCTAACCGATACCGAACCCGGCCTTCTGATATTTTTTTGCCAGTTGTCACCTAGCTAAGAGACCACATGCCGCATGCCAATGTGGAAATATTTTCCAGCTGTCTATCACGAGGCTACGTGGCAGACGTCTAGAAGCGTTAACATTTAGGAAAAACACTGGCTTTTCATATTTAATTTGACCAAAAACACCCTCTATAAAATGACCAAAACACCCTCAACTGCATGGCGCTGCAGCCAGACGGTGCCGTAATTGTCACCCAAAGAAAGGAAAACGTCGATAACTGTGAAAGAAAGCATTACAGACGTTGATATAATTTCCAGGAGATCTATAGACGTTTGATTGGTTTACCATGATATCATCAACGACGGTGAACGATGATTTGTTTCACAGATCAAACCGCATACAAGTCCGGTATCAATTTTTTCTGAGGGCTACTGGTCTTACCACATCAGCGTGCGCTGAGATCCAGGCATCCAGCGCCTAGAAGCTCTCTCCTTGCTTCCTCTCGGCTCAGGTAAGGCGGAGCCTAGAGGATCTTAGGAATCTGGTTCTATCCATCTTCAGGACTTCAGGTTTCCGAAGGAAAAATTGAGAACAGAATAAGAACAAAAATGTCTTTAACGTGTGTGAAAATGTCGGAAGATGTCTGGTTAACATGCCTTACGCATGCATTGTCTACGGAGACAGAAGAAATCATGGGTCTTCTTCTCGGAGACATCCAGGTCAGTTTGATTTCTTTGATTTTATAATTGTTGGATTCGATATTCATGAACTTTAGCTTCTGGGTTTCTTCGTTCCAGTTCAGGGGTGTTGGGTTTGGGGGGGGGGGGGGGGTGTGATTCAGCTGGAAATGGGGTGGAAGGAGTTAAGGCTTAATGGGGTTTGGGTTGATTTGTGAAGTTTTTTCTTGTTTTATTACTTGGTGATCTTTTCTAAAGAGTTTATTGTGATAAGTGGTTTTATTATTAATGAAACTTAATTCTGTTTAGCTGTTGAGTATTGCGCATTTAAAACAATGGAAGAGATCCTATTTTTGTTTCTGTGGAAATGGAGTTCAGTAAGTACAGAATTTTGTGGCTTTTGATTGTTTTCTTCATCTCTTTGTCTTGTAATTTGTGAATTTTGCGCTGGGTTTTCTTACTGGTACTTTGTTATTGAATATTAGGAATTGAATCGACTGGGTTATTGTCTTTTACTTATTTATTTTGGTATTATTGTCTGTTACTTATTTGAAAGTATCGGATAAGCTCCTGTGTTTTCTAATGTTTTGTTATGTGATACCTTTTGGAGGTTCTCTGATTGGATCAATATGGTTGGGTTGGGGAATTTGAAACGAATTTGGTCTTTACAATTTGAAATGAAGTTGGTTCTTTTTCTTTTTAATTCTTTTTAGTTCTTCTGGTTAGTATTTTTATGATATCTACTGGGTAAGTTATAGTAATGTGATGGGTTCTGTATGTCTTCATTTAGGTGTTTTAAATTGTTATCAGATCTCTATTTGACCTACTGGTTTTCCCACTCCATGAAAAGTATTGCCATAATCAAGTGGTTTCGAGTTGCTAAATGCAATTTTGATGGATTAAGTTCTAATAATTGTATTTCTTCAATCATCACATCAGATGATCAGACGGGGTGTAAAAACAAAGTTTTAGCTGTAAAAGGGACAAAAATAATGGTTGAAATATTTCAATCAGAAAAAAAAATCATGTCCATTTTATGGAGAAACAAGTGCAACCTTATGCTCAAGGTGTAGACTGGAACTCCCATATGATTGGAATTGATCAAACGGTTGCTGCTTTCTGATTTAGGGATTCTAGGGAACAGATTCTTTCCCCTCCATTTTATCCTTCAGATTTCTTAGGTGTCATTCTGTATAATCTAACCATGGATTTGGCATTAATGGAAATATTGCTGGCATTGCTTGATGGAGGTATATCTTGAGTGCCTTATTGACAGGACTTGATAACCGAAAGTGATGTTATCTGCAATTTTCACAAAATAATTGTGTCATTATTCTGGTGAAACTAGCCTGGATTAAGAAGCGAAACACGATTTTATTTTATTTTGGTTTTTTTTCCTCCCCCCCCCCCCTGACATTACATGCTGGTTGTCTTGTTTTATTATGCTTTTGGTCATACATTAGGCCATGGAACCTTCCAGGTGCATGGCACATTAAATGGGATAAAAAAGGCCTTTTTGATGATCAGTTATTTGCTCAATGTTGTTTTTTTTTTTTTTTCTTTTGTATCATTCTTTCTAGCAAATGGTTCAGTGGTTGAATACAAGCTCAATGAATCTTTGTATTAGTTTCAATATTTACTGTTTCCCCTTTAATTCTGGTTTTGATGTTGGTTACTTGGTTATATTCAGTACTTAAACAATGGGAGTGCAACCGCACTAATCTGGGGAGCATCACCTCAGACGCGGTCTGATCGTCGCAAGGATCGGGTAGAGACTAATCCAGAACAATTAGCTGCTGCATCAGCTCAGGCTGAGATATCCTTGATACTTTGTTTCTTATGTGCTTAGCATATTTGGTTTCATTTTTTTTGGTAAATAATTTTTGGCTTCATTCATTGTTCTGCCTTTTCTGGATATTTGAAATTTGAAGCCAGTTGGTTAGTATCTTCAAGTTCAACTTGACTCTTTAATGGCACAGAATGACACTGGCAACAGGAAGAACAACAAGAGTGATTGGGTGGTATCATTCACATCCACACATTACAGTTCTTCCATCCCATGTCGGTAAGGATGATTAATAGTTATTAATTTCTATTATTTTTTCTTAACCAAGGTTCTTTGTGAAGTTCATTCAATTTCATGCTACAGGAAATGCTTCTTTTTATTCTCAGTTTACAATATGGTCCATTTTGATCCCTATTTAGCCATTTTTGTGGTCCATTTTTATATATGGATGTATGTGTATATGTATGTATATATGTATTCATATGGATGCGTCTTTATATATTTGTATATGTATTTGTCGTGGGCAAGAAATCTGCCTTACCTTCTGTGGTAGTGAGGAGTTGTATTGTACCCTATTGCACCTACTATCTATAAAGAGGATTAACAAAATGAATAAACACTGGAAGATAAAACTGCCATATTTTTTGCTGATTGAAGCTATGAAACTTTAGTTGATACTAATTTTGTGTGCTATGTAAATTGGGGGGGGGGGGGGGGGAATGTGGAGCATCAACCTATAATAGGATTATTATTATGATAGATGGTATCGTTCCACCTTTATGTTTGTTTAAAGAAACCAAATCTGTCTGATTGGTGTTTCCTAGCCATTTCTTTTACCATGTTGTCGTTGTTTATTAATAAAAAATAAAGTTTTTTTTTGAAAGGAGAAATTGTAAAGTGTAACCATAGAAGTGGATACTGGAAGTCTGAAAGAGGATTTAGGGAGACTTCCAATGAAAAGAAAGTAACCATTGTCTAATTTTTTATGGGAACTACACAGCTAAGTACATAGGCTCTTTAATAAAACCTATTCTATTATGACCTTGACAATATTATTTCATTATATTGTTGACATTATTATTTATGAGTTATTTTGGTTGTATTGTTATTTAGGCATACTCCACTTTTTATGTTCCCCATTATGTACAATCTTAAATTTTATTGGTGTGAACTATAGTAAGAAAGTGAAGTCTACTTAGATGATGAGAACAACATGCCTACCTGACCTCTAACAGAAACAACTTCTAATAGATTTGGGTGGTAAATGGTGCACAATTTTGCAACAAAAAAAGTGATTGATTTAATAATATTTTTATTTACCATAAATGAGGGTATCTTTTATCTTTTCATTGTAAGATTGCCCCTTAAATGAAAAATAGGGTGTTCGCATATGTCACTATCCTAGTATTTTATTTTTTGATATTTTCCTAGTAATTTCTTCCTTGGTGCATTTATACCCTCAAGATAAAGTGTTGGTTCCATCTCCTGGTGCTGATGGTATTATTACAGGCCAGTTCTTACATGCATCAACAATAGCCTCATGACACATAATCATGTCTCATGCGCATGGCATTCACCATGCACATACAAGGGCTTCAAAATTCTATATTCTATACCTGCTCATAAGTGAGTATGAATTGTCTACAGTTCTATACATAGTACTTGGACAATCAAGATAGAACATGTCAATTCTGTATCACATTGGCACTGGAGTTTTGTTGGTTACTTAATCTTCGCAAGAGGTTTAAATGTTAATGTGGCAGATGCTGACTAGACCAGTAGCATATTTTTGATGAGGTAGATCATATGTGATTTTGTGTCCCATGTGAGTTCTTTCACATGTACATGGACATTGGAGTTTATCATGCATAGATGGAGGTTTTAAGGATCTCTACCTGCTTTTAAGATTTATACCTGCTTATGTTACTTGCTTGCATGGAGGATATCTTGATCATTATGAAGCTTGTGGAGTTATTGGCTATTAATAGGTTCCAAACATAATAGAGTGATAATCTAGGGTGTTGTTTGTGAGTCAATAGGTAAATGGTGGAATTTTAGGCCTTCTTTCTAACTGCATGTATTTGGATGTTGTGGGCATTTTTTTTTTGTTTTTTTGTTTTCAAATCAACAAGCTCAATGTCCAGTGTTTAGTAGGTGAAGTCAGGATTTGATCCTAGGTCTGGGGCTTGACTCCCGTCATGCTGTACATTTACTTAATAAAATTTTAACTGGGTGTTCACTTCTTTGTGAGCTCTATATAATAAGCTATGATCCCATGGCTCCTTAATGTGCTTGGTATATCTAACATGAAGATAATAAGATAATAGGATATCAGTGGATAGAGAGTTGCGACATGGATATTTCTAGAATGTAGTGTACTGAATAGACACTTATAGTAGCATGCAAACAAATCGTACTACAAGGAACTTTGTGAAATGTTAATAACCTTAACCAAATTTGGCAAGTTACTAGTATTGCAAAAGATAGCTTAAAAAACTTAAGGTAGAATTATGGTATCAGCTTATGGAATATTGGATCAGTATCAATAATTGTCTCTTGATTCAGTAACTGAAGGGTTGTGCCCCTGTTCCTCTTTTGGTAACTACCTATGCATCTTGGTTAATGAGGATGTCCAATTATTGCAAGGTTTATGACAAAGAAACTCTGGAGTCTGGAAAACCTGAAATAGGTTTCCCATTGTATTTCAATGTGAGAGGCTGCAGCTCATGCCTCTCTTTGGGATGCTTGTAATGCTCAAATTTTATATTTAATGAAATCATTATTAATTATCAAAATAAAATATTTGCATGAATCTAGAATGTGGATACAACATGATCACCAACATGTTCATCTTCAAAAAATGGGTGTCCTTTTTAAGTGGGGTTGTGTTTATTTATCATCAATGGAGACAAAGCTGAACAATACTGGCAAATGCTGCTGGTTTGCAATGTAACACTAATACCCCATATTTTTAGAATTGGTGACTCTCTCTGAATTCATAACTTGTATGGGCATTATCCTGGATGATGTCAATTTTAATGTAGCTATGTAAATTACAATGGCCATAGATATAGAGAAGTTACTTTTTTTTTACCCAGAAGATTCAAATTGAACCTTTGCTCTGAAAAGTTATCTCCAGATGATTGATATAATGGCTATGTTTGTTTCAATATAAAATTGACAGAAAAACTTTCAGGCTGATTTTTTCCCCTTTTACAATGAAAACTTTCTTTTCTCGTCAAATAAATTAGAAGAGGTAGGCATTTTTTGTTCATCATGTAAGACAAATACTAGCTGAAATAATTTATTCTGAAATTGCATGGTGTTCCAATAAAAGCTGCTTTGCGTATGAATGCATTTAACATAGATTAAAGTCCTGTCAAATGCATGAAGATTAAATGTGATTCTCTGTTCTCTTTTGAGTACTTATTCCTTTATGAGCTTGCTTGAGAAAGAGATTTATATCTGCAGTCTTTCTTCTGCAGATGTTCGGACCCAGGCCATGTATCAACTTTTAGATTCTGGGTTCATTGGATTGATATTTTCTTGTTTCAGTGAAGATGCTCACAAGGTCTGCTTTGTAATTTATGCTATTTTATGAATCTAATATTGCAACTGGATTTCTAGGCATTTGTTGTAAACATTCTGGCAATTATTTCAGGTTGGAAGAATCCAGGTCATTGCGTTCCAGTCCTTGGATGGGAAGCAGAAGCATGTGTCAAGACCAGTTTCTGTATCCCCTGTTAATAGCAGTTCAATTATAGAGGTAGACTCATCTTGGAATTCTTCAGAGAATGTTGCAACAAGATCTGGCTCTGTCAGGACAGAAAGCCTTGAACAGGATACTGCTGATTCAAGAACTACCATGAGACCTTCTAAAGTATGTATAAACCTCTTATGGTATTCCAATGCGTTCACTATTTGTTGTTTCAATTGAACTATAGAAACTGTGGCCGTTCATTAGGACAGTCATAAAATGATATATAGTGTCAGAGCTTAGCCAATTGCTATTGCTAACTGATATTTTAGACAGGACCATGCTCCATTTTTGTTCTAATCAGTCAATGCTGCTTGAAGTGTGAAATCCCATAAAAAGAACTACTTAAATATTATTTTTGGGTATGTATTTGGAATCTCATCAATCCCTGGAGGCTGATAATAATGCATGACCTATTGATAAAAAAAGTAATATTAGTAATGCGGGGCCTAGTTATCATTTATCAAAAATAATAATGCAGGACCTGATGCAAGGAGTATTAAGAAATATTTCAGATAGTTCACTATAGAACTTAAATGGAAAGCATATTGACAATACTAGCTAATTCTTTTTTCAAAAAGAAAAAAAAAACTAGCTAATACTTTGTTATTGGCCTGCTCTGGATGTTGACAATTCCAGCCTTTTCCTCTGGTCAAGCTTTACTTGTAATAATATACTAGATGCTAGTCTTCTTTTAGTTAGTCTTCTGATTATGAGTACTGTTATATGGTTGTATGGTTGTTTAGGGTGTAGGAAGAGCATCAGACTTGGAAGGTTTTTTTGCTCATGCTGATGTCAACTATCTTGGGAAAGAGAAAATGGGAGGAAACTACCATGCTGACAACCTACAAAATGCCATTGTTGATGTAGACTCCATGGACATGACTGCAAGTATGCAGGAGGCAATGCACCGGTCAAATTTGGACATGAGGTATTACATGAGTATGTACTTGATCACCTGATAACTGTTTCATTCTTTTTTCTTGCTTTTATTATGTCCAATGTTCTGATGTTGCAGATGTTATTCAGGTGACTTTTTTTTTTTTTGTGGCGGACTTCTTTCCACTTATCATGATAAGAACCCACTTTTAGATCCCGAAGGAAGGTGAAAAGTATCTAATTGCAATTGCAGTCTTCTAAATTGGTGCCATGTAGACTTAAATAATAACCTAATAAGTTCAAGGGTGTGTGTTAGAGATTAGGTGGGGGAATTTAGAATATCTAGGGAATTTAGAATGTTCTATAATGCCCTTAAAGAAAATTTTCAAGCTTTTGAGAAAATAAATTTTTGTATATGCATAACCACACATTTGTATACATATAATCGAACATAGACATAGAAAAAAGGTTCACTAGTTGCATCAAGTAGAAACTTCCTTGCGTGACCTGTTATGTGCCATGTGGAAGCATATTCCAAGCCATCCACCAAGTACAGGACCTTCTAGATTAGCAACCTATTCAAGCATCCAGTCCACGTCAGCTTTTTTTCCTACCTTTGGTTAGTGTTTTTAATGAATAATATTAGCAGTTTAAAGTTTCTATTATCTTAATATCAAACTTGCCTAAAATAATAAACATCATGGTGAAGACAGCTTATTGGGAGTAAATGAAAATTTATTAAATCAAAAAAGAAGAGTACAATCCAAATGGTGACGAGGTGTCACCACTGCTCACACAACAAACTAACTCTTGATAAGAGCAGACATTAATCCAAATTACAACCGCTGAGTTTCTAGAATATTCCAAAAATTCCTCCCCATTTCAGATCTGCTGATTTGATCAAATTCTGGTAGCACCCAAACCCAATCCACTACTAGCTTCCCAACCAGAGCAACTAGTGTTTCAGTGTTCTTTGATCTGTCCTCAAAGAGTCTTCTGTTTCTTTCATTCTAAAGAACCCAGTACACTGCAAAATGAATACAGCTCCACACTATCCTTGCTTTCCTGCTGTTGTTTACTAATTGTCTTCTATTTCTGTTGATTTATTAAGAGGATTGGCCACAATTTCTAGCTTTACCCATAGAAAAAACCATATTACTACTACTTGGCTAGAACTGAGACAGATCAAAATTTTGTAACGTATTGGCCCATATTGGTTGATACATATTGTATCGGTGACCCATCGATATGCGAAATACATGGAGTTTTGGGGTAAGAGTAAGACTTCTTTCAGGGGGTAGCGAGGCCTTATACTGACTCCCCTGAACCTGTTTTAAAAAACCTAAAAAAAAAATAAAAGCATGTGATGTTAAAGTCCGATATGCCCTGTCTGGCATATTGAACTGAATCGATACTTATTGGAAATAGGGACATTGGAACTCAACTTTGATGGGTGCAGCATTGGAAACCTGGGACCATTAGTCATAGGGGGTGTTAGATATCACCATGGAAATGTTATTATGAGTTTCACAGGGCCAATTGGACAAGGAAATTCACAAAGAGCTGAGATGTCTGCACTTGGGCACTTCGAAATGTGGTTAGAGAAACTATTTCATTAGCACCCAATCTGAACCATTTATTCAGATGGAAACCCTTCTTGGCTATGTAATACCAGATGCCCTTGCAAGAAGTGGAGTATCCAGGAATCAACTTTTGTGGGTGACATCGGGTCTGGGTTTTGATGTAAATCCATGATAGTAACAAAAAATTAAGGATGTCAGTCAGCTTGAGCTGTTTGTATCGTGTTGTCTGTATGTGTCTGGATACAGAGATGTTTCTTATGATTAATACCAATCATAGTTTCTAATTAAAAAAAAAATGAGAGAAGTGGTTATTGGGCAGGGATAGGAGAAATTACAGAAGTGGGAGAGGCACCTTGAATGGATGCTTGATAGAAGTAGGGGTTTCTTGTTGGGAAAACTTGAGCATTCTGATGTAGTTTAGGTTTATTTTATTTTTATGCAGTTTGGGTTTAAATTTTGTCTCCATTTTTTCCAATTTTAGGTGTTTGTTTGACCCTTCTTGTCTATACAAGTCCAGATTTGTTGTTTCTGAAAAAAATGCATGATCTAGTTATTTTAGGTGCAAAAAGTGGGCTTTCAATTTTGTCTCTGCTAATTAGGTGATTTTGGGTAATAGTGGTGCAGAATATGTCAGGAAGGAAATTCCTTTGATAGTCTCGCCAACATCATCTCTTTTAAAGCTCGATTCTCCTTTAACTTCATTCATGGAGTTGCAGCGGGTATTGTTTGAGGAGGAGAGGGCAGCATATAACCAAGCCATTTTACAGAATATGCGGTAAACAAATGATACCCGACCACATGCTTCCATACCTAAAGTATTTTACATGCCCATTTAGGGGTTATTTGCCAATATGCATGATTTTATTTTTTTTAAAGCAAAGTCATGCATAAGCATCCTCTTAGTGGCTTTATCATCATCATTTATTTATTCCATTTGTCTCAATCTCTAATTTTAGGGATGGGAAGATACATCCCCTCGCCTTCATCCATCACACATCAACATACCAGGCTTCAATGTGCAAGTTAATGGAGTATTGGTTAGGACAAGTCCTCTTATTTTTCTCTTCTTTTATTATTGTATCTGAACATTTCATTTCGTTTCAATGCTTTATGTTTTTATTATATATATTTTTAGAAAGGCTCACTCATTTATAGTCATACTAGAATTAATCGATTAGATCACATTTTCTTTTAACTGCTGCTTTTTTATCACTATTAACTACGTCTTTCGATTCCATTTGCAGTTTAAGTCCTGCTATAAGTGCTCTTCAGGACCGTTTGAGAGAAAATGAAATTAGGGTACTGAATCCCATACTCTCTAGAGAAATCTCACTTCAACTTCTGCAAAGACATTAAAGATGGTTATTTTGCTTCATGGCAAGGCATATGATGTACTTATTTCTTTTTTCCCTTTTTTTTGGGGGGGCGGGGGGAGGGGATAATGAATTATCCTTTATCCAAAAGAAAGAAAAAGGAAAACGAAGTAAGAAGGAAACTGCTGGTGAATCCTAGCTCTTGGAGCTATGATTCAGTTTGGAAGGTTGAAAAGGGGAAAAAGAAAGAGGTGCAACCACCAGGTGAAAAGGGCAAAGTCTGAACTAGATGGTCACCCAATTAAGCCATTTTTACCTGGAAGGAAGTGTACCCACCAAATGTTTGGACCCAACACTTTGGCCTAATAGGACTTTGCCCAGCATGTACTGTGATGCCATTGATATACCATGTAACCGATAGTGTTTGCAGTTATGCTGTACTTTATCCATATTTTAAGGTAGGGCACTGATATGCTTTTCTGAAAAAACAGTTGGCCATGCTGACGGAGGAAGCTAAGACATTGGAGATCGATGCAATCAGAGGGAGTGAATCAAATATGGAGTCTACTAGGAATTATCCTACTCATGGGCATCGGGGCAGTCCACAACTGGGTCAGAGGGATTCTTATAATTCTTCAGACTCGACTAGTCAGAGGTCTCCTGTTGGCATCAGTAGCCGGAGTAGAAAAGGTTCTTAATGTAAGACATTCATGTTTCCTTTTGAGGCATTATGCAAGTCTTGTTTCTTGTGCTGCACCTCCCCTTCTTTTCCCTTGTTTTTGTAACTTGCAGATGCTTGGTAAGATCTAAGATGCTCAAATTGTACTATATTAGAACACTATTTAGGGGTTGAAATATGGTTGTTCCATATCTTGTAAATGAAAGATTCAGGATTCAAACACCTCTCCTCTTCCACCCCCTTTTTTCTTGAAGTTGGGTGGAAAGATTAAAAAGGGGCGACGCCCATGTACAAAGGGCCATGTCTTTTATGACAAAACTCCTCAAACTTCAAGAACTACTTGAATGTTAATTTCAGTTTGGTTTGCAGGGTTATTACTGATCAAATAATTGCTTGATATATTATAGCTATTCCTACATGATAATCAGGGAAATTATCTTATTTGGCTGTAGTTCCTATCAGGCAGAGAGTTCTGATTCACTATTGCAAATGAGAAGAGTGCAAATTCTGATTTACTTTTACTTGGGGGTTTATATTTACTTTGGGTTCATCTTCACTGCAATCAAAGAAAATAAGGTAAAGGTTGAAGCAAAAGTTAATTAGAATTTACACTCAGACTTTTGCACCAATACAAATGAAATTGCACTGCAAATCAACCAGGTCCAACCGTCCAAGGAACACAACTATATGCACATATTGTTAGAAGCGTGTGTCACAGGCCTTGTTTGCCAGCATTGCGAGCAGACGGTTCAGCTCAGGATTAGAATTTGTAGGCCCAAAGTACTGTTGGGGTAGGTGTCAGCTTGGAATTGATGCCAATTCACTGGTGGGCATTAGTGCATAGTGTGGGTTGTTGATATTTTGAATATTTATAACTTTGCAATGGAAATCAGAAATTTGTATTGGGCCTGTCTGTATTTTTCTGCAATTTGGGTTAGTCTTGGGTACAAAAGTTTGGGTTTTTGTTTTATTTATTTTTTCACGTGGGTTCAGTTTGGAAGGAATACAAATACAAATTTGTAGAATGCAAAACTTTGCATTTTATATTGTACTTTTTCAAAATGGGCTAATCGGTTAATCCGATCCCAGCCTGGACATTGAATCCAACCTAAATGCATCACATTTCAGTATGGGTTGGGCTCCGATTACAGTTTGGACATGACCTTGGGCTAAGTTCAGGTTCAGGCCTTAACCCCAATTTTTAGGGTTGGGCCTGGGTTGACCTGACCTTAAGAGCTATGTGATGGCTAAGCCTGTGATGCTAGCATTATTTTGATAGGAGACTTGAGAAAGATCTAATTTATTTGATAATAATTGGGTCAGTCTTGACACAAAGCGATAGATGCATCCATTATGCTTAAGGTTGTGTTTGGCTTATTAGAAAGTAGGAGAGAACCAAAAAGCTGAGGGAAAAATCTTAAAAATTTACCTAACACAGCTTTCTTAAGCTATTCCTTCTGATATTTTAATTTAATTGCTCTTTTTGTCCTCTTCACCTGTGGTTGTGGTAATAATTATACAACCCTTGGTGAGATTTATAATCATCAAAGTCTTTACGATGGAAAGAAGGTTGCTCGCCTTTCAAAATAGGATTTATTGTTGATGTTGAACTTTAGGGCCCAGATCTGCTGCAATCATCTCAGCATTTTCTTTCTACCATGGCAGCATCTGGTTGCAGCAGATGTGAAATCAGTCATAAAGAACTCTGTAATTTGAGCCCTTGAAATCCACATCAACAACAATACCAAGAAATATTCTACTTGTTATGTGTTCAACTAATGCATTAAGCCTTAAATTTGGGAAACAGTTGAAAGGTGTTAGATCATGTGCATGTGCAAGCATGTGCTCATTCATGTGGATTGTACTGGTGGTAGATGAGGTATTCACCATTCTTATCCTTTCACCATGACATGCTCTGTAACCACAATGATGATATTCTCTTCTTTTCCTTTTTCTCCATCTCCGGGATTGATCATAATGATGGCACCATTTGGTCCCTCCTCAGTCCTCACAGTCCCCTGTCTCTGTCCCTCCAATCCTAGGAATTGCATGGATCACCTTTACTGAAGACACTCAAATGGAAATGGGTCTCTCTTGGCTCTTCCATATTTTCCTTCACTTTCTTAGGCTTCTAATGTTAACTGAATTCAGTCACAAACGCAAACGAGAGGAAAGAGTTCACTTTTGCTACAACATGGTTTTAGCCACATCATGGCTACCACAGTGTAGCAAAAGTGGTTTGGAGAAGAAAAAGGGGGAAAGAAGAGTAATTGTCAGTGTTTTAAAAACCCTCTTAGAGGCCAACCCTGTTTGATCGTTTGGGTTGAGTGGGTCAACCCATGATGTCATATGTTTGTGTATGCAGAAGATTTGTATAACAAATAGAAATATTTCAAGTTTGCAATAAAATATAAAACTATTATTAATAATGATGGAAATGGCCAGAAAGGGTAGAAAAATATAAAAAAAAAGTACAGAAAATTGAGCATCCTCTAATCTTACTTATTGATCACATTAAACAAAGTAAATGCAACAAATAAAAAGTATTGTTGTTAATTTTTAAATGGATAAAAATGCCAAAAAAAAGATGTCTAACCTGTAGGTCTGTTCACAGGCCGAGTTTTGGGCTCGGGCTTGGCCCATGAAACATTTTACACTATTTTGGATTGGGCCCATTCAAATTTTGGCAAAAGCTCAACTCGAATCCAGCCTGTGAAGGGGTCCACTAACCTGTGGGTTTGACCCACTGATTGGGTCAATAGGTTAATGGTTCAATCATAGTCAAACCCATGCAACGGTTTAATCAACTGAGTCAACATCGAGTTGAAAACATTGGTATTTGTAGATTCAATTTCATTTAACCACTTAAAGAAATGACACAAAACTCTAACTAACATTCAACAACCAATCATGTTAATTACCTAGTTCACACATGATTAGGAATTAGTTAATATATAATTTACAGGGCAGTTATTTCTAAACTTAGAAACATATGTCGATGTCATTGATTAAATCTAGGTTACCCAGTTTTCGAGTATTCTAACTTTTTGAAATTATTGGGGATGCCGTGGAATATAAAAGTGGTATGAAAACAGAGAACTCTCCTTGTTCCATATTACTTCATTGAATGTTCCTCCATGCCTCCTCAAGTTGACAAAAGCACCCTTATCCTTATTGAGAAGGCCAATATGCCCTTCCATGCCATCAAGGCATGAACACAAGTAAAATGGTCCCTGGAGGAAAATGCAACTTGTTCTGAATCTAACTTGGGAATGGTTATTTTTGCTTGATCACTCTCATTGGCCTAATAGTTCCATATTGGATGATAAATTTCTTCTCTGAAATGTTTAGGTAAATTTAATTGGAATGATTTCATTACAGATGATTTCCAAAGGGCCCATATATATAATAGGATGTGATGGATCTTATATTGAGATATATCATTCGACAAATTTGTCTGTCCTGGAGATTTCCCAGACATGACCTAGAGGGTGGTCCAGCCCTTCTGGTCACTACCCAATCTCTGTACTGAGTACTGACAAGAACATGGAAAGATGGAGAGAGAGAGAGAGAGAGAGCATCTGGATATATTCAAATGGTTTTATGGATGGAAATGTGTCTTTACACCACATGAACTTTCTTAATTCCTACATCCATACCTCTTAATCTTAGCTTTTTTCCTGTTTGTCTCCATAAAATATTTACCTACGTTGCGTTTCTTCTATAAATTATATGAAAATAGAGTTTCTCTTTCATTAGTAAGCTGTTTTATAAATTTTCTGTATGTATGTAAAGTATGTATTACTGAATTACTGATGAATAACATGAAACAAAATAGATGTATGTCTTGGAGCTGCCTCTTTCCATGATTGTATGTCCTCTCAGGAGTCAGAAGGTTTTCCATATGATGAATTGGAGGACTAAACATAAGCCCTTTTGAAATTTGTCCATTTTTCACTATGTCATGCCTTGTGTTTTTAGTAATTGTAGGAAAAACGAATTTTCTGTTAAATGATTCTTTTCTCTCTGTGTCATGGGGTTGTCAGTTTGGCCACGCTTGTCTAGTCTTCTTTACACATAATAGAAAGATTGAACCATGGAAGTTTGCAATTTGGATGGCTCTCAGGATGAAAATTTCCCTCATATCTGTTTCCTACTAGTTTGAGTTGAACTATCAATGTCTTTCTTTCCAGAATTCATGCTGTGGGTTTTACTGGTGCTTCATCTTCAGCTTCAAAAATGGTTCTAGGCTTCTAGCCCAGAAGAAAAAGGATTTCGGGGGTTGGGGCACAACCGGAGCCTTGTCCAGATCTACACTAGGTTTGAAATAACTCACCCAAACATTGCAAGAAGCAGGTGGCTGGGCTAGGTTGTTCTGTAATCTCTGTTACAATGAGAGTTGAAGAAATCCCAACTGAAAATCAAGTCAGATAAAAGCCCAACTGAAGCTGGGAAAAGCAAATTCTGTTTGGCAGAACATTTAAAAATTGCCACGCCTTAGCACCACCCAGACCCAGTCAGTATTCAGTAGTCATCCACCATTTGAACAGAGTGGTTTAACTTATCAGTGGAGTTCAAATTTTTTGTCTAATGTACTTTCTAACTAAAACAAAGCTGTCAAAAATAAATATTTAGAATTGTATATGCACTCGTGAACAACAGTTGCATGTACATGAAAAGATTTGAGCAAGTATTTGAGATTTTAGTGGGGGGATGATGTGTCCATGGACAAGTAATGGAGGATTGAGTTTTCCAATACATTTGCTTCTGTGCAGTACTGCAATTTTTGCTGGGTTTGCTAACTGGAATTGAAACCAAAAGGAGGAATCATAAGATTCTGCAGAGTAAAAGAAAAGTGTGAAAACTGAGGTCAGTAAGAAACTGTGCTGTATAAAATATTCAAATAAGATAAACTTCTTCTGTACTCTGAGCAGTACAAATCCTTGTAAACAAGGGAGAGGATTCCATCTTTTTTACCACCCCACATTTCAATGATCAAGCATCTCCATATTTCCTCGTTTTTTTAGCTTCAAGTGGTAAGAACTAAGAAGTGTCATGCTTCAGCTGCATTTGACGACCCACCAGCTCTGGTTTTGGATGGGAATCCCAGAAACCAGACCGACGAAGATACCTCAAAAACAAGAGAGAGAAAGAAAGAGAGAAGAGAGAGAGATGAAGGGTCTCTATCAGTGAATTGGTATGCCAGACGTACTGCTTGATGTGTTGGGGTTAGGGTCCAATGATCCAAACATGCAGAGAACCTACCTGGTCATCATGTATTTCTACTTCGCCTTTTTTTTTTTGGTGTGGTGGTTTTGTAATTGGACCGTCTTGGGTTTCGGGTCACTGACTTGTAGGTGAGGTGAGACCGGGACCTATGCCTGTCTCATGTTAAGTTGATTGGGACCCACCGTCGAACACTCGTACTGCATTTTTGTGGTTACCAAACTACCAATTGGTCAGCTCTACGTACGTCTTGGCCCAGGGCTTAGGAGCCTAGGACTAGCGGTTGCAAAGAATCGCATCTTGCTTGCGGTGGGCTCGGGTTCCAACTATTTAACTCGGTACCGCTCCGATAAATTACCCGATATCCGACTGTGGCATCTTATCGCGAATCCGCGATCGGACTTTCGGTTGTTAAGCCCCCGTTTGCGAGTGTTTATTTTACAACGGGACTACAGTCAATACACTAATAAGCACTTTTATGTGTTTGGGAAACTTATATCTATGTTTATATTATTATAAAAAGTATGAACCCGTCTTGTATTTTTAAAATTATTTTGACTAAAATATTCTTCTTTTGAAATGTGTTCCCTCTTTATTGTGTGGGTAGAAAATATAATTTAAATACTATTATTAAGTTCATTCAATTTCCTTTTATTAATCTCACATTTAAGGCATTAACTCCCATTCTCTTTCATTGAATTATATATTTATTTTTTATTTCTTATAACTAAATTCTATTAATTAATTTTTTCATTAATCCCATTTCATTTTTATCATCAATTCTACTAATTATTACATAACAAAAGTCTATCGGGAAACAAAACCATAATTTTGTTTAGGTGGTGATTAAGAAATAAATAAAAATGTCTAAAGAAAATAAATAAAATATATAAAAAATTTGGGCAGATATAAGATAAATAAAAAATATTTTTATTAATGATAAAAATGGAATATAGAATTTAAAACCAACTAGAAATAAAATCATTTTTTAATTCCCTCTCATTAAAGTTCCATATATAAGTTATTAACTCTCATTCTCTCATCAAATCCTATATTTAAAGTATATCTGTTTCTCATCATTAAATTCTACTAGTTAAATCTAGAACATTAATTTTAATAGTATAAAAATCAATATTTAGAAAATTAATCTATACTACTATAAAAGTTGTCAATAGCTCCCCATGGTTTCTAGAATTTTTTTGACTAAAGTACCCTTATTTTTTGAATTTGGTTTCTCTCTATTGTGAGGATAGAAAATATAATTTGAATATTACTTTTTAATACATTTTATTCATTCATTAAATCCCACTCTCTCTCATTGAATCCTATATTTAAGTTATTTTTGTCTATCATCATTAAATTCTATTAATTAAATCAATGAACATTGATATTAATAATATAAAACCCATATTTTAATCAACTAAAAATGAAACTCATTTTCTAGGTAACAAATAAGTAGTTATACCGTTCAGGTCAAATAGGTGAACCAATTATACCATAATTAAACACTAAAAATTTAAAAATAGATACAAATACATAAATAAAAATTAGAAAATTTTAGTAACATCTTTAATATTATATATTTGCCATACATATTAAATAAAAATAGGTATATGGAATGCAATATTTAAAACTGATCCATAAATGAAACCATTTTACTTCTTGAGTGATGGGTCAATGTTTTAGCCATTCACATCAATAGGTCAAACCCATGATATTAAAATTGAATAATAAATTTAAAAATATAGAAATGAAAAAATACTATAATTAAATACTAAAAATTAAAAATAGATAAAAATACATAAATAAAAAACTAGAAAAATTTTAGACATATCTTTAATATTATATATTTGACATATTAAAAAAAATAGGTATGATAAAAAAAAAGTATTTTAATTAATAATGGAAATGGAATGCAATATTTACAAATAATCAACAAATGAAACCATTTCCCTCCTTGAGTGGTGGGTCAATGGTTTTATCATTTAGACCAATGGATCAACCCATGATGTCATATAGTAAAATATCATTTTTTCTAAAACTAGAAAAATACAAAAGATTATAGAAAATACATAAAATAGAAACTAGACACATCTCTAACATTATATATTAATTCATATTAAAAAAGATAAGTGTGATAAACAAGAATTACTTTTATTAATGGTGTAGTGAAATAAAAATTTAAAACCAAATGAATAAATTGTCCAAGTAAAATGGGTCAGCCCATGTTGTTATAATTGAATAATAAAATTTAAAAAGCATAGAAATACAAAAAATAGTAGAAAATTTGGCACATCTCTAATATTATATACCATCATATTATTGAAAAAAAGAAGTGTGATAAATAAGATTTATTTTTATTGATGGTGGAAATGGAATACAAAAAGTAAAATTGTCTTGAAAATGAAAATGCTTTCCATTCAAGGAATGGTTCAGGAATTCAATAGTGTAGGTTAACACATGATGTTATAATTAAATAATAAAAATTTTAAAATAGATGGAAATACTAAAATTTATAAAAAGCAGAAAAAGTTCATAGAAAAATTAAGACATCCTTGATATTATACATTGATCACATTGTATAAAAAAAAATTGTTTTATTTATAAAATGAAAATGGAGTACAAATTTTAAAATTTACATAAAAATAAACCCATGTTTTGTGTTATGTCAAATGGGATATAGCTCATGATATCATTATTATTGTTATTAAAATTCTTGATATCTAAAATTGTCACATGCAATGCACGTACACATTTACTAGTTTTTGAAAAAGTGCTTATTGCATTTTTAGCCTATTTTTTGACCCATAATGTAATAATGTAATTTTCAAAATACCTATACTAAATGTGAATGAAGTGCTTTTCACCAAACACTCATAAGCGCTTATTAGGATATAAGATAAGCACTTATTTTTCAACAAGTAACTAAAAGGTGGCTGGACTGACTGAGTTGAATGGCTTATTGATTTGTTTCTTTGATGATTATTAAAGCCCATTCGTTTTTCATTTGGTTCTTTACCTGGGTAAGTGAACCTGTGTTCTCTTGTTTTTCAAGTAAATAAAGCAATGATAATTTTAGCTATAAAAATCATCATTAAAAGGGGTAATTTTGTTCCATCATGTAATGGCAACTTTCCCTGAGGTGGGAAAATTACTTAGCAATTCGAGAGATGAGATGCTTAGGGAAAATAATTTTTTATGGACCCTACATGAATCTAACAAACGAGCATGGGTATTTTGGTTAATGGGAACTTCCATTGATCAATTTTCCCCCTTCAAAATCTAGGAAAAAAATCGGGCCTAATATAGATATTGGACATTTTATGATATTTTGGTTAATGGGTATTTTATGATCTATACCAAAACCAAGAAAAATATTCACTTTACATAATGTAGATATTGGATAAACTCCATACTCCTAATTACTACATTATAGGATAAGTTTGATCCACCAAAAGCCAAAATAATAAACAATTCAGGACTTATTGTTTTTGGATAAGTTATTCATCTAGAAGTTATATAGGCAGGTGTCCATTATATTCTTATATTGTTTTTTTCAATGCCTTTTTCTCCAGGCCTTTCAGAGCACCTATAATTGGTTGTGGTTAGATGTGTAAATTGGGTCATGCTACTAGTGGCCTAGCACGATGGTTCATAGGCCATGTCGGGCTTGGGGTTTCAAGTCTATGGGTCAGACTGAGCCAACATGATAGTGCGACCCATGGGCTTGCATGGCCTAGCGTGCGGCACGACCCAACCCGTAGGCCTGTAGTGGGCCGAGTGCGGCCCGCCCAAAGAATTAGTTATTGGAGACCCCCCCAATGGCTAGTTTCAACTTTTTGGGCCATTTTTTTACAGAAATACCTCCAACAACTATAAACAACTATATAGGTGGGTATTTATGTAGTTTGGCTTTGGGGAGAGATAAAATGACAATAATGCCCCCTAACAACTATATAACAACTAA
Source organism: Nelumbo nucifera (assembly GCF_055504915.1). Taxonomy (NCBI): domain Eukaryota; kingdom Viridiplantae; phylum Streptophyta; class Magnoliopsida; order Proteales; family Nelumbonaceae; genus Nelumbo; species Nelumbo nucifera. The sequence goes on from NC_142650.1 coordinate 25,673,798, forward strand.
TTTAGAGGGGTATTTAGGTAAAGTGATAAATGATTTTATAATAACCAAAATACCCCTCTTAATAAATAAAAAATGACTAGTTTTTAGGGTATTTTTGGAATTAAATTATTTTAAATTCATATAAATAGCCTTATCCTCCACTATTCTCATCACATCAATTCTCATATTTTCTTATACTCTCTCAAATCTCAATCTCTCATACATCATACTCTCACATATACTCTCATACTCACTCTAGTCTCTAATTCTCAACTCAATTCAAGTTTCAACAAGAAAAAGGCTTGCTTGGATATCTCAAGTTAGCAATTTGGGAGACTTGGAGGTTTCAACCGTTGAAATTAAGTTGAGATTCCGAACCAACAATTTGACTAAGTGCAATTAAATTAATTTTTATGTTTTTATAGTTAAAAATGGTCGGTTCCTCCTCTCACTCTTGACACTAATTCTCCAACATGGTCAATGTCGACGATGTCGATGTTCAATCGCAGTATGATAGTGTTAGCGCTAATATGGATGTTGTTGATATTACCAATGTTCCCACCCCATATTTAAAATAGAGAAGGTTGAGGGGAAGGGAAAGAGAGCCGTTTGTCAAAAATTTAAGTGTGACTTTAACTACAGTAGTAGTGGGGGTACTGTCCACTTGGGTAGACATTTGAGACGCTATATGATGAAAGAAGAAGAAGAGAAAGAAACATCACAAGCACAAATAGGAAGTGAAATTTTTGGTACTTTTAAATATTCCCAAAAAAGAATGAGGCAAGAGTTAGCAAAATATGTTGTGCATGCTAAACATCCATTTTTATTAGCTGGAGATACTAAACTTGAAAAATTTTTATGTAGGTCTTTAAATACACAATTTAAAAAAGTTTCTAAAAATACTATTAGAACAAACGCTTTAAAAAATTTTTATTCATACAAAAAATTAATTTCTATGTTATCAAATTTTAATTCTAAAGCTGTAATTTCTTCTGATATTTGGACATCTAGATTTAATATAAGTTATATTTGTGCTACTAGTCATTTTATTGATGAAAAATGGTTTTTACATAAAAGAATTTTAAGTTTTACTAAGCTTGAATGGCCACATGCTGGCCTAATTATTGCTGCAAGTATTTTAAATACTTTATATATTTATGGAATTGAGAATAATTTTTTTATTAGTTTTGATAATGATTGTAATAATGATTAAGTAATAATATTTTAAAATCTCAATTAAAACCATACTTAATATTAGATGTGCATGTTACATATTAAATTTATGTATTCAAAATGCTTTAAATATTATTTCTCATCATATTTCTAAAATTAGAAATTGTATAATATATATTAAAAGTTCTAGAGCAAGAAAACAAGAATTTAAATATTTATGTCAAAATTATGGCTTAAAATATAAGTATTTTGTATTAGATGTTCAATATAGATGAAATTCTACATATTCTATGTTAGAAAGTTGTATTGCTTACAAACAAATTCTTATTGATTTTTATAATGCAAAAATGCCACATGATATTATACTTGAGGAAGATTAGAAAATGGTAATTTGTATAAAAGATTTTTTACAAATTTTTTATGATGCAACTAATGAATTTTCGGGTGTTTATTACTCAACTAGTTGCCTTTGAGTTAATTGATTATTTATGATTAGTGATTTTTTTTTTTTGCAAAATATAGGAAAAATCCACAATTTGGAAGTATTATTGAAATAATGGAGAATAAATTTAAAAAATATTGGGAGAAAATTTCTCCCCTTTATAGCTTAGCTACAATATTAGATCTTATGATTATGAAAGATGGTTTAGAAGTTTTACTTGAATCATATTATGAAAATATGAATATTAAAATTGGAAATAGATAATTTATTATTTGAAATGTATAGTTTATATGAATTTCAAGTGGTAGGGCATAGGAAATTTTGTACAGGTGCAAGTTCCACTTCTAAAATAGCTATAGTATTAGATCCTAAGATTAGGAAAGATGGTTTGAAAGTTTTACTTGAATCATATTGTGAAAATATGAATATTGAAATTGGAAATAAATATGTATTAATAATTTATTATTTGAAATGTATAGTTTATATAAATCTCAAGTGGTAAGGTATAGGAAATCTTGTACAGGTGCAAGTTCCACTTCTGAAATAGCTAGTTCCAATAGTGGAAAAGACAGAATTTGGTTTCTAATAAATAAGAGGCAAAAATCTACAAATACTTCATCAACAAGCTCATTTACTGAACTTAATTTTTATTTACAAGGAAGTTTTTCTACTTTAGCTGATTCCTTCGATTTGGAGGAATGAGATAATTTTGATATTTTATCCTGGTGGAGAGGACATGAAAAAAAAAACCTATCCAATCCCTGCCTCCATGGAGCGTGATCTACTAACCCCTCTAGTGTTTACAGTTCCATCAAAGTATTGTTTTAGTGCAGGTACTAGGGTGCTGGACGACAAGAAAAGCTGCATGAATGATGAAAGTTTGATGATGTGCATTTGCCTTAAAGATTGGTTGGATGCTAAGGATATATTACAAGACAAATGAGAGCATGATATTACACCTGATGTTTCACTTGAAGTAAATGATGAAAATCAAGGAAATGATTAGATAAAGATGCAAGTGGAGGTAGAATTTTTTATTTTTTTGTATACTCAATATTTCAATTATTGTATTTTTTTCAATTTTATTTAAACTAGTTGTTATTTTTTCAATAATGTAATTTCTTATTTTCAATTTATAATTATATTATATTTTTTATATTTTATTCCATTTTTATATATTTCATACATCCATTGACCATTGTATTGTTTAAATTCAAGAAATAAAATTCCTATTTTTTTTTCAATTTATTGTCCATTTTGTATTTTGTTAATTATTTAAGTATTTTTTCATTTCTTTGTTAGATTTTTTATTTTTCCAATTTGTTCCCAAATTTCAAAGGAAAGTGAAATATTTTAGTTTTAGCGTTTACTTAGCAAAAAAAAAAAAAAAGAAAATCAAAATGTTAAAAAAAAACTAAAACTAGTTTGGCCTGGTTTGGCCTAGGCCCAAGGTTCAGCCCGTAGCTCAGCCTGAGACAATCCAGGCCCATGGCATGGCCTACAATCCACCTGACCTAGGCATGCGGAACGACCCGACCAAACACGGGCTTGTACGGGCTCAGACCATGGATTGTACCGGACCAACCCCCAAAGTATCCTAAGAAAGAAAAGCATGGTCTGACTCAATCCGTTGACTGACACAACATGGCCTGCACTTTACACGGGCTGCACGTGGGCCATACCGTGCTGACCCGATTTACAACTCTAGTTGTGGTGGTGCCAAAATCACATAACTTTCACATTAATTAACGGAGGGCCTATTTGTGGTGTCAAACGGGGCCATCTAGATATGTTTAAATAGTTTTAAAAACCATCGAATATCTATTTTAATTAATTTAGTAAAAATAAAAGGTATATTCAAGTAACTAATTCTATATAAATTGATTGATCAGTATAATTTGAAAACAAAATCAGAATATAAATAGGAAACGGAATAATCAAACACTCCGGTAGTCCGGTCCAATTTTATTATAGTTTGGATGGAATGTAATTAATATAAAATGTGTTTTACGTTGATAATGGATGTAAATGCAATTTTACTACTTTCATAAAAGCGATGTAAATATTTACATCGATAATCTTACTTGTCATTTACAAATTGAAACCGATGGCTGTACAACTGCATCAGTGTATTTTACTTTTATACAGAGTAAACAAATTAGAGGAAAGTGGGCCCAAACTTCAGAACTGCTCATTAATGCATCCATGGACCCAAACCCTAGCCTTAGCCCTAGCAATTGGGGGATAGGGATACATAGGGTAATTGAACAATCAGGCACTGAAAGACACCATCGAAAACCGAAACCGTATACATTGCACGCACCTTCACGAAGAGGCCGACGCCGATCCGATCCACCACATCGGTCATGACTTACTCGTTTCTATTTTCTATCTCCCGAACCAAATGTTGCAACTTATTCCTTGAATAAGAATAAAAAATAATTATAATGTGTAAGGCTCCCAAAGCTTAACTTAACATTAGGGGTGTCGGCGGTTCAGATTAAGCACCTCTTTGTTTTCAGGTAACTCACTTAGTGTTCTTTTCTGTTTTCAGGTAACCCACCCATTAACATTAATACATCATGGCAGGCATTGATCATTGAAAGCTTGAGCATAGGTGTGTATCATTTGGACACAATCACAATCCAACGAATTGTTTGTAAGTGGTAAATCTCTTGCCTGGGCTGCATCCTTTTCAGTTTTCAATGAGATTAAAAAAGTAGATCATTGAAAAATATAATTGACGACCTATTTCTAAGCTGAAAGAATTAGGCCCCGCGTTTGGGACAGTTTTGCATTTGTGGCGAGTTGCATTAATTGATTTGTTACGGTTTGCAATAATAGGATTTGGAATTGGAATCAGAATTAGAATGGGTTATTTCGATTTCAGCTGTTTGGTTGGGCAGAACTGGAATCCCATTTTCATTCCTACTGGAATAGCACCATTCCTTGCCCCTCCTTCAAGAATAAAATCTAATTTCTACTGATTCCAATTCTCATTTCCATTCCTGTCTAAACCAAACAAACTATTCAAAATAGGCCATTCCAATTCCAACTACAAACCAAAGGGAGCCTGCATTTGAAATGTTTATGTTGACTTTCTAAATTTTCACCAAACACATTTTCATGGGTTTTGGGAGGGTTAAAGGGGTAGCTGCTAAAAAAAAAAGTCATCAAATGGCTATTTACTTTAGCCTGAATTTGCTCTTCTTGTAGTATTACTCGTTATCAACCTCACAACACATCTCAGTCACACACTGAAAACATCTAACATTCTATATTTATTATAGTATTTCATAGTACTTGATTACTGGACAGCTTAAGCTGAATCTTCAGCTCAGCCCTCCAAACGGAACCTTAATCTTGGACCAACTATGAGCGAGCCGTGCGGACCGGACCACACAGCCCCGAGATTCCTTTCGTATGGGGAATGCCAATTTAAGCCATCCATGAATTTCCTTGCTATATGTAGTTATAACTACCACCATCATTGGCCATTAAGGGAGCCTCTGATGTTGTCCGGTTTCAACTGGGTCCCACAAAATTATGTCTTCCCAGTCCCAGATTCCTATATACTTCAACTCAAATGTTTGTGCCACGTGTACAATGGTTGACTAGTACACGTCACCTGCCACTTGTCCCCTCATCGACATATGGGTTGGTGTCACATGTATAGCAAGATAGCTATAAACAGTTAAAAAGGAGCAATAAGAAATTTTGAGGTGCAATTTAATGTGACACGGGTGCTGCATGTACCTCCCCCGAACTTTCTCCCACCAATCTCTCTACTTCCTTTAACTAGTCTACAATCACAAATGTCAAGCACACAATTAAGATAGACAGAGATTATCTTTTCTTTTCTTTTGTTTTTTCAATGAGGTCTAGCTGCTTTCTAACCATTGGATTGGTATCAGATGATGGTACAAGATTGGGTGTGATGTGGGGTAGATTCCAATCTTCCTCCTCATGTGAAGGGGACCCTCAAGGCATCCAAATATTTGCCACGTGTGTTCAAATTCTAAATAAATCCAGCCCTGAGAGAAGATTAGTTCATTAATTAAAACATGGGAATTATAACTTTTTCATAAGCAGGAAGTTTAATTTATTGACCATGTATAAATATAGGCGTTGCAGCACTAGAGAAGAAGTTACTTTGATACAGGTCGCACCGCCATGACTACAACAAGCAGAGATGAATCCGACTACGACAGTAGCTGTTCTTCGGTCACACTGCCGGACTCCCGCTACAGCTGGATAAGCGACTTCAGCTTTGGCAGCAGGAGCTCCGTTTCAGTCTGTTCCTTCAGTGACCACACCCTCTCTTGTGGTCAAAAGCCACACAAGGCCAACCAAGCTGCCTGGGAAGCCATGAAACGCCTCCGAGGCGAGAATGGCCAAGTTGGGCTTCACCACTTTCATTTGCTTCGCCGGCTTGGAAGTGGAGACATCGGAAATGTCTACCTCTGCCGGCTCCGGAATCCTGTTGTGGGATTGCCTGAGTGCTTGTATGCTATGAAGGTGGTTGACAGAGAAGCTCTTGCATTTAGAAAGAAGCTTCAGAGGGCAGAGATGGAGAAGGAAATACTGCGAATGCTTGATCATCCTTTCCTCCCAACACTCTACGCCGAGTTCGATACCTCTCACTACTCATGTCTAGTGATGGAGTTTTGTCCCGGCGGCGATTTATATGCTGTCCGGCAACGCCAGCCCGGGAAGCGTTTTAGCATCTCATCTGCCAAGTAAAGTTTCTCTTCTTTCTTTTCACTATTTCTTGCTGGTTTTCAGGTCTCTTAAGATAAAAGCTGTGATGGTTCATAGATGGAACTGAGGCTAACTAATGGATTTGAAAAAAAAAAAAAATCTACAGGTTTTATGCGGCTGAAATCCTTCTGGCTCTGGAGTATCTTCACATGCTGGGGATCGTATACAGAGACCTTAAGCCAGAGAATGTTCTAGTTCGGGAAGATGGGCACATTATGCTCTCCGACTTCGATCTCTCCTTCAAATGCGACGTGGTGCCCAAGCTCCTAAGGACGAAACCCAACCCTGCTGCTACATACAGGAATGTTAAGAGCTCAACCCCTTCATGTGCTGCACCCATGCAACCTGTGTTTTCATGTTTTCTGGCGTCTACCAAGAGTAGCAAGAAAAAGAAGGAAGCTGCCATGGGAGCAGTGGCACCAGAGGTTGATTTACAGAATGTTGATCCAGAGCTGGTGGCTGAACCCATCAATGCTCGTTCTAAGTCATTTGTAGGTACCCATGAGTACTTGGCACCAGAGGTGATCTCAGGGTTGGGCCATGGAAGTGCTGTGGATTGGTGGACATTAGGGGTGTTCTTGTATGAGCTCTTGTACGGGAAGACACCCTTCAAAGGTGAAAGCAATGAGAAGACTCTTATCAATATCATTAAGCAGCCATTAACTTTCCCCAGGATTGGTGTTAGTACCAGCAAAGAACTTGAAGAGATAGCCAAAGTTCAGGACCTCATAAGCAAGCTTCTGGTGAAGAATCCAAAGAAGAGAATTGGGAGCTTGAAGGGTTCCGTTGAAATCAAGAGGCATGAGTTCTTCAAGGGCGTCAATTGGGCTCTGATTAGATCAGCCAAGCCTCCTGAAGTCCCCAAGGATTTACGCAGGATCAAGAGCAAAGCTTCTTTATCAAAGTTTAGCAGCAGGAAAGAAAGAAAGCCTGCATATCAGCTCCCTGATCACCATTTTGACTACTTTTAATTGTAAATAAATATAGATAGATAGAGATGAAAAAGCATGTTATACTAATGAAAGAGTCTTTTCTTTTTCTTGGGTTTTGGTAGAGAAAGAAAGAGTTCTTTTGCTTTCTCTCTCTCTGCTAAAACCTGGTATTATGATTAAGATGTTCCTGTAATTCTTTTTTGTTTCCTACTAATGGAAGAGTTCTTTTCTGGAAAAGTCTTTTGATTTCCTCCTCCTTGTTAGATCCCTTTTCCCTGTATAAGTGCATGCCCTAGGACCCAATATGGAAAGGATAATAAAAAAAATATGGAACCCATAATTGTTCCAATTTTCTTTTCTCATGGAACTCATGTGCTGACAATAATGGCTCTTCATCAATGATGAAAATAATAATAAAAAGAAAAGCTAGTATCAGCTCTCATCTATCAACCATCTCTAGTTTATTTGGTGATCTTCTTTATTATATATATATATATATTTTTTCTTGTGGGCACCCAGCTCTCCACACTCCACCGGACTGAACTGAATCCCCCTATCGCTCGCCAATTTAAAAAAAGAACACAAACCCATTATAGTCACCTGCAACTTTTCCATGAATGCTCTGTTCATCAAGCTTTGCATATCCTTTGGATAGCATAATTTCAATCAGAACTCATAAACAACCAATATAATTGATGAATTAATTAATTAGATTTCACCGACACTAATATATTCCAACTGCTAGTGATTGAAGATATTGGGCTGATCTTCTCATTTGTTTAGTTTTACTTAATTAGTCTGTGATTGGATAAGAATCATGGGGAGAAATTAACTGTTTTTTTTTTTTTCTTTTCAGTGAGGAGCCTTTTATGATGGCTTCGACTGAAGACTACTGAGCCAGAAACTAGCAAAAGGTCAAGGTTCAAGGGATGTATTCGTCATTTTAAGGACTGCCGTGGCCAACCTATTGATGGCCTTTCAACTGAGTCACTGACCGTCAGCTCATGGATGCACGCGGGCTTTGGGCTTTTCTTTATGCGAGAAATACGACCCACTCGGCCAGAGTCTCTCGACAGGGACAGAGAGGGTGGATATTGTAAGTTCAGTAGATAGAATATTGGTTTTCAAGGACAGGTCCGTCCGAGAAGTCCACACTCCACAACCTTTAAAAGAGATGGGGACCTTGTGTTGTGGCTTCTAGTTCTAACCTAGTAACCTTCGCTGTGGGGTGAAGGGACCTAACCTTCTCATAAACCTGAAATGACCATTATGTCCAATGCCATTCAGAGTTTGTAGGGCGAATCAGTGTTCTGATTCGAATTGAATTTTATATTGGATTTGCAATTTTGAATTGAATTCGGATTGCAATAAGGTATTGTACAGCATTCATGGATTAAATAAGAATTGATTTCATGAACAAAATATATTGAAAGTAAATTTCATGAAGCTTGGACAGACTCTTTAGTAATAAATTGAATCTAATCGAATCATATTGGATTGTAGAGGGATGAATCCATATTTAATCTAAAATTATATAAAAAAATTGAATTTGGATAACATTTAACAGGATCAAATTGGAATCAAATCTGGATAAACAAATACCATTTGTAACCCAAATAGCTGAGTAGTCCTGGATTTGTAAGGGATTGCTAGAGAATAAAGAAAAAAGAACCTATTCCCGAAGACTATCTAACAACTTAAAGCTTCTAAGTTCAATTAGTGTTCAATTCTCATTATCCCTATTATAATTAATTAACTTTTAGCATAAAGTATGGATAGGCTGTATATTTTATTTGTCCATTGAGCGAGTATGCTAGAAAATAAAAACTTATACCAAAACTTTATTTAACACTTTAAATTGAAAGATTTTTCAACTTACCCTCATTATAATTAATTAAATTTCAACACAAGATATAAATGGGCTGTAGGGCCGAATTAATCGGAGAGCTTACTTAATTAACAGCTTATTTGTTGGAGCCATGGCCCCAAGAGGGAATGAATGGAGCCGCCCAAGGAACACACCAGGACACCAAGAACATGAGCCCGTGAACGGAGGAAACGACAAATTGTTCCACCGAAAGCCAAAACATTGGCGTAGTCACCGCTCGCCATTGCTGATAATCTGACCTGAGTCCTGACCTCAGGCTCAGGCTCTCAGAGTTTCAACATCGATGCAACAGCACAACACCACCCCATTTTTGTTTTCACGTTTCTCATCAACCCATCATGGCGCCATGACTTCCGGCTTTTTTGATTTACTATTCACGTTCATGTCTTAGACATGGATGCGTGACAAGCACCATTTTCAATTTATTACATCTTTTTCTCCTTTTCTTCTCCAGCTTTGTCTTTCAGCGTCGCTGGCGAGCCATTTTTGCACTTAACGTGGCAAAATTTGCACTTCACAGGGGCTCGGCCGGCCTAAATGTGCAAGAACAAACCCAATGTAAGAGAAAAGCTATGTACCAAGCACAAAACAAATGTCCTACACCAAATCAGCTGATTTGGCGAGGGATATTTATTTGGAGAGACATGAGAAGCAGCTTTTTGCTTTTGATAATTGTTCATATGAGAGGCACTGGAAGGGGCCCTAGAAAGCTAAGTTTAACCAAATACTCTTGAATGAATGTGGCCTAGGGTTTATTAGTAGTCATTCACTCATTTGCGTGTGTCCACTGTAAAATAATAAATGGGTCTCCCTAACAAACAACTAGATCTCTGGATGGGGATCTGTTGTGGGGCCAAACCACTCCTTGAGTTCATAGAGATAGAGGCGCCCCACTAATGAGGAGAGAGACACATGTATCCAATCAGGTCTTCTGTTGATTTCTGTCTGAAATATAATCCTAGTGATGTATCCACTCTGTTCTACCATCTTCCCAAATGAAGGGAACTCTATAGAGACTATAATGGCCAAAGCTTAGAAAGCTTAGAGAGAGAGAGAGAATCAATTCTTTTGAACATTTTATCATATCATATAGTGTAGAAAAAGTTATTTGATTATTTAGCATATTGCCTCTTATTGCAACAATTGAAATAATGAGTAGTATTATTCTTATGTAGAGACATGATCTCTAAAATGATAAGAACAACAGAGATCTTCAAGCGTCAATCATGGATCTGAACTTTTAGATGTAACTCCAGCCCTACCATAGGGACGGTTTGCCAAGCTTAGCTTGGGCTCAGGGAAAACAAAAAGTTAGGCTCACGCTTGTCTGTGGCTCATGATGATCCAAAAATGATGAGTTTGGGCTTGGACCGCCATGTATCTACCAAGTTCTGGCTTGATTTTGGGTCTCCAATAGTTAATATTAGGTCCATTAAAGCCCAAAATTTGAAAGCATGTTATAGGCCCATAATCCACGGGCTCAAGTAAAGTTAAGTGAAATAAAAATAACTTGCCAAGTTACCACGTGTTATTCTATCTAACAACGCATGTATAGTATATTTTAAAAATCGCTGTGCCCATTTGATTCACAGTAAGAATCAGAATCTAATTGAAATTGGAATTGGAATCGGAATGATCTATTTTCTCAGGGCCCATTTGGTTTTCAATAGGAATCAGAATCTAATCGTAATTGGAATTGGAATGATCTATTTTTTCCCACCCGTTCGATTCAGATGGTAAACGGAATCAATTGGAATGAATTCTCTTCGTCAAATGGGAGAATGGCATTCGACGAGAAATGGGAATGGATTTCGATTCCGCCCAATCAAGTGGGCTCGCACCCCATAAAAATTTAATTAGGCTCGACCCATTAAGACAAAACTCTTGAACGAGCTAAGCCCATTCAACACTAGACGTTTTAGTGAACACAAATTGTTATTCCACTTGATACCAGAGGAAGCTTCGGTTAGTCTTTTTTTTTTATGGTGTCCAGCCAGTCATTAAGTGACACGTGGCACGCCAAACTGTGATGACACCTCAACTCCATGCGGGATGCATATTCCAACCTGAGGAGACCAACTGGGCACCCCGCAACAGGGCAGCACTTTCCACCTCGAGAAAGATAGCTAAGGACCTCGAAGGCTGACCTGCACTCCTCCTCCAACCCGAGCAATCAACGATCTAGGTAGCCAGCTGACCTCTGGGGTACCGATCTACTGACCTGACGACCTGCATGACAGATTGGCCTTATCTCGAGCAACGTGCCTATCGATTCCAAATCAGGTGCTAGCACGTCGCCCACACGGCATAGATGACCCTGGTCTCTGTATGACTTGGAGAGACTGAATGAGGATGACCGCCAACGTGGCAAGGACACCCCTGAAGATAACGAGCAATAAGGTCCGGAGTCCCCGGATATCTCAGACATGGAACTCGAACCCCCAGTGCCTACAAAAGGACTCAACTCCTTTACAAGGTACGCACAATTTAGTGTAAACACAGCTCTCGTTTTTTTGCTCTCTGCTTTATTAGCTCGATTGGGTTAAGCATTGGAGTGCTCATCTAATGGGGCCTCAAAGCTGTTGAGAAGTATAGCTAGGGATGTAAATTAAGAAAAAAAATAAAATAGAAAAATTGTTGATAGATACTTTGGATGGGCTTGGTTCGTTATCAGAATTGGAATTGAAATCTTATAGAATCAAAATCAAATTGTCTATTCCTTCTGCCTGTTTGGTTCAGATTAGAATTGGAATTGGATTTCATAAAATATATATAATTCTCAAGGGTGCTTTTTTTTATGCCAATTCCTAAGGAGCGTTGGCATCAGGAAAAGAGAAATAAGGGGGATGTTTGGCTCCGTTGGCGTTTATTAAAAAACTGCCACCACATCAGATGAAGTAAAATGAAACAATTGTTTGGTTTCACCGTTTATCAATTAAATGGTTGAAAACTGAAATGCTTTGATTTTTATGCATGGAGCATTTGGGGAACGTTAAATTTTTGGTTCCCCAAATACCCCACTATTTATTGAAACCAAATGTTAATATGGCACAGTTTAATTGGTATTAATCTGATGTGGAAGGTAATAAAACGTTTAAAGTGAAGTTCAACCAAACAAAAAAAAAATGTTTAAAGTAAAACACATTTAAAGTGAAAAAGTATAAATAAACGTTTATAGTGAAACAACACAAATAAATGCCCTATCCATAAACGCTCACGAAACCAAACACATACATACAAGGTGTGGGGGGTTATAAGTTGCTTTTTTTTTTCCGGTTGGTTGGACCAAGGGGGAGATGCCGGAGGAATGCTATCCTCCTAGGAATGGGAATTGGAGTCTCATTCCGCCCAACCGAATGGCCATTCCAATTCTAGATCCTTACTCCGATGAACCAAATGGACCCTTACCTAAAAAATAATTATGCTGTTCTGCATGGAGAAAGAGTAGCGTATGATTTTTTTTTTTTAATTTTATTAAAGCACGTGGTTTTTAGTCGTTGAGAGAACAAAAAATAATGTCAAACAAACGTTGTATCTTTTCTATTTAAAATAAGTGTTAATATGACAACAGTTTTTTTTTTCTTTTCTTGCAATATATCTCAATATGTGAAAGGCTCTATCTAACATTCATTAAAAGATAAATTTTCTTCCTTGTCCAGATTTTAAAATGAAGATTTATAGATAGTTGTCTTACAGTGGCTACAAACTAATGAGAAGAAGAAGAACTTTAAGTCCAAGCCCAAAGGAATGGGCCCAATCAAGCAAAGAAGAAAGGAGTAGCCCTAGCCCAATTGATCAGAGGACGTTGGACCATCCATTTTAAAGGTCAAGATAAACAACCATCAATAAGATAGGGGCACCGTCTTTACTTTTGTTTTTAGTTAAAATATGGAGGTCACTTTTTTAGGTAATCTCTCAATCTCAGGTTGGGTGCTCATACTTATCCTTAGTACACTTGTGTGAATGAATGACACGGAGCTGGATGGAAGATTAAGGTTAAAAATGGTATCCACATTTGTCGGGATTTAAATTTAAATTTGAATCTATATTCACATTTGTTCAAATTGGATCAAATTTAAATATGGATCCAAGTATATCAAATTCAATCTATAGCATTTGCAACCCAAGCATCCATCATTTGGAGGGTCCACCTTTGTTTAGGATTACAAATCTTTTTTTTTAAGGGATGCCAATCATACTCTCTGAATCATGAGTACGGGATCTACTACCCACACAGCTTCCAAACTTCAAAAGCTTGCATATCTGTGGGTAAAAACATTCAAGCAATGTGTCCATTTGGAAGAGTTTTTATGCAGTGGCTTCTGGCTTTGCAGGACAGGCCTCATATGAAAAGCTTTAAAAGCTTTCGTTGAGCCAAGAAATCAATATTCCTGTGAAGATAGTTTCAGTAGCTTTTTCAATATGGCTCCGTCAACGCACTTCAATCAAAGCTGAAGCTTAAGCCCTCCCAAACTGGTTCTACATTGGGATAAGGTTCAGCTTTTAATCACTGGACTGTGGTAAATAAAATGGGATAAGAAGTGTTTTAAGCATTTAATAAGTGCCTCTTTTAAAAATATAGTCTAACGTTAAAATACTTTTAAGCCCAAAAAACACTTTAAAAGCACAAACTCCTGAAGCTTATTCAGATGCAATAGATATAGTACACAAATCAATGTCTTTTTTTACATCGAGGTATTCTGGTAATTACATCTCTTTAATATTAAATTAAAACTTGTATCTCAAAATGGTTTATAATTTTATAATGGAAACAAAGCATGTAAGACAAGTTTGAACTGGCTTAAAAAAATAAAAAGACAATTTTCATATTTGAAAAAAATGCCAAGTGAAAATTTTGGGGTCATTTTGAAAAAAAAAAAAATCATTAAGCCCCGTTTGGTTTGCAGGAATAGGAGTTTGAAATTGGAATTGGAATCCAACTGTTTGGTTGTGTAAAATCCGAGTCCCATTCTTATTCTTACTGGACCCCTGTCCCTTCTTTGAAAATGAAATCTCACTTCTGCTGATTTCAAATTTCATTTTCATTCCTGTCTGAACCAAATAAACTATAAGAATTCTGATTCTGACTATAAATAAAAACATCCTAAAATAATCTATTCACTCTATCATTCATATAGTTTTAAAAACCGGCCCAAAAACAAAACCATTTTGACCATTGATTCCCAATCAAATGATTCAATTGTCCAGTCTAATCCTAATCAAATAGTTTCAATATCCAAAACCAGATCCAAAGTTATAACCGATTTTAAAATCAAATGGGCCAACCATCCAATCTGATCGGGTTTTCAAAACCATGATCATTCATTGTATATCGCTCCAAACTAATTTAATCGTCTAAAACTTTTTTAAGTTTTTTATTAAAAAAGAAGAGAAAGCAAAGAACTTTATTTTTGAAGGCTAAGAAAGGAAAGAACTTACACAGGAGTAACACCTATCAAAAATATAAACAGTATAACTGTAGAAGATTCGAACTAATTAATAATTATCATTGGAATATTAAATTAGGGAGGATTAATGGTCAGATCAGCGACCAAAAAGCAAGAAAACACAGGTCATGAGTGCACGTCACGTGACTACAATATGCTACAACAGTCAAACTGCTGGTTATCCACTAAATAGGAGAAGAGACGTTAGATGTGGAACACGTGGCGTCATCGTAGGATTCTTTACAGTTTGATAGGCACGAAGGACGATTGCCAGGTTTGTCACCACCCACGGTTTTCCGAGATCAGCTTCATCCAAACCGATGGCCACAATTATTTACTTTTTCTCCGTGTACGGTAAAAATATAGGACGTGATAGAATATGCGCGTCAACAACTTTATGCCCTCCGTGGTACACATTATTTACACTCGCGATCTCCTTCCCTGCAAAATCTAATGCCAATAATACCCTCTAACATGTATTTCTTACTTCTTGATGAGAGGGCTAGATCGTCAATTCATGCCCCGCTAGAACTGGAAGTCTAATAAAGAGAAGCAGGGGTAGTATGGGGACAAGATCCGAGCAAGTACTGAACAAATAGTGAAGGAAAGCAAACTACAGACTGGGACGTCGGACGGAAGCTGAAAACCATCAAACTCCGCTCCCAAAACCCTGAAACCACTCTTTCCCTCTCCAAACTTTTCTCATCCTATAAATATGGCCAACCTACCATCTCCCAAATTCATGCAGTTGCAGTCTCTAGAAGCTAATCTAATCTTTAAGCTTACTTTTGCTTTTACTCTTTCTCTTATCTCCTCGTTTTTCTCAATTATCCAATTCAACTTCTTCAGTGACTTTACACTCATCTTCTGAAGAAATGGACAAAAATGTAGCTCAGTCCCCTCTTGAGGGAAATGGGTTGGCTTCATTTGACCAGAAACTAGCCATGGCAAAGCGATGTTCTCATGGTATATGATTCTTCTCTTCTGTTTTCGTGTTCATTCAACCTCTACTTTTGTTTGCAGTGCAAAAGCAAAAAACCCAATTTATTGTTCAGTTCATCCACCATCCATTTAAGCTCGATGAGCTGATGGTACCTGGGTTGTGATAATGCCCAACATTCTGAGATTCCTTGTGCGCATCTGCACCCTGTCTATCCACATATGCAACAGATCATCGCATTGCGCAGGCTGTGGTTTATGGGTTGTCAGATGATCTCTTTCTCTCTTTTCTTCAGAAAGATTGAAGCAAACCCATCTAGCAAAAAATTCCGCTTGCTTCTGTGTCTCATTTTCAAGTTCTCCTATCACGATTTTGAAAATTTTGTTCTTATTTTCAACAGAGGGCGTAATGGCTGGGGTAAAGGCGGCTGCTCTGGCGGCCATTGCTACTGCAATTCCTACTGTAAGCTTCTGTAACATGGTTAGGAGATAGTACAGCCCTTTATTTTCATATCGATAACACAACTCTGTTCTGCTTCGTCTCACGCAGTTTGCAAGTGTTAGAATGCTGCCTTGGGCCAGAGCTAATCTCAACCCCACTGCTCAAGCTCTCATCATCTCTACAGGTCTGCTCTCTCTCTCTCTCTCTCTCTCTCTCATTAAATTTCTGTTTCTTAATGTACTTGATACTCCGGTGGCAGTGGCTGGTTCCGCATATTTTATAGTTGCAGACAAGACAGTGCTGGCTACGGCAAGGAAGAACTCATTCAAGGGTCACACTGACACAGATGCTAACTTTTAAGTCGGATCCAGACATGAATCGGCTCCCGGAGTCTTTCTGTTTCTCTCTCCTTCCCTTTCGTCTGGAGTAGGGTCCCTTCCGTTGTATGCAAGCCCAAGGTTGTCAATGTAAATGTCTGATTATAAATAAGGAAATTGGGTTCCGAATTACGATCGAATCAGAATTTCGCAATTTCCTGGTTTTAGATGGTATTATAGCATGGGAGTTTTATCAAATAATACATAATGACTTTTTATTTACATAGAATGATAGAAGGGAAGAATAATTTTCCAGAGTAATGCAAAAGGGTAGATATGAGAGATGGGTAATTTCTTATAAAGGACTTCTCAGTGTAGAGTAGAGCTCAGGCCGAAATTAGTTTAGCGTGGTAAGTTGAGATTCTGCAAAGCAGATGCTACAATTTAAGGGAACCTATCTGGGGTCTAGGTTGGATCTGTTTGGGTCACAGTCGAAATGGAATTGAAATCCTTCCGAATTAGAATTGGAATGGTCTATTTCTCTGCTTGGTTCAGATATGAATCTAAACGGGAATGAGAATACTGGAATGGGATTTCATCCTCAATGGAGGAGGAGGGATGGTCATTCCCTTAAATGGGGAATCCCTTTCCATTTTAAATGCAATGAGATTTTTGTTCTTGAAATGACCCATTTCGATTAGAGACCTCTATCAAAATAGATGTTTCCTATCACTTGAAAAATTAAGGGGTTGTTTGTCTAAAGGATTTCATTATTAATTGTCTCAGACAATATTAATTCCAAATCTATTTATACATAGAAAACCAAAACCACAGCAGCAATATCTTATGGTTTTTTAGAAAGAAGAAATGCCAAGAGAAACTGATTTGCCAATACCACTTTCGGTCTTACCCTCCCAACCGATTTGGTAATTCACCTTGAAATTTTTCATTTTTTAGGCTGATCAATTCCTCGAAAATAAGTGGAGGAAACGGTCACTCAAGATTTTCGTGTATGGGGTGATTTTCAAATCCAAGGGAGATAACCCAAGGGATTTGGTCGGAAGAATTGCTCTGTCAATTCTATTCTGTGTTATAAATTAAGGGGCTGCAAATTAGATTTTTGAGGGGGATTGCTGTCCAAAAATCCCTATAAATTAACATGCTCTGATTCACGAATGCACGACATATGAAGGGTTGCAAAAGGATTCAATTTCAATATTAAATATCATTACTAAATTAATATAAAATGATAAAAATATTAACCATTAATAGTAATTATTAACCATGTTTGTCTCGTTCTACATATTGAATATTGATAATGCAAATTTCAAATCTCAAAAATAGATGTAAGAATTACCACCTTTCTCCTACCTGACCTACAAAAAAATTCTTAATAAAGCTGAAACAGTATCATTTTACTTCTCATACTAGCAGAGGTAGGAAAAAATTTTGTGAAAGGTAAACTTTTTAATTAAAAGTTTATTGAAAAAGGATCTATTTAAAATAAATAAAAAATTATGAATTATAATATATTTAATTTCATAAAATAAAAATAAATAAACAAATAAATTATCACGTCCATCGGGCAATTGAGTGAAAGAGGGAGAGATGACTTTTATCATTGTATTTTTGTTTTATATAATGAAATAATTGTAAATAGTTAAATAATAATTAATTTAATTTAATAAATAAATAAATTTATAAAATAAATGAGATAAATAGACCAAGCAACTAAGAGAGAAATATAAATATATACACGATTCTATGTCTTATTTTGCTAGCAATAATAATTTGTTAGATTATTAAATTATTAACTAATTAAATAATTTAGTAAAATAAGTAAATAAAAACTTTATGTATTATCAACAACGATTGGTAAATGCTATCTCAAATTAATTAATTAATTAAATAATTAATTAATTTAGCACTATTAATGGGTCGGGCTGAACTACTAGACTATAGAGTTCATGAACCGGCTTAGCCCAGTTCGTAGCCTAGCCTAGTCTAAGACTTGTCCCACAGACCAGCCCGGCCTATGGCATGGCACAGGCTCGTGCTAAAATAAAATTTTAAGATCTTATTTAAATTTTTTGTACATTTTTTAATTCATGTTAAAATTTTCATTTTGTTTTTAAAACATGGCTTAGCCCGAGTTTGTAGACCTGTTCATGGGTTGGGTAGCCCAACGGGCAGCCCAGCTCAGCCCGATAATTTTTGGGCTTGGGCAAAATTTCAGGTCTATGGGCTTGGACTTGGGCCATATATTATATACAATAATTATATAATATATAATTTTATTATATTATTTCATTTTATTATTGCATATATAAACAAGGGTAAAATACAAAAACCTCCCTTAAAGTTTCTGACAATAATAAAAAGTTTAATTTTAACAAAAACCTCTCATAGACTTTTAAAGAATTTAACAAAAACCTCCCTTTCGTCACTGACGAAAACGTTAGCATACATATACTTTTACTGAAAAACCCCATTTGAAAATTGACCAAAAAACTCCCTTCAACCTCATTATACTCTTCTAATCCTTGAACTTGACTGTTTGAAGATGAGGAACGCAGCTATTTCGATCATTCATCCAAACCCTATCGGTTCAAAAACAGAGTAATCCTGAAATTCTGTCATTTTCTTATTCTTTCTTTGCTGTTTTCTTCCTCCTCTTTCAATATTCCTTGAAACTCCATTGACTCAAGCAAGAAGAAGCAGTTGTTGACTCTTTCAATGTTCCTCCTCTTTCACTGCTGAAGCTTACTCCAGTCAGATAAAGGTGCAACATCCGATGCTTGGGACAATGGGAAATGCAGCAACTCATGCATTAAGGATGATACAAGTGGCAAATCTGACTCAGTCTCAACCAAACTAGTCAAGGAAGCTATGCTGAACCCTCACCATCTATAATCAAGGATCTTGTGCCTAATGGGAAGGAGGTTCATCATCTACAGTTATACTTTGTCCATCACCAGTCAAGGAAGCTAATGGGAAAATTCATATAAAATAAAATTTTAATATCCTTTTTAAATTTTTTATTTATTTTAATTTATATTAAAATTTTCATTATTATTTTTAATTAAGAAAATGGCTTAGCTTAATTCGTGGCTCAGCCTGGCCTAAGAGTTGGCCAATGGTAGGGCACGGGCCCGCATGGGCTCGGGCCGTATATTATATACAATAATTATATAATATATAATTTTATTTTTAGTTTTATTATAATATTTCTTTTTATCATTGCATATATAAATAATTATATACATTAAAAATCATATAAAATAAAATTTTAAGATCTTTTTTATTTTTTATCTATTTTTTTAATTTATATTAGATTTTTCATTATTTTTTTCAATTTAAAAAAAACATGGATTAACCCAATTCACAACATGACACAAGCCTATGCGGACTCAAGCTAAGGGTTGTGCTGGGCCGATCCCCGAAAGTATCCTAGGGAAGGAAAACATGGCCAATACAGAATGGCCGAACACAGTCCGATTGTAAATAAAATGAGAAATAAAGACGATTTTTAATCAATATACAAAAGGTAGAAGCTTAGTGGCATCATTGTAAATAATTAACAATGACAGAATTGTAAATAATTAGATGTTCATTATCAAATATGAAAGAGGAAAAGGAGAAAGGACAGGTTATGATTGTTTTTTTTTCATTCAATGGCATCATTATAATTAATTGAATTTGTAAGGTAATGGTTAAAAGCATAAAAAGAGAAAATTATAAGATTTCATTTAGGTTATAAAAAAAAAAAAATTCATTTGACAAATGCACACTAATGTCCTTTGCTTTTGGTTTATATATATAGATTACTTCTCTCAGATAAATAGCCATGCATATTGGTATTTTCATTTTCTCTAGACACATTAAGATCACATCATCTCACTTCAAAAGAAACAAAACAATGTATCTAAAAAGAAAAATAATAATGTAAAATGAAATTAATGATTAAAATATCCATATGTTCTACAGTACTCAAAGTTGAGTATTGGTCGTGGTATGATAACTTATCACTTATTTATTTTTATATTATTATTTTATAAGTATTAGAGGGATGGAATAGACTAGGGGGTCGGATTTGGTCCAATTCGATATGGTCTAATATGAATCCATTTCTAATGGACCAGGTCCAATCCAATCTAGTGAAAACTTTTGACCATTTTGGACCTGTTTAATTCAATTTCTGGACCATTTAATCTGTTCAAATTGGTTTTAATTTAGATTGATTTCAACCCAAATTTGATCCTTGACACCTGTATTCTTATCTTCTATCAATGGAACAGATATCAACCCAATCTATTACGGATGGATCAGGTCCAATCCAATAAATACTTTGTATTAGACTAGTCTAATTCAATGTGTATGTGTCTTATTGGTATGTCCAATCCGTTCCAACCCAAAACCGGTGCATTGACACCCGTAGATCCAATAGACCATCCCAAAGTTTTAAATGTAAACTAGAATTTGCACTCTAGCTAATGAATTTTTCATGCGAAAAGTCGCCTAGGCCTCACGTCAAAACCACCATTACTTTACTCAACTAAGAAAGTAAGAATCGCCCTTCGTTTTATCAATCAAACAACTTCCCAGGCCAGCTGATGATTCACTTGGAAAGTGAGGATATCAGGGAATTACAAAACAGTAGACTCCTCCGACGTTAGAATTCAACCAAAACCATCAAACTCCAGTCCCAAGTCCCAACTACCCAGACCATGTCTTCCACATTTCTCCCCTAAAAGTTCTACTTATAAATAACCAACCACCCATCATCCCAAGCTCATTCCTGGACCCTGGTCTATCGAAGAGTAGTACTCGTCTCTAAAATTTATTATATATATCATCACCTTATTTACCTTTGTGCCTCTCTTATCAGCCATCAGTTCTAAACATAAATTATTTTCCTTCCTTCCTTGTTTCAATAGCTCTATAATGGCGAAAAATGTACCCAAGTCCTCCCTAGACAGAAATGGGCTGGCTTCACTGGATCAGAAGCTCGCCTTGGCAAAGAGATGTGGTCATGGTATATAATTATAATTATATTCTGTGTTATTGTCTTGTTCATCAGCTTTAGATCGATTAATTTCGTAGAAATTAGTCTATTAGAAAAGAAAATGATTCCAAGCGTAGCTTTCATGGTGTACAAGTGAACTGTCATATATAATGCTTTCTTTCCTTTATTATGGGACCCATGCAGTAGCTCTCTCTCTCTCTCTCTCTCTGTTCATCTTTAGTCTGTAATTAGACTAATAACTCGACTGTGTTGTTCTGAAACAATAGAAGGCGTCGTGGCCGGGGCAAAAGCTGCTCTTCTTGCGACTGTTGCTACTGCAATTCCTACCGTAAGTCTTTCTCATAAGTCCTAACCAGTTCTAATAGAATTGAAGGGTCATTAATTATATATTGACATCCTGCTTCACATGCAGTTCGCTAGTGTAAGAATGCTGCCTTGGGCTAGAGCTAACCTCAACCCCACAGCTCAGGCTCTCATCATCTCTACAGGTTAATTACCATCATCTTCTTCTTCTTCTTGTTGATAAATTGAAAAGTTGTGCTTTTTAATGAAATTTGAAACTTTGATGGAATGCAGTGGCAGGTTCCGCATACTTCATAGTGGCAGACAAGACAGTTTTGGCCACTGCAAGGAAGAACTCATTCAAGGGTTACCCAGACATTGAAGTCTAACTAGCTACTCCTGAGTTGGAACCAGACGCCAAACGGATCCTGTATTTTCTTCTTTCTTATTAGAGTACTGGAGTGGATTGTATTGGACGTTGTATGTATTATGTAAATCCAATTCTATATATGTATATGTGACCATATATTAATTAAATTGGTGTTTGGATCTATTCGCATTTTATCTGTTCCTTGCTCCTCATGACCTTCAAGTATCCTATTTTATTCTCCAATTAACAAATAAAAGTAAAATCACGTTCTGTGTTAATAATCCCCAAAGTCATTAAGGACTACAACTCAAATTTTAACGTAAAATCAGTAAGGCCGTGTTTGAGTCATGACAAAGAAGAGACCACAGTTGGCCATCAATTAGCCTAATCACTATAAGTTGATTTTCTTTTCTTTTCTTGTTTTTTTTTTTTTTTTGGAAAAAATATCAGTGAAATGTTCATGACCAAAGGGAAATAATTATAAACGGTTTACTTGAGTTGTTATCCATTATCAAAGCTCATTAATTATTTCCAAAATTTTTTTCTTGGGCGTGGCGTTTGATAAGTTTGATGTATCAAAAGTCGAAAAACTATTATTCAGGTTTGAAATCTGAATAGGAAGTAGAAATGATTTTTAAGTTTTTAGAGGCTCTCGTTTTAGTTGGAGCAACTCTCTAATTACTAGTTTACCTTAGAAATAGATTGTTTGATAATATTATAAATAACAAAAATAATATTTAAAAATATTATTCTATTAATAAACAAATATTATGATTTGTTAAAATAAATAATTATTTATTATTTAATTTATAATACAATTTATTTATTATTATCTATTAATAATAAATGAAAATAATATTTTTTAATATTTGAAATAATAATAATAATAATAATAATAATAATAATTCAAGGCATCAATTACTATTATTATTATTATTATTGTTATTATTATTATTATTATTATTATTAAATAGATGATAATGTTGAAGGCATTAATGACATTTCGTCATTGCATTTGAAACGCATCTAATTCTAATATGACATGAAACTAGGTCTTACCATTTTAGACTTTTTTTCTCTTTTTAGGTGTTAGAAATAGATGTAATCTCAAATGCTCATCACCTCTAAAAAGCAAATTTTTAAGTTGTTAGACATATGAAAAGTGTTATTAGAACCTCAGCATTTTTTTTGGAAAATTTCTCAATGTTTTAGGGGAAATCCATGATTTTTGTAAATTTTTATTATTTAATTAATGATTTCTGAAGTTGTTAAGGTTGTGCATCGAAGCCACCACGTGGATGTTGTTGTATCCAGGGCTTAGACGATCTCTTTGGGACATGTTAGTGGATCGGCACACCACTAGGTGTCAACGGTATTTTAAAATCCAATTTCGAAGTCGATATTAAACATAATCGAATTGAATTCGGATAATTCAAATATTTAATCAATTGAATTCGGATATGACCTGATTCAATTCAATAAATATCCCAATTCAATCGATTATTTAATTCTTATATATAATATATAAAATATTTTATATAATTTATATATAATAATTAAGTTATATAAATAATTTATATATTTATATACTTTATATCAATAAAATATTTATTTTATATATTTATTAATTATCAAATATAATTAAATAATCGAATTCGAATTTGGATATTAATTTTCGATACCTATTGGATATCGAATCAAATTCGGATATCGGATTTTTTTTAATTGGATTCGAATTTAGATATTGGCTGATTTAATTCAAATTCGATCCATTTAAACCCCTACACACCACACACAGGGGTCAGCAGAACAAGCAAGAGCCTCGGAGGAAGCATGATTTTTAAGCATCCCTACAAGTCAAAGCAAAGCTAACCAAAGACCTTGGCGAGTGATCATCTCTCTTAAGCCCCGCGAGGGACATGTCCAAGTGAACCATGCCACCTAGCTATTTAAAGGCATCTCCTCCAAAGTAGCATGTTTGCCTCAGCTCCAGCTCATTTCTTACAGCACCAGATGTGTTTAAGATATTTTTAATTTGTTCGATGATAGAAATTCCAAATTTAAAATTCTTTAGATTTTCATTGGAATTTCTTATCATCGTTATTATCATTTATGTTTGTACTATTTTCTTTCTTTTTGTTTTCAATTACTCCATGTATTTTTTGAGATTTTTTAGCACTTCCCTAAAGTTTTTAGTGGATTTAGATTAATTTCAATTATTTCATGTAAAATTTTAATGGATTATCTTTTAATCACTTTGCAATTATATTACTAGATCCAAAATTTTGTTTTCTTTTCTTTCTTATAATTATTTACTAGCGGGGACCCGTGCTATGCATAGTATTTATTAAGCCAAAGCTAAATAATAGAAAGGGTTATTTACTAAAATACCCCTTATAGTTTCATGGATTTATTAAAATCTATCCTATAGTTAGCATTTTACTAAAACACCACTTATAATTTACAATGGATTTAATCAATCTTCCATTAGATGACAATGGAAAATGACAGTCTTGACCCTAATGTTCATTTAAATAAATTTAATAAAAAAAATAGAGATATCATTTTTGCCCTGAATAAGACACAAACAACTACTATATTGGCTATATTTGGTCAATTTTATTTTCTATACAAAAAAGGTTTTAAGGGTATTTTTGGAATGAAAAATCATGGGCCTAATGGCCAAACAAACACTCTTTATTGAAAGGTTGATTAAGTAAATAAGTTATAAAATATATGGGATGTTTTAGTAAAATGAAAACTATAAGGTAGGTTTAAGTAAATATGTAAAATTATAAGGTGTGTAGGGATGGCAACGGGGCAGGTTCAGGGCTAGGATCATATTCCTTGTCCTCGACCCCGATTTTAAAATTAACCCCCATCCTCATCCCCGAAGGGGATGGGTTCCCCGTGAGGACCTGAATCCCCAAATTTTTTTCAAATAATAGTATTTTTTAAAATAAATAAAAAGTTTTAATTATAAATAATATTTTAAATATGTTTTGATACATATAATATAAATAATATAATAGTATATTTAATATAAATAACATTTAATATATATATATATAAGGGCAAGGCGGGGACCTCAATCCCCATCCTCGACCCTGTCCCTAATTAGGGATTCCTATTAATCCCCGTCCCCATCCCCACCCCGCCAAAACAATCCCCATCCTTGGCCCCATTGGGTTGGGGAAGTCGGGTCCCCGTCGGGGATGAGGAAAATTGTCGTCCCTAAGGTGTGTTCTAGTAAATGACCCTAATAGAAACACATAAGAGTATAAAATTATTTTATATTTTCAACTTTTAAATAATTAATAATTATTCATCTTTGATATACTACTTTTAATAAAATTTTTATAATACAAAAATAACAATAATTAAATTCAGTTAGGTTTATTCATCAAACTGATGAAACCGATCAACCCGATTAACTTGACCCGAGTTGGTCGGTTTTCTAGTTTATTAGGTTGGATTTGGTTAAAAAAATTCCCAAATCGGCCAAGTTGGATCAGTTCACTTTAGCCATTTGAAAACTGACCAAAATCGAATGATTATATTTTAAATATAATTTTTAATATGGAAAAGTGGGAAATTTTCCATATTTCCTAGTCTAAAATGTCTTATATCAAAAATCTAATTTTTAAATTTATTTTTAATATTTGCACTAATTTTTAAAATTAAATTAAATTTTTAAGTTTAAATCTTTTGAATCGACTGACCAAACAGAAAAACCAACCCAAACCGATACAACTTGAGTGGGTCGGTTTTCACAAAGGGTTAGTCGGTTTCAGGTGACCAACTCCCTAACCTAACCAAGTCAATTTAGTTGGCCCAATAGCCTATGACTGAACCGAATCAACTTATGAACGCTCATAATTTCAGCTAAATTAATAGTCTCATCTCTAATAAATAACAATAGTTTAATCTCCAATAATTATTGAAAATTTATAACAAAAATACACAATTATTGAAATTATATTGATAAAGAAATATACAATAATTACATAAATTACAAAAATACAATAAGTACTAAAAATATATTAACTTTGTCAATAATTTGTATAATCCCTAATAAATATTAATCAATAACTTATAACAAAAATACAATGAATACAATAAGTACAATAATTTAAATTTAAAAAATTCAATAACAGTAATTTAATCTTCAATAATTATTGAAAGTTTTTTGTTAAATAACAAAACAAAATAAATTTATACATAATCATTGAAATATATTTATCACAAAAAACAATAAATAAATACTTAAATACATTAAATATTAATTTTAGTATATATAATTGTATAATAAATACAGATTAAGAGTTTAAAATTAATATTAATAAATATTAATTTTTTTGAAAGTTATTTTCACGAATTATTACTTGATATAATGAAATTAATTATTTACAATATTATTTAGAAATACTAAATTATTATTACTTTCAATATTATGTTATAATTATTTTTCTACTTTTTAGATTTTTTAAAATCTATTACATGATTTCTTTATTTTAACTATTTAAAACCTAGTTATGTTAAATGTATTGTTATTTAATATATTTAGTTATTTAAATACTTAAATAATATGTAAAATATTTAATTTTAAAATATTAATTATTTATTGAATATAACTATTCATAAAATCATAATTTATACTATTATTACATAATTTCATTATTAATTCTGTAATATATTAAATTATTATTAGTTTCAATATTATATTATAATTGTTGTTCTACTTTGAAGAAATGTTTAAAATTTATTACATAATTTTGTTATTTTAACTATTTAAAATCTTGTTATGATAAATATTTAGTTATTTAAATATTTAAATAATCTATAAAACACTTACATTTTTATTATTTGAATTTTATTTATTTAAAACTATTACATATTATTAAATATTTGAAAAACATTTAAATTGGTAATTTGAAAAAACATAATTTAAATTGTTAGTACATAATTTCATGATATATTTTATAAAAATATAAAATTATTTTTTGTGTATTTAATAAATATTTTAAAGTTATTATATAATTTTGTTAGAATATTTAAATAATTCTTAAATTTTTTTAATCCAAACTTTCTTTAGATAGATATAGATAAAAAGTAGGGAAAAAGATAAATAGGAATTATAGATAATTTAGAAGAGAAACTCTCTACTAAATTAGAGATAATTTTGGAGATAAAAAGGAATTAGAGATGATTTT
Organism: Nelumbo nucifera; assembly: GCF_055504915.1. Classification (NCBI taxonomy): domain Eukaryota; kingdom Viridiplantae; phylum Streptophyta; class Magnoliopsida; order Proteales; family Nelumbonaceae; genus Nelumbo; species Nelumbo nucifera. Next base: position 25,701,009 of record NC_142650.1, read on the forward strand.
GGAGAAAGTGGGGGATAGTGGGAAGTAGTTTTGGAGAAATTTTAGGAGAAGAGATTATTGAGGTTATTGGGAAAGTGCATCTCATTTGTTGTCTTGAAAATGACATGGAATAAAAAAATAAAAATTCAAGAAAAAGGAGAAAATTTCTTGACTGTTTGTTTTAATATATATAGATAGATAGATAAATAGATAGATAGATAGATAGATAGATCTGAACCATCTCATATTAATTAATTTAAAATTAAAAGAAGTTCCACCAGGATACATTTAATGATATTGGCTGAAATTTTAAATCTATATCTTAATCAATGATAACTTATTTTTTATCCATTCAGGTATAACAAAATGTACTTTCACATTTATATACTTTAGGAAAAATTCTCAATTAGTACCCTATATTTTGGGCTTAGTGCCATTTTGGTCTCCAAACTTTAAGATGCAACAATTCAATACCCGAACTTTCAAAACATGTCAATTCAGTACCTACCATTAACCAGCCATTAAGTGGCATTTGAAAAGACACAAATGCCCTTCGAATGTCATCTAATTTTCTTTATCAATCGTCCAAACATTGACAAAAAATGAACAGTTCCAAATTCTTGCATTTTCTATTCAACATTTTATGGTAATTCCAACTTTCTTGAATAGAAGAATCAAGGATTTGAAACTGTTCATTTTTTGTCAACTTTTGGATGGTTGATAAAGAGAGTTAGATGACACTCGAATGACATTTGTATCTTTTCAAATGCCATTTAACAGTTAGTTAAAGGACTAATTAATGGCAGGTACTGCTGGATTGACACATTTTAAAAATTTGAATACTAAATTATTACGTTTTAAAATTTGGAAACCAAAATGACTGTGCCAAAAATACAGAGTGCCAATTGAGAATTTTCACTATACTTTGACATTTATTACTAATTTGTGAAACAAACGGTAGGGTATCATTGATCACGGTTTTTTCTGTATCATAGATTTTTGACTTTGCCCTAAGAAAATATGGTATGAAGGAATCAACTCCATCTTTTAATTTTTAGGGAATCATTTTTTTCTCAGTTAAGAATACCTCAACTGGTGGACAACAACTTAAATATGGTGGTATTCAGTGTTTTACTCCGATTGGAGCAAAAACGGGGATGCTCTTTGGGTCCCGGTTTACGGGTTAACTGGGCAGTTTGCTGTCCAACCCACCGAAACCGTCATTTAACTGTGACCTAAGAAAGCCACCTGGCCTGTTTTCGGTTTTTACAGTCCGATGGTTCGATCCGGGCCGAATCTTTTAAAACATTGATACTTTGATAGGTTCAATGTTACCATTGTTGATGGATTCCCCAATCACTATTTTCAAAACCGGATCAGACCGGACGGTCGGACCGGAAAAACTGGGAACCGGTTATCTAATCGATTTTGTTTTCCTCTAAAATCGCTTTTTCCTCTAAAACCGTTGATTTTGGTCAATAAACCGCTGAACCGGCCAATTAACCGTTCAAATCGTTCGAATAATTTTGATCATTTTTTAATTTTTTAATTTTTTTGTCAGAACAGACCAACCATTTGAATCGAATGACGGGACCATTTGAACCGATAACCAAACCCTGACCGGCTCAATCATCGGTTCGTTTTTAAAAACCATGCCCCAAACCTACCGAAAACTACAAATACATTTCACTTGCCACTAAATCAGAACTAAAACCATCAAACTCCACTCCCCAAGCTGGAAGAATCCAAAGAACTGTACAGTTACAGGAGTCTTCTATAAGCGGGTCCCCCTTTAAGAAAGAGAGAGTTGGATTGTTGGGATTGGGGAGTGATCATGAAGCATCTACCCAAGCTGGAGAACTTTTCCTTGAACCCAAGCTGCACATTCAAGGCCCATCTGACACACCATGTAATCAAGTAGTAGATGCTTCACGTGGAGGAGGGAGAACCACCCATTTTCGGATTTGTCTTGGCCCCACTCAATTACAACCTTCTTCGTCTGGCCAGTTCGTAAAATGCTGGGCTTTAACTTTAACTGTACCGACCGTTCTGACCTGGTTTTCGGTTCTTCTACGTCTTTCCCGTTGTTTGCTCCTAAAAATACAAATAACAAAATACTTGGTGCAAGTTTCATTTGTACTAAGTATAAATACATGAAAATGGGTAAGGTTGAGTATAAATTTTTGTTTAATTGCATTTGATAATTTGTTTTTATATTTAACTCCTTAAAAGTAAGATGAATTGACCTCCACTTTAAATGAAATAGAGTTGGGACAGTCAGGTAGGTAGGATGAGGCTTATCTATCTACGAGTAGACCTGTTTATAGGTCGGCATTTGTTCGAAATTTGAATGAGGCCTAGCCGAAAGCCTATATATGTTTGGAACAGTGTAAATTTGAGCCTAAACCTCGCTCTGTGAACAGGTCTATCTAGGAGTAAGCAATGATTAAGGTATTGATATTGATATTTTTGATATGGGGTATATTGAAAAAAAATTGTTAAATTGGTGCCATGAGAATGATGAAGGATATTGATATTTATAGGAATTAATTGAAAATAATTTAATTACCCAAAATACTTTAAAAATCAGCCATTTTTAATTGTTATGAGAGATATTTTGATCATTGTAAAGTCATTTATTATATTGTCCAAATGCTCCCAATGTCCCAAACTAACTGTTATATAGGATATAGCTCTTGAAGGGGTATTATTGTTTTTTCTTCTCCCTAAAGCCAAAATATATAAATACCCCCCTATATAACTATTTATAGGCTTATAACTATTAGATTGAGGGGGTGTTTTTGTAAAAACCCCTAAAAAATTAAAATTAACTGTTTGAGGGCTCCAACGACTAGTTTCTCGAACAAACTACACTTGACCCGTGGGCTCACAAGTCATACCAACATGCAAGCAACCCATGAACTTAAAACCCTTAGCCCAGCATAGCCTATACAATCGTGCCATGCCTGACATAGCTTGCATGTCACCGTGATTTCCACGTGGGCACCGAGCTGGGAACCTATCACGAGTGAACACATCACATATAAGGTGTGGTTTTAGGATGGGCCCCATGTGAACAGAACACCGGTGTGTTCACTCGAAATAGGTTACTCATCCTGGTATGCTAAATTTTGTCTCTAGTTCATCCGGTTCCATATACTAACAGTTGAGATAATGTCTCTAGTTCATCCGGTTCCATATACTACAGATATCTTGCTTCAATTATTAAAATTAAAATAATGTAAAAGTATCACCCTTTTGAATTGTGGAAGAAACAATTTCTTGCATATTACATATATTGACATGGTTTAAAAAAACGACCTGTAAAGAGAGCCGTTCTGGCCATTGATTTTTGGGTTAATGGCTTGATTGTTCAGTTCGAATAGATGATTTGTTCTGATAATAAAAATTAAAAAATAAAAAGACCAAAAATTATTGAATGGATCGATGGTTTGACTACCCAGGCCAATGAATCATTGACGGATTCAACAGTTTTGATCAAGGACTAAATTTGGGGTAAAATGGAATCGGTTGTTTGGATAGTTCCTTCCTGAGCCGAACAGTCCAACCATCTGGATCAATGGCGGTTCGAAAACTATGTATATTGATACTTTAAACCTTAGCTAGACTAGAATATTAGCTCTAATAATCACAATTGAAATTTTGAAAAGTTCACCAATGGGACTTTGAATGGGTAAATACCATATAGGACATGCTGCTGGTCTTGGACTATCACCTTCATCGAATGATTCTCTGAAGTCTTACCGTGGACAGAAGAGTGGAATCGTGTCTACAAACAATCTTCAGTCAAAAAATTTTGAATTAAGAAATCGGCCCAGAGTCAAAAGTTCATCAAAATCAGCAAACTTGATTTGGATTTCCATTATCTTGAAGCCCCTGTAGTGCTTTATGAGTTCAAAGGATCCTGAAGCGATCTTGGGATGGATGTAGACTCAAAATCGACATTATTCAACTCTTGTATACTTTTTTTTTTTATTTATTCTAAACATTATTCAAATCTCCATGATTAGGAGGATTGTCCCCATCACCCAAATAATTCATTTCATCTGTTTTCACTGACATGACTGATTTCTTTAGTGTGGTTGCTCCAACCTCCGAGTCTGGGGCCGCAAACAGTTTATTCAATCTATTACAAAATTGATCTATGGATCTACCAAAACCATGAGCAGAGCAGCAACTAGGAGAGAGAAAGAGAGTGTGCGTGACTCCAATTCCTTAAATCATTCTTATTCAAAAACAACAAAAATGAACATATAAAAGGATTTGAATGGCACCACTTGTATATTGTTTTTATGTTTTTTGCTACGCAAACAAACTACCCTCCATTATGGGAGGTTCATCAAACAAGCCTGAATCTTTTATGAAACATTTTACTTCCTGCGTTATCCTTGAACCACATGGTCAAGAGGGATCTATTTACATGACAAAACTGGAATCACAATTTGCTGCAGTTCGTCAATTTACCACTGTGAATCTATCAACTGTATATGATTCCTATCAGGGATGCAAGTTGGGTATCCAATTTGATGAATTTATGTCGCATTTCGCATTGAATCAGTCCTTTTAAATTTTAACAAATGTCCAATCCAAGTTAATCAAGTTGCACCCCCTAAGCATAACATCATTATCATTATCAGTAATAGATTGATTAATGTTTTAAAAATCGACCCAAAATAAAACTGCTTTGATCATCAGTTTTTTCGTCAGTGGTTTGATCTCTTGGTCCAAATTAATGGATCAGTGTATGATGCTTTAACAAATTAAAATAAAAATGACAAAAAAAAAAAACTGATGTCCAAATTGGACAGATTAACAGTTCAATCACCTGAGTCAGCTGTTTACTAACTAATTCAACGGGTTTAGGGAAAATAATGATTCAGGATTGAAATTGAACCAATACCCTGGCCAATTTCTGGACCAAATGGTTTCACCATCCACCAAGACAATCGGTCGGTTTTGTCTTTAGTTCTCCTTCTCCGGGGAGAGCAAAGTTTTGGATTTAAATTCTGTTTCACCTTAATTTGATTTTGTAGTAACAAAATGGCTATCCTCTGCTTTGGCAAAATCCGGTGATTCAGAGAATTGAAAACCTAATCAAAATGGAAAATAATTAAAACCCAATAACTCATGACGAACCTGTTGCATTTATCAAAAGGAAAAAGAAAAGATGATCAAACCTTTATCTAAAGCCTATTCTTAGCATGGTTTTTAAAAACGAATCGGTGATTGAATTGGTTAGGATCCGTTAATGGTTTGAACAGTGATCGTTCGATCCAAACAGCCAACCTGTTTTGACAAAAAAATTAAAAAATAATTAAAATTGTTCGAACAATTCGACCGATTAACCGGTCGGTTCAGTGATTTACTGATCAAAATCAACAATTTTAAAAGAAAATGGAACCGGTCAGATTCCCGGTTTTTTCGGTCCGATCCGGTTTTGAAAACCATAATTCTTAATAGTTTGGCCGTAAAAACTTGCTCTTTATTTTAATGATTTCCCTACTGATTAAACAAATTTACTGAATAAACTCTATTATATTTTGCTTGTCAGAAAAATAAAGAATCCAAAACTTTATAATCAAAACTTAGTAATCAGGCAAACCAATTTTAAAGCAATCCAAAAGTGGGACCAGACGGACTTTTTGAAAAGCTTCCCACTATTAATACACAGTACTAACTTGTTCACTGATTGGATTATTTAATTCAACTTCAACAAGTTGGGATACATGGATAGTGGGATTGGATTAACGCTGCATTATCCACTAATTTCAGAAAATTAATCTCTGATTGATCCTCCCATCATTGTCACCAATTGACATCTTTTGTCTCTCGACATTACTTTATAGTTTATGCTACAGATATCGAGGAGATGGGAGGATAAATATGGTAATATCATTCCAGAACCGCCCTTGGTTTTACAGGGCCCCCTCCCCTAGTCTGAGAAAACCAAGCGACCATTAATGGGGGGACGTCGTTGGGATCAGCTCCGAGGACGTCTGCCCCACACCCACAAAAGTAAACGAAGGAAAAACAGGAGAATCCGATCTTGGTTTGGAACCAAACATCAAAAACCACCCAACCCTGCCAGACCCACCATTCTCTCCCCTTCTCTGATCTCACACTATAAGTAACGAGCCTCAACTCCCAACTCCATTCAGTGTCTTGAGCCTTGAAGTATAACTTTCAATAAGACTTATCTCTCTCATCAATTCTTTTCCGTCATCATCTCAGTTGTCAAGAATGGCAAGGAATGTAGTTCAGTCCACCATTGACAGAAATGGATTGGCTTCACTGGACCAGAAACTCGCCTTAGCAAAGCGATGTGGTCATGGTATTTATTCTGTTCTCCTTTGTTTGCTCTTCAGCTCTACCTGAAGCTATATGCTCATCTTGTTATGGGTATATATAAATATAGATCAGTGCGTGATTTGGTTTCTTGTTCTGTAAACAACAGAGGGAGTCGTCGCTGGGGCCAAAGCGGCTGTCGTCGCTGCCGTTGCTTCTGCAGTTCCTACCGTAAGTCTAGCTTTCCCATCACTTTCCATTAATTACATAAGATGAACAGAGAATTTGATATTCGGCTTGACATGCAGCTTGCTAGTGTGAGGATGCTGCCATGGGCTAAAGCAAACCTCAACCCAACTGCTCAGGCTCTCATCATCTCAACGGGTATGGCCTTATGATCATCTTGTTCTCAGCGGCTTCTTCTTCATCTCTGTCAATATTTGCTTCTGTGTTTGCTAATGAATTGATCTGTTGCTTGGTTGACAGTGGCCGGTTCTGCATACTTCGTGGTAGCAGATAAGACTGTTCTGAAAACGGCGAGAAAGAACTCTTTCAAGGAATTGCAATAGCCTCTAACCACCGGTGCAGAATCCAGTCTCTGATGACTGATGTTCTTCTGCATCTTCTTCCTTACCCACTTAATTTTTGCTTGTAATTTGGTTTGCTGTGTGTAAATGAGTATATCCAAAATTAATGCAATATAACAAATGGAAATATATGATAGAAATGTTACTCTACTTTGTCTCAATTTCCAATGGACAAGGTAATTGGTCTTACAGTCTACAAGAACTCCAGAACCGTCTCCCAAATTTTATTTTAATTATTTTTAGTGATGATGATCGATTCAGTAAAATAAGGTCTAATAATTAAGAAGGTAATAATACGTTAATAATTTACATGGTTACTAAATACTTATAGAACATGTTCATGAAATCTGCTAATGGAAATCTTGGAGCTGCAGTGATCATTGTTCAACCCTGAACCAACTTGGGTTTAACTCAGGACAAACTATTATGAAAATTAAAGCTTATAAACTAACGATCTTGGCCCATTTATCCATGATAATTTTGGGATGAAATTGGTCTGATCGTATTTGTAGGGGAAACAGGAGAACCTCAAAAACACTATTGAGAAGCTGAATTGAACTGGGTATTTGTGCTGTTTCTTCTGATCATCAAAATTCAAATCCAAAATATGCAAATTAAAATTAAACACGTAGAAATGCTCCAGTTTCTCATTGAACCCTTTGACGATTTAATGTTTAATATTATTTTTTATAACATTAAATTTTAATTTATGTTTGTTGATATACATATTTCCTAGTTTAAAACTAATAAATGAATTTAACAAATAAAAATATGGCAATTGATCTTGTGAACTTGGTAGACTGGGCCCCAATCAACTTGTATTGATAAATGGAATTTGAAATCCAATGAAAATATCACAAGGTTTCCTAGCCGTGTGATACATGTCCCAATTAATGTGCCTTGTCTTTGATTATGCTTACTAACGTGCCTACTACGTCCGGACGACCCTACCAATGCTCTGAGGTATCGTATGTCATAACACAACCGCCGTTGGTTTTCTAAAGGCCCACCTCCCGTAGTTTCAAAAAAGCTATTCTATGCAGCATTACAGTCTCAGCCAAATGGGGGCAGGTGTCGACGACGATGAACCGGGCACAAGTACACATTTCCGGCAACAGTAACGGAAGGAAAACAACGGACTCCGACCTTCGATTGAAAAACATCAAACTCTAACGCCAACAACAAATCCGTTCAGTCCTCGAGAGAGAAATGGATCGCCTTCACTGAACCAGAAACTCGCCGTGGCAAAGCGATTTGGCCATGGCATATGCTCTCTTTTCTTCGCTTTTCAGTTCCTTTTTGATCAGCAATTTGGTTTCTTATTCTGTAACAACAGAGGGGTGTCGTCGCCGGGCCGAAAGCGGCTATCGTCTTCTGCAATTCTTACTGTAAGTCTTGCTCTCCCCATCACCATCAGTTTCTGTTATTTGGAAGATGTGTTGAGAGTTTGATATTAGAAAGGTGATTATAGACATCACCAACTCTGTTCTGGGTGACATGCAGCTTGCTAGCGTGAGGATGTTATGTTGCCTTGGGCTAGCGATAACACCTCAATCCCCCCGCTCAAGCTCTCATCAATCGGCTCTGTAGACTATAGGTAGGGTCTTTTGAACATTTAACGGTTTGGTAGGCTGTGGAACCAGTGATAAGATTCCACGTACGCCAGACTTAAAATATATTGGGCCCACAATTATTCAACCTCTCAATGTGGAGAACGGATCTGTTCCTCCTTAAATTGCGCACGCCTCACACCAATCTCACAGCAAGAAATATCTACCTTATTTAATATAAACCGCATTCTGTTCATAAATTTGGCATTAATCCACGGGCAGGATTCAGTCCATTCCTACAAATTCTAACTCTACCTTAGAAGTGGACTGAACTATAAAATCTCCTTATATTTATTATTCATGGGAGATGTTCCCAATACACATTAGGATGTGATTATGAGGTCGGTGTGAGGAGCAGATCCCAATTGCTCAGTGTGAATCTCATATATTTTAGGCTCAAATCTGTTCCTCACAGTAACCTCGTAGTATGTCTTGGTTGTACATCGGAAATACCTCTCGTATTTGTATTTATTATTCATGGGGAGATATTCCTTGTACACGATGGAATGTGGCTGTGATTTCAGTGTGAGATATGATCTGTGAGGAGCATATCCAAATTCTAAATTTTATCATTAGTGTAGAGTGTCTTATCATAGGCTCCAGTCTGCCCTGTTGATCAAATCCAAATCACCCACCAACAAAATACATTCCAACACCCTACCAACATCATAAGACATGGGACATGTCATACATGACAAATCTCATATTTATGATGGGCCCCAGTTTCATAGTGAGATGTGCAGTGCCAGATCAAATTGATAGGTTGTTGGAATGTATGTTGTTGGTAGGAGATACTAACAACCAACAGCCAAAGAGTCCAGCTGATCCGAATTTATTTGTTTCAAAATGGGCGACCTTTTAAATGGGTTTTCTGGAATCCATTCACAACTAAAAAAAAAACTTGCATGAATATAAAGAGTTGGTAAACAAGAAAGCCCAGAAACAAATTCTTAGAACAAAATATGGATAAAAGAGAAGATAAATGACTTGTGCAATTGACAAACGGTGAAAACAACCAACAGAATAAGCATCATTCTAGAGCATCTCCATCAACCAAAACTAAGGGAAAAGACAGGAGGGGCCCTCAAAGAGTCAAAGGAAAGAACAAAGTAGCACGATCGAGAAAACCGCAAAGAACAACAAATCCCCAAGTAACTGCACCTGTTACCAAAGGCAACTGCCACCAAGAAACCGCAACCGCTACCAAGAACTGCAACCGGTAGTGGAAAATAGTCGGGAAACAGTCATGGACAGCAAATCAAAGCAGCGATTGTGGCCACCATTTCACACCAAATGCGTGAAGAGTTAGCCCCTTGTACCAAAATCCCTGAAATCCCTGCAGAATAGAACCAAAGAAAAAAACAAAAGAAAGGAGAATAACGAGTGAGAGCGAAAAATGATGGGGGATGGGAGAAGGGTGAAGAATAGAAACAATGGAATGAAAGAATGAGGAGGGAAAGAGATGAACGAGGAGAGGGGAGAAGGGGAGAAGAAAACAAGAAAAAACTAGGGAAGAAATAAAAGGGAAAGGGGGGACTCCCCAAGGGTAACCACCCTAGTGGACCGATGGCAGAAGATGAAAACAATGAACAAAGAAAAGGAAACCTTGAGAGAGAGGCTCTCTCTGAACAGAGAGAGAAGAAACCATACATACACATATTTGTATACATGCAAACACATTCGTATATACAAATTATACAAATTTCTTAAGCTTTAAATTAGTGATACTAAATTGGGTCCACAATTTAAAGCCCATTTGGTCCCATTTAACAAATCCAAGTCTGGTCCCAAACCCAATTATGTCAATTTTCAGTTTGGGCTAGGCATGGGTTGCAAAGATCGGGCTTGACCTTGGGCCCAATCCGGCATCAGGCCTTAGGCCCAATATTTAGGGTTGGCTGTTGGTTGACCTTAAACCCAGCTCAGCTTGTCCGTCTTGCACCCCTACTTCTGTAATCTTTTAAACATTTATCCAGTTATCCCAATGAACACTGAAAGAAGCACTTTCAAACACGGGCATCTCAGACCATATCGGTAAAATATGGTTTCAAAATTTCTTATATCAAAACAAACCATTTTATTACGGTTTTATTTGATTTATAAAATTCAAGAAATCGAACCAAATCATTTTATAAGTCTAGACCAAACCAAACCGAACTGCAAATTATGGTTTAGTTCAATCCGATTTTACGGTTTGAACATTATAATAAACACCCCTATTACTGACTAATGGATTTTCATGGATCTTGCCATCTTGACCCATTTTCCTATTCTTAGAGATTTGAGACCCACTTTTGGGTCCAATTCTACTGTTTTTCCGTACACAACTTTAAGTGGAGCACTAAATATTTTGGTTAAAGAGTGATTTTTATTTTCATGAATTTCAGCATTTTTTTTAGTCGATATTATACACCATTAATAACTTCCCCTGACCCCTTTTTCCCTAAAGTGCTAGTTGCGAGATTTGATTCTGCATCAATGTTAGAAGTTTGGAATAAATCGACTAATACACCAACAAGCCAGCCCTCCGTTGGTTTAAATTTCAGCATTTAGAGTGCCAAACAATTTCACTATGTTGGGAACTCCATGAAAATAGAAAAATTATATCCGGCAAATTTATGAGGAGCAGATCCAACTCCTCTCCATAAATGATAACATGCAAATACATGAAATATTTCCAATGTACAGCTACCCACAAGAATATACCCACACCTATCCACGGGAGGTGTGAGAAACGCTTTACGACGAGCATATCCAGATTCTTCTCCATAAATGGTAATATGCAAATATGTGGGTAAAAGATTAGAACAGCTATAGCATCCCAGGGTAGTATTCTTGTGGGTAAAAGATTAGAACAGCTAGCAGGTTTTGTCCAGAAAGTATGTATTATTTTTTTGCTTTATTTATCTATTAGATGGGAAGAAAGATTTAATAAAGTCCTGAAACCATGATGATCTTTGAAAATCTAATCTAATTAATACATATAAAAACATACAGACTAACATATATGCTTAAACAAAGCCCTCATGCAGGAGGGCTTCTGCCTTTGAACACTTGCTTGGTGTTAAAGAGTAATGAATTTCAATGAGAAAAACATTCAGTTAAAAGCACTGAGAAAAGGAAATCTTACCCTTTTTAGTTTAGACCATGAAATATATGTGTAAAATGTAAAAAAAAAAAGTGAATTTCACAAAACTTGGTTTTTGAAAATGTGATCAGCTTTTTAAATCTTTATTTACAAACTGCACTGCACCCATGGTTTAAAATGTCCCTAATTTCTCTAATATTTTCACGATATATTTCCATTTCCATAGTTAGCAATATAAAATTTTATTGGAATCCACATTTCCCCAATGAACATAATTAGCACTATGTGGAATAGTTTCCACAATATATTTTCATTTTCACTTCCATGGATAGACATGAAATTTTATTGGGATCAACATATTCTCCAATGAACATTACCAATACTTTGGAGAGTTCAAGAGTATTATAACATAAGTTGGTGACAATATTCCAGATATGTGAAGTAACAATATTATTTTACACCTAACTTACATGATAACTACCTTTAGCTAGCTCAATATTCATTTCAAACATGAAGTTAAATATTAATTTTTGTTTGTGTAATAGATTATGTGGTTGATCTATTACAATCATTTACATTTTCTATGAGTCTAAATTTTGCTTTAACACATTCTATTATGAAACTCTGAATCTTAATGTTTATAGAACAACTTCAGAATGTATTCTTTTGTCCATAACCCTAGTTTCATAGCTTTATTTAATGATATAGAATAAGATAGTGATTTAAAAAGGTGTGCCTAAGATTCTTTTATCATTTCATAAAATAGATTTTATGTTTTGCATATTTTACATTGTTTCCACCATGTTTATGATTTTTACAATATTTTCATACAATATTTCCGATATGTTTCTTATATTTGGATGTCCGACATTTCCATCGATATCGATATTTTAAACCTTAATTGCACCCCTTCTTAATCTTCCATAACATGTTCAAATAAAAAAATGGTGTTTTTTATATTCTATATTTTCTTTCCTCTATGTATCAAGTATCAACTATTAAGAACTCTATTAAAAAGCAAAAACTTTAAGAGAAGCATATTTCCTGCCAAAACTGTTTCTAGCTAAGTCTGCTAATGGTGTCCAATTGTGAAAATTAGGATTTAAATTGAATTCCATTAAAGGGTGATCCAAATTTAATCCGTTTGTAATTGAATCAAATATAGATCAATCTCTCTTTACGAAAAAAAGATATGGATTGAGCACCAGAAAAAACTTATAAATCCATGTCTTTTGGATTTTTAAGTACTATGTCTTTCCGGAAGTATATTCAATCCATTTTGCTCATAAAATATAATATGAGTCATCTTTATTAGTTCATTTTATTAATAATATATAATATTTTGATGATTTTTACTTGAATTTATTTTTACAATCTCAGCATTTGAGTTCTATTATACCAGGAAAACTTGTAACCAATGAACCAGTATCATGAAAGTGGTAATCAATTAGGCGGCATTTTAAAATTCACAGAGGGTTTTGATTGATCAAAACCCTTCCAAAAATTTCCACTACTACTACTAGTGTAAGAGTATGTTATTGCAGAGCTTAAACATTTGGGGAAGAGATACCCATTTGGTTGGGCTAAATCTTGACTTGGAAATTTATGAGTCTAATGTGAGCTTAGGCTAAGCTAAAGTATTGGGCCAATGCTTGGGCTAAAACTTTGCAGGGCCAGGCCCAAATCAAGTCTAAACCCAAAACTTAGGACCAATCCTATAATTTTTAGGCCAAGCTGGGCCCTTTCATCTACATCTCTCTCTTTTCATTCTCTTTCTCTCTCTCCAAGAATTCAACCACTCCCTCTCATCCCTCTCCACCCTCTTTTCCTCCCCCCAACGGCTCCAATTGTATACACTTGATAAAATGTCTTAGTGCATATCATATGTTAAGTTATTTAATTTCGCTTAAATGTATTTTTATGACTTTATTAATTACTTTATAGTTATTAATTATAATTGTAAAATCATTTGTTTATAAAATTGAGTAATTAATAAAATTTAAGTATTTAGTTAGATTAATTTACCATATTTATGGAGAGAGAAGAATTGGAGCCTGGAGGGTGGAGATTTTTTATTTTTTTTCAGTTGTAGTCTACAGTTAAGACTCCATTAAATTTGAGTTTCAAAAGTAAATGGTGGTGTGACAATTTTCTATTGGTGGGACCCAGGGTCCAAACTCCAGACTCCAGAAGTCCAAAGGTAGAGGATGAGAATACGATATCCGTGAGGAACTCGCATCCTAAGGACCCTTCGCCTTCGGTCCACCTATTACATCAGTGTTAACGGAAGTTTGACTTTAAAACTAATTTAATCTTCCATAAACTCTCTTGTATTAGGTTTCATTCTTTACTCTGCATGCGAGAGAACCTTTTCCCAGCAGTCGCACTACATTTATCTTCTAATTTCCTTGTGATCAATTTTGTACTGCCATCAATACCTGAAAAAACCCCGTAGTTGAGAGAAGAAAGGAAATTTACAGAAAATGACAGGAAAAAAATGGGAAACATACGTCGTCTGATCCCGTTCTGGCTGTTTTTCTATTTACAAGACTCATCACCCATTCAGACGGTGAATGGGTGATATACAAACACCACATATATAAGAATGACAAAAATTATAGAGGTTTCTTTTTTCTATTTTTTTTCCGAATGCCAATGCAACTTATCGATACAGATCATATCCTATAACTGGAATTTCAAGATATCAGGTTTAAGGGTCTCTGAAACCTGATATCTAAAATTGCAATAATTACATTAAAAGGTATATTGGTATTGGTGAATTTTTCCTTGGTTTGAATTCTGATAGAAGAGAATGTTGTTCTGCATTCTGAAAATTATCAAATATCCATTTTGATTCCATATATGAGAGTGTTTGTTTGTCTTTTTGGGAGGATTATTTGAAAAATAAAAATTTGTATGATTGCACTTTAGGATCCATTTGCTTGCGATACATGCACCCCGGTTCGCGTTTGTAAGCATTTGTTTGAAACGTAAAAAAGTAATGATTATCGGAGTAAAAATGCATTTTCTGACACTTTTGTACTCTAAAAAGAGAGCATTACTGTACCTATTTTTTGGATACAATTTTGTGTTCCTTTGAAAATTAACTTTTTGACCAAAGTTGAGTTATTGAAGAATAAGATAGTTGGAGCATTTAATGATAGGCCCACATCTTTGCACCGATTTCAAACAAACAGGATGAATGCAAAAACGGTTAAAAATGTGAACTGTATTTGCATTCATGAACAAAAAAAATGGGTAAATATATAGCGTACATATTTGCGTTTGCATTGCAACCAAACGTAGCCTTAGGCTCAGTTTGGAAAGATTGCAAATACAGATTTGTAGAGCACCCTTGTATTTTGTATTGTTTTGTATGTATTTGCACAGTACATATTTATATTTGTACTCCTACCAAACTGAGCCTAATTATTTTGTATGTATTTGCACACTACACATTTGTATTTGTACTAAATACAAATTTGTAGAGCACAAAACCTTGTATTTTGTATTGTTTTTTATGTATTTGCACACTACATATTTGTATTTGTAGTACACAAAACAATATAAAATACAACGTTTTGCTCTCTATAAATTTGTATTTGTACTATTTCCAAATCGAGCCTAAATAGATAAGAGATAAGAGGAAACAAACAACCATTTTTTTCTTAAAGTTAAAAAGATTCCTCTTAAGAGATAAGAGTTAAGAGAAAATGAACAGACCCTAAGATTAACAATTAGGCTCTTCTTCGCTCTCCTCTACTGCTAGCATTTGCAATCTCTCTTGAAGTCAAACGTTTTCAGCCACATGAAGTAATAGTAACACCATTTTTCATTTTCACCACTTTGTTGAATGTCAATTAATGTCGAGATTGAAAAGAGTAAGGTAACTCGTGTAGAATAATAGAGCAACAGTGGAAAAACCCCTTCTCAGAAAGATGAGAAAGACACCTAACACAAGGTTTAAAATATAGTAACATATCGGTCGATATGTACCATTCTGATAAGAACCTGATACACGGAACGTGTATAAATCATTTGTTTTGTATCTTTTTGTAACATATCGGGCCCATATTGGACTATTTTGGATATGTATCGATCAGTACGAGCTTGAAACAAGCTGATACAAATCGAATCATTTTGGTTTCCCTTCTTCCATTAATTTGGTTAATTTATAATTAATACCAAATCTCTCTCATTAATGCCATTTGTTACTCCTATACTTATGTCTAACTTCTCCTTCATTAGTTAGTTAATTAGTCTTATACTTAATATAAATTTAAATTCAAATTTGAATTTTAGCGCCTAATTCCAGTTCTCTCGTTAATTCGATTAATTAATGATCCTCTCTCTCTCATTAATTTTGTTTTGTTAGTATAAAAACTACAAATGTTAACAATAGTAAGACTTGAACCTTAGTCACTAGATTTTAACACCCATAAATTATATTGGTTATTTGAAAATTGATGTATATACATTCACATTTAATTTTTTTTTTTTTGCTTTTTTTACATTTTAGTTATTTCATCATTTTTTTAGCGGTTACTAATTATATCTTGATATGTCACATTTTATATAAACATTAAATTATGTTTTTTTTTACATTTAAATTACTTATTTACAATCATATAAAACTTGTAAGTATTGTTACAAATATATTTTTTATGATTTATTTGAATTTTCTATCATATTTATGTGTATCTTGATTTTTCGTCTATATCCATGCGTATCTAAAACGTATTCCAATACATTTCTTAAAATAGGCTTTCTGATGCTCCTTGCGTTTCCGATACTTTGAACCTTGACCCACTAGCACGAAACCCATCAACCCAAATCCAAATTCAAGAAAAAAATTCAAATAAGTAGACACTACTAATGTGTGGTGGGGAGTTCTGTTAACGCATCTGAGAGATGATGGAGCTATTGAGAGAGATGGAGGACGATGATTGCTGGTTCAACGGTGTAGTGGCAATGGTGGATGAATGGAGAGAGAGAGAGAGAGAGAGAGAGAGAGGAGGTTGCCATCATTCTAGTGCTCTAATTGGAGTTTGGATCTGCTTCTCACAGAGCACGCCTCAGATGTGCATCTAGAACATCTTTGTAATTATAAATTTTTATTCATGGGGAGATGTTCTAGAAGCACAACTGAAACGTGTTGCGAGGCATACTCTGTAAGGAGTAGATCCTATCTCTTCTATTTGCTGCCAAGGTAAATAGTGATAGAGAGAGCTTCACATCTGCACCCCACAAAACCTTGTAATGGGAACATCTCCTGTATTTGTCATTGGGAGATGTTCTCAATACACGGTTGAGATGTGCAGTGGGGTGCAGATGTGAATTCATAGAGAGAAGTAAGAGAAGAAAAGGAAAAGAGAGGGAGAAATGGAGGAATTGCTGCATCATTAAGTCCCATTAATTTTGAAATTTAGGAATTATAAGATGTGGCGAAATTGTATTGGGGGTACATGTAAAATGTGGGTGGAAGTGTCCATAGGATGTGAACTAAATAGTCATATTATTTAAATAGATGAATAATATTGTAAATAACTAATTTTAAATATTTAGATATTAAAAAATTAATAACTAAATCATATTTTAAATATTATTTAAAAACAAATAAAATAGATTAAATAAAGAAATTATGTAATAACCTTAAAAATTTTATCAAAAACACAAAAAATAATTATAATAGATTTAATAATATTTGATAATAAAAATATAAAATATAAATAATTTAAAAGGTTTAAATATTATTGAAATAATAAAAAAAATAGATTAAATAATTTAGAGGTATTGAAGCTTTCAAATAACAAAAATAGGTAATAACTTTCAAAAAATGTTTTTAACAGATATTAAAAATAGAATAATAATTTCAATTATTATTTTAATAATAATAAAAACATTATTTAACTTATATCAATTAATAATTCTAGAAAATAACTTTTAGAAAACTGATATTTATTAATAATAATTTTAAAATCTTAATCTATATTTATTGTATATTTATATATACTAAAATTTATATTTAATGTATTTTTGTGATAAATATATATTCAATATTTATGTATAAATCAATCTATCTTTGTTTTGTTATTTAATAGAAAAATTCCAATCTCTCCATATATATACCAAAGTAGAAACATGCCATGTCTTGGCCTTAGCTTTCTCCCTTACCCCAACTAGTAACTCTCTGACACTCTTCATTTTAGCCTTTGTTGCTCTCTCATAAAGCCACCTCATCGCTCCCTTCTTCCTCTCTCATAATGAATTATTTAATTTATTTAATTAATTAATAGTATTATCAATACATTATTTAATAGTATTTATTAATTAATTACATTATTTATTTAATTAAATACCATAATTAATAAAAATATTATTAATTAATGAATTACTAACTAATTATATCAAAATATCATTAGTTAATTAATAGTATTTTCACAAATATTATTTATTAATTAAATAATTAAATAAATATCATAATTAATAACAAAAATGTCATTAAAGAATATCGTAATTAATTATGGTATTTATCTATTTGTTTTAAGTATTTTGATAATTTTGGTAAGCTCGTGGGGTATTTTAGTCAATTTAGGTCTAAGGAGGCCAAAACAAAATCCTAATTTAATGGTGGGTGTTTTGGGTTAAAAAAAAAGGAAGGGTGGAGATGGATTTAAGTATATATAGTGGTTTTGCATGTACGAATCAATAAGATTGGCCAAAATGAAATCATTTTATATGGAAGGTAAACAAGGGTATTTTTTTACTGAAATTTTACAAGATGAGGTTTCCTGGCTTTTGAATTGATTGGTGGGGTAAAATTGGCCTAAATAGGTTCTGATTAGGCAAATCTAGAGGGATAGTGATTCAGTTAATTTATTAACTTTGAAATAGAATCTTGGTGTGATGGAGGGGAAATAAAGGAATTTTTTTGTTGAAATTTGTCAAGGTTGTGCTTTTGAGTATTATGGGTTGATTGGTAGGGTCAGATTAGCCCAATTATGCCAAGATTGGGCATACTCGGAAAGGACTGGAATTAGTCAATGCGAAGCTTTGGAACGAAATATAGGTGTAATGAAGGGGCAAACAAAGGTATTTTGGGCTGAATTTTTGTGGGTAGGTTTTTAGGGTGTCTATAATCTTATGGAAACATCTGATTAATTTTGGAGGGCCAAAATCACAGAAATTTGGGTCTAAGAGCATGCAAAATGGAATTTTGTAAATTTATGGGTAAATGTTTTTGGTGTGTCTAGCTTTCAATTGTATGGTTTAATTGATTCAGAGGTATTAGGATCAAGGAAATTTGAGTTGTGGGTGCTTTAGGCTAATGACAGGGTTCGAAAGGGAATCTTAGTTTGATAAAAGAATAGATGGAGGGGAATCATGGGTTAAAATTTCAGGAGTAGATATTTTAGGAGGTCCTAGGTTTGATGACGATGTTCAGGGATTTTTAGGTACTTCAGAAGGAACAAAACAGTCTGATTGGGTGTTCAGGGTAAATTAGAGTTTTGATGACAAATTGAGCAAAAATCAAGTGTTGATAATGGGGTTTGTTGAGGTATTGGTTTCTTGGATAATTTGGTCGGGTTTGATTGGTCTATAAATGTTACGATCTAGGGCATTTAAGAAATGAATATATTGGCCAATGAGATAGCCCAAATTAAAATCATCTAGTGTGATGAAGGTTTAAATGGGGGATATTGTAATGAAATTTTGTGGCAAAAAATCCCACAAAATTTAAAAGCCCATTAACTCTAATTTGCAATTCAGTTAAAAAATCCCATGCATCACACGGGTTCCAACTAGTTATCCACTAAAAGACAAAACAATAAAATTTTTTCTTAAACTATTAAGGATATAATAATCTACTTAACTTCTGTTTCAGCCATAAGGATTCCACAATCTCATTAGTCTCATTAGAAAGTTATCCTCTTAAAAAAGAAAGTAATAAGCTTTGTACTTCATTAAGGGTATAGTGATTAGACCTGTTCATGGGTTAGATAGCCCGATGGCCCGGCCCACACCCCGATCGGTCTTGGTCATGTAATTAGGCCCACGGACCTGACCTTGGGCCTAAAACAGTAAGCTCGACTGTGTTTCAAGCCGGGCTCAGGATTTATCAAAAAAGCTTGGCCCGACTCAACATTATATATTTTATAAATACGTAATATGTATTTTATATATTATATAAAATATATAAATAATATAATATTTATTGAAATATATATTTATAATTTAATATATACATTTTTTATTTTTTTTCTTTATAATCTTTCTCTCTCTCTCTCTTTCTCTATTCAGCTGCTTCAGCAGTAGTAACAACATGGGCTAAATTTCGGGCTAGGGCCCAGGCTTGAACTTCGGGATTTTTATGAGGGCCGGGCTCGGGCCTAAGTTGTAGGCCCGATGATCGGGCCGGGCTCAAGCTCAAGCTTAGGCCTTAGATAAATCTATTAATACAGAGTGAAAAACTGGCCCATGAACAAAGATAAAACAATAAAATTTTCAATTCAGCATCAGGTGTTATCAAACGACCCTTTAAATGAAATTAGATTTGAGTTGCATTTTATAATTGTCACAGGCATATAGCATTTTGTAATTAACTTGAAATGAAATTACTTTACTGTGGCTTCAGGCTTTAGTTGCATTTTATAATCAACACAGGCTAAGAACATATAAAATAAAAGTGATTCTGTTTTGCATCACCATGTTCTATTGATCTCTCATTCTAAAGCATAACCAGATTGCTGAAAATATCCCGTTGTGAATTTATCGACGTTAGGTATTCTAATAATGTTTATTTACGTAGTTTTCCTTACTGTTTTCATAGGGGATTCTTCTAAATCTTGTTGTTTTCTTATCTGGTATTAGATTTAGCACGAGTTTACAAAGCATCCACGTCGGCTTCTTTGCCTTTCATCTTCGATCCAGAGGTTAGTGTTTCTCTTTTACAAATGAAAATGTTGGTGTTGTTTCGTATATGTTTAGAGTCCTGCCGAAAATTTGTTTGGTGTATGCTTGAATCTACCAACATTTTTTTGTGCATGTTCAGAAAAATTTGTGTAATTCCTTTCTTTACACGCATGATCTCTCTTGAAGCATTGAACTCACTCCAGAGAAGCTAGTAATTGGTCCAAATGCTATGGAATGTGCGATTGCCCTAATAGTATTTAAACCAAAACTATTTCCAAAGGTTAATACTTAAGATTGCATAATAAGCAAGTAGAAATTCTTGAATAGATTAAAGAATTAAAGATTTCAAGTGCTCACCTTCCTGCAAAAACACATGAGCCATGGCTTGGAAAGTGCGAACCACAGATAATTTAAAACAAGACCATATTTAACCCATAGCTTCCAATACGAGCAACCGATAGATATGTGAGCATATGCAGACATTATTCATGTAGTACATATTTTGAAACCTAATGTTAATGTTATTGTTAGACATTAATCATGACTTAATGTAATAGATGTGCTTTATTCACAAAGAAATTTGAATTAACTGATTAGGATCTACATATTGGATTAAAATGGTATACATGAATACTATCAAATGGTTCAAGATTTCACGTTCTATTGAAAAAGAAGTATGGTATGAACACCAATTAGCATTTACTTTTTGTCTCTTCTCATATTTCACGTTAGAATGAAAATCCAATAAATTCCAGCAATGCCATGAATATTTTTTTTTAAACCCCAAACTCTTTATTCGAGGTGAAGGGGCGACCACCTTAAAATTTTATTAATTATCCAAGAAAGATAACAAAATACAGTGGAGGACAACCACCTTACCCGAAGAGCCAAAACAAGAAAACTCTTTCTTTCCCACACTACCCCACCCAAAAATAGTAAAGAAAGTTTGAACAAGAAGAATATCAGAAATAATTAACATAGTAAAGTAAATGAGAAGAATAACTGGCTTGGTGACTTGGTTCGCCGAATTCCTTTGTATTTCTAAAGTTTAGAAGAGTTCTAGTTTACATAGGTCTCATACAAGATAGACTTTGTACGTGGATCAAATTAGGAAGAGTCCTAAATAGAATACAATCAGAAGATCTAGAGATTAAGTGCCTAATTGGCAAGTCTTTTTCAGAAGATCTGTTACAAGATCCGATGATTCAAATATAGGGTGAGCTTTTGTAAATAAATCTTGGAAGATCAAAGACTGTCTGGTTGAAATATTGTACATAGATTTCACAAAAAACCATAAAAGCTAGAAGACGGTTTGGTAATGTGAATGTCTTGTGTGTGGGGCAACAAACCTTTCATTTAACACATAAGACCTGCACATTTTCTAAGGTGGGACCCAAATACCATTGGTGGACATGTATGTGGGGTCCACGTACATTTTATAAGGTGGGCCCGACAAACCATTGGTGGGTGGCCATGCAAGTGGGGTCCATGTGTGGACATGTATTTGGGGCCTACATACATTTTACAAGGTGGGCCCCACATACAATTGGTGGACATATATGTAGGGTCCATGTGTGGACATGAATGTGGGGTCCACATACATTTTGCAAAGTGGGCCCCACATATCATTGGTGGACATATATGTAGGGTTCATGTGTGGACATGAATGTGGGGCCCACATATATTTTGCAAGGTGGACCCGACATACCATTGGTGGACATGTATGTAGGGTCCATGTGTGGACATACATGTGTGGCCTACATACATTTTACAAGTTGGGCCCCATATGCCATTGGTAGATATGCATGTGTGGACATGTATGTGGGGCCCTCATACATTTTACAAGGTGGATCCCATATAATATCTAATGTAGGCCCCACATGCAATTGGTGGGTCCCACTTACACATTCAGATAGTTTTTGTTGAAAGATAATCCATTTTCTTCCAAGCGTGTGCATTGTACCATACGTTCAAAGAAAACGGGGCACTAAAAGACTATAAAAACTTCATTTGAAGCTTTTTGAAAAAGCCCAAAGTTGGGCTTCTGGAGTCTTTTATGAGCTAGAGCTTTTTCCGAATAGATCTTTCTATTGACAAATGAAAAAAGCCCAGAATTCAGGCTTCTGAACTTCTAAACAGCCCAAAGCCCGTGTGGAAAGACTTGCCAAACGCGACATATGTTAATCCATACCTACAAAGGGATATCTATCTCTTAATATCCTTATCCTTGCTACATCTGAAACTGGATACGTCATCCCCAATAAAAAACAATACCAAGAAAGAGGAAACGCCAAGCAATGCCATGAACATTTGTATTAATCAGAAGATAATATCCAAATGGAACTGTAGCGGGAAAATATTTCTTACAAAAATACAAATTTTGTAGCTGACCAAGTTCAACAGAAATTGGGCCCAATAATTATTTGAAAGGTCTCTACTATCAAGAATCATGCTGAGGTTTGATTAGTTGCATTTATTTTTTTCTTGATTAATTGCAAAATAACAAAGATCAATAAAACAAGACTATTCATGCTGAGGTTATGGATGTAATCCAACATCAATTTCAACCATTGGATTTAATTTTTGAGGCCAAATAATATAAACCAATTGTCCAAATAATATGGACCGTTTAATGAGCATTATTAATTAGTCATCGCATAAAATTAGCATGCACCATTTAATATATCGAAAGCTTTTAAGATACATGGGATTTGTTGTTAAACCTCTTTGCAACTTAAAGAAATTAAATTAGGAAAATCAAACGAAAAAACGATGTCAGTAGCTTTAAAATTCACATAGAAAATAGCTTTTTTCTTGAATATACTAGCGGAGGAACACATACGAGTGCAAGAGAAAAAAGCATCCAAAAATGGAGATGAGGAAGCCATTGATTAATAACCATTGAAGATGAGAGTAAAATAATAGGTAGTTGCTTTAGCCTAGAAAACTAAAACAATATTATCATTAAGGATCAAAGTCATATAATGTATTGCTTTTTGGATACCAAGTTCATCTAATTGTCTAGATTGGATAATATGTTGGATAGAATGTATTGCTTTTTGGAACAAATCCAAAGCAAGCTAATTCTCTTTAGCAAAGAGAACAATTTGGAATTGGTTTGCTCATGAGGTAATATATGTATATATATATATATATATATATAATTAATTAGGCTTTTGCAGTAGAGAGGTATAATTAGATCAATCTTCCCATGAAGCCAACTTAATATATAATAATATTCTTAATAGGCCATAAGGTAGGGGTTCCAATCCAATCTAAGTAAAGGATGGCCGTCCGTGAAGGTTGGGCTCAGCCGCTCAGGTTAGAGTAGATTTTTATTCAATTATAGCTCTCTCAAACTGGGACTTGAGCTTCTCTTCATCAGATGTAGGATTTGTAACGTTCAGGCCTTGATTTCATGTCACCTAGAGGTTAGAGGTTTTGGTTGAAATAATTAATTACCTGCCTCACCCTTCAATAATTAAAACTTTAATTATAAATCACACTGTATTTACAAGTTGAAGGGTTAGAGAAGTTAGGTTAGACGAAAAAAAGGACTTGGGTGGAAATGGTAAGAATGAATTTAGGGAAATTTTCTCAACAGTATCTTGAACTTTGGGGGTTGTTTCAAGTTAGTCCCCCAACTTTAAAACATGTCTCTACAGTACTCTGAACTTTCAAATTGTGTCTAATTGGTCCTTACCGTTACATGACATCAGGTGCGCATTAAATAATTTCAAAATGATAAAATTACCCTTTATGGTATTTTTCTGACCAATTTTCCCATTTTGTCTGAGTGTTAAAAGAATGAAAGGGGAAAAAGGGTTATGAAACTGGACATTGATCAACTATTGAAGCTCTTGCTCCTTTGTTCAAGCTCCCCCATTTAACGATCAATTGTAACCAGACGATATCACTCAAACGAAATGGGTAAAATGGTTAAAAAAATATCATAAAGGGTAATTTTTTCATTTTAAAATTGTTTAATGCGCATTTAATGTCACATGATGGTGTTGACTAACGGTTAACTAGCATTAGAGACCTATTAGACACATTTTGAAATTTGGGGACTGACTTGACACAACCCCCAAAGTTTAGGGTACTGTTCAAGAATTTTCCTATTAATTTAAGTGCCCATAATAGTTTAATGATGGATGTGGCATTGAACAAAATAGAATGGAAAAATAAGATTATGACCCCATATAGTTGGGACAAGGCTTAGATGATGATAAACCTAAAGCTACAACTTGGGCTGGGTTAGCGTCAACCAAACATAACCCAAGTTAAGTTGGTTTGGGCTGATGACTGGTTTAAGAATAGGGCTGATTTTTTTTCTAACCAACTTTACTTTGTGTTGGGTTAGGATTGACCCCTACCCCTTGTGTAACCTAAGCCAAGCTGAACCCGACTTTACTACTATTGCTATTGTACATATGTATTATACTCCTATTACATACCATTATATCCATTTGTCTTGGCTCATAAGCCCCATTCCTAATGACAAAGTTGCCATTCGTGGTTTCATTCCATAATTTGATCCTTTATTATTGCTGGTGTCATGATTTTATGTTTTCAATGGGAGATGCATTATATTCATAACGACTATATTTATTTGAAAATTTCCTATTTCATTTTTTGTACTAAAAACAAATAAAAATATCAAACAAGCAAATAACACTAAAAGATATGACCAATATATGGCCATAAAAGTTCGGTTTAGGTCTTTTATTCAAAAATGAAGAGAATTTGAATGATTTTATTATGAGACTTTAAGAGGATGGGAAAAAAGTTGGGTTAATTGGATTGGCGGATTTTAGGTTGGGTTTGGGTTAGGTTGATTAGGCCTGGTTGAAAATCAGATGGAGTTAGGGATAGGATTGTGGGTTTAAAATCTCGGGTTGAGCTAGGGGTGACATCAACTTGACCTAACCAAGTCCAACTTGCACCACTAGATGAACGTGAAAAAAACTCAAAAAGTTGGAGAAGCAACCTACATCCAGGCTTGAGTTGAACCAGAACCTATTTTCATCCAAAAAGTTGGGTTAATTAGGCTTGTTCTCGGTAGTTCAATGCCAATTTTGAGCTGAAAATCCATGTCAAACTGTCAACCCAACTCCCTTATAGTCTGGTAGGATCCAAAATAGCATCAAACAATACTCTACTCACTTAGGCCTTTTATCGGCATTTGGATTGAGGTTTGATTTATATCATAAATCAATATAAAACGTCACTTAATCGATGTAAAAATCCAATGCTCACTTTTTTCAACGGTTCATTTTTTAAGCACAAACGTAGCCTCAAGAAATTTGTTTGCAACTTTGAGGGGAGAGTTCCAAGCTCCAATCTCTCAGATACATAATAATCCACGCTCTCTAGCTGGTTAATCTGTACTAAAACAAAAAAGAAAACGAAAGTGAAGTGATGAGTAAGCAGTAGAATGTGCCCTAAAAATACGTTCAGGCTCTAGGCTTTGGGCTGGAAAACTGTGCAGAATCGAAGATGACACTTAGGGCCTCTCAGACTCGACCATGAAAAGATGTTGGGAGGCTGAAAAGAAAAAAAGAAAAGAAGGAAATAAAGGGAGGGAATTTTATCATTGTGATGACGTCATTGAAATCCCTGCGACCACTTCACGTGCATGCAACTCAACTCAAAATCGAACCTACATTATTGATTTTTTTATATTAACAAATACTAATATCCTGATGATACGTACGTGTAATTAAGCAACAATATTTAATTCCTGACCACTCTATAAAAAAGTCATTAAATTACTAATATTAATAGCTTTAGAAAGTTTCTTGCCAACTCACTCCCAGAGATAAAAAGGGAACATATCACTGACTTATTTTATTCAATATGTATTAAGATATTGGGAAATGTTATTGCCACAGCTTTTGTTCTTCTCCTTTCCATAATGCCATTTACAATTAATATTCTTGCTGTGTAAGTATCGAAAAATAGTTGTGGGAATGGTATTTGCTTAATCAATTAAATGGCATCGGCTTCTAAAGGATTATGATCATTGAATGAGGGGGCCCACATTGAAGGGTGGCTTTTAGCATTCAAAACCCTCCTTGAATTGACATGGGTTCTCCTCTAAAGGCCTGTTTGGGATGGTAACCACTTGTGGTCCAAGAAGAGTGCATTAATTGGCGAGTCATCACTTAACTAAAATATTTCCAGCTTAGTAGATTGATCTCAAACCTATTCACCAGTCATTAACAGCCAAGACCCAAGAGGTAGGCCAATGATCAAAGAAATCTTGATTATTAATGAATTGGTCCACCATTGAGACTTGAGAGGATCATTACTCATTAGCATGTTGGGTTCTTTCTCCCTCTCATCCTCTCTCTCTCTAAAAGAAGTTTAAATATCTATTGTGTAGGTTTTGAAAAGATATGATTACTTGTTAGACTTGACACTTTGGAGAATTGGGAAAAAGGAGGCAGAGAAAGAGAAAAAGCAATATCAATACGTTAGTGACAAATGAAACATTGGGTGCTGGGGTTCTAGTCATAGTCATGCATGGAAACATTTCCCAAGGGGAATCGAATCAGCCCACACCTCTTTTTGCTTTTGTTTTACAGTTTGCCACGGTTCCCTTTAACGGTACCCAAGAAAATGGTGGGCAGATCTTCCTATGGTTTTGAAATTTTCTTATTTCTTAATTTTTATTTATATATTTTTGAGGGTAAAAAGAGGTGGGCTGATGCTTCTAAGTTCTATCTTCTATGCTTCTTTCTCTTTGCAGAGAAGTAAAGAAAAGCAAAAGAAAGAAAGAGAGCAATTCAAATGAATATAAGAGTCAGAAAAAAGAGAAAAGAGGAAGAAAAAACAAAATGACAGAGGAGAAACCACACAAGAGGAACAAGGAAAAGGGTGGTCAAATATAACCTCGAAGACTTCTCTTCCATCATCAGCTTCAACTATCTTTATCGAAACTCACATTTCTTTTCTTTTGAACTGAACCCTACTCTCTTAATTATCTCTACCCATCATCAAATATAATCTCAAAAGACACCACCGATGAGATGCTTCACTGCTTTCAAATTTCTCTTGGTTTCTCATATTCATTAAGATTAAAAGAAAAGAGAGAAAAATTAATAAAAATCATTTCTACCATGCTTCTAAAGCCATGCAACTCAAAATTTCCGACCTGGTCAGCTTGGGCTCCCAAGCTTCTAGTTTCCTCCTTTTTTATCTTTTTCTTTTTCCATGTGGGCATGGTTATCCCCTCCCAAAGCTAGCAAACCAAAACCTTGTATATTTATCTCCAATTCCAACTTATCTCTTCTATCACCAAATTGTAACTTTGAGATAGTAATCACCCAGAGGCACTGGAAATATGGAACCCACCACTGATGGGCCCCACTACCAGAAACTCAAGGCCATAATTTGACATGAATCATCAACCTGATCTACACATTATCTTTGGGCAATTCTTTCATCATATCTTTTCACAGCCCACAAAAATGGAATATTTTAAGCTATTAAGGTCATGTCATGTTCTGAAACTATGGTGGACTTAAGGAATGTTGGGCCTTGATTCCTATGTCTCACCTTCAACAAAAGTTGGTGGGTCCCTGGTCAAAAATGCCCACCAGAACTAGGAACTTGTAACAGTCTAATCTATATTTGACTACGTACTTTCTATCAGACCATTTCCCTACATATTACCCACCCCACTTTAGGTACATTAGATAAGTTAAATACATCTTGAACACATATTTGGAATGCTTTAATTTGTGTAGGACCCACCTGTACTGAATAGAGGGATCCACTAAAAAAGATAGAACGTTTAAAATTTGGGGTGTAATGGCGCATTTGTAAACCACAAAATAAAACAAAGTTGCATGCTTAGTAACATGTTGCATGAGCTACAACATATATACAGCCCATAGACGTGCATCATATCCATAGGATTGGCAATTAATATTCATTCAAGGCAAAGGTGATTATGATTCATTCAATCCTACAACTGATCAATTTTGAGGGAAGCCTGTATTAAGATCTTGAATGTGAGTTTGAATCCAATGCTAATTATATGCTCCCAAAAAATTAAGAAAGAGATTAAGATCAGAGATGGAATTATGAGAATAAGTTGTTCATCAAACTCTAAAGAATAACTACAGCATTAACAACCCCCCCCCCCCAAAAAAAAAAAAGAGAGAGAGAAAAAGAGAGAGAGAGAAGAGAACTAGTAGTTTTGTGGAGTTATTTGATTGTTTTGTCATGTTAAGAGAATTGGGTTTGTTTGCAAACTCTGTTTGACTAATGTGGGACATATGGGTTCAACCGTTCAAGTACCAAAGGGAATATTCAAAATTGAAAAGCAATAACTATATATCTTTTCCGTTTATTAAGCGACCGTTAAGACCTAGGATGTGGGCTCTCATCTTAATATAAAAGAGACATGACGCTATTGAAAAACAGTCAGAGATAAGAATAAGGAGGTGGGTCTCTTTGTTCTGAGGTTTTTATGCGAGGAATATTCATTTTGTCTAGTAAAAACTTGGGGGAGGTGATTGGGTTCCTGCTTATCCAATCAAGGGTCAACATGGAGCACCTGTGCCACACTGTGCTCACGTGGACTTGGATTCTATTCCTCGTGTCAGCAAATGAGTGGGCCCTCAACACCATAGTCAAAGGGTCTTATGCTTCATGCATCAGCTGGTTTAGTAGATCTTGTTTGAGGTCTGTTGTAGTTAGAGGTTATAGTTCCTCCTGCTTTGTTTCACCTTTACTAGAGAACATAAATCGTTTTTCTCTGCCTGACTCGGCTTGACTAGGTTCAGTTTAGTTTAATTGACTTTGATCCAGTTGAGTGTGCTTCCAACTTTCAAGTGGATATCAGTTATAGCCTCACAAAATTGTCTCACTATAGAATATTTACTTATATATATATCATGTATATCTGAGGGAGGTCTGAGGATAGTGACATGGAGACATTATTGAGATACCAAAACACTAATCATAGCATTGGATATGAATCTAGGGATGACTTTTGAATTATTGCCAAAAGGAAGCGAATAGAATTTGGCACCGGATTTGCCTCAAGTTGGAATAGATTCCAGGGTGATGATCTGCACAAGTGTTCTTCTAGGCTCCAATACCTAACCCCCAAACGAACCATAACTTACTACATGAGCCCAAGTTGCAAGCTAACCACTGATGGCATAAAGCAAGTGGGGAACTTGGAGGCAGCAAGAATCAAGCACACACACGCCTGTAAATGATCTCTACACTTATTAGCTCCATTAATCCTGCAACTAATAGTGAAATTCCATTCAACGGCTCCTCAGGGGGGGGGGGGGGGGTGTGATGGATGGGTTGTTACATACTCCATCAGAGAGGCAGATGGAATTGAATTTATGGCTCATGAGACATGAGGAAGTAGAGTTTGATCCATGATATACACCTTGTACACATGGGTCCCAATATGTCAGGCTGATGTGCCTCTTCACGATTGGCCCAGTTGTATATATTCTGCAATGTTAAAGGTGACCCACTATATATTCTGTAAGCCTACACGTGTGATACATATGCACATGTGGGAGGGAGCAGATGCTTTTATACGTGTGGGTGGTGAGTGTGGGGACCACATTGGGGAGGAGACCCCACTTACTGAATACTGAGTGAGGGACCCTTATAAACCCTTCTAGAAATGAATGGAGAGAATAAAATTTTCAAGGCTTTTGATGAATGATATATGAATGGGGAATCAGGAAAAGAGGGGCAATAATGGAATTTAGATGTGAAATTTGTGAATATGTGTGCATGCACTCCCTCTAGCGGTCCAAAAGAAGCAGTGAGAGGGCTGAGGGCTTTATCTAATTTTTCAAATTTTCTATCTTTGGAATCCATCTCAAATTTTCTTTATCTCTTTTCCTTCTTTTAGGTTTTAGTGATTCCACTATCAAGAAGGCCAGGTGAAGAACACGAAAAAGAACATCCACGACCCTCCACAGGCAACCTCTCTATTCCCGATTTTTGAGGTCGAAGCAAGTATATAAACCACTCCATCCCATACGAACCAAATCACAAATACCTTCAGCAATCTCTTCTTTCTCATCTACTACTCCCACTTACTCTACTACTTCTCTTACATCCTCCTTTCATTCCTTCATTTCCCTGAGGTGAGTCCACATATATGAAACACCATTCCTCTTTAATGCTTCTCTTTTTTCTGGTCTTTCCTTGGTTTTTGAACTCATATTTCCTATGACCCTTTTAGTCGCAGGAATACCCGAAACTCCATTCAAGGTTGAGGTCCATATATAATATATTGCCAAATGTGGTTGACATGGGTTCAACCCAATCCCATGTAATAGGAAGCTCAAATGCAAGAACTTGAGCTACCCATTTATGCAGTCTCTCTCTGATCTCTACTCTGAGTGGAGCTTGTTTGTAGCTAGCTACTTGCTAGTGTAGCTTGCATATGTATTTGTCTTTCAAGAGAGGTGGAAGTATGGTTCAATAAAGAAGGGCATAGAAAGACCACCTGAGTTTCTTTTTTAATATCTGTAATCCATTAAGCAATAGAGGGGTTGCTTTAATCTTTTTCCTTTTTTATGTCCTCATCAATTTGGAGCCTCTACATATATATTATAAATTTATAGTCACTGGTGCATGTTTTCCTGATTTGTTTTTTTATTGATTGTTGCAGAGAGAAGATGAGTAGGCCAGGAGATTGGAATTGCAGGTCGTGCCAGCACCTGAACTTCAGCAGGAGGGACTCCTGCCAGCGATGCGGTGGCAGCAGGTCCGGCGAGAGAGGTGAGTATGGAAGCTTTGGGGGAAGGGGTGGATCATCGTTCGGCTTCAGTGGGTCGGACGTCCGGCCAGGTGACTGGTATTGCTCTGCGGGGAACTGTGGAGCCCATAACTTTGCAAGCCGGTCAAGCTGCTTTAAGTGCGGAGCTTTCAAGGATGAGTCAGCTGGTGGGTTTGAGGGCGACATGCCACGATCAAGAGGCTTTGGCTTTGGCGGCGGTGGTCGCTCTGGATGGAAATCTGGTGACTGGATTTGCACCAGGTAAAGCTCACTATTCTTTCCATCTTTCTTCTGTGAGATGCGCTAGCTGAGTCCTGAGACAAGACAAGACATAAATAGAAAGTAAAACTGAGATAAGATTTATACAACTATTTTGCATAGAAAGCTGTGGGACATGCCTGGCCCAAATAAACTAGCTAGCTCTTCATAAAAAAAAAAATTAAATAAATTAGCTAATAATAATACTAATAACTATTCTTATTATTTATGCTTTTATTTTCAAGATAAATAGTACTGGGTTTTGTGGAGACACCATTATTCTATGCTTTGTCCTTTTCTTTAAAAAGAAAGAACAAAGAATATAAATGTTGCATGGACTGTTTTTCACATCTGGTTTCATCTTTTTGTTACTGTTTTTTAGCATCTCTCTCTCTCTGTGCATAAATTCCCCTATTAATGCATATTGTTTTGTTCCTTAAATTTGTAACAGGTCAGGCTGCAACGAGCACAACTTTGCTAGTAGGATGGAATGTTACAGATGCAACGCTCCAAGGGACTCCGGTAACAAACCTTCATATTGAACATAAATTTTCCAATTTTGGGTATGATTAGTTTCTCTCATCATATCTCAGTTAATTGACATTTATTTAACTTTTATAGAATTTGCCAAACCCTTTGCACATACATATATATATATATATATATATATATATATATGTTTCTTACCACATAAGTGAACTGGGGCATTGCAGGAACTGCAGTCTAAGGACAGAATTAAGGAGAGAAGGCATCTCATCATATGATATCCCAAGTTACTTCTTTTTTTTTTCGTCCACCACCTTTGTTTTCCTTTTTTTTTTTTGGTGCTACCTAGGGTGTCTAAGTGAAGCATGGTTGAATATCCATGCCCACATAAGGCTGTTCTGCTCAGCATGTTGTTATAATTAGCTTTCTCATAAAAAGTATAGCCATGTAGCTCTCTGGTGTTTCCAATCTACTTCTCTGTGTCATTTGTATGTGTTGGAAGGAGGGTTCCTAGCAGAATAGTTCAAGGTGATGAATGGCGTTTCTTTTCAAGAAGCTTATGGGACCACTGCTTCTTTGCTTTTATTAATAGAGATACATATATTTAGCATTTACATTACTTCACAATCTGCTTCTCTCTCTCTCATGGTTTTTGTATAATATCTAAGGGCTCAAAATAGTTTTATGGGGTGGTCCACGGAATGGTTGTCTGGTTGATATAAATCTTTCTGCATTCCTAAATGTCTAGAAAGCAACTAAAGAACAAGCCCGTGGACCACCATATTCAAACTTAATTTGGCTTCAAATAATGCAAGGGATTAATTAGATATAAGATTCAGGGAATATGGATCCATGAGTAGTTTGCCTTTCAAGGGAGCTTGGGAAATTGAACTATGAGTCCTCTGAGCATCAAGTCCCAAGTCCAAGGAGAGTTAAATCTAGCACAAAAATTAAAGTGACTCAACTTAATTAACCTTGTTCTGATCAATACAAAATAAAATGTATTTGCGTTAGTTGCATTTTTGTAAACCCAGCAATTCTGTATCAACTTGGAAGAAAGGCAAAACATATCAGCACTCATGTGTGCAGTAATTTATAATTGTTCTTAGAACCGTATTCAAACCCAAATGCCTTTTAATTCAGTTTTTACTAGCTGCTTATATTTACCCTCACATTTGCCTAAGTAAACTAATTCGTTTCTCTTAAACCAGAAGCAATAGAATCACCTTAATAGCACCATTAAAATTGGCAAAAAAACCCTTCACAATCAAATATATATGGTTTAGTAAACTGATAGTTAGCCCAACCTCAGATTGATGAATTAGATGAGACCTCCCTAGAATCAGCGGATGGATTCATTATATTCCAGTTAAATTATGATCAGAATAACCCAGAAGCAATTTCATCTAGATTATGTTACACTAATTAATCAAAAGTCAAAACAAACAGAAGAAGGTTTGAAAGAATTAACTGTACAACCTTTGGGAAAGTTAACCGATTACTGTTGTTTCTGCAACCATTGATGTTTTTGGTTAATGTTTGTTTATGACGTTTTCTGGGAACCGATAGGACTTCCAAGCATGAACTTCTTCTTAAATGGAATATATTTAAGACATAGTTAGCATTGGATTCCGTATCTTTTCAGCTAACATCTTTTTGCTGGTTCCCTTCATTGACCTCATGGCTTTAAGTTACATTCATTAGATTCTTGGTCAAAAAGCAGCTATACCTATACATTCATTAGTGTCTCCTCCTACACTTCATTAATTACAAGCTTTTAACAAGATTCTTGTTCTCCTTTAAGCTAGTTTTATGTTACTTGCTAAGCTTTTATTGATGTTAGTCAAGTGCATGCCCCATTCAACAACTGAACCCCGTTTTCAATGGGATGTCACCTCCTGGACCAATTTGTATAAACGAAGAAAAGATAACATTTCATGACTTCATGTATTGTCATCTCATAAGATTGCTAGTTTAAAACATTATCTCCCTCTTTGTGTTTGTTTCAATGTCATAAAGAAAAGAGTAGTGAAGACAGACTCCTCTAGTCTTCCCCTTGAAAGAACATTTTGAAAGCCATTAATCATGATCTTGGAGTAAAACCATACAACCCCACCAAACCAAATAAAGCACGTCTTTGTATGTTGTGTATGTAACACCCTCTCTCCTCATATTCTTGAGCCCAGTCAACTTTCTCAAACGACAGCATAGCTTCAAGTGATGAAGTCTACACTGTGGTGGTGAATGGTAACAAAAAAGAAGAAAACTTTTTTGCTCAGTGTTCAATAGGCAGGCGGGAACCCAATGCTTTAAAGCTCTTTCAACATTTTCTCTTCTTCAGTTTTTCCTCCTTTAAGATGCTTTATCTTCCCTTGGTAATTAAGAAAATCCATTCAACCAAGGACTCATTATAACTCAAGCCTGTGTCTACTACCCCCTTGATTAAGGGATCTTTTTAGTACTTAACTATTTATATAGGTTTGAACTGTTTTAAGTTTTTTTTTTTTTTATGAGACACTAGGACAATAAAATTGCTTTATTTTAATTAGTCCATAAACTTTAATATAGGTTTAGAAAGCTCAAAGCTCAAGATTTGAATGTTGTTACGCTTTAAGAGGCCATTTATGACAGATTCTGTTTTAGCCCTTTAGGCTCAGTTTGGAAGGAGTACAAATACCTTGCATTTTGTATTATTTTTTATACATTTACACTATACATATTTGTATTTGTACTCCTTCCAAACTCTGCCTTATTGATTAAGGTTTTCTAACCAGATCATCTAGGGGGTTTTTTTGCTAAACCACCTATCCTATTTATGCAACAAGGATTAAATGAAGTAATAAACTGAACTATCCATTAGGATTGTGTTTGGTATCATTGCCGTTTACTTTCCCATGTTTGGGTTGATCAATAGAGACATACGTCTTGTCACATCATATAAGAGATTCAATTCAACTTAAAAATACATGTACCATTGCGGTTTATTAAACGTCAAATTTGGGACTTCAACTCCAAATGGCAACATTAATCTCCAACATGCATTTTCTAGTAAAAAGGATTCTCTTATATGATTTGACAGCACATTTTTTTCATCTATTGATCAACCTCAAACGTTTTAAGAAAAAATGACAATGATACCAAATAAAACCTAGATCATTTGTTCATTTTTCTCATTCCATATCAGTTCCGTGTTCCACATTTAGAGTGGCAGGGATCCTTCAAAGGTCCAACTTTTTTTAAATAGAAAATCCGACCCCCCCTCCCCCAATTCAAAAGAATTTCATTTTGGCCCACTTGGCAGGGGTGCTGAAATTTGCCCCATGAACAGAGAGAGGCTTTGACAAGAGCATCTGGGCTTTTTGGGCCCTAATTAAAGATTCCAGCCTTCTTCAATTGACGACATAAACATTGAAATGTTTGCTAGTTATGTCCTTTAGAAAAGTCTAGAAGACCTGGAATCTTCAACATGGCAACACGTTTGGGGCCCAAAAGGCCCAACATGCTCCCCCTGTCACTCTGTTAGCTTCTATTAATGAGGCAAATTTTAAAGGAAATACCTTCCAAAATGTCCACTACTGATGGACATAGAGCCACCAAGCGGGAAAAAAACCATTTATCTTGTAAACAATTTCAATTTGCCACATCATCCCTCCACGTGGAAAAAATAGTTATGGACATGCAAACAACGAACCTAACAGGCCTTATATTTGTTAGCTTCTATTAATGAGGCAAATTTTAAAGGAAATACCTTCCAAAATGTCCACTACTGATGGACATAGAGCCACCAAGCGGGAAAAAAACCATTTATCTTGTAAACAATTTCAATTTGCCACATCATCCCTCCACGTGGAAAAAATAGTTATGGACATGCAAACAACGAACCTAACAGGCCTTATATTTGTTGTTCAGTACATCTACAAATCTAAATAATCCAAAAATCTTCATTGAGGCAGCATGATAGGGAGCCTGAAGGTCCCACTTATTCCCCTCACTGTTTCAGTTCAAAAGCCTTGGCATATAGCCAAACTGAGTCCTTTGTAATGGAAATTTCTAGAATTAATGAACTCAAATTTCTATTGGACAATGTCACCCAAAGAAAGCTCTGATAAGTCATGGCCTCATGGGGTATAAAGCTGGCATGGATAGGCAAGTGAAGAAAATTCAAATATGGATTGGCAACATCTTTATATGTAAGCTTGTGTAATGGTAATTGATAAAACGGAAAAGTACGAACAGGTCAAATGCAGATTTCTGAATTCTATAAATATTCAAAATGTCAAAAACTCTATTCTATATATTAATGCCCACCGGTGAATTAGCATCAATTCTGGGCTGACACCCACCTTAACTGTACTTTAGGCCTAAAAACTTTGACCTTGGGCTGAACCGTCATTCTCCCCTGATAAAATTCAATTGTGCAAGTCTTAATGGATTTACAGTAGGCGAATTCGGTTGGGTTTACGGCCAACTTAAACCCAAACTTGGATTCAGGCTATGGCGAAAACATAGGTGAAAGCCTGAGTTCGTTAACTCAAGCCCAGCCAGACGTTTAGAAAATACAACTTGAGTTGGGCTCGGCTTTGTTTGGACTTCGCTGAGTTGGTCAGAATGACATACACATTAAAAATTAAGCTTGAATTTTTAGTCCCAGTCCGAACCCAAAACCCAAAATCTAAGCCCAATTCATGTAAAAGCTCAGTTTGAGTAGGACCGGGTCCACCCAAATTACAGTTCTAACTCCTAAGTGAGTATTGAAAGTAGAATGAGATCCATGTAGCAAATCCCAAATAATAGTTGGAACAAGAATGGTTTTCAAAATCAGACCGGACTGGACAGTTGGACCGGAAAAACTAGGAATCGGTCAGGTGACCGATTCCGTTTTATCTCAGAACTATTATTTCCCCAAAAACCGTTGATTTGGTGAACAAACTACTGATTCGGGTGATCAAACTGTTTGAACCATCTGAACCGTTCAACGGTTTGGACGGTTTTTATTTTTAAAATTTTTTTTATTTTTTTGTCAGAATGAACTATCCATTCAGTTCAAACAGTCGAACTGTTCGACCTGAGAACCGGATTCAGTTTAAAACTGATACTTGAATTGGATGTTTATCAACTAAGGTTGGTGGTTCATAGGTGAAACAGTTCAACCACCTAATCTGCGTCTATAAAAATATAAGAAAAGAAAATCTTCCAAAGTATAAAACCAAACAAAGAAATATAAAACTCAAAAGTATCTTTAGACAACCTGGAACTATTAATATTAATTTGAATAGATTACATATATGTGGTTTGATTGTATCTGTGATTGACTTTTGGCACCAGACACTACTTTCCAAAGTTTGGAAGTAATGATACATGAGATGCACGTTTACGTTTCCAAAAAACCGAGATAGAGAGAGGTCATTTGAAATAGTCCAAAAGATGAGGAATGCATTCATCAAAAATCATTGTATTAGTGGGAAAGAGTTCATACAGATATCTGAGTCAAGACCGATCCAAGCCTCTCTCGGCAGATATATAAAAAAGACTGATTGCCCAAACGCAGGTTAGTCCAAACCGAGACCCAAGAAAACGTAGGGTTGGGTTGAAACTCAGGTTAGGGTTAAGGTTTAAAAGTATGAATCGAATTCAACTTTGGGTTGGGTTAGTGTTGAGGTTTTGACCAATTCCACCCAATCCAAATATAATTTAACTTTATATTTGTCTGTAGGGATGGCATTGGGGTGAGTGTAGGGTGGGTTTTGTAAATTTTAGACCCTATTCACCTCCCTAAATCTCCCAATTCATTCCCGTCCCAAAACTAGTAATGAGTTGGATTTTGAGAATCCAAATCCTCCCTACACATGAAAATGCAAAACCCTCCCCACATTCAAGGTAGGGGGCGGGTTGGGTGTAAAATATCATATAAATTTCTATAATTTCTTGTTATATATATAAGCAATAAATAAGTAAAATAACACAAAACAAACAAAAAATAATAATTATTTGATTAAGACATGCAAAAAACACATAAGCTATCAATTATCCTTCAAATAAAATTCAAAACATTATTAAATTCAATACCTAATACATAAAGTTTATATGCTTTCCAATAATATGTGGGTTGGGATTTAGCCTAATATCGTACCTTACCATATTTGTACCCATACAGGTTGTAGAATCCTAAAACCCGTCCTTCAATAAAAAGATCCCACCCCATCATGGCGGATAGGGGCAGGTACCCATCGGGTAGGGTAGAAATTGCCATCCCTATTTGCATGGATAAGTATTATATAAATATGTATTTATGTATACAAGTACTTGTGTATGTGTGTATTCACGAATGCTTGTATGTATATTTTCATCCATAAGGCTTAGTTTTGAAAAAGTACAAATACAAATATGTACCATACAAATACACAAAATAATTTAAAATACAAGGTTTTGCACTCTATATATTTGTATTTGTATTCCTTCCAAACTGAGCCTAAAATTTTATATATTTATGTGTTTGTGCATGTATATTGTATGCCAAAAATTTTAAGTTTAAAGATATTTTTTTCTCTAAAACATGACAACTATGTTCTTTTACACATAATAATACTATTATTAAACTAACATGAACTAATCTAGAAAATTAGTACATTTGACAAAAGGAATTAAAAAAAAAAAAAATCAGACCAACCTAAACCCAATCTGAACCCTACCTGATCCTAACCCAATCCTAGGGATTGGAGGTTCAACAACTCAGGTTGGGTCAGGGTTGACCTCAACCAAACAAAACTCGGCCTAACTTACTACCTGGTTGGGGTCATGTTGGTCTTAATTGGGTTTGCATTGAGGCCCCCCTCCCCCTCCACACATACACACTAAACTCGATCTGCTGACATTGTGTTTATGAACAGCAAGAAACATATTAATATAACCTTTACTAAGAATAGCGTTACTGTTAATGCAAAGGGGGGAGGACAGATTTGGTAAACTCTGTTCGAACTAATTGAGCCAGTTTTGATTCAGGTTGGAGTGACTTTGTGGTCAGGTTGGATTGAACCAAAATCGTATTGCACCCGATCCATTAGCATCCCTTTTAAAAGGTACAAAATGGAGCCACCATGATTATCTCTAAACATGCACCAGAATCTCCTGTTCATGAGAACTCTGCCCATAATATACTATTCCCGTGAATTGGGAATATCTTCCTCCTGCATAATACTATGCAGAGGATGAGATGTTCTCCATGTGTGGCTGCGATAAATATGGACAGAATTCTCGTGAGCAGGAGATCCGGACTCTCCTATGATAAGTCAATGTGTCAAATAATGCAATTAATAGTGGTCAGACAATTGTGCTCCTCACACACCATGACTCACACCAACCATACAGTGCTTTCAAACATGCATTGAGAATATATATCTCCTATGCTTGATGTTATCATTCTTGTGAAGATATTCCTAATGGACAGTTGCAATGCATTGTGAGATTGGTGTGAGATATGCTCCGTGATGAAGAAATCTGATTTCCTCTATGATCACAGATATATCCAGTTGCATATGGGCCATGTTTTCTGATTTACCTTTTAGGGTTCCAAATGAATTGGATTTAATCTAACTTAAAATTGAATTTGAATTTGATTTGTTCAACTAACCATAATTATAACAAATTTGGATATTACTTGATTCAAACTAATAGGACCTCGTCAGGCTTGATTTAATTATATATATATATATATGTACATATTTACTAATTAGAATTTTTTATTTTTTTATAAGCAACTATAATTTTTATTTAAAGTTCTTTAAGTTCAAGTGGGAATTGGGATTTGTACTTCTAGCTTTTTGGCTTAGAATATAGGTTTTTGTTTTTTTAACCCCAAAATTTACTCCAAGTCAACTTAAAATTTTATTAACTGTTATCAAAAATATTATGAAAATCACAGGGGAGGATGTAGCATGCCTTGCCTCAAATCCTAAAAACAATAAGCACTCCCCGAACCTTTTGGGCCCACCCGAACAAACAAAACATTACATAACATTAAGAGACTCTTAGCATAAGAAGGCCAGTAGCGCATTCAAATACTAGGGTTCTAAGCAAACCTAGAAGCTTTGAAAACTGAGTGAATAAGTTAGGATTTTCTCTATGTTTAGCAAGAAATTTTGTAGGTCTATTCACTCATCTATAGATGTGGTTAATGGAGCAAGAGAGATGAGAAGCTAAAGCTTTAACCTCAATCATTTGATAGTATATGCTCCAAGGTGCAATGTCCCTAGAATTGAGAAGATTCACAATAACACAATGATCACATTCAATTTCAACATTGAAAAAATAATGATCAAACCATTCCAGAGGGCATTAATTTCAACTTGAATAGAAATGCACTGACCATATGCTTTAGAGAAACCTACCATTATTGTCTTGAAAAATCTCGCCACTACCTCCGAAGCCTAGATTTCCCCTACAAGCACCGTCAATATTTAATTTGAATTTACCACAAGGAAGAGGAAACCAGTTTATCCATTTGTAAGATCTAGGAGAAAGATGCTTAAAGGGAATTGGGAGGGTGATTGCCCCTCATCTATTATTATCCTTAAATTTTGGAGGGGGCACCACATTATTAAAATCAAATAGCCAATTTCTAATGTACTAAATAATCTTATTTGCTAAGAGGAATTTACCATCAAAAGTCCTTTTACATCTTTCGGTCCACACTTTTCACAATAACATTGAAGGTAGAATCATGAGTGTCTGGCAACATTGTAAGGTTTTGTTACAAAGGATTCACCAATCCATGATGTGATCTTTTACATGCTAAGAAGGGTGTATTGAGATTTCAAAAAATTCTTGCGAAATACCTCCAATACTTGTAAGCTAGAACACCCGAAGAGAAAAAATGATCAAAATTCTCTTCACTAGGGACCCTATAAAACCTACACTTTAAAACCATAAAAATTCCTTTCTGTTTGACTAAATTGTTTATTGGAATTGCAAAAGAAAAGAGACACCACATGAAAACTGAAATATTAGTAGGAACCCTAGAAGCCTAAACAAATTTAGACAACTAACTTTCATGCCATGAGTTTGAACAAGATTCCAAGATGAAATATTAGTTCTCACAACACCAAATCTATGAGCAAGAAGTTGAATGCTAGGCTCAACTTTGAGATTTTCAGGAAAGTACCACGAGCCATTACCTATCTAATTGTGGAATCAAAAGGTGATATTTCCATCACCTATAAGCCACTTACTATGTATGATAGAAATATCTTTTACCTAGAAAAATTCCTTCCAAATTTTTGTAGGACTAGGCTTTAGAGTAAATTCATTTAAGTACATAGAATTCCCATATCTTGAATGTAGGAATTTAGCCCACAGGGAAGTAGTAGAAATAAGATAAAAGCAAGTTTTAATATGAAAAGCTTTAGCAATATCAAATAGTGAGTGAATTCCCATAGCTCCCTCATCTATAGGCTTACAAACATGATCCAACTACGCTAATGGTGATTCGGACCATAATCAAATTGGCCTGGGTTCCCATTTACCCACCTAGGGGAAAGTTGTCAATACTTGAATGGGACAAAAATACTTTTTTAATAATAGATTTTGATGGCTAAAATGGTCATTACCTTATTTACATGAGAAATAAAAGAACATGGATAAATACACTTACCCGGGTAAGTGTTTTACAAGAAAAACTTACAAGATAACTGCATTTACCCGGATAAATAACTTATCAAAAAGTGAATGGGGCTTTAGAGAAAGGGGGTTTCCTTGTTTGAGACCACTTGTAGATTTAAGTAGCCAGAGGGAAAACCATTAAATTAAGATTGAAAACCAACAGTTGTAGGCACTGGGGTTTTACTAATTAATCCAAATCCCATTGAAACCAAAACAGTGAAGCACCTTAAACAAGAAATCCTAGGTAAATTTGTCATACGCTTTAGCCATATCCAAGTTAAAGATGATATTGCCACCCCTAATTCTTCGATTAATCTCACTAGCCATCTCCTGGGCAATAGAATGAAACGGACCCTTCACAAAAGCACCTTATCTCGGAGAGAGTATAGGAGGGAGAATTGATT
The DNA here is from genome assembly GCF_055504915.1 of Nelumbo nucifera. Taxonomy (NCBI): domain Eukaryota; kingdom Viridiplantae; phylum Streptophyta; class Magnoliopsida; order Proteales; family Nelumbonaceae; genus Nelumbo; species Nelumbo nucifera. The sequence continues at coordinate 25,743,071 of NC_142650.1, forward strand.
TTAACCTCTCTATTAAAATTTTAGCATATATTTTATAGCAAAACCACTGAGGCTAATGGTTCTCCATTTTAAGAATTAACACAATAAAAGTAGATGTAAAGTACCTGGGAAGCGTCTTCATAATAAAAATCACTCTGATGGCTCTGCAAACGTCTTCCCCAACTATATCCCAACAATGAATGAAAAAATAACTAACAAAGCCATCAGTGCTAATGGTTCTTCCATGTCAGGGATTTGAGTCAAAATTGCATTATCTTCATTAGTAACGAGCTTCGGGATGCATTGGAATAAATAATCATGATTCACAACATCTTTAGCAATAAGCAAGCCTTTTGTCCACTAGAATATATGTTTTGTTGTGTACTTCATTGTGTAGATTTATGCTAATTTTATAAAATTTAGACTCCATTTGGGGTAGAGCGCAAATGCCGGTTTAATACATTTATGCACTTCGATTCAGTTTTATAAGCATTTGATAAGAAATTAAGAGTGCTTTTTCTTTTCACTCCAAGTTTGGTAAGCATTTGATAAGCATATATTAATAACCTATGCCTCTCAAAGTATGGACCCCCTCCATCCCAAGTACAACTCCCACGCCTCAAAGTACAATCCCCCCATATAAATAGTTCACTTGACATATTTGCAAGGCCGACTTGATGGACCTAAACTGACTGAACCGATACTAGTTCCAAGATTTGATACTAATGGATTGGTTTCAGTTTCTCATCTATTGTCTTAATTATTATTAGTTCGAGATTAATCCATTGGTCCATTGGTTTAAAACAGAAACTCAACCCGTTTGACAATCTTACATATTTGCATTTGCATTGTTCTCAAAAATACAATCGGAAACGTTTTTTTGTTGTCTGTTCGTGTCTCTTTGAACAGGTGCATTGTTCTGAAGAGGCCTCTATCTGAAAGGATACTTCTATGTTCATTTGGGTGATTGAGAATACTCTATAAAAAGAGTGTTGGTTGATCCAATTTCTCACAAACAGGACATTCAACAGTCTTCTCTTCTATGTCAATCTAAATATCATTATTTGTGGTTCACGGAGGTTTGGTAAGCGAGTGCATGCCTACCAATGGCCTATGGGCTGTTTTATCATAGTGACCAATTTACAATCACCCGGCTACACCGTAGGGGCAAATGCGGTTTGAAGGAAAGTGACAAAATGGCACAACTCAGCCCTCCTTCTCTCTACAAATTCTCGGTTTCATAGTTCTGCAACATTACATTCTTACAAATTCTCGATCTAAAAAGCCATTACCGATAAATTCCATTGTTAGTATTATATCAAAATTACTATCCTAGAATTAAGGAGAGATAGTTCTATCACAATTAGTATCCTATCATTATCTCCTTAATTCTAGGAGAGATAGTCCTATCAAAAATTGGTTGTACATTTCCTCTTTGTATTCTAACTTAGGTAGCCAACCTTGTATCTCTAGCTCTATTATAAATAAAGGTTGTAACCTGTTGAATGTGATATCAAGAATTATTATTTTCCCACTTGTCTTCTTTGCTTGTTCGTATCATGGTATCAGAGCTATCTCCATCGCCGATATGAACACAGACCTCCTGCTCGTCGACATCATGATCCAAGTCGTTGGACCAGTAAGGAACTGAGTTTAGATTTTCAATATCTTCTACTCCTTCCTCGTCATCAAGCTTGTTCCACAGCCAACCGGAGCAGAGGAGTCGTTGGTCTGGTCGCAGACTTGGAAGACGGAGGATCCAAGCTTTAGTTTTCTGTTTACCTCTGTACCAAGTGGCGGAGCAGGAAGACCCTTGCGAAACACATACGAGAATAACAACTGGGCGCTTTTCGTGATTATCCTCGAAGCTGGATCAACAAGCTTCGAAATCCACCCGTTCCTTCTTGCTTCAATAGGGTTCCGAATAGTCATCGCTGGCCGGTCGTAAGGCGTTGTCGGCACTCTTCGGAACGGCCTCTTCTAGAATTTGCCACCTGTTCCTCCTTCCTCTTTGGATACATGACTCGCTTGAACTCTCCGGCACCAAATGCTGTCTTGTAGAACAGAACAGCGTCAGCAGCCTTGTAGCTCACGGTCTTGGTGCTTTCGTTCTCAACCCCGCCGTTCTGGAGATCAAGAGTTGCAGCATTCTCCTGCGCCATTAGTGAGGGATAAAGAGCAAGTGTACGAGAGAACGAGGAGGAAGGGAGGGATCAGACGAGCCAGACTAGCCAGATTTTCCCATGATTTGTGTTGCTCCGAAGATTTGTGTTTCTCCTCATGGATTCAATTGAAGTTGCTCAACATATCTCTCATCCCATCACTTGGCTCAAATTATGATTTATGGTCCCAAGAGATGTGCAGTTTTCTCAAGAGTCGCCTTCTATGACAATATGTGACTGGTGAGATTCCCAAACCTACTAAAGTTGCTGATGAAACATAAGATAAGTTTGCTGAACGAGTAGAAAGATGGGATGGAAAAAATCATCAAATATTGACTTGGTTTCGCAATACTTGTATTGCAAGCATTAAGTTGGAATTTCGCAGATTTGACTCTTCTAAAGAGGTATAGGATTTCTTACAAGCTCGTTATTCTATTTCTGATGATGTGCATCAGTTTCAGCTCTATAAGCATCTTCACCGTATGAAGCAGCAACCTGAACAGACCATTCATAGTTATGTCTCTACAGCTACTACTTATTCTAAGCTTCGCGATCACCAACGTGTTTGGCATCTTCTGATGACTCTCAGGGATGAGTATGAACCTATTAGTGGTACTCTACTTCATCGTAGCCCATTGCCTTCCCTTGAAGTTGTAATCAAAGATTTGCTCTCTGAAGAAACTCGACTAAAAATACTTCGAGATGAGCGATCCTTATTATCTACTGATGTTGTTCTTGCTACTTCAGGTACGTCTGCTACTTCTTCAACTTCATCTAAATCTTCAAAATGGACTTTCTACAATTACTGCAAGAAGACTGGTCATACTATTTCGGAGTGTCGCCGCTTGCAAGCCAAAAAGGCATCTGGACATAAGTCCTCATCCATGAGTTCTCAGGCTTCGAGTTCTACTGCAGTTGCTGCCATAGAGGATTCTTCTACTAACACATCTCCAAAATTTTCTCTTAGAGATCTCCAATCTCTTCTTCACCAGCTCCAACCTGATTCTGGTATGCCTTCTAATTCAATCTTGTTCGTCACTCCAGGTACTACCTCATCATGGTATTTTGATTCTGCCCGTTGCAATCATATGACATCCAATTCATCAATGTTTACTTCCAAGTCATATCTTTCTATTGCACCAATTGTTCATACTACCAATAGTTCCACCTTAACTGTCAAAAGTGTAGGACCTATTTTAACATCTCGTTTGTTACTTCCTAACACTTTTTTGGTACCTCAATTATCTCTAAATCTTGTATCTGTTGGACAATTATGTGAACTTGGTTTTGAAATACATTTATCAAGTCGTGGTTGTACTGTGCAGGATCCATGGACAAGGAAGATCATTGGGACAGACCGTAAAGTTGGGAGACTGTTTGAGCTATCATCTCTTCAATTATCATCTCTTGCTGTTGTTGTCACCTCTGGTGTCTGGCTTTCTCGCCTTGGTCACATTTCTACCTCTAGGTTAGGATCTTTAATTTCTAATGGATGTTTGGGTCCTGTTAAAACAACCATTTTGATTGTGTTTCATGTCCTCTTTCAAAACATCATGCTTTGCCTTTTAATATAAGTGATTCTGTTTCTTTTGCACCTTTTGATCTTGTTCATTCTGATATTTGGGGACCTTTGCCTCATAATACCATGGGTGGTTCGCGTTATTTGGTGATCTTCATTGATGATTTCTCTTGCTATACATGGATTTATCTCATGCGTAATAAATTTGAATTACCTGAAATTTATATTCAATTTGCCACCATGATCAAAACTCAGTTTTCTTCTATCATCAAAATTTTTCGCACTGATAATGACATGGAATATAGAGATTCTATCCTTATCCAATTTCTTTCACAAAATGAAACTATCATTCATAGATCTTGTCCCGGTACCTCTCAACAAAATGGGCATGCAGAATGAAAACATAGGCATATTCTTGATACTATTCGAGCTCTTTTAATCTCTTCCTCTTGTCCTGAACGATTTTGGGGGGAAACAACCCTCATTGCGGTTTATACCATCAACCGCATTATTTCTCCTGTTATTGGTAACATTTCTCCTTATGAACGATTGTATGGCCATTGCCCTGATTACCAGTCTCTTCGTGTATTTGGTTGTGCTTGTTTTGTTCTATTACAACCTCATGGACATACCAAATTGGAACCAAAAGCACGTCTATGTTGTTTTCTCGGGTATGGTATTGAACATAAAGGATATCGATGTTGGGATCCTCTTTCCCAACGACTTCACACATCTCGTCATGTTACCTTTTGGGAACACAAAATGTTCTCAAATCTCTCCCCATTTCGAGTTACCACATCTTCACATTTTTTCACTGATCCTACTATTTCGCTTTTTCCTGATGATTTACTTGCAGGTCCGACTACTTCTTCCTCTGATAGCTCTAACAATACTGCACAACCTGCAACCTCTCCGACTGCATCTACCTTGGCTATGGATCCTCCAGCTCTACCTTCTTCTGAGCCCTTGATTGCTTCTGATGAGTCCGACTCTGACCGTTCTGATGCTCTACTCCGTCGTTCTGGTAAGGTCACTAAACCTTCTGTTCTTCTTCATGATTTTCATTGTTATTCTACCATTGTATCTTTATACGAGCCTTGCACCTATCATGTTATGATCACACCATCTGGCCCCGCACGGCAGCGGCACCATGGCGCGCAGCACACACCGCCAGGCAGCAGCGCACACCGCACGGCAGCACGCACTGCCGTGCAGTGCGTGCGGTGCGCTGCCTGGCGGTGTGTGCTGCGCGCCATGGTGCCGCTGCCATGCGGTGCCGGATGGTGTGATCATAACATATCACGAGCACTCATACAAGCACTCTATGGCAGAAAGCAATGGCAGAAGAAATTCAAGCTCTTACAAGCACTCATACTTGGGATTTAGTTGACTTGCCTCCAGATAAATCCGTAATTGGTTGTAAATGGGTCTACAAAATCAAGACCCGGGTAGATGGTTCAGTTGAGAGGTATAAAACTAGATTGGTAGCTAAAGGGTTCACACAGGAGTATGGCATTGATTATGAGGAGACTTTTGCCCCGGTTTCCCATCTCACCTCTGTTCGCAGTCTTATTGCAATTATTGTAGCTAAGCACAGGCAGCTATTTCATATGGATGTTAAGAATGATTTTCTCAATGGCGATCTTTCTGAAGAGATTTATATGCAGCCCCCTCCTGGTTATGATCATCTTCCTAATCAGGTTTGTCGTCTCCGTAAGGCTCTATATGGACTTAAGTAGGCGCCTCGAGCATGGTTCTCCAAATTCAGCTCTATTGTTTGTCAGTTTGGTTTTAAATCCAGCACTTATGATCATGCCTTGTTCATCCGTAAGACCTCTCAGGGTTGTGTACTTCTCCTCCTTTATGTGGATGACATGATCATTACTGGCGATGATTTGCAGGGCATTTCCGCTCTTAAGACTTTTCTTAGCAAACAGTTTGAAATGAAAGATTTTGGTCGCCTCAATTATTTCCTAGGCGTTGAGGTCTCCTCCGACCAATCGGGGTATTATCTGTCTCAGGCCAAGTATGCTTCTGATCTTATTTCTCGTGCAGGACTCACTGATACTAAGACTGTTACCACTCCGATTGAGCCTAATGCCCATTTTACAGCCACTGACGGTATTCCTCTTAGTGAATGCACCTTATATCGGCAATTAGTTGGCAGTCTTGTATACCTTACTGTTACTCATCCTGATATTGCGTATGTTGTTCATATTGTAAGTCAATTCATGTCTGCCCCTCGCACTACTCATTATGCTGCTATGCTTCGTATCATTTGTTCTGTCAAGGGCACTTTGTTTCATGGACTTCACTACTCCAGTTCTTCCTCTCTTCAGCTGATCGCATACTCTGATGCTGATTGGGCTGGTGATCCTACTGATAGACGCTCCACTACTGGTTATTGCTTCTTTCTTAGAGATTCTCTTATATTTGTCGTAGTAAGAAGCAAACGGTTGTTTCTCATTCTAGTACTGAAGCTGAATATCGAGCTCTTGCTGACACTACCTCTGAGTTGTTATGGTTACGATGGTTACTCCATGACATGGGACTTACTCATTCATCTACGACCTCACTTTACTGTGATAATCGTAGCGCCATACAGATTGCCCACAATGATGTATTCCATGAGCGCACTAAGCATATTGAGATTGATTGTCACTTTATTCGTCATCATGTGCTCAAGGGTACTGTTCGCCTTGTTCCTGTCGGATCAGTCAGCCGATATATTTACCAAAGCTCACTCTCCTCTTCGCTTTCGTGCTCTAGTTGGCAAACTCTAGATGATTGATACATTACCATCTTGAGTTTGAGGGGGAATGTTAGTATTCTATCAAAATTACTATTCTAGAATTAAGGAGAGATAGTTCTATCACAATTAGTATCCTATCATTATCTCCTTAATTCTAGGAGAGATAATTTTATCGAAAATTGACTGTACATTTCCTCTTTGTATTCTAACTTAGGTAGCCGACCTTGTATCTCTAGCTCTATTATAAATAAGGGTTGTAACCTGTTGAATGTGATATCAAAAATTATTATTTTCCCACTTGTCTTCTTTACTTGTTCGTATCATCCATTATGCCTTCTTTAATATTTTTCCAACAGATTCCCATTGAATTTGACGAGATATATTCCTCAATTCAATATGGGGCATTATACTATAAAATGGATCAAATCGAATTCAAGCAATGGTGGATGATATTATTCTAACCGATCCGACAACAATCCAAGAGGTCCGAATTCGATAACGGATATAAAACATAGATTCAAATTAAAAGATGCGATCCCTTTGCAACCTTAAATAAAACCTTTTCAATCGAGGGCAGTTTTGTTACCTGGAATTTTTAATAGTGCTCGTTGATCTCATAACCCAAAATCCATCCATGGATGGACAGGAACAACATAGCCAATAAGGCTTCAGACGAGTGTGTTTGGTTGATTACTAGTGATGGATTCGCGTGGACTTTTCTCCACCATAGAATCTTTAAGGGTAAATTATGAATACCCCTTTTGTATTATGGGTCAATGATAAATACCCCCTAAATTTTTATTTACCACAAATATTCCTTAAATTTTCATTTTGTGGCAAATACCACCTAACCGTTAAGTTAGATGATAGATGCATTAAATTATCAAAATTTTTATATGAATTTTTCTTATTTTCTTTTTCTCGTCTTCTTTTTTTTTTAACTCTAATTGATCAAAAGTAGGGGTGGATTTGAGTCGAGCTGAGCCAAATAGTATGAGACTAGAGCTTGGCTCGCCAAGGTAATATAAGGCCCGAGCTCAAGTTTGAGCTCGGTTCAAGCTAGAACCTTAAGCTTGAGCTCGACTTAAGAAAAAAATGTTTTATAAAAATAAAAAAATTATATAACAAATATTTTTATTTGATATTTAAAAAATTAAGAATTATAATAATTATTTATTATATATAAAAATAAAAATATTATATATATATTATTTTCTATATTATTATTATTATTATTATTATTATAATATGTATGTATGTATGTATGTATGCATGTATGCATGTATGTATCTAGCTATTCAAGCTTGGCTCACAAGTCTCACGAGCCAAGCTATATTAGGCTTGAGCTCGACTCGATTATTAGAGTCTATAAATTTGGGCTTGAATAGCTCATTAAGCTCTCGGCTCGTGACCACCCCTAATCAAAAGTACCTCTATTTTTTCAAAATGAAACTAGTTAAAATAACAAAAATCATTTCAATGATATAGAAACAAGTTTCTTTTTTTTTTAATTCTTGATTCATTTTTCTCTAATAAATCAAGAAAAAACAAACATAACCATAAATTTATATCCATCATAAAGAAACCTCTACCATTTCATTTAAATATTGAATTCAGCCAAAAATCTAGAAGGATCTATTGGATCAATCAAGAGGACTTCAATGCTATATTTAAAAAATGAATTAAATCATAAATCATAAAAAATGAATTAAATCATAAATTGTTCAAATAAATAATAAAAATGATAGTTTAACATAATAAAAAAATTTAAACAACTAAATGAGAATGAGAGTAAAAAATGCAATTGGCATGGTTTGAACCCAAATCACCCAACCTACTCTTGCCCAAACATGCTTTACTTTGGATTTATGATGGGATCTGATGCATTTATGCTGGTATAGTGGTATTATCGTACCCTTTTTTTGTTTGAAGTTAAAAACTCTGACAAAGGGTATATTAGGGGAATCCTCCTCTAAATGAAAGTTCAGGGGGTATTTGTCACTCACTCCATAGTAAAATAGTAAAGGGGTCTTTGTAATTTTTACCCTTAATAAACTTAGGGTTTTTGTTCCGTCCTACTTGCCAGGTGGCTGATGGATGAATATGCCACACGACAAGAGGTGATTTGGCAGTCTTGAGGAGCTTCTGGCAGTGTGCATCGTTTTCCTACACGGCTCCCGCCTGGCGAACCAGTACCAGTACCGTGAATTCTTGATTGATTAGGTTTTAGGCTTCTAGCTTCTGGGGTGTTTTCCCTTTTGGGTTTCTGTAACGAATTTACCAATTTGGTGCGTCCGTCTCTTTGGATGGCCATGTGATATAACGCCCACTTGCATTTGCGGCGGGGCTGGCTACATAGTTCATACCGCCTTCAGAATCTTTCTTCTCAGCTTCATCTGGGTTTTATACTTTTATTCTACAGTCCTTGCTTGCATACTCTCCGTTCCGAACGGGTTTAATACTTCGATGGCTGCATGTAAGCTCTCTTTCTGTCTCTGTCTCTGTGTCTGTCTCTGTCTCTCTCTCTGTCTCTGTCTCTCTCTCTGTCTCTGTCTCTGTCTCTGTCTCTCTTCTCTGAAATGTTTATTTTCTATGCAGATTTTGGATTTCATTATGTTTTGTAAATCTGAAATGGGTGTCCGAGGAATCAAGTTTTTGTTAGGTTACAATCCTACAGTTTGAGAATTTTTGGAGAGAGTTCTTCTGTTTACTGTTATTGTTGCTTTTGTTTTGATTTTTTTTTCTTTTGTTGGAAGGTTATTCTCATCTTTGCCATCAATTTGTTGGGAATTCTTGTTTATTTTCTTTTATTTTCCATCCTTAATCAATAATCATATTACGAAGAGTACGATAGTCTGTTTAGGAGTGAATTTTTCTCCTCCCAAAATTAACACAATTGTCCTTTTCAATAGAAAAAATCGAAATTACCGTGGTTACTGGTCTTAAGACTATAGTAGCTCGCTTCTACGCAGATTCCACATTTGTTCTGAATTTGAAATGCAAATGTCTTTGGAATGAAGTCCTGTATCTCATATTGAGCTACCCATTTCAATAAATAAGTTTCTGTATTTCAGGGAAAAACATGAAAGAAATATGGGCTTCTGAATCTATTTACAAGTGGTGCATTTTGTTCTCATGACTTTCAACATATAACCAGGTTGTTAGGGTTTTCTCAAGGAGGACTAATGTGCAAGAACTTTTAAGAGGAAAAAAATCCAAAACGGTTTATTTTGTTCTCTTATTTGACATAATCCCTACAAACTTGGGTTTCATGGCATTTTCTCTTTTATTTTTGGGAAAGGAGAGAGTTTCTTGTATTACATGTCAAAAAACTGCATGCATCCATGTACACATATAGCCAATATACTACAACAAGCTATTCAGTAGAATGCTTTGTAGCTTCTGTAAAGAAAAGAAAAAGCTTTTGAATCTATTTTTCTATTTTACCTTAAAATGTTCAATTTTTTTGGGTGTGGTTGAGTTATGGACTCCTCCCCCCCCCCCAAAAAAAAAAAAAAAAAGGAGAGTTATGGACTCCATGTGTGGTTTTCTGCTTCTTTAATTATATGTATCGTTCTTGGGTGGACTTCTAGGGGCCATTGCTTCATCTAATGGAAAATCTAAGGCTGACATGTGTCAGAATGCAGGTTTATATCTGAGAGAAGCTACTTTGTGCTAAAAATGCCAAATGTTTAGTCTATATCCAATTCACCCCTCCCATGACTCTAGAAAGCTGGGAGCATAGGACCAAATGAATGTGTAGAGGAATGGAGAAGTATGGGCAATCCTACAAAGATTAGCAAGTTGGACTTGCAGAATGTAAAATTGAGTTGCTGAAATTTCTTCATGTACTTTATTTTATTTTATTTTCCCTAGACACGAAATGACTCAGGAGGGGGTGGAAGACCTACACCAGAGTATGTTTGAAATCTAGTTTGTAAGGGGCTTCATCAAGAAGACCCAAACTCTGCGTGGGCTCTTGAAGGAATTGCATTTCTCCTAGGAAAACCAAAGGAAATTTCTTCTTTCCAACAACTTCATTCTTTCTAAGCAGTTTTATCAATGTGGTGAGGTGATGACTAGTTGTTTTGGTCTCTCTAGTTGATGCAATGATCAGTGAATGCTTTGGTGCTTTCAATAAAAAAAAATATTTTCTGAATTTAAGATATAGGATCAATTTTATAAATAAGTTAATAAAAACTACAATTATGCAAAAAAAAATAATATTGGACATGTTTTGCAAATATGAAAAAGTTAGGCTAGATAGTCTAGGATAGGGAATTACAGCCTTTGTTTTCCAAAAAATGAGTGAAGTCATGGCTATTTGATGTGGCCTTTGTTTTTAGCAACTCCACATTAGCACTTCATTGGTTAGTAGAAAATTTAAAGGAACTTCATTGCCTTATTTTATTTAATGCATATTTTTTCTATCTTATATACTATCAGCTAATCTTGTTCCATCACAAATATCTGACATAACAATATGATAATAACAAAATACAGGCATATTTATAATATTTCAACTAATTATAAATACAAACAATCAAATAATTAGAAATATTTTTATCCCAGTCTGTTTGCAATAGCCCAAAATAAAGAGGCCAGAATAAGTGATTGCTTTGAGGTAGCTGACAATCAGATGGTGTGGAGTCCATGTTTCAGAAGGAATGTTAATGACTGGGATTTACACAATATGGTGGCCCTTCTGGATGCTTTACATCACTCCAGTATTCATCCTCTTGGGAATGATTGTATGTGGTTGAATGGGGACAACTCAGGAAAATTCACTGTTAAATCTTTTAATCACATCTTGTCCAAACATTCTTGTATACTAAGTTCTTTTATTTTATTTTTACAAAATTGGCACTTACTTCCTCTAGGTGTGCACCTCAAATTGCACCTTCTGCCTCATGCTTTAGGAGGGAAGCACCTTATTTGTGATTCTTGCTTTTAAAACACTGGTATTATATTGATAAAAAATACTGGTATTATGCTTATATGAAATTAGGAAAGGCAATTTGAGTTTCTTATTTAAAACTCTGCAATCTCAATTGGAGCTATATTAGGTTTATAGATAATCTCATAAAAGGTTATCTTGTGTAGATGTACATGTATCTTGTTCAACATCATCATCATCATCATCATGAATTTATGATGTAAGCCTTGTCCCAGCTATATGGGATCGGCTACATGAATCCTGTTTCATGATTCCATTCTGTGCAGTGCCATATCCATTGCTAAATTTTGAGCCCTTAAACCATTTCTTACTGCTTCATTTATGTTTCAGTTCTTATTTCAGGTAATTTAGGATGTGTTTCAAATGCTAGACTGTCCAGCTTCTACATGGACTTTGGTAGAACCAGATCTGCTAGTATGCAAACATCCTATGCAATTAGAAGTTGGGGGAGGCAGAAACAACCACAATATGCAGGTTTTATATCAACAAAGCAAAAGAAGCCATTATCTGTAAGCTGCAGCTCATCTTCTGAAGTTGAAAGTATGTTCTTTTTTTCTAATAAATCTAGTTGTTTACATCTTCTGCTTGCCATAATCAATAATGCATTCACTTCCAGCCTTGGTGATTAGAGAACAAGTAAATTAATTGGGAGGCATCTTTTCTTTGATGCCCTTTATAGGGTGAAAGGTTCTTTCCAAATGGATTTCTGTGGTAGACCCATCTTCATGGTTCAGCATGTGAGGACTGATATGATTCTTTACTCTTGATGACTTGTCAAAAGTTATTTATGTGATGAAGGAGTAGTGAGTATTGCTTCATTTCTCTTTCATATCAAAATTCAAACATTTAGGTTCATACTGTTACTTGTCAGAGCGTTATGTGTGTTTGGTTTATTGTCCGAACCCATCTCTTTTGATCCTTTCCTGGAAGATAATGGGTTTCAATCATATGGCAATTTAAGTTCACGTGTCCTAACCCAGTTATTGAATTCTCAAATTGTGTGTTTTCCTCCTACCTGTTGGTCCTACTTTCTTGTCAATTGTAGGATTGCTGGAATGGCATTTTCTTTTCTTGTTCTTTGAACATTCACTGTGCAAATGTGGTTTATAAATATCCACTAGCTCCAGCTGTACTCACATTCACTATAGAGTTTTTTTTTTTTCCGCTTTAAACATTACTAAATCATTTCCTTACCAAAAGAACATAGAAACTCTGATTTATAAAATCATTTTGTCTCCAAAGAGAAAGATCTATTAATTGAGTTACTATTCTTGATAGAGCCTAATGTAAGTGCCACCGTCTGAGTTGAATCCAAGTTTTTGAATGCTTTAGGCTCTTTGTTCATATGTTCATGTATTTGAATAACCGAATTATCACCTAATCTACCTTTGTTGATCAGCTGCTGCAGATTTAGATAGTTTGCAAGAGAAGAAATCCAATGGGATAACACGCCAAATCATCCCAAATTCAACTGAGGTGAGTAGCCATGTGTATTTATTTCTTCCATACCATTGATAAACTGTTGATTTCCTCTCTACTGCTTCTCCTGGAAGGTTTCTTAAACATCCAATTTGATAATATAGTTAGTTCTTCTCTTCCATGACTTTAGTGTGCTATTGTTTGCATGAGCACATTTACCTTGTTACTATGTGAAGTAACAGTTGTCAAACTATTTGAGAGTCAACATATATCTTGCACACTAGGGGAATACAATGTTCTTGTTAATTAGACCTAAACTCTCAGCATACTAATGATGACCTATGTTAATAGACACAGCATGGACAGGGTATTATACATGGAACTTTACACTAAAAATGAACTGTCAATGTAAGATAGATGGAAATATGGTTATTTATATTGTTCCACCACCAAGACAATGGAACCCATCGTTTAGTAGATTCCCACTTTGAAGTTTGAAGGTATAGACATGCCCTATGGATGATTCTTGTTAGGCATTTAAAATAAAAAGAATTCCACCAATATTTTTTTCTTGTTTTAAAGAAAGAAAAAATGAATGATTTTTTGTTGATATTGAAAGATAGATGAGTCCCATTTCAAATCATGCATTCGACATTTGTTTTCCATCTATTGAATAATCTTCATGTTGTTTACTTCTCATTCTGTTGTCAATTAGAACCTGAATCTGAAACTGTGAAGGTGGGGCACACATTTTATGGCTAGTTTAGTCACAAAATGATTTTTTTTTTCTTCTTTAAAGTTTAAGTATTCCTGATCTTCCTCTGAAAATTAAATCTCTTTGGCAACAATGAGTAGATGTCTCCCCTCCACCCCCCCCACACACATTGTAATTCTATTAGAAAGTCAAAGAAGTTGAGTATTAACCATAGGCAAGGTTTAAAATTTCGACATGATACACTCAATATGGGGCATATCGTATTGGATCTTTGAAAAGTCGATATGGGATATGGTGGGAAATAGGTGGTATCGTCTTTTTTTTCACCGTGTTGGACCCGTATCAGACTGTATTGGACATGTATTGGGGGGGGTGTTTGGTGGCGTATCGGGTGTATCAGTCAATTCACTGCAAAAAATGAAAAAAGGGGGCGGGGGAAGAAGGCTTCTTTCCCCTGAAATAATCCCTCTTTCACCCCCAAACGACTCTAGAACTCCAAACCTCATTCCTAGAGTGCTAGGTTTGAAAAAAAAAACACAAGAAACAGGTGTGAATCATCAAGGTTTTTGAAGATTCTTCAAGTTCTGAAAAATATTGCAAAAATAGGCAAGTTTTTTAGTTATAAATTATAGTTAAGCATAGGATTTTTTAATGAAATTTATAATTGACTACGATGTAGTTTTTCATAAAACCCATTAAACTATATTAATTTAATGTATGCATTACCTCATTAAGGCTTTATATTTAGTGTTATTGGTGTTATTTTTATGATTTTTTGAAGTATTTATAGTGTTTCCATGCGTATCAATGTGTATCTTAATTTTTCTTTGATACACATGAATATCCAACGCATATCCTGATACGTCTCTTAAAATTGCCTTTTTGATACACTTGGGTTTCCAATACTTTGAACCTTGACCTTAGGTTATATTCTTTTAGTAGAGACTATTTTCCCTGTTGAGCATATTGTTTTCCATCTTTTAATCAAAACCATTTCCCTAACTCAGGAAACAGTTATACAGGACCTATAAAATTCATGGTTATATCTGCTAAATGCATTGATAGAGATTAGGTTACATTTTGTATTTACAAATTTAGCTTCACAAATTACTATCTATAGTTCCTTTTTTTTGTTAGTTTTTCATGTAAAGAATAGCATTGTGTTGTAATATTTTATAGTTCTGCTGTCTAGTTCTTTATATCACTTTATATCTCTTTATGGACTTGGTAACTCAGACTTGTAACTTAGTACCAAGGACATTTGACCTAATATTATCTTTCTGTGTCTTAACTCTCTCCTAGTGTCTTAATCATAGAAATATACTCCTAATTCAGGCTTTCCAGTAATCAGTTCCAGTATTTTAATCCAAATAAATAAGAAATATTCCTGGTGAAAGCGAGGGGTTTGCATGTTTCACATCTTATATGTATACCACATCCATCTTCTTCTGGAAGGCCAGATTTTCCAATCAACTGATAGCATGACTGTGAGTTTTGTTTTACAAGAGTTGAAGTATACTACACAATTGAGTTTGCTTATGCTAGAGTGTCTTGTCAGAAATAGGAGCCATTGATGTATCTTACACCACCCTGATTTTTCTCTGTCACAAGTGTTAAAATATCTCTCATCCATGTTTCAGATACTGCAGATGTTGATCTGATTTTACTTCATCCATAACTTTTTTTTAATGAATTTCTTCCTTAACGTTTTTCAGGTGCAAGCTTTGCTCACAGAAATCTGTGATACCACTTACATTGCAGAATTTGAGTTGAAAGTAAACAGTTCTTGACTTTAGAACTTAAGCCACAATCTTGATTTAGTTTTATATATATATATATATATATTTTTTTTTTCTACTTTATTTTATCACTTCATGCCTTTTGGTATGCCTAGCTTGCTGGTTTTCGGCTATATGTGACAAGGGACGTGGCTGGAAAAAGTGCACCTCCACCTCCTCCAAGCTCTTTACCTGCCAATGTTAGTACGACCTCAGATGCTCCTGCTTTAAATGGGTCAGTTTCTACACCCTCGCTAGCCATAGCCAAAGCAGTTCCTTCTTCAGGAGAAATTCAGAGAATGCTCAATAAGGATACAGATGAAAGCCTGGTGATACTACAGTCCCCAAAGGTGAGTCTGAATATTAATTACTGTTTTTTATTCTTAAGGTCTTGGTACTAAAACTATTGTGATGCAGGTTGGATATTTTAGGAGATCTAGAACAATCAAAGGGAAGCGTGCACCTCCATCCTGTCAAGAGGTATACCAGTCGCCATCAACAAACATCACTTGTAGATTGTTCTTTTCAGTAATCTGGAATATTTGACTCTGAATGTCTGTAAGGTCCATTTTCTGACACAATTTGGAAAAATCAAAAGGTTTGATACTTGAATTAAATTACCAAATTTTAGGATGTTTGTTGGGGTGGAGGATGGAAAGGAAACTATGGGTTTAATTGGTTTGCTCTTAAACTCCATCAAAGGCCATCAAAGGGAACAATTGTTCTTAAACTATTGGTTTAATTGGGGTCTTGGAAGGGGTGGACTGGATATGGTCCTAACCTTTGGCATATTTTTTACACAGAGTAGCTGCTCTCTTGACAAACCCTCATTCTCAATGCTTGATTGCACGGGATTTTACCATTACACCAAGTAATGGCCCCTAGTGTATTAACTCCATCACAGTTTATGAAAATGAAAAATATAGGTTGATTTTAATTTTACTGTTTTTTTGGGTGGTTGTGATCTTTGAGTTATTTTGATATTCTCAAACACACTTCAATAGGGCTACTTCCCCATCAACTGTACCATTGTCCTTATCAAATTCGAATGGAGAATAATCATTTATAGGCTTCTTATTTTATTGTCTTTAACTTGGAAATGGATATGGAAGGCACATGTTTCATCCAAGGTTTCTTTCTTCATTATGGAAGCTAGATCATTAGCAGCTAGGATTTCTTTCAGTTAGGTTTTGGGATCAGCTTGCTCCCTAGTAGATGGCATACTAAGGGATGTTGTAGTGAGAGGAGGCTTCACATTGAGGGATGAGTATGCTGGATTAGGATATGTATTGGTTGACATGTTTGTGGATCATCCTTGAGAAGTGTTATGGCACTTCCTCTCACATCTAATGAAGGTAGGTTTCTTGTATCTCCAGGAAACCTAATAGCAGCCATGGCCTATTGAGATGTCATTTGTTGATAATTGTGGAATGTGGACAATCAAGATAGTGAGATATTGAAAATTATCAAAATTTCCAAGACTAGTATGCCTATAGAGAGCTTATGGAGGCCTTAACCAAGGGAGTGAAATTGTCCTAAAATTTCAGAAGATTAAGGTAGAAAGGAGATTCATGGATGAAGAGGTGCAAAGTAGGGGTGCTCATGGTTTGGTTAGCTGAACCATGGGCTTATTTTTGAAACCAAACTGGGATTACCGGTTTTTGGAAAATTGGTAACCAAAGCGGATCGGTTAACCGGTCGACTGGTTTGGTTAACCATTAGTTCAGTTTGTCATTTTTTTATTATTTTCAATATATATTATAAAAAAAATATATAAAAATAAAATACTAGAAATATATATAAAATATTATATTTTAAATAATAAATAATATATTATTTATTATAAATATATATTTATATATAATTCATATTTGTTAATTTATAATGTATAGAAAATATAAAATGTAATATATATAATATACATAATATATATTGGTTGGTTCGGTTAACTGCCGGTTTTCTATTTTGGTTAATTGAAAGTCTGAAACCAAACTAGTACCTTTGGTTTTTTTTTTTTTTAAATACCGAACCGTAACCAAACCGATCGGTTCGGTTTATCGGTTTTTCTTGCTCACCCCAGTGCCATAGTTGTCAAGGCGACGCCTAGGCGACAAGGCGCACTTTGAGGCTCACCTCGCTTAATCGCCATACAGTTTTGTACTATGTATTATAAAATACTTTTTTATTGTTTATTTTTTGACATTATACTAATAAAATAGGCACTATTAAACTAAAATATTCATTTTGTGTGTTTATATACTAATTTCTTTTTATTATTTTCTTATTTGTTAGGGTTTAATCAATATAAACATTGCTATATGCTGTATTGAACCCCCAAAGACTTTAAAACCTGAACCAGTAAGTAAGGAAGAACTTAAAATTTTGTCTAATCAACACATTTTCCTTTCTTCTTTTCCTATAACAAAACTAAGGGTTCAGCCCCTATATTTTTTGAATTTTCTTTTCCTTCTTTTTCTTCTCATGAATATGTTGATTTTCTATACTTTAACATGAACTCTATACTTTTCTTATGAAAATTATGAATAATTCTTAAAGAAATATGGTTATGGTACATAGGGAACTACCTTAGGATCTATGTTTTCTACATAAAAAAAATCCATCGCCTAGGTGACTAGGCGACAAGGCACCCCCCTGTCACCTAGCCTCGCCTTGGCACCTTGAAAACTATACCTAGTGCAGAGTGCTTTTTTTTCCTCAATGGTATTTTCAATGGTCTTATTTCAAGAGTATTGGGGTACAATGAAGAGTCCCATAAATGGATCTTTTTTTGTTATTTTTTTTGTGGAATCTGAAAATGACACCACTTCAAAGTCCTAATTTGCAAAAAGGAGCTTTGTGTTGAAAGATTATTGTCTCTTTATTCTAGTGAATCTACCAATGTTTTAAAAGGCGTGGGAGGTGTATGCCTGGAGGTGCTCCCAAAACGCCTTGAGGTGTATGCCAGAGGCGCTGACACCTCTGAGGCGTATGCCTCAAGTGTAAGAGGCATACACCTCTTGCGCTTTTTTCATGAGGTGTGCTAGAGGCGTACGTCTCATGCACCTCATGCACATCTTATATAAAAAGACAGAAAAAAGAAAAAAAAAGGAAAGGAAAGGAAAGGAAAGGAAAAGAAAGGGAAGGGAAAGAAAAAGAAAGAGAAGACAAAAGGAGAAAAGGAAAGAAAAGAAAAGGGAAGGGAAGAAAAGATAAGGGGAAAGAAAGTGGTTTGCCACTTTGCCCCTGTCTCTTCGGCTGGGGGGCTTCGCCCCCAGACCCCGCCCCCTTTTTGATGCAGCCCAATTTAGCCTCCATGTTTTAAAACATTGGAATCTACAACTTTATTGAAGAAAACCCTTTGGTAAGATGGATTAGATAGGTAATAATTGTGAGCAAAATCAGTTTTTAGAAGGTAAAAGGGTTCATTTTAAAATGGAAAAGGGTTGTCCAGGTGTCCTAAAATAATTTACTAGGAGTTAATAGTCATAAAGAAGTTGCTTTAGCAAACCAATCCCAAATTAAACAAAGATTTGCAACTGAAGAGCCCAACATGATTTAGAGTCCACACCCTACTATCCACACCCCCATCCCCAATAACCACAGAATTCAGCAATGTAAGTAAAGCAGACACACTGGGAATTTTAGATTCTCTAAGGCTTCTAGTGAAGCCCAAGTTCCAGGTCAACTCGAGAGGGGAGAGTGGGGGACTAATAAATTCTAACACTGGTCTACCTTTGAGATTGGAAAGAGTGTAAAGAGAGGGAAAAGTCTCCTTCAAAGGGGATTCCCTGAGCCAAATATCTTCTCAAAACCTAGTTTTCTGACCCATGACAAAGTCATACCTGATATGGCTGAAGAAGTTAGGAAGAGAGTCATGGATGGATTTCCAAGGAGTAGCCATGACAAAGCCCATGCACACTTGCCACCACTTTATGCCAAAGCCTTAGGTACTCTTATGAGTCAGAGTTGCTGATAAAAAATAAATAAAAATAAAGAAGTTGCTTTATACTGTGTTTGGTATTCTGAGAATTATTATGGGTGTTTTCTGAATTTCATTTAAGTTAAAAATTGCACACATGCACTTCTAACTTGGTCCTAAAAAGGACTTAATAGAAGATAAGAAAAAGAAGCTGTATCTCCTTATAATTTATTCGATAATTAACTTCTACCTGTCTGTACGGACAGGACCTTCAGATTTATGAAGTAACCATAATTGGCCTTTTTCCTTTTTATCATAACCAAAGGAGAGAAGACCTTATTTTTCTGGAAGTCAAACACACCCTTTGTATTCCCTGGGTTCCTTTGGAATGGTGATGCCATGGCCATTCCTTGGGAAATCACAGGCTAGCTGGTATTTAATGAATCTTTACCAATCTCAATAGTAGCACATTAGGTCTTCAATGGCCCCATTACAGATCCAGACCTCCAGTGAATTGTATCTAATTAAGCTTCTCTGACTCTAGAATTTCTAAGAGAATGTGACTCTCCTCTTTGACCATTAAAGGTGATTCAGCAAATGATATTGGTTGGAGTAGGAGAGTAGAAAGCAGACCATAGAGATTGGCCCATTTCCATAATGGAAACAGAGAAATCTTATCATCTTTGAACATCCAAACCGGGTGGATCATAAGAGAGATGAATACAATTGCTGATTACAGGAAAATCATCTTTGTATACGACACTGAACAGCTATTTAACTTATTTTTATTTCCAGGGGAGGGTTGTTGGGAGCTAACTTGTTCTGTTTTACACATCATTTTATATCTTCTCATGCATACCTCTTCTTCTTTGCATCCGATACAATCTTAAATTAGCATTTTTTAAATAAAATAAAAGAGTAGATGACGAAAAGAAAAATAAATATAAATATATAAAATATCTATTGATATAGCCTTTCTGTCATTTCCAGAAACAAGTAGTGAAGGAAGGCCAAGTACTTTGCTTTATTGAACAGCTTGGTGGCCAGATCCCGATTGAGGTTTGGATCCTAAGTTCTATTACTTTTATGGTTCTTTTTGTTTATGGCCACTTGGCCAGAAACAAGTAGTTTTGCACGTCCCTTGGACTAGTTGTTTTCTTTCTTTTACTTAAAAAAGAGTAAAGTTTCATGTCATTATTGCTAAAAATAACAAATGCTGATTCTGGACTATCATTTTCCAGTCTGATGTTTCTGGGGAAGTTATAAAGATACTGAGAGACGATGGTGGTATGTCTGGTCTTGTTTCTCTATCATTCCACTCTATGTTCGAGTACTTTATTGTATCATGTTTTTACTTGGTTTCTCTGCTTACAGAGCCTGTTGGATATGGTGATGCTCTTATTGCCATTCTCCCCTCTTTTCCTGGAATCAAGAAACTTCAGTAGGCAATTTGGATCGAGAAAACAGCTTCTATTAACACATTGTTATGTTATTGAGACTTCTATATGCATCATTTATACAGACTATTTATTCGATTTATTTGTTTTATTTATCATGTTTTGCTTGGAGTTGGAACCTACATTACTTGTCATGTGACAAATGTCATGACAACTAGGATTGATGAACAAATAAGAATTGTTAATGGCACGAGCTCTCATTACTGCACCACCTTGATTCATCCATTCTCCTAGATTTCAGATTGGCGCCCCACGTCACATGCACATCTCAACGTGGGAACATCTCCCATACCTGTCGTGGGGAGATAGGTGTTCCCAATACAAGGTTGGGATGTGGTGTGGGGCGCCGATGCGAATTCCCTTGCCTATTTATCTACAGATTCTGACCTCAGAGGTGGGTATACATATTTGTATTTGTATTCCTTCCAAACTGAGCCTAAGTGACAACATGGTAAGAGAACTAAATGGGTAATTGTACAACAGAACTAAGCCCATCCTTAATCAATTTATGGCAATAGAATTAACTTTAAGTTGTTTCTGTGTTCCAATCTAAAAAGCTCTCTTATTCAATGAATTTCTTAGGATTGGGCTTGGGTTGTGAGATGTCAACCAGATGGTTGGTAAGGTTTCCTACCAGTTGTAGCGGAGATTTGGGATCGAATTTTACCTGCACTTCGGTTGGGAATGGGCTATCCCTTGTAGCCCTTCAGAAAAAACATATAAAAAAAAGGATTGGGCTTGCCCTACTCCTGCCTTGTCTGCCTAAGTTGCACCCCTAGTTTTTCCTACAGTGAATTGGACCTGTTTCCGGCTCTCATAATGGGCCAAAAGTTTTATAGGTGCAATTCGAATTGGCCCAAACTAACATCCGTTAAAAATTTGACAAAAAACCTAACCCAAGCCTACCTTATGGGAGACTGGACCTGCTCCTTACACAGGGCGCCTCACACTGACCTCACATGCATATCCTACCATACATTGAGAACATCTCCCATACTTATAAGTTATTATTCATATGAAATGTTTCCAATGCAGGATGGATGTACCTGTGAGGCGCCCATGTGTGAGGAGCAGATCTTGTTCCACCTTATGGAGTTGGGATCTGCTCCCAACAAAATGCGTCCATCAAAATCCAATACCTCACAATTCACCATGAGACTGGGACCCATCCTGACTGAGATGTGTTGGAATGTGCTTGTTGGGAGTAGATCCAGATTCCTACCGAAGGTATACCCCTAAAAAAACACTAGTTGTACTTGCATGTGCATTAGCGATTTCGTGTTTCTAGTACAGACATTCGGACGATGTAGACAACGTTTGATTGACGCGATCTAGTAATGTACGGTATTGATCATTTTGTGGGCCCCTTTTTGTTAGATGAGAGGTGAGACTCAAGATCACATCGGCGCCTCACATGCACATCTCATCGTGCATTGAGAACATCTCCCATCGGAAAATGTTTCCACTTTCCGATAATGTGATGTGGGGCGCTGATGTGAATTCGTGAGACCCGGCCAAAGTTAGTTGGCCACCAGAGAGGAAGGCGGGAAAAAGGTGAAAACCCTCGCAGCTTTGCGGTTTTCTTTTCTCAGAAAGCGATAATTTAATGTATACGGTCGATCCTCTTCTTCGCTGTTTTGGAACCGCACGATTGACTGGATCTGAGGATTTGCGCGGCGCAAAATTCTGGCTTCAGCTGCATCTTAGGGGTAATTTAGTCATTTAGAGAATTTAACCGTCCTAATTCGGTGGAATAATCACTATTCACTTGGAACTAGAGTTTTGGACGGTTCGGGGTTTTAGACTTTCCGTTTTTGTTCAACTGGAATTAGGGTTTTGTGGGTCTTGATTCTCGTTGAGAAGTAGGGTTTTTATATTTTAGGCTCGGCCGCTAGGGTTTTTGGGACCTTATTTTAACAAAGGTTGTTGGTGATTTTAGCACAGCTAGGGTTTTGGGCTTCCGGGGGCTTTATGGATACATCCTCTCCTCTTTGAACCAGTACAGCTGGTTGCATTTAAGGTTTTCAGTTATTTTTTTATCCTCATCTTCTTGTTGGGATTCTGCATTATCTCTCTGATTGGGGTGTTGAATTTGATCGTGGTTTCTTTACATCTCTCACAATAGTTGAACTTCTGATCAATTACTTATCTGTTATTTTTCTTCACTTGAAAAATCCTCCACCCTAGTTTTGGCTGAACTCTCATTTATATTAGTATATTTTCTGGTCATTTCCTCTTCTGGGTTTCCGAAATTTTATTGGTGTCTGTGTTTTCTCTGCCATTATTCCTCTGCTTCATCTTTTACATAACCAAAAACCCAGAAAACGGATCCTATATCTACCAATATGAGTGTTCCTGCTCCTCCCCCGTCATTCTTCATGCCACCTTTTGCTGCCGGCGGCGATGCAATAGGATTCTGGCCTCAACTCCCCGTCGATAATGAAAACTCAGAACCTGCTTCTCGTGCGGACTTCCCGCCATTGAAGAGGCCCAGAAGTTTCGAAGATGTCCCCTCAAATTCCTTGAACAACCCGCTTCCGAATCCGAGGGTGCTCCCGCCGAACCCTCCAGTTAACAAAGGAATAAGCAGAATCTTCTTCAAAACCCGTCTCTGTTCTAGATTCAAGGCGGGTACCTGCCCGTATGGGAGCAACTGCAACTTCGCCCATGGAATCGATGATATCCGGAAGCCCCCACCGAATTGGCAGGAAATAGTTGCTGCCCACGCCCACGAGGAAGATCGAGCGGCCGGGAATTGGGATGAAGATCAGAGAATCATCAGTAAGTTGAAGCTATGCAAAAAGTTTTGCAGTGGTGAGGAATGCCCATATGGGGAAAGATGCAATTTCCTTCACGAGGATCCATCGAAGTTCAGGGAAGATTCCGGTAGGTTTAGGGAGAGCTCGGCAATAAGCATTGGGACTACAGGATCTCCAGGGGGTAATGGAACTGGGGTTGATCAACAGGAAGTTAATGGGTCTGGAAATTCCAGCTTTGATGTGAACCGGATGAATCCGAAGCCTGTGTTTTGGAAGACAAGGATCTGTAACAAGTGGGAGACAACTGGTCACTGCCCCTTCGGTGAGAAATGTCACTTCGCTCATGGGCAAGCTGGTAATTTTAGCGGCATCTAATTTTTCTTTGTTTCTACTTTCTGGAGATCCATTAACTATGCTCAAGACTATAGTTATCTGGGGAAGTAGTTCCTCAAACCAAAGCTCTGGCTTCCCCTCTGTTTTCAATTTTCAATCCCAATTTAGCAAATAACTAGCATTTTGATACATGTTTAAGAAGCATGGAATTCTCAACCCCTCTTCTGTGAACTGCCTGTAGCAAAGCTTTTGACCAGGTGGAAGTGATTCATGTTATTTTTCTTCCATAAAAAGACCGTGCTAGATTTATTTTCTTTCAAATTAAAAGATCTGTCAACATTGTATATCAGCATGTCTTCTTTTATGGCGTAGTTATACTGTTGTTGAACTGAATTCAGTGTGGAAAATTTTACACTTGTTGCTGTCGATATGAATAATCTAGGTTATACAGGCATGAATAGCTGTACTACCATGCTGATAAACATAAACACCCAAATGCATTTAATTGTTATTTCACTTGGGAGTAACCTTTTATGGTTCAATTTAGCTCCAAAGGTCGAATTAATGGGAAAGTTCTCCTTTTATGTGACTGCACCAAATACTTGTTTAATTTATGAATATTAAACCAAAGTATGAACTTTGTTATCTGTATCTGTTAACTGGATTTCTAATCATTTTGATTGGTGTGTTAAATGCAGAACTGCAGAAATATGGAGGCCATACTGAAGTAGAATCAGGAAATGCAGGCACCTTTCTGCCCAAACCTCTTCCTAATCTTGCCCAAGATGTATCACCTACTAGTACAGTGATAGGGGCTACCAGTAAGCAGCAGGTGCAGGGTAAAAAGTGCTTGCTGAAGTGGAAAGGACCTGAAAAGATTAGTCGCATTTATGCCGATTGGATTGATGATTTGCCCCTTGCTTACAATTCACCAAACAAAGTTGAGAGCTGATCCTCACATTCAAGTCGTGCTTCCCAGTTAAATTCAGATTTCTGTATGACCAGTTTTCATCAGGATTAGGAAATTTTGATAGGTTTTCACTTCGCAGTCCAGTGGATTTTTGACCATATAGTGATTTGGGTTTTGCTTTGCTTGAGAGAGATGGATAATTAGGTGAGATGTAATTCTTTTCCAATTTTGGTCATTGGATGGGGTTCCTAACCTCATCTAGCTATCTTCATTTTTGTTTTTCATTTCTTGATTGATTTTCTTGATTAAAGGTGAAGTTTAAATGTTCATAAATATAGATAAAAAGTAGCCATCAAATGTAAATTCTGGTTGCCTACGTTTGTATTCTTTCTCCCAATGTCAAGGCGCAGGTTTTATACATTTGCAGTTGAGTTTAGAATCCAATGTATGCAATTGGAAATATATATATATATATATATATATATATAGATAGATAGATAGATAGATAGATAGATAGATAGATAGATGGTTAATGAAAAGTGTTATTTTATCAAATGTTATCCAATTAATGCATGTGATGGAAGCATGAAAAAATCTCTATTGTGCATGAACTGAAAAGTGCAGCAAACCGAGAAGTCAGAACAATTGTAAAAAAACACAAGTAATTCATTTCTTCCCATCTAATTAACCATAATATAACATAATTCATAATCTGATAACAAGTCGTGCTTCCCAGTTAAATTCAGACTTCTGTATGACTAGTTTTCATCAGGATTAGGAAATTTTGATAGGTTTTCACTTCGCAGTCCAGTGGGTTTTTGACCATATAGTGATTTGGATTTTGCTTTGCTTGAGAGAGATGGATAATTAGGTGAGATGTAATTCTTTTCCAATTTTGGTCATTGGATGGGGTTCCTAACCTCATCTATCTATCTTCATTTTTGTTTTTCATTTCTTGATTGATTTTCTTGATTAAAGGTGAAGTTTAAATGTTCATAAATATAGTTTAGCCATCAAATGTAAATTCTGGTTGCCTACATTTATATTCTTTCTCCCAATGTTAAGGCGCAGGTTTTATACATTTGCAGTTGAGTTTAGAATCCAATGTATGCAATTGGAAATAGATAAATACATAGGATCCAGTGTTGGTTGGTTGATGAAAAGTGTTCTTTTATCAAATGTTATCCATGCTTTTATTACAGCATTGATGCAGAATCGAATCCTTAAAAAAAGGGGTCAAGGGGAGGTTATCAATGGTGCATGGCACCAAATGCCAACAAAAAAACGTGGCTAGTTGGTTCAACCTCTCAAGTGTTAAAATTAGGGATGAAAACGAATCCAGTTTTTCACATGTTATTTGAGGCTGGGTTATGAAAAGTTTGATTTGGCTTGGTCTAAATTGAGTTTTGAGTTCAAGCCTGAAAAAGTTTTGCGAGCCTAATTTTTATTATTTATACACAAATAATTTGTATTATATATAGGGTGGAATACAAAAACCTCCTCTGATGTTTCTGACAATCATAAAAACCACCCCTCGAGTTTCACTTTAACAAAACCTCCCCTGAACTTGTAAAAAACTCAACATAAACCTCCCCTCCATCAATATCCCAGACGGAAAACGTTTGTTTGATGCATTAGTTTTCTTAAATGCCCATTTTACCCTTTTTGTATAGGATGTCACATAAAATGAAATAAACTTTTAAATTAACCTATTTGCCGCCCTTTTTTCTCCCTAAAACACCATCCATTTCAAACTCATGGACTTAGATGCTTGTTTTGGTGTAAAATAGGTAAAATCATGGCATTCAGTACTTTCTTTTATAATGGTCTCTAATAGCTTGTTGAGTGCTAGGCCAAACTAACAACCAAGTGAAGAACCTTTAGAACACGCATTTGAACAAGAAGCTTGGGATAAGAAAGTAAAATGGCAAACTTGGTGTTTCTTCATCACTAACAAGCTTGAAAAGATGCAGTGAAATAGAGGAAGTTCTTAAGTTCTCCACGAATTCAAATTCTGATCTTCAACTACTAGTGACAACAACAATGCTAAGCCCGTCCAACCCAAAGTGAACTAAGCTTTCAAAACACTGTTGAAGCATTGAACAAACAAGATCCAATTGTCAGTGAATGTTTTGCGAGTTCTTTTTTGGCCTTTTATATATGATTTAAATTCAAATTCCCCTAGCTTGACAAATATCTCTCTCTCTCTCTCTCTGAGCAAGAAAAAAAGGGTAAATATTCCTTTGTTGTCGGTTTTAGTAGCCTCCAAAAGTAATGCATGGGTGTTATATTAACTTTCCATCTTTGAATAAGTGATGCATCCAAGCACTTAATTTTACTAGATAAACAATGTTTTGAATTCAAGCAAATGCAAATGAAATTGGAGTGGTTATTACGTATAATTAAACTGTCAAACAACCAAGGAGAAGGGTGCACAATGCACTCCTCTTTCCACTCAAAATGGATAACATGACGATTCTGAAGGAGTTGTGGTTCAAACTGGTTGGTTCAGACAAGACAGGGAGCATCATTGCCCCTCAGCTCAAGAGAGCTCTAGCATTTGGAAACCTAGAATTCCTTCTCTACATTGTCCATAGATGATCAGAATGTATGATTTTGATCAAAATGGAACAATGAGCATTGAAGAATTTGTTCCTTTTAACAAGTTTCTTCTTAAGGTTCAACAAGCTTTTTCAAACCTAGAAAGAGGTCGTGGGTTTCTTGTTCCTAATGATGTTT
This sequence comes from Nelumbo nucifera, assembly GCF_055504915.1. Taxonomy (NCBI): domain Eukaryota; kingdom Viridiplantae; phylum Streptophyta; class Magnoliopsida; order Proteales; family Nelumbonaceae; genus Nelumbo; species Nelumbo nucifera. Next base: position 25,770,469 of record NC_142650.1, read on the forward strand.
ATGAGGCTTTGATAAAGGTTGGGTTTTTCCTAGACTCTCTTGTTTTTTATACAGTCTCTAAGAGCTTATATCAGAAGAAGAAAGGAAGATTCCGGGTGAATGATTTTATAGCACTTTGTATATTTTTACAGTTTGTTTACTACATGGGTTGCCAACTGTAGAATATGAGAAATCAAAGTACACCATGTTCTCCTCCTCATCTAAAGATACCCTCAAAATTCTTTTGGTATTTGAGGAAATTGTGGCAGATCTAAAGCGTTTTGGGTATGCATGAGTGTGAACTTCTTTCTTCATGACTATTCTAGTGCCTGGATTGAAAGTGAACACGAGATATGAGATCTGTTGTCCATATTTCTCTGTATAAGCATTATAAGTGTGTATTAATTGTTGGATTTCCAATGAACTAATGGACATGGTTGAGGTAAAAAAAATGGAGTGCTCTCTACCAAATTGATTTATCAACAATAAGAACTACTTGCTTTTACCGTAACAGGTTTGTATACCGTCTCCATGGCATATGTCTGAACTTGCTGAAGTTTTAGGTAAGGCACATAATATAAAATATAGCCTATGTTCAGCTTTATCTTTGTTCTAAACCATAATTTATTCTAAGTTCAGAAAACAAAAAGGCAGAAAAGGAGGAGCAGGCGGGCGTTGCATATTGTGTTTTTAATATATTTTTTGTGCTTCAAAGATGGAGTATTTGTGTCTGTGTCTTCTCGATCCCCATCGACATCGTATCATGAACCATCTGTCGCCAATGCAGCTGTAGGGAGAAAAAAGGGAGGCATGAGTTTGAACTCGATGGAGTTTTAGGGAGAAAAAGGGGTGGCATGAGTTTCAACTCGATGGAGTTTCAGGAAGAAAAAAGGGCAGCAAATGGGTTACTCAATTTAAAGTTTATTTCATTTTATGTGACATGGTATACAAAAAAGGTAAAATGGGCATTTAAGAAAACTAATGCAACCGTCTGGGATAGAGACAGAGGGGAGGGTTTTATGATTCTCAGAAACTTTAGGGGAGGTTTTTGTATTTTACCCTTATATATATAATTAATAGTATTTTATATATAACAAATATATAAAATTTATATATATATAGATAAGTTTTTTAATTTAATTACAATTTAAATTAAATTTTCCTTTTCTATTATTCTTATTGGATTAGCTCATTAGCTCATAGGAATCTATATACTTAATCAACAGTATTTTATGAATTACAGTATTTATAAATTAATTAACTATATTTTGTATATAATAAATATAACAAATATATATATAGATAAGTTTTTTAATAAATATAGTATTTAAATTGTAATTAAATTTTCTTTTTCTATTATTCTTATTGGATTAGCTCATTAGCTCATAGGAATCTACATACTCAATGCCTGCATGAAACCATAACAATGTCATAATTATTATCCTAATTGGATTATCTCATTAGCTCATAGGAATTTATATACTTAGTGCCTATAGGAAACCATAACAATGTCATAATTATATCCTAATTGCATTGTCTCATTAACTCATAAGAATCTATATACTTAATGCCTACAGGAAACAAGAACAATATCATATGGAAAAGTTATTTGCTATAAACTCTCTCAAATGATTAAAAAGCTTAAGATGATTATAGTAAGGAAAGAGCTTGACATATCTATAAAACGGAAAACTGCTATTAAATGAACATACCCAAAATGTCAACTTTTTGGTTAGCCATGCAAAGGTTTTTTTGATGAGATCTTCTATACTATTAAATGAACATACAAGTGTTGCTATGAGTATTTCATTTTGATCTTATCTTATACATTTGATTATATTACTATGTATGTTTTGCTTTTGGTACAACTTTTTCATTTATTATATATGTTATTGGAGCAATTATTTATTTGGGCAACACTTCCTTTGTATATTCAAACTTGAAAGAAAAAAGAAATTCTTTTATTAGACAAACAGTAAGTTGATGTACTATATGTTCATGCATATTGATAAGTATTATTTAATTTAACATCATTTTAAATATTATTATTTATTTATTTTTGACAGATTGGTTTCAATGAGGTTCACTTTATGGGATATATTTGTTGATGTTATTGAATCGCATGCTTTATAAATAAAAGAAGAATTTACAATTATTATTGGAAGTTGCGTAAAAGTTGTGCATTATAGACGTAACTTTATATTTTGATATATTTAAAATTAAAAATAATATAATTTTCTCTTACATTAAAGAATTTGACAACAAGACAAACTATAACGATTGTAAAGAACACAAAATTGTCTTTCAATTCCTTCACTACAGAGGATGAATTACTTCAATCATGATAAATAATATTTAATAATAATTGATATAATTGAACTATTTCTATGAATTAATTTAATATTTATTTGTTTACCTTACAGGTTTGATGACAATGAAAAAGCAATCAAGATGGTTTAACACTATTATAAAATGTGGAGAGTTTAAAGTAGTTTTTTTCATAGAAATTACATTAATAAAGTCTATTATTTTGTTACATTAATTACACTAATACATTAGTGATATCTATTTTTTTTGCTACATTATTTTATTTCACTTTTTTACCAAATTCCATGCGTCACACACGGGTCCCTACTAGTTAACCAGAATATAACATAATTCATAATCTTATAACTACTTATGAAAAGCTTCCACTCAAACTCAGGGCTGGCTTGTTGGTGTGTTAACTGGTTTATTACAGCGTTGATGTTGAAGCATTGACACAGAATCGAATCCCATAACCAGCACTTTAGGGAAAAAAAGGGTCAAGGGGAAATTATCAATGGTGCATGGCACCAAATACCAAAAAAACAAAACTTGGCCAGTTGGTTCAACCTCTCAAGTGTTACAACTAGGAATGAAAAACTTGGCTAATTGGTTCAACCTCTCAAGTGTTAAAACTAGGGATGAAAATGAATCCAGTTTTTCACATGTTATTTGAGGCCGGTTTATGAAAAGTTTAATTTGGCTTGGTCTAAATTGAGTTTTGAGTTCAAGTCCAATAAAGTTTTGCAAGCCTAATCAAGCTAGTTTATACATAAATAATCTTTATTATATATACATATATATATATATATAATGATACTTTACTATTTAAATAATTTTTATAATTCTTAAATATTTATATGTATAATTTTTATTTTTTATGGGAAGCTTATTTCATATTCGAGCTTGAGCCAAATTTGAATTCAAATCTCTAGCTTGAATCGAACTCGAACATGATGGACTTTTGGCAAGCCGAGCTCAGAATGAATTTGTCCACAGTTAAAACACTTAACAACATACTAGGTTTATAAGCAAATGGACTATAAAAAGGGGGTTGGTTCATCTCAATCCTGGCAGTGTTGGGCTTCGACCTTAGGTCTTGGACCGACATGGAACTTTTACCATCAAGCAATGCCTTATTTATGGTGGTGCATTGGGACTTGGGAGACGATGAGAGAAATGGCATGGTAAATTGGTTAGAGAACCTGGGTTTCAGAGGTTTCGTGCTAATTTGTGATGATTTTTGGGAGGGGTTGGTTGATTTGTTGAAGGGTTCAAGTCAATGTGTTGTAGGGGTGCAAGTCGAGCGGATTGGGTTGAGTTTATGGTCAACCTGGGCCTGACCCTAAAATTTGGGCTTAAAGCCTAAGCCCGAACTGAGCCCAAGGTCAAGCTCAATCTTCCCAACCCGAGCCTAGCCCGAATTGTAATTTAATGCACTCGGTTTGGGTTCGGGCCTAGGCCGGGCTCAGGTTGGTCAATGAACCCACTCTAAAATTGTACATATATTTACGTATACATGTAAGTATGTATGTATATAGGTAAATTAAATATGTATACAAATGTATATATACAAATATGTGTGCATATATATGTAAATATGTATGCAAAATTTACATATATATACATATGCATCTATATATATGTATAGTTGGATTGGGCTTGGGTCAGGTTCGGGCTACCTAAAGGCTAGACCCAGGCCTGATCTAAAAAATAAAAAAGCCTGATTTCTTGGACCCAAACCCGGCCTAAAGACTGAAAATCCAAACCCAGCCCGTGTAAAATTTTTGACTGGACGGATTGAGGCTCAGGCTGGGCCCGCCCAAGTTGCACCCCTAATGTGTTGTCTGCTGCCATTATAATGTAAAACTAAAAGTTGATGATTTATAATTCCAGTCTTTTATTTATGTACTTCTAAATCTGCTATGGCTTGTCAATTTATATTTTTCTTATTGTTTCTCTATTTCATGTTATTTTGTGAGATTATTGTGTTTAGAGCAGATATCCAGGTAATCCGTCTTAAATTTAAATGAGTGTTGACAAACTCACATATTTCTGCTTCCAATTTGCAAATTTTCCATTGGGACCAAATACTAATAGCTTGTCAGGTCATGCCAATTGATGGTGAAGTTGTGAACAGAGGGAGCTAGAACGTACTTCGACCCATGGTTTTCAAAACCAGATTGGACCGGATGGTTAGACCGGAAAAACTGGAAACTGGTCAGATGATTGGTTCCACTTTTTCTCAAAACTGGATTTTTGCAAAAAACGTTGATTTAATTAATAAATCACTGACGTGGGTGGTTGAACTGTTCGAATCGTTCAATGATTTTGACTATTTTTTATTTTTTATTAGAACGGGCCGATCGTTTGACCCGAGAATCAGACCCCTGACCGATTCAGTCTCGGGATCGGTTTTAAAAACATTGCTTCAACCCCTTTGATAAAAATAAAATGCTATTTTGACTAATGGTTTGTTTGCCCACTCCGGGTACATGCTAAATTGCATTTTCAATGTTGGTACTATATGTTTTATTATTATATTACTGACAAGTGATTTCAAGATCAATGTTGTAAGAATTGAATCGGACATAAAATCGGAATGTTCACTGACTCAGTTTTATCAATTAGCCCATTCGAACAGTGAAAACTGTTGCTTAATCTGGACCCTAAAATGGTTACTGGGTTAGCAGTTCATTCAACCATCCAATTTGTCCGAGCCCAATTCTGTATGGATAAGCTTAGCCTAAAATAGAGCCGTCAACGAGACTCTAAGAGTTTGAGATCCGATCTGAGTTTGAGATCCGATCTGACATGCGTTTGATTATACTGATTCGGGTGATGTGTTTATATATTTGGATTCAATCCGATTTGAATTTTGTAATCTGAATTTCATTAATAATTGATTGGATATAGATTCAAAAAATCTGAATTCAATTATATAATATTTATTGATTTGAATATATAAGTTATATAATTATATTTAAAAATATAGAAATATAATTTTCTATATTATATTGTATATAGCATTATATATAATAAATTCAGTTTGTTATATTTATACTAATTTGAAAAAATATTTTTTAATTTTCTATATTTAAAAACTAAAACGGTCGCATTAAATCCAAAGCTGATCTAAGTCTATTAGGATTTGTTGGAGAGAGATTCAAAATTTCAAGAGTCCACCTCCCTCCCTTTTGCTTTTGGCTTTTGTCTTTTCCTCTTCTCTCCTCTTGAATGTATGTGAAGACCTCTTGAGAAAAGGGTTGGTTTGAATATATCTATAAATTTGCTCTTTCTATGGGTAGAGACCCATAGGAGGAAGCAGTATATACGGCGGGGGGGTGCTTTTTACACATGCACATACTGAGCTGGGTCAGGTGTGGGTGTGCGTGCGCCACATCCTATCCTTTTATTGTTTGCCATTTTCTTTAATCGGTTTGAGCGTTTGAACTCAAGTTTGATTTTAATTTTTAAATGTTTTCTTTCTCTTATGTTTGTGTCTCTTTGAATTGGCGCTTGTTTTGGAGAGACACATCTCCCTGTCTATGAACGAATATCTCTATGTTTGTTCAGGTGACTAAAAGCACTCTATAAATAGAGTATTGGTTGACCCAATGACAAAACACACACAACAAAGTCTCTTTTCTGTTCATCTTTTGATCTAAGCATTATCTCTAGTGGTTCACGGAGGTCTTGTAAGCAAGTGCATTCCTACCAAAAGCCTGTGGACTATTTTATTTTGGCGACCAATTTGCATTCACCCAACTGCACTATAAGGGGAAAATGCAATTTTAAGGAGAGTGACCAAGTGGCATGACTTAGCCCTCATACTAATTGCAATTCTCAATTTCTCAACAACTTTGCAACACTACTACAATTCGGTTTTGAAAAGTGAAAGAGATAAGTTCCATTCTGCTTTCTAATTATTATTTTTACAACAATCTTAAAACCAAATTTATGGAACCTATCTCTTCTACCCCTATAATGGTAAGTCAGATACTGTTAACATTGTTCCTAACTTTTCTAAGATTGAGCCATTCAATGGAACCAACTACAAGCATTGGAGACAATGCCTTCTCTTTGCCTTAGAATAGTTGGGGGTAGTCTCTGCTTTGACTGAACTAAATCCAATGAATATGGAGGAGCCAACCCATTCTTTTGTTACAAAACACTAGCTCACGACTGACCACCTCTACAAGAACCATATCCTTAATTGCCTCTCCAATGAACTGTTCAATGTTTACTACTCATACAACTTTGTCTATGAAATTTGGAATGCTTTGAACAGAAAATATACTACAAAAAATGCTAAAACTAAAAAATATGTTATTGCCAATTTTCTGTATTTTACCATAAAGGAAGACAATAACATATTTGCCCAAATAACTAAGTTTTAGGTACTTGTGGGGGAACTAGCAAAAGAAGGCATGATACTACAAGATAAATTTGTTGTTGGTTCTCTCATACATGGAATGATTTTAAAATGAGTATGAAGCATAGAAGAAATGACACAACATTGGATCAAGTAGTGGTCTAAATCAAAATAAAAGAAAAGAATAGAAAGAGGGATGAAGTTGAGAAAAATTATGTTTCCAAAACTAATTTGGTGGAGGAAATGACTACAAAATTCAAAAAGAGCCTAAATGTGAATGACGGAATGGCAAATCAAGGCACTACAAGAAAGATTGCCATCACTGAAAGGACTTTGGAAAATCAAAAGTCAACTTGACTGAAGACCGAATGAGTGGGTGTTGGACAATGATGCTACCAAGCAGATATGTGGGGACCGTGGCTCATTCTATGAGTACACAACTTAGACTGAAGGAGAGCGAGTCTTTATGAGAAACTTACAAACTTCAAAGGTCATCAGCAAAGGAAAAATGCTCCTAAAATTGACTTTAGGAAGATCCTAATGCTGAATGACATGTTGCATGTGCCAAGATTAGGAAAAATTTGGTGTTGAGTTCACTCCTCAACAAAATAGGATTGAAGCTCACAATTTGAAACAGACAAGGCTGTATTAACTAAAAACAATATTTTCATTGAAAAAGGATATAATGTTGGTGGACTGTTTGTACTGAATATTTTTGGTATTATTATGAATAATTATGCTTCTTATTCTACTTATATGGTTCGAGTATTTTGATATTTGATATGCTAGATTAGGACATCATAATTCTCCTTATTTAAAATGGTTATGCAAATTAAGAGTTTTGAATATTTATATAGATTTTACAAGTAAAAAACTGCTAACTATGTATAGAATCAAAATTCACTAAAAAACCTCATAAAAGTGTAAAAAGAGAATTTGAATTACTACAACTTATTATACACAATGATTTAAGGGATTTTAAGTTTCATGAACTTAGAGGAGGAAAAATATATTATATAACCTTCATAGATGGTTACTCTAGATATGCAAAAGTTGTGTTACTTAAATCAATAGATGAGGCTAAACAAGTTTTTATAACCTACAAGATTGATGTAAAAAATCAATGAGGAAAGAAAATCAAGAAACTTAGAAGTGATAAAAGGACTGAGTATAATGGAGAAACAATAAGAAAATTCTTTCAAGAAAATGGAATTATACATAAAATCATAATCCCCCATAAACCTGAATCAAATAGAGTTATAGAAAGACTTAACTGAATTTTAAAAGAAAATGATGAATTCTATGTTAATTAGTTTAGGTGTACGTTTGAACTTGTAGGGAGAAGCAATCCTAATGATTTATCACCTATATAATAGAATACCTCTCAAGAAGAAAGGAGAAATACAATTTGAACTTTGGCATAACAAACCTAGTCTAAGCCAAGGATTTAAATATCGACACGATACATCCGATACGAGGCGTATCATATCGGTATCAACCAGAGGAGATACGGGATACGCTTTGACTAAACCAGTATCCCTTGAATCGCACGTATCGGAGTGATACACATTTGTATCGGCCTATATCGTGTTGTATCAATCGGTACGCACCGATACAGATAGACGTGTTTCTTGCGTGCATGTTTATTTGTAAAAATGCGTCTGGTGTGATTCAAACACAAATCACCTAGCATTAAAGCCTTAACCACGCGCTTGATCCACTAGGCCACTTTTCATGTTATGAAATTTAATAAAATAAAATAACTTTTTTCCAATTCTAATGTCCACATGTAATGCAAAAAAAATACATTTGTGTTTAACAATTCCAGCAAAATAAAAAATTAGTATTCAAAACTAATATTTTATAAACTAATAGAATAAATAATTTCTTAAATCCACATTTATATAAAAAAAATATTTAATCTCAAGAAATATATACGAAAAAAGATATTAATAATAGAATAATTATTTAGTACTTAATATTTATAAATTTGAGCATGATATGCATCTTAAAATTTTATAAATTATTAATTAATATTTTAATTTGAACTAAAAAAAGTATATATTATTTATAAAAATAAAAATATTATTTACAAAAACCTTGAGAATATAATATAATTTGAATTTGTCAAATCAATTAATCTACATTTATATCAAAAAATGATTTTTATCTCAAAATTTATGAAAATAAAAATGTTAATAATGGAATAATTATTTTAGTAGTTAAAAATTATGAATTTTCATATGATGTATATCTTAGAAAATTTAATATATTTGATATATTTTAAGTTAATATTATTTATTTTTATAAATTTTCAATTTATATTTTAATTACATTTTATAATAACATGTTCATTGTTTACAAAAAAAATTGTTAACTAAACATTTGAGAATTAATTTTTAGTTGACTTTTGATTAATATTAAAAATTAAAATTAGTAAAATAGAAAATAATTAATATAATAATCCACATATTATAGTTGCATATGTTTTGTGCCTTGAAATTGAAAAGAAAATAACATAATAATAGCTTTGTGCATGTATTAATTTGTAAAAAAATATATATAATATGTTCCAAGATTCTTGATTGATACAATATTAATAAAATTTTATGATTTCTATGCATCCCACTATATTAATTGTAGTATATTTCTTTACATATACCTTTAGAATATTCATTTTTTATGTATCTATACATTATTTATGGCTATTTTGATCTTAAAAATAATGTTATTAATATGTTTATGGAATTTATATGCATTTTTCGACGTATCCATATTTTTTCGTCCGTATCCATGCGTTTTCAAAGCGTATCTATATCTATATCCATACCCAAGTGGTCTGATATGATACCTGATACCGATACTTTAATACTTGGTCTAACCTACTTAAAAGTTTGAAGTTGTTTAGTAAAGGTTGGTATACTTGAGCTTAAAAGAAAGAAATTGAGACCTAAAACCTATAACTATGTATTCATTGGGTATGCACAAAATAGTATAGCTTATAGATTCCTTATAATTAAAACAATATAAAATATTGTAGAATACAATACAATAATTGAGTCCTGAGATGCAGAATTCTTTGAACAAATCTTCCCATTGAAAAAGAAACAATAAATAGGGAACCTCCCCAAATTTATAATAAAAATTAAGAATAAGAGTTAAATACTCAAGAAGCTAGTACTTCACTTAGTTAAGAAAACATTAATTCTAGTAATCAAGAACATTATTTAAGGAAAAGTAAAAGACAAAGTAAAGAAATAAACTTGGATGACAGAATGTTCACATTTTTGGTAGAAAATGGCCTAGTAACACATCAAGAAGCAATAACCTCCCTTGATGCAATATTTTGGAAAGAATCTATAAAAAGTGAAATAGATTCTTTGATCACTAATCACACTTGGAAGTTAGTGGACCACTCACCTGGAACTAAGGCACTAGATTGTAAGTGGACATTTAAAAAGAAATTAAAGTTAGATGGTACAATGGATAAGTTTAAGTCTAGATTAGTTGCTAAAGGTTACAAACAAACGAATGATATGGATTTTTTTGACATATTCCCTAGTTGCAAAGTTAACTACAATTAGAATCTTATTTGCTATAGCATCCATTTACAAACAGGTGGTTCACCAAGTGGATGTTAAAAAAACTTTCTTAAATGGGACAAAGACAAAAGTTTGTAGATGTGTAAACTAATTAAGTCTTTATATGGCTTAAAACAAGTTCCCAAACAATGGAATAAAAAATTTGATAATGTGTTGATTACAAATGGGTATAGCAAAAATGATTCCGATAATTGCACTTACAACAAGTTTGTAGATGATAAAGGAGTCATGATCCGTTTGTATGTTGATGATTGGGGGTGCTCACAGTTCGATTAGGGCCATTTTCTGTAATCAAACTAGTTCTACCGATTTTTCAAAAATCGGTAACTGAAACCAAACCAAAGCCAATTGGTTAATTGGTTAACTGGTTCGGTTAACCGTCAGTTCGGTTCGTCGGTTTTTTAGTTTTTTAATTTTCACAATATATATTATAAAAATATATATAAACATATAATAAAAAATTATAAATATATATAATATTATATTTTAAATAATAAATAATATTTCATATATTATAAATATATATTTATATATAATGCATATTTATTAATTTATAATATATAAAAAATATAATATATATAATATGCATAAATATATATAAAAAATATAAAAATATATGTATATCAGTCGGTTTGATTAACCGTCGATTTTCTATATTGGTTAACCGAAACCAAATTGGCACCTTCGGTTTTTTAAAAACACCGAACTGAAACCGAACTGACCGATTCGGTTAATCAATTTTTTTGTTCAGTTTCGGTTTTTTTGCTCACCCCTATTGTTGATATGTTGATAATGGAAACAAGTCTAGGTATAGTGAAAGAAACAAAACAATTTTTATGTCCAAATTTGACACTAAAGGCATTGGTGAGGCTTATGTAATCTTGGGGATTAAAATATATAAATAACAAGGAAATTTTATCATTTCCTAGTCACACTATACAGAGAGTATATTTAGAAAGTTTGGATACTATGACTATAAACTTATTAAGACACCACTTGACAGTAGTATTCAAATAAGAAAACATGTAGCATAACCTGTTTCACAAAAGGAGTATGGAAGCATAATTGGTTTTGTGTCCTACACAAGATCAAATATAGCAATAGTTATAGGAAAACTAAGTCAACATACTCATAATCTCGGATATGAACATTGCAATGTTTTAGTAAGATTATTAAAATATTTGAATGAACCATAAATTTTAGTTTGTGTTACTTAGGTTTTTCTCCTGTTTTAGAAGGTTTTACTAATGCGAATTAGATTTCAAATTCAAAGGATAGTACTTCCACTAGTGGATGTCTTTACCCTATGAGATTTGAGCAGTATCGTGGAAACTGATAAAGCAATCCTATAATACAAGTTCAACATTGGTGGTTGAATTCATTACATTACAATTAGTAAGGTCTGAGGCAGAGTGTCTAAGGAACATTTTGGCAGATATACTATTTTGGCCACAACTAGTTCCATCTATATTTCTCTATTATGACAACCAAGCAATAATAGCCAGAGCAAAAAACAAAATTTACAATGGTAAGAGAAGGCACTTCCACCTAAAACACAACTTGGTAAGACTACCTCAGCAAATGTACTATTGTTCTGAATTTTGTAGTATCTTAAAAGAATTTTGTAGATTCGTTGACCAAACCACAAACTTCTAAAATGGTTTATGAGGCATCAATAGGAATGGAGCTAAAGCCCATTACATAAGTCATTGATGATGGGCATCAAACCTATGTGAAAGGAGATCTTTGGAATAAGATTGAATGGGTAAGAATGAGTCATGACTTGGAAAACACTATCAATTTGTGCCTAGTTATGGATGCTGAAGTAAGATAGTGCTCATTACAAAATGAGGAAGTTGAGTGTAAGACTCTTAATCAGTTAAAAATAGTGTGTGCAGTGCACACTGAATAATCAGCCTGAGTGTGAAGTGCGGCCGTTTCTATGAGAGCTCTAAGGGCTAACTCTACAAAATACTCATGATTCTAAGAGAGGAACCAGACCAAAATGTTCCAAAACAAAAAAAAAAACCACCAAGTAATTGGTGAATTGAGTTGGTTGGCAAATTAGCTAGTTACGACAAAGAGAAAAGATTGAAGGAGTCTGACTCTACTCATACTCTGTAACATAATTTGTTACACCCAAGTGTTGATTGAAGTCCAAAAGACATCACTATCTCTCATCTCAGTGCTCATGTTATCTTGTCATTCTTGTAATTTTGAATCTTGTAGGGGATTGTTGGAAGGATATTCAAATTTTCAAGAATCTACCTCCCTCCTTTTTGCTCTTGGCTTTTGTCTTTTCCTCTTCTCTCCTCTTGAGTGCATGTGAAGACCTCTTGTCCCATATTGCTTGGGAAAAGAACTAGTTTGAGTATATCTATATACTTGCTCTCTCTGTGGGTAGAGACCCATAGGAGAAAGCATTATACATAGTTCAAGTAAGGGAGGTTGGAGGTGCTTTTCACATATGCGCACACTAAGTCAGGCCGGATCGGGGCATGGGTACAAGTGTACATGTGCGTGTGCGCATGCCACATCCTATCCTTTTATTGTTTGACCATTTGCTTTAACCGGTTTGAATTGAAGTTTGATTTTAATTTTTAAATGTTTTCTTTCTCTTCTGTTTGTCTCTTCGAATTGATGCTTATTTTGGAGAGACACATCTCTTTGTTTGGGAACGAACATCTCTATGTCTATTCGGGTGACTGAAAGCACTCTATAAATAGAGTGTTGGTTGACCCAGTGACACAGAACACACATAACACAGTCTCTCCTTTGTTCATCTTCTCTGAGCATTATCTCTAGTGGTTCGCGGAGGTTTGGTAAGCGAGTGCATGCCTGTTAGAAGCCTGTGGGCTATTTTATCTTGGCGATCATTTTGCATTCACCCGGTTGCACCATATGGGGCAAATGTCATTTTAAGGAGAATGACCAAGTGGCAAGACTCAACCCTCCTACTGACTACAATGCTTAATTTCTCAACAACAGTTTTGCAACATTATTGCAATTCGGTTTTGGAATGTGAAAGCGATAAGTTCCATTCTGCATTCTACATTTTGATTATTATTTTTGCAATAAGATTCGAATTCAAAACCAAGATTTGGATATTCGTTAGCAGAAACATATCAAACCAACCGAATTAAAACATCAGATCCATGATCATATTCCATGATTTAGTTTGCTAAAATCCGATTTGATCCAACAATAAATGTTTTTTTCTCTTTTTAAGCCAATCCAATAATAAATGAGTATATACATGTAACATGCCTTATGTATCTATATGTATACTAAAGTAGAATGATGCCACGTCATGGCCTAAGTAACATGCCTTATGTATCTATATTACCCCAACGGAGAACTCTTAGCCCCTCTCATTTTAGCTTTCCTTGCTCCCTCATGAAGCCACCTCATCACTCCCTTCTCCTTCTCTCATAATGACACCTCATCATGCTTCGCCCACCTCTCTTACATCTATGTTTATCCCTTTGGATATCCCTTCCTAAAACTATTCCTAAAATCTCTTTCTACCAAAATCTAATCTAATATAACCAAGTGGCACCACTGTCCCCCACTTTCTCCTAAATTATTTATAATTTCTATTTATCCTCTCCTCCACTTTTCATCTATATCTATCAAAAGAAAGTTTGAATTAAAAAAATTAATAATTATTTAAATATTATAATAAAATTATGTAATAACTTTAAAATATTTATTAAAAACACAAAAATATCATAGATTTAATAATATTCATATTATTAATAATTTTATATATTTATGAAATTCAAAACAAAATTGTACTAACAATATAAATTATAATTTTATGAATTTTTCAATTTCAATATTATTCAAATAATAAAAATTAAAAATTAAAAAAAAAATTAAAAAACTTCAATAACTAAATATTATAAATAAGAAAATGTTAAAAATATTTAATATTATATAATAACTTTAAATTAAATAAAATTTAAATAATGAAGCTAGGTAACGATTTTAAATAGTTAAAATAACTAAATTATGTAACTAAATTTTATATAGTTAAAATAATGAAACAACAAAATTTTAAATAGATAAAATAATGAAATTATGTAATAGACTTAAAAATTTTATTAAAAGTAGAAAATCATTAAAATAGACTTCATAATATTTGAATTAATAATAATTTTATATTTTACAAAATTATGTAATAATAATATAACTTATAATTTTATGGATTATGAAATTCAATAAATAAGTAATATTGAAATAACTAAATAGTGATATTAAATAGATGAAGAATATTGTAAATAACTAATTTTAAATATTTTATATATTAAAAGATTACTAACTAAATCATATTTTTAATATTATTTGAAAATAAATAAAATAGATTAAATAAATAAATTATGTAATAACCTTAAAACATTTATAAAAAACAAAAAGTAATTATAATAGAAGTAATAATAGTTGATGATAAGAATATAAAATATAAATAATTTAATTTTTTAAATATTATTGAAATAATGAAAAATAGATTAAATAATTTAGAGGTGTTAAAGCTTTCAAATAACAAAAATAGGTAATATCTTTCAAAAGAAAGTTTTTAGTAGATATTAAAAAAATAGAATAATATTTGCAATTATTAATGTATTAATAATAACATTATTGAGATTATATCAATTAATAATTCTAGAAAATAACTATCAGAAAATGGATATTTATTAATTTTAAAATCTTAATATATATTTATATATACCAAAATTTATATTTATTGTACTTTTGTGATAAATATATTTTAAATATTTATGTATAACTCAAATTTTGTTTTGTTATTTAATAGAAAATTTTCAATATATCTATCTATCTATCTATCTATCTATATACTAAAGTAGAAACATGCCATGTCATGGACTAAGCTTTCTCCCTTACCTCAATTGAGAACTCTTAAACACTCTTCATTTTAGCCTTTCTTGCTCCCTCATGAATCGACCTCATCACTTCATTCTCCCTCTCCCATATGAATTATTTAATTAATTAATAGTATCAGCAATACATTATTTAATAGTATTTATTAATTAATTATATTATTTATTTAATAAAATACCATAATTAATAAAAATATTGTTAATTAATGAATTACTAATAAATTATATCAAAATTCTATAATTAATTAATAGTATTTTCATAAATACTGTTTATTAGTTAAATAAATATTATAATTAATAACAAAATATCGTTAAAAATACCATAATTAATTATGATATTTATTTATTTTAGGTATTTTGGTAAGCTCGAGGGGGGGTGGGGTATTTTAGTATATTAAGGTCTAAGGAGGCCAAAACAAATTCTAATCTAATGGTGGGTATATACAATGGTTTTGCATGATACGAGCCAATGAGATTAGCCAAAATAGAATCTTTTTATATGGAGGGCAAACAAGGGTATTTTTGGCTAAAATTTTATAGGGCGAGGTTTTTAGGCATTTTGAATCGATTGGTAGGGTCAGGTTGGCCCAATTGTGTCGAGATTAGGTAGATTCAAAAATGACTTGATCTATTCAACGCGAAGCTATGGAACAAAATCTTGGTGTAATTAAGGGGCAAACAAAGGTATTTTGGGCTGAATTTTTGTGGGCAGGGATTTTAGGGTGTCTAGGATCTTATGGAAACATCTGATTGATATTGGAGGGCCAAAATCACGGAAATTTGGTTCAATAAGAGCATTTGAAATGGAATATTCATTCGACGATGGGGTAAATGGGAGAATTTTAGGTTGAAAATTTATAAGTAAATGTTTTTGGTGTATCTAAGGTTCAATTGCATGGTCTAATTTATTTAGAAGTGTCAATATCAAGGAGATTTGGGTTGTGGGTGGTTCTGGCTAACAAGAGGGTTCGAAAGAGAATATTGGTTTGATAAAAGAATAAATGAAGGGGAATCTTGGGTTGAAATTTCAGGGGAAGATATTTTAGGAGGTCCTAGGTCTGATGATGGTGTTTGGAGATTTTTAAGTACTTCAGAAAGATCCGAATAGTCTAATCAGGTGTTCAGTGTAAATTGGGGTTTCGACAGCAAATTGAACAAAAATCAGGTGATGACTATGAGGTTTCTAGAGGTATTGTCTCTTGGATCATTTGGTGGGGTTTGATTGGTCCATAAATGGTATGATCAAGGACATTTAACAAATGAATATCTTGGTCAATGAGATAGCCCAAATTAAAATCTTAGTATGATAAATTGATGAAATTTTGTGATAAGGTATTTATAGGTAATATAGACTCTTTAAAAGCCCATTAACTCTAATTTGCAATTCATGGGCCTTGTAATCTGACATGCCTGAATGTTTTTCGGACCAAGTTTGGGCTTTTGTAAATAAACCCAACCCAATAAATGTTACATCAAAAAATCATATTATTTTGTTGTAGTTCCTTGTTTTTATTTTCATAAAACAAAATCAATCATGTTATCCAACACCCCCAAGGCCCTAACTTTGAGCTGATGAATTTACAGGCTCAAGAATCTCACCACAGTTAAGTTTTCTGTTTTCAGAGTCGGTTTCCAGGCCTCTTGCCTTGTTCACATCTCATCATCTGCCTTGTTCACATCGATATATGCACCACCTTTCTTTTTAAACAGCGAAAGAAGCACCGGTCAAATTGGTACTTGGAGTCCACTAAAGTATTGGCCTTTACTGATAACATGCGAAGGCACAAGAAACAGCAGTAAAAAAGGTGAACCAGAAGCGCAAATTTAAAGCCCCCCCACCCCACGCGCAGAGGAAGAGCCCTTCTCAGCTGCAAATCCTATATGAAAGAATGGCCCTCAAGAGTTATTCCACTATTGTTGGAATCTCCGGCACTAGAAAGCCAGAGCCATTCACCTACTTATAGGGAGAAAATGTGCATAACCTGTACGAAGGAATGCCCCTAAGAGGTTTTGCTATAATTGTGGTTGCATGGTTGGGTTTCAGACAGCGCAGGGGAAAGAACATATTGCCCACATACCAGAATTCAGAATTAAAGAAGCAGTGATAAAAAATTCAATAGTAGAAGACAGTATTTGGGAAACAAGCGCCTTGCTTTCATGGTGCTCCGAGAAGGCATTGCTAACCGTGTAAAGCCTCTGGCAGGAATTTGTTCTCTGGCTATACGCCACAAATATGCATGGAGTCTTTTTTATGGCCCAAAGCAACTGAAGGCTAAGCACTTTGGACCTCGGCATTTGAACGTGCTGCTCTATCATTGCTCAGAAGAATTCAATGAGGAACTTCCCTCCTCTGAATGGTACAAGACGGCCTTTCCGAAGTTGAACAAATTGTCCCATGTCTTGAGAAATGTTGATTCGATTGATGGAAGACTAGTTTATGTTGAAAACGGATTAGACATCATGGATGACAATATCAGACGCCAAATGCATACCTTCAAGTCGCTCTCCAGGGCTTTTCTTGGGTCTCCTTCAGTGCAGGAAGCACTGAAGATGAAGGCAGTGACTTCGCCAGCAGCTACTCGAATGATACCTGACACTTGTTTCGGTAGTGTGAATGAAAGAGAACCCATGATCCTCAACACTCTAACCAAGGTGTGCAACTTCCTGAACATATCTGCACAACAAAGGAAATCTGTGCGTCTCACCATATGCCCCCAGGTCACTCTGCAGCGTATATGGACGGGTGCACTTGAGGAGATACTGAAGGGCTTGAAATCTGAGATGGAATCACTGAATTATGGAATTCTGACACGAGATGTCCAGATGGCTGAGCAGATTGTTTCTAGTTGCTTAAAGTTTTTAGCCGACTCAACAACATCGTCTGACCCTGATTCCATCTCCTGGATGCGACTCACCCCATCAAAGAAGATTGATTCCCCACCACCTTCCCGGCGATGGGGAGATGCGCTTGAGATGTTAAATGACCTCATGAAGTGCTTCAGGAATGAGAAGGAAATATTGTATCACGTATCCAAGGTTGAGGCAATGAAAGAAGGGATGTATCAAATAAAGGATGTGTTAGTGGACAAAGATCTCGGATACAAGGAGGCCCGCCATCAAGAAAGCTTAGTGCAAAAGAAGCTTACAAAAACCTTGGGCCACTCATCCCAGTGCCTGTTCACTCTCTTGCAATATTATCTATATGGGAATATTAGAGATATTGAAATAGAAGTTTGTGGAGGGCTTTACAAGGGTAGTGTTAAGGGTAGCTTCTGCGTGTGCATTGGGAAGATTTTGACATCAGATGAGGAGAAGATGGTACGAAGTGGAATCAAACAGTTGGATCGGGCTCTTGGATTATTCAGATTTGTTTGGGAAACAGCAGGAATTAAAGAGGTTTTGGAGTTGCAGGGCCACTTGTGGTGTGTTGGGGCTGAGGACAGGACACTTACATACAGAGGAAATGTGTTCTTTCTACATGGGATTAGGATCTGACTGATGAAATGTCATTAGAGAAGTTTTGACAGAACATTTTAGCCTAAGAACAATCAATTTTGGAACCACCACGACTATGTCCATCAACTTTCATTCAAATAATGGCATCTTATTCACTCATTATATTATTGAGAAGACCAATGCATACTTGATTCATGAAAACTAAGGACTGCATGAGCGAGAAGTAAATGTAACAATGCATATGCTATCAGCAAAACCTTTATTCCAAAGACAGAATGCTGGGTAGCTGGGGAAAGCATTATCTTGGCCAAGATCAGACAGTTAAAGCATATTGTGCTTGAAGGGTAACTCCAAAGTGGTCATTGACGCCATTTTAGGTTCATCAATTAAAAGTCACACCATAAGTCGAGGATATCTGTCGTTAGCAAGATCATTGTTCAATTGTGTTAATAGTTAATACCATTCCCTTAATCTAAAAGTCACAAAGCAGCTTTATTTTTGGCTAGTCAAAACCTCCCTGATGGCATGGTTTGGGTTGAGAGGCTTCCATTGGTCTTACAAATGTAGTTTTTGAGGATACTAGAGGGCAGGGTGCCCCTTTTCTTGAAGGCCCTTCTTGAAGGGCGAAAGAACAACCTAGAATGCATTGGTTGAGATAACTTCATAACAAGAAAAGTTGCATTTGTTTCTAGATTAAGGGAATGGTGTGACAGAATTTGTGTAGGCAACTCCAGATCAAGATAAACCTTTGAGGAATACAATATTATCAAATATCTTACTTGGTATATGGAGCATTTTTTATTTGATATTTAACTGATTTGTTTTATTCTCTCCATTGTTATATTTGATAAATTAAAATTTTCTTTTCTTGTTCTCCTTTTTATATCCCGTTGAGTCTCATCTAAAAATCTAATCTCATCTGGTAAAGCATGTTGCTTTCAACCATGTATTAAGGCTCTAATTGCATTTTCCAATTGAATAAATAGAATATTTTACCAATAAGAGGAAGGAATACAACAAATAGGGGATAGAAACCCCATATACAGGGAAGCGGCAATCATATTTGTGCTTTCTTCTATTTGGCTGTGCTTATAATGATTAAATGATACAACTATATGAAACAATGATTGATTTTCTTTATACATAGAAGATTACCCCACCAAAACACCGTCTCATGATTATCAGCAGCAACCATTCACAGAACATCAGTATAGTTCCATTAAAGTGTCCTTGTGCATCTTCCCAGTAGATTTAGCCCACTTTATGGTTGACCTGGCCAAAGCATCCATTGGATCTATACACTTCTTCAGAAGAGGATCATCCTGAGGCAAAAGACCCTGCATGTCATCAGATGCAATGATGACAGTGTTCACAGCTCTCACCAGAAGAACCTGAAGCGCAATTCTCAAGAGATTTCTTGCTCCTTCCATATCCTTCCTGTTCAAAGCTTCAACAGCAGGAATGACTGTGTGCTCCATGGTTGCTTTGTCTGGCAGCACAACCTCAAATCCCTGTGCATTACAGGAATAGGATGAAACTGGAAAAATATGGATCATGGGTTGATTTCTGTTTCCTCTAAAAAGAATACCATCAGTTGAATTAATCCATAAAAACTATCTTCATTTTCTGGGAAACAACTAAAATAATAGCTCTTTAGTTGCGGAATATCACCAAGTAACGGTGAACATGAAATCACACACCCACTGGACAGGTAAAACAGCATTTACTTATTGTTTTCCTTTTTTTATTGGGGGGGGGGGGGGTGCTGGGGGAGTATTTGAGATTGGATCATAACAGATGGCATATTGGCATTTCAAAACTTTCTATTATCATCTCAATTCCCATCCACAATACTTTACCATATGCTTACCCTTTCTTCCTGCTAGTAATATCTACTTGAAATTCTACTGGATAGGAAATACAATTTATTAATGACTACCCAAACCTTGGGATAGGAGTCTTGTCCAAATACTTTTTTTGCTGAAATAAAAAAAGAAGCCACTCATTTTGTTTCTAATTATTATGGAACTAAAACTTTTTTATTCCTTCTATTCTTTTTTCATTATAGTGCTTAGATATTTACATCTTATAATTATTAGCACAAGGGTAGGGGCAAGTAAGGTGGGCTGAGCCGGGTTGTAGCTCAACCTATGGCCAACCCTAAGAATTGGACCTAAAGCCCAAGCCCAAGGTCAAGGCTGAATTATCCAACCTGAGTCCAGCTTGCACTAAAATTTGATGCACTCGTGTTGGGTTCAGGTTGAAGGCAGGCCTGGGTTGGTCCATCAACCCACACTAAAAAATTGATATACATGTATGTGTATATGTAAAATTACGCATATATGCATGCAAATATGTGTCTATATACACATGTATGTGTATATGTAAAATTACGCATATATACATGTGTATAATTGGGCTGGGCTCGGGTTGGGATAAAGTTGGGCCGGGTTTGGGCTACCTAAGGGCTAGGCCCAAGCCCTGCCCAAAAAATTAAAAAGCCCAAACTTTTGGGCCCATGCCCATCCTGAGGATCGAAAATCCAAGCCACCCATGTATAATTGCAAGCTGGGTTGGTCTGGGCATGGGTTAGGTCCACCCAAGCTGGGTTGGTCTGGGCATGAATCATATTTTCTATGATTCTTTTCTCCAATGGCCCAAGAAACCAAAAACTCCTGCATATTCTTGCATAACCTTCAGAGAAACTACTACTAGAGCTGTAAATTATATCCATTTTTTCCAAAATTGAGTCCAAATTCAGGTCCAGTCAGGTGATCCAAATTTGATCCATTTATAATTGGATTTTATATGGTTCCACTCCTATCAGATCCTACATGACCCAATTCAATTCAATCTAAATATATGTGCTTATATATACTTAAAATTCACATTGCATCTTTTAGTAAAATTGGTTTGCATGTTGTATTTTTGCTAAGGAGTCATTGGTTCAAGCTTCATATGACAATTTATTGAAAGCTCTTATATGACAATTTGCTAAGGAGTCATTGGCATTCAAAGCTCTTGTTTCTAACTTCTGTAACTCTTATAAAATAAGTTCATTATCAATCATCAGTCATTTTACCAAAAAAAATTGCTTGACATGAAAAATCTCATGAAGTTTACAACATTAGACAGGACTGCATGGATAACTATTATTAAGTACACTTAAAGGATACAGTCTGATATGAAGTGTCATCAAATAGTCATATCTAGTATCATGTGTTGAGCCCTCTCACATTTTTTGTAAAATAATTTGCTTTCTATCTGACAATTTATTCAATACAAGCCAAGACAAAACATAAGTGAAAAACAGAGATTATGAAATTTCCTAACTAGCAGGAAGCTTCCACTCAACAAACTGTCATATACCATTCCTCCTACAGATTATTTTTTGATAATTAACTGGAAAATTTTATTAAGGCCCAACTAGAAAGCAGGCCAATAGTTACAAACATGAAAAAATAAAGAGAAGCTGTTACAAGCTGCAGCCCAGCCCTAGACAACCTCATTCTATCTGTTCCTTGTCTACCCTAGCTCTTGCTAGAGCATTTGTCAACATGTTAGCACTTGTGGGCACTCAATTGAACGAGACATTCAAGGTTGCACCTAGAGAGTGTGCCTACCTTACCAACAATCCCACCTTCCAAGGTATTTTCCTTGGACTTTCATCCAACAGATTACAGTTTGACAATCACCTTCTCTTACAGAATATCTTAATGGTATTATAACCATACAAAATAAGCATTTACACTAGAATGGAACCCTTCAACAGAGACTCCAATTCATCTACTGTTTACATTATAAGTTTAAGAATTTGCATATACAAGCACACTTTCCATCAATTTACTTTGAAAGCTAAGAGTTATCTATAACTTCTAACTTGAGGCTCTGTTTGGGAAGAGTGCAAATACAAATATGTAGAGTGCATTCTGGTCCTTGTAAATGCAAAGTTGGTTTAGTTTTGCATTGATAAATCTACTTTCTTGCCAAACAATTTTTAGTTGTAATGGATGCAAACACAAATCCTGAGATTGAAATATACCTTTTTAACATTGATCAACTTTTAGTGCAAAGTTAGCATCCATTTTTTGGATGCAAACTTTGCTCTCATTTTGGATGCAAATATACCTTGAAATTTGTGAACGCCGTCACTTTCAGTACATAACACCAGCAAAGCTGAACCAGGGTGCATAAAATGCACTGAACCGGCATTTGCACTCTTCCCAAACGGGGCCTTAATAGCTGATCTTATGTCTAAACAGACATGATATGAAACAAGGGGAGGGTGATAAAGGCAACAATATGAAATATTTTTCGTGGGTAAGTAATAAACTATTTTGCAAATTAAGTAGATCTTATGTCTAAACAGACACAATATACAAGTTTCTATGGGAGAAGAGTATAGTTGTACAAATTATATCTGCTTACAGAATAATAGCAACAACTGGTCATGAACATATCTGAAATGTTTTAAACTGAGTAGACATCTTGATGAGTTGGTAATGTCTTTGGGTTTTCAATAGCTCAATGGTCATCTTCACCAAGCAATAAATATTTCAAGTATTCAGAACTCTTAATTAGGCATAATATACCAATACACCTGAATTGAAAATGACAGAAATACCTGAGTCTCAAGTTTCTCCTGATAGAAACCAGCTGCTAAAGTTGTATCTGTGGCAAGGACCCCAATCCGCACATTACTCCCAGCTTCAACTGGCTTCAAGTTTGCTTCCTTGAGCTCCAATGCAATACACTCACCTACATGAAGGAAGGGTATAGAGCAGCCTTGAGAGACCTCTCCGTGCCACTTGTGCAAAATATGACAAGGCATAACAATACAACGAGCTCCTGAGTGCTCAAGAAAAGCCCTTTTATGTTGCAAATTCTCCACAACAGAAGTATGATCCAATTGAGCAGGGGCAGTTTTGGTATTAAGATAAGGAAAACCACTCCTCTCATGGGACAAAAGCTCCTTGTTTAACACTGGATCGCTGCAGACAACAAAAGGAAGGTTCTCTTCTCCATCCTTTGAACTCCAAAAGATGAGTTTTTCCAAGAAATTCAGTGTAGAAACAGCTGACACCCCTCCGATTATACCTACTGTATTGGCTTGGCTGAGCAAGGAACTAGATGTCTGATTGCTAGATGGAGCTGAACGTGAACCAGATCTCCTCTTACATTCAACCCAATTACCATTATCATCAGTGTGCAAGAGAATTGAAGATGGTTGTACGGCCAGAGCTGGATATGCCCTGGTTCTACACTGGTTCCTATATTTGTTTACACTACATACCAGATATGTTGGGCAATTCCATGTGCAGAAAGACATCACTATGCTTCCATCAAACATTCTCAACACCTTGAACCACCTCTGAGAGCTAGAAAAACCTATGTGGGTGGTCAGAAATTCAACATCTAGAACCCAGATCCCATTTTTAAACCAGTAAGTTCTTGGGCATCCTGAATTTCTGCCCCCTCAAGAACAAAATTCTCACCACCGAAAGTAGCAAATTCTGTAATATATCTATACTTCAGCCCCTAAAACCCTAAACCCATTTCTAAAAGCTACTAAATCTTATGGATTCCAGGACTCTAATCTCAAAGTTGCCCGCATACCTTCATAAGCTTTCCAATTTTCAGTCCTATAGCTGAGAACATAAAAACCTTAGATTGGGTTCCTAAATTTCCATTTCTAAGCACCGGATCCCAACTCTAAAAGTTGTTGAGTCTTCTGAAATTCAACTACCAACCCACACTCAGTACAAAACTAGTAAATCTCAAATGTTTTCTAGACAAATGAGGCCCAAAAGTAAAACCCAGAAGATTGAATAAGAGCAAGTGAGGACATCATCCTCCCGGTTTTAGGGTTTTTTATATGCATTTCAGTGTTTATCACTCACTAATCATCGAAAGCAGAAGGAATCTACACGTTTGTTTCTCTGTCACTTTTCAAGACCAATATATTCATGATATCTACCACTGAAAGATATATGAATGCAATAACGGGGAAGAAAAAACAAACAAGAGACAGAGATTTATTACCCTTCCCTTTGCTATTCTTTTGTCCATCTCTTGCAATTTTTAATCCTGGAGATTGAAATAATTGAAGGTAAGAGATTACCCCTCAGTCTGCTGTAAGTGTGTCCAAATTTTTAATCTTTATAATAATCTGCACCTGCTACCGGTTGCTATCCCCCACTGTCCTGCATTGATCTTTAACACTTAAAAACCATAAACAACAACCGTCATTATCTTCAATTCACTAACATTTATGGGTTACTGGTTACTGGGCAACCTTTACAACTTGATAAACATTCAACAGTACAGTTCTGAGACAGGACACACATGATTTTCATTCTGGATGACAGGATTGTCGTCTGAAATATCTGATCAGTGTGATAATGACCACTAGCACCTAATCTTTTGCAATACAAATTTGTTGATACGCTCAACTGGCAGCCTTTAGTTAGATTTCAAGCATACCAATTTGTTTTCTTGCATGACTTTAGACCACAGATCTGGAACATCTTCTGTCTGTTCAACTTCACCAAAAAAATATCCATTTCCATATTAACTTTACCTTTTTTTCTTTTTTCTTTTTTAAGGGGTTCTGTTTGGACCAGTACTGCAAGATTTGTCCCCAAGAAGGGCTTAGAACAGTAAAAATATATAGTTCCCATTGGCCAGTCAGTCCATCCAAATTAAGGTGTGTTTTCTGGGTTGTGGATACTGGATAGTACAAACTACAAAGGCATGACCCAATATTTGCAAAGCCTGGATGTGGGGACACAGGAAGTGTAGATGAGTCTGGCCGTCTGGGGACCCATAATTTGCCACCTGTTCCACGTTTAAACTATTTGAATCCACCAGTGGATGGACCGGACCCCATAGGCAGATCATCTGGGCCAGCAGTGAGCATGCACGAAAAATTATAATTTATAACCCTTAGAATTTAGCTAGACCTGCAATCGGGTCAAGCCGGGCCGGGTTCGTGTTGGTCCAAATTTTGGGTTAGATTGTCAAAGGCAATGCCCTAATCTTAAATATTCATGTTAGGGTTGACCCACAGGTTAAGTGGATCAATGGTTCAACCACCAGCTCAATTGGTCTTTGACCAAGTCAATAATTAATTTTTTACAAAAAAATATGGGTTTAATCATCTAATTTAAACAGTTCAACCCTCCAGGTGAACACAAGTTTGAAAATGTTGGGATGAAATGAGGTGACTCGACGGTATCCTGTGACTCAACCCGACCTGACCCAAAAAGAATTTTGAATCGGTTTGGATCATGTTGTATTGTTGTCTTCTAATTCGGGTCACTAGGTAGGAGACCCTAATCTTTTTTTTTTTTTTTGGGTTGGGTCAGATTGGATTTGGGCTTTGAATCGACTTTTTGCTAGGTCTTACATCTTACTGCATTTAACCTATAAACGTTTTTTTTTTTTTTGGGAGGAGTTTTTCGGTCCAAATTTTGCAATCCGTTTGGATGGGACCTGTACTGTAGAAGTGGCCCTCCTCCACCAAGCATACAAACAAACAAACAAATGGGAGGCTTTATGACCATCAAGCTTGGTCTGGAGCCGTGAAATGGGAGGCTTTGGAAGGATCTAGATGGCTAGTTCCAGGTGCAGATTCCGATGGGCAAACCCCTTACAGGATCTGGTTCGGGACCAAGAAGGTGGCTCATATTCAACCATTTAGTTAGGATATTCATATACCTGCCTAGTGGATTCAGATCCTACCCAAAATCTGGTTCGGATTCCCAGCTTTGAATTATACCCACCCAATCCATCTTAAAATATGGAGCAGGCCTAATCTCAGGTCTGACCCACTCCTTTCTTGCCCTAGCAACCACCTTCTTAGTGCAATAGTTACATGATGAAAGAGATTAACTTACTGTTAAAAAGGAGTAGTGATGAGTTTGAAATTGTACTCCTAGTGTCTTTTAGGCTGATCAGTTTGAGAAGAGTGTAAATGCAAATATGTAATAGTATTTTTAAATTGATAGGTACAAATTTGTTTATAAATTACAATACATCCGAAAGAGCAATACAATCTATTGAATTAATAAAAGAGGTAAATTGCATCAGATTCACAACTAACACAAATTTTTGCCAAACTCTTATGATCAAGAATTTTTATTTGCGTTTTTGTGATTATATATGCTAGAGCCTTCACTCAGAAAGTGTTCCACCACAACAATGTGAATATAACACTAAACAGAATTCATGTAATCATATAGTTAAGAAAAGGCTTGGATGATGATAATAATATAAAATATAATTAGTTCATAAAACTAAACTGATTGTATTCAAAAAATGCATAAAAAAATAAATAAATACTTGATGGGTTTTGGGTAAATACTCTTATTTTTCCAATATTGAGTATCATTATATTGAAATTTGCCCCATATAATTGAAGACTAGAGATGCTTGTCAAGTCCAGAGAATTAGCTTTTTAGGGAGGATGAGCTACACAAGGTGGGGTAGCTTAGCCCCAAGAATCATTAGCACAAAACTTTAGGGAGGGAGGTAGTACAAAATTTGAGAGTTGGGAGAAGACGAGAGTTTGATGCATCATTCAATCTGAAGCTTAATTAACTTCTCTGTAGGTGTGTGAATAAGTTATCATGCGATCCAAGCATCCAACTAGTTTTGATTAACTTGCCTAAAAGCATCCAGCTTTTTAGGGGTTTCGATCCATACAAACCTGGTCATGGAGGGTAGCACTTTGTGCTTGGACCTGCCAAGCCCCAAGCCGGCAACTATGTGAGAACCAAAACAAAACAGCTATGCAAAGTGAAAAAGCTTAGGGTCTATTTGGTGTGTCTTTTTGAGAAGATCTTCTTGTAGTTTTGACAGTCAAAAGACGCATTGAGCTTTTGACATAAAATCTGGGCAGCCTGAAGACAGTTTGGCAGACATGAATCTTTCTATGCATCTGCTTGCGTCTTTCCACGCAAGATTAAAATGCGAAAGATGTGGGTGAAACTTTTCGAAATAGGCTTTTCATATCTTTTTGGCACATTATCTTTTGGCAGCTAGATCTTCCGCGAGTCAAACGAGAATAGGCAAAAAATCAATCTTCCCAACTTATAAACAATGAAAGACCGCATAGAAAGACATACCAAATAAGCACTTAATTATTAGATTGTCTCACAACTAACAAACTTAACTTGTATCGAATCACGTTTTATGATAAGCTTATAGCTTGGCTATTATTTTAATGCCTGGATTGTGATAGTTTCAATGGTACACTTTGTCGTCGTCTTCATTTCATGCTAATGACCTAAACTATTAAACCCCATTATTGATCAAGCTGATTTCTCTAGAGACAAAGAGGAGTGGAACCAATCAAGCTAAGCCAAGACAGCCCACCAATAGAAATCCGAAAACAAATGACCTAGCAAGAATAATATGGGGTAGCTACAAAACCATGTCATTCTCAACCTTCTTAGTGTGTTAGCTGGCTCTTTCTTTATATAATTATATTAGTCATCCATCTATAATACGATTTGGACTTTCTATGTGCTTCAGATGAGATTTTTTTTTCCTTGTTTTTACCTTCACAATTGGCCATTTTGATCCATGAAACCGAGTGGTGGCTCGGTTGGCACGTAATTGGGTAAGCCTTAGATGCAATGTGGTTTCGAGCCCCGTTACTAACGGCTCTAAATCTACCTTTGGAAAGAGTATAATGTTGTTAGATAAACTATGGCGAATAATCAATACCCAAAAAAGAAATCCTTGTGATGATAATCATGAACCAAAATCAATACTTTAATTGTAAGCAAAACTGATAAGCTCTTCAGCTTCTTGAATTGTCCAGTCAAAATGTAGAAAGCAAGTCAAAAACAAAGAGGAAAAGATGGATGGGACATGGGAGGGCTATTTTTGTTGTTTCTCCTTGTGTTTGTTTTGGCTGCTTTAAGGATGTATTGATGGGGCTTATATTATATATCAAACAATAAGGGCGAAAGATCATGGTGATTCATAAAGTGGTTCTGTGGTTGGCTAATTAAACCTTTCCAGTCTTCTCCAATCTAGGGCTAGCTGCATAATTTGCCTGTACTTGAATCTTTATTATGGTTATTTTTATGGGTGAAGAACTGAAGAGATAAACATGAAGTTCCATCCATCAAATGATTATGTTCATTCTTTGGGTCCCTCAATTCCAAAATCAAAATAGATGACCACGCTAACATCCAAACAGTAACAAATTCATCTAATTTTTATATGCTAGCTAGCTTACAGTTATCAAATGGTTTTCTTTTCCTTTATTTTCTTCATCTTTTTATTTTCAATTTGCAGTTTGCGCTGTTGCCAAGAGTCAAAGATCAATTGATACTTTTCTATGTTCTAAAAAAGTGATTGGGTTCGACTCTCCGCAAACGCATATATTCTCTTTGCAAGGTGCCAACCAGTTGGTTAGTAAGGCCTTCTGTTGGTCGTATAAAAAGTCATGGGATTGAATCCCACCTGCACCTGGATTTGGGGGGTTATGGGTTGGGGGATGGACTACCCGGTTGTGTAGCCCTTCAAAAGATCTATACTATTTTAAAAGCACGAATAGTCTCATTAATATTTTCGAAATTTTTTGAAGACAAAATTTACCCTTCCATATATAAATTTATTGATAAAAAATGAGGGCAAAAGAGTAATCAATTATTAATATTAAATAAGTTGAAAATAGACAATTACGAGATATTCAATGCATTCAATTTCCTCTCATTAAATCCAACACTTAAGGTATTAATTTGCATTAACTTTCATTGAATCATATATTCAAGGCATCTTTATTTCTTCTCATCATTAAATTCTATTAATTAAATCCATACATAATAAATTAATAAGTCCAATAACATAAAAACATAATTTTAAAATCTACCTGAAAAAAATAATATTTTCATCTAGGCGGTGATAAGAAATTAAACCATTTTAGGCCAAATGGGTCAATCCATGTTGTCACAATTAAATAATGAAATTCAAAAATAGATAAAATGCAAAAAATATAAAAATTAAAAAAATGGAAGACATTTTTAACATCATATATTCAACATATTAAACAATAATAAATATGATAAATAAGAAATACTTTTATATTAATGATGGAAATCAAAAATAAAATTTAAGGTATATTCTCTCATTAAATCCATAAAATTAATTTTAATATTATAAAAATAAATATTTTAAAAAATAATTTGAAAACAAAACTATTTTCTTCCCTCCAAATGGTGGGTAAGCAATTTAACCATTTTGAATCAAATGGGTTAATAAATAATGTCATATTTAATAATAAAAAATTAAAATATATAAAATATATAATACAAAAAAAAATAAAAAGAATGAGACAAATATCTAATATTGCATATTCATTATACTAAATAAAAATACATATGAAATGTAAAGTAATTTTATTAATGATGAAAATGGAATGCCAAAGTTAAAATCAACCTATAAATGAAATGATATCATACTAAAATAATAAAATTTTAAAAATAGAAAATATAAATAATAACAAAAAATAGAAAAAAATTGGGCACATATCTAATGTTACATATTCATAAAAATAAATATTGGGTACATCTCTAATGTTATACATTCATTATCAATGATGGAAATGTAATATGAAATTTAGTATCAACCTAGAAATCAAATTATTTTCCTTTTTGGGTTGTGGGTTAGTGGTTTGGGTCAAATGGATTAACCGATGATATGATAGTTAAATAATAAATCTTTAAAAAATAAAGAAGTACAAGTAATCAAAATAATATATAAAAAAATATATATTAATTATGTCAAACAAAAATTAAGTACAATAAATAAAAATTATTTATATAATTTAGATGATATATAATTTAAAACAAATCCAAAAATAAAGCTATTTTTTATCTAAATGGTGGGTCAATGATCACACTTTTCAAAGAAACTCATGATGTCATAATTGAATAATAAATATTTAAAAAAGATAGGACACAAACAATGAAAAAGTACAAAATTCTATCGCATTTGGTAGCATTTATAATGTTATATATTCATCATAATAAATAAAAATGATTGTTAAAATAAAATTTATTTTTATTTATGGCAAAAATTAATGGAATACAAAATTTAATAATAATAATAGTAATTGTTATTGTAATTTAAAATTTCCACATGCAATGCACATCCACATTTATTACAAGTATTTTAGTTTATTTTTAATCATATTGTTACTTTGTTAATTTTCAATTTTTATTTTAATTATGATATATCTAAAATTCAATAATTAATATGAAAATTTTTTTTCATGTGCAATGCACATGTTTAATTACTAGTATAAAAAAAATGAATAGTGATCAGAACTTATCAACCCTTTTCTTTTACCTACAATGGCATTGTAGTAATTTGAGCTTTTCTTTTACCTCTAATGGACGTCAGTAATAAAATACAAGTTTAATGGTAAAGACAAATCTTGTTCAAATTACTTGTAAATTGATCAAGTTTAAGGATATTCACTTTTAATTTTATGAAAAAAAAAACATTTTTCTACCTAATTCCCTTTCTTAGTTATTGTGTTCTACTTTATCAAACACATGCATCTAGGTCTCCCACTTATAAGTTAAAATTTTGAAGTGTAGCAAGTATAGAAATGTCATTGAATGGAGTTTCAGATAAATCAGTTCAAGTTTAGCCTGCATAAATAAGTTATATCAAGTGGGTTCTTTTCTCATTATTAGCGATTTTTTAATATATACTTGGGAGAAAATTATTGGCTGTTTATATTTGACAGCCTATGCTGTCCATAAGGCTCTCTCTGCAAGGCTCGTTTGTTCATATGAATATATGATCTCCATGCAACAGTAACAGTGCTGAAAGCATGAATGCATGATTGTATAAAACTAATGTGTCACATGTGCTGTGTCAATGGGGCTCTCTGCATGACATGTTGGTTAATACAAATTCATGCAATAATAACAGTGCTGAAAGCATGACTGTGTAGACTAGGAGAGAGCCTGTGGACAGCATATGCCGTCAAACATGGATAGCCAAAAGTCCTTGTATTTAGAGGGTGTTGGCCAGTATGCATGATTTTGATTTACAAACAAAAATAACTGCCACATCAGAACAAAAAACTATATAACACTATCGCAATTATTCATCCATATCTTGTGAACTTGAACCCTGAACTAGCTTTGAAAAAAACACCTTGGAAGGTTGGGGGAGCAAGACTGCCCAAGTAGATGCTTAGTCTCTCCTACCAGAAATACATGGAAAAAGGTTTACCAACCAGGCCAAGTAAGGAGCTTCCCTCCACAACCCACCAATTTCTGCCATGTGAAAGGGTCATGCAGATGATCTAGACTGTCTGAATGTACTGCAAATCTGCTGCCAACCGCAGCAGCAGCACTCCCTTGCAACCCCTAAGCAAACACACATGTCAGCAGTGGAAATAAATTCGAAACATCACATGAACTTCTTTTTAATTTCCATTGAGGGCAATGCCCATGTTTCATTGGAGGGTTGCAAGGGAGTATTGCAGCAGATGTTATTTCCTCTTTTACATGCTTTATTGAGTACAGTTTAGGGATGTAATGGACCTGCTCAAAGAAAACAACTTGCTCTGTCATTTTCAACTTGAGTTTGTGTCCTAACACAAGAAAATTAGAAAACCCCCTCAAATGTAATGGATGATTTTCAGAAAACAGTTCAAACTTTGAGCTAAAAAACGAGAGATTAAATAAAGGAATATTTTTCAATAAAATTAAAACCCATTACATATTGTGACATCCACATCTCATTTCAGCTTTGATTTTGAAGAGCTTTGTAGAGGTTTGGCAATGGGTCGTGCTTGGCTACTCCTGACAACCTTCTTTACATCGTACTTTACAGATGAGAAAGCACATATCAGTGCAAGAAACATTGTTGGGTAGACATAAATGGCTTTTGCAGGATCTGTGTTGAGAGGTTTTCCAAGAATCCCTTCCTTGACAAGGCCCCAAATGACCAGAAGCATCCCAAACATGCTCATCCTTCCCGGTTTCAGGAGTCCCACGAGTGAACCTGCAACAGAAAAGTAGCTCCCTGCAAGAACCTGGAAAGAAGACCATAGTAAAGATAAAATGACCTGACAGAGAATTAAAAAGAGGAACTTTAAGATACTGTTAGGTAAGACAGTAAAATCTGTCTACCAATGGCAAAACTGCACTTGTAGTTAACACAGATATGGAAGCAAGGAAAAAATCAATGGAGAATTAAGTCAGTTTTCCAATTCCTATACCAATTTCAGAATTTTTGGGTTATATGATATCATACCGTTTCAGATTTTTAGTTGTTGGTGTCTTAAGAATGTGGTTTTGTTTACTATTTTGAAATCATTATTTATGGTAACTCTCAAACTTACTATTTATAATAATTATCGTAATTTCTATTTTTAGTAAACTTGTTACTTTTTTTAGTAATTTTTTATGTCTTTAAAGTAAGTTAGCTTTAGTAGGATTAGGAATGTGTTATGAGAGTTGCTTAGGAGGTTGAGTTTCTTTAAGTGTTGTTGTAAGTTACTTATGGATTTGTCTTAGTTAAAGCAGAGTTTAAGGAAAGTTGATTTGATGAAATAAAGATTGGTTTAGTAAATTTTGGTTGTTTCCAGAAGTTTTTCTCTTTTCCTTCCCTCTCTCTCTCTCTCTCTCATTTGTTCTTACTAAGTGATTTGTCTCTTTGCTGTTTAGCCTAACATCAAGAGTTCCTCTCTCTCTCTCTCTCTCTTCTATTTTCTTGTTCATTCTTCATCTCTAATCACCCATAGCCCCTTGTTCACCCCTAAAAGCCTAATGCCCCTAACTAGATCTTAAATTAATAGGGCCCCTATTAATCTGTTGGGTCTCTTAGGCCAAGGAAAACAGTAATTTGAAATGATTGCAATCAACCATTATTAGGACATAGTGAAAATTCTCAAAGAAAAGGATGACCAAAATCAGACCATTATGCGATAGGAAAACCTGACTTGTGTGCAACACCTTGCTACTTTTCTTGTATAGTCTGTACCTTAGATTCCCAAAATTGGAGAAAAAAGGAGAGGAGCAATTGAGATGCAGTACCTCCAGGCGCTGGAGATCAGTCATTGCCGAGGCTTCTTTCACATCAGTTAAGTTATAGATGTCCAAGAGATTATCCCAGCGAGGAATTGTCATGTTCTTGATGAGACCATTTGCAATTGCTCCAGGGTAGAGAAAGGCCTTCACCACCACAACAGGGAAGATTTCACTTGAAATCAATTGGGAAGAAGTCACCTCTATTGGTGTTGTGCACATCCCAGATCGGCATGGGACCCTGTGAAATTGAAGAGAAAACTGAATTTCATTTATAGTCTAAATAAGCAGAACCTTGTTGTATGATTTTTGCACCTGACATTTGCAACCAATGGCTCAGTTTGGAAAGAATACAAACACAAATATGTAATTATGTACAGTGCAAATACATGCAAAATACAAGGTTTTGCACTCTACATATTTGTATTTGTACTCTTTCCAAACTGAGCCCATGTAACAAGAACAGAAACAGTGCAGACATGTGAATTGTTCAACAAACAGTTTTTTTTTTTCATCTTAATTGAGGAAGTGCTTGGTTTTGATAGAAACAGTTCTGCGAACATTAAGGCTGTGATTGGTTTTGATAGAAAATAAAAGAGAGACAGAAAATTGAGGGAAATTTCCTATAGAATTTCTTATTTTCCATCAAACCAAACATGGCCTAAGTTCACAACTATGTTGTGTGCTTCTAAGCTTATCAATAAGGACCACCATTCATAGGTTTCATCAGATATTCTTGAGTTAAATTCCAAGATGTGTAACATGGAACCTAGATCAACCAGGAAAAGAAAATCTGTTGTCTTGTGAAAAATATTTTCAGAGCTACTTGTTCAATCAAATTAAGAACTAACTACAGATGGACATGTCAAGATCAAAGAAAATGCATGCCTTAAATGGAGGGAAACGAAATGGATGGTTTTGTTTCATGCATAAGCACTTTTTTGGTCAGTTCCAGGATCAATATAAGAACAACAGAAGTGGGATTTTCCAACAAATGCAAAGCCATATCATATGGAATGAAGTAAAGCAAATTTATGGTCAACTGACAACGCATGACAGTTGTACTTAACTACTAAAATTGAAGACCAATTGTCTGCATAGTTGAACTTAACTACTTGTTACACTGCAATCTTGGATGAGCTTAAGCTCAGAGAAGCAAAAATCAAAAGAAGAATAATAAAGAAAAGGGTAAACAAAGATGCTAAAACATGATCGAAACCATTTGCACAATTGAATCTTAGTGCTTCATGGACAAAATTAAGAAGAGTAAGAGCGGTTTCATAGATTTGAGTACCCATTTGTAGAAATCCAACAGATTTCAATACCAAAGATTTCATGAAATACTGTGTTAAATAAATAATCCATCATTTTTTTTCTTGGGGTTTCGAGCGAGACTCACCTGAAAAGAGGAATCTGAAGGATGATGAGGAGGAAATAAATGCGAGAAGCGATTGAGGTAATATTGCTCGCCCAACCCTTTGGTGAAGCCATCCGGAGAGTGAGGGAGATCGAGACAGAGATGGAGGGAGACAAGGGATGGGACTGCGGAAGTATTCCTTCACGGTTAAAGTCGTAAATAAAGTCCAAAGTCCAAAATACAGACTAACAAAGATAGATAGAGAGGGGAGCTATACCGCATGGGTCGGTTCGGGTTATGGTAACTCGAACCTATGAAAATTGGTTTTAGTCTTGGCGGTTCGCGGGATCAGCTCCATGGTCTATCCATAGAATCTGTTTTTTTTTTTACTCTCTCCATTAGAAAATGAAACATGTTCTTCAAAAACTTAATTTTTAATAATGATAATGGAAAAATCTATGATGCAGAAAAGATATAGTGTGGAAAGAGTTTTGATCAATTAAACCCCATTCATGAATTTTGATAAATAACACCATATTCCCTATCATGTTTATGATTCTAGTTTATTGGTCGGTTGTTTTTCAGATATCATATCTTTTCCATATCATAGACGAACCCCCCTAACTGACATGTTTGTGATACCAATTGTTTGGTAAAAAATTTTCAAATATCATATCTTGCCAATACCATAGTCAAACCCTATTATTTTTATTGATTAAATTGAACATTTTAATATATAGATTATCATATTATATTAATATATGGTTGAAATTTTGTCATTATAATTTAAATTTTATAAATATTAAACATTTTACATTATTTATTATACACATACAAATATTAAAATGAAAACAAATGATCAAATCACTTAAGTAACTCGATGGTCAAGTGAGACCATGGCTTTTATAATTATGAATGCTTGGGCTTAAATCTTCACATCCTTAAAAATATTTTGGAGTTTATTTCAAAATAAGTTCAATTCTAAGGTCAGTTCTCCTAAGGGAATTCACATCTGTGCCCCACAACGTCCCATAGCACATCCCCACTGTGTATTGGGAATATCTCCCGATGATGACATCATCGATTCTGATACTATGGAGATGTGATGTGAGATATTATGGGCCGACTCCAAGAATTTAGAACCAGACCCTACCCTATAAAAGATTAGATAGGAATATGATTGATTTAAGGCCAATTCGAGATCGATTCCAGGCCCATTTGCTCATCCCAATTGCTAGACATGGTTTTCACTGTTATGTTACTAGAATGCCCCTTAGATGCAAACATTTGATGGCATGGTTAGAAATAGATAGATCGATAACGAACACAAGTTTGGAAAAGGTTTTAGTTTTATTGGCGGCTGGCAACCACCAGGCGCAACCCTCTCTTTTCTCTAAACGAAGGAGTCGACAAGCACCGATTTCCGATGAGATGGATGGGCTACGCCCATTGGTAATTCACACATAGGGCATCAGTGAATCACCCCCATAGGCAATTCACTCATCATTCATCAATGTTCAACACATGCATAAGGGAAAATAGGGGGTCTTTAAGGACCACCAGGTCCTAGTGGGCAGCAATTTAGCATCTTGACACTTTGTTTTACATGACTTCTTTTTTCTTTAGATAATGTTTAATCGATACGATATTCCTAATAGAAGGTATATCATATATGTATACCATCGATATGTGATATATCGCAACTAGGTATGTATCTCATGCATCGTGTGTATTGGCATGATATGCCTTGTATCAAGTCGTATCAAATGGATATGGTCCAATAGATTGATGAAATTGTATATGCAATGCTTTCGAATCATTTTTTTAACTTTAATAAATATAAAAACTTAAATAATTTAAAATTTAATTTTCCCTAAAAATTCAATAAAAATTAACAATTATAGAAATAATTTATCCGTCTACCTTAAATGATGTATATGCTTTATTTTACATATAAATTATATGTTAAAAATGAAAACATGTTTATTATTTGAAAAATAGATTTATTATTTTTATAAAGTATCAAATAAATAATTCCCAACAAAGTTAATAAAAATTGAAAATTGTAATTATAAAAAAAAATGAAATAAAGATATAATTTAATTTTAGATTTAGTGTTAATAATATATTTATGTGATTTGTATGCATTTCTTTAGTGTATCCAACCATTTAATTCATATATCTTTCATTCGTATCCATATATTTTCAAAGCATATCCGTATATGAGTTTTCCGATACCATTACTTTAATCCTTGCTTTTAGATAATTAGATAAGGAAACTAGTTATGAAATTATCTTCTCAATGTGTTGTGCATGTACACAACTTTTGTAGATATACTTATAGAGATTTCCAATTAAACGTTATTGAAAATTTTTGTTTTTTTTTTCTTTTTTGTTCTTGTTTGTAGTTTAGATTTTTTTTTCTCAATCAATAACTACTCTAGGGACCAAGTTCAAAAAGAGATAAGTATAAACAAATTTTATTTTATATAAGATAATAATAATAATAATAATAATAATAATAATAATAATAATAATAATAATGAAGAAAATGTGTTGATAGTTTATACAAGCTAGTTCACATAGAGCAAATACTCTATCAATCATGTGATTATTCCCATCGACTTATAGATAGTCCTACATGTAGAAGATGATATCTAGGGCCAAACAATTTAGGATATGAACTGATTTTTTCATAGCCGAAACTTTTCATTGAGAATTAATATATGATCAAAGTATCAAACTCCTTGTAGCATCTCATCCTTTCTAATAGAAGTACTTATTTATAGAATAATTAGCGGGGACCCATGTGATGCACGGGCTTTGTTAAGCATAAGTTAAACAATAGAAATATATAGGAGTATATAATTGTTTTATATTTTAACTAAATCCGATCGAACTCAACCTAAGTTGGTTGTTTTTCTAGTATTTCTGATCCACTTTAGTTTAGCAATTTTCCAAGTCGACCAAGTTAGGTTAGTTTTGATTTGGCCATTAGTAAATCGATCAAAACTGAACCGACCCAACCGTAGATATATATTAATATTTTATGTTTTAAATATAATTTTTTTAATTTGAAAAAGTGAAAAAATTCTCATATTTCTTAGTCTAAAATATTTTATATCATAAATTTATTTTTTTTAATAATACCACTGTAATTTATTAAATTTAAATTTTAAGTTTAAATATTTTAAACAAACAAACCAAACCAAAAATAGATCCAAACTGATACAACTAAAGTTGGCATATTTTCACTAATGGTCAATCATTTCGGCTGACAAACTCATGACCAAACCAAGTCAATTTGGTTGGCGAAATAGCCTACAACCGAACTGAACCAATCCTTGAACACTCCTAATTTCAACTTAATTAATAGTCTAATCACTAATAAACAACAATAGTTTAATCTCCTATAATTACTGAAAATTTATAGCAAAAATAGACAATTATTAAAAATAAATTTATAATAAAAATACAATAGATAATTAATATAAATACAATAATTACAAAAAATAAGATACTAAAAATATATAATAAATATTGTAAACTCAAATAATAGTTTAATATCTAATAAGTATTAATCAATAAATTATAAAAATACATAATTACTAAAAATAAATTTATAACTAAAATACAATATATTGAATTTCAAAAGTTAAATAATAATTGTTTAATCTCCAATAATTATTGAAAATTTACTATTAAATAACAAAACAAAAATAGATTTATAAATAATTATTGAAAACATATTTATCAAAAATACAATAAATAATTACTGAAAATAAAATAACTAATAATTTTAGTATATATATGAATATATAATGAATGTACACTATTATGGTAAAATTAATACTAATAAATATTATTTTTTTGAAATATATTTTCTATAATTATTAATTGATATAAGTGAAGTTAGTTATCTACAGTATTATTTATTTATTTAAAATTTTAAATAATTTTTTGTTGAATTTAATAATCTATAAAATTATAATTAGTACTATTATTACATAATTATTCATTAATTTTGTAAAATATTAAATTATTATTAATATGAATATTATGAAATCTATTATAATTATTTTCTACTTTTAAGAATTTTTTAATTTAGTATATAATTTTGTTATTTTGACTATATAAAATTTAGTCATGTTAAATATTTTATTATTTAAATATTTAAATAATATGTAATACATTTGAGAATATTCATTATTTGAATTTTATTTATTTTAATGTTATTATGTAATATTAAATATTTTGTTATATAGTTATTTAGCTATTTTTTATTTTTTATTTAAGATATTTAGTTATTGAAGCATTTAAATTTTTTTTATTTGAATAACATTTAAATTGAATAATTTATAAAATTATAGTTTATATTGTTACTACATAATTTCATTAAGAATTTTGTAAAAATATAGAATTATTAATAATATGAATATTATTAAATCTATTATAATTAATTTTTGTGTTTTGAATAAATATTTTAAAGTTAGTTTATAATTTCGTCATAATATTTAAATAATTCTGAAATTTTTAATTGAAACTTTCTTTAGATGGATGTAGATAAAAAGTGGGGGAGAGGATAAACAGGATTTAGAGACAGTTTAGGAGGGAATCTCTCTACTAAATTAGAGATAATTTAAGAGATAAATAGGAGGTAGAGATAATTTAGGAGATTAATAGGAATTAGAGACAATTTAGGAGAAGTGGGGGAAAGTGATGCTACTTGGCTAAACATTAGAAAAGCAAGCCCCTATTTCTTTATGGTCGTTAGAAATAGTTAAGCCTATGCTATTTCCTCATTGGTTTGATGAATAATTATGTGGAATTAAAAAAATAAAATTAAAAGAAAAGACAAAAAATTAGGAAGGGGGTTTGGAGCAAGGAGAGACATGATTTTAGAGTTAGGGCTGGACTATTTTGAACTAAAATTTATTTATATCTCCCTTATCTACCAACAAAATTATATATCTTTCTTTTTAAGTGAGAGGCAAGCCATGTGTTTAGGCTCAGGTTGGAAGGAGTACAAATACAAATATGTATAGTGCAAATACATACAAAATACAAGGTTTTGCACTCTGCATATTTGTATTTGTACTCCTTCCAAACTAAGCCGAAAAAAAAAATGCCATCTTGACCGAGGGTAATTTAATCAGAGAAAGTTGGATGCGGATGCATTGAAGAAGGACCATTTTTCCATTCATTGTTTGCCACGTCATCTAACTGCTTAGCATATTGAAGGGATGAAATTGTTTATCAGTTGTCTTGCTTTAATCTCTTTTATTAATTTATCAAAAATATTAAAGAAATAAAATCATAATGTCGTTCCTCTCTCTTTTTTTTTTAATTTTTTTACCCTAACCCCTTCCTCGTCCTCCAAAGATCAATTACAAACTTATGATCTTCTCGCCCTTGAGCAATCCTTTCCCAAATTTTATAACCATTTCCCTCTCTCTCTCTCTCTCTCTCTCCACTTTCTTTATCTTCCCAACCATTCATAATTTATTTCTTGCTCTACCTACTTTTATTTCCCTCCCTCTCAAACAGAAAAACTTTTCATAAAAAATGGAGTTCAGTTGACAATCTTCACTGGTTTGAATCATTCTCTTTTTTGAATATCCAGTCCTCAAACTCAAAGGTATTGCTTAAAAATATAAAAAAAAAATCTCAGATTGTTCTCCACTAAGGGATCTGAAGGAATACAGTTATCAATCCCTAAAAACATCAATGCTTGAGAGGTTTTAGGAGAATTTTAAGTTTTTGATTATGAGCTGACCAAGGAGGACATGAATTTGATCAAGAAGAATTATAGGATAAACCAATCAGCCAAGTTTTGGGGCATAGATGTTTTTATGCATAAGTAGGTCTGACAAATCTATATGAAATGGACCCCATTTTTTCTAGAATCTGCACTGCACTGGAAGAATGAGAAATGGACAATCCAACGTTTTAACTCGGAAAAAAAAAATCAGTTTGTTTTTGGCTTCAAGACCAGATTTTGCCTCTTTGATAAAGATGGAGCTGAAAGAAAAGAAAAAGGAATTTATGTGCCTAAGGCTGCATCTGGTTGCTGTACAAATTTTATTTGCACTAGTCTAAATGCACGAGAGTGCAAAAAGGTATATTTTTACTTCAAATTTAATATTTGTTATATTTTTTTTGTGGGATGTAAATTGAAGTGATCTACACTTTTATAGAGGGTTATCTGTCTTGAAATAAGGTAAAAATACAAGACAATTTGAGGTGAGAGGAAAGTGGAATAACTTTTGCATTAATTTTTAGATATAAAATTTGCACTGCCAATGAGTGCAAAGGAGATAAAAGGTACAAATATTGTATCAAATAGGAATGCTGATCATAAGTACAAACATACAAAAAGAAAATTGAGCTCGATGCAAATTTTGCACCCGGTCAAGATTTGCACTACAGCCAAATGCAGCATGAAAGGAAAATGGACATTGAGCCACAATTGGCTAACTAGTCTTGTTTAGATGGGTAATGTGAAGCTAAAGCCAACCCAAACTGTAAAGCTGTCTAGCCAGATCTTTGCTACTATAACCAGCCAG
Organism: Nelumbo nucifera; assembly: GCF_055504915.1. Taxonomy (NCBI): domain Eukaryota; kingdom Viridiplantae; phylum Streptophyta; class Magnoliopsida; order Proteales; family Nelumbonaceae; genus Nelumbo; species Nelumbo nucifera. The sequence continues at coordinate 25,812,077 of NC_142650.1, forward strand.
ACTTTACAAGCAAGATTTACCCATAAAAATAACAGTATAAGCAAGTTAGCTGGCAGCTTTTAATAGGGTTGTTGAGCTTCCCTCATTGACTATCAGTTATGGAACCTTTAGGAATATTTTAATGGCAAATAACCAACTTTCAGGTCCCCCACCATGACTGCTATGTGTTTGTTATCTTAATACTTGCAATTGTTTATAACATGACAGATATATTTACACATTTTGTGCACATCCCAGAAGAATTTTATAAACTAATATATATCATTTGATTTAAAAACAAGCTGCTTAGAGATTGATGAATTAATACAAGGTATTGGGATTAGCTGCTTTCTTTAATTTTAGGAAAAAGATTCTCTTATCGGATGAAATAGGAAGCAAATTCTCTACACAAACTGCCATACTTTTGCCACATGGAGGGATGATGTGGCCAATACAAGCCATCTATCCGCATTAACTCTATATCCCATCTTTTATATGAGTGTGTTCTACAAGTAATTTTGGCCATCAAATGTTTTATGTTAAAGTGAACCATTTTAGGCCTAAAATTAGTTTGCCACCTGGCAAATTTCTTGATTGTTCAGCCTTTATTCTTTCTCTGGATCATACTCATAAGTCACAACCCAGCTTCCATTCGAATTAGGGCTAGTGATTTGCTTTGTTCAAGCTGATTAGTGTTTTTAAACCAACCCACCCAAAACCAAATGCTAATTTTCCTTGGTGTTGTTTTCAGGATTTTCTTACTCGTGAACTGCATCAACTTCAGCTGAGCTTCACTTGTGGTTTGCAACCTAATGGGTCCACTCAAGCCCTTTAGTTAGCACTAGGGAAACCCGCCATTCTAGGTCAAATTGTTTCCAAATTGAAGCTGGTTCAAATTTGGGTTGGTCAGGGGGGAGAAATGTTAATTTTGTTCATAGCTTTTGGCATTCCATACCACTTTAATGAAAAAAAAATCAAATTCGAAAAATCAGGGCTCCATGTGAGGCTCCACCAATCACCAGTAAGGACAAAAGGGCATCGCCAAATAGCACGTACAAGTAATACAATAACTTGTCACAAGCGAAACCTACAACTTATAGGCTGATGACAAATTACCGTCCATGTCATCTTTTCGATGAAATGTCTCAATCAAGCTCCATTTGTCAGCATAACATGTGGCTATTTTTGAGGTCATCTGTTCACGTTCTGTTGAATTAGGTGCTAGCTAAATTTGAATTTTGGAACTTGTCAAGTCTCATTACAGATTGAGATTGGGTTGTGATTTAATGACATGACCCAAACTGGACCCTAACCATTTTCAGTTTGCCACTGTTGTTTGTTCACCATGATAACCATGACCTCAATATCATCATTTATTTTATCAAAGTTCAAAATAGAACTACAGCATCTGATGCTATCTTATCCTTTTGTTTTTTTTTTTTAATCAATACTTCAGTACAATGCCGTTTCCCAAATAAACTAACTAAACTCTCCTCTATTCCCAATTAATTTCTATATGCTTTTCTTTATTGCCAAAATAAATCATTAAAATTTTGCAAAATTTTGGTTTCAGAAAATAGAAACAAATCCTAATCACATGTGGGTCAGATATAGTTTATGTGGGGCACACAGCCCAATCCCATACACCTCCAATAATTCACCTCACCATTACATTACAGTTTACAGTATATATCTCTCAAGTCTCAACCCCACCCCAACAGATTTCTTCAGTGGCTGATCTGCTATGTGGAACAACCTCCCCTTGGATCTCCTTGCCAGGGTCTTCTCCTTCCTCTCGCCAGACTCCTTAGCTCGGGCCACAGCAGCCTGCAAGCATTGGCGTGCCTGCGCCAGGACTTTCTCCTCCTACACAGTCTCCGTGGAGACCGACTGCTGCTGCCACCCTCCATGGTTCCTAGCCATGCATACGCGTAACCACCGTGGGTTCTCATTCTATGTTCACAACCCAAGTTTTGATCGATGGCATTTGCTCCCTCTCGACTTCCTTCCAGACCCAATTCGCCCGGTTGCTCCAATTGGCAGCCTCCTCCTCTACAGGCCCGCCGTCTCCTCTCCCCTCCAACTGGGCCTCTGCAACCTCTTCACCAGACATTACAGAGTTCTTCCCAGCTTAACCACCCCACGCACCAATCCGGCGGTGGGCGTGGTTGGTGTGGACAAGACCCGAGATGACGCCTCGCCTTCTTCCTTCAGAGTTTACGTGGCCGGGGGCATGTCCACGACCCCACGCCGGGGTACCACCTATGAAGCCACACTGGAGATGTATGATTCACGAGTTGATAAATGGCAGAGCCTAGGATGGATGCCAATTGAATTTGCAGTGAGACTGACTGTCTGGACTCCCAATGAGAGTGTATACTCTGATGGGGTCCTATACTGGATGACATCTGCTCGAGCCTATAGCGTGATGGGCTTTCAAGTGAGCACAGGCCTGTGGAAGGAGGTGAAGGTGCCTAAGGCAGATCAACTCGAGTTCGCCTCTCTGGTCAGGCGGAAGGGAAGGCTAGCGCTTGTGGGAGGAGACTGTATGGGAGAAGCTTGCATATGGGAGCTTGGAGTTGGAGATCAATGGATGTTGCTGGAAATGGTGCCGGTGGAATTGGGAATGAGGTTTCTAGGGGGCAAGCGAAATTGGTGCAGTACTAAGTGTGTGGGGATTGATGAGGCTGTCTACTTGTATAGAGATCTTGGATCTGAAATGTTGGTGTGGAGAGAAGTTGCAGTGAAGGGTAGATGGGAGTGGGATTGGATTGAAGGTTGTGGTTCTATCAGGGGAGAAGAAGTTCCAAAATTCCCAATTAAAGGAATGCTTCTGCAACCAAGTCTAAATCCGTCTTACATTCTTGATCATTGACAAACACCAGTTAATCAATGTACTGTTCTGTTTAATCAGGGATTTGTTGTCGCCTTTCTCAAAAAGTGTCATTGTTCTTTTCAGCTTTCAAATACTGTTCAAATATTCTTTCCATGGCTATTTGTCTGACATGATTGGTGTACGCTCGGCATCACAGGTTGGATGGTTAAGAATTAAGCTTTTCATGTGGGGTTGAATTTCAAGTATTAAAAAATTAAAAAGAAAGCAAGAGCTAGCTTGCTAGCACTCATTCAAAGGGTGAATTCTGGGTTAATATAATTAAGGTGGAGAAAATTCAGATTTCAGAGCTCTCTTGGTTAAGCTTGATGAGCTCGATCGTTCCAGGTTATTTCCTGTAAAATGTACTAATATCAACTTCTCCCCAAATCAAATTCCATAGATAAGCTGTACTGTAGTAATGGCAGAAATACTGTAATTAAGGAGGGTATCATAATTGTTGTGAGTGATTGCACTGAGTTGATTTCAAGCTTACCCAAATCTTCATGGACCTGTAGCAGTGAAGCTATCTTCATTTTAAAAGATATCTTTAATTTCATTGAGCTTGCTGCTTTTATATTCAAAAGCTGTTTCTTGTAAACCAGTAATGTGGTAGGAACCTCAGAATAATGGCCGCCGGGCCATATCTGCTGTGATCCAACAACTTGAAATTTTCTATTCAGAAGAGAACAAAGCCTTGAAGTTGTAACTCTTCAACTAAAAACAAAACTGCCCAGATGAGAAATAACTTTCTTGTCCCATATTGCAGACACTCTGAGTGTACAGTATGAGCTGAAACTTGTCTTACAAATAGCCGCACTCTGGTATGTCAAAGTCTGTGATCATGTAATATTAAAAGCTATCTCATTAATTTCTAAAATAATTGTAGAAAATTACAGGGTTTTAATTTAAGAGTTTTGAAACTGCATGATGAATTGTTTCATACTTGCTATATAAGAACAAAGTTGTGTTTTGTACAAGAAGATGCAATCAAATAAGGGTTAAGGTTTCTCAATTTTTGGTTGAGTTAACCTGACTCAACCTGATTGGGTGGGCAAAAATGGGGTTCAACCCAACCCAACCCAACTGATCACACGATATGTCCTGATGGACGGTACACGGCACTGGTGGAATGACCTATATTGATAGCATTTTCCCATGACGGTTTTGTATTGGCCTTGCACAGTATGGATCACCCAATATAATTGTAGGCGATACAAGCTGTTCACTTTTGAAATTCAAATTCAAATTTCTTTTTGCTAATTAAGCTTAAATTCAAGTTGATGATTCCATTATTACTCCACCATTCACACCCATTTATTTGTGCAAGAGCTCATGCAATGCGCGTGTGGACAGCCAATGGCGAATGCCATTTGTTCGATATTGTGGCTCGATAAGACGGAGACTAGACTCTAGAGCACTTCAAATTTCAATCTAGCTACTAGGCCCCCACTGTAGAGTGGTTGAAACTGAAAAAGATAATTTTGTAAAAAAAAAAAAAAAAGTTTTTACCGTTCAGTCCACCTTTAAAATTTTAGTTCCATCACCTAGTAAGTGTCAGGTCGGAATTGATGTTAATTCAGTGGCGGGTATGAGTGTATTTATAAATTTGAATTATTGTAAATCTAAAAATCCTAAAAAAATCTATAAAGTACATTGAGAATTTATTACAATACTTTATATAAATAATTGCATCTATTATAATAATGTAAACTGATCCATGAAATTTGAATATGAACGATAAATTGCGAGAGAATCAATTTAATCCACAGTATTATGCGGATTGAATTGAGTTAAGTCTTAAACAAACGCATTTTTTTTCACTTATGCATAGATCAAAATGAACTAAGCCATCATATCTTCAAATGAACCACATTAGGGAACCCCTTTGTATTTGGACTTTAGGCCCCATTTGGTTAGTGGGAATAGAAGTCTGGAATCAGAATCAGAATAGTCTATTCTAATTCCAGTTGTTTGGTTGGACAGAATCGGAACCCCATTTGATGGAAATGGTCATTCCCTGCACTTTTCTTGAGAATGAAATCTCATTCCTGCTTAGTCTAATTCACATTCCCATTCATGTCTGAACCAAACAGACCATGGGAATATTTCATTCTGATTCCGATTCCAAAGGATTTCGGTTCTGACTATGAACCAAACTAATCCTTATTTCTATCACCTACACATAACCCAATTCAAGTATTTTCTTTATATAATACAATTGCATTTAATATCTTTCCTTATTAACTATGGTCTCGTTTGGTTCGTAGGAATAGGGGTCTAGAATCGGAATCGGAATGGGCTATTCCAATTCCAGTTGTTTGGTTGGGTAGAATTGGAATCCCATTCCCATGGCATCCCCCCATTTGAGGGAATCGTCATTCCCTTCCCCTATCTTGGGAATGAAATCTCATTCTTGCTGATTCTAGTTCCTATTCCCATTCATGTCTAAACCAAACAATGAGAATAGGCCATTCCAATTCCAATTCATTAATGCCCTCATTAATTGTGATGAAACTCACTATTTACACCCGTAATTGGGGATAGACACAAATTTAAAACTAATGCTATTAGAAAGATTCAAACCTATGATTTTTAAACCAATGGCACTTAACCACTCACCACTAAACCATCTTTCATGTGATAATAATTAAGATAACATAGCATTTGTTTACGTTGAGAGTCATATTTATAATTCAAATAATTAGTATTATATATGAATTTTTAACCAAAAAGTTAAAAAAAAAACAAAAAAAAAATAGTATTTCTAAATATTAATAAAATAAATGATAGGTGAATGATCTATCAAATCCATTGATCTATATTTATGTCAAAAAAAATTTTAAAATCCTTTACTAATTTAGATATATAAAAATAATAATATACAAAGGATTGAGTTCAACCCAATCCAATCAATCTATTATGTACGTATATTTGTATATTATTTGTTAATCTATCTATGTATAATAGAAAAGGAATGCATGGGAGTTTAGGGGTCTCTCACCACAAGTCTCACAAGAAAGGGGGGGGGGGGGGGGGGGAGGGGGGAATGTATGCATATTTGTTACAAGGAGTCTTCTTTTTAAGGCAAGAATCATATTTCATTCAAATTAAGAAACATGTATGAACACAGGGAAGTAATCATAGTACCAAGCAAAAAAGCGTAAATACAAATCCTTAGAAAGAACAAAATATAAATTGTCGATAAAGGAGAATAAAAGAGAACTTCTACAACCGACATAAGGTGAGGCAGGATCATCAATAGAAGAAACAACTGAGCACATCTCCAACCACTGAAAGTGAGGGATAAAGATAGTAGCGACTCGCACCAAGAAACTGGAGCCACCTGGAACTGTAACTGCTAGAATTGTACCTGTCGGAACTATAATCATCTAGAACTGTTACCACCGGTGAAATACACTCTGGAAACAACCACTAATGGTGAAATCCAAAAAAGTGATGAAGGCCACCGCCCAACACCAAATTCTTTAAGGAAGAGTCAACCTCTTGTATCAAAATCCCTGCATAAAAGAACATAAAGAAAAAACAAAAGATAAAGGAGAAGAATGTGTGAGAGGAAAGAATGAGAAGTGGAACAAGAAAATCAAGAAGGAGAAAGAGAGGAGTGAGGGAAAGAGAGAAGTGGAGAAGAACGAAGAAGAGAGGGGAGAGGGAGAAGAAAAGAAAGGGGATGCCCAAAAACAATTGAAGATGGAAGAAGGACAATAGGGGGTGGATGATGAGAAATAACCAAGGAAACCTTGAGAATAAGGCTCTCTCAGAGTAGAGAGAGAAACTCTAGAAACCTAGAGAGAGAGATGGTTCATATCTATATATATCTATCTATCTATATATATATATATATATTAAAATTGATCCTGTCATGTCAGCATGTCTCTCCTTTGAGAGAAGCTATTTATCTATTTTCTCCTTTTTTTGAAATTTTTATTTTTTTTAATTCCATGTCATTTTTTAAACAACCAATGAGATGCACTTTCCCAATAACCTAAATAATCTCTTCTCCTAAAATTACTCTTAAACTACCTCCCCCACACTCCCCCATTTTCTCCAAAATTATCTCTAATTCCTATTTATCATCTCCCATACTTTTATCTATATCTATCTAAAGAAAGTTTGGATTAAAAAATTTAAGAATTATTTAAATATTCTAACAAAATTAAATAATAACTTTAAAATATATATTAAAACACAAAAAATAATTTTATATTTATACAAAATTATGTACTAACAATTTAAATTATGTTTTTTTGGATTATCAATTTAAATGTTTTTTAAATATTTAATAATATGTAATAGATTTAAATAAATAAAATTCAAATAACAAAAAATTTTAAATATTTTATAGATTATTTAACTAACTAAATATTTATCATAACTAGATTATAAATAGTTAAAATAATGAAATTATGTAATAAATTTAAAAAATTTCTTCAAAGTAGAAAATAATTATAACATAACACTTAAATTAATAATTTAATATATTACAAATTTAATAATGAAATTATGTAATCATAGTATAAATTATGATTTTATGGAAAATTAAATTCAATAAATAATTAATATTTTAAAATTTAAATATTTTACATATTATTTAAGTATTTAAACAACTAAATATTTTAAATAAAAAATATTTAACATAAATAGATTTTAAATAGTTAAAATAAATAAATTATGTAATAAATTAAAAAAATCTAAAAAGTAGAAAAATAATCATAACATAATATTGAAATTAATAATAATTTAATATTTTTACATACTATTGTAAATAATTAATTTCACTTATATCAAGTAATAATTCAGAAAATAACTCTCAAAAAAATAATATTTATTATTAATAATTTTAAACTCTTAATCTATATTTATTATATAATTATATATACTAAAATTAATATTTATTGTCTTTTTGTGATAAATGTATTTTCAATAAGTATGTATAAATATATTTTGTTAAGTTATTTAATAGAAAACTTTCAATATTTATTGGAGATTAAATTACTATTATTGAAAATTTTAAATTTATTTTATTGTACTTATTGTATTTATTGTGTTTTTGTTATAAGTTATTGATTAATATTTAGTAGAGAATAAACTATCATTTGATATTATACTATTTATTGAGTAAGTTAATAATATATTTTTAGTACTTATTGTATTTTTGTAATTTCTGTAATTATTGTAGTTTTCATCATCAATATATTTTCAATAGTTGTGTATTTTTGCTATAAATTTTCAATAATATGGGAGATTAAACTATTGCTATTTATTAGAGATAAGACTATTAATTTAGCTGAAATTATGAGTGTTCATGAATTGGTTCAGTGCGGTCATAGGCTATTTGGCCAACCAAATTGACCTAGTCAGGTTAGGGAGTTTGTTAGCTGAAACCGACTAACCTTTTGTGAAAACCGACCCATTCAAGTTGTATTGGTTTTGGTTGATTTTTTGGTTTGGTTAGTCTGTTCAAAAGACTTAAACTTAAAAATTTGATTTGATTTTAAAAATTATAGTGCAATTATTAAATAATAAATTTAAAAATTAGATTCATGATATAAAACATTTTAGACTAAGAATATATGAAAAAATTCCCACTTTTTCATATTAAAAATTATATTTAAAATATAAAAATATTAATACTAGAAAATCGACTAACTCGGGTCGAGTTAATTGGGTTGGTTAGTTTCATCAGTTTGACAAATAAAACCTAACTGAAATTAATTATTGTTATTTTTGTATTATAAAAAATTTATTAAAAGTAGTATATAAAATATGAATAATTATTAATTATTTAAAAAGTTAAAAATATAAAACAATTGTATACTCTTATGTGTTTCTATTATGGTCATTTATTAGAACACACTTTTAGGGATGGCAATTTTTCCCATCCCTGATGGGGACCTAACTTCCCCGACCCAATGGGGCTGGGGATGGGGATTGTTTTGGTGGGGCAAGGGTGGGGACGAGGATTAATAGGAATCCCCGATTGAGATCGGGGTTGGGGATGGGGATTGAGGTCCCCGCCCCACCCGAACCTGTGTGTGTGTGTGTGTGTGTGTATTAAATGTTATTTATATTAAATATACTATTATATTATTTATATTATATATATCAAAACATATTTAAAACATTATTTATAATTTAAAATTTTTATTTATTTTAAAAATACTATTATGAAAAAAATTTGGGGATTCGGGTCCCTACGGGGAACCCATCCCCGTCAGGGATCGAGGATAGGAGTTAATTTCAGAATCAAGGTCGGAGCCTTAGGCCTACAATTTCATTAAGGAGTGGTTGCCCATGTCTTATTAAGGGCAAAAATGGTATTTTATTTTTATTTTCTTTTGATTAAATTTATTTAAATGAACATTAGGGTCAACATTGTCATTTTCCACTATCATCTAATGGAAGATTGATTAAATCCATTCTAAATTATAAGTGATGTTTTAGTAAAATGCTAACTATAGGGTAGATTTTAGTAAATCCATAAAACTATAAGGGGTATTTTAGTGTATGACCCTTTTTATTATTTAGCTTTCTCTTAATAAATCTCGTGCATCGCACGGGTCCCCGCTAGTGTTTTGTTACAAGGAGTCTTGCTTCTCACTTCTCATGCGTGTGGATGTTTTTAGTTAAAAGGCAACAATGTCCCTGGATCATTGATATATACACTTCTCACTTTGATAAAATTATACTATTTTTTTTATTATCAAAATTACAATACTATCCTCAACATAGAATAGACCTAAATAACTAAAAGGGATATTTTGGACTTTTTTCTAACATTAGTGTCTAAAATAGGTTTCTGCTTTACTAAAACACCCCTATAGTTTCATGGATTTACTAAAACCTATATTGAAGTTTGTTGTTTAGGATGTGTTTGGTTGCAGTACAATTTTATTTAAACTAGTCCAAATGCATGGGAGTCCAAATGAAAAGAATGCAAATTCTGGTTTGATTTTGTTTAGGGTTTTACTTTATTCTTCTTTAGGTCCAATTTTACTTCACTTATTCTGAAATCAAACAAAATAAGGTAAATTTTGAAATAAAAGTAAATCATAATTTGCACCAAAATCATTTGCACTATCATGATTTTGCATCAATGTAAATAAATTCGCATTGCAACCAAACACTCCTTATAGTTTGCAGTTGATTTACTCAATCGACCTTTCATTAGATGATAATAGAAAATAACAATTTGGACCCTAACATCTATTTGAATAAATTTAATCAAATGAAAATGAAAGTACCATATTTGCCCTTAATAAGACATGAGCATCCACTTTATTTGGTCAATTTTGTTTTCTATATGAAGTGTTAGGGATACTTTTGGAATAAACAATCATGGGCCCATGCCCATGAATATTTTCCACTTAGTCTAGTTGATCATATAACTATTTTCATATGGCAAAACAAACACTTCTTAGTGAAAGACCATTAAGTAAATAGGCTTTAAACTGTAGGGAGTGTTTTAGTAAAATGAAAACTATAGAGTAGGTTTAAGTAAATCCATGAAACTATAGAGGGTGTTCTAGTAAATGGCCTTTAAAGTAATCGTCATTACAACCTATTGGAGGTCAGAATAGGCTAAGGGCAACACTATAATTTCGCTTTGGAGCCGAGGGTGGGCTGAGGAGTCTGAGATCTGCTATGGCTGAGGACTAGTAGGTCAGACCTACGGAGAGAGAGAGAATGTCAGAGGCCTCGGGTGCTAACCCGAGGCGGGGACTTCGACGATCAAGTTAGTACGGGTGCAACACCAGGTGGGCGAGGCCTGAAGCGAGAGCACTCAGACGAGGCCACAAAGGAAATTGGAGAATTCTTAACAGTCTTGGATCTAGATTCTATATCCTTACCTTGAGAGGGTTGCCCCTATATATACTTGAAGCCACCTGGAGGTAGGTGGGCTCGAACAGGTAGGATGTGGTCCGGCCCTAAGGAGCACGGTCATCCGAGGTTGCTACATGTGGCCACACCATTGGCCCTGCATCATGTGCCGACGCTCTACGCGTGCCTCCATTGGGTCCACGCTGAACGCTGCCACCTGCCGCATGTGCACATGCTATTGGTTCGGGCCGTGTGCGCCTAGATCACAACCCACCTACTTCCATATATTGTTACCAAAATAACACCACCTCCTCTTTCCTTCCGTTACACTTACACCCTCAAAAATCCCAATCCACTTCCTATATAGTTACCACATTTGTTACATCCTGTTTATAGGAATTAATTATATATATCAACCTCGACCGCCAATAGACTCTCTCTTTCAATCAGGTAACTTAATAGGTCAGAACTTTTTCCCTTCTTTCCTCTCTCTTTTTCTAACTAGCCAATTTCTAACTTTGGGCCCGTTTGGTGTGTCTTTTCTGGGAAGATCTTTTGTTAACTCTAATAGTTAAAAGACACATTAAGCTTTTGCATGAAAATCTGAGCAGTCCAAAATTAGTTTGGTAGTATCACGTATTTTCATGCATTTTTTCATGTCTTTCCGCACGAGAATAAAACGTGAAAGATGCAAAAAGTTTCATTTAGAGTTTCCTGAAATCAGCCCAAAATGGGCTTCGGAAAGATCTTCTGTTAACTCTAACAGTTAAAAGACACATTAAGCTTTTGCATGAAAATCTGAGCAGTCCAAAGTTAGTTTGGTAGTATCACGTATTTCCATGCATCTTTTCATGTCTTTCCGTGCAAGAATAAAATGTGAAAGATGCAAAAAGCTTCATTTAGAGTTTCCCAAAATCAGCTTCTTGCGTTTTTTCAATGCTCTAACTTTTGGGCTTTGACGGCTAAATCTTTTGCAAACCAAATAGGAATAGATCGAAAATCAATTTACTTGGCTTGTAAACAGCCGAGAGACCACACGGAAAGACGTGCCATACAGGCCCTTTATTTTCAGCGATGTAGGTCTTTCGGGTCACACATTCCATTGGAGATAAGATCAAGCATGAGAGATTATGATGATTTTTGTTTTGCATCCATTTCCTTTTCCTTATTGAATAAGCTTTTGAGACAAAATTTCCCCATTCAAAAGTGATTGAACTTGACAGTTTCACTTTTTCAATATAGAGATGCAAGGTATGGATAAAAATCTTACTATCATTTTTTTTTTTTATCACTTCAAGAGGTTAATGAGAGGTGATGGTGGGGCGGCAAACAAGGAAAAGGAATCCATGGGTGACTGTTTTGATTTGTTCCACCAAAGAGCTAACCAATCATGCAACCCTCATGGAGAATCTGCTTCAACTAGAGGTACATACTAGGATCCCAAACCATATAGCTCTCGTAGCGGGACACATGATGAATTCATGTTGCATTGTTTCATCAACTTCCTAGCAAATACAACATGTTGGCTGGATTAACTGTTCAACTGTGTTTTGCAACCTTACCTCTTAAGTCTTGTTTGTTTTTCAGGAATCTATTTTTCCATTTTAATGCATTTATCTGAATAAGTGTTTTTTAGATACCTATGTTCCTTTTTATTTAATTTATTCGGATAAATATATCTTGTAAAGACATTTTTGACCATTTTTTTTCATTTATCGTTTACTTGGGAAATTCAACTTACCCAAGTCTTAAAAGGGTGGGAAAATCAATTTTACCATAAATCCCACATGTTTTTAAAATAAGAATATAAATAAATTGGTCAATGGAAACCACGTATAATCCCATTCCCTTCAAAATCAAAAAAACGAATGGGGCCTTAAGGGGATGAATCTATTCATGTATCACCATAGGAACATTTGGACACACAACAAACTAGTTTATACGTATTGATATGTGCGTGATGATATCTAAGATGCCCTTATTCAGCCACTAAGAGACAAGATCTGTCCTCCACTTTCCATTTGTTGGTCAATAATGTTAGCCATTTCAATTTCTGAGTCGTCGTCGTTATGTCTCCAAATTGGCTACAATTTAAGGGTGGGTGTGGGTGTATCCACGGGTCGTTGAAAACACGAGTATCCCAACCATCACCTACTAAAATTTTTATCCCTTTTGGCAAGTCAGGTAAACAATTTCAAATAATTGATTTATTTGAGTTACCCTTCGCATTCTAGAAAGAGCTTTGGGCAAGAGAACCTGGGACATTTTTCTCTCTTTCCTCCAAAAACCTCCGTGCCAGTTTCATCAGTAGGCACTTTTTGAACCCTAGGCCACCCATGCTCTTTGCTCTCATAAACCCACAGGTGTTTATAATTCTGTTTGCAGTCAGAATTAAAACCGGAATTGGAATTAGAATAATCCATTCTCATAGTATGTTTAGTTGAGATAAAATGATAATGGGAATTAAAATCAGCAGAATAGGTTTTCATTCCCAAGGAAAGGGCAGGGAATGGCTATTCCTTCAAATGGGGGAATGTCATTCCAACGGGAATGAAAATGAAACACCAATTCTATCCAATCAAACAGTTAGAATTGGAATAGCCCATTCAAATTCCGATTCCAAACCCCTATTCCTATTCCGCGCAAACCAAACGGGCCTGAATATACCCCACCAAAGTCCCATGTAATGCTTGCGATTTTATCCATTATATAGATTGCAAATTTTGATGGTCTACATGGGATAGGCATTGTAGTTTCCAACCCTTTAATTTGTTTGTGACTTTTTTTTTTCTACCAGAAATCACCAATCCTCTACTTTCTTGTACTGCATCAAAAGTGCTTTCAAGATACTTCTCATTCCATCTGTCTACGATGGAGGTTTTGACTAAAGTGTGTATGGACGATTTCTCAAAGATGACCTCTTCAATAGATCTCAATTGTCTTTTTTACTTTGTGTTGCGCCCAAATTAAGATAAGTGTAGATCATCCACGAACATGAGTGGCTTAATTTGAGGTTGTTGGGCTCTCCATCCTGAAGTTGTATATCCAACGTCCTAGATAAAACACTACATAAGATAAAGAGGTACAGGGAAAGGAGCAACCTTGACCAAGTCCCCTCTCCGCCTCCGGTGTGAATCTTGAAGCATAATCAGATTACAGAAATGGGAAGAATAACATCTTTGTTGTAGAGACCAAGTCAAGAAACTCTGTTATATCTTGTCATATGCCTTGGCAAGACCGGGGTTAAGAATGGAACCTCCCTGTTTTCCTTTCATGTGGTAAAGTGCATTCATAACTTCTGAAGCAATGATCACTCTATTGTCAAGAATTTGTTTACTTGGTGTGAATGCACTTTGATACATAGTGATTAATTTATCCATTAGAGGTTTAAGATCATGTTTAAGAGTGTTTATTCAAGTGCTTTTGTTCAAATAAGTATTTATTTGCACTTGATACCCATCTTTTTCAAGTATTTACTTTAAAGAATAAGCAATTATTTCATATTGAGCGTTTGGTGATCTTTTTCTTCAATAAACCTTTGTAATTCTCTGTGTGTGCCCTTTTATCACATGAAGCAGACACAGAAGAGTCATAATCAGAGGTTTCATTGCTTTCACAGGTAATTTGGGGATCAAAGAGGAAGTAATCGTATTTTCAGTGGCATTTTGAATCCTACGATAAAACAGGGCTAATAGCAATTAATAAACACTTTTTTATATTTGACAATCGTCTTTTTTAAGTGCTTATTTCATATGCAGCAAACAACGAAGAGTCGTAATTATAGGTTTTTCGTTGCTTTCTCGGGTAATTTGGGGATCCAAGAGGAAGTAATCGTATTTTGTAGTGGCATTTTCATCCAACTTTCCGTCTGAAGCTTCTACGATAAAATGTGACGATGGCGCCACCCAAGAAAGTTTCCTCCACCCCCGGCCCCGCACCTCCTCTCACTTCTTCCGCCGGGAAGTAATAATGCGTCAGGAACCCATCAAATGACGAATCATCATAAACGTGTTTGTTTTCCGACAAGAGCGTCAACGGTTCTATCCTCTCGCATCTCCCTTCCCCACCCGCCATCGACATTGAACCCACCATCGTAGTCTTCGTGGCTACCATCATCCTCCCGGGCCGTACCTCCTCCGGTGCTATTAGAACCTAGTGGACATACCTAGCTACCGTAGCCTGAATCTGTGATGGGGTGAGGTCTCTGACCGAGGAAATATCCAGAGGTGTAGTTTTACAACGAGTATTTCAGTGGCATTTTCAACGGGCTATAGCTTCTTGAAATTTTCCTTCCTCAAACCACAACGTAAGATTTACGCAACAGAAATGTATAAGAAGGTAAGGAAATTTTGGTTTATCTTTCAATAAGAGCCTCACCTCTTGAACTTGGAATATCCAATTTCAGGTTTATTTTGCGGGAGGTGGTTGGAACTAAGTTTGACCATAAGTAGCTGGGTCCATCTGTCTTGAGTAAACAGTGTTTTAGTAAATTTGATGATCTTGGTCGTTGTTTACAGTGCAACTTGTCAATGGGATCTCTTGAAGCTATTAGCTTATGTTATTCAATTACTCGGAGGCTGAGGCTGTATACCAGTAAAGAAAAAAAAAATACTCGGATTTGATCTGGGTTGGTTTTGTTTTTCGGTTTCTCCCTACAAGATGGAGAATGTTTTGATTTTCTCTCTGTCCGTGGGTTGTTATTTGTTATTTCTTTCATTTGTCTTGTTGATGTTGAGTATAATTGAACCTGCTTTAGAAGCATTGAAAATGGGATTAAAATGCTTAGAGTTTTCATCCCCCCCCTCCCTGTTTATTTGTTTTTCCAATGATTTCTCTTGTTCATCATTGGTGTTATTCATTCTCACAAACTGAGGTGTTTCATACTCCAGTTACCATGACATTTACATGAATGTAATTCCCATTGGCTCTATACTTGAAATCTAGGTATTTCTTCCTCCCCTACGTTTCGTATGTTTGAACTGATAATAAATGAATACTGTGGTTTAGTTCTTTTGCCAAAACTTTGGACACAAATTTGCTTTGTGAAGCATGTGATATAACATACTGCGAGATGCATAGAAACTGAGGGGAGATGCTCCAAATAGATATGGTTCAAGAGGCAGCTTACACTAAGAAGTAAGAATATGTCGTGTTGCTTTGTAATGCAAAACTCAGGTTCTGCAGCCTTTCCTTCTTCTTTCTGTCATTTCACCCCCTCCATATGCTCCCTCGAATTTTAAGAAAAGACTCAAGCACCTTATTTCTCTCTCCAACTCATAAGAATATGTCGTGTTGCTTTGTAATGCAAAACTCAGGTTCTGCAGCCTTTCCTTCTTCTTTCTGTCATTTCCCCCCCTCCATATGCTCCCTCGAATTTTAAGAAAAGACTCAAGCACCTTATTTCTCTCTCCAACTCATAAGAGTTCTGTAGTTTAGTGTAATCCTCCAAGTTTCAAGCCAGTTTCAACTTGATAACCTCCATAAGAGAACTGCAATTTGCAAACCAACTGTAATTGAATTTCTAGATTGATTGTACATGGATATATCATATAAAATTTTTATACGATGATGATTCACAAAATAAGTATTAAAAATTTTCTTAAGAGTTTAGAATTGTTTTATGGATACTCCAATCTACTGCTTTAAAATTGGCTATTTGATCTGGAGCTCATCCTTATCAGCTCTTCTCTCAGGGTGTTTTTCTTGTACTCAAAATCTCCATGTGTGCAAATGCAATGCTAAATTGCTAATTACATCCAATTCCTCTGTGAGTGTGGTGATCCCCTGCCAAATCAATAATGAATACTGGTACTTGGGAGAAGCTCCAATTGCCTCCAGTTTTTGTTGGAACATGTAGCTGTACCTTTGGGCCTTAGACTGTATTTTCCATGCTGCTCTACCTAACTTTTCTATTGCAGCTTCTTTCTCCTACTCTATGCAAACTTAGAGCTGGTCTAAGTTGGATTAGAACAGAACTGAAACTCACAAATATTGGAGTACTCTTTATTGCTTGTCACCTAACTGTATTTTCCATGCTGCTCTACCTAACTTTTCTATTGAAGCACTCTTTAAACAGATGGAAGAAAATCTAAAAGATGATGATCTATGTGTGGATGACAATTATGAAGAGATAAGTGAGGAAGACCTTGCAAGACTCGAACTTGAGTTGTAAGAGGCACTTGGGGATGATGATGAGTTTTCAGGAATTCTTAACTCAATTGAAGATAGTACAGAAAATGATGTTGAGGGGGAAGAAGGAGAAGAAGAGGAATCATTAAAGCGTAAAAATTGCCACTTAGACGGTTGGCTTATGCTTTAAAGGCTGGTTACTTGGGTAAGTTTGCTTTTATATTGATCTATGTACTAGTCAAGAATAATGTGTTTTGGTGTTCAGCGTTCAAAATTATACACATTGGTGCCAACTGTAGCTGTGTCAGAGAACTGATGACCTGGGACCTCCATACAGTTGCATGAAAAACACAAAGACTCTGTCAACCAGATAGGTGTTCTCCTTTCGACATGGCTGCATAGTGTATCTTTGAAAGTTAATACAATTACACTGACCCCATATAGTTGGGACAAAGTGTAGATGAATTGAGTTGGCTACCCACACCTCTAAGATATCTGAAGCCAATGGTTAAAGAAATCAGATGATATGGACCATTCAATCTATAAGACAGAATCACACGGACACACATTCACACATGCTTTTCTGCATGTATTTCTGTAACACAAATACACTGATATATAAGAAAAAAGGGTTTCCTAATTGAGTCAAGTAGGGAGCTTCCCTACATTTCCATAAACACAAACGCATAGGAAAAAAAGGTTTTTTAATTGGGTTGAGTAGGGAGGAGCTTGCCTATACTTCCTACTCCTTTTTAGTCATGTGGAAAAATCCTATGGCCAATCCATACTGTTCATCAAATAGGGGTCTCTCTAGATTGGCAATGTGTTGAATCCTAGAGTCTACTCTATCCCTATTCCAACCTTGAATTGGAGTTTTGTTTGATAAATAATGGACTTTTAATTTTTTCAATTATTTTTATTTAAAAGTTTCCTACAAAAGAGTCCTTATCTAGAACAATGTTTTAAAAGCTGTGGGATGCATACGCCTAGAGGCGCACCTCCAGGCGAGGCCCCCAAAATGCCCTAAGGTGCAGGCCTGAGGCGCTGACACTTCTGAGGTGTACGCCTCATATGCTCTTTTCATGAGGCGTGCTAGAGGCATATGCCTCATGCACTCATAAAAAAAGACAAAAGAAAGAAAAAAGAAAAAAAGGGAAAGGGAAAGGGAAAGGGAAGGGAAAGAAAAAGAAAGAAAAGGGAAGAAAAAAAAAAGAAAAGGGAAGGGAAGAATAGGTAAGTGGAAATTTCAACCAGTGATATTCATCTTCATTCTTTTTAGTATAAAAGATTTTTATTAAAAATAAAGAAAAATGAGATCCCCCTTCCTCTTCTTCTTCCTCCTCCTCCTCCCCCTCATAAGGAGGCTTACGCCTCTTATGTTCTAAACTATACGCCTCACGCCTCTAGGTAGTGGAACGCCTCGCATCACGCCTCCGCATTCTAAAACATTGATCTAGAACACATGATGCTGTTTTTTGCATTGAAATATTTTGCATGAATTAAGGTTCAAAATATCGATACGCCCGATACGCCGGTATGGGCGTATCAGGCGAATTGATACCCTTTTTTATATTTTTTTTTTTCTGCAACCGGTTCAGGGGGGCCGGTTTAGGTCTCCTCCATCCCCTGGACCAGTCAGACCCCCGATACACCCACTGTAGGGGCATATCAGAGGGGTGCCGGAACGATGTGTATCAGCCGATACGTGTCGATACTTTGAACCTTGGCATGAATTTGGGATGATGAGAGGAATTCAGGGATTCCTTTTAAGTTCTAACTAACTTCCCATATTTTAGAGTTTCTGGATAATTTAGATTCACTAAACAACCTAGAATAGCTGAACAACTTGGCTTCCAACATTTGGAGGTGGAAGGGAATTCTAAGGTAGTAATATCCTGGATGAGCAATAACAGTTAAGGTGTTTGGTCATACAGTCAAACTTTAAGGGAGATTGGCAGTGGCAGCCTAGCTAAGGAATTGGGAGCAACTTTTAGGTAGGTTAAGAGATCTGCCAATGGAATGGCTGATGCATTGGCTAAGCAGGGTGTTCAAAGGGAACAGTTGTTTTGGGCAAAATTGTAATGTAATCTGGGGGGTCTCTAATGGGTGGGGGAATGATTCCCCTATACTATAATGTATTGCTTGTAAATGTAACATAAATTGAAGTTAATAAATTTCTGTTATTGATACCCAATATATCCTCCCATAGTTGCTTTAGCCATTGCTCAGCTTTCAAGACAATAGCCATCTTATATTATATATGACAAATGGATAAGTTTTTCTTGCCTTTGTTATTTATAGGAAATTCAAGGAAATTAAGGGCTGCTATTTAGGGGGGGGGAGTGCAATAAATGGTGGGATGTGAAGCTGAGGTCAACAAGGATAATATAGACAAAGCTAATCAGTAAAAAATACAATATGGAAAGAGCTATTCTAGAAGTTAACCAAATGGATAACTATGTTATCCAGACAAGTCATGGATATGCAACTTACACTGAAAATTGAAATATCCTACAACAGATACACAAGCTGGTATTCCGGTTTGAGGTGTCTGAATAGCACCACTATAGGTTAATCTTCCATGCGGTGCAATATCCATGTTGCAGAAGGATTAGGAACTGTTCAATAGGATATCATGCATGACTGAAACAATCATCAGGTAGTGTTTTACTGACTTCATGCATCTTACATGTTGAAGAAGCTAGCAAGTGTACAGCAGGCTTGTTACATCTTGGGCTAGGGGCAACTTGCATTTCTTTTTGTAGTTATCTGATAATTTGGGGAAATATGTTTCTGAAGCTTTGATTTATAAGGATTAGGGTAGAAGATTAATAGTTCACAATTTACTGCCTTTAGTCAAAAACAAGAAAAATTTTCTCCCACCCTAGTCTCAATGCTGTTGACACTTCTCGTGGCTTGTGTGGACAGCAGCCTGAAACTACTGACCATCTGTGTTTATATTGTCCAGTTTCTGCTGAGGTGTGGTCTCGCTTTTTTACTGCTGTGGGTATCTCCTGGGCTATGCCGAAGTCTGTTAAAGAGCTCTTATGTTGTTGGAAGATTAGGGGTCTGAAGGAAAAAGGAAAGTTGGTGTGGAAGACGATCCCAGCAGCTGTACTCTGGTCCATTTGGACTGAAAGGAATAACAGAATATTCTGTAACAAAAAGTAAAGTCCAGATGAAATTGTGCAGTATGCAGTCAGTAAATTGGTTTCTTGGGTTGCTGTTAATCTAGTATTTAACCATGTAAATGTATTCCAGCAACTCAGGACTCAATCCTTTGGTGTCTGTAGCTCTTGTTGTTTTCTGGCCAGTCCCTTTGTGGACTGACTATGTCTGTAGCTTCTTTCAATATTCAATAAAATTACTTTACCTTTTTAAAAAAAAGGTAATAATTCATAAATCACTTGTCCTTTGTTATGTGGACAAACTCGTAGTTTTGTCATCCAGTTTTCCTCGCTATGATTTTCTAGTTTCTAAAAGTCCATTCTTCTTTTTTATTGCAGATAAAAAATCTTGCAGCCGAGATTTGTCTTGATAGGGTTGTGGTCCTTGAATTGTTTCATTATCCCCCTCCAAATTTTCTATTGATGTCTTCTGCTTTGTCAGATAAGGTTGTACCAGCAACTTCAGTGCCAGAAACCAATCCCATGGATCCTTCTGAAGGAACAAGAATTGATGCTGCAGAACCTGAGCCCAAGGCAAAATTGCCAGTCCCATATCATGCAAAGCAGATGGTCTATGCATATGAGGCTGAAGAAAGTGCAAACTGAAACTCATGAAAGAGTTTATAGTGGGACAAAGCGTTTCACAGTAATTTTTTTTTTCAGTTTCATATGCAATGTGCATTAGACAAATTCTGTTCAGTACAGGAGTATGCAACCAGAATGGTATTATTCTTATGAGATAATTACTTATTTAGATGAATCTTTAGCTTTTCCAAGCTATTTGCTTACAAACCATTAAAACTCAGTACTTATTTGGGAACAGATATCA
This sequence comes from Nelumbo nucifera, assembly GCF_055504915.1. Classification (NCBI taxonomy): domain Eukaryota; kingdom Viridiplantae; phylum Streptophyta; class Magnoliopsida; order Proteales; family Nelumbonaceae; genus Nelumbo; species Nelumbo nucifera. The sequence continues at coordinate 25,832,895 of NC_142650.1, forward strand.
TTTTTTTTTTTCAAATGTGATTATACCATTCCAATTGAGGGGGGTGTTTTCAAATTAGACTCTGAGATTGCATACTTTTCTTTCCCTTATTACTAAGTAATTTTTTCCCAAGAGGCCATTAGATGGGGGAAAGTTATGAGAGAAGATTATGGCTGTTCTCAGATAAGCTAAACAAGAATTTCTTCTGGGCTCCTGCACATCAAATCCAAGATGGATGCTAGGGACTTAAATACCATTGCAGATGGATTAGTGAGATTGAGGGTCAATAGGGGGAGACCTCATGCATAGTGTTCTTTTTGTAAGTTTTGATGGTTTTTTTTATTTGCTTTTTTCTAATCATGTATATCCTCCTTTTCTTTTGTTTATATTTAATGAATATTTTCAATTGTCACTGACTCACTGTTAAAGAAGTATTTTTTTAATAGATATTATGGAACAAATGCACACTTTCTTACCCATCTATCTGTACACATGCACATATATACTGTGTTTTGATTGGTCATGGATATGATTGCTTCTACTCTTCTAACAGTTGCTGTTAGACTAAGTTTTATACTGAATTCTTAGTTGAATATTTAATAAGGTAAATTACAAAGACCCCCCTGTACTTTAATTTTCAACAAAGCCCCCCCTGAACTTTTATGTTGCAACAAATACCCCGTCAGCCATTAAGTCAGATGATGGAAAGCATTAAATTACCAAAATACCCCACTAAACTTTCTCTATTTTCTTTTTCTTGCCCATTTTCTCTTAAAACCTAACTGACCCAAAAATACCTTCATTGCTTCTCACAGGGAAATGCTTCTGTCATCTCACCAGTGACCGTCGCCGGAATGGAACTCCATTGCATTCTAAGTTCTTGAATTCTATGATGGGTGTTCCATCTACAGAAAAGATGATGTGTTGGGGGTTCCAAAAGATGGAATCAAGTGTGGAAGTCTGCTGTAGGATCGAACAAGAGATAGAATTGTTGTTCCCTGTTTCTCTTTAATTTAATGAATAAATTTTTGTGTTGATGATCAAAAAATTATATGGGTCACCGCTCAGGTTGCCAAGGAATTTGGAGTCAATCTCGTCATGGGTTTGCTCTTGAGATGATAAGTAGTAAACTGTGACTGTTCTGGCTAAGTTTCAAGGGGCGTGCTTGAGCTGCATGTCTATCTTACCAAAGAGGTACTCGTTCTTGGATTGGAAGCCAGAGCCAGAGGCCTTGTCAAGGGACAGAGTCAGAAGCTCCCCATTGTTGAGTATCTTTGTTCAACAACCGCCCCATGTGATGTTGAAATCTTGGTCAAAATTACTAGCAGGAGAGCAATAGCCAAAGAGCTCAAAACCAGAGAAGACAATGCCTGCTTCTCTTCCATGGTAGAGGTTCCTGATCACATGGAGGTTGAGAATGAAAAGCCAAAGCACAGTGTGAGAAAGGCACCAAGCTCTATGCCTCCTGAGGTTTCAGATCAATGCATGAGTAAATCTTCTGAGAAAACAAAGAAAGATACAATGGTTCCAGAGTCCAAAAAGCTGGATGTAGAAACAAGCCCGAAACCATTGACACCAGATGCACCAACATCTGTACTAAACAATGATCATCCTGTGGTTGAGTTAGAACTTTTACAGAGCAACAGGAAAGATGAGAATGTTCATCTGACAAATGAGCACTTAATCTCTAAAGAGGAACCAGCTAGCAATAAGAACCGGGAAACTAGCAGGAGAGCCTCTTTCCTAGCAAAGCAGGATTACCCAGAGAATGGCTTAAAGAATAGCAACAACTGAATCTGCCAAGGCAAAGGTCAGGGCACAAGGTTCCCCAAGGTTTGGTCATAATGGGGCTGAGAAGAATGGGTTCACCAAGTGGCATTCTCTACCATCCTCCACTAATGGCAAACTGAGTTCAGTGTCACCTCGGACACGGGCTGGTTCAAGCAAGTGGAAAAGGGGGAGTTAGAAGTGACAGATCACTATTATCTTCTAGAGATGGTAATGGTAAGCATCGTTTAACCTAATGGAAATTGTCTTTGTCATGAACTTGGTTTCTTTCTGGATTGTGCTTCTAATCAGTGTATTAGAAAGCATTGAAGGTGAATGCCTGGAGGTGCCCAAGCGTGCACTTGGAAGATGCCCGGAGGCATACTGTGTAGAGATGCAGAAACACGAGGCATACATCTCTAGTACAAAGGTGCATGGAAAGGCGTAATCCCTCCATTACGTTTTATGATGATTTTATAAATTAATGAAAAGCGTAAAATAAATTAGAAAAGGGTAGTTTGGGTATTTAGAAAATTTTAAACAACCAGATAATAATCTTTTTCGTAGTTAACTGAAGGAACGTTAACGGAGGGGAGTGTTTGTCTAATGGCTAAAGTTCAGGGGGGCTTTTGTCACAAATTCAAGTACTGGGGATCTTTGTCACTGACCCCATAGTACAGGGGGAGCCTTTGTAATTTACCCTATTTAATATTGTGCTCTTTGCATGGATGATATTCTAAATCCTTCAAGTTTTTTGTCCAAACATTTCTAATATTTTGTTCAATTGTTAGTTTTAATGTTAAAATAATCACTCTACTATTAGGGATGACAATTTTTCCCATAAAACCAGGGCCCCACCCTGCCCCTAACCTTAAATGGGGACAAGATGGGGATGGGGAAAATATTTTTGCCCCAAACCAGGGACAAAGTAGGGACGGGTTTTATATATAATTCTCCGAACTCAATGGTAAATTAGTAAAATAGCTCTAGATTTAAGATTGATTTTTAAAATTTCTCTAAAATTTTCCTAAATTCTTAAAATCTTAGGATCCTATAATTCTATTTCTAAAGTATCCCCAAAGTGTCGTAAATCAATTCTTAAAATATTCCCAAATTCCCATAATTCTATTAGCAAAGTATCCACAAATTAGATAATTTTTAGGTAGTTGCCTCAGAGTGGGGAAAATCCAGAAATTTCTTGGAGAGTGAGTGTCTCACATTGCCACTAGGAATGGGGCAGGACGGGGAGGGGGTGCCCCGCCCGGTGGCCATTTCTAACTAGTAACTACTATGGTGGATTTTTTAGGCAGAAAAATTCTAGTAACTTAAGTATGAGCTATTATTACTTTGACCAATCTATTTGTTAAAATGGTATGTCTACTGAGAAGATCGTTATGTTTGGAAATATAAACCCAACCTTTTGGATAGAATTTTCGAGGTTTGTTCTGGGCCTTATTCACTTGTTCTGTGTGGTCAATCCCTTCCATATATTTGTACTTTCATACCAAACCGACTTATCACTAACTTACCTACCTACTGTAAAAGATACAGTTAAACATCTACTTTTAGGATGTGATATATCACATATTTGCATTCATGCATCTTCACATTCATGTATGAGCACAATTTAACATTTCTTCTGTTAAAGTAGTTATTGTTTGTAAATGTATATTTGCAGAATGCCATGATCATCAGCATGGTGCATGTCACCAACCTGCCACGCAAGAGAGTGGTGAAATGGTTTGAACTTTGAAAATAGACATGCAGAAGATGGGGTTCCTGGTCACCACCTGCCGTTCCAGCTGTTCACTCCTGAGACGGTCTTTACTAGTTAACTAAAATACTGTAAAATCTGTTCTAATGTGCTTTTTGGTACATTACTTTTGTGAGTATGGTGTACCTTTTGCTGGTGTTCCCATTGCTTGGTAAAATGGTTAAGTACTGGGATAACAAGCATGAGAACATGGAATCTGAGTCCGAGGAGGAGTCATTTCATGCAAGAAAATGCGAAGGTTAGGTTAGTATACATCAGTCAACTCCTCTCAAGACCACTAACATTTGGTAATGGCCTTTTTTTTTAAGATATTACCAAGTTGGAGCTCAAAATTCTTAGGCCATCTTGTCTAATTCCATGATAATGATTCTGATTTGGACACTTCACGTTAGATATTGGGTGCTAGGATACTGGTCTAAATAAAAGAAACTCCATTAGAAAACTTATGATCCACCCTTGCCCTCTGAATATTATAAGCAAATTGAACAAGTTAATAATCTAAATACCTAGAATATGCCAAAGAATAAGTTAAGAAACAGCAACCAATGCGATACTGAAGTCAACCAAGCTATTTGTTCAAGAAGAGGGTTTCATTTCCTTTTTTTTTTTTTCATTTTGATGACCGTCACATACTGGACCAGTGGACTTTGTTCTATTGTTCCAATAAGAGCCTTAATATCTCTTCTTATTTGGCATTGTATCTAACTAATTAATAATGAGTAGTTGTAGGAAAGACCATTCCAATTTCCAAGGGATGACAACTGTTTGTTAATGCAGGTGTTATGAAATGAAGGTATGGAAGGGAGAATGGACCCGTCCACAGATGACAGACCATAGAGTTTGGCTTCAGATAATTATCTCGTTATCTGGATCACTATTTCTTCTGTGATGACCCATACCCATTTTTCAGTTTTCTATGATGTTCTGGCATTATTTCTGTAATATCTAATAAATCTGGAAATTTAATGAAATAGCAGAAAATGAGAGAGTAGAAATGGAACTACAAATTAATAGTGGCAATGGATGATGTCTGAGACTTCAAACACTGGGCCAAAAGTGAATAAACACAATCATGTATCTTGGTACGCCGGTTTTGGAGCATTGAAAGCGTGGAGAGTTTCAAAGCTATGACTTTGATTTATTATCAAATTTTATGAATTAGATGGGCATTCCCATGCTTGGGTGGAAACCGTACAGTAGTTGCAACTTTGTATGGGAGAACCAAGAAAGGATCGTTTGAAAGTGAATTTGCTTGAAATTTTTTCTTCTGGGTTTCTCAGTTAATCAACCAAGTTTACTCAGAAATTCTAGTAAATTTCAAGCTTTTTAGTTTATCACAGCTAGCGTAACCAGTCAGGACTGAGGAGACATGGGGTAACAAACTAAACTAGTACAAGACAAGAGAGATTAGTAAAACAACAAAATATAATAATATTTGTCTCGAAATTGACTTTTGAACATGCTTCCTACCTTCCTCATATATGCTTCTCATTTTTCTTTTCTATACTTTCTTCTTTAATTATAACCATATAATGCCATGATGCCGTCTTATAATATAACCTCTCGCTTTATTCATCCTTTCTCTCTCTCTCTCTCTCTCTCCCCACCTCTATATATATTATGTACAGCCAAGTCTAAACGATAAGCATGTGGATTTAAGATTCAAATTTTCATCAGAGAAGGAGAGAGAGAGAGAGAAGAGTATGGCTGGTCTGCAGAGGTCTACAATTTCTTTCAGAAGGCAAGGTTCATCAGGCCTGGTATGGGAGGACAGGTTCTTGTCAGGGGACTTGAATCAAATGAAGCAAAAGGAAGAGGAAGCAGGCGTAGAAACAAGAGAGCTGACTAGAAGCAAGAGCGTCGGATCAACCGCGACGATGGAACGTAGCAGGTCCAACGGAGGACGGGGTTACCGGACTGGAAAGGTGTCTCCGGCCATCGACCCACCTTCCCCCAAGGTGTCTGCCTGCGGTTTCTGTTGCGCTTTCAAAAAACCAGCGAATACCCGTCGACCCAAATCGAGTAAGCGCAAGTCCTAGTGTTCCATACCTCCATCCGTGTTTTCAAGGCTCAGGCTGGATGGGCTTAACATATCTTCCCTCTTTTATCTTCTTGTCAAGCTATGCCGGATGATCCATAGATAAACTTTTAGTTTAGTTAATCCATCTCCATCAAAGGAGATGCAGGAGAGTTTATACAAATTTACATACATATATGAATTTCCTTCCAAATTCTTGCTCTCTTACAGATTGTTTGCATGCAACTCTTGTTCATATTGATGTTTTGTTATGGGTTCCTCAGAATTATTTCATGTATAAAGAAAAACCTCAATTCTGCCTCTGTTTCAGACCTCTCTCTCTCTCTCTCTCCTGTGGGTTTGACTATATTAGTGCCACCGGCGCATATTAGCTTCTGGGATATAAGAACTTTTTAGATAATGTGAATGAGAGAGTTGATATTTGATAACAAACATCATAATTTATGAATAAAGCTTATAAATTGGAAACAATAAACAAGTGGCTTGCATTTGTCACAGTGACGATTTGATGTTGTCAACCCCTTTTGTCTTCATCCAAATTCTTCCTTTTCATAATTATATTTCCTTCACATTAAGGGTCCCACAAATAGCTGCCACCCATCAAGCATCTCTTGCCGTTTATGTAGCCCACCAACTCATCAAACCCAGTTGCCCTTTTGGTTGGTTATCTAATCTAGAAGTTGGAAGAATCTTAACCATCCGATCATGGGAAAACTTTTGGATTAGTCAATATGTGGGCCATGCAGAAGATGATCACTGATCTCAATGGTTCAGGTCTGTAGTTTAGTAGGGTCTATGGTTTCATTTCTTGTTTGAACCAAATCTGTGGTCTTAAGCTCTCATGAGGTTCCGTCTAACTTTGGTTTATGCATTTGATTAGTTAATGGTCTATAATTTGATTAAGTGATTGATTTAAATATTCAGGCTGAGAAGATGGACCCTTCAAACAACCTATCATACTCATGAAAAGGCAAGATGCCAGGAGGAAGCCGACTTGTGCATCGAACTGGGGACCCTGGTTGTTGGGCCGTCCGTGGATCGGGTCAACTTGGCACCCAAATTGACTGCAATTCTGAATTCTCTCATTCTCTGTAAATTCATTTTGTTTATGTCTTGCGGGTTTGGGATCGGACCCGGGCTGACCCAGAAGAACACCTATGGTCCACTTGGGCTACTTTAGAGGGCTGCAACAGCTCATTGTGCTAAAAAAGGGGCCCATTCAAACCTAACAAGCCTACCCCATTCAACCTGACTTTACTAGTTTCACATTAAGTGTGGGTTGACCCGTTTAAATCCGAGTGTATGGTATGGAGTGTGGAAAGCTTGGTTGAGTGCCCGTTCGAGAGGGCTTTCACGCGGCGGCTTTTGGATTTTGCGATGCTGGGCCCATCCAGACAGCCTGTGGCGAAAACCTAAAGTCAAATTAGCTGTTTTTCAGCCAAAAATGGCTTTCTCTTTCTCTTGAAGGTGAATTCTTCAAAGCAACTCAACCAAAGATTCAACCTTCCCAAACGACGGGCTCTGGTTGCCCCTTGACTTGCTTCAGTCCAAGCAATAATTAGACGATAGCAAGTAGAGGTAAGTATGTGTCAATTCAGTTTGGAATCAAAATTAAGATTGGTTTTAAACTCTATCCATAGAATTTGTTCTTTCTTTACCCACCCCCCCCAAAAAAAAATCAACATGTTATTTAAAAACTTGATTATCAATAATATATTGTTCAAAACTTATTATAAATTAAAATTTGTAAATATTATCTTTTACATATTATATACATTGAAATATTAAATTAAAGAAAAATGATCAAATCAGTTAACTGATTCAATGGTTAAGTGAGACCAAGGTCTTTGTAATCATAAGTGTTTGGGTTTATATCTTTATGCCCTCAAAGTATTTTAAGATTTATTTAAAAGCAAATTTGGTCTCAATGCCGGTTTTTTGGGTCCGTTTGGTAGGGTACCCCTAGGCCCTAGAACCAGCCCAAGTGGGGGTTGGTTCCAATAATTAGACCCATACTCAACAACATTTGCTCACCCCTAATAGCAAGTTCTAAAGAAAACCATTGTGTTTGGATCATTTTGGAATTATTTATCAAATTCTCACCCTAATCCCATAGCAATATCTATTTATGGCTTGAAACTCTCTCCATCCAAACAATGGATATGGCATTAAATAGAACAGAATGGTGGAACAAGATTCATGCAGCTGACTCCACAAGGTTACGAAGTTAGATGATGATGCACTTCTGGGGAATGATATCTGAAGTCATTATCACCCCGGATTGTTGATGACCTATCAGTGGCATCCTTTGCTAGATGCCCGATAGTAGGGGTGTCAATTGGCTGGTTTTGGATCGGATCCAATCCGATCCAAATCTTATCAAATCAGATTTGGACGGTCCATATAATTATTGGATTGGGTCAATCCAAAATAAATTGTTGCATATTCTTATTGGTCTGAATTGGACCTAAACCAAATTTCCAATAATCCGATCATGAGGCCAAACCCTTGTCCAATTTGAAACCGATCAAAATTGAAGGCGGCATAAAAATCACTTTTATGAAAACACTTTTATAAAAGTAATTTTATGAAAAGTACTTTTACAAAAGTACTTTCATAAAAGTGTAAAAGCACTTTTATAGAAGCAGTTTTATAAAAGCACTTTAATAAAAGTACTTTTACAAAAGCACTTTTGTGAAATAACTTTTAGAAAATCATTTGTACAAAAGCACTTTTATGATAGTACTTTTATAAAAGCACTTTTATGGAAGTATTTTTATAAAACTACTTTTACGAAAGCACTTTTGTGAAAGAACTTTTATAAAAGCATTTTTACAAAAGCACTTTTATGACAGTACTTTTATAAAAGCACTTTTACAAAGTACTTTTATGAAAGAACTTTTACGAAAGTACTTTTATAAAAGCACTTAAACAAAAGTACTTTATAGAAGTACTTTTACGAAAGCATTTTGACAAAAGCACTTATACGGAAGTACTTTTATAAAAGTACTTCCATAAGCACTTCTATGGAAGTACTTTTATAAAGCACTTTTATAAAAGTACTTTTACAAAAGTGCTTTTTCAATGCCAAAAGGGTATATTTTTGTAATTTTCATATTTCTTTATTTTAATATATTTTTGTAATTTTTACATGTTCTGTTTTTTATATATAATTTTTGATATTTCATTCGGTTTGGATTGGATCCAATCTAATCCATTTACATTTTAATGGTTTGGATTGGATTTGGATGAATTGGGTTCAGTCCATTTGTAAGTGGACTCACATTGGACTGGATCGGGTTGGTCCAAATCCAATTCAATTGGCACCTCTACTTGATAGGAATTCACCTTCAAATGTGTAAATACAAATTCCCATAAAATATAGTATGTGGTCTGTATTTACATGCTCGAAAGTGAATTTCTATTGGGTCCCGTTACATTAGGAGAGACCATTCTACTCATTTTGGGATTTTTATTATATGTAAAGGAGCTTTTTTTTTTTGGAAAGATGCTTGCATCCCTCGTGGAAGAAACCTAATTCATTTAGTGCAAGTCCCATTCAAAAAGCCTTTATAGCCTTGCATTGGGAATATCTCCCCATGAAATAAAGCACATAAGTATGAAGATATTCTCAATGTAAGGCTGTAAATAAGGTTGTTTGAATAGTGCTAGGATGGATCTTGCACTTATTGAAGCCAATCTTGGAAAAGAGTAGAATTGAAGAGCATTGGGATCTGTAACAAAGATAGACATGTATAATAATGTAATCAATAAAAAATGAACACACTAGCATTCCATATACATAGAACCCACATGTGGTGGGGTCTATGTCAGTTCCATGTGATGGTGTGTGATTTGGTGCTCTCTACTGGTAGACAACTTAGACACCAGACTAAGTAGGTCGCTTGGTCAAGTTGCAAGAAAGTGATGATCACAATGTCCAGGTTGCTTTACCCGAGGTGGGCACTCTGATGTTTAAATCAATAAAGAGCTTTGAGAGAGCTAAAAGCAAGAGAACTAGTGAAATGTGAGAGTTAAATCGTGCGTACTTTTTCTGTGAATGGGGATGCCTTTATATAGGTTAGTTGTCACAAGGCTCACGAAGCGCGTCCGAGATCTCTGACCCATCTGGTTCGGAGGTGGTTTCACGCCCAGAGATGGACTCCACGTAAGTGGGTGGTGTCTATCTAGTCGTGTCCAAAGTGGGCAGGGTGATAACTGGCTCTTCCGATGTGGTGTCGTGATCCTGAGGAAGTCAGAGATGATAATCCACTGAACAAGGAGGTCGCCCGACACGTCAGGCAGGTCGCTATCTGAACTCGGGTCAGGTCGGTGGAAGCAGGTCACCTCTTATGCCAACGTGATGTCTTACCGAGTTGTTTGCAATTCGGTCCGTCGAGGTCATCAGGGTAGGTGTGAGGTGTCTGAGACGCACCCGAGATTTGCTTACATGGTGCTGAGATGTCATCTGACTGTTTTGAAATATCATGTGTCATCACATCACTGGAGAGCCAAATCACCCCTCATCACAATTCATCATGCATATAAAATGTAGCCCATTGTACATGATTTCAATTGAAGAAAGCATGAAAGAAAGAACATAGATAACTGCATTTAAGGGGAAAAAACTGGGTTAATGGTATTTGGGTTGGGGTATTGGGGAGCGGGCAGTAAGATGGGTGGCAATGAGATTGGAGAGTTCTGATAAAACGTGTTCTATAAACCACAAGAGAGCTTTAAGAAACTATCTGTTTATGGAATGAAGAAGAGATTACGTTGTCTAATGTTACCTCCAAAGATTTGCACAATCTTTCTTTTACAAGTTGGCCTCACGATGTTATCAAAATGACAAGATCCCTTGGGAGCTGGGAAAACTAAGATTTACTTGCAAAAATGATCGAGTCCATGTTATCTTTATTATTTACTATATAATGCTGATAATTGCCATGTCAAATCTCTTTCTCTTTCTCTCTCTCTGCTTTTAATCCATTTCAAGACAGCCATCACTCAAGTGTATTTCTATTTGCAGTTATTTTTGTAGGTAATTAGATTACACAATGGATGATATATAAGTAGAATAATAATTTTGGATTTTTCATTTAGCATTTGACAAAGTGTCACTAATAGTGGGATTTGGGTTGGGTTCGGGTTGATTTGATTTCTCTACTTCCTTTTGTCAAATGAAATTATTTCTTAGATTTTAAGGGTTCATATTAATTCAATATTAATATTATTATGTGTAAAAGAATATAATTATCATGTTTTAGAAAAAAAAAAGCTTTTAATTTAAAAATTCTTGACATATAGTATACAAGCATACATAAATACTCACAGAAAAAAATATATAAATATATGGATATATACATGCATCAATGGTGAATATGCATATATAAAAATACTTTCATGCATAAATACATATTTATATAAAATTATAAGTTGTATTTGAGTCGAGGCAGGTTGGTCAATGCCTAAATCCTAATCCATCCCAAAGTTAAGACTAACTCTAACCTGAACTTCAACCCATCCCTAGTTTTCTGGGCTGGGTTGCCCAAATTGCAGCCTAGTAGTGATACTTCTCTGTTGGAGGAAAACTAAGAAAGTATCTGCAAGAAAAAAAACTAAGAAAATGGAACAAGAGAAACCCATGTTCACGCCTCCTAGAAGCTACATTTGGATCAAGCAATTTCAGCATTATTTAATATTTTATAATTAGGAAAGAAAAGAAAAACCAACCTAAAAACAAACAGAAAAGTAGAAAAGTGTAGAGTAAACCATTAAAATAGGTTAAGGCCCGGATGCTCCATCTTCTTCTAAATTAGAAATTTAGAATGATATCTTTAGCTAATCTGCTCACCACCCCTGTTGAATCATAACTGACGAGTGACGATAATGGCTTCTCTTCGGTTTCACCTTGTCATCCTTATGCTTCTTCAAGTGATCCTCTTCCTCTATCACCCTGTCAAATCTGATGATAAGAATTGTTTCGATATCTTCCTTTTTTTTAATTTTTATATTTTTTCTTTCCACATTTCTCCTCCTCCTCCTCCTTTCATTTTTTGTCTAAAATGACAAAATTGAATTTTAAAATTTCAAATGACTTCACATATACCTTTTCATTGATGGATTGGGTTGGTCCAACCAGCCTAAATTGACGAGTTTCCAAGGCAGCTACTTCCAGAACATCCAGATTGACCGAAGGACCGGGCTGGGTTTTTCCTAATTATGGTTGGTGGACACTATGATGATGGCCATCCAACATGAGTTCACATTTCCACCCCATAAAGGGCTTTCCCACAGCACATCCCCGTCATGTATTGAAAACATCTCTCGATAATATGATGTTATTATCAGAAGATATTCTTAATATACGACAGGGATATGCTGTAGAACGTTATGAGGCAGAGATGTGATCTCATCCAATATGAGTCCGGATCTAGTCCCAACAAATCCAGACAAGGGAAATACGATGTGTGACTGTAGTGGATTGTTGGGGCCACATCCGAACTCGTCCAACATGACGGGTCACCTGATGGGGGCATAAGTATTAATTTTGCCTAACAAAGTCAAAGAATTAATTACTTGTAGTATACTTTTTTACCAGGAATTTCACAAAGAAATTTCTCTCTTATTTTCTATCAAATCAGACAGAGCCTAAGTGCATTCTACCGAGAGAGACTGTTACACATGATCATGTTTCTAGCAGATCGGGACTCCATTGTCCATTATATCGTACCTCCCAAAGAGGCCTTGTGCTGTGCTCGGCAAATGAACCAGTTCTCCCTTGGCACAGGCTAAAGAGTTTTGGAGAGAGAACATCTTTGTTAACAAACATGCTCAAGAAATAAAAATAAGAAGCCTATCATATTATTATAATTAATCTATATTCTATAATATATACGTCATGTACAAAGCAGCAAAGAAAGAGATCAATCCACTGCTCTCTGAACCTTGGTCCTATACACCAACACAAATATTTTCTCCATTGAGAAGTAAAGAAAATAGCCCGTTGAGTGTGTGACGAATGATCCAAAGCTTGACCCCACAATGCAATGCCACGCAGGACCGTATACCCCATCAAACTCCTGCAACGCAATTAGAGATGCAATTATGTTCATCAAGCAAGTACAAAAGAGCAAAAAAAAACTCTATTTGCATTGATTGGATGAAACCCAGAGGCTGAATCTAATAATTTATGGCTATCAGTATCACAATCTAATGGAATCCATTCCCCTAGCTACATGCACAATAAAGGAAATGGAAACTTCAAATTGTTTCAGCCCTCATCTTCAGATTATGTCAAAAATTAATAATTGGGTCGCCTGGTTATTATTTACATTGTCATCTACTTTTTACTGGGTTCTTGCGAAAAAATTGAATCATGCAAAGAAGAACGAAGATAATTAGTTTGCTACAGGCCGGCCAGTTGTACAAGGGTGCAAATGAGTTGTATATAGTGCAACTTTTGGTTTGTTTTTGTTTCAAGGTTTTACTTTGTTTTGCTTATTTGCAGTGCAGATGATGAAGTAAAATAAAGCTGAAAGCAAAAGAGAAAATGAGCCAGATTTGCACTTTCTCCTTTGCATCTCCATACACTTATATATATATATATATATATATCAATAAAGCAAATAAAATTGCACTGTGAACAAATGGAGCCTACCTTCTTCAAGTTGTAAGCCATGTGTTTGGAGCTGAACTTCTGTAAGCTGTCATAAGTTCGTCGAGCGCAGCGGAAGGCATGGACTTGCATGAACGCAGGCATATCGGCAACCAGAACCTTCACCTGAAGGGATGAAGCAACGGTTGATATGTTTGCCTCGACGTGTGACACCGACTTTCTTGCCTCCACAAAATCCTTTGCCTCTTCTGATCTTTGTCCTCCTCCGGCGTATGCTTGTATCTCACCAAGGCTGAAAGACCTTCTTAAACCACAGCTCCAGGACACAGCTTTGCTCGGTTGTCTGCTGCAGGCAGCTAAGTCCGGTTCCAGTCTGCGAATTCCGGCACCGGAGATACAAGCACCCAAGGATCCTCTTGGTTGCTTCTCATGGGTATCCATCTCTAGGGAATTGATGGGGGTGGATGTAGTGTTTGGCATATGGCATGAAACGTCTCTTTCTTGCAAATTTGGAATCATAATACAGTGTTGATTGATGTGAGGGGTTGAATAATTTAAAGACAAGCAAGAATCCATGTATTTATTGCCTCTGATCAAGGACAAATAAAGTGCTTAAGAGAGATTTGATGCACTTATTTGTTCCCCTATAGCCCTGCTTTTGCTACTAGCTCCTAGGTCTTCGATTTGGTCTACGACAGTTTTGTACCGAGTTTTGTCTCCACTAATGTTAGGCTTCTAGACAGGTGGGCACATGTGGAAGCTTCCCTCCATTGTCTTTTTGGAATTAATGTTCGCTCCACTAGTCTGGTTCTCTGTAGCTTCCTCAATTGTCCGAAATTAATGCATCTGCATCATTGGAGTTGATAAATTAATAATCTGGACCTGGCCGGAACTCGGAAGGCCGGCCACCGGGTCGATCCACATCAACAAGAGAGTCAACCTTTTGAGTGAGTTCAGTACCATTCCTATCCCCTGTGGATTTGGTAAATTTTCTGTTTTATAAATTTTTATAAGTTTGTACAGTTGAGAACAGTTGGGGGAATAGAAGAAAACCATAATTTTTTCTATTTTTTATATTAGTATTTTGTGTTATCTAGGCACTATTATGTGGCATGTAAAGGTTAAAACATTATCCCCATTGTAAGAATTCTCTGTTGATTGAAATAGGTCGAAAACAGTCAACCAAACAAGAAAAAGTTAATAAGAGAAGAAAACACCTGCATGTTCAAGAAACACTCCAACACCAAACACTGTCATTGACTACAAACTCCTAGCAAACCGGACCAGCCCAGGTAGGTCGATATCGCATGACCAAGACAAATTTGTCTCCTAGAGAAACAAATGGAATTAACATGACCAGAAAGTTCAACAGCTAAATTCCATCTAAAATTGGATGGATGGATGTAGCTTGCCAAACAATAGCAAATATACTGATCTAATGGATACAAGATGGAACCAAGAATCACAAAATGAGTAGAGTGGGTAGGAATACAATGAATTAATATATGTAACTAATTAAGTAAGCCATGACATGGTGCTAAGAATGAAGTCTACATATTATTCATTTCTGTTATGCAGAGACTTGCTGTTTGTTCCTACCACAAATGGACTATATGGATGCTTTCCAATGGTCACCTGACATTATTGTATATATGTATATATTAAAGATGGATGATTTATTCAAAGTATTTAAAGTGATTACTTTAGGGTTAGTTTTTGATTATCAGATCTTAAATGCACCAGCTTATTGTACTAATAATGTTGTATCAAGATTTTAGTACACTTTCTTCCGTCTCAATTCATCTTACCTTAATACATTTTGATTCCAAAGCTTCTTTCCTTTGTTCTAATTTTACATTCATCTCGTCAAATAGTATATCATCAATCAATGTTATGTCATCAAAAACCAATACAGAAGATATGGATTGAGGCTGCATTTGGCATTGCTTATTTCAATGGCTTATCTCCTTTTTGTTGTTAAAAAAAAATTAGTGTTTATAGGGGCATTTCAATCACAAAAAGGAGATAAGTCCTTAAAATAGGGAATGCCAAATGCAGCATAAATGCTAATATTCCTTATTGTAATAAAAAAAAAAAATCCTTGTAAACCCATTTGGGAGGACTTTCATGGGCAGTTTTTTGGAGTCCAGATCACCTGCGAACAAAATATGTTCCACCACCCTGCCAATATCATCTGACACCGTAAATCTCATACATGATGGATCCCACTTTTATGGTGAGCCCCAGTTTCATAGTGAGATGTATGTGTGGTGTCAGATCAAGTTGGTAGGGTGTTGGAATGTCTTTTGTTGGCAGGAGATACCAACTCCAGTTTTTTACGTTGCAAAGTGGGCCCCACCCAGACAGCCTATAAGCAGTGTTTGGTGAAACACTTGGAAAGTCCATACTAGTTGTCTTTTAGCCAAAGAAACAAAAAAACTTCTATTACTTTCATGGTACCAAAGCTTATATTCATCGGCCTCCGCAGCTTATTTTTCCTTTTCCATTTAGCCTCTTGTAAAGTCCACTTAGGTTTCTGCTCTTGCTGGTTAGGTTTTCAAAATGGCATGACTTTTGGACCAACTTCTTTACCCACTCTTGTAGATTTATCATTGCAATCAGGCATTATTATTTACAATGCTCCATTGCTTACAAAGAATGCTGACACAAAACCTAGGCTCAAGCGCAGAAATTTCTGGGCCGGGCTATCACCCCTAACCTTGATCCTTTCAATATGCATCACATGGCTTGGCTAGCTAGTAATGGCTTATGAGAGCCCTAGAGGCCAACAATATGTACAAGTAATCCTGCGTCTGATTTCTCACAGTCCATAAAGAAAAATGATACTTCCCATATCAGTTTATTAAATGGTGGGGTTAGGGTTAAGAACAAAAAGAGATGCTACTAGACTTGGTATCTGAAAAAGGACGCTAGACAAAGTGAAAGAAGAAAGCTGTAGCCCCATTCCCTTTGAGAGTCGAGCCATATCAACTTTGTGATTTTCCTCATGGACCATGGCTTGGATGCCAATTTGTTAGAAGAAAGCCGTCGGCTAAATGCAACCCTGAAAGCCCATTTAGCTAGGTGACTTTTGAAAAAAACAAAAAGAAATGATTTAAGCATAAGCAACTCAACTCAGAGTCTCAGACTTCTTCATATGTGGCTGCTTGATCAGTTCCCTTAATGCCCATTTGCATCTATTGAGTTTAAGGCTCTCTCACTTCAACTAGTTCCAGTTTCAAGCTTCCAGATGAGATATTGATAGCAGTCTAGCACCTCCTTTTTTTCTGCACTGACACTGTTGGGTCTGTTTCTAAGAAACATCAAACATCCATTGGTGCCCACATTTGAATAATGGCAAAAGCACCATCACAAGCAAGAGGGCTCTCCATGGTCTAGTACATGCATCTTGCTGTCTAGAGGACCTACTGCAATACATGATTGTCCATAAGCCCTTTCTATTAAAATGGGTTTGGCCCATCTGTACCAAAAGTTAAATGAAATGCCACTTGATTGAGTAGAGTAATTTTTTTTTTCTCATTTTCATGTAATTTAGATCAGGACGTCTTCAATGGGCCCTAAACTGGGACTGCTTATAGCCCATTCTCCCCATTCGGTAATCATCAAAATATATGTAACAGGCATCTATTTCTCTTGTTGACTTTGGAGGAAGGAGGTAACAGAGAAGGGCCCCATGAAACAATGGCTGTATATGGGCAAGTACCAATGTCTTTGATAGCTACTATATCAAATCTATTGTGACATGAGATAAACTCCCTCCCAACAGAAGAAAAGAGAAAATAAACAACAACATTGGGCTAACAAGTAACTTGCTTCAAGTGGTTTTCATGGGCTTTCCTGTAGTTGTCCTCCCTATTTGGATATTGGCATATGGACAGGGATGGTTTACTGATATTACCATTAGGGCTTTTAAAGCATTCGAATCTTGCCTACTGTTTCGGGACTTTTGTGAAGGAAACAGACAACAACTAAAGACAATTGCCATGAATGAGAGGCAGTAGGATAGTTAAATCACTTAAACTTCTCCCATATTCTCTCTATTTCCTTTTGGTGGAAATAATTATTATTTTAAATCTGTATCTAGCTAAAGTGCTAAGCAAGCTCTCTAAGGCTCAAGTTGCTTTCTTTGGGGTTTAATTGAATATTTAAGTAGTAATGGTTCATCACAGAATTGGGCCATAAACAATGTCAAAACCAGGAGTGTCTCCAACCCCCCACTTCTAAGCCCATGCTGTTGACAACCCACATGGGAGAGTACACCATTGCATGCATTTGAATCTCAGCACATGCATCCCCTTGTGCTAAATGATAACCATAGATATAGGAATGTATGTGATATTGTGATAGAAACCAAAACTATTGGCCTCTGGGGCTGTGCCTCCATGGTCAAAGATGCTTGATTTCATAATCAATAAATACAGTTGTGGGAATCCTTTATTGTACTCTGTGGCTATGGCATCACTGCCTGCATATATAGGTTATTGATTCATAATTTTTATATTGTCATTATTTAGCATAATAAATGATATGTGTACTCGATCTACAAACTGGTACTGAACTCTGAATAGCCTGCATTTTATTTTCTTATTGGTACACTCAATAATAATCATCCAGCCAATGGATCTTGGATGGTTTCTCACTGGAGTTTAATAACCTGTTGATTCCCCTTATATGCAGTACATGATATTCAGTATGTATGCATGATGAATTTGCATATCATTAGGAGGACAGTCTTGGAATAGGCCTTCATACAATGAATTTGGAAAACCAGGGTTAGGAGCTCTGTTCTTCAACTATTTACTAAATTTGATCAAGGCTAAATCCTAATGAGAACAGCTGAACAGGGAATCAGATTCACATAAGCAACAGAAGAGAGAAAGGGGATGTTGGACAGAGAGAGGTGAGTTACTACCATTGTGGACAAATAGAGGAAGCATGGTGTAAAAGCAAGCCCATCTCCATACCTTCATAGAGAATACATCTAATATAGGAAACAAAGGAAGTAGCCCCTTTTATCAAGAGAGGGATGGGAATTCCTAGTATGGAGGAAAGAGACAAACATAGACCTTCCAGGCTTAAAGAATAAATTAGGGGAGTAGTTAGTGACTTTAGGGACCACTACCAAAGAAGAGAAACTTAAACCCCATTGGCAACCTACACTTATATTATCAAAATCTAATCTTCCTATATCTTGATAGAAATAGAAATGGCATTAATTGTCATGATATGGATGTATATGTTTATTCTTAATTCTGTTTTCTATCTGCATGCATGCTCAGCCAGTAGCTTGGGATGCATTTCATGCTATAGGGTTATGGCTTAAGCATGGAGGCACATGATCAGAGGCCAACAGTGACATAGCTCATATTCAATTTTTAATGTATCTTAATTCAATATTTTTGATGATTAAGCTCTGGGGTTTAGCCTATAAGGAAAGAAAAACCTGTAAGATTGCCTTATTCATCACTGTACTTTCTTGAGTATCTTCACTATTAAGTCACATGCATTGTTTCTGGATGCACTAAATGTCTCGATAAGTGAAAAGTGTCCCTTGGTTATTAGAAAGACTCAGTTATTCTTATCATCTCAGAAGGTGCCATGTGGCCTGTAGGTGATTCTATAATTTATCCCAACGAGGCTTTGTTAATGTAGTGCCAGTGGTGCTTTGTCACATGCATATTTGATTTGCTTTAGCCTAAGTCCTTCTGGTTTGGAGCCTGAGCCAAGCCAGGCAGCAGCAATGGTGCATGTATGTTGAGCCCACATTCTATAAATGGCTACAAGCTCTGTGCACATCCAAGAGCAATAACCATGTAAGAGTGTGAGGGTGAGGCAGCTCTCTTTCTCTAGCAATAGTCCTGCTCTTTTTGTAGATGCATGGGTTCTGTCATCTCTCTCTCTCTCTCTCTCTCTCTCTCTCTCTCTCTCTCTCCCTGCTTCTTCTTCATGTGTTTGTTGGAATGAGAATATTGCAGAAATAGGAGTTCCTATCAGCCCAAAACAGTCTGTAGATTGTTTTTTCTTATCGTCTGTTTTGGACTGAAGGGAGCTCCTAATTCTTCAATTTTCCTGCTTCTACCAACCACCTATCAGTTTCTAAGGTCATAGGCATTATTGTATCTGTGGTATTTCTAATGACCAAAACCGCTACATGGGGAGCATTGCTATGTGGGTAAGTTTCATTTGCCTTTTAATTTCCTGTTGAGAATAGATTAAGCTCATGATGATCAAGTTACACTGTTTTCTTACTTCTTTTTGTCTTTGTTTCCTTTCTTTCCCTTTGGTGATTACAGTTTGTTATATTTCTCAGGCAGACTTGGAATTTGGGCTTTATCCTTTGTTTAAGGATTTATCTAAGTTGGTTGAGGTATTGAGCCAAGGTTTGGGTTTCATGAATTAATCTAAAAGTCTGCTTGCATGAGAAATATTTGTCTAGCTTTCTTATATACACTATACACCCAGGTCAAAAGGAAAGTAAAAGTTATTAGGAACTAGGGTAGTAGGCTTAGTTTACATTTTAATATCTTTTACCAATTTGTTAACTGAGGTTGTTTATCATCTTAATATCTTTTATCCTCCCTCATAAGAAAAGATGAAAGATAAAAGAATTATTTTCTCTTTTTTTTTG
This sequence comes from Nelumbo nucifera, assembly GCF_055504915.1. NCBI lineage: Eukaryota > Viridiplantae > Streptophyta > Magnoliopsida > Proteales > Nelumbonaceae > Nelumbo > Nelumbo nucifera. Next base: position 25,852,720 of record NC_142650.1, read on the forward strand.
TTAATTTTTCTAAAATTTGAACTACTGGTTTGTTCCAATTTTAAAGGAAACAGGAGGTTAAAACCTGTGTGCTTCATCAATGGTTATATGATAAAATTATTGACATAGAAGGCCCATTAGGCCCATCAGGTTCTTTTATCAAATAATTAATTTTTCCCCAAGCTTGGCTGAAAGAGGTCTGTATGTATCTCTTAGTCTTTTCGGCTATCAAATCGGTAGGTAAGATTGGTTGAGCAGAAGAAACCAACTAGAAAAATGTCAAAGATTTCATATGAAATCCTTCCAATGGAAATGTTTGAGTTTTTTTCAGGGGAGGGGAGGGAGGGACACCAATCGGTCCATTGGATTTGGATATGAAGATTCTGAAACTAGATCATGCAGCCCAGAGTTATTTAGATAGGGTTGAACCAATCAAAAATCAGGGAAACCAGAGACCAGTCTGGGTTCCATGTATACTCCTGTCGGTGGGTTATTTCACGGAAAGGGGGATTCAAATGGGGTCAGGAACTCAGACTGCAACCTCTGAATTGGCTATTTGGCTTGTAATTCTAATAGACAATTTAATTAAGAATGACCATTTTATTAGTTGCATTGTTTCTCTCACAATTAAAGCTTTAAAATGGGTTTAGTGTTTGTGTACTTTGTGTTCTTCAAAAAATATGAGCAAATTTATCCACTGTTTTTAACAACAGGTTACTACATTTAAAATCAGAAATGCAGTCCATTTAAAATGGAGTAATCATCAAATCATAATAAAAGTAGAAATGAACTAATTTATTTCAGTTTCCCTTGAGATCTTAGGGTAAATATGCTCCAGAAATTGGTTGGTTCACCCTATATTTTAATTCAAAACCCTTTAGGCTTCATTTGTTTTATGGTTAAAGGGATGGAGTTTCCAATTCTGTAAAGGCTCAGGTCCTTTGGCAAGTCTTTTTGTGTGGTCTTTCGGGCTTTTCAGAGCTTGGAAGACCAAAATTTGCTCTTTGCAATGAAAGGCAGAAAGGCAGAAAAGCAGAAAGACCTATTTCCTGAAAAGTTCATAGAAGCCCAAAATGTCCAAAAATCTTGAAGCTTCAAATGAAGCTTCATGTCTTTATGCACCTAAAATATTTCATTTAACTGCTCTGTAGACAATGGTAACCAAATGGTCTAGTTCTTTACAGACAAGAACCCAAGAGCTCATTACATTTTTTGGCTATCTAGGCTGTTGAAAGATCTTTCTAAAAAAACTTGCTAAACAGCCTCTTATTTTTTGGCCCTTTTACGGTCAAAGCTTCCTCGGTTCCTCCCATTTTACACGGAAAAACAATGCAGTCTTAATGAATTCATTTAAATGCAAATTTTTTGCTTTCAAAAGAATAAATGGAAGAATTTGTTTTTATTGCATTTTAGACATATTGAATAAATATAAATATATTAGACAATTAATGATAATTTATTAGTTATCAATTCATGTTAGAAAACAAAAATAATAATAATAATAATTGGCATTTTCTTCGGGGATCCAAACGAGCTTGATTTTGGTTAGGCTTGAACTGTCAAGAGTCAAAAGAATAAGGAGGCTGTGTTTCTCACAACTCACAACTAAGCATGGAGCCTCAGAAGGCAACTGTTAGCTGGTGACCAAATGTAACTCTTGGCAAATTAGGGAAATCATGGATCTAGTGGACACTCATGGGGGGGGGGGGGGGGGTTTCCTTCTATCCTGCAAGTAGGCGCCTGTGAGTTCTCTTAAGATTTACTGAATTTATACTTGAGAGAGAGAGAGGAGTCTGGGTTAATTGGTAGAAACATCATTCATACATGGGGTGTCAATGGACCAGTTTTGGGTTGGACCTGTGTGAATCAAAATAAATTTGAACGGGTTGGGTGGTCCAGTAAGACATACTGAATAGGACCAATCCAAATTTAATGGTCTAAAGTATTTATTTGGATCTGATCCATCTGTAATGGCTTTAATATTGGAATGGGTTGGGTTGAACCTATATCTGATCTATTGACAGAAGATAAGAGTAGGGATGCCAATGGACCAGGTATGGATTGGACCCAATCCAAATTAAAACCATTTTGAACAGGTTGGATGGTCCAATAAGACATATTGAAGTGGATCAGTCCAGTCCAAAATATTATCAGATTGGATTAGACCTAGTCCATCTGTAATGGACTCATCTTGGATAGAATCGGGCTGAACGAATATCCGGTCCATTGAAAACCCAATCAAAATATTTTGCTTTTTTTTCCAAATCTTCCTTTTAGCTTTAATTTTGTTTTCTCTTATTACCTTTTATTTTATTTTTGAAATAATATGTGGGGATAGGGAGAGGGTTTTGTTTCTAAAAGGGTGATAATGAGAATTTTTTTTTACGAGTATTCTGTTCGTAAACAGATATATAAACGGTTCCTAATGCAAAGTATATTAAGTAAAGTGGTTGCAAAGTAGCGAGGTAGGGTGTCCTAGTAAAATGCACATATATAGACCTCCGTCCTACTCACATACAAAACTTTGACCCCATCATCAATTTGCATATTGAAAACTTGAGTTCAAATCAGCCTCCCACAAGACAGTCCCCTACAACGTCCCACAGTACATCCCCGCCGTGTATTGGAAACATCTCCCGATAATAATATCCGAAATGATGATATCATCATCGGAAGATGTTTTCAATACACAGCAGAGATGTGCTGTGGGACATTATGGGAGACAGATTCACTCTCTGAAAACTTTTCTTGTCTTTGCCCTCATTACAAAAGAAATATTTACATGATGGTGCAAAATTTTATACTTCATTTCTAGCAATCCATCAAGATCTTGGGATTTAGGGAATCTTTTATATTCTTCTCCCTTCATCAAGGCAACACAATCACATGTAATTCTTATAACTTCATCTATTACTAAATGACTGTATCTCATGGAGTTCAACTGATTAAAAGATATCATATTCCTAAACGTTTTTTAGACAAATATCACACTACCCAAACCCAATACAATCACCTCTAATTCTTATAGGTTGGGGTGCAACTTGAATTGGCTCGAGTTAGTATTTTACACTGCTTCAGGTTCGTATGTTTAGGCAAAAACTATACAAAACCCTAACTCGACCCTGCCCAAATTGCACCCCTACTTATAGGTTCCATCGATCTACTACCAAATACTTGTGACCTGTGACCCAATGGAGTACAACTGATTAAAAGTTGTCAAGACACCTCCACAATTCATTTTTTGTTTCCTATAATATCTTTATTCATTAAATCTTGTTGAATTAGAATATTAATACACGTGTTTATAAAGTAAAATTCCTCTTTCTATAAAGGCGCTCAATATGCCATTGGCAATCACATTTCCTGTACTTGGGATTTGTTTGGTTCGCAGACAAGATTAGAATCAGAAGCAAAATCAAAATCCTCTTAAATCGGAATTGGAATCACCTATTCCCAATACATGTTTGATTCAATCAGGAATTGGAATTCGATTACGGTTGTTTTTGTTGTTTGGTTCATTGGGAGTTGGAATCAGAATCAATTGAAATTTTTCAATTTTGTATTAGTCTATTTATTGTTTTTTTTATTAATTTATTAATACTTTATGAATATATAATTATTATTTTATTAGTATTTAATAATTTATATCTTAGTATTTATCATTGGTTTAAGAATATTTTATTAATATATTATTATTTTATTATTACATTAATAATATTTGTATTATTATACTTTATTAATAATTATTGTTTTATTATATTTTCTTATTAGTTGCTTAATATTATATTATTTGTGTTTATTATTTTAAAATTAATTTATTATTATTTAATGAATAATATCTTTGGTTTTATTATTTATTTATTAATATTTTATTACAGTATTATTATTTTATGAATATTTTACTAATATTTTATTATTATTGTCATATTATTACTTTCATGGTATTTTATTATTTAATTATTAATGTTTCATTGTTATTATTATTATTATTATTATTATTATTATTATTATCATATTTAATAATTAATATCTTCTCTTATTATTAATTTATTAATATTTTATTACAATTTTAGTAATATATTATTATTTTATTATTAATGTATTATTATTAACTTATTATTGATCTAATAATATTTTATTAATATTAGGGTTTGAGAGGCTTTTTGTCATGAGTTCTTTACTTCTTGACAAATTATGGAATGGGAATCCCATTCCCTAGGGGGCCTAGAATGACCATTCCCCCATATGGAGGAATCCCATTTTCTCGAGAATGGGAATTGGAATCCTATTCCTACCGAACAAACAATAGGAATCAAAATAGGTCATTCCAATTACGATTTCAGAAACCTATTCCTATAAACCAAATGGACCTTTAATTAGGGAGAATAGTGGTTCAGCCCAGGGTCAGAATTTCTAGGCCCAAAGTACAGTTAGGGTAGGTGTCAGTTCGAAATTGATGTCAATTTACAAGCGGGCATTGGTGTATAGAATAGGGGTTTCTAACATTTTGAATGTTTATAACTCTACAGTGGAATTCAGAAACCTGCATTAGACTTATCCGTACTTTTCCGCTTTAATTAAAATTATATAAATATGTACAAATTCATTTTATATGTTGAAGTGATATTTGAACATGTAATGCTTTTTTGAAACCATTGTTGCTTTTTTTTTTTTAATTTTAAGTTAAGCCAAACAACTTGACCGATAACTAAGATCCAAAACACAAATGATTTAAAAACTTGACAACACCATGTGATCAAACCACGATTCTAACAACTCTTTGGTAACAGATTAAACAAATTACTCAAGGAATTTTCTAAAGCCGAATATGGGCTCTCATGCGGTCATACCAATTATTGAAAGCAATGTTAACCCATCATTGATCAGCCAATTGGACCAGTGAGCTAGTGATACAGTCACAGTTTTGGCTTGGGTTAACCCTAAGCCCCTGTACTATAAAAAACTGTTTACATGGTCAACAACCCATCAACCCAAATGATTTGAACCCTTGATTCATCTGGCCCGGTCAATGGGTTATTCGTTTTTTATATTATTTTTAACTTTTTTGAAATTTTTATAATAATGGAATCACAAAATAACCCAAACGGTTGACCACAAATCCATTCACTAGGAGGGTACGTAAAGCCGTAAAGCTAAAGCGGCCCTCTCAGAATATACTGTTTTTGGGGATTTCATAAAATATTAGTCATCCTTACTACCAAGTAAGTGCTTGAAAACTAGTTAATAAGGATAAGATTGTAATTTTGAAAGCTAACGGTGGAGTCGTCTACAGTACCACACTGCTCCCCACTCTCTCATTTGAGGCCTAGCTTGTATTTTGGGTACTCATTTTGAGGCCTAGCCCTCAATGGCCACAAAGATATTATTTATATAGAGCCTAAGCCTCACGCCTCAATTTTCTCGATAGGCCTAGGCTTCATATGATAGCCCTAAAAAATAATAAAAAGAAATCAAGGTTACATATTTCATGGTTGTTTTAACACATGGACTGCATTTCGGGGGTAAAAGGGTGATTTCAGTTTTATCATAAGATGAAAAAGTTAGACCCTTGGGTATAGACTTTGGATTCTGTCGATAGTCCTAAACCCTTGTATTTTGTATTCTTAAATCATTCGTACATACATACATACATACATATATACATATATATATATATATATTATTAATAACTTGGTTTATTAATATTAATAATTTGAAGTACAGATCTCAAGTGATATTTATTAATATTAATAACTTGGTTTTGTGATAATTTGTAAAATACATATGCTTTTGATAAAGAGGATAGGTCACAAGAAATTTATGAATTCTTATTATTATTACTATTAAAAGGTGACTTCTTTATAGTCGAAATAAAATGAATTGTATTTTCATTTGTTTCATCAATTCCTTCTTGATTTGTTTCATCATTGTAAATGTATTTATCAATAATTTTTTTTATTGATTCAAGGAAAAGTTGTGCATTGATTCTAGGAATATTAATGATACATAAAAAGGTACCTATGTATAGCCTTTCAATAAAAAAAAAATTATAAAAAAAGTGTCATTTACATATTAATCGGGCACTTCTTCTTTTGAATATCTGCCAAATACAAATATTTTTTGATGATTCTGATATTTTATTATCACAATTAGTTTTCTTAACATTAATATTTATCTTTGGGACTAGAAATGTATTTTTTTTCTTTTGTGATTCTTTTTATTTGATATATATATATAGATATTTAATTATATTCTTCTTAAACTTACAAATTTGTATTTATACTCTTCCCAACTGAACTTAAACTAAAATTCATACATGAACGGCTCATGTATCAATCAAAGGAGACTAATTGGAAGCTTGAGGACAGGAAGAGGAGTAACACAAGTAAAGCTTGATTCAGGTTAATTTAACAGTGAAGACCTTTTGGGTGTGAACACAATTGATCTATCTGCTCTGGTGTGTGGAAGTTTGTCTTCTCGTGAGATGGTAAACTTACCATTGTCAACGGTATGTGTACATAAAATGTATTATTCTCTGTTCCCAACTACTACACCCTTTATCTTGTTCTCCAGTTTGTTGACCGCAATTGATGTCAATGTTCTCCAATCTGTTTCCTATCTCCTCCGTATTTATATGATTTCATTCATGATGAGGCTCAGTTTCAAAGGAATATAAATACAAATTTGTAGAGTACAAAATCTTGTATTTTATATATATATTTGTATTTATACTCTTTTCCAAAGTGAGCCTGGAGTAAAAATCAAATTTATGAAGACAGAATCCGGGTTCATGAAACCTGGCCCGGCCCATGATCACCCTTACCTCCAGACGTCACGAAGACAAAAGGACTGTCAATTGACCACCGAAGTGCAATGCACAATTATTGGCCAACCTTGTTCATTCTTTGCGTAAAGCACATGGTTTCCACTTTCCTTAGCGAAGAATTCAGAAAGGCAGAAACCCAGCGTCATCCCCAGACCACGGTTTGCACGAAAAGTATAGGTTTCTGTTTTTTTTTGCCAGTCACGCCCAATCAACTGCGCAAACTCTATCGTTTCAACCATTCATTGGCTCTAAAAAATACACCATTTTGAAATTTGTTGGACTTTTGGATCTTCCACTCCTTCCGAAGTACACACGATAGGCTCACATAATTTAACCTGCGTGAACGCTCCCGCATGAACAGTCATTCCTTTTTCTTCATTCTAGATTCTAGACTAGGCGGTCTCGTCTTTAGGGTAGGCACGTGAATGTTGTGCTTTTTTTTTTCTTTCAAGGGATAAGTAGACTGCATTCACAAGCACTGCACAACATTAACCAATCAACCAACGTATAATGATCGCACGAGAACGCTCACGCTGAATATTCCGGGTTGCATTCTTTCAAAAAACGAAATTACCCTCTTACCCTCTCCTCATGATATTTTATTTTATCACCACATGACTCCTGATTCGGTCTGTCTTGCAGCTTCACCCGATTCACACAGGGAGTGTGTTTGGAACCATGGTGTGCTGTCATATAAAACATTATTTTATCATTTTTCTTATTATTGTAGATTTGTATATATGGGAACTTGTAAAGATTCATTTTAGCGTTATTTATTATTTTGCTGATATAGTATTTAATAACGCTTAAATATCAATAAACAAGTTCGTTATTACTTTGAAACAAATCAAGTATAAAACGTTTAATTAATAAACATTCACGATTTCAAACACATTTACAATATCTGACCCAATTGAATCATATGAAAGTCTCAACGACCCTCAATAAATAAACACATTCATATTTAGTAGAATGTTGGGATGAGATGTCATATTCGGTCGGACAGAGAGAATAAGAGAGTTTTTTAAAGAATTTGGGGTGGTGGTGGTTGTTTTGTTGACTTGCTCTTTATGGTGTACGAAAAAGCCACGCCTCCTTTCTTCTGAAAATTTAGAATGTTATATACTTGGGATTAGATGAGATGGCTTTGACACACATCCACCATGAACAAGCAAAAATACCTACTTTTTATGAAAAGAGCTAAAGTGGTTTGCACCATCTATTTGTATCCTTTGCTAACCTACCCAATAATTCTGTCACAACTTCGCTGGTTGAATGCATTTTTAATTGATGTTTGGTACCATTGCGGATTCTTCTTCATCCATTTTTAGAAATTGATGATTTTTCATTCGATAGTTGATACCATGCCTGTCAAGTAAGTGGATCAATTATTCTGGTCCCACTTCAGAGATCAATTATTCAATGGTTTTTGGAAATCACTGGAATCGACCAACCAAACAGCTTTTTTGTTGCCAATTCCTAAGATGTTGGTGTGGTTCCATTGTGCCACTGATTTTTGAGAAATCAATAATGGTGCCAAACATCAACTAAATTGGTCACTAGGGGTGAGTGATCCTGGGTCAAGAAGCCAGGTAGGACGTGGCACCTAGGGTAATGGCTATAGCCTATGCTTACGCCTATAACCTTTAACTAAAATACATTAAATATATATAATATTTTATATTATATATAATATAATGTTAAGATAGAATATTATATATAATAATATATTATAGGTGTCATTTTATTATATATAATAAAAAAATAACATATTCCCATAAATAAATTATATATATAAACATACAATATATATATATGGGCCATGCCAGGTCGGTCTGGGCCGAGCTGAAAATGATCGCCCATTTGATCTCTCTGTGATGCATACACCATCTAAAACCATAAATTAAATCCAAAAAGGTTCAAATCGTTTCTGTTACCCAAGCCCTCTAAAAAAACACACGAAAAAAAAATATGTTTGTCGGATTTTTCAAATATAAAGAAATTGGGCACTCGTGAAAAAAAAAAAAAAAAAATCTTAGGTGGCATGTTTCCTATTCGCACTATTGTTTCCATAAGTGAAATCTCTTTCACCAGGAGTGAAAGGCTCCTACTGAGGTGGAAAACAACGACATTTTGCCCTAGTCTGTGAAAATCTTAAATTCCACACCAAAACATGACTTACGTGTCCTTGTTTTCCACCAGTCAATAGTCCTCTTGCTCTGCCTAATCAATGGCAGAGCCGGACTTTCCGGTTGGAGGCCCCATCATATTCCAATGGGGGACCACTTCCTATCCCCTCAGCATGCGCTAAAGGGTTTGCTCTGAGTGAAAAGGAATTTGAAAAACTCAGTGCTCACATAATGAACCTCCACTTATGTGATTTTCTTGTTCTTCCAAATTTGGGATATTGACATCATTTTGCTTAAGATTTTAAATTTATTGTTTGAATCAAGGCTCAATTTGGAAAGAAAATAAACAAAAATATGTAGTGTAAATACATACAAAATAAAATATAAAATTATTTAAAATATTGACACCCATTTACAATTAAAAAAAGGACAAATTTCTTAAATTATACTTACTGTTTAGCTAATCGATTAATACTATCCTTATTGTTTAAATTATTCTTATTATTTTTTATACTTGACTAGCTCTACCCATATTATAAATCCTTAAATATATTACACCATGTGACGAATAAAATTTCTCTAAAATCCAATATTACCCTTTCTCTCTCTCCCCTTGGATTTCTCGGGAGGAGATGGAGTCACCGGCTTCAGATCTGTTTTCTGCGAACGACATATAGAAACCCAGATCATCCCCTACAAGCCTCGAAAGCCCAAAATCTCCTACATTGACCTTCATTTCTTTGTCGATGAAGTTATATCTCTATGAACGATCGCCGATCTGACCGTAAAGTGGAGGAATTCAAGCGCCAATGTCGTCTGTAGAGCTATATCAACTCTTACCTGCCCCGTCAAGGACCCTTTTCTACGTAAGCTCTTTGACCCATGGAGATGGTCGACCAGTATTCATAAACGAGGAGGAGCCCCTTCGGGTCAATACAGTATCCGTGAAGCTTAACAAGGTTCGGGTGAACGACCGAAGAAAGTATCAGTATCTCATTGCAGAACGACTTCATTGAAGTGGCTCGAACGGTCACCACGGCTGCGACATGTTGTCCATGGAGCTTCTTCAATTGCTACAACCCGCCCATCAGACCGTCGGATGTAGTCCGTACCAGAGCTGTACGGATCAGCAACCAAGGCACTTCTACTCTAAGAAATTTCTTAAAGTAAACGATGATCGTTGTACGAATTGTAGCCAGTGCTCAAGCCCATTTCTAAGCCTTGATTCTTCTCCACAGACAATTCAATAAATCCAGTGCTCAAGCCCATTTCTTGATATAGTTGAGATGGAAAATGGAGTAGCAACTGGAATAGTACAATATTGGAATGCTGATCGGAGTGGTGGAGCGACTGCAACTGCAATGTCGTTGCCATTGACACATACCCAAGTGGTCGAAAATCCTCAAGGAAGATTATAGGGCCAGTCTAAAGGCAGAGAACAACAAAGACTTTGAAGATGATTGTTAGATTTTAATTTCATTAGAAATTAAATTCAATGGAGTTTGATTGATCAATCACATTAAAAAATACACCTGCACATGTGTTTTGGAAAATAGTTTTTTTCTTACTAAAACCAGTTTTCAACTTGTCTCATATTGAAAAATTATAAAACTTGTTTTGAGATTTTAAATAGGAGTTTATTTACACTCCTTAAAAATAAAGATGAGAGTATGAAGGCTCGCTACTGTGCAACACGCGTGCACGTGTGTCCATGCGCTTTAGAAGTGCACTTTGCTCTCAAAGAGTGGTTTTAACTTTTGGTGCGAGGCTGACCGTCTATGTTTTAGTGGTTACGATTCGATCAAGTGTGATCAAGAGGCACTATTCAAAGTTAACAATTGTTAAATGTTAACTACCTTTTTAAGAATCACAATATTTGAAATTGTGACTATTTAAGGAACATTTTTCTGAACCAGTACCTTCCACTGTTCCATGACTTTATAAATTATTTAAGGGGCATGAATCAAGCAAACGCACACACAAGCTTTTCAAAAATCACTCATGTCTCTCTATTCGATCTGCTATTGTCTCACAAAAGGTTTCTTAAGAGAATCTTCAACTTTGTTGGTTGTAGACTCTCGTCCAAGACTTTATTGTATCTTGGGAACGGATTTGCTTGTAACCCAACAGTAAAGTGGAAATAAGTGAGGGGCAAATAACGTTCTAAAGACACACCTTAGAGTTTCTCCTCCAAGTTTCAATAAGCCACATTTCCAACAACAATGACAATGACTCTAAAGACGAATGAAGTCTTCTATCCTTCTTAAATCAATCAAATGGTTGCAACTGTAATGTCGTTCCTACATTTTTACGTCGTCGTTGCAACTATCGTCGGTGTTTCCAAATGAACTTTGATGAAGCTGGAAATTACTACCAACTGGTCTTTGACGGTCTTTGCCATCGACTTCATCGTGCCTTACTCGACACCTTCTATCTGTCATCACTTCTCCTCTAGCTCCCCCATCCACTCAACTTGACAGCTTTGTTGGATATCCCTCCAAGGGCATCTTGTTGGGGTGGAGGAATGCAATTCGGCTAAAGTAGTTGGGAGAAACTTTAGCAGAGAAGAAGTTGTTTCTTATGAAGTAGGAACTCTTTAACCCCATTCATTGAATCTTAATGGTCGTTGTCATTGTTGTTGCCACCGCGAACTTAAAGAAATCTCGTCAGATATAGCAACTAAAAGATCTATAGATGTTCAAGTAGAGCTCAAGTAGAGCAAGTTCCTGAAGATCATTGGATCGATCAACTGAGGAGATTTATTCATGTTCTCTACCATCATTGGTTGGAAGTTGCAACGGTAAGAGTTCCTCTTTCTGGACCGCAAAAGATATCCTTTTTAGACAACATTTAATAGAAGGGCAAAACTGTTATTTTATCATTCCCCTCAAGATTTAACGATGATGGTAATTGTTAGAAATAGTAGGGGTAATTTAAGACAATTGTTAAAAAGGAAGGGTAGTGTTAATCAATTAGATAAACAGTAGGGGTAGTTTAAGAAATTTACCCTTAAAAAAAGATATCGTGGGTATCTATTAATTGATTCATCTATTTCTTTTTATATATATATATATATTTTTAGCCTTATAATTGTGGGATAAACTTATGAAGTTGTATTCTGTCATCCAAACATTCAAAACCCCCAGACTTTTTTTTTTTTTTTGTGTCTCAATGGCCTTCGAGACTAATACCATTTACTTTGTCTCTAACATATCATATCAACACTTTAATCCTTTGACAGAATTAATTTTAAAAATAAAATAAAAATAACAAAAAATGAAAATTACTTGTCAAGATTTTGAATTCAAAAGAATTCATTTTGAATCCAAGGTTACAAATGTACCAACATCAGAAGAGTTAAATGATGGATTCAAAAGTCATGAAAGTCACTTTTATTAAGATTGAAGTCATTTTCATTTCAACTGGCATTGAATGTCCAAACAAGATGAAAATCAGCCTAGGAAAGAAAGTAAAGAAAGGGTCATTATCCAATGATGGTCCCAACCATCCACGGTCTTGGGAGGGATAGATCGGATATGTGGAAATATTTTATATGTTAAAATCTTTTTCTTCTCTATTGTCATTAGTCATTACTATGGGAGCCCACATGTTACTGTCCTTTTCTTTTCCAAACCATGAAGGCATAGTAGCAAAGGGTCCCCCTTCCCAAGTTTTTTTGCTTTGCAAGGACAAGAATACAATGCGCGTGCATTGTGTTTTTTTTTTTTTCTGTGTAAGGAGATTGGAATAGTCGGAATGGCTGTGTTAGCGGATTATGGAATCAATCATAATGCCCTACATTAGTCATTAGATATATATGACCCACAACTATTTAGGTTGCGTTTGGAATCAGTGTAAAATATCATTAGTGTAAAAATACATCGATCACGTTTTATACTGGACCATAAAGTGATTATTGCTTTTTTGAAAATAGTAATAGGTGGAAAAAGTGTAAAGTTTTACATTGATAAAATCGATGTAGTTTTTACATCTAGAGGTGATGAGGTTTTACATCTATTGTTGACGTAAAACTACACTCCATCCAAATGCATACAAAACTGAACCTGAGTGTAATTTTACGTGGATAATAATTATACCCTCTTTCCAAACGCAAAATAATTTACATTGGTTCTTGATTTACATCGCATCCAAATGCAGCCTTACTCTCTCACTTAGCATTTATGGTCGGTATGGTTCTTTGGGGCATTATCATTGGTTCCACAGCCATTTGAATTCTTTAGCCGAACTTATTGGCCATGTTAAAGGCTGTATAAATAGGAGCGTTGATGGTCCGGTTCAGTGTAGTTAGAGAAAATTTCAAACTAAACCAGTAAATTATAATTTGATAAATTCTTAATTTGGTTTGAAAATCAAATCAGGCCAAACTGTTTTATTACCATTTGGCATGGTTTCTAATATGGTTTGGGGAACTTTGGACCTCTATTGGGCTTAACCCAAGTAGAAAGCCCAAATAGCATCCTAAAAATTGAAGTTTAAAACTTTTATTTTATTATTTTATTTCTAAAACAAAAGAATTTATTATATATTTATAATTTTATATATTCAGTATAGATATATTATATTATATATAATATTTATACATCATTTATTTATATAATTATATTATATATTATATATAATTTCAGTTTATGATTTATGATTGTTTTGATTTATAAAATTTAAAACACCAAACCAAACCACAAACCGCAATTTAACAAAATTTGAAACCGAACCAAATCAATTTTACGTACTACGTGAACCAAATTACAAATTCAATTTGGTTCGGCTAAATTTTACGATTTAAACCAAACAATGAACAGCCCTATTTATAACCAAAAATAGCCATCATCATCATCTATATAAATATGTAGAAACAGATTATGCTGAAACGCTGGATCCGTGTACAACAGTGAGCACATCAGTGATCCGTATAGTCCAGGCCCACTTAACCCAGCCCGGTTAAGGAAGTTTCCCAGTGGTCCAATGATCAATGCAATATCACGTGGAGCCGATCATCGTTTCACATGGTTGAAGGAATCTGAACTTAACTGGATAGGCTAGGCTACGTGGCAGTATTTCCACCGACGGATGATCGGAACGACATTCCATCAAAGACAGAGCCAAACTCCGTTGCCTAGTCTTGAATCTTTTACTTGTTTTGGTAAGAAAGCTATCCGCCTATCCGTAGCGTGCTTGTAGTTGTACCCTCGCACTATCCCTCAGCTAAAGGGTCTGGTCTCGGTTTTCAATAACCAATTGAATCTATATATATAATAATAAGTAAGCATTCACGTGAATAATAGAAACTTAATGGGTATTTTCGTAATTGTGATCAAATAGGCGTTCTCCACCATCGAGAGACTTCGGCCAGCACATCATGTCCTGGTCCTTATTCATTGCACCGACCTCCTCGCCCATTCGATCTGTCTTCCATCCCACGGTTGCCGACACCCCACGCTCTCCTTCTCCTCGCCTTTGGATTCATTAACCCTCTTATGGCTCTCCGCCTTCCACGCTAACCTGTTCACAACCGTCCGATTAATTGAAACCGACGGCTGTCATATATTCTTCAAACGCTCCTTACTAACCGTATCAAGTATCAATAATAACCCGCTCTTTTCCGCTCTCAAATAAACAAAACAAAGAAAGAATTTTTCTCGATCTCGTTCTATGCAGACGAAAATGCAAGAGCAAGCAGCAAGTTCAATCGCTGCGAATTCGCTGCCTTCGAGTAGTGAGAGATCTTCCAGCTCTGCTCCTCAACCAGAAGCCAAAGAAGGTAAGTTTTTCTTTTTTTTTTCCAACCTTCTCTGGTTACAGAACAACTGTAGTTAACTAGTTATCATTGATATCGTAGAGAAGTTTTATCTAGGATTTTTCATTTGATTTCCTTAGTGGGTTTGCTAGTTTATTAGGTTTAATCATCCGGGTCATGTTCTTCTGGCCGAAAAAATGGTGATATTTTATCGAATTTTATAGGAAAAGCACTCTGCTTCTAACTTTACTTTTTCGAGACTTGAAGAAATTTATTAGTATCTTGATATCTTCCTTGCCTTTGTTTTTTATTATTTCCCCTTTCCTTCTGCGTTTTGGAGAAGAAGCTTATTTTTCATGTGGGATTTTTGTTTCTCTTCCAGAAATGGATTATTCTCCGTAAGATTCTTTTGCATATATATTATTTTAAAGAAGAAAATGGGTTTTCCGACTTTGTCCTTGATTTTCTCGGTGGATTTATCTTCTCTTTTCCTTTTGTGCTGGATTAAAAAGGATTGGAGAGCGATGACGAGATAAGGAGAGTGCCGGAAATAGGAAGCGAAGCCGCCGGTCAGTCTACCTCGGGCAGAGACGCCAGTTCCGTTGCAGGTCCTGCCCACGTTCAAGCCACCGCAGAAGTGGTTCATCGAAAGAGAGGGAGAAGCCCGGCTGACAAAGAAACCAAGCGGTTGAAAAGGTAAGCCGACATCCTTCCGCGCCTGTCATTTTTCGGGCAACTGAGAAAGTCGGAGGAGGAGGAGGAGGAGCACGGGTGTACGGATACACCGAGAGTCCTTATTTAAGTTTTGTTGATTGCTTGTGAAGGTTGCTGAGGAACAGAGTTTCAGCCCAACAAGCTAGGGAAAGAAAGAAGGCGTACTTGAATGAGCTGGAGGGGAAGGTCAAGGACTTGGAACAAAAGAACTCTGAGCTGGAAGAGAAGCTCTCCACGTTACAAAATGAGAACCAAATGCTTAGACAAGTATGCACCCCATCACCATCATGACATGACTATTCCTATTCATCATCATCACCACCATAAAAAGACTTGTGCATCATATGATTTTACTGTTAACATGAATTCATGGTTGCACACATGCATAATGGGGAAATCTTATACATACATCATCATCATCATCATCAATTGGTGGGAATTTCTTAGAGGGGGTATATTGGGCAAGTCAAAAATATCACCAATTGCGTGATTGCTAAGGGCCAAAGGGCCATGGGCATATAAAGTGGAGGGTAGGTGGACCCACAAGTCCTCTGATTTTTATTTGATTTCTATAAATACTGAGGCATGGGGGTACATTCTTGGACACTTGGTACTCATGCCATCTCATCATGATCACCCATTTGTCCCTTCTTTAGCTACTAGAAAATGAGTGCCACATATTGAAAGGTGACCCTTCATTTGATGGTTAGTTTGATCAAATAAGATGTGATTTTTTTTTTCGGTTTCCCATCACAAAGGGTTTTGATGAAAACACATAAGCTAGGATAAGACGTTCTTTATGAATGTATTTGATCATTTATTCAACATCACCGTAAAATACTTTCCTATTAGAATCTATTTTAGAATCTTAATCTTTTATGGGTATCTGAGTAAACAAGGGTCTTCAGTTATTAGTAATTTCTTATCTTTTACTAAATTATTAGTTTTGTTAATCTTTTAACAGTTCTGATGCTTCTTTGTATTAATTGCAGATTTTGAAGAACACAACTGTAGGCAAGAGAGGAGGGAGTAATGGTAACAATGCAGATGGGTCCGTGTGAGTGAGAACATGTTAGGTTCTCCACTTATTTTATCTTTCTAGGGTGGCTTGAAAAAAGTTTAGTTCTTAGGAGAAAAGATTATATAACAAAGATGTGAAGACTGAGAAAGGTGATGCTTATTTTGTCTAATGAAAGGCCCAATAGCAATATTTTTAAAATAATGCTTCCTCACTGAATATCATGTCTTTTGGTTTGGATAACACCATACTGCTGTACCATATGAGTAGGACCTTCTAGGTTCTGACTCGTGATCATATTTTGCTGGTGTTAACAAATGTTTTTGTTTGAAGAAATAAATTCATTCGTATTGACCAACCCCCACCCACTTAAATTTGAAGCTATTAATTTTAGTGGAGACAGAGCTAACTCTGAGGGAAGAAACTTCCCACAATTGTTGTTGTTGAGGAGATTTAGTGAATATTTTAATGAATCAAATCTTTTACTTCGTGTGTAAAGCACTTTTTTAATTAATATAATCAACATAAAGGGATGGTGATTTTTGGAAGTCTATAATTAATGAAAAGAGAAAATGAGGTTCGAGTTATATGTCTTCATTTTTATTTCTATATTTTATTTTCGGCTTCGGATTTGAGAGTGGTTTATTTAGTGAATTCCTACCTCTGTATATTTGAGAGATGACTTTTTCAGGACTCCATGGATGGACAACTTTGCCTTTGCCCTGTAGTGTCTCAAGGAGTTCTCAACCTTCGTTGAGGTCATATTTCATACCCTATAGCTAATCGTCTTTTAGTCTTGACAAGGATATGGAGATTATTAGAATACTTTAACTTAGATTTATGGAGATGGCTTTGCTAGCCTAGTCCTTTAATGAAGGAGTTTAAAGGATTTGAGAACCTTTCCACGTGGCAATTGCTTTTGGTCCCAAAAAGACCCCCCCCCCTCAAAAAATTGTAAATTCTAAATGAGCCATTTTCAATTATATTTTTTTCCAAATAAAAAATGGAAGTTTAAGGGATGTTCTACAAAATGGTTGGAATAACTGTTACATCACCAAAAACAATACAATTTTGCTAATGCAAAGAAAGATACAATCTAGCCCACCCCACCCCCTCAAAATCTTAATTACAAGAAGAGGATAAATTACCTCCTATAATTTCTAACTTTTTTTTTTTTACTTTGACCTCTCCAATGAATCGGGATCGGCCCTTTCACACTGACTTTACAGGCCCATCTCACTGTGTATTGAGAACATTTCCCTATAAATAACAATAGAGATTTTTGATGTCATGTGCAACTTGAGACATATTGTGAGGCACTCTGAAGAATAGATCCGGACTCCTCTCTAATAACCTTCTTTCACATTTTAAATAAATTATGCGAATTGACCTCTTCCATTAATTTGATATTGAAATATTAACACAAAAAGGTTATATCATGCTTCTAAGCATAATAGCATTCTGTTTTTCCCTACGGATAAAAATATTAAAATATACTTAGATAAAAAAAAAAAAAAAGAACGCATAGAAATATCAATGAAGAAAATGAAAACAATTAGAGGAAATATCTTTGAACAAAATCCCTTCTCCACTCTCCCCCTAAATTGTAGCTTATTTTTATTTACATTGATATTTTTGTGCTTTTGTTGTTATTGTTGTTAATTGGGCAAATTCCACTTTAGTACCCTGAACTTTGGGGGTAGTGTCAAGTTAGTACTCAAACTTTTAAATGTGTTACTGCAGTATCTAAACTTTCAAAAAGTGTCAAGTTGGTTCATTCCGTTAATTGACCGTCAATTATCTGTTGAAAATGTCAAAAGTACCCTTGAAAAGATTGTCTTCTACCTTGAGATTGAATCGGTTATCTTCAAAGAAAAAGAGAGAAAAAAATATGAAATATGAGAGGAAAACAATAACTGAAAGCAAAGAAATAACTAGACAATAATGTGTTTCAAATCTAAAGGTAGAAGACAACAACTTCATTAGTCTAGAATCTCAAAGACCTCAATCGGTTCAGTCTAAAGGTAGAAGACAATAAACAATGTCTTCTTTTGAAGGGTAGTTTTGACCTTTTCAATAGATAACTGACTATTGGTTAACGGCAAGGACCAACTTGACACTTTTTGAAAGTTTAGGTACTACAGTGACATGTTTGAAAGTTTGGATACTAACTTGACACTACCCCAAAGTTCAGAGTACTAAAGTGGATTTTTTCCTTGTTAATTTAAAACTTCATTTGCCCAAGCAAGCAGGAAGGCTGTAAGAGGTCAATTGTTGGAAATTATGGGGACGCTTAACCATTTAAGTAATCTACATAAAAAAATCACCAAATTTCTCTTTATACAAAAAAGTATCTTCATTATTTTACTAGATTTTTCTTTATTAAAAAGTTCAAGCATTCAAATGTATTTTCTTTAATAATAATAATAATAATAATAATAAATTAATAATAATCTATCTTTGGGGTCAAATGCATTGATGGTTAGAATAGATTCGTAGACCGGATCGGCTAATACGTTTTAAAATAGTTGTATATGGCCCTTTCCTATTTCTTCTATGTCGTAGGGTTAAAACCAAAAAATATTTGTTGTTTTTCTGATGTTTTCTCACGTTTTCGATAAAACCTTTTCATAGAAGTACTTTTCACAATGTTTTTGGTAATATTAGTAGATGTTATTCAAATCGTTCTTTTTTTATCCATGTCAACATTTCCTATAGAATTTATTATGTCGGCAATAGTGTCCTTACCCATAACAAACTATAATTAATGGTGCCTCTGAGTTTTGATATAATTAACATACTCTGTGTTTTTTTATGAATTTTAAAAGTATATGCGTGAGACACAATCTACTAATTAATTTTTAATTGATTTTTTTCAGTTTTCAGTTAATTTAATTTATTTCAGATACCTATCATGGTCCCATCTATTAGTATTTATAATACCTCAACGGCTAATGAAACTATTTTAATAAAATTCAATTGTCTCAATTCCCGAGCGATTGCACCAAAAACTCGAGTTCGTTTTGAATTTCCTTCTTGATCAATGACAACTACTGCATTGTCATCATATCGTATTATCATACTGTTGTCACATTTGAATTCTTTACATGTACATACAATTATAGCTCTAATCACTTCAGATTTTTCTAGAGACATATTAGGCACTACTTTTTTTTATTACAGCAACAATAACGTCACCAATATGAGCATATCGGTGATTAGCTCCTATGATTCGACTACACATCAATTCTTGAACCCCGTTGTTGTCTGCTTTAGCCTAACCACAATTTTTTGCTGTAGAGGCTTGAGGATGTAATTTTATTATTTACATACAATGTTTTCTATTTCTTGTTTGGAAATGATTTTGATAATTCTTATTTTTTTTTATTATTATTATTATTATATGATTGATTAGAAGAAGAATTCTATAATTTTGTTTTCTAAATCTTTTCTGTTTAGTTTTTTTTTTGTTCATTTATAATCATAATCTTTTACGAAATCAAATCAAATCAACATTGACTTTTGAATGTATTTATGCATAAAATTAAGAAAAACAATAACATATATAATGGCATCATGGTAGATATAAAAGTCGTTAATTAAGTGAAAACGTGAATCACAAGATATAATCTTTACTATTTTATGTAAAAAATCTCAACTCATTATTTTTTTAAGCTCAGAGGAGTTTAACTATTAAAACTAAAGATTATAGTATGTGGTAATCTTATCCAAAATTGATTATTTAAAAATTCATTAAGCATAATTTTGATAAATAAATTTTATATACTATTGTCAACGCGTTCTCAATAAGAAATAAATAAATAAATAATCAGTTCTTTTGTTGGGACCATGGACCACGAGCACAGTATTCTGTCAGATAAGGGCAACTTCTTTATAAAATAACAAAAGTAGAGTAACCCTTTTATAAAAAATATCAAGAAAGGGCAATGACACTGTTAATCGCCTTCCTCTTCCTTTGCCCGTGTGATTGTTTTTAACCGGTGATGTTCCACGGAAGCTTACCCCATTAATTAAGCCCCCAACAATATTAATCCAAACACGACAGTTAACGAGTCTAGCCAATCATTCCATTTCTCTACTTCCCATCTTTCTGCTCCTGGCTCTCTCCTTCCCTCAAGACTGAAGACTGAAGCACCATGTTCTATCTCAAAACCATAACTAAAGTGCTGCTGCCTCTTCTCTTAACCCTCTCAACCCTTTTTTAATACTACTCTCCTCAGTAAATCCGATCAAAAAGGAACCAAAGTCCATCAAAATCCCACCATTGCACCTTCACAAACATCTTCAGATCGCCCATTCGGATGCCAGTCCGCTACAGTCCAGCACACAGTCAATGAAGTCAGAACATATGCTTCTAACTGCACTGGCATCCGAATGAAGCGCAGAACACTCGACCCACTTCAAGAGATGGCTCTGGATGACTGTCTCGAGCTTTTAGATGAGACTGTCGCTGATCTTAAAAGCGTGTTGTCCGGTCTGTCACCGAAAAACTTAGTGATGAGGGTGGATCTGGCCCTCCAATGATATTGTGACACATGGCACTTCAAAACAACTAGGTGACACCCGGAACCACTTTGGCAACAAGTTGTCTTAGACAAGTTGATGGTGTCCCACCTGGCGGCCTGGCATAGGCACGACCTGGCATAGGCGCGATCTGGCCCAGGCGCGAGCTAGCACAGGTGCGGCCTGACACAGGCATGAGCTGGCAGCCTGACACAGGCACGAGCTGGCAGCCTGGCACAGGCACGAGCTGGCAACAAGCGCAACCTGGCCCTGGCGCGAGTTGACAGCCTGGCAAAGGTGCTGACCTGGCGATCTGCGAGACGTGCTCACCGACAAATTTGGCATGCATATCCTAACACTCCCACGATCCTTTGAAGTTGGCCCACGTGTCAAACGATCCGGAGGGTGGTCAACGTGCATGGCGGATACCTCCAAGAATCTCGAACCACTTAGACGACCTCGCAGAAATCTCGGAAGTGGTGTGTGAAGCCCACGCCAAACAATGCCTATACAAAGGCACAAATCCCAATGGAAGGAGGTGGGCAAGCAAATAAGCAAATTCTAGCTCTCATACTTTGTGATTTTTAGCTTGTAGTCTATTATAAGAGTACTGACTTAAGCATCGGAGCGACCTCGCCGAATTAGTCACCTCAGGTCCTCTGACATTTGGTTCCTTACAGGTCTCTAAAGAGCAAAGGAGCTCACCACCAGGCAGCTCGCCACCAAGCAGCTCATCAAGGTAGCTCACCACCAAGCAGTTCGCCACCAGATAACTCACCACCAAGCAGCTCATCAAGGTAGTTCGCCACTAGGCAGTTCACCACCAGGGAGCTCACCACAAGGTAGCTCGCCACCAAACAGCTCGCCACTAGGGAGCTCCACTTCAACCTCTGAGTCACAGGCCACTTGGGAGCATACATCACTGACGAGGTACTTAGCCAAAAAATTTGATACATCACGAAAAAATTGATACGTGACCAGAAACGGTTACATCATCTGACGCCATCTGTGGGAAATGCTAAAAAAAGCTAAGTTCTCCTCCTCTAAAAAGCTAAGTCCTCTTCTTCCAGAAAGCTAAGTCCTTATTTCTTAGAAACTAAAAGCTCCCGCTTTATACTTTCCATTTTTTATGAACTCAAAGACTATGCAGGGAGCTAACAGACTAAGCAACTCTACCAACTTTACTCTAAATCCAAATAAAACCTCATTGGTCCTCTTCGTGAGGTCCCCTCTACAAAGATGAGCTCTTCGTGGCTTCTACGGGAGTTGGCGGCCAACAGACTACATGGGCGCCCTTGCTGGTCGAGCCTTCCAAGGCTCCTGTGTGAGCTGGCGACCCAAAGTTAGTAGTGCTGCCCCCGAAGGTCGAGCTCCTAGTAGCTTATTGTAGGAGTGGGTGACCGGCATTACGAACCTAATGCGGCACAATCATAGCTCTAAGGCGCCCACCCAGCAACCTGCGCGCGGCCTAGCGACCTGTCAGCCTGGCACATGCATCGACCTAGCGCGACCTGGCGTGAGCGCCGACCTAGCGACCTAGCCCAAGCACGAACTGACGAACTGATAAGAGGCTTCCTCGTCACAAGACCCAGTCGCCTCTTTGGCATGGGCAAAGTCAAGGAGAGTGGACTACGAGTCGCTCCCAGAGCCTGAGGGCTAAAATACCACATAAGACCCAGTCGCCTCTTCGGCATGGGCAAGATCAAGGAGAGTGGACTACGAGTCGCTCATAGAGCCTAAGGGCCAAAATACCGAACTAGCGAAGAACTCCTCACCATATAAGACTCAGTCGCCTCTTCGGCATGGGCAGAATCAAGGAGCGGACTACAAGTCGCTCCCAGAGCCTAAGGAATTAAATTGACGCTTACGAGCTCATCAAATTATTCATTACGGGCCAAAAGGAGAAATCTACTCCCTTTGCCGAGTTACTTTCGGCTCGGGAGTGGGGGGCGGGAAATGATGAGGGCAGATTTGGCCCTCCAATGATATTGTGACACATGGCACCTCAGAACAATTAGGTGACACCCGGAACCACTTTGGCAACAACTTGCCTTAGCCAAGTTGATGGTGTCCCACCTGGCGGCCTAGCACAGGCACAAGCTGGCACAGGCACGACCTGGCCCTAGCGTGAGCTGGCACAGGCACGAGCTGGCGGCCTGGCACAGGCGCGACCTGGCCCTGGCGTGAGCTAAGAGCCTGGCACAAGCGCCAACCTGGCGATCTGCGAGACGTGCTCACCGACAAATTCGGCATGCGTATTCTAACACTCCCACGATCCTTGGAAGTTGGCCCACGTGCTGAACGATCCGGAGAGTGGTCAACGTGCATGGCGGTTACCTCCAGGAATCTCGAACCACTTAGACGACCTCGCAGAAATCTCGGATGTGGTGCGTAAAGACCACGCCAAACAATGCCTATATAAAGGCACCAACCCCATTGGCAAGAGAGGGGCAAGCAAGTAAGCAAATTCTAGCTCTCATACTTTGTGACTTTTAGCTTGCAGTCTACTATGAGAGTACTGACTTAAGCATCGAAGCGACCTCGCCGGGTAGCCACCCCGGGTCCTCTGACATTTGGTTCCTTACATGTCTCTAAAGAGCAAGGGAGCTCACCACCAGGCAGTTCGCCACTAGATAGCTCGCCACCAAGCAGCTCATCAAGGTAGCTCACCACCAGGCAGTTCGCCACCAGATAGCTCGCAACCAAGCAGCTCATCATGGTAGCTCACACCACCAGGCAATTCGCCACCAGATAGCTCACCACCAAGCAGCTCATCAAGGCAGTTTACCACCAAGCAGTTCGCCACTAAGTAGCTCGCCACCAAGCAGCTCGCCCCTAGGCAGCTAGCTCATCAAGGTAGCTCACCACCAGGCAGTTCGCCACTAGATAGCTCACCACCAAGCAGCTCATCAAGGTAGCTCACCACCAGACAGTTTGCCACTAGGTAGCTCGCCACCAGGCAGCTCACCCCTAGGCAACTCGCCACCAAGCAACTCATCAAGATAGTTCACCACCAGGCAATTCGCCACCAGATAGCTCACCACCAAGCAACTCATCAAGGTAGTTCGCCACCAGGCATCTCACCACCAGGCAATTTGTCACTATGTAGCTCGCCACTAGGGAGCTCTACTTCAGCCTCTGAGTCATAGGCCACTTGGGAGCATACGTCACTAACGAGGTAATTAACCAAAAAAATTGATACATCACGAAAAAAATTGATGACGAATCAATACACCTGTCTTGATGGATTCGCTCACAGTAAGGGCAACGTAAGAGAAGAGATCAAGCAAGGCTTGTACAACATAAGCCACTCGGTCAGTAATTCTCTCGCCACGCTTAAGAAGATCCCAAAGTCGAACAGAAGCTCCAAGGCTGAGGTATTCCCAAAGTATGGCAGAATGGTGGGTGGGTTCGCAAGATGGGTGTCGCCTAGAGATAGAAAGCTGCAAGCATCGACCAACACGACGAAGTTTGATTTGGTGGTGGCTTGCGCTTCTTGGAACCGATGATCTAAGGAAGACGATGAACAGTTTTATTGTTCTTTTTTGATATTTTTCAAAAAAAATAACCTTATTTTAGTTATTTTATAAAAACACAAAAAGTTACCCTTATCTGCCACAATCCCTTTTTTATTCTTTCTGAACAGCCCAATAAAATATAAATGCGTTAGGGACGCAACTAAGAAGTAAATCACCAAAACAAAAGGGGAATTGGCGAATTGTGTTTGGCTGTTGCGAAGTTGCTGGCCAAAGCTGGAAAGTGTACAACTTGAACAAGCAAGCAAGTTCTGGCAGGAATGACTTTTCTACTTTTTAATCAAATTTAACACTTACATGCCTTTCACGTGATGTGCGCATCACTTGTCCAACTCAAATTTCAATTACAAGAAGGGATATAAAGGAATCATGAGCCATTGAGCCTGCAATTGCAATTGCTTTTCTTATGTTTCTGCCTTTGAATTGAGAGAGCATAATGCAGGAAAAGGAGGAATTTTAATTCCACTACTGTGTAAAATCTGAAATTCACCAACTTTTTCCCCTTTTTCTCCAAAATCCGTGATGCTGATGCCACAGAATCATACAATGGAATCTAGAAATTCATGGAATCGATGAATCCAACTCCACCTCTGTGCTTTTTGTACGGTGGATCACGGATGAAAGGGAGAGGTCTGATGGAAACAAGGTTACAGTGTAACTGCATCAACACCGAATCTGTGTCTGAAAGCCAATACGGCAATCCCCCCATACATAAGTGCTTTGCGAAAGTGTTTTTGGCCTTTGGGATCTCAAAAGGAAAAGAGGGAGGAGATTCGTCTTTCAACCAGATGTTGTTTGGAAAGGTTGTTTTGAAAGGACACGTGTCGTTTTATTTGGGGTTCCACTATGGTACCGGAAAGACATGATACTCTTTTCGGGCATTGTAGATTTTCTCGTTTGTTTGATTTTGATGCTGATGTCGATCCGTTCACGGAAAAGGTAGTCAGTGCGCGTGGTTTAAGCAATCCACGGTCATGATCACGGTGGCCAGCTGGCCATCCTCTCCACGTCATGTTAACATCATGTACACCTGGAATTTTGCGTCAAACAAGAGAAAGCCAGTGGGGTGCTATTTGTCTCGTGATTCATCAGATCGCTCTCGTTGAATTTGTCGTGAAATTTCAAGCATTAAAAATATAACTCTTTTTTTTAATTTATCGGTTTTTCTTCCATTCGGTGATAAACACGAATGAGAGGGCGCTTTCGTCATTTGGGTCGGGTTGGGTTGGGTAAGCTTTTTGTCAAATTTAGATTGGGCTCGAAGCCCAATCGCAATATACTTCAAACTTCAAAGGTATCCATGCGCGACAGCGCGAATGAATTTGGATCTGCTCCCAAAACGCTTACGTGATATATGCTAACGCCTCTCACCAGATTGTGGCCCACCATAACAAGGTTCAAAGTATTGATACGGTCGATAAATATCGTTTTGGGATCCTTCCGATATGCCCCTACAGTGAGTGTATCGGGGTTCTGACAGGTTCAGGGTGTGGAAGAGGTCTAAACCGGTTCCTCTAAATCAGTTGCAAAAAAATTAAAAAATTGTATCGATTTACCCAATATGCCTATACCGACGTATCAGATGTATCAATAGTTTGAACTTTGCACCATAATACAAATTATGTTAGAAATGTATTGGAACAGACTGAAAGAAGATCCCAATTCTGTGTAAATATGATCTAATATCCATGTATGGGAAGACTTGTTCATGGACCAGCCCAGTGGTCTGTTCTTTATCGGATTTGGACATGACTTTTAGGCCCGTTGGGTTAGGGCATGGGTCCAAAGCAAGGTTTGATTTTTTTTTTCCAGGTTCAGGCTTTCTAGAAAAAACAGAAAAACCTAAATCGAGTGTAAATCTGGTCTGAATTTATTTCTTTATTCTTCTCTTTTTTAAGTCAATGAGATTTTTCAATATTTTTAGGTTTTAAAATCATTTAATATAAATAAATCAGTTTAATTGTTAACTTGCCCAATTTTCAAATCGGGATTTAGGCTTTATACGAGGGCCATATTCGAATCTAAACGTATTCTATTAAGCTGCGTTTGTTTTAAGTGTAAATTCAATTTTACGCTAATGGAAAATATGAACCGGTTCAATGATCGATAAAAATTAGAACAGATTGTTTTTCAATATTTACACCCATCATGTTTAATTGTCAAGGTGTAAATTTTGATGAAAATTTTTGTTGGCATTTAAAATACACGTCGATGTTTGGAGCTAGAGGTGAAATAATGGATTTGACTATTCTCGCCCATATGAGTCCTTTTGTAGCTTTTACAATTAACCAAGTAACCGGGAGTAGCCGGTGAGAAATCATACGGAAGAGGAGAGATATCTGCATATGACCGGTTGTTGTTGGCATCATCAAGAAAGCTACTGAATATCAATATATTGAGGAGGGGCGAGAGAGTAAAATGAACAAGTGTGGGGTGGAAGAAAAGTGAGATGGAATTTGGCATGTGGCGGTTATGTCCAGAAGGGCTAAGCTCTTTATTGTCCAATACATCCAACAGCGGATTCTTCTGCAATGTTGGTACTAGCCCACAACAACCATGTGATTGATTGAAAATCGAACGTTGCACATAAAGCCAGTGGTAGGCAAGTGATCCTAGCTGTAAATGCGGCTTCAGAGTGGATTTCACGAGGAGTGAAGAACCAAAAAAGGATGAGATTAGCAGAAAAGAAAGAGAATAAAAGCAGAATGGGAGAGAAGGCGACAACAATAGGAGGCGAGGAGAAGGTAGGAGAGAATAAGTAAAATCTGATTTTTTTTCTCCAACCTTTTTTTTGTAAACTGGTTCGAAATAGTTTGACACTACAATCGTTTTTTTGGTCCAAAGAGGGCACGAATCTGGAATTTTCTTCCACTGAATCCGGTGATAAATGGATTGTTGAGAAGGAGACAAAAGCGCAACAATCTGAGGGATTCACTTGGTTCAGATTTCTCCAATCTGTCTTTGGTACTGCTTCTCTGACCATTTTCTGTTCATTGGTTCGTTGGGAGAGAGAGTAGAATCTCGTACCGGTTATTCCATAGAGAAGCAGTGGCACCACGGAGAGATAGAGCAAATGGAAAAATAGAGAAAGGAGATGTTAGAGTGAGAAGAGTTTTACTTCGATGGTAGAAACAGGTAAGCTTTACAGCAATAATTTCGATGTATTCTTTACATTCATTATCGATGTAAAAGGAGTTTTACACCGATTTAAGGTATAATATACACTCAATTCAAACGCCTACAAAATCAAACCGGGGTATAAAATTTACCCTGATTTAATTTTACACGTCAAACAAATGCAGCCTTGATAAAGAGAAAGAACCCGACCCAGCTGGATAGGATACTTGTTCTACATACACGGTGTTTAAGACAACCGTGTGCAAATACGGTTCGCCAACAGATATCGTATGACGTATGGTAAAGGCTCCTTTCTTTGAAATTTTGTGAATTCATATTGTGTTGTGATGGAAAATGAAATGTAATTTGAGACAAGGGAGGGCTGAGGGTTCCTACACAGAAGCTCTAGTTTTCTACAATCTACAAATGCAAAGATGAAACGGCAGACTGTGGCATATGGGCCAATAAATATTTCTGGACATTATAATAGTTTAAGTCCAAACGTGTCGAGCAATGGGCCTTTTGTCGTGAACTGGGCTTAAAATTAGAAATCAATGCTCAGTTGCGATGTTAATCTTTTTTCTTATGGATTTTATGATTTGGGCCAAATCTTATCAAATCTTTTTGGGTAAATTGCTGAAATCTAAAATTTCACCGTTTCTGAAATTTCGCTGACGTTTAATAATTGTAATCATCTCCCTTAAATTTACGGGGTATTCACTTTTCATACTCACACATTTTTATTATGAATTAAGAAATGTGTGGCTTTAATTTACAGCGGGTAGAAAGTGGATAGGAAAATTGAGTAGAAAATCCCTGTTCAAGTGCTCATTAATGGATCACAATCCTAAAATAAAAAACAGAAAATATCTAAAATACTATGCAATTGCTTTTGACCAAAATGTTTATTTTCCAAAGTTTTTTTTTTATATCAATTCTTATTCTAAACCCTTTCAATCTCTTTTTTAAAATTGATTTGTTTTTAAATTTGTCCTTCATATCAATCTATCAAAGGTAAAGTTGCAATTTTAAATTTTCTTTTTTTTTTGTAGTTCATAAGGGCTTATTTTGGAAGAGTACAAATATAAATATCTATAAATACAAAATACAAATATGTAGAGTTCAAAAACCTTGTATGTATTTGTATTGCACATATTTGCATTTGTACTCCTTCCAAGCTTAAGCCTAAAATTTGTATTTTATTTTTCTATAGAAACCAGCCTCAATTGTAACTGCATTGGTATTTTGGACATTTTTGTATCTCTTGTTAGAAGCAGAGGGGACCCACATGCAGTTGCGCCAAATTTTAAGGGAGGTTTCAGTTTTATCCAATCTTTTTAGATTATGATATGATTAGAGGTGTAAAACGGCAGGTGACCCGTGCCGTAACATGGAACCAATGATTTTGATAATTCACATTAGCTGAATGAAGTTGGATGTGGAACCAATGATCCCTAATCACTTATAAAAAAATCATTTCTAGTTAATCCAATTTTTTGCTTTTGAAAACAAAAACAAATGCCACATAAACATATTTTGATAAAAAAGCACTTCATCTTTTCGTTGGTGATTAAACCCTTAGGGATGTTCAACAATATGGTTGGTTTTGGTTTTGAAAACAAAAAATAATTGTCACATTTGCAAAAAAAAAAGCAAAAAAAATTTTGCTTTTCAAAAACAAAACCAGCCTTTTTTTTTCTTTTTCTAGTTGTCAAGTTGTGATGTCCCAAGTGGAATGAAGTTTTCTAATGAAAATTGTAAGGAAAAATTTATGGTGCGAAAAATGTATTGTGAAGTGATGGTGCACAATATGGTTCTCCCCGCTGGAGGACAGCTCAGACACTTGTCTGACGAGATTGGTTGGCCACAAGAAGACAATTAGAGCATGGTTTTCAAAACTGGGCCAGATCAGACGGTCATACCAGAAAAACCGATAACCGGTTAGGTCCTTTTTTTCCCAAAATTGGAAATTTGCAAAAAAACATTGATTTGGTCAACAAACCGCTGACCTAGGCAGTTGAACCATTCAACGATTTTGACCATTATTTATTTATTTTTTTGTTAAAATGGGCCAACCGTTCGGTTCAAACGATCGAATCATTTGACCTAGGAATTGGACCCTTGACTGGTTCATTCTCTGGGTTGGTTTTAAAAACCTTGAGTTAGAGTACCCGGGGTGGGCACTTTGATGCTTAAATTAGTGAAGAGTAATTGAGGATGCTAGAAAGTGAGGGAGCAAGAGAGTTCTAAGAGCTAAGTTGCATCGCGCATCTTCTCTACTTGAAGGGGCGCCTTTATATAGGTGCAAGTAGTCATGAGCTTCATGTAGCACGTCCGAGATATCTAGGAGGACGTGGCTTATCGGCCCACCACGTTCAGAGGTGGTTTCATGCTCGGAGACAGTTTTTAAGTAAACTTATAGAGCTTATCTGGTTACCTCTGAAGCAGGCGGCGCGAGAGCTAGCTCCATTGGTGAGGTGACATGACCCCGGAGGATTCAACGATGATAAGTCGCACATAAGAGAGGCTAGTCGCCACATCATGCAGGTCACCAACAGGGCCTCAATCAAGTTGGTGGGAGGTTGCCCCATTTGTTGAGGTCTCTAGTTCAATCGCCGACCTAATCCTGTCGAGGTGCTTACAGGTCGGCCCTGCTAAGGTGGTGCCGAAACACTCTCAAGGTGCACGAGCTATACCCAAGGTGCATTTGAGGTGAACTCTATCGTCTTGGCAAAGGCAAGTCATTTTCTGCGTGGTACCGAATGGCATTAATGGCATTCCTTGTCTTGCAATGCTTGCCATTAATGGCATTCCTAAAGAGAAGACTATAAAGTAGAAATTAAGTTAGGTACTAACTAGGAACTAAGTCAATTCGGGCTGGTTCGGTTTCGATTTTCATGTGTGGAAACCAAAACCGAACCACCCCATTGGTTTATGCTTTTTAGTAACCCAAAACCGACCAACACTAAAGAAAACCCGGCTGACTCGGGCTGGGTCGGACCGGGTTTGTTGGTTTGGTCGGTTTGGGTCTTCTTATGAACAACCCTATCTTTTACATTTGCACCCCCATGCATTTGTACTAGTGCAAATAAATTTGCACTACAACCAAACTCAGCCTTAGGCTCCGTTAACTCTGCTTGTTTGCAATGCAATTTTGTTCGCATTAGTATAAATTCATGAAAGTGCAAATTCTGGTCCACTTTTTTTTGGCGGGGGGTTGTTTACTTAGATTGTGTTTGGTATCAACGTAGCTTTTAGAAGAAACGGTGCCAACTCAGCATTGAAGATGCGTTTAACAAAAAAAGCTTAAAAGTTATTTGGTTGAGCCGTTTATCTGATACATAGCTCTCTCAAAAATTGTGTAAACCGTTTATTAAAAAAATACCAATTATTTTGCATACATATTTACATACATACATAAATATATGTATATATATTTGTATAAATACATTTATATATGTATAATTTTAGAGTGGGTTCATTGACCAACTCGAGCCTGGCCCGGGCTCAAGCCCAACCCAAGTGCATCAAGTTACAAGGCGGGCTAGGCTTGGGATGGAAAAATTGGGCTTAACCTCGGGCTCAGGCCTTTAGCCCAAATTTTAGAGCTGGGCCTAGGTTGATCATAAACTTGAACCACCTTGCCCGACTTGCACCCCTAGTCAGAATTTACACTCAAATCATTTGCACTGCCATAGTTTTGCATCAATATAAATTTATTTGCATTGCAACTAAACACAGCCTAAAGGAAAAATCTATATATGCTGCTGGAAACACATGATACTGAAAGAGTTTTAACCAATCAAAAGGATCCATTGTGAATTTTGATACCACCTCATTGGTTAGAGCTTCTATGATACCGATTGATTGATTACAGGTTTAAAAGAGATAAAATAAAAGATGATGAGACGAAATGTGAACAACGTCTTTGATGAATGGGCATCCCTTTCCTTTCCTCCTAGCAACCCTTATCTTTTTATTTTATTTGTTTCTTGTTGGGTGGGGTAGAAATCAGTGTTTTAAAAACTGATATGGAGGTTGAACCATTTTTGTTTTTGGGTTGTGGGTTACAGATTCGACCAGTTGAGTTGAACAGATCAGACCATGCCACATATATATAGGCATACACACACACATGTATGTGTATAAGTATGTATAAACATATATTTTATCAATAAATAATGTATAATTATGTTTTACATGTAATATATGAAATATTTTATATTTAATTTATGTTAATTTAGTTTTAAATTTTGTATATATAAAAAAAATAAAAAATTATAATTTGAGGCCAAAAAGGTTTTTTTAAATAATGGGGCAAGGCACTTATGACGCCTTGGTGCATAGATGTTGAAAAGTTACCCAAAATAAAAAAAAAATCACTTCAATCGGGCATTGGAGTGCAAAGTAATGACCCCCCTGAAGTTTGCATACATAGTTCGTATAAAACCCGCGACCCAATCACCAAGTTGAATTGTTCAAACGGTCCAACCATCCGGGTCAAACGATTTTTTGGCCTTCTCTAAGTTTTCTCAAACCAAATCCAAAATCTTGACTGAATAACGGTTTGAATGATTCAACCGACTTGGATCAACGATGGATTAAAAAGAGGTAGAAATCAATTCTATCTCCTCTAAGGCTAGAAAAGTTGTGAAACATATACTTTAAAGGCTACTTTGCCTGATAAAACCATATTAAGTGAGACTGGGTAACAGATTATTATATAACTAGGTTGATACAGGAAATCCAGTTTAGATCAGCCCCAGTAAACTTGTTTCCAAGGTTTACTAAGGTTCCATGGAGCCCCTTGTAGAAATTGAGATTTGCTCAGTGCCTCAGTGGGGTTCATTAAATCTTGAGTTTGGAGTCATATGAATTGAAGCCTATATCTACAACTGAACTGAATGTCTGAAACACATAGTATATGCCTTATGAGATAATGACTTGTTGCGCTGCCTCAAAAGTTCATGCTGAGAGTTGGAAAGAGAGAGGATAAGAAGTAACAAATGTCTCAGCATCCATAGGTTAAGTCGCAGATTAATAGATTTGTCACAATCTTTACATGAATCACTATAGAGATCAAGAGGAAAAGGTTCACAAATCACCATTCGTCTTTTTAGTTTTTACTGAAAAATGAAAAACTGAAAGCTAGAAGTGATCAACCTTTATCAAAATCAAAGGGTTGGTCTGGGATTTCTTCCTTCTCTCTCTCACCGACAAAACAAAACAGAGCAAAGAATCAGTACGAAAACTAACAAAAATTGACAATTTGACAATCAACCTAACACTGATGTTTTGTACTCAAACCACACTCTATATTATATAATAAACACTAACAACTTTGCCTCATCAAAGGAAAATCTCCAGGAAACTAACAAGACACAGGCAGAAGAAATATAAAAATGGCCCTGCCCCTCTACATTTCTACTTACAACTCCACAGAACTGCCCTCACTCACCTCTCAATTTCTTCCTTGTTCAACAGGGGTAATCGGGTCGGGTTTGAGTTGGGTCAAGGCATTTTCAAGTCGGGTCAATTTCCAGGTTGGGTTGGCAAAGGTTATACCTAACCCTAAATATTTAGGTTAGGATTGATGCACAGGTCAGACGGATCAATGGTTCAGCCACACGGTCAATTGGTCTTTAATGTTTTTTTATCAAAAGATAAGGATTTTCCTGTCCAGCGTGGTTTGAATGGTTTTAGCCATTTGGGTTAACGACGGTTTAAAAGTAGGTGGCCCGGGGCCGGGGGCAGCTTGTGGCCGGACCCTCCTTCTAGTTCGGGTAACTTGGTCAGGGACCCTAATCTGCTTTTCAGGTCGGATCGGGTCGTTTCACGGATTGGATCAAACTTTTTGTCAGGTTTGCTGGCATGCGATATATGATAATAAAGGTATGAGTACGATATGGGTATTATAAAGATTCCAATCAGACGTCGTATAAAGTTGCCCTAGTGTGACTGTGTGAGGCCAAGGGACTCTGATTGATTCTTCTTTTCTTCTTCTGAAATGTTACTGGCCTACTGCCACTGGTCTGGTGCACGATAGGTGTTAGATGGTGTATAAAGGAAAACAGTAAGGGGCATTTACGTCATTTCAAAATGGATATTATTTCAAATCGGACGAAGGGAAACGTGACTGCGTGAAGAAATTCCAAATTCGACTCCACCGACATGTACTCAAGCTGTGAACCTCCTGCTCCTCCTGCCTGCTGCCCAGCTGATGGAGAGATTACCGACGATCGCCGGTTATTAACCGGGGAGGTTGGAGACAGGCTGTTAACAGCAGTTGGGAGTGTCGCGGGGAGAAAAGACCAGCTGCTGTTGACTGAAAACGTTATGTTAAATCTTAAATGATTGCTTATCTTAGTCAGCCATGGGTATTTCTGACTTTTGACTATATTAGGCATTATTTTAATATTTTATTAGTAAAAATTTATTCATAAATTATCATTTAATTTGTAAACAGAAATAATCGAAGGTTGCTTCATGGCTGATTGGCTTAATGGCTTCGGTTCAAGCTAACAACATCAGGGTCAGGGGTTTGTATGCTGGAGCCTCCAGGCTCCAGGCCCACTGCTGTTAAAACCTATCCCGGCCGTAAATGCTACCTCTTTTGTCTGAATTCGAACGGGTTAATTGCTTATCCAACTTCGTTCCGTTCTTTATATTAAATAGATACGGCAACGGGGCGATTTGGGAAGACTTTTGTAAATTTTAGATCATACCTTTCTTTTAATCCTATTTGTTCTAGATTCTGAGAATTCAATTTTTTTATATGAAAATGTAAAATTCTTCCTGACCCTATTTTTCCTGCATGTAAGTGTAGAGATGGATTGGTTTAGAAGTCGTATCTAATTTTAGTAATAAATAAAATAATATAAATAAATAATAAAAATTTTAATTATTTGATTAAGACATGTAAAAAACACATAAACTATCAATTATCATTTACGTAAAACACAAAATATTTTTAAATTTAACACTTACCCGTATTCGTATGGGTTGTAGAATCGCAACCTGCCCCAGCCCCAAAACCCCCTTCAAACAAAAAAAGCCGCCCCATCAGGGCAGATAGTCCGGTACCCACCCAGTAGGATAGAAATTGCCATCCCTATTTATATCAATGTTTTAAAGACCGATTTAAAAGTAGAACTGCTTTGGCTATTAGTTTTTAGGTCAACAATTTGATCGACCAGTTGACTGTATGGGTCGATAATAATTTGAAAACCATGGTAAGATCCAATATGAATCCACTCCTATCCAAACCGGTTGATTGGTTACAAGTTTTCAGCTGGTAGCATCTCTAACCTGTTGCAACAGAGACCTGTGGTCAGGTCCCTTTATTTTTTCCTCATGGTCGTACTCTTGATATAAACTCTGTTAGTGTGGGCTTGTTTTGTGTCATTAGTATTAATCGTGATAAGGGAGGAAGATTGTGTTAGATTGGCAGCATATAGCACTAAACAAAACAGATTGGTGAGACAGAAAATTTATTAGTAAAGTTGGCTTGGGTGTTGCGTTTTTATATTGTGTGTCGGTGATTTTAAATTTAATTTATTAATTCTATTTAATTAAAAAAAGAATTGCAATCTCAAATCCAATATAAACCCGATGGATTAACAGTCAATTAAATCTGTTTTGCAACCTCAGGATTAGTTCACGCCATCTAATATAGTATAAATATAATATAAAACATATACACAAGTATACATTTAATCTATAAAATAATATATTGCAAGTCCTGGCTGGACCAGACCTAATGTGGGTTTAAATAGGGTCGGGCCTGAACATGAAAACCTAGGGTTGGACCACGCTGAAAACGATAACCCTAACACCTATGATAAGAGACTTGGACCTCAGAATTGAAATGTAAGTCTGGGCTTTCAACCCAAAAACAGCCCGCCTGGGCCTAGGGCCCTAGGCCTATAACCTTAATTATAAAATATTAAATAATAAACTTTTATATTGTATAATATGAATAAATGTATGATATTGGAAAAATATGATACATTAATAATTTAATAATGGCTCAAACCTCCTAAGAATTTAATGAAAACTACCTGATTTATAAGTATTTTTTCCGTATCAAGTATCATAGAAGAACCCGTTTTGAATCTGGGTATATTTTTGATCCGTTTACGTAGTAGGCCCAGATCCCGCTAATAGGCGCTGGTCGGTGCCGTGTATTGTCGGTATCTGGGTCAAAATTATACTTGAGTAGTTGAGTAACAAGCCAGTTAGCCAGATGAGAAGTTAGAGCCCAGGAGAGCCGAGCCGTTATGCTGAACATTATGTGGGAAACTGATTACTGGTTAGCCCGGTAGCCGGTAATGACCTAAATCAGAATCTCAGAAAATAAAAAGGAAAAATTCGAGCTGAGACAGAGCGGAAGCGAGATTGATGGGCGAAGAAGCAGACAGGAGTGTTTGAGAGCCCATCGCTTTTCTTTTCCTGCTCAGACTGAGAGCCATCTGAGTGGAAGATCCATCACTCGATCCTTAGCTGGAAATTTCTTCTTTCGATCTCCAAAATGTATACATGATAGAGGCCATAACTAAGGGAAAATAAAAGCTTCATTACATTTCCGCTCTTCCCATTTCTTTTTCTCTGTTTGGAACCATGGAAGCAAATGCAGGAATGGTTGCTGGTTCTCACAAACGAAACGAGTTCGTTATGATTCGGAAGGAAGGAGAAGCTGGGGTATGTTTCTTCTCCCGACCCATTTTCTCTTTGAATTCAAGATCCCCCTTCCCCCGTTTTTTTCCCCTTTGCTTCTCGTTTTCTACGTGATTGGGTATCTGGATCTGCTTGTTGACTCCGTGGTAATGAATTCTGGTTTTTCATCATGGAATTCGATAATGGATATTCATTGGACTAATTGGATTGAGACATCGACTATGTGGGTTGTCGCGGAATCGAATCTTTTAGAATTTTAATAGCTGAGATCTTGTTGGACTTGTAGAGTGTGTTTGATTTGCCTAGTTTGGGTTTTTTGTTTCTTTCTATCTTTCTTTTTCTGTAAATGTGGTTGTATTAAAGCTGACATTTTGACAGTCATGCCTACTGAAGCTTACTGTTTTCCCCTTCCAGTTCAGATCCGTTTGGAGTGTTGGGGGTGTATCACTTCTTTTCTTTTTTCCTTGTAGTCTGTCAAGGCTCGAATTTAACCCTTAGGTGGACTTGGATATGGTTTATGAGTTTTTAAGCCGAGATCTGACTTCACTTTTGAGACAGACTTGGATTTTATGATTGGGATTAATAGTTACATCTTACATGGTGAAATTCATGGTTATGATGTTTTCATTAAGTGATATCAGCCCATGTTTTGGTGGTTGTATATTCAGTTGTTGGGAATTGAAGCATGTCCTTCTCTTTCTTTTCACAATCTATATTTGTAGTTTTCCTGTTGAAGTTGTTTTTCTTTTTTTATTTCAGTGTATTTGATAGTCTACTGGGAGGTTTCTGTTGATGTTATCGCCAAATTTGGCTCTAGCAGTCTTTGGTTGAGCATTTTAACCTCAATACGTCAAGTTTAGTATAGTTTTTGCAAGTTTCCTTTTTTCTTTTTTTCGTGGTTATTGATTCCATGGCAGTCAGTAGCATACTAGCATGATCAAATTGGCTATGGGGTATTTTAGTTTCATCGAATTGTTCATCACAATCCTGAGGCATGGACAATTGCAGTTGTGTATCCCCATCCGCACAGAACAGAGTAATCATTAGAAAAGTGAATATTAATTTGCTCTGCTTAAAACTATTTGGTGACTTTGTGCTTTCCTTTGAAATATTCCTGTACTATAATGAATTCCTCTAGAGGTTCTCAATTGTTCCTTTCTGTGGATAACGCAGCCCAAGCCCCTCAAGCATTTGAATGGCCAAATTTGTCAGATCTGTGGAGACACTGTTGGGGTTACTGCCACAGGTGATGTTTTTGTTGCTTGCAATGAATGTGCCTTCCCAGTTTGCCGGCCTTGTTATGAGTATGAGCGCAGAGATGGAAACCAGTCTTGTCCCCAGTGCAAGACTAGGTACAAAAGACACAAAGGTTAGATTATTGGTTCATACCAGATTTTTGATCTTTTATAGTTTTATTCTAAAGCAATGCCTTCTTGAAGCTTTTAGTGGCTAATGTGGTACAAAACTTCATTGGGTTAGATTTCTTAGGATTAAGGTAATGAGGTGTGCATATTCCAGGGAGTCCTCGAGTGGAGGGGGATGATGAAGAGGATGATATTGATGACCTGGATAATGAGTTCAATTACACCCATGGAAATGGCAAGGGAATGAGGCAGTGGCAGGGAGATGATGTTGAGCTTTCTTCTTCCTCTAGGCATGAGTCTCTACGCTCAATTCCACTTCTCACCAATGGGCAACCGGTATGTTAAAAAGGAAATGCTTACCTTACCTGTCTTGG
This sequence comes from Nelumbo nucifera, assembly GCF_055504915.1. NCBI lineage: Eukaryota > Viridiplantae > Streptophyta > Magnoliopsida > Proteales > Nelumbonaceae > Nelumbo > Nelumbo nucifera. The sequence goes on from NC_142650.1 coordinate 25,890,732, forward strand.
TTCTAACCCCCATATCAAACTTGATACGTAACTTCTGTAAACTCTGACTTTTGGATTTAGGAAATGGTACTTTCTTGAGTGCATAGTTGTCAAGGTGACACCTAGGCGACAAGGCGCCCTTTGAGGCTCGCCTCGCCTAATCGCCAAGCAGTTTTCTACTTCATACTATAAAATACTTTTTTATTCATTCTTTTTTGATATTATAATTATAAAATAGACATTATTAAACTAAAATAATCATTTTGTGTGTTTATATACTAATTTCTTTTTATTATTTTCTTATTTATTAGGGTTTAATCAACACAAACATTGCTAAATGCTGTATTGAACCCTCAAAGACTTAAAAACCTGAATCAATAAATAAGGAAGAACTTAAAATTTTATCTAATCAGCACATTTTCCTCTTCCATATATTCTTCTTCTTCTTCTTCTACTACTACTACTACTACTACCAATACTTAAAATTTTTTGAATTTTATTTTCCTTCTTCCTTTTCTTCTCATGAATATGTTGATTTTCTATACTTTAATATGAAATTTATATTTTTTTTATGAAAATCATGAATAATTATTAAAGAAATATGGTTATGGTACCTAGGGAACTATCCTAGGATCTATGTTTTTAACATAAAAAATCCATTGCCTAGGTGACAAGGCGCCCCCAGTTGCCTAGCCTCGCCTTGGCGCCTTGAAAACTATGCTTGAGTGGATTGTCAGCCATGGTTTCTAGTGCCATTTTTTTTCTGCCTTTTTATTTGTTTAGTATTGCAGCTTTCACCAAATTTAGATTTGCTTGTGTAAAATTTTTGCATCCAGGTTCCAGCTATGTTCTGAATTGTGGTTTGCAATTGATATGTATGTACCCTCCTATTCATGTCTTTCAACATTGGCCATTCTTAACCATCGTAAATTCATTTTGCTTTCCTTTTTATTATATTTCTCCACCAGAGAGCTGGTGGTAGGTACAAGAATAGTACTTTCTTTTTCATTTCAAAGTTGATTGCATTAAAGGTGAAAGAACCTTGTGATGTATGTGGATTCCAAATCAATTTAAAAATTTGTTTGTTGGCCCAAAAGTTGCAAGCAAAATTAATCAACAATGTTGTTTATTATGTAAGCAACTGTCATTTGGTTTTTGAGAATGGTAATTCTTTTGGAATTGGATTTTAGACAAGGGTTCTTAATTTTGGCTAACTCAGTTAGCACTTCAAGATCTAAGGCAAAAAATGAGCTTTTGTGTTTTTTGGATGTCGATGATCCAACAACCAAGAATAGGCATAATTTGTTTTTTTTTTTGTTTGCTCCATATTTCTTTTGATGATTATTTTGTTTTCTTTAAGATGGTAAGGGAACCTTCTATTACTTGTTAACTTGTCAGGTCTGTCAATGGACTTTCTGGCTCCTTAAAAAGGGCATGAATAGCAAAAGAACAACTAGAATGGGCAATGACAGGCCCTGGGATGAATGCACAGTTGTTGTTTTCCATTTTAAAAGAATTAATATGTAATCTTTTGGACTGTTTATCCATATGTAGTCTTCTCTTTTCAAAATCTTTGGAAAGTAGGGGGTTTTCCTTAAATTAATGGAATCTGATTACAGTTACTGGTAAAAAAACTGTGAGATCCTCCACAGTTCTTGTTTTCCTTTTAATTTATAAATTTGTAAGCATCTGTGCTGAATGTCCATAACCTGCAATTTATCTGTTCCTTCACTGTAAATTTTCTAGTAAACCATGGGCAAATGTACAATGGATTTTTTGGTGTGAAAGGATGCTTTCTTGCTTCTATTGAAGCTTTCTTCCTTGGTGGCATCTAAGATGCTTGGGAAAAAAAGTAGAACAGTTTGGAGCATGATATCTTTTGCAAATTTTTTGGTCCATTTGGTGTGAAAGATGGTTGGCAAAAAGGTGCATGGCATGTTATGTTCATGGAAGGCAATTCATTGAACATTTCAGAGGAACACGTTACAACTCTTTTGTTGATGACAGAAAGCTTATTTGTAACTAATTTAGGCTGCTTTTGCTTTTGAGGTTTGGGCTTTGAAAACCAAAATTGAGCCAAAAAGTGTTATGAGTGTTTGGCAAGAGTTGCTTTTAAAAACATTATAACTTGAAGCCAAAACAATTTTAAACTCTGAAGCAAAAAAAAGCCTGAAATTGGGGCATTGTGCTTTTGGTCTATGGAAGCACAAATCCTGAAGCTTATCAAAGTGCAACCTAAGCTGTTCTATTATTAACTTATTATCATTTTTCTATGTTTTCAGTACAAAATACCTTTTTGTACATAGGTGCTGATGTATTCATCTTGATATTTGTACATCAATACAACACTTCACCTTTCAAAAAACAAAAAAATGTAGCAAAAACTAAATGATTAAGGGTATACAATTCCTCCATTTTCATGCAGGGGAGCTGATATGTATGATTAACTTACGGAAGTAGAAATGTTTGTTTTAATTCCTCTGACCCTCACTGATGACCCAGCAGTTAAGATGGTCACTCAACATCCCTGCAAAAATGGAGGTGTGGGGTCAAACCCTTGGAACTTCAGGCTCTCCGTGTCATGGCCAGTGGGCCTCATGTGCACCCTGCTCTGTCCCATCCCTGTGTACCCTGTAATGTGTATTATGTGATAGCAACAAAAAAAAAAAAGAAAAAATATCTCCTCTGATTGTTAAACCATATATTTCACACATTTGCAGGTCTCTGGGGAAATGCCCAATGCTACACCTGACAACCAGTCTGTGCGAACTACAACGTCAGGACATCTAGGATCTGGTGAAAAGCGTGTCCATTCGCTCCCTTATGTCGATCCAACTCAGCCAGGTACTGTAGTATCCATTTGTTCTAAACTTCTAATGCATAAGCACTCAGGTTCCATATGTTTTTGTTATTCCTCTTTGAACCAATTATTGCTTATGTTTTCCATGATATGGTAACAGTTCCAGTTAGGATTGTGGACCCTTCAAAGGATTTGAATTCTTATGGGCTTGGGAATGTTGACTGGAAGGAAAGAGTTGAAGGTTGGAAACTCAAACAGGAGAAGAATATGAATCAGATTCCCAGCAGATACACTGAAGGAAAGGGAGACATGGAAGGAACTGGTTCAAATGGGGAAGATCTGCAAATGTAAGCACCAACTTGCAAAGGATATAGATTGCTTCCCTTGAAAGGAATATTCTAAAATTTGGTAGTTGACTGATTAACTCGTCAAATGTTAAATAATAGCTAATATGTTTACTTCCTTCATTTCAGTGCTGATGATGCTCGCCAACCCTTGCACCGAGTGGTGCCTATTTCTTCTTCCCATCTTACTCCCTATCGTGTTGTGATCATACTCCGCCTTATCATCTTGGGGTTCTTCTTGCAATACCGTATTACCCATCCTGTGAATGATGCTTATCCATTATGGCTTACATCAGTTATTTGTGAGATCTGGTTTGCTTTGTCTTGGCTTTTGGATCAGTTCCCAAAATGGTATCCTGTTGAACGTGAAACATACCTTGATCGGCTTGCACTGAGGTTTGTTAAACTTGAACTCCTTTTTCCTTTCATTCTAAATTTGTCTTTTTATTGGGAGGATAGAAGTTTCAGTAAAATGATATAAAAAAGGTAATGGAAGATGAATGGGGAAGAAAGGAAAAGCTTTGATTCTGTTCTATTTCTCATGTACGGTTTCTGGGCTAAAATTTTGTTAAATATGGATTGAAATCTACAGGTATGATCGAGAAGGGGAACCTTCACAGCTTCCTCCCATAGATATCTTTGTTAGTACGGTGGACCCTCTCAAAGAGCCCCCTCTTGTAACAGCAAACACTGTGTTGTCCATACTTGCTGTGGATTATCCTGTCGACAAGGTCTCATGTTATGTTTCAGATGATGGGTCTGCAATGTTGACTTTTGAAGCTCTCTCTGAGACATCGGAGTTTGCAAGAAAGTGGGTGCCCTTCTGTAAGAAGCACAATATTGAGCCCAGGGCACCTGAATTCTACTTTGCCCAGAAGATAGATTACTTGAAGGACAAAATTCAGCCTTCTTTTGTGAAAGAACGCAGGGCAATGAAGGTAAATGAGCATAGAAGACATACTCATTCACACACAAACCCATATATTTGATATTGGACCTTAGGCCCCTAAGTTTATATGAACCCTATGCCCCACTCTGCATATGCATGATGCCACCTAATTGTGCTATTTAGTATTTGGTGGTTATCTACAATGGTCATTATCATAAACTTAGGCCAGATGGATAATATAACCCTTCCATTATAGAATTAGAGTTGGATAGCTTAATAAAAAACAATATTTGCAGTTGGGTGAAAAGAACAAGATTTGGTTTTTGGTTTATAAATATGTTGACTCTTTGGTTATGCTTACATCCAGCTAAGAATGTTGACTTTTGAGTTTACATTGTACAATATAATAAATATAGGTGTGATCATAGATGATGGATCAAGGTTAAGATGCTCAGTATATATACTTCACTCTTTGCCCTTTTATCATATAACAACGGGAAGATACATATTAGAAGGCCCATAGTTTAACATTGGATATAACACTTAACAGAGTGTAATGGCAAAACAGGATTCATGTAGCTGAGCCCATATAGTTGGGACAAGGCATAGTAGTGATGATAGGATGGAACTCTTATCTTGCATTGCCTTGGATTGATGTGGGAAATAATATGTTTCACAGAGGGAGTATGAAGAGTACAAGGTACGAATCAATGCCCTTGTTGCAAAAGCACAGAAAATGCCTGAAGAAGGTTGGACAATGCAGGATGGCACTCCTTGGCCTGGAAATAACCCTAGGGATCATCCTGGCATGATTCAGGTAATTTTGCACTTTCTAGGGAGCATTTGCTGTTACTCATCTCTTGATTTATCTCTATCAATACAAAATCCCTTGGTTTTTGTTTTCTTAGCATTTTCTTCTGTGAAAGTGCAGGTATTCTTAGGTCACAGCGGAGGTCTTGATACTGATGGAAATGAGCTACCTCGACTTGTTTATGTTTCCCGTGAGAAGCGACCAGGATTCCAACATCACAAAAAAGCTGGAGCAATGAATGCTTTGGTTTGTGACCACTATATCTTTTCTTTGTACATCTGCACTGTTTGTTACAAACACATCTATGCTAGTTGAATTATTCTGTATTTCTAGCCTTTCTGTCATTCATAATGATGTTCAAAAAAGTCCACGTTATCTTTCAAAGGTTCAATTGATTGAATAGTGCTGATTCATAATGCATGCACTGATTGCTGGATGCAGATGCTAGTCATATTATAAATTCTTTATTTTACCTATTCATGATGCGGTTTGTTGTGTGTTGTCCAGATTCGAGTATCAGCTGTCCTGACCAATGGTGCCTATCTTCTTAATGTTGATTGTGATCACTATTTTAATAACAGCAAGGCTCTTCGAGAAGCCATGTGCTTTATGATGGATCCTGTACTTGGAAAGAAAACCTGTTATGTTCAGTTCCCACAGCGATTTGATGGGATTGATTTGCATGATCGATATGCCAACCGCAATATTGTCTTCTTCGATGTATGACTATATCTTGCATCGTCAACCAAAAGAAAACATATCTCCATTTAATTGCAATTATGCATTTCTTTGAAAGACTAGGTTCTTAATTATTCTGTAATTTGCAGATCAACTTGAAAGGTTTGGATGGCGTCCAGGGCCCAGTCTATGTGGGGACAGGATGTTGTTTCAATAGGCAAGCTCTCTATGGGTATGATCCTGTCTTGACTGAGGTTGACTTGGAACCTAACATTATTGTCAAGAGTTGTTGTGGTTCAAGAAAGAAAAAAGGTGTGAACAAGAAGTATATTGATAAGAAGCGGGCAGCTAAAAGAACTGAGTCAACCATTCCCATTTTCAATATGGAAGATATTGAAGAGGGTATAGAAGGTGAGCTTTATTGTTCAAGTTAGGGGACTTTTTATGTTCCTACCCATCAACTGGCTTAGATTTCACCTTTCACGCGACCTGTGACTTACATACACTTGCACACTTAGACATAGATCCTTTTAAAATGTGCATCTGTATTGAGTTCATTCATCCATCCAGTCTAACATGTTAATTGCATTAATGTTCTCCAGGATATGATGATGAAAAATCGCTTCTTATGTCTCAGAAGGCCTTAGAAAAGCGGTTTGGACAGTCCCCAGTTTTTATTGCATCCACTTTCATGGAACAGGGAGGTATTCCACCATCAACCAATCCTGCAACTTTGCTAAAAGAAGCTATCCATGTGATTAGCTGTGGTTATGAGGACAAATCTGAATGGGGCAAAGAGGTGAGCTGGAACTTAAACATATCCGTCTTCATGGGATTTGTCTTGCTAACCCAACTTGACTGAGTTATTTCTTTTCCTGCAATCAGATTGGGTGGATCTATGGCTCTGTTACTGAAGATATCTTAACTGGGTTTAAGATGCATGCTCGAGGATGGGTTTCAATTTATTGCATGCCACCGCGCCCAGCATTCAAGGGGTCTGCCCCCATCAATCTTTCTGATCGTCTGAATCAAGTTCTTAGGTGGGCCTTGGGATCAATTGAAATCCTGCTGAGCAGGCATTGCCCTATATGGTATGGTTATAATGGGAGACTGAAGTTGTTGGAGAGACTGGCATACATAAACACTATTGTTTATCCTATCACCTCCATTCCACTGATTGCCTACTGTGTACTTCCAGCAATCTGCCTTCTTACAAATAAATTTATTATTCCTGAGGTAAGCAGCAATTCATCTAATTCCTTTTTATTCACCTTTATCACTTAATGCATTTCCAGACATTCCACCCGTCTTCTGTTTTTTGCCAATTCAGACCTGTTCATAAAGTAGGAGTCCCACTTGTTTGGCCATGTGTTCAATAACATGGTCCATTTCAGTCCTATAAGTATAACCAACCTTGTATTGGAGTTCTTCTCAATTGAGGACTCCTTTTCAGCTCCAGACAAAGTTGCTGCCTTGAAGATTCCTAAGTCATTTAGGGAATCTTGCTTAATGACCCGACTAGCTCCAGTGGGTTTCCTAATCTGGTTATTTAGTACAGCAAGCTGAAAAAACAAAGAATCTTTCATGTGGAAAAGTGGTTTGGGGCCCAAAATGTTTCCATACATTTTTCCCACTATCCTTAATCCTCTATAAATGGGGCAGTGTCCATAAACCCTTGCCAGGTGATTAGGATAAACCCTTTTTTTGCCAAGTATAATATCAAATTGAAACATAAAAGGTGGGGTATAGGGCTGATGTTGACCAGGGATTGAACAGGCAACCAATCCAGGTCTCCTATTTGGTGGACAGAGCACATATTGCCCAAATCATCCCTCTACATGGCAGAATTATGGCAGATCATGCAGGGAAGCTCCCTACGTGACCTGATTGGAGAACTTTCGTCATATTCAAGGTGATCCCTAGGTAGTTCCAGAATCCTGTTGCTTACAGTGTGATTATAAGCAAACAGTAGACCCAATTCAATTTTGCAGTTTCAATTGTCTATCCTCTAACCAGATTGGTAACCTAATGGTTTTTATTTTGGATAAGGATAATCTACTGACTTGCCTCCATGGTTTTAATGAACCAAATTTCTATTATGTCATTACACCAAAGTCCAAAACAAGATGAAAAGACCAGCTTTTTGGTATCTTAGTGGGTAAAAGAATAAAACACATTTTTTAAATGTTTTATGAACCCATATAGTTTCCACTGAAAGATGATAAATTTGGAAAGTTTGAATGGAAATTTTAACTATGTTAGTTAAACATACTTTATATATTAGTTTACTGTGTGAATGTGTTCAGCCATTGGCTACTTTGCTCCATCCAGCTCTCCCATGGCCATCGGAGAGTAGTGGTACACTTTTCATATCTAATTCAATGAATTCTCTGTCATTGATAGAAAAACTTAAATTTTTTTTTCAGTAGCAAAAATAATTTGAAGACAATAGTAATGGTTTGAACCAAATCTCAAAAAAGATATCTCTAATATGTATATGTTTAAAATATCTATAAGATAAAAGAGAAGCTCACTTTCCTTGTTAAAATTTCCAAAATCATATGCCAAAATTCTGAAACTTTGCCCAAAATAAATTGGAAAAGTTTTTCTTGCAGAGATTTTTGAATTGAATACCAAAATCTTGTCTGCAATTCTGAAATTTTGGCTGAAATATTTTATGTTGTAATTCAGAAAAAATTGTTTATTTTACTATTGTAGGCACACATTATTCTGTTTGCTTCTATCCATGTGTGTGGAGATAAGGAGGCTAAATATTGGTGGGCCAGGTTACTCTTTGGTGGTTTATACTAATTTTTATGTGGCATTTTCCTTTTTTGGCCTATGATTAAACGATGCTGTCAAATATGCATGGTTTGTAATGTTGATGCTTGCATTGCCAGATTTCTTTAGCTTTAAATATTCAATTTCTTTTATGTCATCACTTTAGCTCTTCTTTAGGTTTAAATAGTTAGCTTAGTTTTTGGCCATGCACAAAAAGCTGCTATGCATATACCCCTTCTATGGCTTAGTCTATCTTGGGTCATGCCACACTGGTTGGGTTATTTAATGAAGTCTAGTTGTCATTTCTTGTATTCATGAGGCAATGTTTAAAAGCTAAAACCCTTACCATATGTCAAAAATAGGTTGTTTTTTCAGCACATTTTTTTTTTGAAATTAAAAGATTCAGACCTTGGAGTGCTCATAGAGGAAAATTGTCGTCATTCCTCAGGGCACCTATTCAATGGGCTTTGGATCTGTCATAGGATTCTTTGTGGCAGGAATTGTTGGGTTGTCTAGCAAGCTTCTCTTATTTACCTGATTATTATTAAAATTATGTGCTCATGACATTGATAACAGATGGGATGTTTAAACTCACTGTTCCGTATATAACAAGGATTTGTGTTTTCGTTTTGCTTGGAGTTCTTCAGACATCTTTTTTAATTGCTAATTTATTTATTGACCTTTTATGTACATTTGAAAGTTTGGATATGCATATGCTATAATGTGTTTATGTTGCAAGTCTTGTGATAGATGTTTGGCTATGCATGCATGGATTTGTCAAGTTATGCAATATTTTTGTCTTCGATTTTGCCAAGGGACTTATTTGAGCACATCATATTTTTATTAAATTGAGTAAATTCCTGGAAAAAGACAGAAACTCCTCTTTATAATGAGAAAAATTGACATGTGAGGGTGTTCTTGCCTTTCAAAATATATCTTTTGAGTACTGCATGTGTATGTGATAGATACACATCGTGGTCATATCACTATTGCTTGTAACTTCATGGGTATTACATGCCCTACAGTTTCTCTGCAAGAGCTACAGTTATTTCAGAGGAACCATTTAAAGTTGTAAACCCCAGTGCAACACTCTCATTTCTTTTGTTGCATGTAGACTTGTTATCATATGTAACCTATTCTCTTCCTTGGTAAAAAATGGAACTTATTGGATCTGTCATAATAATTAATGCAGATAAGCAACCTCGCTAGCATGTGGTTTATTCTGCTCTTTATTTCTATCTTTTCAACTGGAATTCTGGAGCTCAGATGGAGTGGGGTTGGGATTGAGGACTGGTGGAGAAACGAACAATTCTGGGTCATTGGTGGTACATCTGCACACCTTTTTGCTGTCTTCCAAGGGTTGTTAAAGGTTCTTGCTGGAATTGATACCAACTTCACTGTCACATCCAAAGCATCTGATGATGATGGGGAGTTCGCGGAGCTGTATGTTTTCAAGTGGACATCACTTCTGATACCACCAACAACTGTCCTTATCATAAACTTTGTGGGCATTGTTGCAGGTGTCTCATATGCCATAAACAGTGGGTACCAGTCCTGGGGTCCCCTTTTTGGCAAGTTATTCTTTGCCATATGGGTTATTCTCCATCTCTACCCATTCCTCAAGGGTTTGTTGGGTCGGCAAAACCGTACACCCACAATCGTCATTGTTTGGTCCATTCTCCTGGCTTCCATCTTCTCCTTGCTTTGGGTGCGTATTGATCCCTTCACCTCCGATGCTACAAAAGCTGCTGCGAAAGGTCAATGTGGCATCAACTGTTAGTTTCCTTTGAAATCAATGTCTGAGGTAACTCCTTTGATCTCCCTTCCGCCCGCTTTTGTGTAAATATCAAGACATTAGACCAGCATGTGAGAATGTGAGTTAATTTATGTAGTAGTTTCCATCTGAAGGGGGGAAATTCAGGGTTGAATGAGAGATAGCCTTTTGCTCATGCTATGTTTTCACGTGGGTCCTATAAGGAAGGTTAAGCAGGGCATCATCAAAGTCGAATATGATTTCGTATATTTTTTTTTTGTTGTGCAGTATTTTGATTATTGTACTTGTCATTTGTCAAGAACACATCAATTCATGGCTGTGATCTCTTCATAAACAAATCCGGATGTATTGCAAAAGATCCAAGAGACTGTAGAATAAAATTTGTGTGGTTATTTTGTCATGAAACTCGAGGCCCTTTTTAATATGTGATCAGAAAAATGTTCCACAGAGGTTTGCATGTCATGTTACTTGCAATAATATGCAAGTGGCTTAAGAAATCTCAACAGTTAATTCTATGGAATCTTTTCTTAGGTTCTATAGAACGATGAGCAATTCAGGGAAAAAAGAAATGGTAGGGAAAAATATTTACTTTGAGAGGAGATGGAATTAGTTCAGGTGCTTTTGTATAAAGGAAAAGATCCATTTTTGGGATGACTTAAAGTACCTAGAGGGCCACCCAAAGTCTCCCTGTTAATTTCAGGGTACTTACATGGGCATCTACTTAAAATGTTTATATATTTATGCTTTGCATGATTATTCTCCACTCTTTCTTCCAAGTTCCAACTCATCCACGTAGCATTTTTCATAAAAGATGAAAGTGTAAGAAAAAATCGCAAGTTTCTATTACGGTATTAATGTGTATTACCATTCCTCGTCTAGCACATAGCAGTGAAGAGTATGGGGTTTGATAGACGATAATGGGCATATCAAGTTCATGGTAATTGCTGGGGAAGACTTGTCACCTATTCTATTCTCCACAGTCAACTTAGGTGTCATTTGGACAACTTGTCACCTATTCTCCTCCGATAACCGAAGAAACTGAGCTTCAAGAACGAATTGTTTTCTTCCCAAATTACAAAAGAAAAAATTGAAGAAATGCCAAGAGGGGAAGCTAAAGAGGAAGAAAGGAAGATAAGCACATCTGATTTTACAATGAGACTAGATCGATATATACTTCTCATAAACAAGTGAAGCTCATCATCCGTAATGTCCCCCTTAAAATGAGCGATAACAAGATCATTCATTGCTCTGGTTCCTCTCCTAAATAGAGATTCAATTCCTTGTAGAGCAGCCAAAGAATCCCAAACCCCACCTTTTGCTGTTGCTCTTGGCCTCATCTCTCTCTCCCCCTCTCTATCTCTTGTTCATTCGCTGTCTTCTATCTTTTATGAGTTGTGCGAGAGTGACAGAAATGTCTTGTGCTCTGCTTTATTTTTACCATAAAAGAGTAAAAATGGTAGTTTTATTGAAGAGCTTTCACAAGGAGAGATGAAACAAATTTGAGAAAGTAGTAAGGTTATTGTAAAATAGTTTACAAAAGGTAGAATGGGTATTGGAAAAATTGGTGCATCAATAATGTTTTCCATTTGGGTTAGTGACGGAAAGGAGGTATTTACCGAGTTTTTTAGAAGTTCAGGGGAGGTGTTTGTTAAATTAAAACTAAAAGGGAGGTTTTTATGATTGTCAGAAACTTAACAGAGGTTTTTGTATTTTATCCTTTTTTATTTGGCAACGCCTACTCTCGAGAGCCAAAATCCGGGAAGCTAAAGTCCACTAAGGGCCAAAATCCTGATAGGCTTTGGGCCAATTGAGGGGTGGCTCAGTTGGTGTGTTAGTTGGATTGTTCCAACATGGACACGGATTTGATTCCCACAACCACCGACTTTGGGGGAAGGGGGGGGGGGGGGGGGGGAGAGGGTTACTAGCGTCATCAAGTCTTCTCATTGTCAATTGAAAAAACCTAATGGTAAACTCTCCAAAACTTTAAACCTTAGCCACTCTCCTTTCCTCCTTGCTTCTCCATTTTTTTCTCATCGAATGGTAAACCCTAATCTTTTTTTTTTCTTTTCGTTTTCTTCTTCTTTTGAGTCTGCAATGCCCGAAATCTAGCCCCTTTATTTTAAGGGAAAATTCTCAATTAGTATCCTGTACTTTGAGCCTAGTGACACTTTGGTCCCCGAACTTTAAAATGTGACAATTCAATATCCAAAGTTTCATAATGTGCCAATCTGGTACATGCCGTTAACCAATCTGTTAACCAGCCATTAAGTGGCATTTGAAAAGACATAAATGCCCTTCAAGTGTCATCTAATTTTCTTTATCAATCATTCAAACATTGATAAAAAATGAAAGTCCCAAGTCTTTGCCTCTTCTATTCAAGAAAGTTGGGTTCACCAGAATGCCCATTGAGACGTGATCCCAACTTTCTTGAATAGAAGAGGCAAGGATTTGGGACTGTTCATTTTTTATCAATGTTTGGATGGTTGATAAAGAGAATTAGATGACACTTGAAAGGCATAAGTGTCTTTTAAAATGTTACTTAACAGCTGGTTAACGGATTAATTAACAACAAGTACTAGATTGACACATTATGAAAGTTCAGGTACTAAATTATCGTATTTTAAAGTTCAGGGACCAAAGTGTCACTAGGCCCAAAGTACAGGGTACTAATCAGGAATTTTTCCTAGGTTTAACGTTGTTGTTCTTCTTCTTGAAATCTGATGAATGGACAACTCTCAGATATGCCATCCTAAACTTCCCTTTCCTCCATTTGATCCCATGTAACGTTGTATATGTCTTAAACGCTAATAGTTGTATGTAATGCATGTTTGAACCCCATTCTAACAGCTATACATTTGAATCTTTTTTGATTAAATACTACTTGAACTCCACTGTTTCTCTTCTTGAACCTCATTCCGATGTGTCAACTTGTTTACATTATAAACCCCTATTTTCCCCAATGAAACACTAGTTGAATGCATTATTTTAATTCCTATTTTTTCCCTTGTTAAACACCACCTGAATGCATCATATTAGCTCCATTTTCTTCTAGTTGTTCACTACCTAAATGCATCATGCTTTTCATGTTATTTGTAGGCCAAATGTTGATTGAACAAGTTCAATGTTGACTGTTTTTATGATAATTAGTAGGGTTTAACATGCAGATATATTATGATTTTATTATGCTCAATAGCTTGGTGACACATCTATATACTATATATAAAAGTGTGAATGCAATGTGAAATTTTTTTTGGACTAAAATTACCCTTTACTTCTTTGAAAGGGTATAAAAACCATTTTATTACATCTTTAATATCAGATTTAATGGCTACTAAAATGCCCATAATTGTGTATTTAGTCTATCTCTAATGGTAAGATTGAAAATATAACTTCAATTATTACTTCTTACCTCATTTAATCCCCTCTCATTAAGACTTATACTTAAGTTATTAACTCTCATTTTCTCTTATTAAATTAGATATGTGTGAATATTTTTAACAGTATAAACCCATATATTTTGAAACTCACTCAAAGACAAAATCAAAATGATCAACCTACGAAGTCATAGTTAGGTAATAAATTTTTTAAAATATAAATAAATATAGAAACTTACAAAAAATGTAGAAAAAATTAGACACATTTATGATATTTTTATAATCAAATTAAAAAAATAAGTGTAATAAACAAGAATTATTTTTATTGGTAATGAAAATGAAATACATAATTTAGAACTGATAAAAAATGAAATTATTTTACTGTTAACCTTTAATTTATAACTATCAATAGTTCAAATTTTGGGTCAAACATGTTAACCTTTAATGTCATAAATAAATAATAAAAGTTAATAAAATATAAAAATACATAAATTCTGCAAAAAAAAAACATTTAGGTACATGTGTAATATCATATATTTATCATGTTAAACAAAAAGTAAGTGCGACATATTAAAATTATTTTTACACACAAAAATACAAAAAAGTTGTAGAAAAAATTGCACACATCTATAATTCTATATTTACAATACTATTAAAAATATGAATAAGATTGTGAAACTTTCTTTTAACTAAAATATTCATTTTTGAATTTACTCCCTATTTAATTATGGGGTTTAAATTGTAAATTGAACTACTACTTTTCACTACATTCAATTCCCTCTATTTAAATATTACATTTTTTGATAAATGAACAAAAAAAAAAAAGATACACAAAAAAGATTAAATATTACAAGAAGAAGAATCTAGCCAAGCAAGTAGGCCTATCAATCAAGGGCGGAGGTTGGATCAAAACCTTTTATTAAAACTATTACTTATATGTAGTCACTAAGTGGAGGTTGGATCAAAACCTAATAAATTGGGTTTTTGGCCCCCCTCCAAACATTAACTAAAATGTAAAGGATTACTCTTTAACACTCCTCCAACTCTCAAAATATAAAATATTCTTTAAAAAAAATTGTAATAGACCCAAACCTTCTCAGGCCGTTTTTCCCAACACCCTACTTCTTCTCCCTATCTCATTTTATTGTTTTAACACTTTAATTTGGCCCTCCCCCAAAAGAAAATGCCTGGTTCTGTCATTGCTATTAATGATACTTGAAACTTCACAACTCGATCCGATTATCACATATTTGGATGAGGTGTTTATGTAATCATATTTGGATTTTTCAACCCGCACCCAATTAATAATAAAAAAATAAAAAATTTATAGAAAAATTTGGTTACATTATTACTATCATTATCATCATCTAAAGTTACCACGTACACACTTACTTGTGTCTATAAAAGTCCAAAAGCAAATTGCCATTTCGTGCTTTTACTTGGAAAAACATGTTTTGGAAACAATGTTTACCAAGTGGGTTTTGTAGCCAAAGTTGGCTATGAAAAGTTCAAAAGTTAAAGCTTATCCAAATAGCTCCTAATTCTCCTCATGTTGCATTGCTCCCTATCTCCTTAAAAAATAAAAATCGAATATTCATTGGCAATCAGTTTCCTTTTTAATAAAAAAATCATGGTTTTGAAAATCAGATCGGTTGACCTGGAAACCATCCAGGCAACCAGTTCTGTTTCACCCTAAAACTGTTCCTGGAAGAAAAATCATTAACTTGGTCAGCAACCTGCTGACCCGAGCGGTCGAACCACCGATCCAGACAATGATTTTTGGCCTTTTTATTTTAATTATTATTTTTATTTTTTAAATCAGAATGGGTTGTCTGTTTGAACTGGACAATTGAACCGTTTGACTTGGGAACTGGTGGCCAGAACAGTTCTGTGTCTAGTCCAGTTTTTAAAACATTATAAAAAACTGAACATAGGGTATGTTTGGTTTGTGGGAATAGAGGTCTAGAATTGGAATCGAAATACAACTATTTGGTTTGACAGAATCAAAATCTTATTCCCATTCATTCTCCCATTTGAGGGAATGGCCATTCCCTTCTCCTCCATTGGGAATGAGAGTGTATTCCAACTGATTTGGATTCTGATTTTGATTCCCGTCTGAAACAAATGGGTGGGTGAATAGATCATTCCAATTTCAACTACAAACCAAATGAGTCCGAATTTTTTTCTTTTATTTTCTATATTTTAGTAGCAAGTAATCACTCCCCTAATGCATCACATGGTCTCTTCTAGTATATAAATATATTTCCATCCTTGACCAATTTGAATGTATTGGCATCGAAAACAGTTTCACAAAGGCAATTTTAAGACATCAACATAGACATGGGAAATCCAGTGGAACGGAAGTTATTGCGTTTCTACAACCCAGAAACCAATAGATAATCCGCTTGACATGCTATTGTGTTCACAAGTATGTGAATAACTTCTCATTTCTCTTTCCTAATCTCAACTATAAGTCTTTTTATGAAGATCTTCTAGTAGCTTTGGCAGTCAAAAGATGCATTGAGGTTTTGCATTAAGATCTGAGTAGCTTGAAGGTCGTTTGGTTAAGGCGTGTCTTTTTGTGCAAAGATAAATAGAAAAAAAAAACACAAAAACTCCATTAGGAGTTTCTTGAAAATCGCCCATTTTGAGCTTCTCATGTCTTTTTGATGCATTGGCTTTTGGCATCTAGATCAAGGGGCGGAGCTAGAATTTTTTCTTGAGGGGGGCCAAAATTGTGGTTTGTCGGGCTTGTAAATAGCCAACAGATTGCATGAAAAAAATGCACCAAATGGGCCCTTTATTATTTCAAACCATTTGCTTTTTATAATATATGAAACTCACCATTTATTTTCAAGCATCTATTTTGGGGCAATTAAGCAATTGTTGTATCTGTCACTCTCTCATCCTTTTACTTGGTCTCTTCCACTAGAGTTTCTTTCTAATGTTCTAGATAAAGATTGTAATTTTGAGCAATTTCATTGAATGAATTTGGCCTTCAACACTATGTTGACAGGCCTGTTTACCTCAAAAAAAAAAAATGACGTATCAAATTTGTAAAACCACCCTAAATCATTCCAACTGAGATAAGAAACACAATCAGCATGATTTGTGAAATTCCTAAAAACCTGAATAGATATCCAAAATATTGATTTAAGAGCATCTGGACTTCTTATCATTTTATTTTTGAGAAAAAAATAGTAATCCAGAGTTGTCCAGGCCTTAGGAAGCTTCCCGCAATTTTCCAAAATAAAGAAAAGGTGATTTCCACGTATTTCTATCACCATTTATACTTCATGCATTATTGTATAGACTATCAATGTGTATCAGGCATCATCAATGTGTTTCCATCTGTATCGATGTGCATAAGACTTACTGATATCGTTGTGAGTCTTGTGATTGGTCTAATACACAGTTATACACTAATACCCTAGGGAAATGGTAAGGGTGATCGTGGGCGGGGCCAGGCTTAGCACTTACAGGCCTAGTTCAGCCCAGACCCATCTGTGTAATATAAGCCTGGGCCTGGTTCTTGGCTTATGACTATAAATACATTAAATTTAGATTTAGATTTTTATTATATTTCTCTAGAAGGGAAAAAGAATGAAAATACATTTAGATTTTGATATTTTTTTCTACCATTTAGTTGTGCTTCTAAAATGTCTTAGTGATTAGGTTTAAATATTAAAATAATTTTAAATCTTTAAATTTATTCACTGAGTTAAGCCATTTAAAAGTACAGTAAAAAATCCAAATCTAAATGTAATGTATTTAGTGTCATAAGCCAGAAACCAGGCCCTACCCAGCCTGGGTACATGGGCTCTGGCTTGTATTTCAAGCTTGGCCCATGATCATCCCTAAACATACATCAATATCACCAAATCATTAAGGGCATGTTTGGTACCATGGGCGTTTCCTCAAAAAATGGTGCCACGTCTGTGCCAGTTAGACATAAATGTTTATTTGCACTTGAACCACTGTTTTATTCAGGTTTTTATCAAACACACACACACACACACCAGAAAACTTAAATGCCTTGAGTTTGTTGAAAAGGGCCTCGACAGGAAAAAGCTGATTAGTTGTAAGGCTTCTCGGGGTGGTCTGACCATCCCTATCCACCAATTGGATGACGAATGCATTATCTTTGCCAAAGCCTCAATTGATGCACCGCTCAAAATTAAAGAAATCACTGACAAATTTGCAATTGCTTCGGGTCAATTCCCAAATTTCTCAAAATCAGTTATTACATTCTCCAAAAATATTCCTAATAGACACCAAAAGATTATGTCAAGAATTCTCAAAATTCCCCTTGAGACTAAAAACAAAAAGCATCTGGGTGCTCCCATTATTTCAAGTAGGGTGTCTAAGGAGGACTTTAAATTCTTTGTGAGAAAATGACTAGGAAACTTGCGGGATGGAAAAAGAACACTCTTTCACTTGTTGGTAAGCTGACCCTAATTAACACTTTAGTTTACATGATCCCTTTATTTGTGAAGGAATCTTTTAAAATCCCCATTAATGTTATCAATGATCTTGAGAAAGCTCAAAGAGAGTTTATTTGGTCAAACTCAAGATCTCAAAATCCTATCCATCTTGTTAATTGGAAGAAAGTGTGTACTTCCAAAGATGATGGGGGTTTGGGTTTAAAAAACTTTCGATGGATTAGTAAGGCCTTGCTAGCCAAATTGCGATGGAAAATTATTACAACATTGACAATCTCTGGGTAAGAATAATGGGGTGCAAATACTTGTCTACTAGCAATTTTTTGGGAAGTTGAGTAAAAAAAAGGTATTTCTTGGATTTGGAGAGGAATTCTTACTCCAAGGGATATGATAAAAAGAGGAATGAGGTGGCAAATTGGTAATGGAAATTCGGTCAATTTCTAGAAGGACACGTGGGCTGGAAATACCCCTAGTGTAGATGAAGTCAACCCAAGTAGTACCCCAAATCTGGAGATGCCGATTAGTAATGTGATTGATTAGGGTAGAAAGGTTTGGAAGGAATATCTCATTAGATCTTCGGTGTTTGATTTTGTGTGGCACCGTATTAGATCCATCTTAATCCCATCTAATAATTTGGAGGACAAGATAATTTGGAAGTTTTCTCCGGATGGCAAATTCTCTGTTAGGACAACCTATAATGAAGAATGTAGTATTAATGGTGGAATAGGCAATACCGATGGAGGTTAAAATTATATTTGGAGAGTGGAAGTCCCTCCTAAGATTAAAGTTTCTCTTTCTTTTCGTTTCCTTAGTGGCAAACTTCCCATGAAGAATAATCTTATTGTAAGAGGTCTTAATATTAATCCGGATATTGATCTTTGTGGTAAGAAGGAGAATATTGACCATTTTTTCATTAAATGTAATCTTACTGAACAGATTTGGATGCTTGTCAATGCAGTGCTCCCAATTCCTAATGGTAATGATGAGTCGGTTAATGTCTGGTGGGATAAAATTTGTTCCATTAATGATAAGCTGTTTAGAGAGAAAATATCATTTATATTTTGGTTTATCTGGAAAAATAGAAATGAGAAGTGCTTCAGTAATAAGTCATCTCCTCCTCAAATTATCATTGACAGAGAGCATTTGACTATTGGAATGAGTTCAAGAATAATACAATAACTGTAGTCAAGGAGAATTTAAAAGTTTGGACTTACCCTAACGCCAGTTTCATAAAATTAGCTTTGATGCTTCTCGTAGACAAAATGGTTGGTGTTCTATTCTGTACATTGCTCTCGATCTTAAGGCATACTGCATCGGTTACTCGACTATCAATTTAGGGATTCCCCTATCTATCTTAATTGAAGGTGATTCGAAGCTCATGATCTACTGCCTTAGAAGGAAAGTTTAACCTCCATGGAAACTAGAAAGCATCATCAATGAGAGCCTCAAGGTTGTGTTGCAGATCAATGCAAGCATCAATTTCATACACGTGTATCGAGAATCAAATCAAGTTGCGGACAGGCTCGCCAAGAATGCTCCGTTTAGGGGCCCAGTTAATGCCGATTGTATTTTGTTTGATCTTAGTGTAATTCGTTATCCCCCGTCCTGTCTTGTGTAACTCCTCTTTTTCCTATTAAAAAAGGGTCTCGATTTCTGTGCACATAGCTGTTTGGGAAAGCTTCAAATTCTCACTTCCCCTAATGGTGGCATTTCATGAAACGCCAATCTTACCTGGCGCCGATGTGTCAACTGAGTTGGCTGAAGGTTGGCATGATCCGGTGTATCGTGGGCCATCCAAAATGCAACAAAAAAGCACAACCCGAACAAAACAAAAGACTTGTAGCACCGAGGCAACCAATAGGAGGGAGCCGTTGTCTTCCTTACAGGAGGCGTCCCGGTTGATCAAACACCAGTTGTCGTCGTGTCGTTTGGCGCTGATAAGCTAGTTCGTTTGATAAGTCCACCCGTTCCTTATTTTTTTGGGGGAAAGTGCCAATAACTCCATTGTTTTGTAGGTTTAACCTAGATCGATTACCGTTTGATACTAGTAAGCCAATCCAGATGCTCGGTTCTTCATTCCTCACCAGGTATCTCTCTACTAATGTTTTCTCCATTTGATATCCATCTAAATTCTAAATTGACTGGAACTACAATCAAAGATAATTAATAGTCATATTTAACAATCTCCGGTCTCCACTCAAAAATGTTCCCTTGGGTTCAGTAACAATTAGCATGAAGGTGGTCTGCTAGGCTGCATTTCAACGACAATGGAAAATATTTATCCAGGAAAATTCCTATATATCTCCATTGTTTGGTTCTTGATATATATAATACATCACAAGGCAAAAATTTTCTAAAACTGAAGTGAAAAAGTTTAGAAACAAGTTTATGTTGATTTATCAGGAATTTGGTTTAAAGGGATGGCAGTTGGTGGATTTCAAGTAGTTGGGACCAACCAAGGGTGAGATGAGGTTAGGAGAAAAAATGGATAATTTACATATGATATACGTCATTATATATCAATTTCACACTTTGAGGACCTATATCATACATTTTGACCATTGGATGTGGTTTGCATTCAAGATCCACCATTGGATTTCAAAATCGGCCATTTTATACAACTATGAATAATTTGGACCATTAGATCGACTCAATGGATCCTAAATATCAAGTAATAGTGTCACGCTGAATCACCCATATAGCTGTTTCTTGAAATTCCCCACCAAATAGGGGAAACATTTATTTTTGTTGAGTTTTGAAGTAACTTTATGGGCCCAAAAATGCCCAACCAAACAAATAAACAAAAAAGTTTAAAGTTAGTGTTTATTAGATAAACGCCCCCCAATAAACACCAACGGTACCAAATATATATTAAATCTGTCCACTGCTTTCGGGGAACTGAACAAAGAATGTGGCTATCATTGAATTTTGGCATCGGAAGAAAAATAAAAATAAAAACTATTTCTCAATGTGAATTCTCGTATCAGCGTATAATGAGAACATTGATTAAAAAATAGGAGAACATCATGAGAAGATGAGTGCTAATTGGAACTTATTGGCTCATTTGAATCTTCATGGAAGGTTCTTAAAAAGAAAAAAAACAATAGGTGGTAATGGAGGCATGGCACTAGTAGTTCATGCAAGGTCCTGAACAATATCCATAGTTGAATGTAATATGAATAGGTGCTGATGGAGGTAGCTTCTTCTTCCTGTCACATTATAAAAACGCCATTACCCAATGTTGGTCCCAGCTATCTGGGGTCTTGGGTTCTTGTCAGTTGTCACATGATAACAAGGACCAAATGTTCAAAGTTATTTCCAGAAAAGGGCCAAAATGGTTTTTTGAGAAATGAAGCAAAGAAATTGAAAAATACAGCAAATACTATAAAAAAGCTGCAGAATGTGAAGAGAAATGCAAAGTATAGATGATAAAATAGCATTCACTCTTTATTTATTTAGTCCTAGAGTTAGTACTTAGAGTAAAACTAACATCTCCCACCCTCAGGCTTACCAAAAGTTGGATGAATTCTTATACAATGAAATCTAAGGCATGAATTCATATGATCTATATTCCAACTCCACATTGATGTGAATTTTAAATGGAAGAATCAATGGACATCTATTAAAAAGGGTAGATGTCCATTGATTCCCCTATCTTAATTCATATGCATCTTCTGTTTGAATCCAACTATGTGAATAGGAATCTTATAACTGAGGTTACAGGTCTCTCCTGTATAACCACAAATCACAGATAAACAACTCAGCTGGAGAAAGAATTAATGGCATTGAGAAAATGTGAGTCTGATTACATTAAAACAAAACCATATGAAATAGTCATGATTTACAACAGGATCACCGATTCCTTTCAGCCCTGATAATACCCATTCCCTACCCCAGTATTGTCAGTTGGTCCCATCTAATAATACCAAACTCTAAGCTCAAGCAAGTCAGATGATTCTGATTAGTGGTAATATAACTACCAAATTGTTCCTATAGGAATAAGTAGACATCCCACAAATGGTAGAGATAAAAAGCCATGCATATCACAAGGAGATCCATTTATGAATATAATTATGAGAAAGGAGACTAAATTCATGAAAAAAGATTCACTTATGAATGTAACATTTTTTGAGAGAAAATGTTAGCCATATGGTTCTACAGTAACATGGGTATTGCCATCAACATGGCTCTCCCACATTCTTCCTCATTGATGATGATGCTTCATACACCATTATGGCTAGAATAGCTCTTTTGGACTTCCTTCCCTTCACAGAGTCCATCATTAACTTGTACACTTAATTGATGCACACAAACAACAAACTTGAACAGCATCAGTCAAAAAAAACAAGGAAAAAAACATAGAATTGCCTTATCTAGATTGTATCTAGGTCTTTCTACACTCCCTTATCTAGGCCTTTCACCCTTGATATCTCTGTATACTTGTGTGGAACTCTCTAGATTGTGTCTAGGTCATTTTTGATAATCTAGATGTCTAAATAGCCTGCTTAGCTGTGTATTGTGTGTCATAATCCATAAAGTACGCAAACCAACTTCAATAACTGATTTATTTATTTAATTTGGACAAGTAGATTTCTCTAACTGGATCCAAAGTCCAGACACAGAACTTTTTTCTTTGAGGAAAAGGTAAAATATTTCATTAAGACTCCACTTGGAAGGAGTACAAATAAGAATATGTAGAGTACAAATAGATAGAAAATAATACAAAATACAAGGTTTTGTATTCTACATATTTGGATTTGTACTCCTTCCAAACTGAGCCTAACAGATCAAAAAGAGAACAAAGCCCTGGTGAATAGAGCACTGTGCAGGGAACATCAGTCTTTCTGTACAATATCTGTTCTGCGTGCATAGATACAAAAAGAGTTCTGTACTAAAAAAAGGAGCTATAAGACAAGTTCTTGAAAAACTTGTGAGCTTTCAACTCACGAATACAATCTACCCCATAAAACTTTCAGAATGTTATCTTCTGTATTGTGTTTATTTCCAAACAGCCTCCTGTTACTTTCTGCCTATATTGTCCATAACACACCAGAGGTTACTAGACCCCAAAGAATGTGTCCTTTTTTGGATAAGCACCTCAGTTGCCTTCACCACAATAGCGCCTCCAAAGTCTCTGGGAAACAGAACTGGATGTCAAAGAAACCCATTAGGGTTCTTGCCAACTTGCAATGTATGAAAAAAATGATTTTGTTCTTCTGAAGCCTCTTCACAAATTACACATCTGCCAGCAAGGTTGTCTGCTGTTATGCAGTTCCCCAAAGTTGCTGTCCATAGCAAAAAAAAAAAATGCAACCTTGGGATGAGCAATAGTTTTCCATATTCTAGCTTCTGGGGATACTGCCAACTAGATAAAGGCGTACCACAAAACTACAATGAGAACTAAATAAAAAGTGCTCATATAGAGATGTTATCCAAACTTTTCCTTCATGCACGAAGCATTCAACATGCCCTTTTGCCACAGCTTCATAACGTCTGGGTGTACTTCTCATAGGATAGCCATGTAATGTCTTTTATATGGTGAGATGTCCAGTATAATTGGCTTTAAAAATACTAGCATTGTAGTACTCACAAAATTTTCTGCTATTCTGCCCTTCTGAATTTTGAAATGTTCATCCCCTTAAAAATAGTGATCACTGAATTTGTATTCTAAGCAAGTATCAACATATAAGTAGCCTTTACAAAGAAAAGGCTAAAACTTGCATCGTCATAATTTTTCCAAAATGATACTAATCCAGTCATTGCTTCACAAATTTGAAATTCTTCACAGCCCTGAAATGCTATTATTACCCGGTGACAGCATTGAGTTGCAGTCATTATATCAGGATAGGAAAATAGACACAACAATGACAAGGAGAGAAAGCAATGTGGTCACCTCCAATCTAATCCATCTTGCTCTCTCTCTGATATTTAGATGGTTCTTCCATCTGCACTTTCCTTTGGTAAAGTATTCTTTGACCGAGCTTGGGATCTTACATAACTCAACCGAATTCTTCCTTTCAGGGATAAGATGTTGCATCTAGCTTCAGTGTGAGCTCCTTCATTCTCTGCATCTTGTTGTCGCCGCAAATGATCAAGAACTATAAACAATATAAAGACCACTGTGAATTCCATATCCTAATAGTCAAGGACACTTGATCATCTGCTTCCATATTGAGCCTAATAAGTTTAAGGAGTGAAAGGACTTGCAAAGAACACGTAAATCTGGGAAAAGAGCAATGTGGAAAAAGAAGTTAAATATGACCTTTATTGGAAGGGGTTGCTCCTTCAACTCGATCCCCACTTAACATTTCCATTTCATCTGCACTTTGTAGCAGTTGGGTCTTTCTTAGCCGAGCTTGACATTTCATCCAATTCAAACGCATTTTTCCTCGCACTGGGGCAGACGAATTTTCAGCTCCAACATTGGCTTCCAAGCAGGTTGTACTTGTACCTTGATTTTGATCCTTTCCCAAGTGGTCTACAAGCAATGCCAGACAGATTTCACTTTATATTTTACTCTGCATCTTCTATGTAAATCAAAAGCCAAGAGGTATCTCTTGGAATAAATGTATTAGTTTTAATGGATGAAGGCTTTCTGTTTACGGGGAAACACAAAGTTTAGTTGGAGCCAAACCTTCTGAACGTTCACCGACCGTGGAATAGGCTCGAGCATCTGCACTACCACCACTCTTGGAATCTTTCCCTCCTTCAGTTAACTCTCCTAGACGCCACTGAATCGAATCCTGCCAATGCTCCTCAGCTGGCATTTGCATTCTGTGCTCGTTCCCAACCTCCCGTTTCTCCTCTCGCTGTTCTTCCAACATCCGCTTCCTCCGCAGCCTCTGTGCACTCCGACGCCGTTCTCTTAACCGTTCTTTCTCTTCCTCCGTCATCCGCAATAGCCGTTTTCTTTCCCAAAGGCGCTTCATTGCCCTCCGCTCTTCCGTGATCACTCGCTGCCGTCGCGTCCTGCTTTTTTTGCTCAGTTTTTCCTCCGCCATTGAAAATGTCTAAATATAAGTTTTCAATTGAAGGACCAGTTGTTCACTCAAAACGCAGTCTTCACAGCGTCTTACAGAATTTCTCGCTTTCTCCAGTAATCAACCTAATGGCACTTCTTGATTCTCCTACTTCACAAGCAACGGAGCTTCTTTATAGGTCAAACTGAACACAGGGAAAAAAAAGTAACTACAAAACTCGAACAGACTGAATACATTTACGATCAAAATGGAGAGGAGACTCATCAACGTACATGCAAGTTTCGATCTTTTAATCCATTTTTGAAAAACCAGATTATCAAGAGAGAGGCGCCCTGTGTGAGGAGCAGATCCGGCCTCTCAAGAGAGAGAGAGAGCATAGAATATGACATCGAGCTCCGGTCCACCGGTCCGGCGGTCGAGACA
This sequence comes from Nelumbo nucifera, assembly GCF_055504915.1. Taxonomy (NCBI): domain Eukaryota; kingdom Viridiplantae; phylum Streptophyta; class Magnoliopsida; order Proteales; family Nelumbonaceae; genus Nelumbo; species Nelumbo nucifera. The sequence continues at coordinate 25,916,007 of NC_142650.1, forward strand.
GTACTTGAATCGAAATAAAAAGGGAGCGTACTATTTCACTGTGTAGGGATTTATATAACTTTTTTACCCTTCTCCAAGACTTCTGTACATGCAGTACAGCTAGTCTATAGAGTATTACGTTGACGTAAATAGCATTTGACAAAGGGGTAAATAGTGAATAGGATACTAGGTGGACATGCCGACGATTAGCGAGCGGATGAAGGCGTATTTGTGGATTTAAAGCTCTGAGAAAACGAGCCGTTTTATAAAGGCTGAAGTGACTGAATGACTTATTGATTTGACTGTGACTAATATAATTTTATTTACCAAAGACGAAGCAATAAGTCATTCAGTTAAGTCAATTCAGCTACTGTCAAACGGCCCCGCTCCCGCTCAGAACCGTAAAAAGGTTCGTTTGTTTCCCTCTCGATGAAGGAATGTATAAATAGAAAAATGGCATTTTCTGACCATGGAGATGGAGCTATTCAAACTCGACCTATAAAATGATCCAAAGCTCTCTCAATAAATCCGCCTTCCTTCTGCTCTCTCTCTCTCTCTCTGTGCGTGTGTGTGTATGGACTGTGCGCGCGCCCGCGCAGGATGAGAGAACGGAGAACTAAATGTACTTGTAAATTAACGTTTGTTACTGTAATTTGTATACTTCTGAGCTCTAACCCGATAAATGCAAAAGGGTTTGAGCCTCTTATTCATCACCCTCGTTTTCGGAGGAGTAGAAACCATGTCAGTTTCAAAAAGGTTATTTCAGTGAAGGAGTATGGAGCTAAAGGGGATGGTTTGGTTGACGATACTAGGGTAGGCCTGGTTTGGTTTCAGTGTTGTTTTTTTTTTTAGTTTTTCTTAATGAGTGGTTTCAGTGCTTAAGTTTCCTTATAGAATATTGTCTGAAGAGTTGTTAATCTCTATTCTTTCTTTAAATAAGTTCTTTCCTTCTCAGTTTTAACTTCATGATCACATGGAAAATTTGGGGAAAATGAGGATGTTATATATCAGAACATTTTAAAATGCAAGGTGGATGAAGAAACCATCCATGGGGAATCTCCTACTTACCCATAAAAATTTTCAGCAGATGAACAAAAGGTTTTATATTCATTTTCTCTTTTGGCCAGATTGAGACGAGGAAACATCATATCCACTAGTAGACGTTGATGCTAATTCAGTCAGTAATTCATTTTATTATTCAGTTGTTATTTATTGAATTTCCATCTTGGGTTTGGAGGAAAACATCTTATTTCCATCCTATTATTCAGTTGTCATTTATTGAATTCTCATATTGGGTTTGGAGGCAAACATCTTATTTCCATTCTGTTACTCACTGTCATCCTCATTTGAAAATCTTATTCAAAGACTTTCATGGGAAACCGGATAGATTCTTTGCCTATCAATTACTCCAGTTCCCATACTGGGATACAATGCTTTTTTTGGGGTATCTGATGAATTTCATGTTTTCAGGCTTTCAAGGATGCCTGGAAGGTAGCTTGTTCCTTATCATCACGACCAAGAATTGAAGTCCCAGCTGGAAGAAATTATCTGGTTGGGCCAATCGATTTGGGTGGGCCTTGTCGATCAAGGGTGACATTGAGAGTAAGTTTCAAATCGCCATGATACCCCTTTAATACATACTGTTTGGTTAATTAATGAATTTTCACCCTTTTACAAGTTTAATCATGTTCTGAATTTATCTGCAAACCAAGTTACCTGCTATTCGCTTGTTTATATTGGAGTTTCCATTTTGGCAGGTGTTTGGTAATATAACTGCTCCCAAAGATCCTGCTTCCTGGAATGGTTTCAATCGAAGAAAATGGCTCTACTTCCATGGCTTGAATCGTTTCACTGTAGAAGGAGGAGGGACAATTAATGGGATGGGAGAGGAATGGTGGGCCAGGTCTTGCAAGATCAATACAACCAATGTAATGTTCTCTTCCTTTGGATTTCATATCTGATTTGTTTTCTTTCCTGTATTTGATGACTGAACTGGAATTCAATTTATTTTGCAGCCATGTAGACATGCTCCAACGGTTAGTGTTTTACATTAATTCATTCTTTTTGTCAGCACTGTTAGTTTTATAGTTTTGGTCATTTTATCTGTTTCCTCTTTGTGGCACAAAGTTTATAGTTTCCTCTAATGGTTGTATCCAGAATTTAAGATGTATATAGTTATACTGCAGGCAGTTACTTTCCACAGATGCAAAAATCTGAAAGTCCAGAGCATCAGGATAGTGAATAGTCAACAAATGCACATGGCATTCACTAAATGTAATCGGGTCATCGCATCCAATCTTGAATTGATTTCGCCTGGTGAAAGCCCTAACACTGATGGAATTCATATAAGTGCTTCCACTCGTGTTGAGATCGAAGATAGCATGATCAAAACAGGTTTATTGTTCTCTCTTAACGAGTTAGTTTTTTTTCCCAAATTTCAGCTAGATCTGGTTAAAGGTTTCAGTTCATATTTAGTTGCTAGAGGTTATGTGATGGAACACACACAATTAACACAAAGAACAAGATAGATTAAGTTTGGCTTTCATCACATTCTTATTAGGGGGGAAATTTCAGTCCTGAAAATTTGCCACTTGTCAAGAATAGCCCTTTCTTTTTGGGTATTTTAATATTAAAAGTTAGAAATTTGAATGACTAATATCAGTTGGAAAAAATACCATTGCAAGTAGAATACAGGCTGATCTGGCTATGTGGGCTGACTATTGAAAACATGGTCTCCTGCCTGGTAAATGGCTCAGATTGGCCACACCATTGATTTGGAGGGCTTATCCTCTACAAGCAAAGTGCCAAAAATAGCATCTCTTTTCTTCTCACTTCTTCTAAACTATCTAACCCATTTATAGATCACGTGCACCAGTCTTTTGAATACACTCAGTCTCAGCACTCATGCTGTAATCAGAGTTCTCTTTGACTTATTATAGGAGATGATTGTGTCTCCATTGTCAGCAACTCTTCCATGATTCAAGTCAGAAATATTTCCTGTGGACCTGGCCATGGTATAAGGTAACATATTTTCAACTTCAATTACTGCTAATCTCATGGTATCTCTAACACAGACTAATTCTATTCTATATCCAATAGTATAGGAAGCTTGGGAAAATCAAATTCATCAGCTATTGTGAGCAATGTGTTGGTTGATGGAGCCTTTCTGTCAAATACCGCAAATGGGTTGAGGATCAAAACATGGCAGGTAATCTTCAAGACTAACTTTTACACCAATTAATTTTGTAAAAATAAAAATGAGGCATTGCTAATACTTCTTCCATGTTTTCTCCATGTCTATCAGGGAGGTCATGGTTTTGCCCGACAGATCCTTTTCCAGAATGTTGTGATGGAAAATGTTTCACACCCAATTATTATAGATCAGTATTATTGTGATTCATTTCTACCATGTTCAAATCAGGTAACATCCGATAACTATTAGTTTCTATAGAAAAACTAAGACATTCATGTGATGTTCTCACCAACATTTTTTCATTTTTGTGTCCAATGCTCTGAAACATATTCCTGAAATGCTGTCAGACTGAAATGAACTCCTTTTTATCAGTTTTAGATTCGCAGTTGCTGTTTATCAAACAAACAATTCATTCCAATAAGAAATTATGAAAAAAGTTGTCTTAAAAAATGAAGTCTAGTAAACTAATTTCATCATCCAAAATGCAGAGTATGGCAGTTCAGGTATCTAATGTGTCTTATGTGGGAGTTAAAGGAACCTGTGCAACAGAGGAAGCAGTAAGATTTGCTTGCAGTGACAACTTCCCATGTAAAGGAATATATTTAGAAGATGTACAACTCGTTTCACACTTAGGGGAGCCTACAAGAACCTTTTGCTGGGAATCTTGGGGCACCAGTCATGGTACAGTATATCCCCCTCATTGTTTCTTATCTAATGTCAACTCCATTGAGCAGAAGGTTCATTCAACCACTACCAGTAATCAAATTTTAAGATAAACCATTGATCAATGTTATTTGTACAAGTTTCTTACTTCCATCAACACAGCGAACAAAATAATCTGTGACAAGTGGTTGCTGGTGAATGTCAAAATAATAATGGTAGCTTACTGGTCTATATGTTTTCTTGTAATTTATTATTTATTTGCTTTTGATAAGCTAATGAAATGAGCTTATACGTTTTCTAAAATTCACCCAGTCGGGTTAAAATTAAGTACTGCACTGTCAAGGTTTTAGTTCGATACTTAGAGATCTTTCGCCATTTTATTTTTATGGTATTGGTATTCAAGATTTCAATATTAGAATTGGTCCTTTTACAATTAAAGCAAGAGATACTGTCATATTTGTGTGATACCAATTAAGAACGAACATGCATCGAGCTACTAAGTACTACTTGTCAAGGATTGATAAAGTCACAGAGATTTGGCTATTAATGAGTTTTGTAATTTATAGTCCCACATGGCTCATTAAGAAGTTCTGCAATTACTAAAATCCTCCATTGACAAGAAAAGTTGTGAGGATGTCTCTTGAATCACAATTGGTTATTGGTAACACGTCCATGTGTACATGACCACGCAAAACACAGCGTTTCTGACCACTCTGAAGGTGATAACCAAAATGCCAAAAGTTTGCATTACAGCAAACCGTGATTACCTTTCAACAGCATTTAAGCAACTATTTAGGTTGTGTTTGATATTATTGATGTTTCTACATCAAATGTTTTGATATTATTGTGTTTGGTACTGTTGTTTTTACTTATATGTTTCTACATCAAATGCTAGAATACATGTTTAAATTGTGCCTTTTTCAACTATAAACAACCTTGACAGTAACAGTTGTGTGCCAATATATATTGATCAACCTAACTAAAAACAACAGTACCAAACACAACCTTAGTCTAAATCAACCAACGGAAATTCTATTTGCAGGAATTATGAGCCTTTGGTAGTCTGCTAATGAACACCAAGCTTGGGGGCACCGTGTAATGTTAGAGAATAAAAACCTATTCTTCGACTAGAAAAAAAAAAGCCCTATTCAGGGACCTCAGATACTTGAAATTCAATTAATTATAACAGCTGATGAGGATGAAACACTAAACCACTTGGTCAAATGGCATCTAATACATTTCAAAGAATCATTTAACCTAAAAGCTTAAGTTGTCAGGTGTAAGATTCAAAGTATTGTTACATACTGGCCAATACATATTGTTTTGGGACCCTTCCGATATGCCCCTACAGTGGGTGTATTGGGGGTCTGAACGGTTCAGGGGATGGAGGGGTCCTAGACCGGCTCCCCTGAATCAGTTTTGAAAAAAAAAAAAGTAAAAAAATAAATATCGAAATGGGCGTATCGAGCGTATCAATATTTTGAACCTTGGTCAGGTGAGGTCCTTGAAAAATTTTAATTCTCTAACATTTGGGTTAGAATCAATCCAAATCAAAACCAATTTGAACGGATTGAGCAGTTCAATAAGACATTGAATTGGACCAATCTAGACTTAATGGTCCAAAATATTTAATGGATTGGAATGAATCTGGTTCACCTGTAATGAATTTGAATGGGTTGAGCAGTTCAATAAGACATTGAATTGGACCAATCTAGACTTAATGGTCCAAAATATTTAATGGATTGGAATGAATCCGATTCACCTGTAATGAATTTTTATTGGACTGGGTTGGGTTGAACCAATATCAGATCCATTGGCAGAAGATAAGAATAGGGGACCAGGTATAAGTTGGACGGAATCTGAATTAAAACCAGTTTGAACAGATTGGACGGTCCAATAAGACATCGAATTGAACCAGTCCAATCCAAAATATTTATCAGATCGGTTTGGATCTGATCCATCTGTAATGGATTCATTGGACCGTATAAGGTTGGACCAATATCCGGTCCATTGGTAGCTCTACTAACAAGTAGGAATTTTCTATAATTAGGAATGTTCCAGGAAGTGGGAACCGTCTAGTCAACGTGCATGGGTTGGATGGTCACACTCATGCTGTAAGACAGGAGCCTGCAGAGAAGCTTCAAATTTGTGAAATCTGATCAACACTGCCAATATCAGATCAAATATAACCAAATGATGTTGTTAATCCGCTCTGGGCCTCATTCTCTGTGTTTGGTTTGAGGGAAAAAGTAGGGAAAGGTAGGGAAATTTATACAAGTTTTATGAAGGTTTCATTACCTTTTCCTACTTTTTCCTTCAAACCAAATACAGCCTTAATTCTTGCTCATTCTGGGCAAGAATGAGCAAGAATGAATAACACAATGTTTGGTTACAAAATTCTTGCTATGGGATTCATTCTTTTTAGAATGAAAAATCAGCCCATAGCACAAAATTGAGGTAGTTTGCAGCATAAAAAATAATCATGCTCCGTCTTGCTCATTTTCATTCTTTGAAAAAACTTTGCCTACAAAGCTGCTGCCATAGATGTTTAATAGCGGACTACCATGAAAGTACTTTTACAAAAGCACTTTATAGACGTATTTTTACATGAAAAACACTTCTTATAAAAGTACTTTTACACAAAAACACTTTAATAAAGGCACTTTTACAAAAACACTTTTATAAAAGTACTTTTACATGAGAGCACTTTTACGAAAACATTTTTTACAAAAGTACTTTTACACAAAAACACTTTAATAAAAGTACTTTTACGAAAGCAATTTTATAAAAGTACTTTTACACGAAATCACTTTTATAAATGTACTTTTATGAAAGCATTTTTGTAAAAGCACTTTATGGAAGTACTTTTATAAAATACTTTTACGGAAGTTTTATAAAATCACTTTTTCGAAAGAATTTTATGAAAGTGTTTTTATGAAAACACTTTTACGAAAACACTTTTATAAAAACAACAAAAGCACTTTTATAAAAAAGTACTTTTACAAAAGCGCTTTTACGAAAGCACTTTTACATAAAACACTTGTTAGTTTGAAAAGAATTCATTTTTAGGAAAAAAAGCATTTGGTGCATAGTAATATTTTGTCATTTTGCATATTTTTATCCATTCTTGTCCATTTTAGAATTTCATCTTGGGTAAGAATGAGAATTGAACCAAACATGGCCTTGATTTACACGTAACTACCAATTAGAAGCTCTACTTTCCCAAAAAAATCTTCTTAAAATCTCTCTCTCTCTCTCCCCTACACATTCCAATAACCTAAATAATCTAATATCCTAAAATTTCTCGTGAACAACCTCCCCCACTATCCCCAACTTTATCCTAAGTTATCTCTAATTTAGTAGAGTTTCTCTCCTAAATTATCTCTAATTCTTATTTATCTTCCCCCCCACTTTTTATCTACATCTATCTAAAGAAAGTTTGAATTAAAAAATTTAACAATTATTTAAATATTCTAACAAAATTATATAATAACTTTAAAATATTTATTAAAAAGACAAAAATAATTATAATCGATTTAATAATATTCATATTATTAATAATTATATATTTTTACAAAACTCATCACGGAATTTTGTACAAACAAAATAAACTATGACTTCCTAGATTATTCAATCTAAATGTTATTCAAATAATAAAAATCTAACATTAAAAATGAAATATTGTTTAAATATTTCAATAACTAAATATCTTAAATAAAAAAATATTAAAATTAATAGTTTAAATCTATTAATAATATATTTTAAATAATTACTAAATAACTTTCATTTATAATAAATAGATTAAGATTTTAAATATTTAGTTAAATAACTAAATATATTAAATAACAAAATATTTAACATAGCTAGATTTTAAATAGTTAAAATAACAAAATTATATATTAATAGTACTATAATTTTATGGATTATTAAATTCAACAAGCAATTAATATTTTAAAATTTAAATAATGATATTATTTCAATAAATAGATAATATTGTAAATAACTAATTTCATTTATACCAATTAATAATTTTAGAAAATAACTTTCAAAAAAATTATTGTTTATTAATAATAATTTTAAGAACTTAATCTTTATTTATTATATATTTATCTATACTAAAATTAATATTTATTGTGTTTTAATAATTATTTATTGTTTTTGTGATAAATATATTTTCAATAACTATTGATGTTACACGATCTGGTGCTCCCTACTAGCGGGTAGCTTGGACATCAAACTGTGTAGGTCACCTAGTTGAGCTACAAAAGAAGAGATCAGAGTGTTTGGGTTTCTTTATCCGAGGTGGGCACTCCGATGCTCAAGTTAGTGAACATCGTGTTTGATTGCAAGAAAGCGAGAGAGAATGCGAGAGAGCTAGAGTGTTGTAAGAGCTAAATCGCACGTACCTTTTTTGAGGAAGGGGATGCCTTTATATAGGCTAATAGCCATGAGCACCACGAACCGTGTCTAAGATCTCTAGCCCATCTAGTTCAGAGGTGGTTTCATGCCCGGAGATCCATGTAAGTGGGTAGTGCTTATCTAGTCATGCTCGAAATGAGCGGGGTGGTAGTTAGCTCCGTTGACATGGCATCATGATCCTAGGGAAGTCAAAGGTGGAAACTCGCTTGAGGTGGTCTCCTGTCGCGTCACATAGGCCGCTAGCTAAAATCTTTACTAGGTTGGCGAAGGTAGGTCACCTCTTTATAGTTTGTCCTGCTGAGGTGGGGCCGAGGAGTCCGTGATGGATGTGAGGTGTTTGTCGTGCTCCCGAAGTCTGCTTACATGGCATTGAGTTGTTGTCTGGCAGTTTTGTGGAGCCACGTGTCACAATGTCACTGGAGGGACAAATTACCCCTCATCAATTATGTATAAATCTATTTTTGTTTTGTTACTTAATAAAAAATTTTCAATAATTAATAGAATTTAAACTACTGTTATTTTGCTTTTTAAATTTAACTAGTAATTAAGCACATGCGTTGCACGTGAGAAAATTTTCTTCATATTAATTACTTGAATTTTAGATATATCATAGTTAAGATAGAAATTGAAAATTAAAAAAAGTAACAATATGTTAAAAATAAACTTAAATATTTATTATTCAATTATGACATCATGTGTTTTTTTGAAAAATTGGATCATTGACCCACCATCTAGATAAGAAATAGCATTGCTTTTGGATTAGTTTTAAATTAGGAAAAATTATAGTCCGGCTGCACATTTAAAATTTAGTTACAAGTTGGTCCATAAACCAACAAAACTCTAACAAATGGCTCTACATTTCAAGTTACAAAAACCCTCGCCATGTCATCGGAGGGTTATGTGGCTATTGCCAACATGGGACTCTTAGTCCATATTGGACACAATAAAAAGCTTATACTGAAATTGCCCTTTAATGTTGGGTGATTGGAAAATAAAAAAAGGGTTTTTAATTTCTCTCTCTCTCTCTCAATCTCCCTCACACTCTTTCATTCACAATCATCTTTATCTGCTCAACGACTATGTGATCTGAAAATAAATAAAAATGGTTTTTGGTTTCTGTATTTATGTTCTCTATATCAATTTCTCTCATTCTCTCTCTCTGTCTATCGTTCTCCCCCAATCTCTCTTATTCTCTTTCTCGGTCGATCTCTCCTTCTCCCTTAATTTCTATCATTCTCCCTCAGTTTCTCTCCCTCTCCCTCTCTCATTTTTTTATTTTCTTATTTTCTTACACACTTATATAGTATTAATCAGATCGTATAAAAGAACATGAGATCAACTTGGTATGGTTCAAAAATTATTACACCAAATTGATAAAATTCACAAGAAACTCTTGGCTATGAAATTTACACCAATTGAAGAACAATAGAAATTGCGGGATAAGGAGATTTTGACTGAGATGGAGAGTGAGGGAGAAGAATGAGAAAGATTAAGGGAGAACAATAGAGAGAGGTTTTGATTTGACTATAGACCAAAACAGAGAGAGTGGGAGAGATAGAGGGAGTGGGAGATCGAGAGATGATTATGAGAGTGAGAGAGAAGGGAGGGAGATTGAGATACAGAGGGAGTGAGAGAGAAACTGAAAACCTATTTTCGATGTGGGTTTTGTGTTGTGTCCAACATAGAATAAGAGTCCCATGTCGGCAACAGCCACATAAGCCTCTGATGACATGGCGGGGATTTTTATAATTTGAAATGTAGAGCTGGTTTTTAGAGTTCGGTTGGTTTCTGGACCAACCTACAACCTAATTTTAAATGTACAACCGACTTTAACTATAATTTTCCCTTTAAATTATATTTCTTTTACATTATATAAAATATTTTTTACTTATCACACTTAATTTTTGTTTGTCTATGGTATCATTTTACTCAAACCACTAACCCACCATCTAAAAATAAAAATTGTTTGATTTCTAGGTTGACATTAAATTTTGTATTACATTTCTATCATTGATAAAATTATTTCTTATATAAAACTTATTTTTGTTCAATATAATGAATGTACAATATTAGAAATGTACCCAATACTTTATTTTATATAAATATATAACATTAGATATGTGCCCAAAATTTTCTCTTATTTTTTTATTTTTGTGATTCTTTGTATTTTCTATTATTAAAAATTTTATTATTTGACTATGACATCATTTAATTTTTAGGTAGATTTTGAAATTGGCTTTCCATTTTCATCATTAATAAAAATACTTCTTACATTTTATAGTTATTTATTTTAATTTTTTATTATTTAATTATGGAATTATTTATTAATCCATTTGACCCCAAATGATCAAATTGCTTGCCCACCACCGGGAGGGAAGAAAATGGTTTTGTTTTCAAATTACTTTTCAAAATATTTGTTTTTTATATTATTAAAATTAATATTGTGGATTTAATTACAAGAATTTAATGATGAGAACAATATATTTTAAATATAGGATTTAATGAGAGAGAATAGGAAAATATTTTTATTTCCAATTGGTTTTAAATTTTACATTCCATTTTTATCATTAATAAAAACATTTCTTGTTTAACATACTTATTATTGTTTAATATGTATGTTAAAAATGTTCCCAAATTTTTTTAATTTTTAATTTTTAATTTTATTATTTAATCTTGGCAACATGGATTATCCCATTTGACCCAAAATGATTTAATTTCTTACCACCAATTAGATGAAAACACTATTTTTGCTAGGTAGATTTTAAAGGTATAAGCTTTTATATTATTGAAATTATTAATTTATTAAGTATGAATTTAATTAACAGAACTTAATGATGAGAAGAAATAAAAATGACTTAAATATATGATTCAATGAACATGAATAAAAGTTAATAACTTAAATATTGGATTTAATGAGAGGATTGAATGCATTGAATATCTTTAAATTACCCCTTCTCAACTCATTTAATATCAAGAAGCAATTACCCTATTTGCCCTCATTTTTTTATCATTAAATTTAAATATAAAGGAGTAAATATTGTCCTTAGAAAATTCTTGAAATATTCTTGAGGCCATTCGTACTTTTTAAAGAAGTATAGATTTGTTGTGTATTTTCGCTATAAATTTTTAATAATTATTGGAGATTAAACTATTGTTCATAGGTTGGTTTGGTTCAGTTGTAGGTTGTTTGGGAACCAAATCAACCTAGTCTGGTTGGGGGTTGGTCACTCAGGTTATATCAGTTTGGGCCAATTTTTGGTTTGGTTAGTCAGTTCAAAAGATTTAAACTTAAAAAATTATATATATATATATATATATATATATATATATATATATATATATATATATATATATATATTGTTCGATTTTAGTCAATTTACAAATGGCCAAAGCAAAATTGATCCAATCTAGTTGGGTTGGAAAATTGTTGAACCAAAGTCGACTGGAAATACTAGAAATCGGGTTGGTTAGTTTTATTAGTTTGATTCGGAATGGCAACGAAGTGGGGTGAGGATGAGGAGCATCTCCCCATCCCCATCCTCAAAAATCCCTATCCTCGCTAACGGGGACAAAGTTATCCCCATCCCCGTCTCCATGGGGATTCCCACTCCCTGTGATTCTTTATAATGTCAACCATTATGTTTTTGTTTTTTATTTTATTTAAAAATAAATATAAAATAATTAAAATTCACAGTCCTATGAAGAAAAGATTTAAACATATTCAACCATATTTTTAAAAATATTAACATATAGGCGTATGTGTACATATATACATATATAAACGTATGTGTACGTATATACATATTAGTGGGGATCCCATAGGGCGGGGATTGGGGTCCACACGGGGCAAAGAGTGCTCTCCTTGTCCCCACATCGTTCCCGCTAACAAGGATGAAAATTTCCCCATCCCTGCCCCATTCGGGATAGATCCCCATGGGGATCAGGGAAATGGGAAAATTGCCATCCCTAAATTTGATAAACAACCGTATCTAAAATTAATTGTTATTTTTGTGTTGTAAAAAAATATCAAAAGTAGTATATAAAATATAAAGGATTATTAATTATTATATAAAACAATTGTATACTCTTACGTGTTTGTATTGTTTATCAAAAGTAGTATATAAAATATAAAGGATTATTAATTATTATATAAAACAATTGTATACTCTTACGTGTTTCTATTATTTATCTTTAACTTAACAAATCCTATGCATTGCACGGGTCCTGGTAGTAGTAATATAAAATGGGTTTTGTACTGTATATATTAGTATTTATACTCTTTTTCCCAACTGAGCCTAAAGTAGAGGTGTGAATTGGGTGGTGGTGAGTTAGCATGACATAGCCCATGGGTGGCTTGCACAAAGCACGGAACATGCCGTGCCGGCTTGCAGGTCGAGTCGAGTCATGCTTCCCTCCTCTAGGATACTTCAAGGTGTTGGCCCAGCATGGCTTATGGCCTGAGCTCATGTGGCCCCTTGCCATGCCACAGGCTTGGGCTGAGTAGGCTATAGGCTATGTCGAGGGCATGGGCCGTGCCAAGTTGGGCTACGGTCCGGGCCTTAGGCTTGGGTTGAACCAGGCCAGTCTATTTTTTTTGACATTTTGATTTTTTTTCCTTTTATTGCTAAGTAAAATACTTAAATTTGGGAACAAATTAAAACAATTAAAAATTTAATAAAAAGATGAAAAAAATGCTTAACAAAATGCAAAATAGACAACAAATTGGAAAAAAAATAGGAATTTTAGTTCATTTGAATTTGAACAATACAGTGGTAAATGGATGAATGAAATATTGAAAATGGGAAATAATATAAAAATAATATAATAAAATTATAAATTGACAATAAAAAAATTGCATTACTGAAAAAATAACAAATAGTTTAAATAAAATTAAAAAACAACATTTATAATAATTTTAAGAATGCTATACAGTTATTGAGTATACAAAAAATATTGACTTCATCATTTTTCTTTAAGTTCCACCTACATCTCCTTAACCTTGATCATCATCATTTGCTTCTAGTGAAACATTAGGTGAAGTGTCATGCCCTCTTTTATCTTAAAATTTATCCTCAGTATCTAGCCAATCTTTCAAGCATATGCATATCTCTAGACTTTCATCATTCATGCAATTTTTCTTGTCATCCAACACCCTTGTACCTTGCATGCACTAAAACAAGACTCTGATGGAATTGTAGACACAGGTGGGGTTGGTAGATCACGTGCCATGGAGGCAAGAATTGTATAGTTTTTTCCATGTTCACTCCACTAAACTAAAATATCAAAATTATTTATTTCCTATGAGTTGAAGGAATCACCTAAATTAAAAAAAATTGCTTATAAATAAAAATTAAGTTCAATAAATGAACTTGATTAAGTGGTAGTAGATTTCTACCTCTTACTTATTAGAGACCAACAAATTTCTTTTCCACTACAGGAATTAATTGTTTCAAAAGTGGAAGTTGCAGTTTTCCTATGCCCTATCATTTGAGATTCATATAAATTATACATTTCAAATAATAAACTATAATTTTTTTTATTTCCAATTTCAATATTCATATTTTCACAATATGATTAAGTAATACATCTAAACTATCTTTCCTAATCCTAGAATCTAATATTGTAGCTAAGCAATAAAGAGGCGATATTGTTCTCTGAATATTTTTTAAATTTATTTCCCATTATTTCAGCAATACTTTTGAATTGTCAATGTTTTCTATATTTTGCAAAACATTCACCAATTATAAATAAAAGATTAACTAAAGTACAACTAGTTGGGTAATAAACACCTAAAAATTCATTAGTTGTATCATAAAAATTTTGTAAAAAATCTTTTATACAAATTGCCATTTCCCTGTCTTTTTCAAATATAATATCATGTGGCATTTTTGCATTATAAAAATCAGTAAAAATTTGTTTGTATGAAATACAACTTTCTAACATAAAATAGGTAGAATTCCATCCATGTTGAACATCTAATTCAAATTTTTTATATTTTTAAACCATAATTTTGACATAAATATTTAAATTCTTGTTTTTTTTTGTTCTAGAACTTCTAATATACAAAATACAATTTATAATTTTAAAAATATGAGGATAAATAATATTTAAAGCATGCTGAACATATAAATTTAAGATGCGACATGCACATCTAATATGAAATAATTTACCATTTAAATATGGTTTTAATTGAGATTTTAAAATATTTACTGTAGAATCATTATTACTAGCATTATCAAAACTAATAGAAAAAAAGTTTATTTTCAATTCCATAATTATGTAAAGTATTTAAAATACTTGCAACAATTGTTAGGCTAGTATGTGGTCATTCAAGCCTAGTAAAACTTAAAATGTATTTTTGTAAAAGCGAATTTTCATCAATAAAATGACCAATAACACAAATATAACTTATATTATATTTAGAGGTCCAAATATTAGAAGTAATTGCAACTCTAGAATTAAGATTTGATAAAATAGAAATTTAATTTTGTTTATATGATTAAAAAAATTAAAGCATATAATCTAGAAGTATTTCTAGAAACTTTTTGAAATTGTGAATTTATAGAATATTATAAAAATCTTTCAAGTTTAGTATCTTTAGCTAATAAAAATAGTTGTTCAACATGTATAATATATTTTGCTAACTCTTGCCTCATTTTTTCTTGAGAATATTTAAAAGTACCAAAAACCCTATGCCCAATTTGAATTTGAGATGTTTCCTTCCATTCATTTTCTTCTTGTTTCTTATGGGAGAGCAAATGTTTGCTCAAGTGGCTAATACCAACCTTGCAATTATAACTAAAGTCACTCCTACATTTTTGGCAAATGACTCTTTTTCCCTTTCCATCAACCTCTTCTATTCTAAATATTTTCAAAATTGGGTTAGTCAACTTGGTGTCCTTTTTCTTTTACCTAGTAGTAGTACTAGGGGTGGGAACTAGCATCCATATCGATGTTGACACTATCATATTGCGACTGAACATCACCGACATTGAACATGTTGGGGAATTGGTTTTGAGAGGAAGAACCAACCATTTTTTTAAATTTCTAAAGAAATAAAAATGAATTTAATTGCACTTTCCTGGATTGTCGATTTAAAATATCAACTTGATTTTAACAGTTGAAGCCTCCAAGCCTCCCAAATTGCTAACTTGAGATACTTGGGAAAGCGTTCTTCTTGTTGAAACTTGAATAAAGTTGAGAATTGGAAAGTATATATATATATATATATATATATAGAGAGAGAGAGAGAGAGAGAGAGAGAGAGAGAGAGAGAGAGAGAGAGTATGGGAATTGGTCTGGTGGAAATGGTGGAGGATAGGGGTATTTATAGAAATAGAAAATAATTCAATTGCCCAAAATACTTTAAAAACTAGTTGGTTTTTAGTTGTTAGGATGGGTATTTTGGTAATTATAAAACCATTTATCACTTTGCCCAAATGCCCTCCAACTATCTGCTATATAGCTATTGGAGGGCATTGTTGTCATTTTTCCCTCTAAAGCCAAAATGCATAAATATAGCCATTTATAGCTATTGGGGGTATTTTTGTAAAACCTCATAAAAAAAGCAGAAACTAGTTGTTAGGGGTCACAGTGGCTAGTTTCCTTGGTCGGCACAACCTGCTTGGTCATGTCATGCTGTGCTGGCTCATGGACCTGGAACCCCAAGTCTAGCACAGCCCATCCCATTGTGCCATGTTATGCTAAACTGGCCTAATTTTGTGCTGGACTACGGGCAGCATAACCCGATTTACAACTTTAGCCTAAACAATCATTGAAGCTCTTTGTTTTGTTCATCATAAATAAAATCGTTATATCCTTAATAGACCTCTTCAACTATGCAGGCGGAAAGCATCACTTACCCATTTTCAATAATTTGGATTAGATGAACGCCTCCTAGTGGGGGCCTATCTCTCACGCAGTTGATACAATAGGCGAATTTGCTTGTTAATGCAGACATCTATACATAATATAAGGATGCATGTATATATTTTTCTTTTATTTCTATTGATATATAAAGTGAAGACTTCCAAATTCGACCAATCTTCCCAAATCTGACCAAGCCCAGCCCAAATTGTATTGGGTACATGGGTTTTATCATGCTGCTGGACTTGGGTTGCAAATTTGGACTTTGACCTTCGGTTGTAGTAAGTTTGGAAATAATAAGGTTTGCTCCAACATATTCAAAGTGGCATTCCTAGGATGTAATTAAATTTGATTTGTTAATATTGGGATTCTTATTGAATTTTATCCATCAACCTCGGATCAGATTTTAAATTGAATTCAGATATAAGATAAGACCATTAATAAAAGGCCGTTATCTAGGATCTTGGGAGGGGTGGATAACGCTTGACAGCCCAACATTAATTTAATCATTACACCCCAACCCCAACCCCAAGTAATGGCCGCGGCCCCTAGATACAAATTACACCAAAAGTATTAATAGAATGAACACTAGTAATATGCAAACATTCTAACCAAATAATAGTGGATCAAATTTGAATCGTCTTAGTCAAATTGATCCCATTTGCATCCCAACAGCAGGGATGGAATAACTTAGCTTTGTGCAGAGTGCAGTCAAGTGCTCTAAAGCCCCTTTTGAACTTTTGAATTGCACCGCTGTCCTTTCTTGAATGCGGCGAGACGAGTACCTTCGATTCCCAGGCTGCAAAGAGATAAAATGGGACAAACCCAACCCACCATTCAACTGGTATTGTGAAGCAAATCTGTGGACAGAATTGCTTCGACCCCAAGAAATGAAATACGCGTCACGTCTCCTTCTCTCCGGAGGAGTCAACAATCCAGAAGCTCCGAACCTTGCAACTCAGCATTTAATTTCTACGTAATGTCAGCCCCATATATATACCATTACCTTCAACAGAAGACCACATAACATGGGGCTATGGTGGACTTGAATCGAATATTAGGCACAGATACCTCAAACTATACAACTTTTCCTTGAGCTAAAGCTTGACTTGATGTCTCCAAATTCGGCCATGGCCACCTGTCAGAATCTTTTGACTCGTAATGTTTGAGTCTACGTACCTTTATACAATTGTCCTTTTATATCTTCTCTATCTGCTGTCAATGCTTCTGTATATATATTTATAAAGGGATATATAGAGCCAAGGAGGGATTCAGACTTCAGAGCCAGATCAATCTTAATTAAATATTGTTAGAAAAGATCAGAGAAGATTAAACTAAATGATGAAGAAGAGCGCTGCTGGGTTTCCTCAGAAACCAAAAATGGTGGAGATAGAGGACACTGCCTCGCCACCCAGGTCTTATAATAGAGATGGGAGGTCCAATGTGAGAGACATCAAATCTGTGAGGATCAACCACTGCAACTCAGAAGACATAGACGAGTGTGCTGAGGCATTTATCAAGAGGTTCAGGGAGCATCTTCAGATTCAACGTCTCGACTCCATCGAGAATTATTAATTAGCTCGAGAGCTCTTCTCCCAGTTTCTATGGCCTCCTCCATCTTCTATTATTCGTATATGGCTTTTTAGTTTATGTTTTTGTTCATTCATTTGCTTCATTTTTTTTGTTTTGTCGATTTGTTTGCTGTAATGTTCTTGATAGTTGATGAATAAATAACTGGAAATTTGCAAAAGATGTAATTAATTTTGAATTGTATTTATCAATTAATCGTCATTGCCCAATTAGTACTGTAATATTGAGAGCCCACTACACGGTAAAGAAGAGTAGACAGTTGAGCCACCAAAGGTCGGAGGAAATGATAAGGACTGATTAGGGTTTGATGAAACTTGAAAGTCAGGCAGGAGGGGCTGCGTGCGTTATATATATCCTCCACTGATGGATCAAACCTATTGTAGTTCTTGTGGCAGTGGAGGAAGAGGAAGGGAGAGAAAATGAGTCGGATCTTGGATCTCCCTAGATCTGAGAATGATAATTAATGTGGCCAATTCTAGATTGCTAGATGCAGTTAGCCTGGTCTATGATGGTTTGCAAGTCTATATTGATCCTATATATAGCAGCGATTCAAAAAGAGATGATGATGGCATGTGATACTAATCCATTTATATACCTCAAAGGACTGCCTAAAATTATTGGAATATAATAAAACTAAATGGGTCTGTTACAAATCCACAACTATTTGAGAATAACCAATTAAACCCGGACCTATCGTCTGTCGAGTCCGGATCTGGTGTAGGCACATTATTCGACGAGAGGTGGAGTAAGCATAGCCCTACAAGTTTTGCCTCCTCCTAGCTCATCCATGCAGATGCAGTGACGACTTAAGCTGAGCATACGCAACGCACTGATCGAGTGTTTACTTTAATTACTGTGCTCACTGAGTGTGCCTATCAGATCCATGCTGCCATCTGACCCTTTTATTATCTAATGGGACACACTGAATGCAAGTGCAGAGGAAAAATGTCAGCAGATCCGGACCGGCTATTGATTGATCATTTAACATGGCTTTTCAACTCAAAATTACCTCATTAACAAGGATTAAGAGCTCAAGCTTCCTGCCAAGCCCCAAACTAATTTTTCATCACTTAGAAGATTTTTCTTGCAATTATTTAGCCAAATTAATTAACAAGGATTAAGAGCTCCACTCTCCATGTTAGTGGGCTCTTTTCTTGAATTACCACTAATTAGAATTTGACACATGTCTAGTGGGCTCTGTTCTTGAACTACCACTAATCAAAATTTGACATGTGTCCATTTTGTTTAAATTTTTGGAATGATAAGTGTCTGAATGTAAATGAGCCACATGTCTGACTATAGGAAACTTTGCCCTGAAATCATTACTTTAATATTATATATATATATAAAGGTTTTTAGTTTTATTATATTTTATGCCTAAAATAACAAATTTGATAGATACTATATAAGATAGTTTTAATTAAAAACTTGATTTATTAACATATAATTAATTTACTATTTTACTGTCACTTTTAATAAAATCATATTATCAAAAATCAAATTTTTAGTTATTATTTATGTAAATAATTATCAGTATAATTAGGTCTATTGGGTTAGACCTGATTATCAATCAGGATGGTTTCTCAGCATATGATTTTGTACCAATTAGTAATCAATCGGTTCAGGAATGAAACACCCGACCAAGACTCGAACCATTGACATCCCTAGAATGAGAAACTTGAAGAAAAAGAATAGAAAATAAAGTTCACTTAAATGATATTCATATTACTAAAATTTAGAACACTCCAACAGTAGAGAAATTATTACATAACTTTCTACATGCCTTAATCAGTTTGAAACATTATAATGCCTCTAACAGGGGTGGCATTTTCATTATCATCATCATCATCACCTAAGCCTTGTCCCAACTCAATGGGCCCAGCTATTTCATCATTAATTCCTTTTAAGTGCCATATCCATTATCAAAGTTATGAGCGCTTAAATATATATGCTTTATATATATGAAATATTTGCAGCACGATCCATATGGTATTGTGCAATCCATTGGCTGATGATTTTAAGCTCACTGCGCCGTTGCACGATTAACCAGTCTGGGTCATTTGGTAATGCAGCATAGATATCCAAGCAGTGGGATCCTACACTAGCAAACGTTTTGTTAGTAATGAGCTTGATTAATAAGCAAAATTTTACAAAGGTTCCATCTATTTATCTGTAGAAGGGCAAACAAAGCTTTGATTTCCCCACCCCTTTTACATGAAAATTAATTAACACAGACTAAGTTGCATAATTATGGAGATATGTTGCTTTTCTGTCTTCCTTCGGGCTGCAGCTTGGGCGGGCTCAATCTGAGCCCAACCCGATGTTTTTTATGTATTGGGCCTAAATTTTCTGGCTGCAAGCTGGGTCTGGGTTAGAATACTCGGGCCTGGACTGAACTTGGGTTGAGGCCTCGTATAGTTTGAGTCTGTTTGAACTTTGAACGAATACATATATGCATGCGTTTTATTTATATAAAGATGCTTTTACAAATGTTTATGTACATTTAAATGAAATTTATATATATTTTCAATCAATTCTATTCTTAAATTGGATCATAAAGCTCAATAAAAGATGATTATATAAAAATGTATTCATAAATTCTTTCAAACCTGACAGAGCCCAACACAATTCAACTTTGGGTTAATCTCTCGTTGGCTTTGGGTTGATAAAGTAAGGCTTGATCTTAGGTTGGGCCAGGTCTGAGTCTGAGGTTTGGATTTTTGGGGTTGGGCCTAGGTTGATCTTCAAGTCAACCCAACCTATCTGATTTGTGCCCTACACTCCTCTCTCTCTCTCTCTCTCTTCCAAATGTGTGCATTTACAAAACATTATATGGAGAGAGTTTGGCCATTCTATGGGTCCAATAGATAAAAGATCTTGTAACCAATGGAAGTTTGTTCAGATGTCTATCTAAAATTGGGATCTGCTCCTCACATAGCGCGCCTCACACCCACATCCAATTCTGTATTGGGAATATCTCCCTATGAATAATAAATGCAAATACAAGAGATTTTCCGATGTACAGCCAGGACATGCTGTGAGGCGCGGTCTGTGAGGAAGAGATCCGAACTCATCTATCTATAAGACTATAACCATACAGTCCATTGGTTTTCTCGCATGTATCACAAGATATAAGAAAGCGGGGAAAGTTATGATCATCATCACTCTTTAACCCCAGAAATATTTGAATTAAACACATACCTTTAGCCGTAGGAAGAGCTACAAGGCTGTCTGATAAGCTTTCCAACACGCTGATAAGATGACAAAGACTCGATTAATATCAATGTGTACAAATAAGATAAGCAATATATAAGTTCCTGGTTTAACTTATTACCCTCCAGCGCTAAATGGGTCTCTAAGTCCATTTGAGAATATTATGTTGCTACCAAACCTCCCAAGAACCAACTTAACATCCTGTTGCTTTCACATTAACAAGGTACAAATTATGAGAAAAATAGATGAGAGAGAGAGAGAGAGAGAGAGAGAGAGAGAGACTTGTCCACCAAATTGACTTGTGATCCAGAAAGGTTCAGGCATAAGTCTGAGATCATATAAGCCTTTGCAAGTTTCCTTGTAGCTGGTTAGATTGAAAGGTTCGGCCTGGAACATAGTATCAGTGCCACTGATTCCGGTGGGGATCAAAATCTCAGTACAAATCTGATGTAATAGAGGTATTAGAACACTTAAACATTGCCACGTCTTTGGAAAAATCCAATGTATGAGCTATATGCCCTTTCGATGATGATTAAGCTTAATTTAGAATAAAACAAATTATAAAGACAGGATGAAAATTAAATATCACTAGTTAATTACCTGCCAGTTCCAAGCCCACTGATGCATCTCATCACAGTATTCATGTGGGCCTGGGTACTTACTAAAGAAAGCAAACATAGCTGCGATGACCTTATCAAGAACATCCGTTCCGTTGGTTGCTCTATCGATGGCAGTGCAAATCAAGTTAACAGCTTGATTTATTTGAGGTGCATCATATTGGGCTGCTGCAGCATATACCAGTTTCAAGGCATCCTTGAGCCAGGAAGAGTTCTCTAATGGGCTAAGAAGAAAGAAACCAACAAATTAAAGAAACGATCAGTCTTGGAATTCAAACTAAAGTATTCAAATGAAAGGATATATATATGTGCATGGTGATAGAGAAACTAGGCTTGCTTGATTACGTGCAAGTATTGAATCTTCTGCTTAGTACTGAAAGACCATCTTCTTGGGAAGCAATCTTATCAATTTCAGACCATGACTGTTGTATGGTGTTGTAGCAGCTCTCACTGGCTTCCTGCATTTATTATCCACAAAACCAACAATTAATTTTGAGATCTTGTTAAGGAGATGAGTATGGGAAATGTAGATTGGTGGAATTCAATTTACTTACTCTGAAATCCTTGGAAACAATGGAGAAATATCCATCTTGTAGTTGTGGCTTGAGGCCATCTAAGTACAGAATTGGAGCAGAAGATGCTAGTGCTCCAAGGGCTATATAAGGGTATCTCAGGCGAAACAAAGTAGCAAGCACTGAAAATTGGAGGAGGCATTAATTAAGGAAATGGTTTAATCAAGAGTCTGCACTGCTGCTAGTGCTAATTGATCAGTTCAGCATTATTATGAGTTGTTTAAGCAGCTACCTCCACCATAAGATCCTCCAATAACAATCACAGGAGTACTATTGTTTGCAGATAAGTTTTTCTTTATATCTAGAATCACCTCAGCATAATCCTCTAGAGTTTGAGACAAATTCAAATAGTCAAGAGTTCTGTCATTTTGATACGCTTCCTCACTCGACCCAAATGGAGTTGATTGTCCATAGAACCGGTGCTACAAAGAATTAGCACTCTCTCTGGTAAGATTATTCCCATACCACAATTGTTATAAGAGCTGTAAGTTAATTACTGTTAACTAGCTAGAGCAAAAGTAACAATATCAGTTTTTTTAGCAGTGGCCTTTGAGAGTTGGGAATTCATAGTAAGACTAAGAAGAGAAGTAAGTGAAGAAAAAAAGAAGGAAATAAAACCCTAAATTTCTCAAGAATATTTTCATTCAAACTGGTTAGTTGTAACCTCTATTAATTCTCTCTTCATTTATGATATTACCTCTATATACACCAAAAGAGCATTGAACTGAGGAGCATTATCCGTCATGAAGCCAATCCTGCGGATTTGATCATCCAAAGGTGCGTTGGCTCCAAGGTAAACGAAGATTGGAGCACTGGAATTTGCACCACCCCAGAACTTAGAATTGATCACATATTTCTGTTGGAAGGTAGCTTGACTTTCAGCCCTGTAGTTGAAGTGGTCAAGCTTCTGTGTATAGAAATACGTGTTGAAGTCTCTTGAGGGAAAAGAAAATGGGGTGAGTCTGCGATGACTCTGCTTGGTTATTCCAAGAACACTGAGACTCGGCATGGAAGGTGTTGCAGAAACACATGTTATGAAGAGGAGAAGAAGTAAGCAAATGACCGAACATGTAAGAGAGTTAAGGGCCATTTCTTCACATAACAGCCTCAAATCCTCAACCCGGAATATATATAACATTAGTTCCAGGTGGTAGACGCCACCATGCAATCATGTCCACTAATACTTCATCTGTTTAATTAAAGCTTGGAAGACCCAATTAAAACACCAGGAAGCTTCACTTGAAATCATCAGTTGATTCTTTTGGGTGTGTTTTGACTTCTGAGAACACATCCGTGCCCAATGGGCCGACATAAATCATAAATGTGCCAGTGATAAGTGATTCGTACACCTGGGCCCACGATGGCCTGGATTTTGCAATCGGGATCTGCTCCAAGCAAGACGTGTACAACACAAGCTACAAAAATGTAGTCCGTGTGGAATGGGCTACATTTTTTAATATCATTTGTAGCAGATTTTCTCCCAAGAAATATTTCTTTACCAAACAGTCTCTAAGGGTTGTTTGGCACCACTAGCCTATAGCCTATAGGGTTTTCTGAATTTAACGGTCAGTTTTCAGTTTTCAGTTTGGTTGGAAAATGTTTTGAGTTGAAACAGTCAAAAAAAAAAAAAAAAGAAACTTTGTATAAAAATATTAGGGGTGTTTCAATTTTCAAGAAACATCAATTTGATGCTTCCTATCCTTGGAAGAAGAATCTGATCAACAACCTCACTAATGTGGAGCACTAGCTGACATGATAAACATGTACACCCATTTTTCACCAAATGGGATTCAAGTAAAAATAGTGATGTTTGTGTATTAAGTATAAATGGTGTTTCAACACTAAGCACTGCAGATTGAAAGACTACCATTAACCATGACCATAATGTACTTTTAAACAAAATCTAATTGATGCAAAGCTTTTCATGAGATGAGTTGGGATCTCCTAAGACCATGTTTGGTTTGAAGAAAAATGTAGAAAAACCTTTACAAATCTTATATTGGTTTCCTTACTTTTCCTTCAAAACAAATATAGCGTAAAAGTAAAATTTGTATACATACATTGAGATCAGAACATGGCATCCAATCATATAAGGAACATCTCCCTATGGATATAAATTACGAGGCTGACAGGTATTCCCAATGTATCATGTGTAGCTGGACGCTGACTACGTACTGTTTTAACTCAGAACAATCTCTAACCAGACAAAATGTTGAATGTTATGGCGCTAATATGGTGGTGTTTAAACTTGAAATGCCAATGGTACTGGATATAGCTCCTAAATATTAACAATTTACCAACATATTAAAGTACTTTTTAGTTTCTCTGTCAGGACTTCTTTGGGCATTAATTTTAAGGGCGGTTCCACTAAGATACTAAAAATAAAAAGATAGATATCTGAAAAAAAACTTGTAACCAATCTACTGTATCGTAAAGGTGTTAATCAATCAGGCAGTATTTATCGAAATTCATGGATGAGTTTTGATTTATCAAATTAAGCTCTTTCGGTACTATATCTTTCCGGCATCATAAATTTTTTCTAATTTTAATTCATAAATTTTCATTAATTTATTAAATTAATAAATTAATTCAATATAGACCAGGACATGGGACCTCAGTCCAACTAAGATCGTATAGGGTTTGTAAGTATATATTAGACCCTAGACTCATAACTAACCATATAAAATGAATTGAACATCTCCCTATGCATAATAATACATAGTGAGGGAGATGTTCCTGATGTGCATATGTATGTATGGGAGGCATTGTCAGGTTGGCGTGAAGAGAAGATTCGGACTTTTATAAAACCCGATTGTATTTGACACTCTTATATATCCCCAATGAAATGATGTTATTACACAATTAGTTCAGCCTTAATTTAGTGTGGACAGGTAAAAGTAAAGCCAATCCGTACCCTATTATATTCATTAGTTCTCTCTCATTGGGTCCCATACAACCTCTCTCTCCTGATTCATGTATTTCCCAAATTACAACTGACTCTATTAATGATTTGACCTCAAGATGCAGGCCCACTCCTTGTGTAATAGGATTGGGGTCCATTTTTGTGGGTTGGGGCCTCGTGTTTAATGATTCCTTGTTGCTCGATTTCCTAAAATGCACAACCTAGTTAAAGTGCATTGGTCGGGGAAGGAGTAGATAGACTATTAAACTAGTTTGGTTGGTTAAGATCCCAGTTCTAGAGAAGGCCAGTGTATATAGACTGTTTGGTAAGAAACCTCTGAAACCTATTCTTAAAGAAAAATTAATAAAATGTAGAGAAATAAAAAGTTGATGACAAATTCTTAAGAAATTTCAAACCATTTTTTAGAAGGCCAATTTCTAACCAAATATTTAAAAAATATTGGCCAAAAAATATGACTTTTAAGTTTTAATACATTCATGCAAGTATGCATGCTTATGTAAATAGAGAAATATTCCGTGATTTTGTAGTCCAAAGCGGAAAATTTTATTATCCAGACTTTCTTGATGGGATTATTTAGGCTTCTATAATGGTTAAACAATAAGAACATGTGGAATGCATGGGATTTGTTAAGTTAAAGATAAACAATAGAAACATGTAAGAGTATACATTTGTTTTATATAATAATAAATAATCATTTATATTTTATATACTACTTTTAATAATTTTTTTACAATACAAAAATAATAATAATTAATTTTAGATAGGATTGTTTATCAAACTTAGTGATAGCAATTTTCCCCATTTCCTTGATCCTCATGGGGATTTTCCCCGAATGGGGCAGGGGTGGGGATGATTAGTTTTCCCCCTACAAGGATGGAGATAGAGAAATTTTCATCCCTATTGGTGGGAATGGTGCGAGGACAGGGAGAGCACTCCCTGCTCCGCGAGGACACCAATCCCCGCTAATATATATATATATATATATATATATATATATATATATATATATATATATATATATATATATATATAATGTTAATATTTTTTAAAATATGGTTGAATTTTTTGAATCTTTTCTAATAGGATTGTAAATCTTAATTATTTTATTTTTATTTTTTAAATAAAAATAAAAAACAAAAACATAATGGTTGACATTACAAAGAATCACAGGGAGCGGGGATCCCCATGAAGACGGGGATAGGGAGAGGCTCCTCTTCCCCGCCCCGCTCCGTTGCCATTCCAAATCAATCTAATGAAACTGGCCAACTTGATTTCTATTATTTCCTATCGACTTTGGTTCAACAATTTCCCAACCTGATTGGGTTGGATTAGTTTCGCTTTGGCAATTTGTAAATAGACTAAAGTCGAATGACCCGACCATAGATATATATTAATATTTTATATTTTAAATATATGTTTTTAATACAAAAAAATTGGAAAATTCCATTATTTCTTAGGCTAAAATAGTTTATACCATAAACTTAATTTTTAATACTGCCATTGTATTTTTTTAATTCAAACTTAATTTTTAAATTTAATTTTTTAAGTTTAAATCTTTTGAACCGACCGATCAAATCGAAAATTGACCCAAACCAATATAACCTGAGTGACCAACCCCCCAACCTAATTAGGTCGATTTGGTTAGCCAAACAACCTACAACTGAACTGAACCAACTAGTGAACTATAGTTTAATCTCTAATAATTATTAAAAATTTATAGAGAAAATATACAATAAATTAAATTTTAAAAGCTATATAATAGTAGTTTAATTAAACTTCAATAATTATTGTAAATTTTCTATTAAATAATAAAACAAAAATAGATTTATACATAATTATTGAAAATGTATTTATCACAAAAATAATAAATAATTACTGAAATACAATAAATATTAATTTTAGTATAGATAAATATATAATAAATAAAGACTAAGTTTTTAAAATTATTATTAACAAACAATATTTTTTTTGAAAGTTATCTTTAGAATTATTAATTGGTATAAATGAAATTAGTTATTTACAATATTGTTTATTTATTGAAATAATATCATTATTTAAATTTTAAAATATTAATTACTTTTTGAATTTAATAATCCATAAAATTATAGTACTATTAATACATACTTTTATTATTTTAACTATTTAAAAACTAGTTATGTTAAATATTCGTTATTTATCCAAATATTTAAAATCTTAATCTATTTATTATAATTGAATAATCCAGAATCTCAACCCATTTTGGGTTGATTTTGGTAATAAACAATTGCATTCTATGTTTATACAATAGAGTAGGTGCTTTGTATTGGATCAAACCTTCAGCATCTGAAATTCACTAATTTTACTATTTTACCCCTAAATAAGAGAGAGAGAGAGGCTTTTTGTACATCTCATCCTCACTAAAAACATTAAAATTCGTTTGGTCTAGATTATTGGTGCATGCATGGTATGTGACGATTCCCCTTTTCTACTACTATTACATCCACTTTATTGTACAGCGGGCTACACACCTCTAATCACTAACAAACACATTAGTTACCGACACATGTGCAGGTAACAGTATGGAATGCTGAGGTGTTTTTATACTTCATATCTCCTATTTATAAATAGTTTCCATGTCCATACGCACAACACAATATAGGCGTGTCTTGTGAATATCTCCCATGTCATTCATGAGATGATTTTCTTACATTAAGGAAGAGTAAAGTGAGGCGAAGGAAAACGACGAAGAAGAAGAAGGTCTAGCGAATCTGTGCAAAGTGTGGAATCAGAAAATGTCGAGTTAAAAAAATAAGGAGATGGCTATTGAGAAATGCCGATCCAGTGTAGATCTTTAAAGACAAAAGATTGTTTGGTTGCAATTTTTTAATAGATCTTCTTTAAAGCTAAAAAGACCAAAAGACTGTTTGATATATATATATATAGCCCCACAAACAAGTGTTGAACATCTAAATGAAAATGCACCTAGGAAATGTCATGTGGTGGACCCATTTACACATCCAAATGTACATTTAGCACTTGTGGGCCCTATATACACTTTCATTTGTGCAAAAATGACACTTGTGGGTCCCACTTACATATTCACTTGTGCAAAATAATCAGTTTATACATCAAGTTTAATTGTCTTTTAATTTCTAAGAATTCACATCCATAAAAAATAGAGATTTATTGATAATCACTAAAAATATTAAAACCCTTTTTCCATATATGCATCGTTCTCTAAACATGAACCATCTTGGACCATGATACATAATTTGACAAAAAAATTACATACAAAAGAAGAATTAATTAAGGGCCTGTTTAGTGCATCTTTTTGGGAAGATCTTCTAGTAGCTATGACAGTCAAAAGACACATTGAGCTTTTGCATGGAGATCTGAGTAGCCCAAAGCTAGTTTGGTAGTATCACGTCTTTCCGTGTCTTTTTGCATGAGAATAAAATGCGAAAGACGCGAAAAGCTTGATTTGGAGCTCCCTGAAATCAGCCCAAAATGGGTTTCTTGCGTCTTTTCGGCGCTCTAGCTTTTGGCAGCTAGATCTTTCGTGGACCAAACGGGAATGGATTGAAAATCGGTTTGCCCAGCTTGTAAACAGACGAAAGACCGCGTGGAAAGATGCACCAAACGAGCCCTAAAAAATGGTTTAAAGGAACTCATCTTTGTTCCTATAGAATCCTTGTCATAGGTGAGGGTCTTTGAGACCATTGTTGCAACCATTGCTACTGCGCTACTTTTCCTCCAAGGCTTTGCCTCCCCCATCATAGTTATGGCATCTCTCTTAGAAGGTATATCATTCGGGAACATAGTAGTACAGAGGAGTGCAATTCAGAGGATTACACATGCTTGCACTAATCCGGTATGATGTGGGTGTAGTGTTTCTTCCAATGGATTATTGTCTCTAATCTTTTCACAGACCCATCCAACTATATTCACAAATTCTCCAAACTCAAGGTCCAATGGTTTTCTTCTAGTAATCAACTCCATAAGTACAACTCTGTAGTATTCCACTTACCCTAAATCCGTAAGGTTTTTACATAGGGTGTCATTTTTCCCAAAAAAATATCAGTTTTCATCAAGTTTACCCTAATTCCTTAAGGTTTTTACCCAGGAGGGGTTGTTTTTCCAAAAAAATCATTCTTAATCGAGTTTACCCTGATTTCGTAAGGTTTTTACCCAAGAGGGGCAATTTTTCTCAAAAATTTCAGTTTTCACCAAAATTACCCTGATTCCGTAAGGTTTTTACCTAGGATGGGTCGTTTTCCCAAGAAATATCAGTTTTCACCAAGTTTACCCTAATTCCGTAAGGTTTTTACCTAGGAGGGATCATTTCCCCAAGAAATATTAGTTTTCACCGAGTTTACCCTGATTCTGTAAGGCTTTTATCCATGAGGGGCCATTTTCCCAAGAAATTAGTTTTCACCAAGATTACCCTGATTTTGTAAGTTTTTTACTATGAGGGGTCATTTTCCCAAAAATATCAGTTTTCATCAAGTTTACCTTGATTCCGTAAGGTTTTTACCTAGGAGGGTCGTTTTTCCAAGAAATATCAGTTTTCACCGAGTTTACCCTGATTTTGTAAGGTTTTTACCCAGGAGGGGTTGTTTTTTCAAAAAATATCAGTTTTCACCGATATTACCCTGATTCTATAAGGTTTTTACCCAAGAGGGGCCATTTTCCCAAGAAATATCAGTTTTCACTGAGTTTACCCCTGATTCCATAAGGTTTCTAACCAGGAGGGATCGTTTTTTCAAAAAATATCAGTTTTCACTGAGATTACCTTGATTCCGTAAGGATTTTACCTAGGAGGGTTGTTTTCCCAAGAAATATTAGTTTTCATCGAGATTACCCTAATTCCGTAAGGTATTTACCCATGAGCGGTCGTTTTCCCAAGAAATATTAGTTTTCATCGAGATTACCCTGATTCCATAAGGTTTTTACTTAGGAAGGGTTGCTTTCCCAAGAAATATCAGTTTTCACTGATATTATCCTGATTCCATAAGGTTTTTGCCTAGGAGGGGTCCTTTTCCCAATAAATATCAATTTTCATCAAGTTTACCCTGATTCCATAAGGTTTTTACCCAGTAAGGGTTGTTTTCCAAAAAAAAAGTCATTTTTACAAATTTACCCTAATTTCGTAAGGTTTTTACCCAAGATGGGTCATTTTTCCAAAAAATAGTAGTTTCCAAAAAATGGTGGGGGTGAATACGAGTCAAACGAAGCTCAGCCAAATATTAGACCATTTGAAGTTAGATGGAAAGAAAAGCAAGGCTCGAGTTCAAGTTTTAAGCTGGGGCTCAATTCAAGCTAGAAATGCTTGACTCACAAGTTTATATGTTGGAGCTCTGCATACTCTAAACTGGACAATAAACCGAGCTTTATATAAATAATTAGAAATATTATATATAAACTTGACCGGGCTCTTGACCTTTACGAGTCAAATTCCATATTGTTTGAGCTTGGATTGAAGCTCAATTTGAACCGAACAGATTTGAGCTATGGATTGCTGAGGCGTTTGTTTAGGGTGTATATATAACCTGCCCATCATGCACATTTAAAGAAATTGTTTATGTGTGAGAGGAATCTAGATTTTGTGCTTAATTACTATGTGCAATGCATGTGCTTAATTACTAGTATATAGATAGATAGATAGATAGATAGATAGATAGAGAGAGAGAGAGAGAGACTGACCACACTAGGTGGAGTTATTTCTTCTTAGAGAGTAGGGGTACAAGTTGGGCAGGTTGGGCGGGGTTTTAGGCCTTATGTCAAGCCCAAACTATCCAACCAAAGCCTGGTCCACACTAAAATTTGATGCACCTTGGTTGAGCTTGGGTATATGTATACATGTATGCATGAAAATATGTATTTATATATGAACATATACATGTATATAATTGGGTTGGGATAAGGTCTGGCCGGGCTTAGGCTGAGTTTAGACTACCTAAGAGCTAGGCTTGAGCCTAGTCCGAAAATTTGAAAAAATCAAACTTTTGCTCCTAGGCCCAACCTAAAAACTGAAAATCCAAGCCCAACCCATTGAAAATTGTGTGTTAGGTTGGTTTGGACTTGGGTTGGGCCTAACCAAGTTGCATCGCTAATTGGAATCTCTAGTAGAAGTGTTGGGCTATGGCTAAGGGTGCAAGAAAAGCAGAGTAGACGGGGTTTAAGCTCAACCTAAGCCCATCCTAAGAATTGGGAAGATGTGTGTGGAGTTTGGATTTTGTCCTTACAAAATCCATCATCACATTATCTTCACAGCCCTTACAACCGTGCATGGGGAATGCCAACCCATGAGTAAAAACATACAAATATGAAGATACTTTGAATGCATGGCTGCAAGGATTGTGAGGATGGTGTGAAGATAGATTTTGTGAGGATAATGTCCGAATTCATATATATATAGAGAGAGAGAGTAAGCGTGTTAAATGGAGTCATTCCTTCTTATAGAATGGCTTGTATGTGTGTGAGAGAGAGATTGAACAGTGAATATGCCAAAATAGAGTCAATTCTTCTTGGAGAAAGAGAGAGAGCATTAAATGGAGTCATTTCTTCTTGAAGAGTGACATCTGTGTAAGAGAGAGATTGGGCGTATTAAATGGAATCATTTCTTCTTAGAGAATTGACGTGTGTGGAGCTCGTTTTTTGTCCTCACAAAATCCATCCCCACATTATCCTTACAGCTCTTACAGGGTGATATCTCCCTATGAATAAAAATATACAAATATGAAGATGTTCAGATTGCATGTCTTCAAGAGGGTTGTGAGGATGGATTTTGTGAGAACAAAGTCCAAATTCACATACAGAGAGAGAGAATGCTAACGACTTATGTGTGTGTGAGAGAGATTAAGCAATGGTTCTTCTAAATTGGAGAGAGAGAGAGCATTAAATGGAGTCATGTCTTCTTGGAGAGATTGGGCATGTACTAAAGAGAACCAATTCTTTGTGGAGAATGGACGTTTGTGTGGAGTCCGGATTTTGTCCTCACATTATCCCCACAGCCAGCCATGTATTGGGAATATGTGCTCATGAGTAAAAACATACAAATAGGGATATGTTGTGAATGGAGTCTTTCCTTCTTATACAACGATTTTTATGTGTGAAAGAGATTGAGAAGTGAATATGCCAAAATGGAGTCATTTATTCTAAATTGGAGAGAGAGTTAAATGGAGTAATTTCTTCTTGGAGAGATTGGCGTCTACTAAAGGGAATCATATCTTCGTGGAGAACTGACTTTTTTGTGGAGTTTGGATTTTGTCCTCACAGCCCTTACATCCATATGCACTGGGAGTATCTGCCCATGAGTAAATACAAATAAGGAGATGTTCTGAATGCACGGCTGCAAGGGTTACGAGGATGGCGTGAAGATGGATTTTATGAGGACAAAATCCAAATTCATACAAGAGAGAGAGAAAGAGAGATTGAGAGTGCTAAATGGAGTCATTTCTTCTTAGACAATGACTTGTGTGTGAGAAAGAGATTGAGCAGTGAGTACGCCAAAACTGAGTCATTCTTCTTGTGGAGAGAAAGAGAGAGCCCTTTTTCTCATTTAATATCTTGGGAGTGACTTTTGTGAAGGTAGAGTGGCCATAGGCCCTCGTTTAATCCTCAACATGTTGGAATATTCAATGACCATGTGACAAGTCACATGTTGATGGAAAATGATTATTTTATGGTTATCTCCATGCAACACTCTCACACACAATCATTCATTTTAAATTATTACCTATTTATTTATTTTCTATAAAAACAAATTTATTTGATTGTTTATTTGAAAATGTTTTTATGCATGGAGATACCAATATTATTGGATTATTTGGATCCATATTCCAGCTCTTATTGGGTCAATGGATATCCATTTGACCCAGTCTAGACTAGATGACCATGTGGATAGATACTTGGTCAGTATGGGACATTTGTCTCAATCTGGAGAGGCCTTGACTTGGTCTTCCCTCCAAACGTTCAAGTGGGTTACACTCCCTCCTCAAAACAAGGAAGGGAACGTTGGGGAAAGACCTATATATATGGCTATCACAAGGATAGCAAAGTGTGAAAAACAAAAGATAACTTGGAAGGTCAAGTAACCTCCAAATTTGGCTCCATCCAGATTTGATAATTCTCTTTTGCATTTTGTTTGAGAGTTAGGTGTCTCGGATCCTGTATTGTGCAGCTACTGTTATCTTCTCTTTGTATGCAGGTTTGATACACAAACATCTCAATCGTTCACCTTAGCGTCTACTTAGCGCATCACTAGTATCAGAGCAAGTCATCGACTGGCATATTATTTTGATTGTAGTCACGCCACACTGAATAGTGCCTCATCAGAGTGAGAAGAGAGAGAAAACTAAGCCACTTCGAGGGTTTTCCTCTCATCTCTGCATCTCTGCCTCTCTTCTCGTCTCTCACATCTGCTTACCCTCCACTGCGAGAAGGAGAACTAATACGAGGGTTTCCTCTGATCTCCACAGAAACCCTGTTCGTCGGCCTCTCCCATCTGTTCTTTTTCTTTCATGGAGGAGTTATAAAACTCAACTTGAGCCAGGCGATTCCTTCAAAAGGCTCTTCGAAATCGACGCCAGCCTTAGTTCCAACATTGCTGCAACCTCCGAAGCACGTATTCGAATCTATTTTTCCCATCTCTGAATGAATACAGGCTCCGACGACTTCCTTTTGTGACGGCATACCCTTATTCGAGTTTTCTCAGATACATAAACGAATCTGCTGCTCGAGGAACTACAAAAACTCCATCCTCTTTCGTTTCTTCTTTTTTCTTCAATAAGAAACCATCTACAAAATCTAGATTGACCACAGTCATCTCAGAAACTTCAGTCATCTCCACAGCTGCTCAAACCTGAAGTTTAAGGCAAGAAACCCTAAATAAATTTAGGGCTTTTTACTATTTTCGACTAGTGAGCCGAACCCAAGAATTTCAAATCGGGTATTAGAGTTTTATTTATTTATTTCTCTTCTTTCATTTTTTTTGTTCGTTTTTGCATTCGTTGATTCTTACTATTTACTGTCATTCTTGAGGATATTTATTTCAAGGCTCCAAGCCACCTAGAAGCATCATTGCCGAATGCACGATCTGTTCTTGAGTTAATAGGAGCAGTGGGAACTGGACAGATTAAATCTGATTACTGATCACTTGAGCTGCGGATTAGCATTTTTTTTTGCGTATACAACTAAGTGCTCTCTCTTCATTTACTTTATTTTTTTTATCCTCTGAACTTGAATGACAGTCTCGTAAAATACAACCAACTGATATTGCACTTGCTTTATTTTTTTTCTGAAATACTGTTACTATTTTTGAATCATGTCTGCTAATGCCTTATCCCAAGAACTCAGTAAAACTGAGAAACTGAATGACACCAATTTTTCTCTTTGGAAACGTAGGATTAGAAGGATACTTGATGAAGAAAATGTTGATTATGTTTTAGATAAATCTATTCCTGCTAAACCTACTGATGATGATATCTTGACTGTAATTCGTGAATATAAAAAATGGGAAAGGGATAATAGGAAGGCAAAAAATTGTTTGTTAACTTTTATGGAGCCTGACATAGAAGTTGTGTTTGAAGAATACAATAATGCTAAAGATATGTTTGAAGCCATTAAAGAAACATATGGAAAAATAACTGAAACCTATGTTCAATTGTTAATTGAAAAATATTATGGCTGTGAAATGAGAGAAGATGATTCTGTAGTAGATCATGTTAGTAAAATGAATGTGATTGCCAAAGAGTTGGCAGCCACT
The DNA here is from genome assembly GCF_055504915.1 of Nelumbo nucifera. Taxonomy (NCBI): domain Eukaryota; kingdom Viridiplantae; phylum Streptophyta; class Magnoliopsida; order Proteales; family Nelumbonaceae; genus Nelumbo; species Nelumbo nucifera. Next base: position 25,950,787 of record NC_142650.1, read on the forward strand.
GGGAACCCTATTCCTGAGAAAATTCAGGTCTCCACCATTCTTAATAGCCTCCCATCTTCTTAGAATTCTGTAGTAACAACTTTAACCCTATTTGGAAGAGAAGTTAGCATAAAAAATTTACCTACCTTGTTAGGATTAGAGGCTGAAAGGAAGAGGAAGAAATCTCAACCTTCATCCTTAATGGTTACTCCCAAACCAACTGAAACTTCCCAAATGGCTGAAAAGCCTAAGGGCAAGTTTTTCAAAAATAATAATGGGAAGAAATTTAAGAAGAAATTTAAATTCTCAAAAGGATTCAAGAAGACTAAAGGTAAACATTGCTTTAATTGTGGAAAGTAAGCCTATACAAAATATAATTGCCCTGAATGCAAGAAGAATAAATCAAATAATGAAAAAGGAAAAACTGAAAAGAAAGGCATAGTCTGTGTAGTCTTTGAATCCTACTTTATTGATTCTGTTTTTTCTGAATGGTGCATAGATTCTGGCTCCTCTAAGCATATTTGCAAAACTAAAGAGATGTTCCTGGAATTGAAGGAAATGAAGACAAGAAAACATATAATTTTTATGGGAAACAACACCTACATTGATGTACTTGGAACCGGAAAAGTGAAGATTCCCATAAATGAGAACACAAATTTAATCCTTAATGATGTATTGTATGCACCTAAGTTTAGGAGAAATTTGTTGTCTGTACCTCTGTTAGATGAGAAGGGTTTTGATGTACGTTTCAGGGGAGGAAAACTAACCTAGGAAAGCATGGTAGAGTTTTAATGTTTGAGAATAAGTCTGATGGATTGTATCGTTTGACTATTAATAAAGTTGATGCATTTTCTAGTTATGATTATGCTTATCATGTGAATGAAAATGCGTACATATGGCACATGAGACTTTGTCACATAAACAAAGATAAAATGATGAGAATGAGCACTAATGGCTTAATTCCCAAAATAGAAATGAATTTCAATTATCATGAATCATGCCTTAGTGGAAAAATGACAAGGCACCCTTTTAAGAAAGGAAAGAAATAAGAGGAATTGTTGGATATAATACACTCTGATGTTTGTGGCCCTTTGAACGTAAAAACACATAGGGGTATGGAATATTTTATAACTTTTATAGATGATTTCTCCATATTTGGTTTTGTGTATCTGATTAAAAGAAAATCAGAAGTCTTAGAGAAATTTAAAGAATATAAAACACTTGCAGAAAACCAATTGGGTAGAAAAATAAAAACTCTTAGGAGTGATAGAGGTGGAGAATATATCTCTAACCTATTTAGTGACTTTTGTATACAAAATGGAATCATACACCAATTAACCATGTCCTTCACGTTACAACAGAATGGAGTGGCTGAACGGAGAAATAAGACTTTGTTGGATATGGTGAGATCAATGTTATCTCACTCAAGTCTAGGAACACACTTTTGAGGAGAGGCCTTAGGTACTATTGTATATATTCTAAATAAGGTTCCAACTAAAGTTAATAGCTTAACACCCCATGAAATGTGGACTGATAGAAAACCATACCTGACTGATATCAAAATTTGGGGGGCTAGTGCTTATGTAAGAGTACCAAATCAACAAAGAAGCAAGTTAGATAACAAGAGTCTAAGGTGTACCTTTATAAGGTATAGTGATAATAGCAAAGGGTATAGGTTTGTTAATCATAAATATGATGTAATAGTTGAATTAATAGAAAGCAGGGATGTTGTTTTTCTAGAAGATCAAATTGAGGATAATAAACAATTACCTAGCTTATTTGAATTAAATAAATAAATTTTAGAAGCTGAGAATGCACTTGAAATACAAGTTTCACCTAATAATGACACATTAGGTAGAATTCAAAGAGAAAGATTCCCTTCATCAAGATTAAAAGATTATTATTCCTACTTGAATGAAGAGTCTCTTGATGATCCAATTGACTTTAAAGATACTATGGATGCAGCTGATAAAGAAAAGTGGTGTGAAGCTATACAAGAAGAGTTAGACTCTATAAATAAAAATCAGGTTTGGGAATTAGTTGATTTACCCAAGAATAGGAAACCTATAGGGTGTAAATAGATATTAAAGAGAAAACTCAATGCTGATGGGTCTATAGAAAAATATAAGGCAAGATTAATAGCAAAAGGGTACACCCAAGTAGAAGGGATTGATTATGAGGAGACTTACTGTCCAGTTGCCAAATTTACCTCTATTAGAATTTTAATGTCCTTAGTTGCCTTTTTGGACTTAGAATTGCGCCAATTAGATGTTAAAATTGCTTTTCTCAATGGAAAGCTGAATGAAGAAATATACATGACTCAACCCAAAGGTTATGTAATAGAGGGACAAGAAAATAAAGTGTATAAATTAAAGAAATCATTATATGGTTTGAAACAGTCCTCTAGGATGTGGTACCATACCTTCCATGAAGCAATCTCTAAACTTGGATTTATACCTAATCTGTTTGATCATTGTGTTTACTCTTTGAATAGTGGGAGCAGTTTTGTTGTTCTTTCATTATATGTAGATGATATTCTTATTACTGGAAATGATGTGTCTATGATTAATGAAACTAAAGATTGGTTAAAAACCAACTTTGAAATGAAAGACATGGGTGATGCAAGTTATGCATTTGGAGTTAAAATAAAAAGAGATAGGAACACTAAAACCTTAATTCTTTCACAAGAGCATTACTTGGAGAAAATCCTAAAGAAATTAAATTTGAAAGATTGTAATGGGGTTGAAATTCCAATTTGTAAAGGAACCAAATTAAGTAGAAATATGACTCCCACTAATGATGAAGAAATAGAGAAAATGAAGTATATACCCTATGCTCAAACTATTAGTAGCTTGATGTATGCCATGCTTTGCACAAGACCAGATATCTCATATGTTGTAGGTCTTGTTAGTAGATACCAAAATAACCCAGGTAAAATACATTGGAAGACTGTTAAAAGAATATTTAGATATTTGCAGTTAACAAAATACTTCAAATTAACCTATCATGCAAATGATTTAGAGTTACTGGGTTATTGTGATACAGATTTTGTAGGTGACCCGGATGATAGAAAATCCACAACCGGGTACTTATTCCTCTTAGGAGGAGGTGCTATCTCATGGACAAGCAAGAAACAAAGCTATGTAGTTAAATTCACCATGGAAGCTGAGTTTATCTCTTGTAGCTCCGCGGCATCTGAAGTAGGTTGGATTAGGAGATTCTTGGAAGAACTCCGAATTCCTGATGTGCCAATAGGAGCTGTGAAGATCTTCAATGACAACGAAGTTGTTGTTAAGACAATTAAAAATGGTGAGATCGGCCCTAAAGGGAAACATAGATTTCCATTATTGGTATTTATATGATGTCTACCAACAGAATGTGATCCTGGTAGAATATGTGCCTACAAAAGATATGATTGCCGATCCTTAGACTAAACCCATTGCAATTACAAATTATGTAAGGCACATTAAAGCAATGGGGTTGGTTGGCACTTATTCATCTCGGGCCTAACTAGCCAAGTGGGAGATGATGGTAGAGTGGCCATAGGCCCTCGTTTAATCCTCAACATGTTGGAATATCCAATGGCCATGTGACAAGCAACATGTTGATGGAAGATGATTATTTTATGGTTATCTCCATGCAACACTCTCACACACAATCATTCATTTTAAATTATTACCTATTTATTTATTTTCTATAAAAACAAATTTATTTGAAAATGTTTTTATGCATGGAGATACCAATATTGTTGGATTATTTGGATTCATATTCCAGCTCTTATTGGGTCAATGGATATCCATTTGACCTAGTTTAGACTAGATGACCATGTGGATAGATCCTTGGTCAATATGAGACATTTGTCTCAATCTGGAGAGGCCTTGACTTAGTCTTCCCTCCAAACGTTCAAGTGGGTTACACTCCCTCCTCAAAACAAGGAAGGGAACATTGGGGAAAGACCTATATATATTTGCTATCACAAGGATAGCAAAGTGTGAAAAACAAAAGATAACTTGGAAGGTCAGGTAACCTCCAAATTTGGCTCCATCCAGATTTGACAATTCTCTTTTGCATTTTGTTTGAGAGATAGGTGTCTCAGATCCTGTATTGTGCAGCTACTATTATCTTCTCTTTGTATGCAGGTTTGATACACAAACATCTCAGCCGTTCACCTCTGCGTCTACTTAGTGCATCATTTTGATGGTTTTGCTGAAGCTCCTTCAGCTCTTTTAGGGGAAAATCGATCCATTCCAAGGGCAAAAAGTTGAAAACGCATTTTCTAAAGCGGTTAATGTCGAAGTCATGGAGCAACCCCCAACTACAGAGGTTGGGGTTATTTCTTCTACTCCATATAACCCTCCACCGGTTAAGGCTTGTGTGTAGTGAGTGGATTTAGTATATGTTTGGCATTCATGCTATAGATACAACACCGTTTTCTCATAAAACAGTGCTGCTGATGTGTGGGTTGGAAGCATGTTTTCTGAAAAAACAATATCTTTTTTTTGTTTGGAAACGTTGCTGCCAGGTAAAACGGTTCCTGGAGCAACAACAATGTTTTTTGTTTGGTACCAATGCTTCAGGAAATGTTTTCAGTACTGGTATTTGTTATCTAATGCCACATCACGTCCCTGTCACTACCACCTCATGTCCCTGTTGGCAGCAATGAGCTGCAACTCTAGGAAACACCAAATTTGACGTTGCTCCAAGCCACGCCTTCCTGATTTCCATGGCATAGCTTGGAATACCATTTTTTTATGGAAAAATGGTTCCAAACAAACAGGCATTTCCTGAAACACCATTTTTTTCCAATATGGCACTAATGTGTCACAGTTTTCTGGAGCAACAACATCGATGCCAAACAGACGCTTAGATGTTCAGGCTAGAAAGTGTTTTTCGTGATGAGGAAGATTTGGCTCGCAAGACTTTTGTAAAACTGGAGCAATAATACCCTATGCCAAGTCATTCTCAAGACTCCTTGAATGGTCGATAGGCTATTTGTTGACACTTGACAGTGAGGATTTTGTCGATAGAATGCCAAAATGAACGGAAGGACCTTTATATTGATGTTGGTGTAGGGAAAGTCAAAAGAGGAGAGACCATTTCATTTTTCTCAAAGTATATATCATATCAGTCGTATCGTATCAGTACTTAGAAACGGTCAAAACACATTTTTTTTAGTTTTTTTTTCAAAATTTGGTTTTTTGAAAAGCTTAATATGTGTTTTTATTATTAAAAAAAATTGGGGGGGGGGGGTCCAAAACACTTGGAAACAAGCATTTTGGACCGTATCTTTTTTAAAAAATACGATACGATATGCCCGATACTTTAAACCATGGGTTTTTGTTCTTGTTTCTTTCTAAATGTTTATGTTTGATTCTTTTCGTGTAATTTTCTTATAAAGGTTTTCTTGGTGTGGTCTTTTAGGGCTTGGACTGCCTTTTGTTGGGCTGCCTTTTTCTTTGGGGTCTAAAGGCAATGATTAATTAGCTGTAATCTTAGGACCGGTAAAGTCGGGCCTAAGTAGAATCAGTCCCAAACCAATTATTAATCAAAACAAAATTGTTAGGCCAAAAACCATCTCAATTAATAATCTAATGTCTATTGGTCTAGATTTGATTATACTGAAAATTATATTTTTTATTTAAATAATAATATAAAATTTTAATTTTGAAAATATACTCGGAACAAAATTGATAGAAAACACTATTTTTTATATATTAATAAAATATCGTCTTATATATTCTCTATCATATTTGTCATTTCAAACATAAAATACAAGAAAATATGATAAAAATTTTAAGAAAATATTATATATTTAATAAAATGATCAGTTCTATGTTTGAATCGGTTCGGGATAGACAGGAACCGGAACCGACCCAATTTTTAGTCGGTACAAAAATTGTAGAACCAGAGCTGTTATAATCGGTTTGGCTTGTTCAGATCATCAGATAAACCCGATACATTGACAGCCCTAAGTGAGCTCACTTGTATTTTCTTCCTTCCTTTTTTTTTAATGTTTTTTCTTTATACTACCAAAAACTATTTGTTGCATAAAAGTTCATTTTAGAAATCTTGCCACGTGAACATTGACAGTCCTATGTTCAGTGCAGTGTTGTCCTCCTCTTCTATTCCTATGCAATTTGAAATTTTCATTTCACCGGGCTTGGACCATGTCTCCCGAACAATCTCAGTACATATGGCGCAAGACGATTCCACATATCGAGGTCGGAATGGGATCGGGTGTTTTCACGTCTCACCGTAGTGCCCGGTTTGTCTTGATTTCCGATTGATGAACAAGAAGGAAACTTGGATTGGATTTTGTGACTCGCCCCGGCTACGTGTCCTTTGGACCCTTCGCCCGCCCGCCACCAGTGGAAGCAAGCTACCCCAGCGTAGAAAACTACAGTGCGCTATGTCAAACACCACTTGTGCCATCCTGTAATGTATTCACATGCTATTCCTGGACTTGTGCGAATGTGACCTATGAATCCTTTGCCAGAATTCATTATTAACTATCACCATTGAGCCTTCTCCAAAACCAGCATCACCATCCCTATGAAGAACATCCTCTTTAGAGTTATTCACACCCTACAACGCCATCTTCTTCCTCCTATCCTGGTAAATTTGCTTGATCACTAGCTAATGGCTTTGCTTTCACAGGAACCACCTTCTCCTTAGCTTTCTCTACCTCACCCTCCACAATTTCTATTCCTTTCCTCTTCGTCTAGAACTTACTACTCGTTTTCTCCTCTTTCTTTTTCTCTTATTTAGAACCATCCTCTCCATGTTCGTGTTTAAAGCAACACAAACAATATAGAGGGAGATTCTCATAGATCAAATCTTTCCGATCCAGAACCGTTATCCCCTTAAATTGATCCGAACCCTACATGGGGGTTATCTTTCAATAGATATACCTCAACACAAACACGAGCTGCATAATTCTAGTTACCCTTGTTATTGCCTGATCTACCTTAAGCACCCTACTAGCAATCTGGGCAACCAAATGAGCGTACCTATCATTATAGAAGTTGACCCGCAAATTGAACATGAATACCCAAATCTGGGACTCCGCTTTAAAAGAAACAAAAATGAAAATCTTTTGTTTTGATCACCTCTCATAGCCAAACCTTGAGAAACTCTACTTCATATGCAAGTCGAATCAAAATATGTTGGATCTAGAGCCGTTACAACTATATATAAAACCCTTGAGATGAAATGACCCTACCAACAACTCCCCAATCTCTGCCATAGAAGGATGCCCACGAACACTCTTCCCCACTAGTGCAAAATGAAGCGACTGAAGGGATTTCTCTATTTCTTCATCCAGAAAATGAACAACTGGTTATAGAAGGAGATCTAATCAGAATATCATGGATCAATAGTAGTCGAAAATGGATCAGTATTGGCCGTGAGCACTGCATCGAAGCTAGGGTTTTCCGAAGGCTTACCCGGTGGCTCTCCATAGTCAAGAACCATGGATTAATTATAAGAAAAATGAAAGAAACAATTTGAAACAAAACGTGCCACTTCATAGAGCACAATAACAGGAGAATTGCTGGGATTAAGGATGAATTGAGAGCTAAAGGAAACAAAACTGAAAAATTCAATCAAAGTTCATATACGACATAACTTTCTAATAGCTTAATATTCAACCCAAAGTGATACATGTCTAATTATATAGGAACAATATGGGAATTCCTGTTATTTAGCAACAAGGGCTTTAAGCCTTCAAGGAAAAGAAAGAAAATCTCTAAGCCATAGGATTCTGTAACTTTATTCAAACTTCTCCCTCTTAATTAGATGTTATACAAGATTCTTTCAAGAGTTTCCAGCGCGTCGATCCGCATAGTACTGTGCAATCCATTGGTCGATGATTGTGATCTCACTCCTTCGTTGCATTACCAACCAATCTGGGTCAGTTGGTAATGCAGGAAATATATCCAAGCTATGGGATCCTGCACCAACAAGCTTTTCGTAAGTGGGTAGCTATCTCACAGGTCATACCCAAAACTTCACCAAGAGGAACACAGGTGCCCCAATGAACCATTAATTAATTCAGATGATTGTAACCATACCATTTTTCGTAGTTAGGGCTACAAGGCTGTCTGATATGTTTTGCAAAACACTGATGATAAAAGAAAACAAGTCCAATCAATTTGACTCAAATACATTGATTTCATAGAAAATAAATGTAGGAAATTAAACAAGGATTCGTTTAATTTGTTACCCTCCAACACTATAGGGGTCTCTCAGTCCATTTGAAAATATTATGTTGCTAGCGAACCTTTTCACAACCAGTTTAATATCCTGCATGCAGTTCAATTTCTTCCATTACAAGATCTTACAAAAACTTGAGAGAGAGAGAGAATCTTACGTGCCCTCCAAATTGAGTGGTGATCCAATGAGGTCTACGGCTGACACCAAATATTTTTTTGCAGGACTCTATGTAGATATTTAGATCAAAAGGAGCAGTCTGGAACATGGTAGCGTTGCCACTCATGCCGATGGGCATTACTAGCTCACTACATTTCTACAGTAATACAAGTATTAATTAGAACATTCGAGAGAGAGAGAGAGAGATGAAAACACATCTTACCAACCAAAGCAAAGCCTCAACTATTTCAACTGGAAAGTAGTCGTTTGGATTAAACCAAGAAGTGTTTCCAATTAAAGCCACAATACCCGCAATGACCTTCCCAATAATACCTGTTTTAGGGGATGTTCTATCGATTGAGTTGCAGACCAGAGTGACTAGGTTGCTTGGGGGAGAATCAGACTCAGCGGCTACTACATATGCAGCGATCAAGTAGTCCTTCAGCTCTGAAGACGAGGTTAATGGGCTAAACACAAGTAGCCAAAAGAAATTAGAAACTATAAGAGTTAAAATACCAGCAGTGTTTTAGACATAGATCAAGCTCTCAAAATGTATATATGTATAGCTTGATTACACGCAAATGTTGAATCTCTTGCTCAGTATGGAAAGACCATTGGGCTGATTGTCGTATGACGTTGTAGCAATTCATACTCACTTCCTGCAATTAAATAACCCAAAACAGAAACATAACACTATTAATAATTTGATCTTGTTAACGGGCTGATGGCACGAAATTATATATATTGATGAATTTCGTTGCTATATATATAATTACTCTGAAATCCTGGGTAACAATGGAAAAAAATCCATCTTGGGGTGTGATTTCATCGAAGTAAAGAATTGGAAAGGACGATGCAAGTGCCCCAATGTCTGTGAGGATATTTCAGGCGAAACCATGCAGCAAGCACTGAAATTAAAGCAAGAGTACTTATTAAAGAAACAAACCAACCATGACAATAATAATTCATCATCAGAGCTGAGTGGGTTTGCTAAGCACTTACTTCCAGCATATGATGCTCCAACAACGACCACAGGGCATGCAACTAGTTGCAGATAAGTTTTTCTTTATATCTAAGATAATCTCAGCATAATCTGCTAGAGATTGAGACGAGCTCAAGTACCCAAGCGAGCTAGCATTCTGAAAGGCTTCTACTCTTGACTTAAAGGGGATTGATTTTCCATAATATCGGTGCTGTAAAGAAACAACAGTTGCATTAATTCCTGACATAAGTATGACAAATAAATAATAGTTGAAAAATTAATTAAGGATCATTTTCCTCTGAAAATCATTCACAGCATATGGGTTAAATCATGATCGATCAAATATAATTAACATGCATGAGCTCATCATCAGTAACAGTAAATCTTGAAATGGATTATAACATCAAATAGATCTATTAGGTTTCAATCTTCCTTCACCTCTATATATACTAGAAGAGCTTTGAAATGAGGAGCATTATCAGTTAGGAAGCCAATATCAGGGAGATAGAAATCCAAAGGGGACTGCCCTCCAAGGTAAACAAAAACCGGAGCGCTGGAGTTGGCACTTGGCACCACCCCAATACTTAAAATTGATCACATATCTCTGTTGGAAGGTGGTATAACATTCAGGCCTGTAGTTGAAGTGGTCGAGTGTCTGTGTGTGCAAGTATGTTTTGAAATCTTGGGAAGGAAAGGAAGATGATGCTGTCGCTCTGGGGCCTATCAGGTTTCTAATGCCAAGCGTTGGTATAATGATAGGTGTTGCAGACACACATGTTATTAGGAGTAGAAGCAACCATGGAAGCCAAAGGACTGAAAATAAATGGATGTTAATGGCCATGTTTTTGGTGAGAAGTTTAGAGACTGATACAAGGCCACAGAATCAACCAACCTGATCCATATTTATTATCACCTCAGAAACAGCTTTGTGCTTTGTCTGATCGTTGATTTAAAATAAACATCAATGACCAGAAGTATGATAACCCATGGGCCAGGGCCACCTGTTGATAATATTTTTAATTAGTAAAAAAATCTAAAGAAAAAAAGATGGGAATGGTCGGGCTATTGATGGGCTGGTTTTAATTAAAAGAAGTGATAAAGAAAGAAACAGTTTTATTCTATTGACCCCCTTAATTTAGACCTTCAATTTGGTTAAGTTGGGATATGATAAGGACCATCAAATGGGTCAATTAAGACCCGGTCCAAGAGATAAGAGGAAGATGCCATTGGTATATCCACTAATTTAAACTTTCTTGTATAACTTTCTATGTATCCGAGATCCAACAGATCACGATCCACCGGAATTGGATGTACGTGTGACCTCATCAGATGTTTAGCATGGGGTGAACCCGCTTAGACCTGAGAAAGAAGAAAGAAATTACAGGGTCAGTGAACGCAAATACGTTTCTTCTACATGTTAAAGTTGAATCAGACTTCACTGTTAAATGTATGATTCCCTTCATATGTTGTTATTGGATGGATCACCATGGAATTTGTGGGCGGAAACAGAGTTGATTTTAGCTAGAAACCAAAATCCACTTTCAAAGGGCGCCTACTCTCACGCACGTATGGAATTGAAACAAAAGGGCTGATCTCCTTGAATTTTTGGAGACAGCTAGCGGCCAACGTCCTACGGTTTGTTCTCAGCTTTGGGCTTAGAAGTTAGGACACCCCATCATCCATTTAAGGGCAATTCTTATGCTGCCGGAAAGGTATGGTTTCTGATAAACAATAACCAATCAGAAACCCATCGTCAATTTGGATGAATAACAATTGAATTGTTACCACTTGGATGAATGCTGATTAATTGGTTCTGTATTTTTATACAATAAGGGAAGGAAATTAAAAGTCCCAACCCAAAGAATACCTGATGAAGAGAAATTTGGCCCGACCTCGCAATCGCCCGACACGTGGCAAAGGCAAGCAGTTCGGGACAGTAGAGCGTCCGAAGTGAACATCGGAAGCAAGTCCAAGCTCACTACCGAGCCCGAACTCCAGACCGCTCTACTGAGTCCGAGCTCCCTACCAAGAGTCCAAGCTCCCTACTCGGAGCCCGAGCTCCCTGTTAAGAGCGAGCTCCCTGTTAAGGGTCCGAGCTCCCTAAATAAGAACCCGAGCTCCCTACTGGGAGCCTGAGCTCCCTACTGAGTCCGAGCTCCCTATTAAGAGCAAGCTCCCTGCTGGGAGTCCGAGCTCCCTATTAAGAGCGAGCTCCCTACTGAGAACCCGAGCTCCCTGCAAGGAGCACGAACTATACTGGGCCCCAAGCCTCACAAAGCTGACCCGAGCTGGCCCATGGCAGCTCGGAACACTCCAAACCGAACTCAAGACACCTCGCTCGCCACTCCACTTCGCTTCCGAAACACCAGGCTGACCAAACGTACCCGACACCAAGGACGTCCGTATCCAAGGGCGACACACCTGACTGATTTGGGATCTGACGCCTGACAGCCGCACTTCAAACGGCTTCCTGCTACCGCCACCTGCAACCGTCGTCACTAGCCACAGAGACGGCTCTGACAAAAGGAACAGTGGCGGTTCTGTCCGTCCAGAGGAAATGACACCCGAACTGGCAGGAGTTCAGAAGTAATCATGCCCGATCTGACGGAAGCCTGGAAGTGAGTGCACGAGGTGGTTATAAAAGGCTCCTACCCCCCAGGAACGAGGTATGCTAACTTTTACGCTATCCGGTCTATCTTGCCTTTGAAAGACTCTAACTTGAGCTTCGGAGCCCTTACGCCGGGTTCTCCCCGGAGCTTCTTTTCTCCTTCCATTTCAGGTCCCTGCCACTCAGTTCAGAGGCAAGATCGTTGACAGCTAAGATTGGCCGGATTGTGCTTCATCAATTGGCGCCGTCTGTGGGAAACGCTTCAAAAGGCCTCCCTCCAAAACTTTCATACTCCTTTCTTCTCCTTTGAAAAACTCAATACTCATGGCCTCCTCCAGCAACGCCGGACGCGGCACAGAGACAAACACCACCGGGGAACAGCCTCAAGTTCCCGTGGTGTGTGTTGGACAGTTCACCATCCCCCTCTCGGTGGACGGAATTCCCAATCTGAATACGCCACAAGTAGTGGCGCCTGCAAACCTACCTGCCACAAACATCCCCTTTCCTCTCCCCATCGAAACTACCCTCACTGAACCAACCGCCATCCCCCTGGCAGCTAGCCAAAATCGGTTGGATGACCTAATGCAGTGCATGCGGGCAATGCAAGCCCAGATGCAACAATTCCAGCAACACCAGCTTCACCAGCACCAAGCGTTGCACAACCTCTCCCAATATCACTATCAACAGCAGTTCCCCCAACTGCCACCGAACCAACCATTACTTCCACCTCGCCACCCTGCCCCGAAGCTAGTCAAGGCCTCTCCGCAGGATGGACGCTTCCACCAAGGAAAGGCCTCCAGGCCCTAGATCCCCCCAAACAGCCAGGCCTCGTCCCCAGGCCGGAGAGAGAGAAAAGTCATCCCCGCCTCGCAGCTCGCAGGCGGATCAGGAACCTCGCCCGCGAGATCGGCACCTCGGGGCTCCAAACCGGAGTTCCCACTCGCGGAAAACCGATTCGGCGCACTGGCAGCAGCGGACTACCAGCACCCCGGGCCCATCGAGCTCGGCAACACGGAGGCCAACAGCGCCAGTACACGGCCCACTCAGCAGTGAAGGCGCCGTCGAGGTCGACGAACCACCACCCGCGTCCTGTCAGATCCCAGAGGCAAAGGCGAGACGAGCTCGGACGAGGTAAGAGTTGCCCCGATTCTCTCAGTTCCTTCCCCCCTCACGTCAGAACTCCTGGCAGTCCCCCTGCCCAGAGATTTCAAGCTCCCGCCTCTAGACAAGTATGACGGGTCCTTCGACCCCAACGACCACGTTGACGCTTTCCAGTCCCAAATGCACCTCGCCAGAGCCAGCGAATCATGCATGTGCGTGGCTTTCACCACCACCCTGAAGGGGGTAGCCCGCACTTGGTACAGGAACCTGGCCCCCGGGTCGATAAAGTGTTGGACAAAGTTCGTGCAGGTCTTCACTGCACACTTTGTCACCAACAAACGGTGCCCGAGAGCAGAGGAAAGCATCTTCGGGGTAGTCCAAAGGGAAGGAGAACCCATATGGGGCTACATCAAACGATTCAATGAAGCATGCTTACAGATACCGCGATTAGACCCCGCGGTGCAGCTCGCTGTAGCAAAAAGAGGGGTGACGCACAAGGAGTTCAAATGGCACATGGTAGCCAACCAACCCGTGACCGTGGCCGAGTTCCTCAAGCTCGCGGACAAGTTCATGAGAACGGAGGAGGAAATCAACCAGCGAACCGAGGGCGGGAACGAGAAAGGAAAGAGGGATGGCGAGCCCTCTAACTCAACCGACCGAAAAAACCCGGCTCGGGACCCGAAACTGAACCAGTCGTTCCGAGCTCCCCTGCCAGTTCGGACGGATTACACGCCACTGAACACGAGGCGGACCGAGATCTTAATGACGATTAAGGACGCCCCGTACGTGAAATGGCCACCTCGCCTAAAGGGAAATCCGAACGAAAGAAACAAGAATTTGTATTGTAGTTTCCATAGGGACCATGGTCACAGTACCGAGCAGTGCAATAACCTCCGAGACGAAATAGAGGGGCTCATCCGTCGCGGATACTTAAGGAACTTTGTACAGCACAACAATAATAGCAATAAAGCGAATCGGCCAGGCGAGCACGAAAAGGACGCCCCCGAGACCAGCAGCAGGCCTGCCGAACCGATGCAGCGACAGCCTCCGGCAGAGAGGCCAAGCACAACAATAATAGCAATAAAGCGAATCGGCCAGGCGAGCACGAAAAGGACGCCCCCGAGACCAGCAGCAGGCCTGCCGAACCGATGCAGCGACAGCCTCCGGCAGAGAGGCCAATTCGGGGAACCATCCATGTAATTGTGGGAGGTTCGGTAGTAGCGGGGTGCACATCGGTGGCAGCCCGGACTTCAGTTCGCGAAGCAGTCCTCGAGGAGCGGAACCCTCCGAAAAGGCCAAAGACCGAAGCGCCAATCCTCTTCATAGAAGACGACGCGCGAGGAGTTCGCTACCCTCACGATGACGTGCTTGTCATCAAACTAAGGATCAGCGACTTCGAGGTTAGACGCGTGCTCGTAGATTCGGGCAGCTCGGCGGACATCCTCTTCAAATCGGCGTTTGATCGGCTACAGCTGCCAAGAAGCGAACTAAAGCCTGCATGCACTCCCCTGGTGGGCTTCAGCGGAGAGGAAGTCAGGCCCCTTGGAAAAATAACGGTACCCGTGGAAGTCGGCACGTGGCCTTGTGCGGTCAGACTCAACCACGACTTCTTGGTGGTCGCGACCCCCTCCCCATACAATGCCATAATAGGGCGGCCAATCACGCATATCCTGCGGGCGGTGGTCTCCACCTACTATTTGGCCATGAAGTTCCTTACGGACTTCGGTGTGGGGGTAGCGCGGGGCGACCAGCTCGAGTCCCGCAAGTGCTACGTTGCCGCCCTGAAGGGAAAGACCAAGGCGGCCGACGACCTCGATCTGGAGCGGCCCGCGGAGCAAGGCGAAGAACGAGCCTCGCCCACAGAAGAAACAGTCGCGATCCCGACCTCGCCTACGGACCCAGCTCGCGCACTCCAGATTGGTACTTCTGTCAAAGAACCCCTACGGGCCGAACTGGTAAGTTTTTTACTCCAAAATTTAGATATTTTTGCATGGTCCACGACCGATATGCCCGGTATTGACTCTGGTCTTATAACTCACAAACTTAACACTAACCCTTTAGTCAGACCCGTTAGAAGAAACGGAACTTAGCCCCAGAGCGCTGGAAAGCGATCGACGAGGAAGTCGAGAAGCTCCTCGCGGCAGACTTCATAAGGGAAGTCCATTACCCGAGCTGGGTGGCCAACCCTGTGCTGGTGAAAAAGGTGAACGGCAAGTGGCGCATGTGCGTTGACTACACCGACCTAAACCGAGCTTGCCCGAAAGACTGCTTCCCCCTTCCTAGGATCGACCGCCTAGTGGACGCGACCTCGGGACATGAATTGCTAAGCTTCCTGGATGCCTACTCAGGCTACAACCAAATCCGGATGGACCAATCCGACGAGGAAAAAACCAGCTTCATAACCGAGTTCGGTCTATACTGTTACAAGGTCATGCCCTTCGGGTTAAAAAACGCCGGGGCAACCTTTCAAAGACTTGTAAATAGGCTGTTTTGGCCCCTGATCGGCAAAAAGATAGAGTGTTATGTAGACGACATGATCGTCAAAACACAGTTTTCACAAGAATTAATACAAGACTTAGATTCTGTCTTCCAAATCCTGCGTCAGTATAACATGAAATTGAACCCCAACAAATGTGTCTTTGGCATCACCTCGGGCAAATTCCTGGGCTACGTTGTCAATCGACGCGGTATCGAGGCCAACCTGGACAAAATAAAAGCCATCCTAGATATGAGACCACCTCAGAAAATAAAAGAAATCCAGAGGCTAAACGGCCGCATAGCCGCTCTAAGCCGCTTCATGTCCAAGTCGGCAGATCGCTGCCTACCCTTCTTCAAAGCAATAAAAGGCAAAGGGTTCGAATGGACCCAAGACTGTCAGCTCGCGTTTGACGAGCTAAAAGGCTACCTCGCCAGTGTGCCAACCTTAGCTAGGCCCGAGGAAGGTGAAATCTTAGAACTGTACCTCTCGGCTAGCGACGAGGTGGTCAGTTCGGTACTAGTAAAGGAAGCGGACCGGGTCCAACGACCCATATATTATGCTAGTAAAATCTTGCAGGGAGCAGAGACAAGGTACCCGCAGATAGAAAAGCTAGCGTATGCACTGGTGGTAGCAGCACGGAAACTCCGCCCGTACTTCCAGGCTCACACCGTCATCGTCCTGACCGACAAACCTCTGAGACAAGTTTTACTCAAACCCGAGGTCTCCGGCTAGCTGACAAAGTGGGCCATCGAACTCAGCAAGTACGATCTCCAGTACAAGCCAAGAACTGCCATTAAGGCCCAAGCCTTGGCAGATTTTATCGTAGAATGCACGTTTAGCCTCGAAGCCCCTGAGCCGGTCGAGCCCGAGATCCCCAGTTCGGGCGAACTCGGAGCTCCCAAGCCAAACGAGTCCGAACCCCATGAAGTAGCAGCCAGTGTGGCATCCCTCCTGGTTAGACCAAGCGCGAACTGGGATGAGGAGCCCTGGATCCTTCACGTAGATGGCTCCTCGAACCAACAAGGCAGCGGGGCTGGAATAGTGCTACGCGGCCCGAGTGGAACAAAACTGGAATACGCACTACGCTTTGAGTTCACGGCATCCAACAACGAGGCGGAGTACGAGGCACTGATAGCCGGGCTAAACCTAGCGCACAAGGTCGGAGCAAAGCACATGGTTATCTGCAGTGATTCCCAGCTCGTGGTCAACCAAGTTACAGGCGAATACGAAGCGCGCGAGCTCACAATGATTGCATATTTGGCAAAGGTAAAGGAGGCTCTGCTCAACTTCCAGTCACACTTCATAAAGCAAATCCCGAGGTCAGAGAACGCTGAGGCCGACGCCTTATCCCAACTGGCTAGCACGAGCCACAATGCCAGGAGAACCGTGTACGTAGAGGACTTACCTCGGCCCAGCATTCTCGGTGGGGCAGAAGAGGTCGCTCCCGTCACCAAAGCAGAGCCGAGCTGGATCGACCCACTCGCGAGCTTCCTGTTAGACGGAACCCTCCCCGCGGACCGCAACACATCCAAGAGGGTGCAGCGCCAAGCAGCAAAATACGTCATGATAGACGAACGGTTGTACCGACGATCCTATACGCTACCCTATCTGCGATGCTTACGCCCAGCCGAAGCCGAGCTGGTACTCCGCGACATCCATGAAGGCTTGTGCAGCAGACACCTGGGGGGCAGAGCCCTCGCCCAAAAGGCACTTCGACAAGGATACTACTGGCCGACAATGAAGATAGAGGCAATCAAGCTCGTCAGAAAATGCGACAAGTGTCAGAAGCACGCCAGCATCCACCATCAGCCCGCTGTCGACCTCAAATACCTCACCAGCCCATGGCCCTTCGCCCAATGGGGCATCGACCTCCTGGGGCCATTCCCACCAGCGACAGGCGGGAGAAAATTCCTAGTGGTGGCAGTAGATTACTTCACAAAGTGGATAGAAGCTGAACCCCTGGCAATAGTTACAGCCCGAAACATACAGAACTTCTTTTGGAAGAACATTGTATGTCGCTTCGGGCTACCTCGGGTACTGATCTCTGACAACGGCAAACAGTTCGAATATATCAAGTTCCAAGAATGGTGCCAAAGTATGGGAATTAGTCAGAACTTCACGTCGGTCGCACACCCGCAGGCAAATGGCCAAACAGAAGTAATGAACAGAGCCATCCTCCGCGGACTGAAAGCACGATTAGACCGAGCCAAAGGTTTATGGGCAGACGAACTACCAAGTGTTCTATGGGCTCACCGAACCACGGAAAAAACCGCGACAGGAGAGACCCCCTTTAACCTCACCTACGGCACCGAGGCGGTGATCCCGGCGAAAATCGAAGTGCTTACGTCGCGACTAGAAGCGTACGACGAACAGACAAACGAGGGCGAGTTACGCACCAACCTCGACCTACTGGATGAAGTGAGAGACCTCGCGCACATCCGAACTACGGCCTACCAACAAAAGGTAGCTCGGTACTACAACGCGCGAGTAAAGAAGAGGAACTTCCGCGTCGGCGACCTGGTTCTCCGTAAGGTCATGGTGCCCGAACCCGGCGTAGGGAAACTTGGACCAAACTGGGAAGAACCCTACAGAGTAATGAAAGCACTCGGTGGGGGAGCATACGAGCTCGGAACCCTAGAAGGAAAATAAGTACCCCGAGCATGGAACGTCGTCAACTTAAGAAGATACTACCTATAAACCACCAAGGCAAGCACCCCGAAGCCTAGGTAGAAAACGGACTGAAGGACCGAAATGGTCAGTTCGGCAAAAAACGCAGCTCGACGACGACCAGAAAAACAGCCATTTCATCCGTGTCAGAAAACGAACTGGACCGAAATGGTTAGTTCGGCAAAAAACGCAGCTCGAAGACAACCAGCACTTGAACAAAAGCCATTTCATTTCAGATAGATGTGTACATTCAAAAAAAAAAAAGCCATTACAAGCCAGGGGCCACTTCATCATTATCAGAAGCCACTTCGACAACACCCGAAGGACCTGCCTCCCCCTCGGAGTCCGGCTCGACATCCACAGCATTAGCCATCTCTTGAGTAATGCGCGATGTGGATATGGCGCTGGTATCGAGGTCGGGGTACGTATTCCGGATCATCCACCGGCTTAGCTTGAAACCCCTCCTGTAGGAGTCCACCATCAGATCATCGAAATCCGGCGAAGCAATGTAATCACTGACAGCTTTCTTCTTCGTGTCCTCGATGCCTTGAGAGAAGATCTGAGTCCTCTCCCTGATATCCTCCTGAAGATACTTGACATGGTGCTCCAGGTCCAGCTTTAATTCTGCCATATGCTTCACCACCACTCCCATGGCCTCGGCATCTCTCTGAGACCTCACCTGCCTAGACCGCGCGCGGCGAGCAGCAGCCTCAGGAGCATGAGCATTCTCCTCGGCAGTTCGAGCAGCCTCCTCGGCAGCTCGCGCTTGCCTCGAGCATCTCTCCACCTGGTTCGCCAAGGCGTGAATGGAAGAGTTCACCTATCAAAGGAAAACGGGATCAAAGGAACGAATAGAAGAATAAAAGCCGAACTCTAAAGAAGGAAGCACTTACCACCATGGCATGAGTAACAGCACGGCGGGCCACTTGGTGCAGAGGCAGCTCGGTCCACGCCGCAATTTCCTCGGGAAACATCGCCTCCTTACTCCGTTGAAGAGCATGAACAGGCGACAGCACGCTCCTGAAGTCCCCCGGGGCCTCCGAGCCCGACGGCCCAGCTCGCGTATGGGCAGACTCGGAGTAAGCGGAAGCCCCCGTGTGTGTGGTTTCGGCATAAGGAGCCCCCGCCGGCTCCTGCATAGAAGGAACCATCTCGGGCTCCTCTGCCGGATAATCCGGCACCTCGGGCTCCGCACCCTGGGATGGCTCGGCGCGAGCTCGCTTAGCCACCCGTTTTCTCCTCTTCATGCCCTGGAACAAGTGCCCACCTCGGGTCCCTCGAGAGTCCATCGTACCTGCGAAAAGGAGTTCGGCATCAGTAAGACGTAAAAGAAGAGCAAGACAGGATCACTAGGGAAAGAACCTACCCGAACTCAGGCCCGCAGCAATAAGCTTGGCCTCCGTCAGATACCGTTGACAATCCAGCCCAAGCCGCGCCCATTGCCGGAGGCCCTTCGCCGTCTCCTTATCAAGTGTGACGCCGGAATTGGGAGCGGCCATCCCCCAGCCGGTCTGGAACGGCCACCCCAGCGCACTTCGCACCCCGAAATAGTCCCGCTTCCACGTCGGGACCTTATTAGGGAGTCCGTGTAAGAGCTTGAAGCCCGGGCGAGGAGACAGGTAGTATGCCCGCCTACGCCCAGGAAAGGGACCCGCTTGTTTTTTCAGCATTAAAATAGAGGAGAAAATCTCCAGATCCAAAGGAAAGTTCTCGTCACAAAATAAGGAGATCGTCCCCACTAAATTTCTAATAGAGTTCGGGTGAAGCTGGCCGACCGTCACACCAAAGTGGTTTAGAACCTCGACGAGAAGAGGATGAAAGGGCAGTCGCAGCCCCGCAGCAAGCTGTTCCCGGAAAATCACGATCTCATTAGGACCGTGTTCCCAAGGGAAGCTGCCCATAGGAATGAAGTAACCGTGCTCCCCGGGCAAGTCGTAGTAATCTATGAGGGATTGAAGTCCCTCAGGCGTCATAGTCGAAGGGCCGAACTGATCTACAACCCGGCCACGACGGGAGGTGGACGCCGACCTACCCGAAGCACCTCGGGCTGTAGGCCCGACCCCTTCCTCAGGACCTACATCGGGCTCACTTGAACTTTCGGGGAACGCAAACTAGTTCGTAGAACCTACATCAGACCCGCTTGAACAGTCTAAACCCTCCAAACTAGACATCAGGAAACGGAATGGGATTCCAAAAGCACTTACCCGGGAAGAAGACTGAAGCAGACCACGAAAGCTCGAACAAGGAACCTAGGACGCGAGCTGAAAAGCCTGGACGCGAACTGAAACTTAGGCGCGAGCTCAAGATGTACAACAGTAGCAAGGACGCCCCCCCTGCGCGCTATTTATATCCACAATGGCCGGAAAGCGACGACCCAGATCGAAGCCAATCCAACGGCCCACAGCCGCGCTAAACCGCACGTCTTCCGAGACCAATCGGCGCACGTCTTTCCGAAACTGATGGAGCGTCGCGCACGTCCTGTCAGAGGACGGGTGTCAGCACGCACCTTCTTGAAACTGACGGGGTGTCGGTGCCCATCTCCTCACAATAAAAGCGTCTACAGCCCAACTCTCGAATGACTGCCATCACGTCTCCCAAACGCGCGCCCTTTTTTGAAAGTCAAATTAAATCGAGCGCCCTCAGCACGGACCAAAACCCTCCTGCTACCTTACGAACTCCCCGCGCCAAGACAGGACCCTTGTCGCAGGGAGTGGGGGGCAATTGATGAAGGGAAATTTGGCCCGTCCTCGCAATCGCCCGACACGTGGCAAAGGCAAGCAGCTCGGGACAGTAGAGCGCCCGAAGCGAACATCGGAAGCAAGTCCAAGCTCACTACCGAGCCCAAACTCCAGACCGCTCTACTGAGTTCGAGCTCCCTACCAAGAGTCCAAGCTCCCTACTCGGAGCCCGAGCTCCCTATTAAGAGCGAGCTCCCTGTTAAGGGTCCGAGCTCCCTAAATAAGAACCCGAGCTCCCTACTGGGAGCCCGAGCTCCCTACTGGGAGCCCGAGCTCCCTACTGAGTCCGAGCTCCCTATTAAGAGCAAGCTCCCTGCTGGGAGTCCGAGCTCCCTATTAAGAGCGAGCTCCCTACTGAGAACCCGAGCTCCCTGCAAGGAGCACGAACTATACTGTGCCCCAAGCCTCACAAAGCTGACTCGAGCTGGCCCATGGCAGCTCGGAACACTCCAAACCGAACTCAAGACACCTCGCTCGCCACTCCACTTCGCTTCCGAAACACCAGGCTGACCAAACGTACCCGACACCAAGGACGTCCGTATCCAAGGGCGACGCACCTGACTGATTTGGGATCTGACGCCTGACAGCCGCACTTCAAACGGCTTCCTGCTACCGCCACTTGCAACCGTCGTCACTAGCCGCAGAGACGGCTCCGACAAAAGGAAAACAGTGGCGGTTCTGTACGGCCAGGGGAAATGACATCCGAACTGGTAGGAGTTCAGAAGTAATCATGCCCGATCTGACGGAAGCCTGGAAGTGAGTGCGCGAGGTGGTTATAAAAGGCTCCTACCCCCCAGGAACGAGGTATGCTAACTTTTGCGCTATTCGGTCTATCTTGCCTTTGAAAGACTCTAACTTGAGCTTCGGAGCCCTTACGCCGGGTTCTCCCCGGAGCTTCTTTTCTCCTTCCGTTTCAGGTCCCTGCCACTCAGATCAGAGGCAAGATCGTTGACAGCTAAGATCGGCTGGATTGTGCTTCATCAAGACCTATTCATCAACGCTTGTATATATTAGCACACAAATGGGTCAGATACAGTTCCTGCGTTAATAATAAACTCAATTTTATATTATCTTGTATTATTAAACTAGCTACTATTAAACTTATATTTTGATGCAAAAGAAGATAACACCTTGAATTATTATACTTAAATTTGTACACTTGATGCAGTAGAGAGGAGGAATGACGGAGCGTGGAAGCAATAAACCGGGCTGGCTATGCAAGCACCGGACGAACACAAGGCTTCGTCGTGAAGCCTATGGTAACTAGGCGTATGCCTTGGAGGAGAGAGAAGTGAATAAAGAAATTCTGTGTGTTTTCTATTAACTCAGAATAGAAGTATTAATAATACATCTGGTAGATTTATAGAATAACTAGGAAAGTTAAAATTGTAAAACAACTAAAACAACTAGGAACTGGACTTCTAGACATCTTCGAAATCTGCCTTTGATATCCACCGTCTGATAGCCACCATCTTCCAATGTTTATCAATGCATGGAGTTGTCACCATTATCTTATGGTTGTTGGATCACGTAAGGTCTCTAGACGTGAGAGACGTGAGCTGTTGCCGGCTGGTGAGATGGTCCTCCATCATTCTCCCCCACTTGGAAAGAACTCAACCCCGAGTCATGATCGGGATATGCAAATAACGATGAAGATCAGCAACATTAAATGTTTTGGAAATACCTATGTGATCTGGAAAGTCCACTACGTAAGCATTGTCATTGATCTTCTTGAGGATCTTGTATGGGCCATATTGCCAAGGCTGTAGCTAGTTATACTTCCCCACGGGTATGCGTTCCTTCCTTAAGAACACCATGACTTCATCACTTTCTGGGTTTGGATGACCCCCCTCGGCTGCAACTACCGCACCAGAATTTTGCGGGCTAACCTCTGCTTCTTTCTCGGTTGATTCTTCTTCATTCGAGGTCTGTGGGGCATTTAATTGCGGAATTGTTGGTGCCTTGCTTAACATACACTGGTGAATCTCATCAATCAATTTCTGACGTTCTGGAGTTCGAAATCTGGGGGCTGCTTCACGAGATTTGATGGCTAATGCACGTCTTTCTTCCTTCTTGTAATCCAACCCACCATCTGGGTTGGTGGGCATGAATGCAATCAATGCTACCAAAGCAGTTCTCATGCTCCAAGATGGCTGCCAATGCTCCGGATGATCATTGGATATGCTTAGACAAATCTTCGTTTGTGTTTCAAAACGACCATCAGGAGTAAACATAAATGTAGGAGGTTGGAATGGATATTCTGCTGGCAATTGGATCCATCCGTGATAGATTCCTCCCTCGAACTCTGTGTCACGGGGACCTCTGATCGCAAATTGCCACTCAAATATATTTTCCTTGAGAGGAAGGCTCATGAAATCATCGGAAGGGTTTGCTCGTATCTCCTTCACCTCCTGAAGGATCCTCTTCACCGCTGGGTTCTTCAGGTTGTACTTCTCTTTCTTCCGCTGAATAACCCTCCAGAATGTCCCTGCCAATATATTGACCCCTGGTGCTGCAATATCGGGTTTTGTTATGCTAGGTGCATGTAAATTTGGGCCCCTTAAGAAGACAGAGCCACCACTGGTGGTCTTGTTTTCAGAACCGTTCTTGTTGGAGAGATTTTGGCAATTGGTTTCCTATCCGTAGCCAGATATGATTGAAGTACTTGTGATTGTTTAACACTAATTTGAATGCCTGGGATTTTGAACTGTCTGAGTCCTTCCTTGGGAAATGAATCGATGAGTATCATCCCGACACCACCGCCCCGTCGTATGGTATCCCCTGGTATATCTGTTCTTGTGCTATTACGCACGCACACCACTATCTTTCCCTTAATCAACGTGTGGTCAAGACTCTCCTCCTCACAGAAGCTAGCATTGGTAGAAGGAACACCGGGAGCAGCTGCATCGCTCACGTTTATCACACCATAAAACCCATCCATCTTAAATGGGTTTAACGAGTAACTCTTGAGAATTTTTGAGTTACCAAGATGAACATCGGAGATGAATTCTCGATCCATAGAGTTCGCAATGACAGTGAGAATCCAAGGCGCGACATTTCCCACTGTTCCAGGGAAGAAAAAATTTCCAGCTATGGCTGAGACCAGAATTCCTTTCCTGAATGCATGGAAAGCTCCAATGGAGTTGGCATCACCAGAGTAGCTAACGAAAGGGATCCTGGCAAGTGAGATGGAGATTATATCGACGCCATCATTGATGGAATCATCAAAGGCTGAAAGGATGTCAGCTTCGGAACATAGCCTCAAGGTCCCCCAACAAACTTTGTAGACGGCAAGCCTAGCGCTAGGCGCACCTCCCCTCGCAACACCTCCGGAAATTCCATACAAACCGGCACTTCTCACCATGGATCCAGCCACTATGGATGCGGTGTGGGTGCCATGCCCATTCTCATCCCGAGCTGACCGGAAGAAAGTAGAATTTAAAGATTCAAGAGGCCCATATTCTACCTCAAATCCTTTCCAGTAATACCGAGCACCTACAACTTTACTGTTATAGTTTGCCAATGTAAAATGATCACCAGTGACACATTCTCCCATAAATCTCTTGGGCACAGGTCCTAAGCCTCTATCATTGAAGCTCTCTGATTCAGGCCAAATTCCACTGTCAATGACACCAATGATAATATCCGACTTCACGTCAACGGGCAATTGGTTGTATTGTTGAATAGAATCGACTCCCAAGAATTCCCAAGAATGCATGGTCTGAAGATTATATGTTCGGCTCTCGAAGACGGAAACAACTTATTCAATCTCAGAAAGTTTCTTTAATTGTTCTAGCGTGAGCATGGCAGAGAAACCCCTGAAGCTCTTGGTATAATGGTGAATTATTGCCTGTTGTGCTCCGTCAATACTGCCAATCACTGAAGGAAGCATCTCGTGGTTGGCTCTAATCACAGAATCTAAATCCGGGTATGAGTCTGAAGCCTCATGAACATCGGATTTCTTGTCAACAACTTTGATGGGTTGCTTCGTCTCTACCAAACTCGTGATGCCAACGTCATGACTGGCGACAGATTTGGCGATTGGCCAGCCCAAAGTAGAATGCTCGTCAGAACAACTGTTGTCATCGATGGGTTCTGAGAAAGCTGAAGTTCCAGAATTGGTCCTACAGTATCCAAATGAATCACCGCTCAAAGTAGAGTATCCGGTGGCTTCTGTGGTTGATGTATCTAACTGATTCCCCGAGGAAGGAGAGGGATGATGACGGACGTCGGCGATAAAGCCTGTAACACCACGGTATTGAGATGTTCGTTGTCCAAATGTATCGATTGACTTACGCGGCACTGGCTCTCGGTTGACAGCTTTCCCAACCTGTCGTTTTCGGTTGTCAGACCCCGGCGACGACGCAAGTCCAGGGACTCCAGTCTGAGAGCCCGGGTTCATAGAGAGCGAGAACGACTGGAAGTTATAGTTGTTCGCTTTGCAGAAGATTTTTCACCTGAAAATAGTGTCTGACGGAACCACGACTTGAACCCAGAAATCGATGTTGCACTATCAAGAGGAACGTGGTATAGACTGTTACCGGGGTTAGGGTTGGGGTTAGTGGCTTGAAGATGTATAGTTGGGAGAATGGCATGTGGGTTCTCGTTATAATGGAAAGATTGGATTAACGAAGACTGGTCCGTAGGATTTTCTTCTATTTCTCTCTCTCCGTTATTGTTGAATATTGGAGGTACGTTCACGTTGATTCCGCATCCACTATCGGGATTTAGATCTCTTTGGTGGAAAGCTTGTTGCTGGCTTTGGTAGTATGCATTGTTGTTATCCTGAGAAGAATTGGAGTAACCACCCAAGAAATCTTCGAGCTTGGGGCCTTCTCTCTCTGGATTAGTTGTCGTAGCGATGGTGCTCTCGTACCTCCCATCGTTTCTTCCGTCATTGGGAATAACTGGAGCAACGCCGAGTTTTATTTCGTCTTCGCTATCATCATCAAGAACAGGATTCTGGGGTATAGGATTGATGAGCGATCTATCGTGATCATCTCCTCCGGTTGGGTACGGGTTATCCCGGTTCCTTAGAACGACCTTCCGCAACAAGGTCCGTAGTTGTTCAGTCATCTCTGCCAACTGCTGCTCGATGTTACAGGTGGTTGTGCGTTGTTCTTCAATTGCTCTCCAAACAGCTTGTAACCCCTGATCTCTGTCACGGGGTGGGTTGCGACTGCTACCGTCTTGGTTGGCCATCTGATTGGGCGAATTCCCTGCTCTGATACCACCTAATGCAGCATAGAAGCAATAAACCGGGCTGGCTATGCAAGCATCGGACGAACACAAGGCTTCATCATGAAGCATGTGGTAACTAGGCATATGCCTTGGAGGAGAGAGAAGTGAATAAAGAAATTCTGTGTGTTTTCTATTAACTCAGAATAGCAGTATTAATAATACATCTAGTAGACTTATAGAATAACTAGGAAAGTTAAAATTGTAAAACAACTAAAACAATTAGGAACTGGACTTCTAGACATCTTTGAAATTTGCCTTTGATATCCACCGTCTGATAGCCACCATCTTCCAATGTTTATCAATACATGGAACTGTCACCATTATCCTATGGTTGTTGGATCACGTAAGGTCTCTAGACGTGAGAGACGTGAGCTGTTGCCGGCTGGTGAGATGGTCTTCCATCAAGGAAATTAGGGTGAGTACATTTTTAGATTTAAACCCATGTCCCTGGTTTGGGTTTGTAATTAATTTTGACCCAGTTCATCCCAATTCATAATTATTTTTTTTTTCGGGGGGGTGGGGACGGGTGGGGGGCAGGCTCTCCACGTTGTGTGTGCAGTATATTGGGGTGCAACTTGGGTAGTTTGGGTTGGATTGTTGGGCCTGGTCCAGAAGCTTTGGAATGATACAGTGTAAAATCTAGTACGTGGTGAGTATGGGATGGGTTGGTTTTGTTTGGTGGTTCCAAGGTCTATTGGTGGAAGTTTTCTTTATCGTTCTTTCAATAAATAATAATAATAATAATAATAATAATAATACAATTTAATAATTTAAATTCTGTAAATATTACCTTGTACATTACTTTTTAGATACATTTAAATATTAAATTGGAGAAAGTTGATCAAGTCACTTAAGTGGCTTCATGGTCAAATGAGACCATGATTTTTACATCCTCAGCTTTTTTTGGGATTTATTTCAAGGCAAGTTTATTTCCAAGACTGGTTATTCAGGTCAGTTCAGGTAGAGTAAACCCCTAGACCCAAGAACCAGCCTATGTGGTGGTTTGGTTCCAAATTCTACCCAATAACAGATTAGTGGGGATGCTTTAAGTCTGATTCAAGCTAGGATCCATATCGCTTCAGGTAGAATCTACCCATTTGCTAACCCCTATTAAAATCCTCAAATCAAATACTGGATTTGCACTCGTAAAATCTCCCATAACTTGGTCTAGCTTATAGCCCGTCTAGTTGCCATTGCCGATGAATACAAGGCTTTTATGCACAATTGCACATGGTCTCTTGTGCCTCCTCCCAAGGACAAAAATATTATTGGGAACCATTGGGTTTTCAAAATCAAGCGCTGGTTCTATTGAGCATTTTAAAGCCCATCTAGTTGCCAAGGGCTTTCAAAAGACATGCAAAAGTATCCTTTTGGATTGGAAATCCTTTACAACAAAATTATCACCGTAGAATTCAAAGTATACATTATTGTCCGAAGAAAATTAGCTCATTGAGAGTAAATTTTTAGTAATGGTACATGATGAGGGCAGATTTGGCCCTCCAGTGAAATTGCGACACGTGGCACCTTGTGACAACTAGGCAAACACCCAGGCAACAACTTACCAAGTTGGTGTCCCACCTGGGCACCGGTCTGGCCGGCCTGGCGTGGCCTGGGGCGGCCTGCACGCGGCCTGTGCACTGCCTGGCACGGCCTGCAATGCCTGGTGCGGCCTGCGCGACCTGGCCGACCTGGATCAGCCTAGCACATGATCCGACCTGGCCGACCTAGTCGCCCATAAGACGCCCACCGATAAACTTGGCATGCATACCCCACGAGCTCGGTAGCTCGCCAAGGAGCTCGGTAGCTCACCAAGGAGCTCGCCAAGGAGCTCGGTAGCTCACCAAAGAGCTAACCAAGGAGCCAGACAGCTCGGCAGAGCTCGCCACAAGCATCTCGGCATAGCTCCCCCGGGCAGCTCGCCACTTGTAGGGTAGCTCGGTACAAAAGAGTAGTTTGGCGTATCGCAGGAAGATCTCTTGCCTGACAACCTGGCCTAGACACCGACCCGCCGACTGACACAGGCGCCGACCTGACAACCTGGCCCAGGTGCCGACCTGGCCGCCTGACACAAGCGCCAGCCTGACAACCTCAAGGAGTTCACCACCGTATCCCGGTT
Source organism: Nelumbo nucifera (assembly GCF_055504915.1). NCBI lineage: Eukaryota > Viridiplantae > Streptophyta > Magnoliopsida > Proteales > Nelumbonaceae > Nelumbo > Nelumbo nucifera. Next base: position 25,979,068 of record NC_142650.1, read on the forward strand.
CTGACGGGATGTGACGAGTCTTACCGTTTGAGGGCTTTTCACCCACCTAATCCGCGAGGACTCCAGTATATAAAGACCTCACCTCCCAAAGGGGAGGGAGAGAATGGAAAAAATGGAGGTAATCCCTGCTCTCTAGCTCTCTCATTTCTCCAATATCATCTTCAAAGCTCTCTACAATCAGAGTGCTAACTTAAGCGTCGGAGAGTCCCTGCCGGGAAAATACCCCCGGGTCCTCTGATTCAGTTCTCGTAGGTCCCTCAGCTCCTGCCGCCTACAAAGAGGAGGAAAAGATGGAAGTTCTCACAGGTCCCTCAGCTCCCACTGCCTACAAAGGAAAGAAGATCACCTCATGCAGAGGGCAGTTGGGTTGCGCTACACCAGGGAGCTCCACCATTCTCTGAGTCACAGGCCGCCTAGTAGGGAGCTCGCCACTAGGGAGTTTTCCACCAGGGAGCACATCTCCAAGCAGCTTGCCACCTCACAGGGAGCTCGTCACCAGGTAGCTCTCCACCAGGCAGTTCTCCACTAGGGAGTTTGCCACCAAGTAGCTCTCCACCAGGGAGCTCGCCACTAAGCAACTCGCCACCTCACAGGGAGCTCGTCACCAGGCTGCTCTCCACCAGGTAGTTCTCCACCAGGGAGTTCGCCACCAAGTAGTTCTCCACCAGGGAGCTCGCCACCAGGCAGTTCTCCACCAGGGAGTTCACCACCAAGTAGCTTGTCACCATGTAGTTCTCCACCAGGGAGCTCGCCACTAGGCAGTTCTCGACCAGGGAGTTCGCCACCAAGTAGCTCATCACCAAGGCACTTCACCACCAGGTCAAATAACAAGGTACTTAGCCAAAAAAAAATCGATACATCACAAAAATTGGTACGTGACCAAAAACGGTTACATCAATTGGCTCCGTCTGTGAGATCACGCTACAAAAAGCTAAGTTCTCATCCTACAAAAGCTAAGTTCTCATCTTACCAAAGCTAAGTCCTCACTTTTTAGAAATTGAAGCTATCGCTTTATAGTTTACATTTTTTATGAACTCAAAGACTATGCAGGGAGCTAACAGACTAAGTAGCTCTACCAACCTTACTTTCAATTCAGATAAAGCCTCATCAGTCCTCTCCGCAAGGTCCCCCCTACAAAGATGAGCTCTTCGTGGCTTCCGCGGGAGCTGGCGGCCAACAGACTACATAGGCTTCCTTACTGGTCGAGCCTTCCAACGCTCCCGTGTGAGCTGGCGACCTAAAGTTAGTAGTGCTGCCCTCGAAGGTCGAGCTCCTAGTAGCTTATTGTAGGAGTGGGTGACCGGCATTACGAAGCTGATGCAGCGCAATCATAGCTCGACACCTGGTCAGCTTGGCACCTCACAAGTAGCTCGGCACCTGGTCAGCTTGGCACCTTGCAGGTAGCTCAGCACCTGGTCAGCTCGGCACCTTACAGGTAGTTCGGCACCTGGTCATCTCGGCACCTTGCAAGTAGCTCAACACCTGGTCAACTTGGCACCTTACAAGTAGCTCAGCACCTGGTCAGCTCGGCACCTGGTCAACTCAGCACCTTGCAGGTAGCTCGACACCTCACTGGTAGCTCAGTGCCTGGTTAGTTCGGCACCTCACAGGCAAAACCTACAGGCCACATTACAGCTGAAGACCCAATCGCCTCTCCGGCACGGGCAAAGTCAAAAAAGAGTAGACTACGAGTCACTCCCAAAGCCTATGGGCCACACTATTGCTAAATACCCAGTCGCTTCCTCAGCATGAGCAAAATCATTAAAAGTGAACTATAAGTTGCTCCTAGAGCCTAAGGGCTACACTACTGAACTGGTAGAGACCTCCTCACCTTACTGGCAGCTCGCCACATACAAGCAGCTCCCAAAGGCTAAGGAATTGGATCAACACTTACTAGCTCGTCGACTTACGGGCCAAAAGATATCTACTCCCTTCGCTGAGTTACTCTCATCTCGGGAGTGGGGGGAAAATAATGAGGGCAGGTTTGGCCCTCCAGTGAAATTGCGACACGTGGCACCTCGTGACAACTAGGCAAACACCCAGGCAACAACTTACCAAGTTGGTGTCCCACCCGGGCACCGGTCTGGCCGGCCTGGCGCGGCCTGGGGGGACCTGCACGCAGCCTACGGGCGGCCTGCGCGCTGCCTAGCGCGGCCTGCCCGCTGCTTGGCGCGACCTGCGCGACCTGGCCGACCTTGATCAGCCTGGCACATGATCCGACCTGGCCGACCTATCCGCCCATAAGACGCCCACCGAAAAACTCGGCATGCATACCCCACGAGCTCGGTAGCTCACCAAGGAGCTCGCCAAGGAGCTCGGTAGCTCACCAAAGAGCTCACCAAGGAGCCAGACAGCTCGGCAGAGCTCACCACAAGTAGCTCGGCATAGCTCCCCCGGGCAGCTCGCCACTTGTAGGGTAACTCGATACAAAAGAGTAGTTTGGCGTATCGCAAGAAGATCTCCTTCCTGACAACCTGGCCTAGACACCGACCCGTCGACTGACACAGGTGCCGACCTGGCTGCCTGACACAAGCGCCAGCCTGACAACCTCGAGGAGTTCACCACCGTACCCCGGTTCTGACGAGATGTGACGAGTCTTTCCGTTTGAGGGCTTTTCACCCACCTAACCCGCGAGGACTCCAGTATATAAAGACCTCATCCCCCAAAGGGGAGGGAGAGAATGGAAAAAATTGAGGTAATCCCTGCTCTCTAGCTCTCTCATTTCTCCAATATCATCTTCAAAGTTCTCTACAATTAGAGTGCTAACTTAAGCGTCGGAGAGTCCCCGCCGGGAAAATACCCCCGGGTCCTCTGATTCAGTTCTCGCAGGTCCCTCAGCTCCCGCCGCTTACAAAGAGGAGGAAAAGATGGAAGTTCTCGCAGGTCCCTCAGCTCCCACTGCCTACAAAGGAAAGAAGATCACCTCATGCAGAGGGTAGTCGGGTTGCGCTGCACCAGTGAGCTCCACCATTCTCTGAGTCATAGCCCACCTAGTAGGGAGCTCGCCACCAGGGAGTTCGCCACCAGGGAGCTCGTCTCCAAGTAGCTTGCCACTAGGCAGCTTGCCACCTCACAGGGAGCTCGTCACCAGGCAGCTCTCCACCAGGCAGTTCTCCACCAGGGAGTTCGCCACCAAGTAGCTCTCCACCAGGGAGCTCGTCACCAAGCAACTCGCCACTAAGCAGCTCGCCACCTCACAGGGAGCTCGTCACCAGGCAGCTCTCCACCAGGCAATTCTCCACCAGGGAGTTCGCCACCAAGTAGTTCTCCACCAGGGAGCTCGCCACCAGGTAGTTCTCCACCAGGGAGTTCGCCACCAAGTAGCTCGTCACCATGTAGTTCTCCACCAGGGAGCTCGCCACCAGGCAGTTCTCCACTAGGGAGTTCGCCACCAAGTAGCTCATCACCAAGGCACTTCACTACCAGGTCAAATAACGAGGTACTTAGCCAAAAAAAAATCGATACATCACAAAAATTGGTACGTGACCAGAAACGGTTACATCAGTACATGCAATATTCTGAATTTAATAATGTGATTTATGGCACTGGAATCTAGATACCATAGAGAATCACTCACTAAAGGGGATGAGGAGGTAGCATAGGCAGCTTTGTTGTTATTATTTTTATTCTTCTCATACTTGTAATGTAACAATAGTTTACAGCCATATGGTTTTTCTTCTTGTAAATCTGGCAAGGTCTAATGGATTCTTAGTTGTTATTTTGTCACTATGGTTGGCCACCATTGCCCTATCTTTTGTGTTGGGATGAATAGTCTAGTTTATCTTCACGAGATTATTGATTTTTATTGCTTGTACATGCACTACTAACCTCTTGTAGCCATATTTGTAGTAAATGCAATGGAATCAAAGCCGGTTTTATAATACTCCAAGCAGAGTTCATGGTTCACTAACATCCCTTCTAATTCTTCAACAGAGAACTCATCAAATCGGGGGCTAATGGAGGTCACAAAAGCCTCATAGTCTAGGCCTAAGCCCATTAATATTCTCAAATTCAAATCATGATCAGAAATACACTACAAAAAAAACGGTCTAAGTCGGCACCGCCGGCTTTGATCTACGGCAGCGGTCTCCAGTCCGCCCCCTAAACCTCTGCCTGCTTAGGTCAAGACCGCCGACTTAGATGCAAAAGACCGCCACCTTAGGTGGCCAGTTCAAATTGCTCTAAAGCAGTGGTCACACTGAGTTGCTGGCTTAGCATTAATCAAGCAACGGTTTAAACTGCCGGCTTAGATACCAAAAGACCGCTGCCTTAGATTTCTATCAAACTCCCTCATTTTCTCAGGTGGCGGTCGAAACCGTCGGCTTATATGCTAAATGACCGCCGCCTTATATGTTGTTTGTGGCTAAACCGGCAGTTTCATGACCGCCGGCTTAGATTTTTTTTTTTCATTTTTTATTATACTAGATTAATTCTAACCTTTTTCTGGTCATGTTGATAGCTAAGCTAGCAGACACGGCCTCCGGCATATACCTATTTTTTTCAAAAAAAAAAAGCATATATACCCGCTTAATTACATCATTTTTGTGGTACCTGAAATTTTTTATTTTCATACCTGTTTAATACAACAAAACCAATTTGACAAAAATCAATTTAAAATGAAATCTATTAATTCAAAGATTATATATTAAAATATCTAAAAGACATTGTTCAAATACAATATCCAATTGACATATAAATAGTACAAGAACTTCAAAAAATAATCAAATTCTCTAATAATTCAGCACATCTTCCAATGCGAATCCACTTAACATATTGATTGAACCTGCAAATCAAAACATATAAATATTAGAATTATATTCAAGTATTTTAACTATAAAGATAGAGGACTAATAAAGGAAAATGAATATTCAATATATTCCTTATTCACTATTACTACAAAAAAAATTAAAATTAAAATTAAAATAATGGCAACAATATGTATGTAATCTTAATTTAATGGGAGATGACTCATTTTGAACACTTCCTACAATTTTATAAAAAAAGAACCGGGCCTTGCTTGGTTGGTAAATTATTAGTTGTTAAATGTGAGAATGTCAGTTTGAGTTTGAGAGTGGTCATTTCATGCTATAATACTAGATATTAGGTTCATGTCCAATTTATCCCTTCCAACTGTATTTTGAGAATGGCGTGGGGGATTCCAAGCCATTTCTTATTGGATTATTATTACTATTATTATTGGTATTTTTGCTTTTATTTTTGTTGTTATTGCTGTTGCTTTCCAAACCACTGTAGCCGGCTGACAATGACAGAAAATCACAATTCTGCCAAAACCAAAAAAAAAACGTTGGGCTAATCACAATTCACAAGCATCAGAATAAAAGGTATGAGAAAGGCATTAGTAGGTAATGAATATGATCATACCAGCTTCTGTGAACTGAGAATTCCAGTTGCTACAGAAGTTTGTTGCTGATTTGCTGAAGCATCTTGTCTGGTTGAATACCAATTAAAGCTTCATTCAGACTTTTCCCGGCAGCATAACTGTATGTGTTGCTGGAGGAAGTAGTAGCTCCACTCAAATCATTTCTCACTCCACCTGACCTCGTTTCTTCTTTTACTTTCAATTGATCAGGAAGAACAGGAAACTTAGACACTTTTCTCTGCATTCTGGTATGCCCGGATGAGACAACTGATATAAACATGAGCTGCACATTTCTTCCACGATTGCCTTCTATCAACTTTCCCTGGAAAAACTTGTACAACACAGTGTCCATAATCAGTGTTGAGAAATAAATAATGCTGCGAGTCTGTAAACGAGAAAAAAAAAGTGAGCATATTTGTGTACTAAACATCCTCTTCACCTTTTCAGTTAAAACACCATTTACAGCAAAAACAGATGGCAGTTTTTATTAAATTTTGCTGAATGAAGTTCTTGTATATGGCCTTCTCATCCTTGGAACCATTCATGTAGTCCAAAGGACCTTGTAAAGTTTGATTCTGTCAAGCTCCTTATTAGTGATTCTAAGCACATCATCACATCATGAAAGAATTGGTTTCAATTCTCTATTTTGTCCACATAAATCCTGCTACCTATTTTGTTCCATGTAGGGCCATATAATTGAAACCTTTTTCCTGTTTCATAATTTTCTGCATTTTTATCTCATTATTTACATGGCTGTAGAATATTCAGATGAATATATATTAATCTGTTCATCCACAGTTTCATCAGTTGAATAAAGGCCATTACCCAATGCTGGTCCCAGTTGAATAAAGGCCATCAGATGAATATATTTAATCTGTTCTAGTTATGTACTGGTTTTATCTATCTTAATGAATTTCTATTGTCAACAAAAAGAAAAAAATAAAGAAAAAAGAGATGAGGGCAGTGGATTCTGTTGGCATGCTTTAAGTGCTATTTTTGTCTTTGGAAGTGGGTAATATTTGGTTGAAAGAGTTGAGGGGGACTTTGACAATAATTACAGGGGGTCTGGATGTGGAGTATGAATATGATGTCTTGGGGGTGTTAAGAATGAGTATGGTGGAGTTTTGCTTTTATGGATTGGTGGAGTTTCAGTTTTTATCAAAAAGAAATATACACTAAAAATCATCTCCTTTCTTTTTCCTTGTAAGTTCTATAAATCTGATTCATGGAGAAATTGAGACAGGATCCCCTAAGATTTTCTGAAATTTCAATGCAATAAAATTTACAGGCAATAAGGATCTCAAAAGAAGTAGTGATTATGGTCATAGTTTTTCTGTAATTATATGGTTTAACTAAAGACACACGAAAAGTCCTGAAACTAATAGGATGTTAAAGCAATTCAAATATCCCCAATATAGTAATTCATGCCATACCTTGTTGGTTGGCTGTAAATTGGCCATAACTTAATATAAGGCTGAAACCGTGAATTAGCAAATCTAGGGCTTGCTAGATAGAAAATGAAATAAACTTTCTAATGATGATAAAATCAAGCCAACTAAAGAGTTTCAGTACCTGAATCTTATTCCAATTGTGATAGAGTTAAAGCAGTTTTTTTATCCAGCTGTGGGTTGAGGTCCAGGTGAATAAGTGATTTGCCTATCACTTTGAATATTATTTTCACTGCATGTCTAACATTATTATATATTGTTCTTTTTATTCCTAAATTTCCCCTGAATTTAGTTCCTCCTAACCACCAGAAAGTGAAAACAGGTTCTTGCTGTTTCAAGGGTTATGGTTGCCTGGCAACCAATTGGCATTTCAATGGGGGTCTATGATGGATGCCACAGGTACTACATGTTATGATTTTCTAGCAGTTCCTTGCTATATTTTGATGCTTTGTTTCAAAGATGTCTTGCTAACATGTAAGAGACTGAAAATTAGGTATTTGAAAGAAACGAAACAATTTGGAGTTCCATTGGCAGCATTCCAACTTAACCAAGAGAAACTTGTTCGCATGTTGGGTAATGTTCAAGCAATGTTACTTGATGGTGCGCAATCCGGCTGGTCTTAGCTGTCAACGACCTTGCCTCTGACTGGGGCTACAGGGAGCCTGAAACGGAGAAGATGAGGAGTCTTCGGGGAGGAACCCGGCGAGATTGCTCCGAAGCTCAAGTTAGTATTCTTTCGAAGGCAAGATAAAACCAGATGGCGCAAAGTTCACATACCTTGTTCTTGGGGGGTAGGGGGCCTTTTATAACCACCTCGCGCACTCATTCCTAAGCTCCTGCCAGTACGAGTGTCATCACCTCTGCTGGGACAGAACCACCGCTGCTCTCTTTGTCGGAGCCGTCTCTGCAACTGGAGATGGCGGTGGCAGGTGGCGGTGGCAGGTGGCTGTCGAAGTGCGGCTGTCAAGCGTCAGATCCCAAGTCAGTCAGGTGCGCCGCCCCTGGGTACGGACTTCCTTGGTGTCAGGCGTGGTACGGTTGTTCAGTTTGGCGTCCTAGAGGCGAAGTGCTGGAGTGGTGAGCAAGGTGAAGTCTCGAGTTCGGACAGAGGTGTGTCAAGAACTGCCACGGGGCAGGCCAGTTCGGGTTGTTGCCCTTTGTGTTTGTAAGGCTCGGGGCCTAAGGGAGAGCTCGGGCTCCTTGCGGGGAGATCGAGCTCCTTGCAAAGAGTTCGGACTGCTGGTTCCTCCTTTCGGAACAGTGCCTTGGGGCGTTGTTGTGCCGAGCTGTTGCCTTTGCCACGTGTTGAGTGATCACGAAGTCGGACCAAATCTTCCTTCATCAAATGCCCCCCACTCCTCGCGCTAAGGGACTTGCCCTGGCGCGGGGGGTTTGCGAGGTGGCGGGTGGATTTGTCCCGTACTTCGAACTGGTTTTGACTGATAACGCGAAGTGCGTGCTTGTCAGGATTTTTCCGGGTTTCCTCGGGCGCCAAAAAGACAGGAAACGCGTCAATCTGTCTAAAAATGCTGACAGACACAGCGGCGCGCGCTTATTTCAAATTTCAAAAAAGCGCGCCGCTGGGAGACGTGATAGCGGGTCTTTTCAATTTTGGAAAAAGCGCGCCACTGCGGCCTTTAATGCGAGGAGACTTGCGCTGGCGTTCTGTCAGTTTCAGAAAGACGTGCGCCGGCGTTCTGTCAGTTTCAGAAAGACGTGCGCCAATCACGTCTCGGTCTCCGAAGACGTGCGGTCAGTGCGTCTGCGGGCCGTCGGATTGGCTTTCATCTGAGCCGTTGGTTCTTGGTCACTATGGGTATAAAAAGTGGGGGACCCCAGTTGGTCATTATTCAGCGTTTTGCTTCTTGAGCTCGCGTCCCAGTTTCAGTTCGCGTCCAAGCTTCTAGCTCGCGTTCACATTCCCGTAGTCCGTTTGCTTCTTTCCAGGTGAGTACTTTCCCGTGATCCTTATTCTCCTAATGTCTAGCTCGGATAGCTTAGACAGTTCTTCAAGGGGGTCGGATGTGGGTTCTACGAACCGAGCTGCATCCTCCAACAGTCCTAGTGAACCTAAGGTAGAACTCGAGGAAGAGTTCGAACCCGTAGGCAGAGTTGCCTCGGGTAGTTTGGCGTCCTCCTTTCGTCGAGGTCGAACGTTAGACAAGTTTGGTCCCTCGACCATGACGCCTGAGGGGCTCCAATCCCTTATTACCTATTACAACTTGCCTGGGGAATACGCCTATTTCATACATTCGAGTAGCTTTCCTTGGGAACACGGTCCGGAAGAGATCGTGATATTCCGAGAGCAGCTCGCTGCGGGGCTGCGACTGCCTTTCCACCCCCTCCTTGTCGAGGTCTTGAACCACTTCGGCGTTGCGGTCGGCCAGCTTCACCTGAACTCCATTCGGAACTTGGTGGGGACAATTTCCCTATTTTGCGAACAGGGCTTTCCTTTAGACTTGGAGATCTTCTCTTCCATTTTAATGCTTAAGAAGCAAGCGGGTCCCCTTCCCAGGCGCAGGCGGGCGTATTACCTGTCTCCTCACCCGAGTTTTAAGCTTTTACATGAACTTCCCAACAAGGTCCCGGCGTGGAAGCGGGACTACTTCGGGGTGCGAAGTGTATTGGGGTGGCCATTTCAGACCGGGTGGGGGATGGCCGCCCCTGACTCCGATGTTACGCTTAATAAAGAGACGGTGAAGGGCCTCCGGCAATGGGCACGGCTTGGGCTAAAATGCCATCAGTATCTGACGGAGGCCAAGCTCATTGCGACCGGCCTGAGCTCGGGTAGGTTCCTTAGAGGTTTTTTTATTTTGCTTTGTTCTTTTGTCTTTTCTGATGCCGAACTCTTTTTGCAGGTGTGATGGACTTAGAAGGGACTCGTGGTGGGCGCCTGTTTCACGGCATGAAGAGGAGGAAGCGAGTCGCCAAAAGAACTCGTGTCGAGCTGCCCCGAGATACCAGGCTACCCGCCAAAGGATCCGCCCAGGGAGCCAGAGATGGCTCCTCCAATGCAAGAAGCGGCAGGAGCCCCTTATGCCGAGACTACTTACACGGGGGCTCCCGCTTACTCTAGGGCTCCCGCTTACTCTGGGTCTGCTTATACGTGAGTTGGGCCCTCAGGCTCGGGAGCCCAAGGGGAATTCAGGAGCGTGTTGTCGCCAAACCACGCTCTTCAGAAGAGTAGGGAGGCCATTTTCCTCGAGGAGGTTGCGGCATGGACCGATCTTCCTTTGAACCAGGTGGCTTGTCGCGCTGTCACTCATGCCATGGTGGTAAAGTCAGATTTCTTGTCGAGCTCTTTGCTTTCATTCTTCTTGCTGTCGTTCTTTTGATCGCTTGTTCTTCCCTTTTGGTAGGTGAATTCTTCTATCCATGCCTTGGCGGCCCAAGTGGAAAGGAGCTCGAGGCAAGCGCGAGCTACCGAAGAGGCTCTCCGTGCTGCCGAGACGACATCCCAAGTTGCTGAGGCGGCTGCTTGCGCTGCTGAGGCGGCTGCTCGCGCTGCTGAGGCGGTTGCTCGCGTTGCACAGACCAGGCAGGCGAGGTCTCAGAGAGATGCCGAGGCCATGGGAGTCGTAGTAAAGAACATGGCGAACTTGAGGCTGGATTTGCAGCATTAGGTCGAGTACCTTTAGGAGGACATTAGGGAGAGGACGCAGATCTTTTCTCAAGGCATTGAAGATGCCAAGAAGAAGGTCGTCGATGAGTACATCGCCTCGCCGAGCTTTGACAACCTGATGGTGAAATCGTACAGAAGGGGTTTTAAACTAAGCCGGTGGATGATCCTGAATACATACCCTGAGCTCGATATCAGTGCCATATACACTTTGCGCATAACTCAGGAGATGGCCAATGCTGCTGCTGCTGATGATGAGTCAGATACCGAGGGCGAGGCGGGACCTTCGAGTATCATTGAAGTGCCTTCTGATAATGAAGAAGTAGCTCCAATCCTGTGAAAAAAATTTTTTTTTTGTTCGAAATGTACTCTTATTTTGAAATGGAATGACTTTTCTTTTGGTTAAGTGTTGGTTGTTCTTTCTCCCGAACTGACCGTATTTGTCGAACTGACCATATGCCCGATCTGTTTCTTGACCGGGTTACTGCACTCGCACGGCCTGTTTTGGTGTTAATACTTGGTCTTTGAGATGTCGATGTCCCTATTAGTTCGTTGTCTCCGCTTTGCCTTTGGCTGGCACTTTTCTTTGCTTGCCTATGCCGAGGTTCCTTCGTTAGCTCGGCACCCTAGCCCTTGGGCTCTGGTAGCGATTTTGTCCACTTCGCTTGGTGGTCTATAGGTAGTATCGCCTTAAGTTGACGATGTTCCACACTCGGGGTACTTGTTTGCCCTCTAAGGTTTTGAGCTCGTATGCCCCCCCGAGCGCTTTCTTTACTCTGTAAGGCCCTTCATAATTTGGTCCAAGTTTGCCCACGCCGGGTTCAGGTACCATGATCTTACGGAGAACCAGGTCGCCGACGCGGAAGCTCCGCTTCTTTACTCTGGCATTGTAGTACCGAGCTACTTTTTGCTGGTAGGCCGTTGTCCGGATGTGCGCGAGGTCTCTTACCTCATCCAGTAGGTCGAGGTTGGTACATAACTCATCTCCGTTTGTCTGATCGTCATACGCTTCTAGTCGCAGTGTAGGTATTTCGATTTCCGCCGGGATTACCGCTTCAGTGCCGTAGGTGAGGTTAAAAGAGGTCTCTCCCGTGGTGGTTTTTTCTGTAGTTCGGTGAGCCCATAGAACACTTGGTAGCTCGTCCGCCCACAACCCTTTAGCTTGGTCTAGTCGTGCTTTCAGTCCGCGGAGGATGGCTCTATTCATTACTTCTGTCTGACCATTTGCCTGCGGGTGTGCGACCGATGTGAAGATCTGACGAATTCCCATATCTTGGCACCATTCTTGGAACTTGATATCCTCGAACTGCTTGCTGTTGTCGGAGATCAGTACCTGAGGTAACCCGAAGCGACATACTATGTTCTTCCAAAAGAAGTTTTGTATGTTTCGGGCTGTAACTGTTGCCAGAGGTTCAGCTTCTATCCACTTTGTGAAGTAATCTACTGTCACCACTAGGAACTTTCTCCCACTTGTTGCTGGCGGGAATAGCCCCAGAAGGTCGATCCCCCATTGCGCAAAGCGACATGGACTGGTGAGGTACTTGAGGTCGGCAACAGGCTGATGGTGGATATTGGCATGCTTCTGACACTTGTCGCATTTTCTGACGAGCTCGACATCCTCTGCCTTCACCATTGGCCAGTAGTATCCTTATCGAAGTGCCTTTTGGGTGAGGGCTCTGCCCCCAGGTGTCCGCCGCACAGACCACGAGTGTCACGGAGTACGAGCTCGGCTTCGGCAGGTCGCAAGCAACGCAGGTAGGGGAGCGTGTAGGACCGTCGGTACAACCGTTCATCTATTATGACGTATTTGGCTGCCTAGCGCTACACCCTCTTGGCTGCATTGTGGTCCACAGGGAGGATTCCATCTAGCAAGAAGCTCGCGAGTGGGTTGATCTAGCTCGGCTCTGCTTCAAGGATGGGAGCGACCTCCTCTGCCCCACCGAGAATGCTAGGCCGAGGTAAGTCCTCTATGTACACAGTTCTCATGATGTTGTGACTCGTGCTGGCTAACCGAGACAGAGCATCGACGTCAGTGTTCTCTGACCTCGAGATTTGCTTGATGAAGTGTGACTGGAAGTTGAGCAGAACCTCCTTTACTTTTGCCAAGTATGCAATCATAGTGAGCTCGCGTGCTTCGTATTCGCCCGTAACCTGGTTGACCACGAGCTAGGAATCACTGCAGATGACTACGTGCTTTGCTCTTACCTTGTGCGCTAGGTTCAGTCCGGCTATCAGTGCCTCGTACTCCGCCTCGTTGTTGGATGCCGCGAACTCAAAGCGTAGTGTGTATTCCAATTTCGTGCCACTCGGGCCGCGTAGTACTATTCCAACCCCACTGCCCTACTGGTTCGAGTTGCCATCTACGTGAAGGATCCAGGGCTCCTCATCCCAGTTCGCGTTTGGCCTAACCAGGAGAGATGCCACACTGGCTGCTACTTCACGGGGTTCAGACTCTATTGGCTTGGGAGCTCCGGGCTCACCCGAACTGGGGATCTCGGGCTCGACCGGCCCAGGGACTTCGAGGCTAAACGTGCACTTGGCGATAAAATCTGCTAAGGCTTGGGCCTTAATAGCAGTTCGTGGCTTATACTGGAGGTCGTACTCGCTGAGCTCGATGGCCAACTTCGTTAGCCGACCGGAAACCTCGGGCTTGAATAAGACTCGCCTCAGAGGTTTGTCGGTCAAGACCATGACAGTGTGAGCCTGGAAATATGGGCGGAGTTTTCGAGCTGCGATTACCAGTGCATATGCTAGTTTTTCTATCTGTGGGTATCTCATCTCTGCTCCCTGCAGAATTTTACTAACATAATAGACGGGCCGCTGGATCCGATCTACTTTTATTAGTACCGAACTGACCACCTCATCGCTTGCCGAGAGGTACACATCTAAGACCTTGCCTTCCTCGGGCCTGGCTAAGGTTGGCACAGTGGCGAGGTAGCTCTTTAGCTCGTTGAATGCGAGCTGGTAGTCTCGGGTCCATTCGAACCCTTTGCCTTTGATTGCCTTAAAGAAAGGCAGACAGCGGTCTGCCGATTTGGACATGAAGTGGCTTAGAACGGCTATGCGGTCGTTTAACCTCTGAACCTCTTTTACTTTTTGGGGTGGTCTCATATCTAGGATGGCCTTTATCTTGTCCGAGTTGGCCTCAATACCGTGCCGGTTGACAATGTACCCTAGGAACTTACCCGAGGTGACACTGAAGACACATTTGTTTGAGTTCAGTTTCATGCTAAATTGACGCAAAATTTGGAAGACTGAATCTAAGTCTTTTATTAATTCCTGTGAAAACTGCGTCTTGACGACCATGTCATCTACATAACATTCTATTTCCGTGCCAATTAAGGGCCGAAACAGCTTATTTACAAGTCTCTGGAAGGTCGCCCCAGCATTCTTCAGTCCGAAGGGCATGACCTTGTAGCAGTACAGGCCGAACTCGGTTATGAAGTTTTTTTCCTCATCGGACTGGTCCATCCTGATTTGGTTGTAGCCTGAGTAGGCGTCCAAGAAGCTTAGCAACTCGTGTCCCGAGGTTGCGTCCACTAGGCGGTCAATTCTGGGGAGGGGGAAACAGTCTTTTGGGCAAGCTCGGTTCAGGTCGGTGTAGTCGACGCACATGCGCCACTTGCCGTTTGCGGTTTGCTTTTTTTACCAGTACCGGGTTGGCTACCTACCTCGGTAATGAACTTCCCATATGAAGTCTGCTGCGAGGAGCTTTTCGACCTCCTCGTCGACCGCTCTCCAGCGCTCTGGGGCTAAGTTGCGTTTCTTCTGTCTAATGGGTCTGACTACAGGGTCAGTGTTAAGTTTGTGAGTTATAAGGCCATAGTCAATACCGGGCATATCGGTTGCGGACCATGCAAAAATATCTAAATTTTGAAGTAAGAAACTCACCAGTTCAGTTCGTAGAGGCTCCTTGACAGAAGCACCGATCTATAGCGTTCGAGCCGGATCCGTAGCCGAGGTCGGGATTGCGACTGTTTCCTCTGTGGGCGAAGCTCATTCCTCGCCCTGCTCAGTAGGCCGCTCCAGCTCGAGGTCGTCGGCCGCCTTGGTTTTTCCCTTCAGGGCGGCAACATAACACTTGCGGGACTCAAGCTGGTCGCCCCACACTACCCCCACACCGAAGTCTGTAGGGAACTTCATTGCCAGTTAGTAGGTGGAGACCACTGCCCGCAGAATATGCGTAATTCGCCGCCCTATTATGGCATTGTATGGGGAGGGGGTCGCGACCACCAGGAAATCGTGGTTGAGTCTGCACAAGGCCATGTGCCGACTTCCACAGGTACTGTTATCTTCCCGAGGGGCCTGACTTCCTCTCCGCTGAAGCCCACCAGAGGAGTGTTTGCGGGCTTCAGCTCGCTTCTCCGCAACTGTAGCTGGTCAAATGCCAACTTGAAGAGGATGTCCGCCGAACTACCTGAATCCACATGTACGCTCCCGACTTCGAAGTCGTTGATCCTTAGTTTCATGACGAGCGCGTCATTGTGGGGGTAGTGGACACCTCGCGCATCGTCTTCCGTGAAGATCGGTTCTTCTGTCTTCGGCCTCTTTGGAGGGTTCTGTTCTTCTCGGGCTGCCTCGCGAACTGACGTCCGGGCTGCTGCCGAAGTACACCCTGCTACCACCGAACCTCCCACTATCACATGGATGGTTCCCCGAATTGGCCTCTCTTCCGGAGGCTGTCGTTGCAATGCTTCGGCTAGTCTGCTGCTGAATTCGGGGGCGTCCTTTCCGTGCTCCCCTTGTCGACCTGCCTTATTGTTATTATTATTATTATTATGCTGTACAAAATTTCTCAAGTATCCGCGACGAATGAATCCCTCTATCTCGTCCCGGAGGTTATTACATTGTTCGGTACTATGACCGTGATCTCTATGAAAACTACAGTACAGATTTTTATTTCTCTCGTTTGGATTCCCCTTTAGGCGAGGTGGCCACTTAACGTATGAGGCGTCTTTGATTGTCATCAAGATCTCGGTCTGCCTCGTGTTTAACGGTGTATAATCCGTCCGAACTGCTAAGGGAGCTCGGGACGGCTGGCTCGGCTTCGCCTCCCGGGTCGGGTTTCTTGTCACCTGGGTTGGAGGGCTCACCTTCTCTTTTCCTTTTCTCGACCCCGCCTTCGGTCCTTTGGTTGATCTCTTCCTCTGTTCTCATGAACTTGTCTGCGAGATTGAGGAATTCGGCCACGGTCGCGGGCTGGCTGGCTACCATGTGCCATTTAAACTCCTTGTGCGTTACTCCTCTCTTGGCCGCCGTGAGCTGTACCGCGGGGTCTAATCGCGGTATCTGCAAGCATGCTTCATTGAACCGCTTGATGTAGCCCCGGATGGATTCTCCTTCTCTCTGGACTACTCCGAAGATGCTTTCCTCAGTTCTGGGGCACCGCTTGCTGGTAACAAAGTGTGCAGTGAAGACCTGCATGAACTGGGTCCAGCTTCTTATTGACCCTGGGGCTAGGTTCCTGTACCAGGTGCGGGCCACCCCCCTGAAGATGGTGGTGAAGGCCACGCACATGCATGATTCACTGGCCCTAGCGAGGTGCATTTGGGACTGGAAAGCATCGACGTGGTCGTTGGGGTCAAAGGACCCTTCATACTTGTCCAAAGGTGGGAGCTTGAAGTCTCTGGGCATGGGGACTGCCAGGAGTTCTGATGCGAGGGGGAAGGAACTGAGAGAATTGGGGTAGCTTTTACCTCGTCCGAGCTCGTCTCTTCCTTACCTCTGAGCTCGGGTAGGACACGAGTGGCAGTTCGGCAACTTCGCCGACACCTTCGTTGTTGAGTGGGCCTGGTACTGGCGCTGCTGACCTCTGTGTTGCTGAGTTCGATGGGCCCAGAATGTTGGTAGTCTGCTGCTAGGGCGTTGAACCGGTTCTCTGTGAGCGGGAACTCAGGCTTGGAGTGCCGAGGTGCTGACTTTGCGGGCGAGGTTCCCGACCCGCCTGCGAGCTGCGAGACAGGGGTGATCTTCCTTTCCCTTCGGCCTGGGGATGAGGCATGGCTGTTAGGGGGGTTCTGGAGTTGGGAGGCTTCTCCTCGGTGAGGGCGTCCACCCTGAGGGGAGGCCTTAACCGGCTTCGAGGCGGGGTGCCGAGGTGGAAGGAGTGACTGGTTCAGGGGTAGTTGGGGGAACTGCTACTGATAGTGGTGTTGAGAGAGGTGGTGTAGTACTTGGTGCTGCTGGAGTTGATGCTGCTGGAATTGTTGCATTTGGGCTTGCATTGCCCGCATGCATTGCATCAGGTCATCAAACTGGTTCTAGTGGGTTGCTAGGGGGACAGCAGTTGGTTCAGCAAAAGTTGTTTTGATAAGGAGTGGAAGAGGGATGTTCATGGCAGGAAGGTTTACGGGCGCCACTGTTTGTGGCGCACTCAAGCTGGGGATCCCATCCACCGGAAGGGGAATGGTGAACTGTCCGATGCACACCACGGGGACTTGGAGTTGTTCCCCGGTGGTGTTCGTCTCTGTGCCACGTCCGGCATTGCTGGAAAAAGCCATGAGTGTTGGGGTTTTTGGAAGAAGAAGAGGTTATGAGAGTTTTAGAGGGAGACTTTTAGAAGCGTTTCCCATAGACGGCGCCAATTGATGGTGCGCAATCCAGCTGGTCTTAGCTATCAACGACCTTGCCTCTGACTGGGCAACAGGGAGCCTAAAACGAAGAAGATGAGACTCCGGGGAGGAACCCGACGAGATTGCTCCGAAGCTCAAGTTAGTATTCTTTCGAAGGCAAGATAAAACCAGATGGCGCAAAGTTCACATACCTTGTTCTTGGGGGGTAGGGGGCCTTTTATAACCACCTCGCGCACTCATTCCTAAGCTCCTGCCAGTTCGGGTGTCATCACTTCTGCTGGGACAGAACCGCCGCTGCTCTCTTTGTCGGAGCTGTCTCTGCAACTGGAGATGGCGGTGGCAAGTGGCTGTCGAAGTGCGGCTATCAAGCGTCAGATCCCAAGTCAATCAGGTGTGCTGCCCCTGGGTACGGACTTCCTCGGTGTCAGGCGTGGTACGATTGTTCAGTTTGGCGTCCTAGAGGCGAAGTGCTGGAGTGGTGAGCAAGGTGAAGTCTCGAGTTCGGACAGAGGTGTGTCCCGAACTGCCATGGGGCAGGCCAATTCAAGTTGTTGCCCTTTGTGTTTGTAAGGCTCGGGGCCTAAGGGAGAGCTCGGGCTCCTTGCGGGGAGATCGGGATCCTTGCAGGGAGTTCGGACTACTGGTTCCTCCTTTCGGAACAGCGCCTTGGGGCGCTGTTGTGCCGAGTTGTTGCCTTTGCCACGTGTTGAGTGATCACGAGGTCGGGCCAAATCTTCCTTCATCATTACAGATTGGCTGGCGCCTGTGCAAGTTGTATGAGAAGGGAAAGATGACACCCAGCCATGCCAGTTTAGGAAAGGTAAAGTTGTTACCCCAAGGCAATGTATTTGGAGGTATTACTGATTGCAATACCAAGCAATGGCTTGTTTTTGAATATTTAGGCATGGATTATGTTGAGAGCAAGGGGGACTGTTTCTCTTGGAAGAGAGTTACTTGGTGGCAATGGAATCTTGTCCGATTTTCTAGTTGGAAAGGTTTTTACAACTCCATGCTCCTTCCAGACTTATTCACTGATTTCTTCACTGGATTTGTGCTCATATTACTAGTGCAATATTTTCTGCTTATGCTGGCCATTTTTTCTAATTGTTGTTATGTTGGCGTAATGATAAAATCTTTGGCTGAAAAGCCTAAAGAGCATGGATTCAAGGCTGTCTCATCCACATGGTGTGAAAGAATGCCAAATGTTAGGTGCATAATCAATCCACTCCTCCCAAGACCCCTGATAGCTGTCGGTTTACTGCTTTAAAACATTATATTGTGTCTGATTTTGGAGCAATGCCCTTCCTAGAGGTGGTACCAATTAAATCACGTTGGAGCACAATCTTTTCACATGTAAAAGCACCATGGAATTTGGTTGTTTCAGAACCACCATTTATTATTTTCTGGTCTAAATATAGCATGCAGTAACCTTCATATGTTTGTATACTGATAGTGAGAGAGAGGGTACCTCAAGGATCCCATGCCCAAAGCTGCTTTGGTACCTCAAGGATCCCATGGCCAAAGCTGCTTTCCCTGTATGCACTGAAATCAGGTTGTCAGTCCCAGCAGAATTTTCCTGCTGCTGAACCTGACATAAAATTAGTAGCACAGAAGCTACCCATATATTCATCTGGCGTACTCAATTAATCTGCAGGGCAGTCACTAGGTGCATCAGCATGTTTGATTGCCATTTTCTCTCGATTTCCCCCATCTCCAATCGTGATATGAACAGGACCACAAGGATCCAACAAGTAATTATAAACTCGATTTGACCTCTCATATGCATGAACCTGCATATTCCATCCAAATTAGTAAAAGTGTAAAACAACTCGTGTATGTTAATGCATTATCAATTTACAGAAATACTGATAGTATGGCATTACTATATTCACTATAATACTGGACCATAAATATGATTATAAACAGCATATCTTTAGATCTGGCTTGCAAGCAGGGGAGCCATCCCTTTATAGCATCTACAACAGCTACTACACCAGAAATCAACACTACAAAATGATTCATCTGAGTACACTTACTACCTATAAATTTGTGGAACTTACTCTTCTGCAGGTTACAAGATTGTTTACAGTAGGTAGAGAAACATTAAGGTATATCTAAGTCCTTCCACTAACCTAAAGCCTCAGTAGTACACTAATAAGAAATGTCTAACAAGCATGCTTTAATAGCAAGTTTGTCTTCACGTGTGTGCTCATATTGTCCTTATTGTGTTTTATTGGGCTAGGTTGGAGTTAAGAATTGAGTAAAAAGAACAAGATATCAATGATTTTTCATCTCATTCAGGTTTTTTTTTTGTATTTTTCCATTAGGTTTATCAGCATTTTCAAGATCCTTGTGGCTTAACTTGGAAGTTCAAAAAAGTGTACATATCAGGTGAGTAGTAGGCCTTAGGCATGCCTCGTAAGAATGTTATCCTTCCCAGTGGGAGTTCAATGTGCTTTCCCTGCACCTTGCATTGAGGATAAAGCCTCAAACATTTCTAGGCTCATTGGTTATGATTAAGAAGAATCTAAGTACAGAAATAAAAGAGCGTTATACTATGTCAACACCATAAGAATATAGTAATTCTTCCATCTCCACCCTCATACACTCTACTTCTCTGTAATGAGCTTGGTATGAGTTATACCAAGGTTGGTGCCAAGTAGCTACAAGCCATGGAGTTACCGATCTATTAACATTAGCTAAGTCTCCCTCCAACCACCTGTATTGATCCCCTGTAATGGGAAAGAATTAGCACTATTCAGTGTGTAACCTGTAGTGAGTGGAACTATTAACTTCATTACTCAAAAAATCTGAATACATGTACCACCAAAGGCATATAACATCTCAATGTTTATTTATTTATTTTTCCTTTCTGATTCACTATATTTTTCTGTTGGTCAGGCTTTGACTGCTTTATAGATGGGATTCCTGGCAGGGATGACTTGGTCGAAACATCATTCATTGGATGGGAGGCCCTCTTGATTGCAGCATACATATTATTCTCATTCACAAAAGCCCTGTTTCCCAAGGTTTTGGACTTTCTCTTCAAAGAACAACTCTCAGCTTTAATGCCATACTCCCCTTCTCTAATTCTAACCAATTACAATGGTTTTAAACTAAGCAGATTGTTCGGGCATTGAAAGGAGAAGTCTCTCTGGCCGATCTGAACAAAGGCATCAGACCTGGGCATAGAAGTCTACAGTTCCTATGGGAGCTCAGACTATGACACAATGCAGTACAATGAAGACATGAAGAAATTCAGGAAGATGGCATTAGGCAGCCAGGAGTACATTAGACTTTCTATCCCTCATAAGAATATATGGATCTTGAGTTTATAAGAAGAGAGAAAATGCGAAGAAAAGTTTCACTTGCAGATCAAATCCGGGCTGCCAAAAGCAAAAGAGTGGAATGTGTAGCAGTCACAAACTCTTTGGTTCAGACCCTACTGAATTCTTGTACAAACCAAGAAATTATCAAATTGAAATTAAGATGTATTTGTGATTCAAATAGTTTGAATGGAAAATGGTTTTTTTAATTTTATTGTAATTGATGTTTTTTCATCTTTTATATTTTATTTCGGTTTAAATGAATATATATAGAAAACAGGTAATTTGAAGAAAATTAAATATAAAATAGGTTATTTGGAAAAAAAACCACGCCGCAAATGAATCATATATAGAAAACAGGTAATTTGAAGAGAAGTTTCACTGCCACTAAAAAGCACGCTGCAAATTTATAGCGGCAGCCAAACTTGGTTTTTAGCGGCAGTCACGGCTGCCGCTAAAACAACCTTTAGCGGCAGTCACGACTGCCGCTAAAAACAACTTTTAGCGGCAGCTTAGTATTTATACCGGCAGCCACGAAAACTGCCGCTAGAATGTCTAGCAACAGTTCTTTTAGCGGCAGTTTTGATGACCTGACTGCCGCTAAAAGTCATTTTTCTTGTAGTGAGAAAACAAAGATCGGGGGATCAGAGAATTCAAAGTAAATTGGGTATGCTGACTTTCAAGAGTTTATTGCTTGGGCCATTTTTTGGATAAGTGGGGTGGAAGAGGTACTAATGAATAATTTGATTTTGGAAGCTTTGAAGGTAGAGAAAACAAAAAACACGCACATATATGTGTGAAGGTCAACTCCACCTCCCAGTAACCTGAGCTAAGTGCAAATTACCTTCCCTATCCAAACAGTCTGATCCAAATCTGGCTATCAAGTTAAATGAAGCAGGTAGTCAAATTTGATCACTTATGCAAGTGACTAACATCCAGCACTAAGAATTTCAGCTCATAATAGAAGACCGTGACACAAACCAATAACCACATATTGGAATCTGAAAGAAATCACAGTTAAGGAGTTCAGAGCCTCCAGGTTTCTCAAATGATTCTTTACTAAAACTCATGGAAGGATATAATACAGTTTCAAAAGCTTTTAGCACTAATTTAGTTTGAATTTCTACCTGCAGATAATTGGGAATGCCTTCATGGCCATGGATGAAGCAGTATATGTTAAGAATTTTTATTCTCTTATCCTTTCACTAGTTGGGTTGTTGAGGTGACAACAATGCATTACTCTTTGTCACAGACTTGCCCAAGACATTCAGAACTGTCATCCAATGTACCTCCTTCCCTACTTAAGAGGAAAAACAAATGAAGAAATTAAAACATATTGGGTTCTTCTAGGTGTTAATTTTCTACCATTTATGTCTGTAATAGAACTGAAGAAATACAAATTTATGAGCAACAAATTGCCAATATATCTAATTTAACAATAAATATGCTGGGTGGTGTATTTATGGAAAATAATCAAAATTGGGTTGAGACAAGATGCAGAAATGCAACCTTACAAAATCTCCTAAAAGCAACCCAAAAAAAGTAGGTCTCGATTCCTAAATATATGTGGACATATTTTAGAGTTTTGAGGTGTGGATGTAGCATATGTACTTGTGAATACAAACCATCTAGAAATTGGCATCTGGTACTCTTTTTTCTATTGGTTAATTAGCATCTGATACTACTAACCAGAGAAGAACCACAAGAATTGTCAAAACCAATGCTTGATAACGTTGATGTGGACGCTGCTCTTTTTGATGATGACATGCAATATACCCTCAAAAACATGTGCTCCTCCAGCAAATATAGACAGAATAAAAGCAATCATTCATTTGCAATACTCTCATATGTAATTACCCTAATTTTAGAACTTTAGGCTCAGTGTGGAAGGAGTACCAATACAAATATGTAGAGTACAAAACCTTGTATTTTGTATGTATTTGCACTGTACATATTTGTATTTGTGCTCCTTCCAAACTGAGCCTTAAGCTCCATTTGGGACAAGTGCAAATACAAACACGCAAGGTTCATGTATTTGCACTTAACATATTTGTATTTGCATTCTTCCCAAACAGAGCCTTAGGTACAAATACTCCACAGTCCATACCTACGTTTTGACACTTCTTTGGTAATTTTTGTTCTGAAACTTTGCAATAACATTTTCATCATTTAAAACAATGACAAAAATAAACATATTAGCCAGATATAAATATAGTAGTCCCAACATCTTTCTGGTAGAAACTCAACTCAAATGCTCAGAATGTTCCAAATAGACACTAAATGAATATCAATCAATTATTATTCCAAATCCACCCCATTATATTTCAACAACTTCTGAATCACTTGCTCTTCCTGAGCACACTTACATTGTTTGCGCTACTAGATTTTTGATAATTTATTAGGAAGAACATTAAGAAGTGCAGAGTCTATACCTTCCTCTAGTGACAGATGGGTTGCACTTTTCTCCAGTTCAACTGCATGTCTGCTACGGCCAACAGGGGGTAATGACCGTAGCACTAATAAGTAACAGAAACAGAGAGATTAGTTAAGACAAGAATTAAAAAACTTGTGAGAGAAAAACGATAAAATCTTAAGTGGTTTACATAAATTCAAAGAACACTTACTCTGGATGTACTCCTCCTGACACGAATGGTCACAATTCCTCAAGAATGTTTGTAGGGGAGGAACCGCTCCTTCCAATGTGATTCACTAGATTCCCGCTGGTTAACCAGAAGAGAGTCTCCAGAAGTAACTATAGGATTTTCTGATTCTCCCAGTAACAATCCATTACCAGTCTTTCCCAGAGAAAAGGGTACTGTAGGTCCTCTTTCTCCGCAGCCTTGGGCTCATTGCCCTCAGAGCAATGAGAAGCGGAGTGAGAAACCATAAAAGTGCGTCGATGGAGAAGGTTTTTCTACTGGAAATTCCACTGGAACAAATTTAGGGCAACAGAGCAGAAGCAGAGGATTTGCTGACCTGAATAGGTGCGCACATTAAGAGGAAGGAGGGCCTAGGTTAAGGCAAAACTCTCCTCGCCGGGGTTCGCCATGGCCGCAAACAGATATTGATCGGAGAGAAGCAGGAAGAATGATGCTCTAGTTTTCGAAGGGTTTTTCATTAGGCTACGAATTGGGGTGAGCATAGTTCGGTTTAAACCGAACCGAAATTTCGGTTTCGGTGCATTCGGTTCGGTTTGTTCGGATATTCAGTTCGGTTTCGTTTTTTAATTTCAGTTCTTTAATATTCGGTTGGAGTATTTTGCATTTCAGTTAATCGAAATAACCGATATTATATGGATATATTAGTAATTATACTAAAACTTTTTTGTTTAGGCCCGCCAAAACCATTGAGACTTGAGAGGCATTGAAGGCGTGTGACTAAAGAAATTGGGTGGGGAACTGAAGTGAGCTACCCTAAGGGTCCTTTCCGTCAATACATCTTTAATTGATATTTCAAGTTTCAATAGGGGATGAACGATGATGGCATGATGCACCTGTATAGTTGCTCTACAAAAAATTCGGTCCCATCAAAGAGAAAAGCCATTAGTACACTCAGCATCCTGCTGGATTCTTTGTCCCTTTATTTTATCTTCTCTCTCACTAGTTACGAGCACTGAAAGGCGAAAGCAACAATTGCATACCCGAAAAAGGTTTCTGCGTTTACTCCCGAAGGAGGTTCCCAGAAGAGCAATGGAAAACCATTAAAATTAGGGGTGAGAAAATGTTTTTCGATGAGCGTAAGTCTTCCTCTCCAAATCTCTGTGTCTGGCGACAGGCGACTGGCATCTGATTGTCTTCCCACTCCTCAGTTTCCTCTTTCTGAAGCAACAACTTCATACTACAACGACGGCGACAGTGAGCAGTGAGTCGACTGTCTTCCCACTTTCCCAGTTCTATGTTGTGCTAAGAGTCTTCCTCTCCAAGTCTGTGTTGTGTTCTGTCTGTGTTTGGTCTGGCTTCTGACTATCTTACCACTTTCCCAGTTCTCTCTTCTCGAACTCCGAAGCAACAACCTCATAGTCTCATACTCCAGCAACGGCGACGGCGAGCAGCAAGTCGGTTGTCGAAGTCTCTTACTCTCGGTTATGTAATATTTATTATTGTTTATTTTTTTTCTTTTTCTTCTTCTCGTTTTGCAACCTTCTGTCGGATTTTGTAATTTTCAGTTTTAATCGAAAAAACCGAATTAACCGAAAAATAAATTCGGTTTGGTTTGTTCGGTTTAACCTAAATTCGGTTTTGATTCAGTTACCACATTTCATAATTCGATTTTTAAAAATTCGGTTTTTTCAGTTTGGTTTTAAACAGAATAAACTGTTTGCTCACCCCTAGCTACGAAGACCAATTCATTGTAGATTATACCGGTTCAAATCCAGTTTATTTTTAAAACCGTTGTGTCTATTCTCTTAGACCGCCGCGCTATTTTTTGAATTCAATTGAGGCAGCGGTCTTAAAAAGACCCTCCCTACAAATACTTTGACCTTTTATCAATAAGTAAATTTTCTTTTTGAAGATAATCAAACATGTTGAGTGTACATTTTCTAAGATTTTGAAGTTCAAAGCGTAGCTGCATTACTCTCATATGTGATTTCGATGCATAGAATCGTTGTAGTGCTCTCCAAAGTGCAATTGATGTGGTGGAGCCAACAACTTGTCCCAATACAGCCTCTTTTCATCAATCAACCTTGTAATATGCTTAGGAGGGCATATGTTAGTTCCATCTACAAAGCCTAATAGATTTAACCCCTTGAGTGCATTGTAGACTTGTGAATGTTAGATAGTGTATGCCCTTAGCTTCAATCAGCATGATGTACATTATTACATTTATTGTAAATGAGTAAAATACATATTTGATTCATGTTATTGTGATGTGTTTCTGTGTAATACATTTAAACTTGACACATATGAGACTTGTGTTAGTTTAGAATCCTCATAGTCATTGGATGAATCTAGGGAGATTTATCCTATCAAGTTTGACATTGATGTACCGCCAAGTTGGTTGGAGTGGGTTGTCTCAGTTGCTAGGATGAGACCTAAGGTATATGCAGTGTGGGTTTTCTTGAAACCTTGAACCGGACCAAAATTTCAGTATTGCCTTGGACTTTAGAGACAGATAGGCGAAACTAGAATGTTACACCTGACCCCTAGACTCGATTATGATACTGCACTAGGTGTCGGATTAGGTTGTCTTTGATATGCCAATCAATGATATCCTTAAAAGGGGTCAAAACCTAGGTATGTTGGGACAATCCAAGAAATCATCTGAGTGGGTGATCATAGTGACAGGATCAGCCGCTTTGTCGGACAAAGTGAATGATCGGGTAAATGCACTCTCTCTGATGGAATCCTAAACTGTCGGCAATGGATTTCAAATGTATTTGAAATTTGTTTTTACAAAATATATTTATACAAAGATATACTTATATATATTAGGGTTTTAAAATGTTTTAATTCCCGGGATCCATGTGAGTATAGAGTGCAGCACTGTACCTTGCAGCCGAAGGAGAGGTCCTCTCTTGTCGGGCAGTGTTTGATCATTAAGGGTTGAGAGGTTAAGTGTAAAACCATTGAGGGTTATACCTGATGGGTGAATCTTGCATCTGCCCACAGTCCTTGGGTCCTCATAAAATGGCTGGACCCAATGACCATTTAGTGTAAATGTTGGGCCCATTAAGAGCCCATGGTAATGGACTTAGGGGTTCACTGTGTTCAGCAGTGAATTCGGCCAGGCCTTGTAACAGAGGTTAAGCTGAACCTATGCGACTGATATGTAGATCAATGTTAGGGTCCTACGCCATACAAAGAGAACCAAGCTAGCCAGCATTAAAAGGAAGTGGGCCTGAAAGCTTAATAGGCCTAAAAGTCCATTTCGAACTGGGTTAATTGAATTAATTAAATAGGAGCAGATCTGGGTTTGGATCATCAGATAAGGATAAGACGATAAATTTTATCCACTTAAAGAGTCTAGATCTAAATAAAGATTTGTATCAGGAAACTCCTAATTCGATTAGAAATAAGTTGATCTTTAATTGCTGATAAGATAAGGGATTATCCTTATCACTTAAAGAGTTCAGATCCAAATAAAGATTTGGATCAGAAGATTCATAATCATATTAGGATGTTGTCTCTTTGAAGTTATAAATAGAAAGCAGGGCGGACATGAAAAAGACACTAGACACAACACAGAGAGAAGACAACTCAATTAGATTGATCTTGCCTTCAGTTCTTTTTCTTCTTACTTTTGCCACCTTACCATGTTCGATCTCCAGTTCTTGGATTTAATCAAGATTTGATCTTGATATTGTTTCTTGCTAGAATAAACAATTTTGAAACTATGCTCACTACCCCATTCGATTCTTGCCGAATAATCACAAGTTCTTGGTGAAGAACTACCTGTTGATCCTGTCTCATCCTAAACTGTGTCATCTTCAATGGAGGGAGGATTTGGTACACTCTTTGGGCGTGAACACCTACGTTAGGAGAAGCTTTTTGCATGGCTTTCGTATCAGGATTATCCCTCATTAATCTTGGTTTCAGATTTAGTTACAAGAATAAACCTTGAAAATGCAATTTTCTAAATTGGGAATAGGATTCCCGGATGGGAGGGAGTAAAAGAATTGTTGAAATTTCGCCTAACCTTCTTACAAGGTTCGGCCATCTATATGATAGATCCCCCATTCCTTCGGTGAATATCACAACAAGTAATTGAATTTGTTGAGTTTCATCATTATGAAACTGGTGAAACTCGTACTAGGCAGCCCAAAAATCGAGTTCTTTGAAATTAAAATTGATGGTATTAGGCTCTGATACCATAACAAAGCTTATACAAGAAAAGATCTTCCAATTAATAAATACAATGAGTAGCGTATATGATATTAATAATTGTAAAGGAATGAATACATCATGGTAACCCAGGGATAACAACGCCAAAAGATAAAATAATTAATAGATAGCAATTGAGATGGAGAATAGACAGAATGGGAGACTTCGGATCAAGAGACTTCAGCAAACATGGGCATTAATTCACACCACTGTGGGCTCAAATGAAGATCCTAACCTTTGGGTTGAAAAAAAAGTGGGCTGACGGCTTCTACAAGGCCTAGACAAAATATACCTATGTTAAGCATGCCCTACTAAATACAGAAATTTCTAATTAAGTTTCAAATTTTAAGTCTTCTCGCCAACGGCTTCTACAAATTCTGCCGCAACAAAGACACCCAACGCTCGATCTCTTCACTAGTTGGGCAACCACCTGAGAAGCGAAGCATCAGGCATCTTCGAAGGAAACTTTCCCGCTCCTCAATCCCCTCCTCTGCGACAATCACCCTAATCAATCCTCCTTGCAAAACCTTCCTCCGACATGACAAAATCCTCCTTAACTAATAATGTAGTCTAAACGATTAGTTGGCATTCTTCCATTTGAGAAGGCACAAATTCAAACATGTGGAAAGGTAGGATCTCACGAGTCCAGATCTTTTGCCCATGAGAACTCTGTCAATGTTTATCGCAGTCACACATGGAGAACATCTCATCCTCTGCATAGTATCATGCAAGGGGAGATGTTCCCAATTTACGGGGGATAATGTATTGTGGGTAGGCATGAACAGAGTTCTCGTGGGTAGGAGATCTGGAGTTGGATCTCACATTGTGTATGCAGTACAGGAGTGCGACTTTCTAGGATTTGGATTGGGATTTAGTTAAAATTTGAATAAACCCTGTTTGGAAGGCCAAGGACACTATAGTAAAATATCTTCAAATCAAGCACCTGACTTACATATCCCCTGATGCAATTGGGGTGAAGAAAAATAAAAAAACTGGAAAACCAAACCAAACCAACAAAACTGAACCAAAAATCCCAGTTAACTAATCCGATCAATTTGATTTTGATTAACCAATATAAAAAATCGACGCTTAACCGAACCAACTGCTATATATATTTATATATATTATATATATTTTATATTATCCATATATTATAAATGAATATATATGCATTATATATACAAATATATAGATATATAATATAATATATTGTTTATTATTTATAACATAATATTTTATATGTATTTCTATTTTTTATTATATATTATATATTTTATGAAAATCTAAAAACCGACAAATTGAACCGGTGGTTAACCAAACCAATCAATCAGTTAAACGATCAATTTTGGTTCAGTTTTAGTTACCGGTTTTTCAAAAACTAGTACTACTAGTTTGGTTTAGAAACTAACTTGGTCTAGCTTATAGCATCTTGCCCTTGTGGGGTGGTCCAATGAGATCACATGCATCTCTATCACCCTTAACCCACTGACTTAAATGGTGTTCAACAACATGGTTGGTTTTATATTTGAAAACAAAAACAACAGCAACACAAGCAAAATTAGTGTTTTTGCTGATGTGGTGATTGCTTTTGTTTTCAAAAAACAGAACCAGTCATGGTGTGGACACTATGGATTTGTTACCCCCACATCCCTACCTATAGAACACCAATCGTATGCCGTGTATTGGGAACACCTACCCATGAATGATAAGGACAATATTCCTAATGTGCAGCTGTAATGTGTCGTGGATAGAGATGTGGGAACAGGTAGAGGGTAGCAGATTTGAGCCCTGTTTGTGGAACACCCCCTTAGTAAATAGGTCTAACATTCACCCTCTTCTTTTTATAGGTAAACAGAAGGTTTGTATTAATTATTAAATGGAAGGAGAGAGAACTTTATTGTATTATTTAAATAAAAAAATAGTGAGGGGAAA
The DNA here is from genome assembly GCF_055504915.1 of Nelumbo nucifera. Lineage (NCBI taxonomy): Eukaryota > Viridiplantae > Streptophyta > Magnoliopsida > Proteales > Nelumbonaceae > Nelumbo > Nelumbo nucifera. The sequence goes on from NC_142650.1 coordinate 26,008,166, forward strand.
TTGTAAAAATTGTAAAAGGAGCTTAAGCTGCTGCATGTATAACATAGGTTTATTATTATTATTATCTTGAACAACTTGGTACATTCAACATTTTCTTCCGACTATTCAAACATAGCTAGGTGCAGGTAGCACATTTAAACCCAAGATGCCATGCCTTATTACATTGGAATATCGGAGTTGTTATTAGAGAGGATAATATGGGAAACTAAAAGTAAAATCGATGAAACAAACAATAATATTATTTAGACAAAGAATGTAAATAAGGATGATATGATAGGCATCAACAATTTGCAGCCTGATCCGCTTTATACTGTGCGATCCACTGGGCAATGATTCGGGCCTCACTGCTTCGTTGGGCGGTTAACCAGTCTGGGTCATTTGGTTCTCGTGATTCAGGAAGTAAATCCAAGCAATGGGCTCCTGCACAAATTATAACATATCCAAGCTTTTTATTTGTATATGAAAAATTTGTTGCAACAAGTTAAAATCCACTGAGAAGAATCATTAATCACCACCTACAGTACTTATGCTTCAAATAACAAATTAAAAAAGAATAAAGATAATACCATTTTTAGTAGTTAGGGCTACAAGGCTGTCTGATAAGTTTCCCAACACACTGTGGTACAAAACAGAACCCAACCAATTCAACTCAAATACGTTGATGATATATAGAAAAATGAAGCTGTATATACAACTCAAGTAGTTGTGGGGGTTTATACAATTGGTCACGTACCCAGCAATACTGTAAGGGTCTCTTAATCCATTTGAAAATATGATGTTGCTACCAAACCTCTTTAGAACCCGTTTAATATCCTGCACACGTACAATGAATCCATTGATACTACGTAGGCTTAATTAGTATAGTAGTAGTTTGAGAGAGAGAGAGTGTGTGTACATGGCCACCAAAATGGGTGGTGATCCAATGAGGCCTAGGGCTGACACCGTAGAAGCTCTTGCAGTACTCGATGCCGGCGTTTAGATCAAAATGCTGAGCATGAGGGAACAGGGTAGCGTTGATACCTCCGCCAATAGGCATTACCATCTCAGTACATGTCTATAATTATCACATATAGAAATTAAGGTATTAATTATTAATTACAACATTCAAACCAATACTTGTATATATATATATATATATGCCCATCTAATTAATTATAGTGATGAAATTAAGTAACAAAGTATTTAGAAAAAAAAATTAATAAAAAGCAGAAGACATTGCCAATGCAAATTAATAATTGACCTGCCAACTCCACGCAGTATTTTGATTAAGATTTACGTTTCCAGCGGGTCCAATTGCACTTGGAACATTAAGGCATCGGAGGTTTCCTTTATACGCAGACACACCCGCAATGATCTTACCAAGAACGTCGGTTCCTTTGGGTGTTTCATCGAAGCCTCTGCATATCAAAGCAACGGAGCCTGGAGGATAATCGTATTGTGCAGCGACCGCATATATACTGAATGTTAAGTAGCTCTTGAGCTCCGCAGAGTTGTTTAACGGGCTAATTAATTAATGAAGATGAAACAGCAGCCGACACAAAGAGTTAATGAGGAAATTAATTAGTTAAAGATGAATTAAGCAATATAATAGCACAGTTAGTTATATGCTTACACGCAAGTGTTGAATCTTTTACTTAGTACCGAAAGACCTTGGGGTTGGGAAGCCACTTTATCAATTTCAGCCCACGATTGCAGTATACTACTATAACAGCTCTCACTGGTTTCCTACACAACCCAAATTAAATCTTGTGTTAAGGCCGGGTTTGAACTTGAAGGAGAAATTATATTAATGAAAACAATTTTTGAATAATTTATTCTTTTTTGCTTTGCTGCTTAATTATATTACTCTAAAATCCCTGGAAACCACAGAAAGATATCCATCTTGGGGTGTGATATCGTCAAAGTAAAGAATGGGAGCCGACGATGCAAGTGCGCCAAGGGCTATGTGTGGATACTTGAGGCGAAACCATGAAGCAAGCACTGGTGATGAGAAGCAAACAACAGTATTATTTAAAGAAACAATCAAGAGCATCCAATAACAATTATGATGCATGGGTTAATTAATTTGTCAAGTACGTGTACATATATATACTTACTTCCACCATAAGAGCATCCAATAACAATCACAGGACAACCATTTGCAGATAAGTTTTTCTTTATCTCTAAGATAATTTCAGCATAATCTGCCAGAGCTTGAGACGAACTCAAGTACCCAAGTGAGCTAGCATTTTCAACCTCGCCAAACGGGACTGATTGTCCATAGTATCGGTGCTGCAAATTATATAAGGGTCGTCATTAATTAATATACAAGTAAACTGTCAATAACTGAATGATCTCTCATCAATATATAATTAATCTTACCTCTATGTATACTATTAGAGCATTGAATTGAGGAGCATGATCAGTTAGGAAACCGATAGCACTTAGGTCGGTATCCATAGAGGTCTCCTCTCCAAGGTAAACAAAGATTGGAGCGCCGGACATGCCACCTCCCCAGTACTTAGAATTGATTGCGTATCTCTGTTGAAAGGTGGTGTAGCTTTCAGGCCTGTAGTTGAAGTGGTCTAGCGTCTGTGTATAGAAATAGGTCTTGAAATCTGAAGGAATGGAAGATTGGGCAACTCTGCCCCTCAACACCTCCGTCGTGTCTCGAATGACACCGAGCCTCGGCATATTCAGAGGTGCTGCAGAGGCACATGTTAGGTAGAGAAGAAGCAAGTCAAGCAGCACTGGAAGCCAAAGGATTGAAAATGTAGGAAGTTTGGAAGCCACGTCTTCTTCTTAATGAGAGGTTGATTTCAAGAACTAATATGTGAAGGTGGTGACAAGCTCAACCATCTAGGTCCATGTTTATAAACATCGGAGCAACATAGCAAAGCCTCAATTCAATTATTTTATCTTATCTCTGATCTTTGCAAATTAATATAAAACAAACAGTACAAATTAAAACAGTTGTTGGAATCCACATCCAAGGTTCCTTTAATTTTCTCCATATTCTATTAACGGATGATGATTGATGATATATATTGACTTTGAATGGCTGAATTAATTTTCTCCATATTCTAGAACCAGTCCATTTGCAAAGTTTGCTTCCATTTTGGGTGCAAAAGTGGTTGAAATAATAACTTTAATTTCATGTGCAAATTCGCTTGGGTTTTACTTGATACTCTTATCATCAAATGCAACACAAATGCTACAACACTTGTTTAAAATGAGAAATATGATTATTGTTCATAACACTAAGCAAATTAAAATGAGAAATCTGGTTCCAACGGAACAAGGCCCAGTCAGAAGGTAAGTTTCTGACTATTTTTTCGGCTATTAACATTCTGTTGACTCTTGATTTGGACCGAAGAACCGAACGCAAGGTCTCCTACATCATATGTGAACAGTACTAAACAAAATTTATTATTAAAGAAAAAGCTTTTGCATCTTTTAAAAAAAGAGGAAGACGAGACGAGGCCACACCTCCTTGCTTGTATCCTTTTACTCTTTTTATCTTATCTGACAGTTTCTTATTGGAGTTTACATTCAAGAAGTGATAAAATAAACCCTAATTTCCTCATTCGGTTTATTTGCATTATCTTGTTTGGTCACGATGCGTGCGAATCTATTTTATATTGACCAATTCTAAATAACGAATGCAGAAAACGAATCTACGTGCACAATTAGCTTGGGCTTTGCCTTTTTTACATTCTTACATGATATGTTAACGTTGAAAAAAAAATTCATTAAAAAAAAAATAACTTTTGTTCCTTTTAAGAAAGAAGAGGAAGACGAGGTCACGCCTCCTGGAGTCCTTGCTTCTATTTATTTATTTTTTTTTCTGTAATTTCAGTTGAGGTTTGTAGCTTTAATATCCAAAGCCGTCCCCTCTTTTTTATAATGTCAACTCGAAAGCTTTCTTCTTGGGTTGGATCACCTGGAATGTGAAACCAAACAGACGTTTATGCTTTTTAGTGTTTATTTGGTAAAAAGTGAAACCAAACAGTGATTTCATGCTCAATAAACACAAACACCCATCTGGCACTGATGTGGTAGCGCTTTTTAATAAACACCCATGGAACTAAATATCCCCTTAATATCAAAGTACAAAACTTTTCAAAAACAAGGATTACAAAATATGTAGAACGCAAAACTGTTATGGTCACACCATCCGGCAAGGCACCGCGGCGCCATCATAGGCAGCAGCACACACAGCAGGCCGCACAGCAGTGGGCACCGCCTGGCAACACTGCACAGCAGCATGCACCGTCGATAGTGCACAGCACGCACCGCCAGGCAGCAGCGCGCACCACACGCACCACATGGCAGCACGCACCATGCACACGCCCGGCACCGCACGGCAGCGGCACCACGGCGCGTAGCACGCACCGCCAGGTAGCAGCGCGCACTGCACGCCAGCACGCATCATGCACACGCCCGGCACCGCACGGCAGCGGCACCATGGCGCGCAGCACGCACCGCCAGGTAGCAGCGCGCACCGCACGCACTGCACGCCAGCACGCACCGCGCACACACCCGGTACCGCACGGTAGCAGCACCATGAGGCGCGCGCATGGCAGCGGCACCCTGAGGCGCGCGTACGCTCTGCGCGCACGCATCGCGCGGCAACCAGCAGCAGCAGTAGAGCGGGGCCCACACGACAACTCATAGGGGTGGGCCCATCCTTATCTGGACACATCAAGCCAACTCGCCGCCAGTTTACCTTATCCTTATCTTATCCCTTATCCCTTATCTTTATCTAATCTTATCTTTATCTTATCTTAAGTAAGAGTGAGTTACCATTAGGAGTAGGTAATTAGGAGTTTGAGTTCAAGTTGGAGTTTGAGTTTAATTAGGAATTTCCTTCTGTAATCTCCTATTTAAGGAGCTATGAATTGAAATAAAACATTCAGTTTTCCAGCCAAAAAAAGAGTGAGGAGAGTTTGGGTGGTCTTTTGGACAAATCACCCCAAGGGAGAGTTCGGGTGGTCTCTTGGACAAATCACCCATTCAGTTTCCGTAATCGGGTCTGCAAGCAAGGGAAGGCACAAGGGGAAGCAGGGCTTTCGCACCGTGGACCGACCCGTGACGGGATCCTACGTGCGGGACCATAACAAAAACCTTATATTTTGTATGTATTTTGTACTGTACTTATTTGTATTTGTATTCTTTTGAAATTAAGCCTAAGCAAAAAAGTTTTTCACATATGAGCATGCAAGTGTTTAAACCAAACACACCAGTCAGTTTATGTGATGTTTTGTTTTTATTTCAAACATTGGAGTCATGGATTGTACACATTTATTGAGGGGTCTCTAGATTTTGACTGCTAGAGCCTTTGTAACTTGCCTCATGTCAAAGGGATCAAGTCCATTATTGAATGGTTCCACCATGTAGTGTTTTAAACTGGTCTCATCAATTCAACGATGGGTTTAAATCTATGGAACGTGTGGCAAGTCCAAAGGCCCTAGACACAGGTAGACCGTAAAGAGTCCTGTTCTTCCAAGGCCAAATTCTAGTTAACCATCTTTTGTAAAATGTTAACTAATAAATGTATCTATGACTTATGTATGGTTATAACTGACCTTGCTGATGTGGATAACAAATTCTGTATCTATAAATGGATGTCAAGAATAATGAAATAACACGATTCATTGAATAATCAAATCGGTCAGCGCTGAAGGCTTTGGTGAGCAGATCGGCAAGCTAAGAAGACGTGGATATGTGATGAAGCTGAAGTGCCTTTGGATAGAACATGTTCTCGGACAAAATGACAATTAATATCGATGTGTTTTATTCAATCATGAAAGATAAGATATGTGGCGAGGTTGATAGCAACCTGACTGTCACAATAGAGTGTCATTGAAGCAGAAATGGATAGACCAAAGTTTCGAAGAACATGTCAAAGCCATAAAATCTCGCTAGCTGCGGTGACGATAGCGTTATATTCAGCTTCAACAGAAGACCGTGCCACAATACTTTTTTCTTTTTTTTTTTTTCCCATGACAAAGGAGCAACTCCAAGCATAGTCAGTTTCAAGAGAAGCCATAAAACAGTTCTTGGAGTCCACATCCAAGGGTTCTTTAATTTTCTCCATATTCTATTAACGGATGATGATTGATGATATATATTGACTTTGATTGGCTGAATTAATTTTCTACATATTCTAGAACCAGTCTATTCTGCATTGACCAAGTCTATTTGCAAAGTTTGCTTCCATTTTGGGTGCAAAAGTGTTTGAAATAATAACTTTAATTTCATGTGCAAATTTGCTTGGGTTTTGCTTGATGCTTTTATCATCAAATGCAACACAAATGCTAAAACAACTGTTTAAAATGAGAAATATGATTATTGTTCATAATACTAAGCAAATTAAAATGAGAAATCAGGTTCCAATGGAACAAGGCCCAGTGAAGCATGTGGACCCCAGTTCTATCGAGGAGGGGGAATGCTCATCCAGACTATTGCGTGGCCTTGGGCCAGACTATTGGAGGGAGAGACCTTTATTGTTGGTTGTCTGATTTTGGGGGGAAAAACCGAAAGAGTGAAGTTGCCACCACTCTGAGGCGAATTTTCTCTTCTTCTGCTTCACAGGTCAGTAACGGGGGTCGACGTTCAATCGATGTGTGATAATTTTGGGATCGATTCCAATCATGTCCTCTGCTAACCAAGCAAACATGTTAGAATAATTCCCCAGTAGTCAAACAAGTTCCTCTCGGAGGTAGTCACTTAGTAGGGAGCCAACTTGGACCATCTTTTCAGGGTCTTCCTCAAATAGGGAGACCTAGATGAGGTCTTCCACAGGTTGGCCACGTTGCACCTTCACTTCGTCATGCAGGTCCTATGCTTTCGCCATCAATGTCTCAATCACTGGACGTGGTCCTCGGCAGGATAACTGATAGCAATGTCACGTTGTTTTCTGGTCCTCGCGTGCCACCCCTATGCCATATTTGGTAGGAAATTTTATGGCGATGTGGTATGTTGAGACTATGGCCTACAGAGCATTGAGGGTCGGCCTGTCGAGGATCACGTTGTAAGAGGAGGGGCAGCGCACCACAATGAAGTCTACCATTGCCGTCGCAGTCATGTCAACGTCTCCGATCAAGAGGGGAAGATTTATCCTCCTAGTGGGCTGGAGGAACTCTCCGATCTAGCAATGCCAAGCTTTTCGAATGCATCTTCAAATAGTACATTGGCAGAACTCCCTGTGTTCATAAGGATCCGTCGTAGCTCGAAATTGGCCACTTCGACTGTGATGACCAAGGCATCGTCATGCGGTGTTTGGACACCTCGGAGGTCATCGTCAGTGAAGGTAATAGATGTGTCGTGCCTCCTCCCGTGACATCGGTCGTCGACCTCCGTATCGTGGTCGTGGTCCTTGTGGAACTCGCAATATTTGTCTCGGTTCCTCTTGTTACTTTGCGTCTTCATCTTCTCCGGCCACCTGACATAATTGTGGTCACGGATTTGCATCAGAACTTCAGACTGTGGAACATTAAGCATCGTGAAGTTCCGATAGGTCGACGAAGGGGTGCGAGGTCTATGGTCGGTCCGGCGATCTTGCCTCTTGTGGTCTTTGTCCGACCTCTCGGACTTCCGCTCGTTGTTCTCTCACATTTTTTGGTTGGGCTTCTCATCCTCGTCTCTAAGATGCGCCTGGGACTCTTTAGCATTGATATACTTCTGCGCGTGGCTCATTAGCGCAACCAACGTTTGAGGAGGATTCTTAGAGATGGAGAAGTTGAACGAGGAAGGGTAGAGTCCGTGTTGTATGGCCGTCACCGCAACTAATTGATTCAAGTCCCTGACTTGAAGTGCTTCTTTGTTGAACCTCTCCAAGTAATCTCTAAGGGACTCTGTCTTCCTCTGTTGGGTTTGCATAAGGCTGATCGAGGTTTTCCAATGCTTCTAACTAGCTGTGAACTGTGCAAGGAACTAGTTCTCTAGTTGGGCCCATGATGCTTTAGACCTCGGTGGTAGGGAGGAGTACCATGCTAAGGCTGGGCCTTGTATTGTAGTTACAAGGGCTTTGCACATCTGTCCCTCCGACGCACCATGTAGCATCATCTGGCCTTTGAGTGTCGCAACATGGTCGAAAGGGTCGGAGTTCCCATCGTACTTGTCGAATTGGGGGGCTCGCCATCCAATAGGGGGTACCTCGTCCACTATGTCCTGCACAAGTTGGTTTACGACGGGAATTGCACTCTTATGGGTGGAAGTGCGCTCTAACTCTTCTAGACGTTGTCGGGGCTTTTTAATTTCGGCATCTCTGTTGTCTGGGATTGCAGTGTCTATGGCCTCCCTTTTGGGTTGTGTAGGGTGATCCTTGACCGAGCTTGACTCGGTGACTGAAACTATGAAGGGCGGCATCCTTTTGCCGAGCCTTTCTTTGAAGGGGATGCACACTGACTGGTATGTCTAGTTATGGTAGTCCCGTCCTTGGGAATGGGCAGTGGTGGCGGGCCTTCGGGTCGTGTCTTACCTCAGATGCTCAGACCTCTCTCCCCTTATGTTTGACGGTCGCGGTCTGAGGATCGTCCTTCGTGCGCGTTGGGGCGTGAGGGGGGACCGCACGGTTGGGTGGTGCGGAAAACCCTAGTGTTTGTATGAATTCAAAGATTTTATCAACCTTTTCCTGCATGGCTCGGAACTGCGTTGGATCTACTACGGCCGAAGGTTGCGGGACTTCTTGGTTCTCCCAAGACGGGGAATGGCCAGTTGCTCGTTCAGACTGGTTTTTAGGCATCTCAATCGCTTCCTTGATTGCGTGACGAGGAATGAGATTTTCAGGAAAGGCTTTCTGTTTGGTTCCTACATACGGCGCCAATCTGATGCTGCTCAATCCGAGGTGGTGCACGAACTGAGGAGGGCAATCAGATAGTCCTTGCCTGTAGGGTGGGGTCGAGCTACAAGGACGAGGCCGTGCTTCAAGACTTATGATCAAGGAAACAGAAGTCAGAGGCCCGAGGAGTTTATCCCCGAGTAAGAACTCCGACGCTCAAGTCAGTAGGAGGTGATAGGATGGTCAGGCAGAGCTATAAGGATTCCGATCTGGGCTAAGTAGCGGTGTAGGTCTTAGAAGTTGGATGTCTTACATTGAGCATGGAGTACCTTTTTATAGCCGAAAATCCTTGTCCTGATCGGACTGGGCTTCTGGGGTTGTCAGGATGAAGTTAGCCGCCGAGGTATTCGGGATAGAGTCTCATTCCCCAACCGAGTTGTCTTCTTTACTCCTCTTTACCCGTAGATGTGCTCATCCATATGACGTGTAGTCAATGTGGTTGGAAGAATAAGATGGGGTTCCACAGTAATAGTGTAGCTTAGTCGAGCTAGCCCGACGTGGCTGGGCTAGGCTGACATGGCCAAGATATATCGATTCGGCCGAATTAGGATGACGTGGCAGGGTGATAATTGGGCGACCATGTGTCTTGTAGGGCCAGCTCAGCCATAATCCAAACAAATGCCAAACATCACCTTGATGATATTACATTTGCATTTGCTTATAGAATGTCTTTCAGAATGCCATGAAATCCATGAAAATTTTCTCTTGGTCCTTTCTATTTCTAAAAAAGGATGCTAGAATTTGGGAAAAATGATTCAGGTGGGTTGAAGTATTTCCTTTTTTTTCTTTCAATCTCTCTTATGTTTCTTGTTGTTCCTTATTTTTAAAATTAAAAAAAAAAAAACAGTTAAGAACACTTTTGTCCTTTACTTTTAATCTGCAACTCTTTTAAAGTTTGAAAAGAAAAACATATATTAATTCACTTACCTTTTTTTGGATAAGTAAATTGATGATTTGTATTAAATGGAGGGAGAGACCTTTATTGTTGGTTGTCTGATTTATGGGGGAAAAACGAAAGAGTGAAAGGAAAAATTATAAAAGAAGCTTAACCTGGTACGTGAACAATACTTGATACATGCATTCAACATCTTATTCTGAATATTCTGATTGTTCAAACATAGCTAGCAGGTAGCGTACAGCACATCGGTTGTTCTTCTAAACCCAAGACGCCATGCCCTAATACATGGGATGATGGGGCTAGCAGGCTTAGCACTTAGCAGTGTTGTTATTAGAATTTAGAAAGGTAATATGGGAAACTAAAGTAGAAGAATCAAACAAACGTACATCAGACAGAGGAAGGTAAATAAGGAATCTTCTCGTGACGGATGACACATCAACGATTTGCAGCCCGATCCGCTTTATACTGTGTGATCCATCGGGCAATGATTCGGACCTCACGGCTTCGTTGCGCGGTTAACCAGTGTGGGTCATCTGGTGATGCAGGAAGTAAATCCAAGCAATGGGATCCTGTACAAGGTATACAGATTTCTTACAAATTAAAATTCATGAGAAGAACGTACAATTAAGGTTCCGCATGTTGGAGCGGGTCTAAAGGATATACTATGACTCCAGTAGAGATCACCTCTTTTGCTAAAACCAGTTTTAATTGAATTGGGATCTGGTCCCAATTAGGGTGTTGATTGGACTGGATTTGGTTAAATCCGATCCAATCTAAATTAAATTGAATCCATTACAATAATTGGATCGGTCTAATTTAATATTTGGACAGAAATATTGGCTCAAGCCAACCCAGGTGCAATCCAATCCAATAAATCCTTTAGACCATTAAATCAGGATTAGTCCATTTCAATATGCACGACTTGTTGGTTCTTCCAATCCATCTAAATTGATTTTAGTTTGGACAGGGTCTAACCCAAAACGAATCCATTGACACACCTAGTCCCAACACACTGTTTCAACAGGCATTGCAACCGTACATTGGAAACATCTCCCATATCCTGTTGAAACTACGATTTGGGATCGGATCCGGATTCGTGTTAATTTGTTTGGAAGCATCTACCTTACCCCCTTCATGGCCAGATATTTCAAATGTATGGCTGCAATGGCAATTGGAACAAGATCCGGACTGGTTTTAATTTGTTAGATCCAAGCTGGACCAGACCAGTTGATGAACCAGTGAGGGTGGTTTAACCATCAAAACTGTGACCCAGTGAGCTTCCAATTTTTAGTCTAATTTGAGTCTGACAACATTGGCTGAAACTAGTCTTATCATATGATCTACCCAAAAACTGTACACAATTTTATCCCATCATGTGTGGAAGGTTTTGCCTTAAATAAACCTTTTCCCATATAGTAAACATTTGGCCCAAAAAAAAGTGAATGGGGACCGATCGAGATGATTACAAACACTATATAATCACATTTTTGCCTCAAATTAAAAACTAAATAAGAAGTGAAAGATATACCTTGTTTAGTAATTAGGGCGACAAGGCTGTGTGATAAGCTTCTCAATACACTGTGATACAAAACAAAACCCAATCGTTTCAATTCAAATAAGTTGATGATAGCTAGAAAATGGATTATATAGTATATACAACAAGTTCTCATTTTTTTTTACCCAGCAACACTGTAAGGGTCTCTGAGTCCATTTGAAAATATTATGTTGCTACCAAACCTCTTTAGAACCCGTTTAATATCCTGCATGCACAATTAATTTCATTAATTCATTGATAATAATGTAAGGCCTAATTAGTAGTTTTTTCTTTGGTTGGAGAGAGAGAGAGAGAGAGAAATACGTGGCCACCAAAGTAGGTGGTGATCCAATGAGGCCTAGGGCTGACACCATAGAAGCTCTTGCAGGTCTCGATCCTGCTATTAAGATCAAAAGGTGGAACTGGGAACAGAGTAGCGTTGATACCTCCGCCAATGGGCATTACCATCTCAGTACATGTCTAGAAATAAAAGGGACGTATTATTAGAACATTCAAATCAAATACTATATATCTTTTTTAGTGATGAAACCAAGTATTATTTAGAAAACTGATGAAGACATGCACTGATATTGATCACCTGCCAATTCCACGCAGTGTTTTCATTAAGTTGTACGTTTCCAGGTGCTAGTGCACTTGGAACATTGCTTTTGCTTGAGACGTTCCCCTTATAAGCAGACACACCTGCAATGATCTTGCCAACAATATCCGTCGTTCCTGCTTTGGGTGTTCCATCAATGGCTTTGCATATCAAATCAACGGATCTTCGAGGATAATCATATTGGGCTGCTCTTGCATATATACTGTATGTTAAGTATCCCTTGAGCTCCGAAAGGTTGGTAAACGAGCTAATTAATTAATGAAGAAATTAACACACAACAAAAAGATCTAGTTAGAATGTTGAATTAAAACTAATTAAGATGAAGCAGAGATAGAGTTACATTATTATTCGCCGGTCTAGCTTTGCTATGACTTACACGCCACAAGTCTTGAATCTATTGTGTAGTATCGAAAGACCTTGACCTTGAGGTTGAGAAGAAGCCACCTTATCAATTTCAGCCCACGATTGCAGTATGGTATTGTAGCAGCTCTTGCTAGTTTTCTACACAACCCACATGTACGTCAAAGCTAAATCTTGTTTAGAATTTGAACGAATTGAATGAATGAGAACGAATTGAATACATGCAATCATTTTTTTTCTTTCTTTTCTTCGATCGTTTTTAGCTTACTTTAAAAACCCTGGAAGCCACAGAAAGGAATCCATCATCCGGTGTGATATCGTCGAAGTAAAGAATTGGAGCAGATGATGCAAGGGCGCCGAGGGCTATGTGAGGATACTTGAGGCGAAACCATGAAGCAAGCACTGATGATGAAAAGCAAAAACTTATCAAATTAACAATAAATTGAAGAGTCCTGCTCTGTGGTGATATCGATATAAGCAGTTCATTTTTAAGGGGTTTGTTTGTTAAGTACTTACTTCCACCATAAGATCCTCCAATAACAATCACAGGACAACCATTTGCAGATAAGTTTTTCTTTATATCTAAGATAATTTCAGCATAATCTTCCAGAGCTTGAGACGAGCTGAAGTACCCAAGTGTGCTAGCATTTTGAACCTTGCCAAATGGGACTGATTCTCCATAGTAGCGGTGCTATAAATGAACAACACAACACTAATCTGTCAGCTGAGATTCTCAGAAAAATTAATAATTAATGCTCTCTCAGTAATTTAATAATAATCTTACCTCTATGTATACTATAAGAGCATTGAATTGAGGAGCATGATCAGTTAGGAAACCGTCAAAGTTGATGTTATCCAAAGACTGTTCCGCCCCGAGGTAAACAAGGATCGGAGCGCCGGACTTGGCACCGCCCCAGTACTTAAAATTAATCACGTATCTCTGTTGAAAGGTGGTGTAACTTTCCGGCCTGTAGTTGAAGTGGTCTAGCGTCTGTGTATAGAAATAGGTTTTGAAATCTGACGAAATGGAAGATTGGGCAGCTCTGAGCCTCCACACCTCGGTGTCTGGAATGACACCGAGCCTCGGCATATTCAGAGGTGTTGCGGAGGCAAATGTTGAGCAGAGAAGAAGCAAGTCAAGCAACACTGGAAGCCAAAGGATTGAAAATGTAGGAAGTTTGGAAGCCATGTCTTCTCCTTAATATTAAGAGATGAGGTTGATTTCAAGAACTAATATTTGAAGGTGGCGACAAGCTCAACTAGCTCTAGGTCCATATATTTATAGACATTCAAGAACTAATATTTCAAAAACCTTATTCAAATATTTTATCTGATAGTTGCAAATATAAATCAAAACCAACTTATACAAAACAGTTCTTGATGAGTTCACCTTGACTGATTCTAATAATGCAAAAGTTTATGTAAAACTTGCCACCACTTGGAATGTAAAAGCGGTTGAAAAATTGTCAAACACCTATAAATTAAACCGAACCCATGTGCAAATTAATTAATTAGCTTGGGTTTTGCACTTATACCCATAAAAATCGAACCTATCAATTACACCTATGATATGTTAACTAGTTGATCTGGGCCGTAGATCGAACCACAACGCAAGATAACAATGCTAGTGATTATATAGTGAATACTCTCTACATCTGACTTTTTTTGGGTGCAAAAAAAGTACAATTTAAAACAGTTCTTGGAGTCCACATCCAAGGGTCCTTTAATTTTCTCCATATTCTATTAACGCATGATGATTGATGATATATATTGACTTTGATTGGCTGAATTAATTTTCTCCATATTCTAGAACCAGTCTATTTGCAAAGTTTGCTTCCATTTTGGGTGCAAAAGTGGTTGAAATAATAACTTTAATTTCATGTGCAAATTCGCTTGGGTTTTGCTTGATGCTCTTATCATCAAATGCAACACAAATGCTAAAACAACTGTTTAAAATGAGAAATATGATTATTGTTCATAACACTGAGCAAATTAAAATGAGAAATCAGGTTCCAACGGAACAAGGCTCAGTCAGAAGGTAAGTTTCTGACATTTTTTCGGCTATTAACATTTTGTTGACTTTTGATTTGGACCGAAGAACCGAACGCAAGGTCTCCTACATCATATGTGAACAGTACTAAACAAAATTTATTATTAAAGAAAAAGCTTTTGCATCTTTTAAAAAAAAAGGAAGACGAGCGAGGCCACACCTCCTTGCTTGTATCCTTTTCCTCTTTTTATCTTATCTGACAGTTTCTTATTGGAGTTTACATTCAAGAAGTGATAAAATAAACCCTAATTTCCTCGTTCGGTTTATTTGCATTATCTTGTTTGGTCACGATGCATACGAATCTATTTTATATTGACCAATTCTAAATGCAAAGTTTGCTTAAACGAATCTACGTGCACAATTAGCTTGGGTTTTGCCTTTTACATTCTTACATGATATGTCACGCCTCCTTGAGTCCTTGCTTCTATTTTTTTTTTTTATTCTTTTTTCTGTAATTTCAGTTGAGGTTTGTAGCTTTAATATCCAAAGCCGTCCCCTCTTTTTTATTCTTCTTGGGATGGATCACCTGGAATGTGGAAACTCGTCCAAATACACCCCCACCACAAATATGGAATCGAATCCTGCTGAAAGCTGTGAAATCGGCACATAGAATTAATTCTTCAACTTCCTGAGTTCCTCAATTAGCCCAGGCACGGAACAACCCCAACAGAAATATTAGTCCAGTGAGGATGGATAGAGAGAACTCCGTCAAAACCTCGTGTGAGCACACTTCCACTCCTATTATAAAAGAGGAAACGGTTCCATTCACAGTGGATGTTAATTAAAGCCACTATTAGTATATTTTGGTTTCATGGGCGTTTATTCTTGGGTGCTTATTGTTTTAAACGTTTACTTTAAACCTTAGTTTGGAAGGAGTACAAATACAAATATGTAGAGTGTAAAATCTTGTATTTTGTATATATTTGTACTATAAAATCTTGTATTTTGTATGTATTTATACTGAATATATTTGTATTCGTAATCCTTCTAAATTGAGTCTAAATGTTTCTTACTTTTATTGTTTGGTTGAGCATAATTTTAAACGTTTTTTAATTTTCCACATCAGATTGACACTTTATAAGGTATGACACATAAGTATTTTATTTCAAGAAATACCTAAGTGTTGGGAGAAACAAGAAATTAATGTTTCCCCAAATGCCTCATATCTTTATGCTTTTTAGTGTTTATTTGATAAAAAGGGAAACCAAACAGTGATTTCATGCTCAATAAACACAAACACCCATGTGGCATTGATGTGATAGCACTTTTTAATAAACACCCACGGAACCAAACATCCCCTTAATATCAAAGTACAAAACTTTTCAAAAACAATGACGTATGGCCTTAAGGCTTAGTTTGAAAGGATTACAAATACAAATATATAGAACGTAAAACCTTGTATTTTGTATGTATTTTATACTGTACGTATTTGTATTTGTATTCTTTTCAAATTAAGCCTAAGCAAAAAATTTTTTCACATATGATCATGCAAGTGTTTAAACCAAACACACCAGTCAGTTTATGTGATGTTTTGTTTTTATTTCAAACATTGGAGTCATGGATTGTACACATTTATTGAGGGGTCTCTAGATTTTGACTGCTAGAGCCTTTGTAACTTGCCTCATGTCAAAGGGATCAAGTCCATTATTGAATGGTTCCACCATGTAGTGTTTTAAACTGGTCTCATCAATTCAACGATGGGTTTAAATCTATGGAACGTGTGGCAAGTCCAAAGGCCCTAGACACAGGTAGACCGTAAAGAGTCCTGTTCTTCCAAGGCCAAATTCTAGTTAACCATCTTTTGTAAAATGTTAACTAATAAATGTATCTATGACTTATGTATGGTTATAACTGACCTTGCTGATGTGGATAACAAATTCTGTGTCAAGAATAATGAAATAACACGATTCATTGAATAATCAAATCGGTCAGCGCTTAAGGCTTTGGTGAGCAGATCGGCAGGCTAAGAAGACGTGGATATGTGATGAAGCTGAAGTGCCTTGGATAGAACATGTTCTCGGACAAAATGACAATTAATATCGATGTGTTTTATTCATTCATGAAAGATAAGATATGTGGCGATGTTGATAGCAACCTGACTGTCACAATAGAGTGTCATTGAAGCAGAAATGGATAGATTAAGGTTTCGAAGAACATGTCAAAGCCATAAAATCTCGCAAGCTGCGGTGACCATAACGTGATATTCAGCTTCAACAGAAGACCGTGCCACAATAGTCTTTTTTCTTTTTTTTTTCCCATGACAAGGAGCAACTCCAAGCATAGTGATGTAACCGGTTGTAGATTTCCAGGTAGTAGGACATAAGGCCCAATTAGAGTTACAGTAGACCCACAAAGTTAGACCATTGGATGTTGGGAAGAAGAAACGTACCTTGACTTGGTTTAGCTGTGATATAACAAATAACTCGCTTGGCAGCCTGTAAGTGTTCTTCTTGTGGAACACTAAGATGTTGGGTAAGAATATGAACTGGGAAACTCAATTCAAAAGTGGAGGCGGGCCAATCTCGTGGGCCCATGGGCTACTTTTTTTCTAAGGTGGTCGGGTCTAATTATGTAGGTCTGGTTGGGCCTCAAGAAGTTGAGAGTGAGAACAGGAGGAAAGAGCTCTTGGGCCCATGTTTGGTGGCAACAGAGATTGAGAAGAATGGAAGCCCAGGGTTTGACGGGTGTTTAGTCCTGGTGTCAACAATTTGGGACTGTTTGAAGCTGGCTACGACCCCCCAAAAGTCTTTGGGCCTATGTTTTTGGGGAGGGTAAAATTTCGCTAGGGAGGCTTGTAGAAGGTTCAAGACAAAAGGTGAAAAGGCGCAAGAGAAAAGAAGACTTGTAGTGAGGAATTCAGGTTTGGTGGCCTTTCCAGTAGTAGAAAATTACGAAGACGCGTTGATTTCTACGTGTATATATGTTAGTAAAGGCAAATCTTAGAGGCCTAAAGGCGGTTTGGGGCAGAGGGAGTGGGAGAAGAGGAAAGGTTACCAGAGGGTTTGAAGGTTTTTCGTTGTTTTCCTAAGGACCTTGGAGCTCTTATGCATGGCAATATGGATTGTATCATACTTTGTCTTTTTTTCTTTTAATAAATTTTCCTTTGATTTGCATCTATTATGTTGTTATTCTTTTAGTAGGAAAAATGATAGATGTCCATTAAGTATAGATCCTTTAAGTGACGTTTGGCGTCAATGATGATTTCTCCTTGTTGATTATCCAGAAATTGGTGATTTTTGGAATTAGTGATTTTTGAAAAATGGTCAAAAATTGTTGTTTGGTATCATTTATGCCATGTAAACTGATTTTTGAGAAATCGGCCTTGAATTTGTGTGGTACTGATTTTCAAGAGCCGATTATTTTTGTATTAGAGTTATTATTCAATGCCATGTGGGATGCCATGTCATCCTAAAAAAATTGGAATCAGTTAAAAATAAAAAAATCACTAGAAAAAGTGATCCCTGAAAAGTGTTGATTTCAATAATCAAATTTTGGCTGATTTAGCAAAAATCAGCATAATCAGCCAATCAAACAAGAAAAAATCATTGATTCTTCAGATTTTGATGAGGATCCTATGTGGTGCCAATTTCTGGGAAATCATCACCAATGCTGATGTTGTTCAATCTGAGGTGGTGCATGAATCGAGGAGGGCAATTAGATAGTCCTTGCTGGCAGGGCGGGGCCGAGCTACAAGGGTGAGGCCGCGCTTAAAGACATGTGATCAAGGAAATAGAAGTCAGAGGCCCGAGGAATTATCCCCGGATAAGAACTCCAACGCTCAAATCAGTAGGAGGTGATAGGATGGTCGGGTAGAGCTATAAGGATTCTGGTTTGAGCTAAGTAGCAATGTAGATCTCAGAACTTGGATGCCTTACCTCGAGCATGGAGTACCTTTTTATAGCCGAAGATCCATGTCCTGGTCGGATTGGGCTTCCGGGGTTGTTGGAATGAAGTTAGTCGCTGAGGTATTCGGGATAGAGTCTCATTCCCCAACGGAGTCATCTTCCTTACTCCTCATTACCCCTAGTTGTGCTCATCCATGTGACGTGTAGTCGACGTGGCTGGAAGGATAAGATGGGGTTCCACAGTAATAGCGTAGCTTGGTCGAGCTAGCTCGACGTGGCCAAGCTATGCCGATTCGGCCGAGTTAGGATGATGTGGCAGGGCGATAGTTGGGTGGCCACGTGTCTTGCAGGGCCAGTTCAGCCATGACCCGAACACCACTCCCCCAATTATGAAGTCGAGGAATGAAGTTTTCTAGGTTCATTGCCCGACTGAGGAACATCTGAGCATGCGTGTCGTCCATGCCGTGTTGATCGTTGCCGAGGAGTCCTCCGATCATTGGCTGCAAAACTTAAATGAGAACCAAAATTTTGGTTCCCAAACCACTCCCCCAGTTCTGCTGTCGAGGAGGGGGAATGCTTGGCCTGACTATTACGGGGCCTTGTGGCCATAAGCCGCCTAGTTCGAGGATTTGAGTGGCCTAGCCGAGGATTTGTGTCGAAGGCTGCACCGGTATGACGGGTCTCCGCGTTGAAGGTTGGACCGGTACAGTAGCTGAACTGGCACAATTAATGGGCGCAACTGCTGCCTGCCGAGAGTGCCTCTTCGGTTTCCGAGGCTTCCTGCCGTACGTTATTGGTCGCATCGGTTGGCCTCCCGAGGCGTTGTCAGTGGTGCTTCATTTGCACCGTTGATCTCTCCTCCGCCTATGCCCTTGATAGTTATAAAAGGGAAAAGTGGTCCCCCCTTCCCTATCCTTAGTATCGCTTACAAGAGTTTGGCATCCATTGCTTGGTAGATTCGTCGGTCACATAGTTCGGCAGATAGCTCAGTAGACAGCTCGGTAGATAACTCAGTAGATAGCTCGACGAGTAGCTCGGTAGCTTTCGTTGTTTAGCTTCGCAAATTGCCCAGTATGTCCTCTTTATCTCGTCAGTCCTTTTTCTCATTCGGGTCCTCCAATAGTTATGGTTCCAACTCTTCTCGCGGTTCGACCAACGAGCCTGAGCTGAGAGACTTCGTGGCTGCCGAAATTGAGGAAGCCGAGGCTGGTCCCTTCGAGATGGAGATGGAGCTTCCTCTTCGGGCAGGTTGCCGGTTCGGTACCATGCCTGGGGATATGGCTCGGATCCGAGCTACATATGCCATTCCCGCAGAATACCAGATAAGGTGTCCACTGCCCGGGGAGATGGCCACTGATGCTCAGCCTGGTGAGTTGTGTGTTTATGAACATAGCTTGGAGGCTAGGCTGAGGTTCCCGTTGAGCAAGGGGTTCGTCGAGGTGCTAAACTGGTACAAGGTGTTGCCGATGCAGCTGATATCGAACTCTTTTAGGTTTCTACTCGGCCTTTTGTCCTATTGTGTCGTCCGCGATATTGAACTGACCCTGGGGATAGTGAGATTTATGCTCCAACTCAAACACCACCAGCAGGGGTACTATTACTTCTCCACTCGGCAGAACATTCGGTCGTTGGTCGGGGCCCCTTCTTCGGTGAAGCACTGGTAGGAGTCGTTCTTCTTTGTGCGAATCCCTGGGGGTCTCCCTTTTGCTGCCGAGTTGTGGGGGTCGAGGACGTCTCTGCCGCAGTCCCAATGGTCGGCGCTTACTTGGGAGGAGAGGTCGACCCTGACCATGATCCACGAAATCGATGTTATCGCGTACACATGCTCGGAGATGCTGATGCTCGTCGGGCTGATGGAAAGGGTGGCCGATCTGTTTTCTTTTACTTTTGTTTGCCGAACTGAATTTATCTTGCCTACCTTGTACTTATCTTGGGCCGCCTATGTTGCAAGTGTGAGCATGGCCAGTAAGGAAGAAATTGTTCGTCGGATGAAGGCGATCCGACAAAGGCAGGAACGAGCTGGTGTGCAACCGGAAACTCGTCCCGAGGCAGAAGAGCGACCACAACCGGAAACTCGTCCCGAGGCTGGAGAAACATTTATCCAAGTAAGTGCATTTACCCATGTTCTTTTATTTCCTAGGTAAATAATGTAAATGACCATTTTAGCCATAAAAATCCATTATTAAAATGGGCATTTTTGTTCCATTCAAGTGTTGGCAATTTTCCCTTTAGGTGAAAAAGTTATTTACCCACATAGGAGATGGGTATTACTTACCCAGATAAATGATACCCAAGAAAATAAACTTTCCCTGTTCTCCACATAAAGCTGAAGAAAAGAACATGGAGTTCTTGATCAATGGGAACCAAAATCCCATTGACCAAATTTCCCCCCTCTCAAAATCTCAAAAAAGAACGCCCCTGAAATGTTTCTTGAAGTAGCTTTAGAGCTCTTCTATATCTTTCTCCTCTTCTCTAGCTTTTGGAGTTGACGAAACTAGAGAGCATATAGTGGAGTGGGTGTGATTATCTTGTGATTTCCCTTCTTACTCCAACATATATTTTGAAGAACGTTTAAGTCTATCATACCTGGTCCTTAATGAAACTTGGACTGCATTAGGTGGTATATATCAAGAGCAATATCGTTTGTTGGGTTGTGGGAAGATTGGTCCGATGGTTCTAAGCAGGCATGCTCGTGCCAATAATGCTAATGACCCAATATGGGAACATAATCTTCGAGATATCAAAGTGGAAGAATTAACAAGACAAGTTCAATAGCTAACAACATGTTTACAACACTTTGAAACTAAAAGCCATGTAAATGTTGGTCTCACCTTTGAGGATGAAATTAACCCTTTTATCATCGTGATCTACATGAATAATCAGATAAGGGGAAAGGGATGATCATGTAGATCAATCCTATGCTCAATTTCGAGATGTCGATATGAAGGTGGACATCCCTAAATTCGAAGGTAAGATCAAACCAGATGAACTCACTGATTGGTTGAATACTATAAAATGCATATAAAGAAGTACTAGATCAGCAGAAGGTAAAAATTGTAGCCATCAAGTTAATTAAAGAAGTATGTATCTGATAGGTGGAAACAATTGAAGGTCTGAAAGGAGAGATTAGGCAAATAAAAAAAAATAAAAAATAAATAAAGATGAAGACAGAAATGAGGAAGAAATTTCTTCCTGAAAATTATCTTCAAGAATGGTACACAAAAAAAAAAATCATCACAGGTATAAGAGAGTTATATCTATTCACTATATATATGACGTAGAGTGGTCGAACCAAAGGTACAAACCATTGTACACTACATAAGTGGACTACACAAGGAGATACATGACATAATGGTACGTTTTGTAGCCTTACTGGACATATAATTAATGTTGTCTACCTGGACATATAATTAATGTTGTCTACCAATTGGCAATAAAAGTGAAGAAACAACAAGCACAGAAATCTAACAGGTCAATTGTAAGGTTTACCACTTGTAAAGACCAACAAACTTATAAGCTAGCATGGTTCAAGAAAGGAAATGAGATAATTACTGATAAACATTGTTTAGTGTCTTATATTAGCAAAAACTACAGACAACATATGGTGTGAGGTGGCATCTATGGATACTTGCCATCTTTTATTGGGTAGACCATGGCAATATGATAGAAAAGCTCAACACAATGGGTTCAAAAATACTGAATTACACCCTCTAGAAAGATGGTGTCATAAAAAGCTTAGGTCCATCCAGGAAGGACTACATACTTAAGGTTGTTAAAGGGTAAGAAATAGTAATTTTTCCAAAAATAGTACAAAATGGGTTTTTCATGTTTTTTTGAAGCTGCAGTTTTCAGTAGTTAAATCTTTTTCCAATCAAACGAGAAAAGACCAAAACATAGACTACCAGATTTCTAAAAAACCAACAGCCCACATAAAAAAGACGTATCAAACGGGATCTAGATTCAATACCAAGGACGGGTTATATATACAAGTATATAGTCATGCCTTATTTGGCTTGTCAAATGCACCAAGTACATTTATGCGTTTGATGAATCAGGTATTTTGACTATTAAGAGGTAAATTCCTTGTTATATATTTTAATGATATATTAGTATACATTACGGATAAAGAACAACATATTCCAAAAGCAACTTGGGAGAACGTCTTAATGGACTTTGTATTGGGGATACCAATAACAAGGAGAAGAGTTGATCTATACTAGTTGTGGTGGACAAATCAAGATAACACACATCATTGCCTACAACAAAACATTTGATGGACCTCATGTGGTAAAACTATACTTGAAGGAGATTGTGAAGCTCGTGGAATTCCTAAAACCAATACTTCTGGGGATTATTGTGAAGCTCTATGGAGAAGAATGGGGACCGACTCAATTGCAATTCAGTAGTGTTCCCATCGCCCACAAACTGATGGATTGATAGAAGTGGTTGATAGGACACTTGGAAATCTACTACGGCCGGAGTTTGGTTGGTGATAACAAGCATCAATGGGATTTGACCCTATCATAATTAAGCTGAGTTTGAATACAATCAATCGAAGAATAAATCAACTGAGAAGTGCTCATTTGAGATTGTTTATGGCCGAGTTCCTAACAGACCATTGGATCTTATTCTCCATTACCTATAACCAAGAAATTTAGTGGAGATGCTAAAGACATGACAAGCTACATTAAGAAATTACGTACACAAGTACGAAGGAGGTTAGAAGAAAGGAACAAGAAATATAAAAACATTATAGATAATCATCGATAGAAAGTGGAATTCAAGGAAGGAGATCTTGTTACTTGCACAAAGAAAGATTCCCATGAGGAAAGCATGGTAAGTTGAAGGATAAATTTGATGGGCCATTCCAAACTTTGAAACAAACTGGAGAGAATACCTATTAGATTGAGCTTCTTGGTGACATAGATGTCTCAGTTACATTTAATGTTGCAGATTACATGCAACTTTATCAATTCTGATGATGATGATCTTGACTTAAGGATGAGTCTTTCTCAATGTAAGAGGTCTGATGTAAGAGCATTTAATGCAAGAGACACTGAAGGATCATATAACTCCTCAATTAATGAGAGGTTAAAAAGTATTATTGAGAAGCCACTAAAGCTTCAAGCATATATAACCTTTCTAGGGGAGATAAGGGATTTGTATCAGGCATATATAGAGGAAGATTCATAGAATTTATTAGGGAAATGAAAGGTCCAAATCAATGGTTAAGATTTCTTTGAGCCAATGGCTATCATTGATTGCTAGGCCTTGCCTCCTACTATGAATACCCATTCCCATGTAGTGCAAATTAAAGGATCTCGAATTTCAATTGAAAACTTTCTTTGATCGAGTAGATTTAGAGCTCTCCAGCCTCTCCTATCTCTTTGTCCTCTTCACTAGCTTTCGGAGTTGGTGAAGCCCAAAGCTTAGTTGAATGAGTGTGGTTGTTTTGTAATTTCCCTTCTTACTCTATTGCATATAATTTCGAAGGGCGCTCAAGTTTTTTCATCCCTCTGGTCCTTGGTGAAAGACTTGGGTTGCATTATGTTCAAATCTTTTTATCATGTGAATATGGGACATGGAAAAAGTTCAAAGACCCCAGACAAGTAGATATGGTAAAGATTCTTGTTCTTCCAAGGCCAAATGCTTGCCTTTTATTTATTGAGTGTTAATCTTCTTTCACAAATGGCATGGTGAGAGATTCACATGTAGTAGACACTTAGGTGAATTAATGTTGTGTTTGGCTTGATAGAAAATAAGAACTCTCTCTCTCTCAAACCAAACATAACCTTAGTGAATAATGAAAATAAAAATAAATAAAAGACTTTAAAAAATTCGTCTTCAGCACTTTGGATTTAACTTTTAATTTTACAACTAATAACTTTGTTGCATGAATGTAATTTTAGTGTGAGAATTGCTCCTGTTATGCCTTTTTTTAATTTAGTGACCATTTATACGCTAGGGAAACGTAATAGCATCTATGGTTAGAGATGTTAATAGGTTGGGTTAGGGTTTTGATTCTTTCAAGGTTCAAGATATCAATACACTTGATACGTCGGTAGGGGCGTATTGGGCAAATTGATACTTTTTTTATTTATTTTTTTCTGAAACCGGTTCAGGGGGGGCGGTTTAGGGCTCCTCCACCCCCTGAACCGGTCAGACCCCCGATACACCCACTATAGGGGCATATCGGAGGGGTCCTGGAATGATACGTATCGGCCAATATGGGCTGATACGTAACGATTTTTTGAACCTTGGATTCTTTGACCTAAGTCGGGTTCAAATCGGATTCGGGTTTTGTCTAATCCACCCACTGGGTCATGATACCCTGCATATATACCAAGTATTCTTGCAATTTTTTTTACTTCTAATTTTATAGGCTTAAAGTTTATAATTTATTTATATGTTGATTTTGATTTTCTTCTTTTTTTAATGAAAAAAAATAATACCTTAAAATCTATAAAACAATTTCCTTACTTAAATTAATGTATTTTACGTCTTCAAAATGTGTTAAATAATACATTTAAAATTATACGGGTCAAGTTGGGCCGATATCGGGTTAAACCCTATAGGGTTGAGTAGGATTCGGGAATCAAGTATTTTTAAGCCATGTCGGGTTGGTTTCGGGTTGTGGTGCTGGAGGGTTGGGTTATGGTTGAGACAAACCGTGCCAAACCTGACCCGTTGATACCCCTATCTATGGTTATATTTTCAGCCCTATAGGGTCGAGTAGGATTCACTTGAATTTTTGTTTTCATTGATCGTCCTTTACAAATTAATGCCATGTTTAAGTGAATGGATTCTTAATTCTTGGACAGGTCATCAAAATGGCCAAAGCACAGCAAAGATTTGGAATGAGAAGAGCATTAGTTGTTCAGTCGGAGGGTCTAGATGAAATGAGTCCCCTTGGTATGATAGCAAACTACACTGGTTTAATGCACTCCCAAGCTTGGTGTTTGATATTTATATTTTTAGTGTGATGTGTATGATCAACTCTCTGTTAAACTGAACCTTGGCAATATCTATGAGAGAGAGGGAGAGAGTGGGAAGGAGGGAGGGAGGTCCACTGTGATGGATGAATTGGAAACTGTAGGCATAGGGCAATTGTGTGTGGAGATCTCTCCATTTACAAGACAACTTAGTGATTTGAGTAGGGAATTCTGATTTAGTAATGCTCATTTGGAAGTCAAACTTAAAAATGAATAAGTTAATATGCTGGAGCAAGGTCCTTGTTCCCTCTTTGTATTCGACCTAGTGACCCATTGAAAAGATTTGGGACATTTAAGTGTATAACATGCTGGTTGGAGGGAACTAGGATATTGAACTGAAAAGTTGCTGAAATTTTATGGATGTTGTTGCTAAGGTTGTTGTTAGATCTGCTTCCTCGTTTAATGGAGACTTTTATTTGGAGAGAATTGCATTCCGTAGCATTGTGATGTCCAATCACATATCCTGCATTGTCACTGTTTTTTTGCAGCAATAAAGTCAGATGGCAATCTTAAAGTAGACAAATTTTCCCGGGATCTACTGGGCCTAAAATCTAAAAATATAGATAAAACCAGATTCCCAATAAGTCCTAGAAAATCATTAGGAGCTTTATTTTATGTGTTCCATGAAGTTTTGTCATAGTGCATTATGGAAATGATAAAAGAGAAGTTTATTAACAGCATGCCTTTGTAATCAGTGTTTGGCAATCTAGTGTGCCGGATTTTGATCCAAACATCTAGTAAATGTTTGAGCGGTCTATCCTGGAGCTGTTTTCTAGCTTCATGGACAATGTTTAATGGAAACATGGAAGTCGACCCTAGCTTCCTGGATGCCTGCTTTTCGCCATTGATGATAAGTATCCTACACAATCTTCTGTATATTGAGCAGATGCTGAACCACTTCCATATGCTGCCTAAGTCAAGTTCCCCCAAATGGACCCCTGTTTATGCATGTTCTTTCTTTACTTCTCTAATGATTGTCGAGGTGCCTCCATTGTACTACTGTTTTGGCTATTTTTATGTGTGTTAGTGTTAGTGTTGTTGGATCTAAAAATAAACAGTTCATTGTATAAAATAAAGGCGGGCTGGGAACTGCAGTTTCTTACCCTGCAAGGGACTGAGCTGTCTTTCTGTGTGCTAGTATTAGATATTGCTTCCTTGTAGGTGATTCACTGGTAGGTGGTAAAATCAACAAGGAAGGGTTCTGGTAAATTACAAAATGTCATGGTTTACTTTTTGGGTTTACTATTTTCTCTTTTTGCCATTTTATTTTATTTGTTTATTCATTCGTTTTGATTCTATTGACATTTTTTACCAATATTACTTTTGTTGTCTTTGATTGTAAAACATGACATTGTTTGCAGACTCCAGTTGAAAGAGTTAAGGCCAAGATGAAACTTCAACTCTCACAAACTGGTATACTTTTCTTCCATGATTTATGTATCTACCTTTTCTATATAATGCTAATACTTGCCTCCAAGTCATAAAAGTTAAATCAGAATATTTTGATAGTACCATATAATGTCAATGCTTGCAAAGGGTGTAGTTGACAAAATATTTTAACCTTTAAAACTAATCATTAAGTTAAGACCTTTAAATCTAATCCATATTTATTTACAAGTAACTAAGTTCTTTATAATCCCAAGGACAATTAAAAATTGAATGGTTCCATTAAAAAAAAATGAAAGCTTAAAGGCAAAATTAAGTTTATGGACAAAAAATATCTTAGAAATAACAGGTTCTAAAATAAATAGGACTAAAACAGAATATATGTTATATTAATTTAATAATAATAGAAGTGCAAATCATGGTGCATTTACAAAGTATCATGGTATGATGGATACAAGGCTATCTTAATTAAACACATTTATTCATATGCTTCTTATCTTCCATATTGTAGTCTCAGAAGCAAATATGGATTCTTCAAATTCCTATACCAATATCCAAATTATGAGCTGACCTAACTTATGGTGAATCTGTTTTATTAGGTTTTGGTAGCTGAGGAGTCTAAAATTGCAAAGATGGATGCAAGCTTCTACCGGAGAAGCTGGAAGACTTAGAGTTTTTGTCGAGACACTGAAAGACTTGGAATTTCTGTAGAGACGCTGAAAGACTTAGAGCTTCTGTAGAGACAGTGAAAGGGAGAACTTGTTCAATTTGAAAATGAACATGCATTCGGAGATGCACTACATTATTTGAGAATTTGATTTTTTTTTTTTTTTGTATTTCAACAATTGCATATTGTATTTAAACAAATTTTAGATATTATAATAATTAATCTTCTAATTAATAGATATTGTTTCAAATTGCATTTTTATATACATTTAAGTTTTGATGGATGGGATTTGCATTAAGAAGGACTCATAAAGCAATACAAAATACAGTACAAGAGGTATAAACAAAAATATGGTAAATAGCCATTAAAAAGAAAAAAAAATCTAAGCCCGCGGTCTTATTGACTGCCAGCATAGACATAAATAGGAACTACAGCGGCGGTTTGGACCGCCATCTAAAAGAAGGTTGTAGCAATGCTTGCGGAACCTAAGGCGGCAGTCTGAAACACCTAACCCGGCTGTAGAAACCGCCGCCTAACCCGGCGGCTCCAATGAACCGCCACTTTAGAGCAACTTGAACCGCTTTTGATCAAAGGCGGCGGTCATTTTAACCTAAGCTGGCGGTCCTGATCAAAGGCGGCAACTTCTCAAGGGGTGAATGCCTGACCGTCGCCTTAGACCTAAGCCGGCAGTCATAGGACCGCCGGATTTGACCTTTTTTCTTGTAAGTTATGCAAAGAAGAAGCAAGTCAAGCAACCCTGGAAGCCAAAGGATTGAAAATGTAGGAATTTTTTAGGCCATGTTTCTTCTCCTTGATGAGATCAGAGGTTATTTAATTTCAAGAACTAATGCTTGAATATGACAACCTCAAGCAGCTACGTCAAGCCAAAGAATTGAAAATGTAGGAAGTTTGGAGGCCATGTATCTTCTCCTTGATGAGATCAGAGGTTAGTTTCAATAACTAATGTTTGAAGGTGACAACTTCAAGCAGCTACGTCCATATTTAATTATAAGCATCTGACCAGCATAGCAAAGCCTTAATTCAATTAATTTTATCTTATCTATCGTTGCAAACAATATAGATTATAGACAGTTCTTGGAGTTCACATCCAAGGGTCCTCTTCTCCCATAGGTATTGTTATGAGTCACCATATTCCAGTAATGGATGATGGTTGATAGTATATTAGGGTGACATTTGGCAAGTTATTTTAAGAAGAATTTCGAAAAAAAAATTAAAACATATTGAGTTGTTGGGATCTTGTTTTTAAAGATCAAGACTATTTGATAAGTATCCTAATCTGCAGTGATTTGTTGGGCTATTAAACGAAAATTTGGAAGATTCCTCATGATCATTTTCAGTCATTTTAGGCTTTCACAAACTTTCTTAGACACGGATCTTCCGAGAAAAGACCATTTAGTATCTTAGTCTACGGTGACCAAGACCATTTGGTAAGTATCCTAGTCTCCGACTCCCCTTTTTTTATTATAAAATAGGAAAAGGTTTTTTTTTTTGGTCTAATAATCTTTGAAAAACCTGAAAGATTTTCAAAAAAAGATTTGCCAAACAGGTCCTAACTTTGAATGGATAAATTAATTACATTCACCAATTCTAAATGCAAAGTTTACTTCCATTTTCAATGCAAAAACGGTTGATATGAGAAGATTATTTTCATTTTTAATACATTCTTATCAAACACCTACGAAGAAACTGAATCCATGTGCAAACTTTCCTTTATACTAACGTTTGCTAGTTTTAGGAAACTTGATGGTGCCGTAGACGGAGTTGGGATTTTGCTCCAGCAAATTTCACTCGTCCAAATACACACCCCCTCCCAAAAAAAAAAAAAACAAAAACAAAAACAAAAACAAAAACGGAATCGGAATTTCCTGCATGAGTTCCTTGTATATAACATCCACAATCAATTCCTTTTTTTATTAAAGGAGCGTGTGTCAACTTAATGAATTTCTTCCAGGAATGTAGAAACTCGTCCAAATACCCCCCCACCCCAAATATGGAATAGCATTCTTCTCTAAGTTGGGAAATCGCGGCACTTACAATTAATATATATTGTATAGTGTACAGATGGCATGATAAATGGATCATATGTAACGAGTTAGTTTCAGGCTAATGGGTGATTCAACCCAAGTCGTCCAATTTAACCTAAGATCAGATCCTATATTTTAAGGTCTCATCATCACCTGGTCTATGAATCCTGTTTTGCCATACTGTTATATTGAGTGCCATATATCCTTTATTTATCAAATTCGGGATAGTTTGATTGGTCAAAGCATTTCTAATATTATATCTTTCCATCAGCATAGTTTTTTTTTTTATATTTTCCTTCATTTTATCACCTATTATTAGAGTTGTTCGTAGTTTTTTTTTCTTATATGTCCAACACTCTGCTCCACATACCATTACCTGCCCTCATAACCGTTTTGAGGCCCATCCTAGTTTGGGCTTGACAGAATCTGTTTAGGGCCTTACCATGTAAGTTTCTGACTGTTGCTGAGACCTTCCTTGAAGTTCCATCATCTCCTCTGAACTTTTTGACATAGTTGCAAGTGGACCCTCTATGTAAGAATCCTCTAGTAAGAAGCATGAAAATGTCCAAAATACTTATACAGTAACTTTTGACCAAAATGTTTATTTTTCAAATATTTGTTTGTATCAATTGCTACCCCAAGCCCTTCCAATCTTTTCCATAATTGATTTATTTTCAAAATTTTCCCTTCATATCAATCACTTAGGCTCAGCTTTGAAGGAGTATAAATACAAATTTGAGAGTGCAAAACCTTGTACTTTGTGTTATTTTGTATGTATTTATACTGTGCATATTTGTATTTGTAGTCCTTCCAAATTGAACCTTACGAATACAAATATGTAGGGTGCAAAACCTAGTCTGTTGTATTATTTTGTATGTATTTGACTGTACAAATTTGTATTCACTCTTTCAAAACTGACCCTTTGGAAAGAGTTCAAAAAAAAATATGTACAGTACAAATACATACAAAATACTAGGTTTTGCACTCTATATATTTGTATTTGTACTTCCAAACTGAGCCTTAAAGGTAAAGTTACAACTTTAAACGTATTTTTTCATTAATAAAGTTTGTATTGTTTTTAGATAGAAATCAGCTTCAACAGTAACTGCATGGATATTTTGGCCTTTTTTTTTTTTTGCCTCTTGTTAGAAGATTTAAAAAAAAAAAAACTAGAGAGGGTCTATTTGCAACTATATCAGAAAATTTAGGAGAGGTGATTGCAATTACCAAACTTCAGGGAAGACTTCAGCAATAATCAGAAACTTTAGAGGAGATTTCAACAATTTACCCCCAAAATAAAAGAGCAAACATGGACTATCTCAAGGTTCTCAACCTTATCCACCTCCATGACTCAAAGTACCTTGTTCACTAACTGCTGAATCTTGACACTGTCTTTGATGAGAAAGATGGAGATGCTGTGATGTAACCCATCTTCAGATAGCCATACCTTTTCAGACCCTTGAACTACTAGCTTAAGCCTTACAAACTCAGATAGTAGGCAACAAAAGAACAAAAGCTCTCAACAGCTTGCATGTTTTGGATCATTCAACAACGAAACTCTGGCCTATGTCTCACCCAACTACTGCATATTTGCATCGCTTACTACTATTGATTCAATCAACAATAAACCAAAATAAGTTGGCCAAAATTGACATCTTTCTTTTTATGTTTCCTTACGAGTTGATGCTATGCATCTGAAATGGAACAGTTTCAATGTTTTTACTATATAAATATAATTGAACCCACCATGTTCTGTGGTGATCTCTCATTTTCATTGTCAAGGGAAGAACGGTCTGACCGTTTGGACCAAATGGAAGGCCTATTCTGACAAAAAAAATAAATAAATAAATAAAAAATGACCATAAAATAGTGTCTAGATCAACGGTTTGACTTTCTGGCTCAGTGGTTCACAGACCAAATCAACAGTTTTGGGCCAAATAGGGGTTTGGGGGTGAAATGGAACCGATCAGGTCCTAGTTTTTTCTGGTCTGGTCTGATCTGGTTTTGAAAACACTGAACCTACCAAGAACCTCCGTAATTAATGGGTATTTGTAGGCTCCACTTATTAATTTGTAGTTAAAATGAATAAAAACAAATAATTTGCATGGAAAATGCTATTTTATAGTTTTTATTTTTTTTGGTAGAAAGTCATTTTATAGTGTTTGACATCATATAAAAACCGCCTATGAAAGATAAACGAATTCCTTCTAATTAATTTATCTTGGAAGAGAGTCAGGTCCTCTTGAGTTTTTGGTTCTTTTTCTCTTCTATCTGGACTTTGTTTAGCCCTTTTTCAGCTGAATAACTATTATCTACCCAAAGAACTCAAACATATGAAAAACATGGAAAATAATTTATATCGTTATATGTAAAATGAATTACTAAATGCAACTTTGGGCTCCATTTAGTTGTATGTAAAATGAAGAAGAATTCTTCAAATTTGCTAATTTATGGTGTTTGGTTGCACCTGAAATGCAGAGGCAGAGATAGGGGGATGGCAAAGGGGAGCCATGACCCCCTCCCCCATCCCTTGAAAATCCCCATAATATACATTTAAATGAATCCCACTTATATTTTAGCCCCCCCCCCCCCCCCCCCCTATCCATGTTTAGGGAAGAAATCCTAATTCCACCCCTGCTGAGATGCCCATTGAAAACAAATATTTTCCAAAATAATTGAGTACTATTTAATTTATAGGAAAGGCATTGATTCTATTTTCTATAAATCATTTTCCAAACAAAGATTAATCTCTTTGATTCATAGCTTGCACCACTGGTATATTTTTCACCTTTTCAAAGTTTTTTTTTTTTTCAAGTGAAACACTTGAAAATTAGGATTATGATTTGATTTTCTGTAGAACATCATTTTCCAAGGAAACCGTTTGCGTTAATGTGCAACCAAACACAGCCCCCATGTAAAACACATGCAAACGAGCCACTAGACAAAAATGAATTGTCATGACGGATAAGCGTATCTCCGCAAGTCATTTTTGAAAAAGGGGTCCAGCTCTTCCATTGAAATCTGACGAGAGCCGTGCTTGTTCCAATCATTCAAGCTTCCTTTTCCAAATTACAGTCAAATAATACAACAAATTAAAGGAAAAGTACTTTGAAAACTGATTCATTTCTTAGAATATATTGCGCATGCATAAGAGGGTCTCGTAATCGGGCTGGTTAAGCCTACCCCATTTGTCTATTGACTAGGGTGGTATTTGGTGTAAAACTGAACTCTGAAGTGCGAGAAAGCGAATTTTGAGTGTGGCTAGCCAAAGTTTGATTTTGTCCTCTAAATGCAATTGAGCTGTTTGAATATACGAATAATTAATGTAATAATATCATAAAGGTTCATTTACTAAAATACCCTTTATATTTATAATATAGTTTTACTTACAACTTTTACAAAATTAAATACACCTGCATAGTTGGTAATCGAAATTGTTCAACGGCATGGACCTTATGGTTGTTCATTGTAAAATTACTCCTATCACTTCATATTAGGTTTTAGAAAAGAAACCCTCCCCCCTCCCAACAGAATTTGGAGACCAGTTGTAATTTCAGTAGAAGGTCCCAACAACCACAACAGCCTTTGCAGCCAAGCGTTGGTAACATTTAGGGGTGGTAATAAGTCGAGCTTTTTATAAGACGTTCGAGTTCGGTTCGTGAAAAGTTTATCTAGGCTTGGTTTAAATCAAGTTTTGAGCTAAGTTCGAACCAATTTATAGGTTCGTTTGCTAATCGAGCTAAACTCAAGCCTAATAGAGCTCGATTCGTGAGGCTCACAAGTCTAATCGAGCTTCTATATATACATACACTTTTATAAAGCATTTGACTCATAGTCAAACTCGAGCTGAGTTGAGCTCAAGCTTATGAGCTTTTGACTCAAGCCGAACTCAAGCTCAAGTCTCTAACTCGAACCGAGCTCAAGTTTGAACTCAAGTCTCATACTGTCTTGATAAGCCAAGCTCAAATAGATAACTATTCTTCTTGACTCGGCTCAAATCCACCCCTAGTAACCTCTCCCTTATCTTCCATCGCAAGATGTCCCCAATGTAGAACTACAAAGGCTGTTGTGATCATGGTTTTGAAAAACCAGATCAGACTAGAAAAAAATGGGAATTGGTCAAATAACCAATTTCGTTTCACCATAAAACTTCTTTTGGGGCAAAAACCATTGATTTAATCAGCAACCCATTGATCAGGAAGGTTGAACCATCAACCCAAACAACGGTGTTTGACTTTTTTTTCTTACAATAATTCTTAGGCGTGTAACTAATCACACAGTTGTCGTGGATGCTTATAAGTCTTGTACAGTGAGCAATGAGAGATCGAATACGCCATGGTGGTTTAAAATTAGCCAAGCTCAACCCTTCAACTCTCATGTATGAAATATGAAGCTCATGAGCCATCCTAAGGCCCTCATGAAATGCATGGGCTTCTGCCATTTCTTGAGAACAAGGGGCGAAAGGAACAGAGCTCTCGCAAAGAGAAAAATATGTCCTCTATCATCTCTAAAAATCACTCCACCTCCCGCTTTCCGTAGACAGCATGCCCCCCCTCCATCCACGTTCACTTTGACGAAACCCTCCAGCTGACAACTTCCCTTATAGATATTTGGTGAGGACGATTTTGACCAGCAACAATAGGATGGTTGGCAATCTCTCTGAACTGGGTCAAGGATGTGTTTGCCTTGGGTTCGGTTGATGGCCTTCAAAAATTATGTCTAAAGTTTAAACTATAAGAGGTACTTTAATACGCGGTCGCACCTTAAAAGAGAATATTGTTTTAGATGAATAGAAAAAGAAAGAATAAAAATGAAAAGAAAATGATTTGCTAGTAACATGCATTAAATTGGCTAAACCAAATAAAGAGAAGCAAAAGAGAGACAACGGTGGTAGAAAGAGAAAGGATTTTAGGTAAAAGACATGAACATGTCTATCAAAGTGTCAGTCATTTTTAGAACAAGTTATAAAAACACATGTTAGAGTAGATGGATGAACATATGAACCACTAAGAGAGAAATCTTTTCATATTCGAATGTTGCATCATAAAAAGTTTGGGATGTCTATATATAAATTTATATTTCTATACCTCCACGTCCATTCAGTGCAAACAAATGAGGCCTAAACAAAAATTTCAGTTTGTTGTTGCTTTCGTGTTTCATCTAATTCGCAGTCTGTATCTCTGATATATACTCTAATTTTTAGATCGAACTAACCATACATGGTTTCAGGATGCGATGTGACTGTAAGGTCAGTGTGAAACTCACTCTATATATGAGGAGGAGCAGATCCCATTTCACCACGAAACATGTTTTCACTATATCTTCTTTTTTTGTTTTATATTTCTCTATTTAAGCATGACAAGGCAGTTATATAACGTATCTCACGTACGTATCAACAGAGACCATTTGTCAATTTTTTTATAAAATTACACTCAAGGTTCAAAATGGGTGTATCGGCCCGTACCGTGGCTCGCTTCTCATATTTTTTAGTTTTTTAATTGGTTTAACACCGCTCTACCCCATGAACGAAGCTATAATCCGAAACTCGCAGGTGTATCGGGAAACTACCGATGTGACCCGATATATATATCGAATTTTTAAACCTTTACATCAGACTCTCATATCAAATTTTGAGAAAACGGCAAAAAAGTTGCATTTTTTGTGCTTTTTCTTTCCATAAAGCGTTTTAATATTAATGACCCTATGATTAAAATTAAATAGCGAAAATACATATATATACACATTTACATCAGTCGATACATCGTGGTTGAAAAAATCAACCACCAATGAAAACAACTCAACCATACTATCCACCTTACTATATATGCCATTAACTTCGTTAACCCATTTATTTCTATTACGTTTACTAACGTTGTCCATCAGCGTTTGTCCAGAATTTCTTTTTCCTGATGGCTCCGGCGTCCTATTACCTCACCATACGTCTATGCAGAATCGCCGGAGCCGGAATCCTCCATTAAATCCCACCTGCGTAGTCTTGAGACGCTTCTTTCGGCTCATGCTGGCCGCTCCGCCCAGGATAGCCTGGATAATTTCCAGTTGTACATCTTGTACTCTTGTTATCGGCATCTGGGTAGCTGTCAAATGCAGAGTCTTACTGCAACTATTTAGATGATTCAGACTCGTGTCCTGTGCCCCTTGAACGTGTCACGCAAAGAGACAAAGTCAAGATATTTTCCTACAATACTCGAATAGACTCAACAGAGCTGAGAGCAGTGCCGTGTAGAAACAGAAGAGTTTGGCTCATTCATTTGAGTTGATAATAGATTAATCTGATTTTCATTTTCGTCCACGACCGTCCTTATCATATTCATATTACAAACAAAAACAAAATGCTGCCTACAGAAATAAGATTAAAACTCTACTGTTACTCTCTCGATTGAATCATGCACAGGAGAGGAAGTCCTCATTTACGGGAATCGCAGGGGTACATTGAACCATTTGTGGTGGCGATGGTGGTGGTTGCTGCTTCTGCTGTTGCGCAATAAGCTGCTGGTGCTTGAAAATGCGTCTCGAGCACACTCCTCCAATTGGCTCTCCGTTGAGGTCGACTACTGGGAGGTTCTCGCAGTTGCAAAGCTCGACCATGAAGCCATCTGGGTCATGAAAGAACAACTGATCCACGTATATTCCACCCTCCTTCACTGTTCTCTGCACGTATTCGATGCCTATCTCCTTCAATTTCACCTCCACTGCCACCATGCTCTCGCACTGCACCAACAATCTTATTTTCAGGGCCTTTCTGAGTTCAGATTCAACCATTATTGATGGGTTATCCAGAACCTCTGCCGCTACAGAGCAAGCACCAGGGTTTCTGGCTTTGAAACAGACAAGAGAGAGAGAAAATCAAAATGTTTTTTTGAATTTTCATTTTAGAATTTTGAAACAGATAAAGAAATCAAAGAAGTACCTGGAAAGAAATATGATTATCTTTGGGATTAATCTCTGATTTCCTCGGCATGCCTTCTGGGTTCTCCGATTGCAGAAGATGGATGCCAATACCATAACCGAATAGCCTATTCATTTAAGAAAATCCAAACAGGAATGACAAATTAAAGACTGCTTCTTTTTAATCCAATTTAATTAAAATTTTCCAAATTGGGTCTGTCTAAAATTTACCAGGCTCCCTCAAATTTCAGAGATTCAGGCCGCCTGACTGGGATGAACCCAAGAACATCCTGATAGAATTTCAGAGATTCCTCCACTGATCTACATACAATTGAAATGTGATTCAACGATGTAAGACGCAGAGGTCCTCCCATAGCACCCAACATGCCCAAATACAACAAGATTGTAAGCTCAACCTATACCAAACAATCGATGAAGAATCAAAAACCAAAAAACCAAAAAACAGAAAACCAACTGCAGGTGGGTTCAGACTTAAGAGTCTTCAATTATACAGAGGATGAACGGAGAGGAAA
The DNA here is from genome assembly GCF_055504915.1 of Nelumbo nucifera. Taxonomy (NCBI): domain Eukaryota; kingdom Viridiplantae; phylum Streptophyta; class Magnoliopsida; order Proteales; family Nelumbonaceae; genus Nelumbo; species Nelumbo nucifera. Next base: position 26,044,825 of record NC_142650.1, read on the forward strand.
ACAAGCCCTGATGAAATGGGATTTGGTTTCCTAAAGCCGAGACAGAAGAAATTCCGACAATTTAAAGAGAAGCTTGGGAACGGAAATGTCGACGGATGGTTCTGGGATTCCCGGAGAGAAAGTCGCTGAGTTTATCACGGCACTCCTCCTGAACCTCGCAGAAGCCGGGCTTTTATAAACCCGACTTCACCCCCAACGAGGGCACGTATTAGTTCCACGTGTCAAGTGGGCGATTAGTATGCCTCGTAGACTCCACGTTGCTGACTAGGATCGACGTCACATACGGCTTATTCGAGTTCCTAATTACAGTATTATATTAATTGTGTGATCTTAATTAACAATTAAACCACAGCCAGTAATTCATGTTAATGGTCGATAAGCTGTTTTAATGTGGGTCCACGCACACAATTGCCCGACCCGATTGTACGGATCATGGATCAAGTAGGGATGACCCGTAACGTGAAGAGTCCAAAGTTGGATAAACATCCGAGAGGTTGACAACGCCTCAACACGTAAGGCTTTATCAAGAAGATAAACAGTAGAAACAGCCGAGCTGGCTTGTTTGAAATTTCCTGTCTCTACCTGAACCGGTCGATGATGGGTCGGACCAAACAAACTGATGAGTCATGACTCATCAGTTGCATTTTTTTGTCACGATAAGTCACGAGAAGAAATGTTGATTGTTGAAAACTAAGTTATACTTTGGGAAAATAATGGGGTAGAGGAAGAACGGGACGGCCTTGGCTAGGAATGGCAACGGGTTGGGGTAGGGCCAGGTTCTTACTTCTATACTTATTTTTTCTAGATCAACCTAGAACTATTTTATATTTTGCAATATATATAATACTATAATATAATATGTTATATAATATAATCGGGTGGGGTTGGGGCGGGGTGGACAAATACATTCCCCGACCTCGGAGTTTTGGATTTTCCCATAACCCCGATCAGTGGTTCAAAAATCCACCCTAATCAAGGCGTCATGGGGGTGGGGGCCCCACGAGTACAGGTCAAATTACCATCTCTACCCTTGGCCGAGGGTTGTCTAGAAAGTTCAACTAGAATTTAGGGCTTGTTTGAGAGGGTTGAAGTACATTTGTTTTTGGCTTTTGATTTTTTGAGGTAGGGCTGATATGGACAGCCTATAAGCTGTGTTTGCTGAATATTTTAAAGAGCCCATTCTACAGCATATCTGAATAGTTTATTCAGATTTCAGAATGCTTCAAAGAAGTTGAACCCGCTTGAATTGAATCCCTCAGCCCTCCCAAACGGGCCTTGAGTCATTTTAGAAAAATTATTAAGGCTACATTTGTTTTGGATGTAAATGAGAACCGGAATAAACTTTACACCCTAATTCGGTTTTATTTATATTGATTTTTAATATAAATTTTATATCAACTCTATTCATGATAAAATTTTATATCGATAATTAATGTAATTTTTTCACGCACTAACATATCTTTTTGACTTTACAATGGTTCACTATTTAAAGCAATTAATATACTTTTGCATCGATAAAAACTTTACATTAAAAACTGATGAAGGAAGATTTGGCCCGACCTCGCAATCACGCCACGTGGCAAAAAACAAATAGCTCGGCACTTAAAGCAGTGTACCCAGGGCGCAAACACCAAAGGGAAGAAACCAGTAGTCCGAACTCCCCTCGAGGAGCCCGAACTCCCTACTAAGAGCTCGAACTCCCTACTAAGAGCTCGAACTCCCTACGAGGAGCCCGAACTCTCCCTTAAGCCCCGAGCCACACAAAGCAGTGACCCGAACTGACCCGCCTCATGGTAGTTCGGGACACTCCCCTATCCGAACTCCCTACGAGGAGCCCGAACTCTCCCTTAGGCCCCGAGCCACACAAAGCAGTGACCCGAACTGGCCGACCTCATGGCAGTTCGGGACACTCCCCTATCCGAACTCAAGACTTAGCCTCGCACACTACTCCAGCACTTCGCCTCCAGAACGCCGAACTAGACAAACCACACCGTACCTGACACCGAAGGAGTCCGTATCCAGGGGCGGCGCACCTGACTGACTTGGGATCTGACGCTTGACAGCCGCACTTCAACGGCCACCTGCCACAGTCACCTACCACCAGTTACAGAGACAGCTCCGACAAAAAGAGCAGTGGCGGTTCTGCCCCAGCAGAGGTGATGACACCCGAACTGGTAGAAGCACGGAAGTAATCATACCCGACCTGACAGAAACCTAGGAGTGAGTGCACGAGGTGGTTAGAAAAGGCTCTCTACCCCCCAAGAACATGGTATGCAAACTTTGCGCTATCTGGTTTTATCTTGCCTTTGAAGGATTCTAACTCGAGCTTCGGAGCCTTTACATCGGGTTCCCCCCGGAGTTTCCTCATCATCTCCGTTTTAGGTTCCCTGTGATTCAGTTCAGAGGCAAGGTCGTTGACAGCTAAGACCGGCCGGATTGCGCACCATCAATTGGCGCTGTCTGTGGGAACGCTTCAAAAAGCCTCCCTCCAAACTCTCATAACCTCTTTTCTTCAAAAAACCCAACACTCATGGCTTCTTCCAGCAACGCCGAACGTGGCACGGAGACAAACACCACCGGGGAACAACTTCAAGTCCCCGTGGTGTGCGTTGGACAGTTCACCATCCCCCTTTCGGTGGATGGGATCCCCAGCTTGAATGCGCCACAAGCAGTGGCGCCCGTAAACCTTCCTGCCATGAGCATCCCCTTTCCTCCCCCTATTGAGACAACCTTTACTGAACCAACTGCCGTCCCCCTGGCAGCCAGCCAAAACCGGTTGGACGACCTGATGCAGTGCATGCGGGCAATGCAAACCCAAATGCAACAGTTCCAACAACACCAGCTTCATCAGCACCAAGTACTGCACATCTCCCAGTATCACTATCAACAGCAGTTCCCCCAACTATCATTGAACCAACCACTACTTCCACCTCGGCACCCTGCTCCGAGGCCAGTTAAGGCCTCCCCACAGGATGGACGCCCCCACCAGGGAAAGGCCTCCCAGCCCCAGAACACCCCTAACAACCAGGCCTCGTACCCAGGCCGAAGAGAGAGAAAAATCATCCCCGCCTCGCAGCTCGCAGGCGGGTCAGGAACCTCGCCCGAAAGGTCGGCACCTCGGCGCTCCAAGCCCGAGTTCCTGCTCACGGAAAACCGATTCGGCGCCCTAGCAGCATACTACCAGCATTCCGGGCCCATCGAGCTCGGCAACACAGAGGCCAACAGCGCCAGTACCAGGCCCACTCAACAACAAAGGCGCTGGCGAAGTCGCCGAACTGCCACCCGTGTCCTATCAGAGCCCAGAGGCAAGGAAGAGACGAGCTCGGACGAGGTAGGAGCTGCCTCGATTCTCTCAGTTCCTTCCCCCCTCCCATCCGAACTCCTGGCAGTCCCCTTGCCCAGAGATTTCAAGCTCCCACCTTTGGACAAGTATGATGGGTCCTTCGACCCCAACAACCACGTTGACGCTTTTCAGTCCCAAATGCACCTCGCCAGGGCTAGTGAATCGTGCATGTGCGTGGCCTTCACCACCACCTTCAGGGGGGTAGCCCGCACTTGGTACAGGAATTTGGCCCCCGGGTCGATAAAATGCTGGGCCTAGTTCGTGCAGGTCTTTACCGCACACTTTGTCACCAGCAAGCGGTGCCCCAGAACAGAGGAAAGCATCTTCGGAGTAGTCCAGAGGGAAGGAGATACCATCCGGGGCTACATCAAGCGGTTCAATGAAACATGCTTACAGATACCATGGTTAGACCCCGCGGTGCAGCTCGCGGCGGCCAAGAGAGGAGTAACGCACAAAGAGTATAAATGGCACATGGTAGCTAACCGGCCCGCAACCGTGGCCGAATTCCTCAAGCTCGCGGATAAGTTCATGAGAACAGAGGAAGAAATCAACCAACGAACCGAAAGCGGGAATGAGAAAAGAAAGAGGGAAGGCGAGCCCTCCAACCCAGTCGACAGAAAAAACCCGGCCTGAGAGCCGAAGCCGAACCAGTCGTTCCGAACTCCCCTAGCAGTTCAGACGGATTACACGCCGTTAAACGCGAGGCGGACCGAGATCTTAATGACGATCAAGGACGCCCCATACATAAAGTGGCCACCTCGCCTAAAGGGAAATCCGAACGAGAGAAATAAGAATTTGTATTGTAGTTTCCATAGAGACCACGGTCATAGTACCGAACAGTGTAATAATCTCCGGGACGAGATAGAGGGACTCATCCGTCGCGGATACTTAAGAAATTTTGTACAGCATAACAATAATAACAATAAGGCGGGTCGGCAAGGGGAACACGGAAAGGATGCCCCCGAATCTAGCAGCAGACCAGCAGAACCGTTGCAACAACAGCCTTCGGAAGAGAGGCCAGTTCAGGGAACCATCCATGTATTGTGGGAGGTTCGGTGGTAGTAGGGTGTACCTCGGCAACAACCCGGACATCAGTTCGCAAAGCGACCCTCAAGGAACGAAACCCCCCAAAAAGACCAAAGACTGAAGAACCGATCTTCTTCACGGAAGACGACGCGCGAGGGGTCCACTACCCCCATGATGACGCGCTTGTCATTAAACTAAGGATCAGCGACTTTGAGGTCAGACGCGTACTCGTAGATTCGGGCAGCTCAGCGGACATCCTCTTCAAATCAGCATTTGACCAGCTACAATTATAGAGGAGCGAGCTGAACCCCGCGAACACTCCTCTGGTGGGTTTCAGCGGAGAGGAAGTCAAGCCCCTCGGAAAAAAAACAGTACCTGTGGAAGTCGGCACATGGCCTTGTGCGGTCAGACTCAACCATGATTTCCTGGTGGTCGCGACCCCCTCCCCATACAAAGCCATAATAGGGCGGCCAATCACGCATATCCTGCTGGCAATGGTCTACACCTACTATTTGGCCATGAAGTTCCCTACAGACTTCGGTGTGGGGGTAGCGCGGGGCGACCAGCTCGAGTCCCGCAAGTGTTATGTTGCCACCCTGAAGGGAAAAACCAAGGTGGCCGACGACCTTGAACTAGAGCGGCCTATGGAGCAAGGCGAGGAATGAGCTTCGCCCACAGAGGAAACGGTCGCAGTCTCTACTTTGGCTACAAACCCAGCTCGCACACTACAGATCGGTGCTTCCATCGAGGAACCACTACGAACCAAACTGGTGAGTTTTTTACTTCAAAATTTAGATCTTTTTGCCTGGTCCGCGGCCGACATGCCCGGTATTAGCCCCAGCCTGATAACTCACAAACTTAATACTAACCCTGTAGTCAGACCCGTTAGACAAAAGAAACGTAACTTAGCCCCAGAGCGTTGGAGGAAGGTCGACGAGGAGGTCGAGAAGCTCCTCGCAGCAAACTTCATAAGGGAAGTCCATTACCCGAGCTGGGTAGCCAACCCAGTGCTGGTGAAAAAGGCAAACGGCAAGTGGCGCATGTGCGTCGACTACACTGACCTGAACCGAGCTTGCCCGAAAGATTGCTTCCCCCTCCCCAGGATTGACCGCCTAGTGGACACGACCTCGGGACATGAGTTGCTAAGCTTCCTAGACGCCTACTCAGGCTACAACCAAATCAGGATGGACCAATCCGATGAGGAAAAAACTAGCTTCATAACCGAGTTCGGCCTGTACTACTACAAGGTCATGCCCTTCGGATTAAAAAATGCCGGGGCAACCTTCCAAAGACTTGTAAATAGGCTGTTTCGGCCCTTGATTGGCACGAAGATAGAATGTTAGGTAGACGACATGGTCGTCAAGACACAGTTTTCACAGGAATTAATACAAGACTTAGATTCTGTCTTCCAAATCCTGCATCAATTTAGCATGAAGCTGAACCCTAACAAATGTGTCTTCGGTGTCACCTCGGGCAAGTTCCTAGGGTACATTGTCAACCGGCGCGGTATTGAGGCCAACCCTGACAAGATAAAAGTCATCCTACATATGAGACCACCCCGGAAAGTAAAAGAAGTTCAAAGGCTAAACGGCCGCATAGCCGCTCTAAGCCGCTTCATGTCCAAATTAGCAGACCGCTGCCTACCCTTCTTCAAAGCAATCAAAGGCAAAGGGTTCGAATGGAGCCGAGACTGCTAGCTCGCATTTGACGAGCTAAAAAGTTACCTCGCTAGAGTGCCAACCTTAGCCCGGCCCGAGGAGGGCGAGGTCTTAGAACTCTACCTCTCGGCAAGCGACAAGGTGGTCAATTTGATACTAATAAAAGAAGCAGACCGGGTCCAGTGACCCATCTATTATGTTAGTAAAATTTTGCAGGGAGCAGAGACAAGGTACCCGCAGATAGAAAAGCTAGCATACGCACTGGTGATAGCAGCTCGGAAACTCCGCCCGTACTTCTAGGCTCACACCGTCATCGTCCTGACTAACAAACCTCTAAGGCAAGTTTTACTCAAACCCGAGGTTTCCGGTCGACTGATGAAATGGGCCATCGAACTCAACAAGTATGACCTCCAGTACAAACCAAGAACTGCTATTAAGGCCCAAGCCTTGGCAGATTTTATCGCCGAGTGCACGTTTAGCCTCGAAGCCCCTGAGCTAGTCGAGCCCAAGATCCCCAGTTCGGGCGAGCTCGGAGCTCCCAAGCCAATAGAGTCCGAACCCCATGAAGTAGCAGCCAGTGTAGCATCTCTCCTAGTTAGGCCAAACGCGAACTGGGATGAGGAGCCCTGGATCCTTCACATAGATGGCTCCTCGAACCAGCAGGACAGCGGGGTTGGAATAGTGCTACGCGGCCCGAGCGGAACAAAATTGGAATACGCACTACGCTTTGAGTTCGCGGCATCCAACAACGAGGCGGAGTACGAGGCACTGATAGCCGGGCTGAACCTAGTGCACAAGGTCAGAGCAAAACACGTAGTTATCTACAGTGATTCCCAGCTCGTGGTCAACCAAGTTACAGGCGAGTACAAAGCACGCGAGCTCACTATGATTGCATAGTTGGCAAAAGTAAAGGAGGTTCTGCTCAACTTCCAGTCACACTTCATCAAGAAAATCCCGACGTCAGAGAACACTGAGGCTGACGCCCTGTCCCGGTTAGCTAGCATGAGTCACAACGCCATGAGAACTGTGTACATAGAGGACTTACCTCGGCCCAGCATTCTCAATGGGGCAGAAGAGGTCGCTCCCGTCCTTGAAGCAGAGCCGAGCTGGATCGACCCACTCGCGAGCTTCCTACTAGATGGAATCCTCCCTACGGACCGCAATGCAGCCAAGAGGGTGTAGCGCCAAGCAACCAAATACGTCATAATAGATGAACAGTTGTACCGACGATCTTACACGCTCCCCTACCTACGTTGCTTGCGACCTGCCGAAGCCGAGCTCGTACTCCGCGATACTCAAGAAGGTCTGTGCGGCGAACACCTAGGGGGCAGAGCCCTCGCTCAAAAGGCACTTCGATAAGGATACTACTGGCCAACGATGAAGGCAGAAGCCGTCGAGCTCGTCAGAAAATGCGACAAGTGTTAGAAGCATGCCAATATCCACCATCAGCCTGCTGCCGACCTCAAGTACCTCACCAGTCCATGGCCCTTTGCACAATGGGGCATCGACCTTCTGGGGCCATTCCCGCCAGCAACAGGTGGGAGAAAGTTCCTAGTGGTGGCAGTAGATTACTTCACAAAGTGGATAGAAGCTGAACCTCTAGCAATAGTTACAGCCTGAAACATACAGAACTTCTTTTGGAAGAACATAGTATGTCGCTTCGGGCTACCTCGGGTACTGATCTCCGACAACGGCAAACAGTTCAAGGATATCAAGTTCCAAGAATGGTGCCAAAATATGGGAATTCGTCAGAACTTCACGTCGGTCGCACACCCGCAGGCAAACGGTCAGACAGAAGTAATGAACAGAGCCATCCTCTACGGACTGAAAGCACGACTAGACCGAGCTAAAGGGTTGTGGGCGGACGAGCTACCAAGTGTCTTGTGGGCTCACCGAACCACGAAAAAAACCACTACGGGAGAGACCCCCTTTAACCTCTCCTACGGCACCGAAGCGGTAATCCCGGCGGAAATCGAAGTACCTACACTGCGACTAGAAGCATACGACGAGCAGACAAACGGAGACGAGTTACGCACCAACCTCGACCTACTGGATGAGGTAAGAGACCTCGCGCACATCCGAACTGCGGCCTACCAGCAAAAGGTAGCTCGGTACTATAACGCCAGAGTAAAGAAGAGGAGCTTCCGCGTCGGCGACCTGGTTCTCCGTAAGATCATGGTACCCGAACCCGGCGTGGGAAAACTCATACCAAATTGGGAAGGACCCTACAGAGTAAAGAAAGCACTCGGGGGGGCATACGAGCTCGAAACCTTAGAGGGTAAGCAAGTACCCCGAGCATGGAACATCGTTAACCTAAGGTGATACTACCTATAGACCACCAAGCAAAGTGGATAAAATCACCACCAAAACAGGCCGCGCGAGTGCGGCAGCCCAGACAGGAAATAGATCGGACGTATGATTAGTTCGGCAAATATGCTCAGTTCGGGAGAAAGAACAACCAACACTTAACCAAAAGAGTCATTCCATTTCAAAAGTAAGGTAGTACAAAAAAAAATAAAATTTACAAGCCTGGAGCTATTTCTTCATTATCAGAAGGCACTTCAACAATACCCAAAGGCCCCGCCTCGCCCTCGGAGTCTGGCTCACCGTCAGCAGCATTGGCCATCTCCTGAGTTATGCGCGAAGTGGATATGGCGCTAATATCGAGCTTGGGGTACGTATTTCAGATCATCCACCGGCTTAGTTTAAAACCCATCCTGTATGAATCCACCATCAGATCATCAAAGCCCGACAAAGCAATGTATTCATCGACAGCCTTCTTCTTGGCATCTTCGATACCTTGAGAAAAGATCTGCGTCCTCTCCCTGATGTCCTCCTGAAGGTACTCAACCTGATGCTGCATCAAGTCCGTCATGTGCTTCACCACCACTCCCATGGCCTCGGCATCTCTCTGAGACCTCGCCTGCTTGATCTGTGAAAAACGAGCAGCCTCCTCGGCAGCGCGACAAGCCTCTTCGGCAGCTCGCGCCTACCTCGAGCTCCTCTCCACCTAAGCCGCCAAGACGTGAATAGAAGAATTCACCTACCAAAAAAAACCGAGTGATCAAAAGAACCAACAAAACAAAAGCCAAAGAGCTCTAAAAAAGGGAGAACACTTACCACCATGGCATAGGTAACGGCATGACAGGCCACTTGATGCAGAGGGAGATCAGTCCGCGCCGCGACCTCTTCGGGGAAAATGGCCTCCTTACTCTTCTGAAGAGCATGGGTCGGCGACAGCACACTCCTGAAATCCCCCAGGGCCCCCGAGCCTGAGAGCCCAGCTCGCGTATGAGCAGACCCGGAGTAAGCAGGAGCACCGGAGTATGTAGAAGCCCCTGTGTAAGTAGTCTCAGCATAAGGGACCCCCGTCGGCTCCTGCATTGGAGGAACCATCTCGGGCTCCCTGGGCAGATCTTTTGACGGATAGTCCGACACCTCGGGCTCCACATCTCGGGGGCATCTCGGTGCGAGTTCGCTTGGCAACCTGCTTTCTCCTCTTCATGCCTTGGAACAAGTGCCCCCCACGGGTCCCTCGAGAGTCCATCACACCTGCGAAAAGAAGTTCGCCATCAGTAAAAAGCAAGAAAGATAGCAAGACAGAATCTCTAAGTGAAGAACTTACCCGAGCTCAGGCTGGTCGCGCCCATTGCCGGAGACCCTTCGCCGTCTCTTTGTCAAGCGTGACCCCGGAGTCAGGAGTGGCCATCCCCCACCCGGTCTGAAACGGCCACCCCAGCACACTTTGCACCCCAAAATAGTCCTGCTTCCATGCTGGGACCTTGTTGGGGAGTTCATGTAAAAGCTTAAAGCCCGGACGAGGAGACAGGTAGTATGCCCGCCTACGCCCGGGTGAGGAGACAGGTAGTATGCCCGCCTACGCCCGGGGAGGGGACCCGCTTGCTTCTTAAGCATCAAGATTGAAGAAAAAATCTCCAAGTCCAAAGAAAGCTCTCTTCGCAAAATAAGGAGATTGTCCCCACCAAATTTCGAATGGAGTTCGGGTGAAGCTGGCCGACCGTCACGCCGAAGTTGTTCAAGACTTCGACAAGGAGGGGATGGAAAGGCAATCGCAGCCCCGTGGCGAGCTGCTCCCGGAATATCACGATCTCATCAGGACCGTGTTCCCAAGGAAAGCTACCCGAAGGTATGAAATAAGCATACTCCCTGGGCAAGTTATAGTAGGTAATGAGGGATTGGAGCCCCTCGGGCGTCATGGTCGAAGGACCAAACTTGTCTAACATCCGACCCCGACGAGAGGTGGACGCCAAACTACCCAAAGCGCCTCGGCCTACGAGTTCGAACTCTTCCTCGAGCTCTACCTTCGGCTCGCTAGGGCTATCAAGGGATGCAACTCGGTTCGTAGAACCTGCATCAGACCCGCTGGAAGGACTATCTGAGCTATCCAAGCTAGACATCGGGGAGTGAGATGGGATCTAGGAAAGTACTCACCCGGAAAAAGGTTGTAGACCATAGGAGCTCGGACGAGCAGAAGACCTTGAACGCGAGCTGAAAAAACCTGGACGCGAACTGGATGCAAGCTGAAACTCAGACGCGAGCTCGAGAGAAATACAGAAGTGACAGCGACTGGGGTCCCCCCCCCCGCTATTTATACTCACAGTGATCGAAAAGCAACGGCTTAGATCAAAGCCAATCCGACGGCCCACAGCCACACTGACCGCACGTCCCCTGAGACCGAGACGTGATTGGCACACGTCTTTTCGAAATTGACGGAACGCCAGCGCACGTCTCCTCAATAAAAGCGGCAGCGGCACATTTTTTCAAATTTGAAAAGACGCCTGCTATCGCGCCTCCCAAGTGACACGCTTTTTTGAAATGTCGAAATAAAGCGTGCACTGTCACATCTATCAGCATTTAGGCAGGCCGGCACGCTTCCCGTCTTTTGGACGCTCGAAGAAACCCAAGGAACCCTGACAACGCACCTCGCGCCATCAGAACCAAGATTCAAAGTACAGGGCAAATCTACCTGACACCTTGTGAACTCCCTGCGCTAGGGCAAGACCCTTAGCGCGAGGAGTGGGGGGCAATTGATGAAGGAAGATTTGGCCCAACCTCGCAATCACGCCACGTGGCAAAAAACAAATAGCTCGGCACTTAAAGCAGCGTACCCAGGGCGCAAACACCAAAGGGAAGAAACTAGCAGTCCGAACTCCCTACTAAGAGCTCGAACTCCCTACAAGGAGCCCAAACTCTCCCTTAGGCCCCGAGCCACACAAAGCAGTGACCCGAACTGGCCCGCCTCATGGTAGTTCGGGACACTCCCCTATCCGAACTCCCTACGAGGAGCCTGAACTCTCCCTTAGGCCCCAAGCCACACAAAGCAGTGACCCGAACTGGCCCGCCTCATGGTAGTTCGGGACACTCCCCTATCCGAACTCAAGACTTCGCCTCGCACACCGCTCCAGCACTTCGCCTCTAGAACGCCGAACTAGACAAACCACACCGTACCCGACACCGAAGGAGTCCGTATCCAGGGGCGGCGCACCTGACTAACTTGGGATCTGACGCTTGACAGTCGCACTTCAACAGCCACCTGCCACCATCACTTACCACCAATTACAGAGACGGCTCCGACAAAAAGAGTAGTGACGGTTCTGCCCCAACAAAGGTGATGACACCCGAATTGGCAAAAGCATGGAAGTAATCATACCCGACCTGACAAAAACCTAGGAGTGAGTGCGCGAAGTGGTTATAAAAGGCTCTCTACCCCCCAAAAACATGATATGCAAACTTTGCGCTATCTGATTTTATCTTGCCTTTGAAGGATTCTAACTTGAGCTTCGGAGCCTTTACACTGGGTTCCCCCCGGAGCTTCCTCATCTTTTCCGTTTCAGGTTCCCTGCGATTCAGTTCAGAAAGCCTTATTCCTGACTGAAAAGTAGTTATTTTGGACTGTTTAGACTAAACAGAACGCAGAAGCCACTCGGGTAAGGCCCACTTGAACCCAGAAGCCGCAACCTTAAAACCCTTTTAAAAAGGCACTTAGAAGAAGGGTGGGACCCTCATTCTCACTAGTGACACTGGGCGTAGTTAGATTTTAAATATGAATCATATATTATATATGCTTTAGTGATTACAGCAGATGCTCTAAGCCACAGGTTGATGAAATATCAAATTAAGTGCATGTTCCTAATGTTGTTAGAAATAATCATATACTGATATATTATAATATATAAAAGTACTGATAATGAAAAGAATAACATTTCCTTAATTTTAAATTAAACTATTCTTTGCCGGCATTCATAAGAAAGAAGTTGACTATTATTTCATTAACAATAACACATAAGACTTACTTGATTTGAGATACCGAGATAATGAGCTTGCAACGATAAAATATCTTATCACATTAAGATATCCCCAAATTAGGACTTTCTTTGATACAATGGTGCGGCTTTGGGGGGTGTATAGTTAGTATTTTAAGCTGCATTTGGTTGCGATGCAGATCTGAATCAGATACAACACCCAGTTCAGTTTTCATACGTTGGTTTGTATTTATTATTTATACTCTCAATTACTTGATATAAAATTTATACTCTTTTGTCTCATTTTTATGTACTAGTGGTATAAATTTTGTAACTCACAAATTGATATAAAATTTGTATCACATTTCTCCTATCTCATTTCTCTATCATTGATGTAGGTGTTTATAGCTCGGGCCAATGGTATGCACGCACATGGTGGAAGGCGGTGCGTAGAGTAGATCTAATGAGAGCATCGCACAAAGTAGAGGCTGGCGTGTGATGCAGGGCCAAAGCGTGATCGCATGCAGAGACCTCAGATGGCTGTGCCCTCAAGGCCGGACCACATCCTGGCCATCCGCATCCATCCACTTCCAAGCGGTCTCAAGTATAAATAGGGGATGACCCCCAAGGTGAGTACCTAAACTCTTTATTACTGAGAACTTCATTGTGTCCCTCATGGCCTTGTCTGAGCATTCCTAACTCAAGCCTCGTCCACCGTTCGTCACACCCTTACTAACTTGACCATCGGAGTCCTTACCTCGGGTTAGTACCCGAGACCTCTGACGTTTTCTCTCTCTCTCCAAGACTGACCTATAGGCCCTCGGCCACAGTAAATCTCGGACTCATCAATCAGCCCTCAGCTTAAAAGTAAATTTACTTTATTGCCCTCAACCCATTTAAGGCAGCAATAATCATATAAACTTATAAATTGGTCTACCTCCAAGAATTGTATTGACATCTTACTTTCTACCTTACTTCCAAACAAATAGAAACCCAAGAGGGTAGCACTTATAGCGTGGGCCCTGGTGTATGCTATCTATATGGTGAAACTCTTTAATTACTTAGGTTGTTAAGGAACCATCAAATAACTGGGACCTGAAAAGTTCGGTTACTGGTTCAACCATTCAATGTGGTCCAAAGCTGACAACATTATTTTGAACCATAAACCATCATCCGTGTCATGGCACCAATAAGAAGTGATCTCCAAATTGAAAGGCCTAAAATGAGTTCGGATCTACTGATCACAATACATTGCTAGTCAAGTTTCACTCAATCAAACCTTGAGAACATCTCTTATACTTTATATCATTGATTTTCTTAATTTACGATTGGGTGAATGTGGCCAAAAATGTGTTGTGGTATCCAAACTAACCTAAAATAGATGGAGGAAGCCATAGAAAAAGGTATAGATAAAAATAATAAGAAATGCTTGAAGTTTTATATAGTTTAACAATGAAATCCATATACCTAACTTCATAGGGTTGAAAGGACTATTAATTGGACACCTATATTATATAAAATAGATACTTGCCTTTTGAATTTCATAAAAATCATAAAACTTAAATCTAAATACCATATATGATATATGATTAATGCTTATGCACGTACTCTTAGACTAATATGGTAGAAGTGTAGTATAGAAGGATACTACCATTAGGAGTGTAGTGACTAGGGAATACTATCTTCAGACATAATGTCACCTCATGTGGATCCGATACAGACTGCAGCAATCAACACTGATGTATGAATTATATTTTGCAAGTCTCCACCCATGACCCAACTTGGTTCAATTTGATGTGCATGTATGATAAAGATTTCCCCAACACCCCCTTAATATACTTCCCATTTAAGTCCCTACCCCAGGAAGCTAAGACCAATTCCTACTGATAAAAGAAGCCAAAAAGCGTCTAAGAAGTTTTGGAGAAAGAATCAAATTTTGGTTAAAAAAAAAACACGACAAACTACAGGCTATTTCTGCTGATCCACTTTGAGTTCGGTTTTTAAGCTTGCACACGCGACCACTATTCCTAATTGTGATTGGATACATCTAGGCTTTCCGGGTTTTCTTGAGTTTAATTTCTCTCTCTCTCTCACATCGGTGGCCTGGTACAGAAGTCTTCTTACAATGGATCCAGGCATTCAGAATCCGAAAACATCCAAAGTTGAATCCGTGGGCCTTGGACCATAGTTGATAATTGAATGTGGACTCGAAGATTGAGTGCTGTCCACTTCCAATGTGACATGCCAATTACCAAATCATTTTTTCACGTTTTTAAGGAAAAAAACTACCCACCGGCCCACCGCCTCTCCGGCCGCCTGGTCGTCAACAAGCATGAAACAAGAAAAGTTAAGTTCATTTTTTCCTCTTATTTGAAATTTGTATCCAATAAGAACAAGAAGTTGATAGCTATGCGCAGTGCAAATTAACTGAGTGTTAAATTTATTTACTTTGCTTCAAATTTGAATTTACCTTTCTTTAACAATATGGTTGGTTTTGTTTCTGAAAACAAAAATAAAAAACATGTTCTTATTACCAAAAGAATGTGCATCCCCAACTTACATGAAAGAGAACCACTTTTTTTTTCTTTCTTTTTTAGGCCAAGGGAATGGAGAAAGAACTGAATGTAGGAGGGATGTGGTGCAAATTTTGTATTAGTTTTTGAGAAGCAAATTTTGAACTGTTATTAAGTGCAAATGAGACAAAAATTACAAATTTGTATTTAATAGGAATGCAAATCATAATTACAAGCAAATAAAGGCAAAACTGGACTAAGTGCAAAATTTATTTCTGATTTAGATTTGTGCCACAAACAAAAACAGCCCAAAGGACAAATAGACCAGTAGAAAATTTAAATCATAAAGTCACTTGGCTCAACTCAACTGACAAAGCCTGTTCGGATTGAGGATTTGTTAAATTTTGAACAGGCCCAACTCTTGATGTTATATAAAATTTTCATTTATTTTAGTGCTTAAAAGTTCTTCAAATTGAGCATCCAAAGTTGCACCCCTAATCCTTTGTTAAATTAGGAAATCTAAAATCAACTTTTACTATTTTAAGCCATGTCATTGTTGGTTTGTCCCTGCAGGTTTTAGAATGGTCAAGATGCAACATATAAAAAGATCTGTTGGTCTATTTGGCTCACAGGAATAGGGCTCTCCAACAGCCATTTGATTGAGCAGAATGCAATTCCGATTTTTATTCCTGGTGAAATAGCGTTCTCCCATTTAAGGGAATGGCCATTTGGACCTCTCACCTTGGGAATGAAAAAAAAAAAAAAAACTTAACCCTCCCCCCCCAGCTATTTCTCTTTACCCGATGCCAATCCTCCTTGGGAGTCGTGCATATCTTATGAAATCCTATTCCAATTCTTTTATAAACCAAAATCTGGGGGAGTAGGCAGTTCCAACTTCTAAAGGATTTCAATTCCAATTCTAATTTAGATTTTGACCATACCAAACAGACCCTAAATGAGATTTTGGACTTCGAATACTCAAGATGACTTTCCCATAATTTTTATGCGTCGTGATGCAAATGAAATGTTTGAATATCTAAATTCTGTAACACCTAAAAATAGCTCATTTTACAAATTAACCTCTCAAGAGGAGATGGAACAATATGATATATATAAGAATTTAAGTGAAATATCAAGATTACCAATGTATACACCTCTGTCCTTAGCTATCCAAATGAAAATGTTGAAAAGAAAATATTTTTGAGTTTTGGGTAGGAAGATGAAACAATGGCATTTGTGTCAAAGCGAAACTTATATAGAGTTAATTAAAAAAAAAAAAAGGAAAAATTTATGATGCTGAAAGAAATGGTACTGAAAGAACTTTGATACTCAGTCATGAACTTTGATAAATACCATTTCATTGATTAACACCTTTTATGATACCAGTTGATTGATCACAAATTTTTCAGATATGATGTTTAGGTCGAACCCTTAAAAAAAAGTAATGCAAAAAAGCTCTTAGTACACTTAGAAAGGATTGACCATCTAAGCCACTAAGAGGCAGTTTTGTAATTAAGCAGAGAGTCTTCTCAGAAGTTGCATCAAACAAATTGAGAACTCAAACTAGTCGTTTTCTCAGACTTCATAGATTTATTAAATGCAAACAAAATGCCACCTAAGACGCCTAGTATGTTATACTACTTAGACAACACCAAGTCACCAACCTTGACAAACTACCACCATTGACATCATCTAAGATAATAACTAATTTAACATCTTTTTCAAACTGAATCAGTGAAAGAATCCTAAAGGGGCCGTGGGGGAGGGCAATTTGATTTTTTCTAGCCATCTAATGATCTAATAGAAGTGGTGCAAATTGGGCAGGATGGATCGGGCCTTACCCAAGCTGAACCCTAAGACCTAATTTTCAGGCCTTGGCCCAACCCAACCCAAGGCCAAAGCTTGAATTGGCCAGCCTATTTCAAACCTAGGTCAAATTAGCACAATTCAGGCAGGGTTCAAGCTTGGGTTGTTTAGGAAGGTTGGTTGGGTTTCAGGGTTTATTGCTTATGTTTTTGCACTTCTACCTTTTATTTGGATTTTGAAACTCAATTAAAAGCAGAATAAAATAAAAATAAATCTAAAATGCGGATTGATTAGTTATAAGTCTTTTTAGTATCATGTCTTTCCAACATTATAGTCAAACCCAAACCACTTTTGCTAAAATGCTAAAAAATTAGGTCCATATCCAATTCATCCCTGCCAACACCACAGATAGCCAGGACAAGAAAGGTGCCAACAAGCAGGTTGGTAAGGTTTCTTGCTAGTCGTAGGGGAGATTTTGGACCGAATCCCACTTGCTTCTGAGTTGGGGGGCTATGGTTAGGGGATGGGCTACCCCCTGTTGTGTAGCCCTTCAAAAAGAAATAAAAAAGAAAAAAGATAGATGGGACCAATATTGGGTAATAGCCTTTTAATATATGTATACATATATGTGTATTTCATGCATGTTCATACATGAATATAAATAATTTTAAGCAAGTGTTTTTAGTATAATCTATTAGAAATATAAGCCTTCTCCCCCCGCCCAAATGACTCTAAAACTCCAAACCTCATTCTTAGAGTGCTAAATATGTAAAAAATTTCAAGAAACAAGCATGAATCATTATTTTTTTTTTTTAAGATTTTTCAAATTTTGAAAAAAAAAATATGGCAAAAATAGGTAAGTTTTTTCAATTTTTATAATATCTTGTGATTTTTTTTGAATGTTTAAATCTATGTTGATTTACATTTCTTGAATGTTTTCTCAATTTTTTTTGTACCCTTCCTACTGATTTAGCTTCTATTTGTTTTGGTGATTTTGTGGGGTGTGCTACCCCCCCCCCCCCCCCCATCTTATGTAGCACCTTTTGTTTTGATAAAAAAATTCACAATTTTTTTTTTTGTGTTATGAGTAGATCTATGAAATTTCATGAAGATATTTGGGGAAAATATAAATTAATAAAAATTTTGAAAATGTAATTTTGTCTCTACCTATAAAGACTTAATATGTTTTAGATCTATGGGTTTATCTATCATATCTATAGAGCAATTGAAGTTTCTTCTTTATTTTTTTAATTTTTGTATTTTTAGAATTAAAAATAAATAATAATTAATTATATTTTATAATTTGATCACAATGGTTGAATATATTATAATTCTATTGATGATCTATCATTTCCATAGAGCAATTAAAATTTCTTCTTTAATAATTATTTTTTTTATTTTTATTTTTAAAATTATAAATAAATAATAGTTAATTATATTTTATCATTTGATCACAATGATTGAATTTATTATAATTCTATGAATGATCTGTCACATCCACAAAGCAATTGAAATTTATTCTTTAATAACTATTTTTCGAATATATTGTGTAATGTTTATTTATATTTTCTATAATTTTTTAAAATAAAAATAGATAATTATTAATTATATTTTCACTTAGAAGTTATGCCAATGCATGTTGTATGGTTGGGAAAGAGAATTGGGTTTTTTCCCATCCCATGAAACTTAAGAATTATAATTTATAAATTATAGTTAAGCATAGGTGTTTTTAATAAAATTATAATTAACTATAATGTATTTCTTCATAAAACCATTAAAATATATTAATTTAATGTATATGTATCTCATTGAGGTCTTATATTTAGTGTTATTGATGTATTTTTATGATTTATTAAAGTAGTTATAGTGTTTCCATGCATATCTTAATCTTTCTCTGAAACATATCTCAATCTCTCTTAAAATTGCCCCTCGAATACATTTGGTGTTTCCGATACTTTGAACCTTGCTTTCAAATTTTGACTAAAATAACATCAAATGCTTAATTGTTCAAATAAAGATACAAGCTTTTTGTGTTCATTGCTAGGGTGCAACTTGGATGGGACCAATCCAAGCTGGGACCGACCCAACATGTAATTTTACACAAATAAATAATAAAAGGTTTTAACTGATTTGTCTTTTTAAGGCTGAGCTTGGAAAGAGTAGAAATATAGAAACGTAAAATACAAATACATACAAAATAATATAACATATAAGGTTTTGTACTCTACATATTTGTATTTGTACTCTTTCTAAACTGAACCTTAGGAGCATGTATTGCTAGGATCCACTTAGGAGTTATTCTCTATCTTAAGGCTTACTGCATTGGCTACACATTGATTAATTTAGCTGAAGCTTGGTGGCATGGGAAGCGGTGAACATGGCCACTAACTACAAGGATTAATTCCCCAATCATTTTATAAGGTGACTCCAAGCTCGTGGCTAATTGTCTCAAAAGGAAGGTGCAGCCCCCATGGAACCTGGACAATATCATCAAAGAGTGCATTAATGCAACGACATAGATCAATGCAAGCATCCCATTCAAACATGTGTATCGCGAAGCAAATGAAGCTACAGACTGGCTTGCTAGGAATGCTCAATCTATCACTCCAATTAATGCTAATTGTATCCCGTATGATCTTAATGTAATTTGTTTTTCTAATTCTTGGGGAAGAGTTACCCCCCGTCTTTGTAACTTATCTTTTGCCTATCAAAAAAAAAAGATAAATTAATTAAATGGTAAATTGCTGAAACCTCCCTTGAATTTTCTGATTGTTGCTAAAACCTCACCCTAAAGTTTGGTAATTGCATCCACCTCCCCTTAACTTTTTGGCATAATTGCAAACAGACTCCCTTTGTTAGAATTAATTAACAAGAGGCAAGAAAAACATCCAAAATACCCATGAAATTATTATTGAAGCTGGTTTCTTCAAAAAAAAAAAAGCAATAACAATAAGAAGAAAGAGAGAATTTAAAGTTGCACCTCTATTTTTTAGCAATTGATATGAAGGGAAAATTTGGAAAATAAATCAATTTCAAAGAAGAGATTGGAAGGGTTTGGAATAGTAATTGACATGAAGAGAAATTTTGAAAAATAAGCATTTTGGTGAAAAGTAATTGCATGGGTATATTAGACATTTTTATGTCTCTTTTTAGATGATTTTAATAAAGAGGGTCTACTTGTAACTATGTCACAAGGTTCAGAGTAAGTGTTTGCAATTATTAAATTTTAGGGGAGGTTTCAACAATTTACCCTTAAATAATAAAACTTTCAAGAGTATAGACATGATTTACCATACTTCAACTTCAGCCATTAAGGCTCCATTCATTTTTACTTATCTGGATAAATATGTTTACTTGAGCAAGTGTTTCTTAGGTAAAATTTGTCTAGATAGTTGAGGTTACAATGTTGTTGTGTGATACAAATTACCCGAGTAAAGAGAGAGGCGAAGCCACGGAAGGGAGAGTGTTATTGGCGTCCGAATAAATTGCTTATCCATCTTGTAGGAGGGTATTAATTACCCTCATAACGGATACTCTCCGGTATCTTTAATTACGATGGGACCCAATATACTATAAGAAGAATGATTGACTGCTGCTAAAAGTCCTAAAGGTGCCGCTAAAAAGCTTTACCGAGCAGCGAAGTGCAGCTAAAGCAAGTGTCGCTAAAGGTTCTAGCGGCAGTTCTAGCGACTGCTGGTAAAATACAAAAATCTGCCGCTATAAATGATTATTAGCAGCAATCGTGACTGCCGCTATAAGTTTATAGTGGAAGCCACAATTTTTTCTAATGGCAGTCCCTCGATTGCTGCTAAATCTCTATTATTTTTTTACACCTACTAAAACATGGAATTTGTTATAAATAACCTATAATTTAAATGTAATTGGCTACAAATTATAGTGGAAGCCACAATTTTTTCTAATGGCAGTCCCTCGATTGCTGCTAAATCTCTATTATTTTTTTACACCTACTAAAACAACATGGAATTTGTTATAAATAACCTATAATTTAAATGTAATTGGCTACAAATAGGGGTGGCTAATGGGTGGGTTGGGTAAGGGTTGAATCCCAACCCACCCATCTTGACCCACCAACCCACCATGACTCATCATCAATGCTTGTTGAAGGATCACAACCCACCTTAACCCTGACCTATATGACCCACTTGACACATTCATATGACCCTTGCCCACCCTCACCCATACTAACCCACCTACCATCATATATAAATACATAAACGGGTCGACTCGACCTATTTACCCTAAACAACAATTTTTGAGAGATTCAACTCTCCCGAGACTGTCAAGTGATATACACGGGATGGATCGACCCATGTACCCAAAAATAACATTTTTTATGAAACACCTCTCAATGATGCCACATGGTAGAAACGGGTCATGTCAGCCCGTATACCCAAAAAATAACAACTTTTTGAGAGAAACAACTCTCCCGAGATTGCCGTGTTGTATAAACGGGTCAAGTTGACCCATATACCCAAAATAACATAAAATACTAGAATATACAGAAATTAATCAGAAAAATTATAGAAAATTCACAAAAATGCAGAAAATTGCAAAAAAATAGCAGAAAAATAATAGAAAATTATAAAAAATTGTAGAAAATGCAGAAAATTGAAGAAAATAGCAAAAAATTTCAGAAAATAGCAAAACATAGCAGAAATTTGTAGAAAACTCACAAAAATTGTAGAAAATGCGGGAAAATAGCAGAAATTTGTAGAAAAACAGCAGAAAATTATAGAAAATATCAGGAAATAACAGAAAATTGCAGAAAATATAAAAAAAATCAGAAATTTCAGAAAAAAACAGAAAAATTCCACAAATAGCATAAAATTGCAAAATTTACAGAAAAATGCAGAAAATGCAAAAAAAAATCAGAAAATTGTAGAAATTTGCTAAAAAATAGCAGAAATTTCAGAAAATACTAGTAAATTGCAAAAATGCAGAAAATACAAGAAATTGCAGAAAAATACCAGAAAATTGCAGAAAATAGCAGAAAATACTAGGAAGTTAAAGAAAATACCAGAAAATGCGGAAATTTTCAGAAATAGCAGAAAATTACAAAAAATACCAAAAAGTAGCAAAAAATACAGAAAATGCAAAAAATACCGAAAATTTGCAGAAAAATACCAGAAAATTGCAAATAATGCAGAAAATATAGAAAATATCAGAAAATTGTATACCTAACTGTTGTTACACATTATATTCTAGGGTTCTATTCGCAATAAACTTTGTTCTGATAAATGGACTTCGCTGATTTCTTAGCTCAACATAGTAACATTAACCTCAAAAACTAATTTACAAAAACAAAAATGAACATCAACTTCAATTTCAGCTAGCAGAAACATATATTTAATGCTGTGCTTAATTTGATACAAATAAGAGAAACATATATTTAACCAAAAAAGTTCTTCACTGACAAAGATATGCCTAAACACGGCATTTAGTTATTTGGCTTCTAGTCTTCTCCTAAAGTTCAGCCTGTCACTTCGAACTCTTGTTGGTATCAGTCGGAATTTTGGTAGGCAAATAGTATCAAGCAGTTCAGGAATACCAGAAAAGAAACTTCAAATTTTTCTAAGTTGGAAGATACAAGTGGATCAGGAAGAACAACACCCAGATGCTTTGAACTGTTTAAATCCATTTACCAAGAAAGAAAAATGCACCCATCTAGTCACTAAACAGTCTTCAATGTTGAAGTACTACACTAGCTCTTTTCAAACAATATACTTTAAATGAGATTGAAAGGGGAAAGCCTGTTTCACAAACGAAGATATTCCAATGTTGGTCCCCTTGCAGACAATATACTTTTGTTCCACCCCTTGCAGAAATAGAAAATTTTCGCTATAAAAGGCCATTATTCAATGTTAGTCCCAGTGTTCTCATGCTTGTCAGAGATAAATTTCACTGTATTTCCGAAAAAAACTATGAACTATGATTGTAAGGTTATATATTAAGTGCTGTTGTACAAACCAGTAAGAGAACTATTGTCTAATAGGTAAAGCACTTCAGAGAAAATCTAAAATGCTGAAAGTGCCTTTTCTAAATGTTAAACCGTTTTTCTTCTCACAATATCAAAAAAAAAAGCCCTTTTTCTTCTCACTTGATAACACTCAATTGAACTTCTCCTCGATAATGGTTAAAATAATGCATATTTAGGTAGCCCCTACAAATGGATTTCAATGCCCATGGCAAGACCATATTCTTTTTGTACTTGTAAGTTAGGTCCAAGGAAACCACATGCAGAAATATAGTGTGGTCAGGATCAAACAGTTCTGCTCTGCATTGGTGTACATATTGGCAATACATCCATCTACTTATTTTATCAAGGAAAATGTAACAAATTGAGAAAATCGAAGCATAAACTCCTATCAACAATGATGTTTTTATTGTGAAGTAGGTGAGGGTGTATGTTTTGGTTGTACTTGTCCATGAAGCTGATCTTCTTAATTTTGACTAAAATATGGAGTATTTTGACTAAAACGAAGATATTCACAAACGAAGATATTCTTATTTTCAGGGGAAAGGAATAAAATGGAAAAGGGGGAGAAAAAGATTTCCTATTTGCATACACATTTCACATGTCTTATTTTTCTAGAGCATATAAGACAATGATATAGCCTTTGTCTTAGCTTTTTTTAAGCTTCACTAGTGAAAGCATATGAGTTCACATGTCTTGCTTCAATGGCGGAACTAACATGCTTCAATGTCAAGACTAGCAAAGCTTTAAAGAACTGCGAAAAAACTGATGGCGGAACTAACAGAGATTTACCTATCCAAAATCTCTTGGTTGCTTCAATGGCAGAACTAACAGAGACTTGCGCTCCCCTTAGAACTGCGAAAAAATTGATGGCGGAACTAACAGAGATTTACCTATCCAAGATCTCTTGGTTGCTTCAATAGCGGATCTAACAGAGACTTGCGCTCCCCTTAGAACTGCGAAAAATTTGGATGGCGAGTGGCTTGAAACCCTAACAACTTTTGACCTTGCACTTGATCGGATGACTGGAACAAAGAAAACCTTAAATGGATCTTTGATGGTGGAAGTTCGTTCGACTGAGAACTGAGAAAAACCTAAGATGTTTGTTCGACAGCCGACTCTGCAACTCCTCTCTTGACCCTCTCCCCTTACCCTCTCCTCTTACTCTCTCTCTCTCGACCCTCTGCTCTTATTCTCTCTCAACCCTCTCTCGACCCTCTCCTTGACCCAAGTGACCCTAACCCTTTTGACCCAATGGATACCCTCGACCCAACCCACCATAACCCTCTTTTCCTTGACCCTAATGGGTCATTTGACCCATATAACCCACTACTGAAATGGGTGACTATGGGTGGGTTTTGAAGTGGGTGGGTTGGATGGGTAAGAAGGGTCAGGGACAAGATTGCCATCCCTAGCTACAAATGTCAATTATTAAATAAACTTGTAATTTTATTCATCCAAATTAAAATTCAATACAAAACAACTTGTTTCCTTTCTTGACAACCATTGGAACTTTAATCATACAAGAAAGGAAAAAAAAAGAAAAATTATTCTGAAGTCCATGTGCATAGTACACTACAGCCTTTAAACTCTCTTTCTCTTCTTGTCTTCTCATGTACATAGTAGTAAGTAGACAAAATCCTTGAGCTCTGGATGATTTCCTCTGAAATATTGAACCCGGGTCTCCTGTAAAATAACCCATCTAGATTCTAAATCCTTATGGTCCTTCACCTTATCAGCAAACAACTGAAACACATCCTTTTTGGCACCTTACTTCTGCAACTAGAATATTATGAACAAATTAGTAA
Source organism: Nelumbo nucifera (assembly GCF_055504915.1). Taxonomy (NCBI): domain Eukaryota; kingdom Viridiplantae; phylum Streptophyta; class Magnoliopsida; order Proteales; family Nelumbonaceae; genus Nelumbo; species Nelumbo nucifera. Next base: position 26,069,237 of record NC_142650.1, read on the forward strand.
ACTGTATTAACAAAGCAACCAAAATACTGCATTCAAAGAATTATTCTCAGTTCAGTCAGCCAAAACACATTTTTATTAAATACTCTCAACTCATATATAACAATCCTGAGAAAAGGTTATTCTCAGTCTAGCATTTTAGAACTTCCCTCGTATTTGAATCAAAAAAGAAACCCAACTTCCCCATATGCAGTAACCAGCATTTTCTTTTACATTTTACGTACAGATGAATGAAGAAGATTAGAGCTGGTTTTCTAATATCCATCATGAAGAAGAGTGAAATATTCCTGCACGCAAAATTTAAAAACAAAATGGGTGATTTTAGTCTTTGTGAAAGGTGATGAAACAAAATAGTAGTTTCAATTTTCAGACATACCCTGAAGAGAATAGAAAGACAAATACTTCACTCTTCAGAAACTCAACATGGAAAAATCAGAATAAGGATTTTGACTTCTATTTCTGGACTCAAAAAAGAAGAAACTCAATCTGTATGGAAATAAATTAACAATATAAGCCAATATCAGACCCATAATGCCCTTTGCTCCCAAGAGAAGGTCTGGATTTTACCTCCATAAAAACAGCCCAGGACAGATTTCAATACAGAGATTGAGCTGGGACAATCCAGCCTTGAACCCAAATCTTTTCAGATATTACTGATAGGGAAGGGACCCCAAGACTATTCAGAATTATTTTTCTTCTCCTCCTACCTTTGTTCTCTCTCAATCTGCAACTACTCCATCCTAGGGGGTATACATTTCTTCCAAGGGGAACTATGGGGACAAAACCTGTAGAGGTGGTCCAAGGGTCAATGTTTCAGCCCTGCAATTCCTCAGAGACTGAATGGTGATGTCCAAACCATGAGGGTAACTTGCTATCAGCCCATCCACTGATTTCCAAACCTATAACCATCACCTAGCTTTGTTTTTCCAAAGCCTGGGTCCTAAGATAGACAGAGGCAGCTGAAAGCTTGCTGAACAAATCTAGTGATAAGAACAAAACTAAGGTGAACTACCCCATGGTTTGAATCTGAACCCAAAACCTGGGCAACCCCAACCCGCAACCATTCAAGATTAAAACTAGTCTTAAGATTGCAAGACTTTTTTCTTTATTAAGCATCCAAATTGGGTTCAACACAATATTGTTTAGCTTGGGTAACAACTCTGAGATCTAGCAATCAGGAAAATGATTTTAGAAAGGCATTGGTCTAAACATGTATCAGAATGGAAAAGATATTAACGCACTTCTTGAAATACCAATGTCATAGCAGATTACAAGATGAAAACATACTTATGTAAACCCAAGAGTGCTGATATATATGAAAGATGAATCTGTCAAATTCTATTGCCTATCAAAAAAACAAAAAGATGAATCTGTCAAATTTTGGTGCAATCCAGTTAGAGGATTTGAATGGACCACATAGGGCCTGTTTTCTGGTCAGTTGATCTAGCCATCTTCCATTTATTTCTGCTTTCAGATATTTGTCCTAGTCTTTATTACCCCTCTATATCATTTGAACAATATATGAGCAATAAGATGGTAATAGAAATATAGAAAAAATTCATTCTTTTGGAGATAGAATATACTAGCAATTCCTTCAGAGCAAGAAGCTTTGCAGTCTCAATAGCTTCACCACTTGATACCTAGAAATTACACAAACATCATAATATAATAAATAGTAAATCAAATATTTTGCAGAAGTAGAAACTACATTGATGAATTATAGGAAAAGGAAAATAAAATTAAACTACAGTTCAAGGGCCTTCATGGCAGCCAAAGGACCATGACCAAGTTATTCTGTCCATGGATCCTAGAACAGTACAAGATTATAAGATGAGTGCTTTAACCCTATCCAACCTGAAGCTTACAATCTACCGATTACAAGCTCATGAGGACCTTGTAACCCCACCAACTCATTAACAAAGGATTAATATCTCATGGGGGTTATTTAGCAATCAATCAACTTTATGTCAATGTCTTTTGCTTAATTAGTGATGCTTCAGAAAATGTCTAATATGAAGATAAATTCACATGTTCACCGAAAAAGATCACCTAATCAAAGGTTTTAAAGGTTTACATGAAGAATATCAATACATTTTTCTAAAGTTTTCAAATTTCAAAGTAACCTTGGTCTTACTAATGTCAGTTACCATACCTAGCAGAAATGGGTAACCATCCTTGTGTAGCTCTTTTTCTGGTATGAACTATCTAATTATAACATAAATTATAAATAGTGAAAGACCCATTAACTACCTGCCAGCTAATTTAAGGCCTTGAATCCCAATCAATCTTGTATTCCAACATGAAAATTCCTCACCAAAAAGTAGGAGCCTAAACTAGTAGAGATGAGTTGAGATTTGCACATCTTAGCCTCTGACCTCTAACTCAATAACTGATAGTAGAACTTAGCTCAGTTCAGCTCATTCAAGTCAATACTTTGATACTAGGCAAAAATTGTGGCCCAAATGCAACATGAAAATGTCAACCTTAACCACAGGGTTTTTCTTTTTGAGAAATTTCTCTGTCCTTGTTATTGTACCCCCAGTTTTGTTGCGGATGCATTCATAGGGAGGACGTACAGCCGCCGACAGCAGCAGTGAGGAGGGGCCCACAAGGGGCCCACAAAGGTGGCAGCTTATCTTGGCTCATCTTATCTTATTCTTAGTAGTTTTCCTTATCTTCTAGAGTTTGATTTACCTATTAGAAGTATGAGTCTGTTGATCCTAAAAGTGTGAATTATCCTTATCTGTGAGTATTCGAATTCTACTGGGAGTCTTCCCACACCTCTTGTAATCTCCTATTTAAGGAGCTGCAAATTGAGAATAAAGCATTCAGTTTTCAGTCAAGAAAGAGTAGGAGAGTTGGGGTGATCTCTTGAACAAATCACCCTCAGTTCGCCACCATAGGGTCTGCGCGCAAAGGGAGGGGCAAGGGGAAGCTAGGAGTTCTCCCCGTGGACCGACCCGTGACAAGATCCTACGCTAGGGCCCATAACAAGTTTCTATTCCAGAAACAAAAACATTAACCTTCCCAGTTGTGCCCTTCCAGGCCTCAGGTTCAGTGCCCTTCTAAATCTCAGGTCCAGTGCCCTTATCTAGCTAATATAGTCCCACTTCAATGAAGGTAAAGAAAACTTGATTTTTGAGAGATACATGTAAAAGAAGTAACTCCAAACCAGATTAACCACAGAAAGTTGACAATCATTGCCATGAAATGTGGTCAAGTTAGTCTGATCATGATTTGGCAGTGACAAAGTTAGACAAATTGGAGCATCTCCCCACAATTCTGTAATGATCCAACATGAAGAGGTTGCACCAGATAAAATGATAGGGATCACCAGGGGCAATACCCTGGCTAATGACATGAAGTGATAACAGACCATCAGTTTCATAAATGTAAAGATAAAATATTCAAAACATAGTATTGTAGGATGGTTGTGAAACATGGCTGGCAATACCCTGGCTAATGGCATGAAGTGACAGACCATGAATTTCATATATGTAAAGATAAAATATTCAAAACAAAGTATTGTAGGATGGTTGTGAAACATGCATGGTTGGCAATGTCAAATATTGATGGAAGCACTTCTCTTCTAGAAGCATCTACCTAACATGGAATCAACTCACTTTCCTTGGTGTAATGAGGCCTTTCTCCTCTGCATCTATAATCATATATACTATGCCCAGTCCTGCACGTTGGAACATGATCAAGAGTAGGAAATGAAAAATGATAACAATAAGTAACTACAAGTCTTTGACTAAGAGACACAACATCAGCTGAACTCAATAGAAACTTAAGTACAAAGTACAAAGTACAAAGTAGAATGCTTGGTTTAAAATTTCAACGATTCTTCAACTTTGTTAGCTGATCCACATGAAGGGGCCTAGCTTTATTAGGAATAGACATTCATATAGAGATGTAAATAAGGCCTACCTAGCATAGATATAACACTCCCAATGTCTCCCTCACACATAGCAATATATGTACACCTTTCACTCTTAGAAGTCTGAATCAAACTGCAAATTTCACATAAAAGACAGGTATTACTCTTCAATAAAAAAATAAATGAATGAACCTCTACTTAATTTGGAACTTGCATGCCTTACCCAACTGAGATAACCCACCAGAATGAGTATCAGATCGTAAAGAGAGCATAAGAACATAACACAGGGAACCAAGAACAAGGAAGGTATTGATAAGAAAATAATGGAATATGTTATTTGTATAATTTACTGATGATTTCTAGTAATTTTCTTTAATTTATGCAGATTTCTTATAATTTCTAAGAATTTTCAATAGTTACTGTTAATTTATGAGAAATTTGAATAGTTTCAATAATATTTGGAAATTTTTTATAATCCGACTTGGGGATAACTCATTGCGGGAAAGTGGAGACTAATCACTCATATTGAGATTAGATATGCATACACGGGCATGAACAACTGCTAGTGTTGGAACCTCCTAGCTACAATAACAGCTAAAGCCTAGCAAGAAAAAGTGAGTTCACAATCTTCAATTGTTGGCAGTAGCTAGAAGAAGACAACTTAAAAATAGTGTGGACGACACTATGGAAGTGAAATATTAACAATAAATAGGACAAATGACGAATGGTTGCATTCTTGTTGATAAAAACCTAAAAATAGAAAGCTAGGATTTGGTTCGTTGTCCTTTGTGTCTATCACTATCATCAATTGATTAGTCTCCACTTCACTAAATGAAAAAATAATACAGACGACCTCTGAACTTCGAGGATCCCCTGCTACTCGCAACCACTAGACAAAAGGAATTAAAAGGAAAGGTTAAACAATTGTTTCTTTCTTATTTTGTCAAAGTCGGATAATCGAAACTGCAATCCATTAAAAAATTACAGATTTCTTACTCTTCAATAAATATTACCAGATCATAATCAATTTCAACCATAGAGAGAGAGAGAGAGAGATTACCTAATACCAGCGTCATTGTTGGGTGTCGCCTGGGTGAGATTTCAAATGTGAGAGAGTATATGCGAGAGAGAAATAGGGCGGGAAGAGAGTGAGAAAGGGAAGAGGAGGAGGGGGAAGTAGCACCCTAATTCGCGCCCTACTTGCAGCGGCAGTCGGTCCTGTCTTAGAGCGGCAGTTTAAAACGACTGCCGCTATAGAATATTATTTTTAGCGGCAATCGCCAATTAGCCCATTTTAAAACTGCCGCTATTTAGCAATTAGCGGGCCCTAATAACCAATGAATCTCTAATTTACCATTTTATTCATAAGATTGTACGACACTACTACCAATTAACGCCATATATTACCTTAAATAAAAGGAAAATTCCTAATTAGTAAACTTTGTGCCTAATGCCATTTTGGTCCCCTAACTTTATAACGTGACAATTTAGTATCTAAATTTTCATAATATGTCAATCCGGTATTTACCATTAACCGACAATCAATTATTTGTGTCACCTGACATCATGCACATCTTATAACTTTTAAAAATGTTAAAATTACCTTTAAAATTAAAACACTATCCATCATCTTCTCCTTTGAAAAGATGAAATAGAGTCCAATCTCTCAACAACAAACACCAAACCCCCCCTACCAAAAGCAAAGAGAAAACTCAGTGAATAAAAAATAACTAATCTCATTTGAAACTTATCTTCAACCCCGTGTTTTGGTTATTCTTCCCCACCATTGTTGACGGAAGTCCGGGATTGCTATTCTGTCATCCCATTATGAAGTCTTAACCCCATTTGTTGTGTTACAGTATTATCTTCAAATCACTCACTCACACATGGCTTTTAGAGTTTTTCCTTTTGTTTCATATTTTAATAATTATTTATTTATATAATGATGATGATGGTGGTGACATCATATACCGCGATAGTAGTAATGGTGGTAGTGTTTTGTGGTTTATAAGTGCCTATTTGGTAAGGATGCAACTTGGGCCAGGTTGGCCCGAACCCAACCCTAACCCAATTCAAAAAAATTGGGTTGGGTTGGGTCGGGTCGGGTTGATATTTGGGTTAGGGTTAAGGTTAGGGTTGAAATTTATGAACCCGATTTTACTTTGGATTGGATTAGGGTTGACCCCTTAGCCAGCTCGAACCCAACTCTATATTACATGTTATATATAAATATATGTTATATGTAATATGTAACATATATTTGTTTAGATGCATGATATTTGTATAGCCCCCACTACATAGTATCATGTATTTCTTTTAAGATAATTACTTCACTTAATCCTAATCAGAAAGATAAAACCTTAATAATATTATTTTATGTTTTTTTGAAAATTTTATTCTTCATCTCTTCTATGTTGTTTGCCACTCAAGAAAGATCTATCATAAGCCATAAACTTATAATAAACTATAGTTATTTCTAAAACTTGCTTTTTCTGAATTGTGTACCGAAAAAACAAAACAAAAAAAAAACGCCAACAAACAAATACTAATGAAACACAGGATTATGTAGTAAAAGTTGAGTTATGATCTAAAATCGAGAAATTTATGAGGTTTTAAGGGATGGGAAGAAGATTGGGTTGGGCCCAAAATTTTGGGTTGGGTTAGGGTTAGGGTTGGACTAGGATTGGCCTCAACCCGACCTAACCCGGCCCGACTTGCAGCCCTACTATTTGGAAAGGCTAAAGCGCAATGGCTTCTTGGCTTTCCCAGCCATTTGAATAATCATCTGCTTCAGCCTCTTTAGAGCAACTTAAGCTGAATCTTCAGTCTGCACTCCCAAGCGGGCCCCTAAGTTATAACACGGATGAAAGCATGATTTAGTCTCGCGTGACTTTTGGTGCTTGAAGTTCAAAACAAAATAGCCGGAATACCTGTCATCCCATAAAATGACGGTCTTCAATCACTATGGCATCCATTTTCTTGCAGGAAAACAGGTTTTTTCGATTGATTATCAAACAGAGGTGTCTCAACGTCTCGTGGAAGCCTCACACAGTGGAGATCTGAAATCACCATTAGAAGCATCACCGATCCTTGGTCGACATTAACTTCATCAATGTTGTTTGGCTCAGGTAAAGACAAAGGTCCTACTAAGTGATGAATCTGCAAATGAAGTTCGGACCATTCGGACCGAGTACGAGGAGGTTGATAAAGAAAATTAAAAGGGACAAAAAATTTGACAATTCGTTTTTATTCAAAAGGATGGTTGATAAAGAAAATTACGAAAGACATTTGTGTCTTTTCATATGCCATTTAAAACAGTTGGTTAATGATAGGTACCAGATTGACATGTTTTGAAAGTTTAGGTACTAAATTATTGTATTTTAAAACTCGGGGACCAAAGTGTCACTAGGCCCAAAGTATAAGATACTAATTGAAAATTTAAAAAAAGGTAAATTACAAAGACCCCCCCGTACTATGGGGTTTGTGACAAAGACCCCTGCGCTTTTTTTGCAACAAATATCCCCTGAACTTTGGCCGTTAGGCAAAGACCCCATCGGCCATTAAGTCTGACAACACAGGATGCGTTAAATTATCAAAATACCCGATTAAACTTTCTCTATTTTTATTTTTGCCAATTTCTCTTTAGAAAATAATTGACCCAAAAATACCTTTGATTAATCGCCGAAAAAGGAAAACTACTGAGGGTTGTGCAATCGAGAACTGTCTACTCTTTGATTCCTTCACACATGACATTTATATTAACAAAGCAATAAAAAAAATATGCATGATTTTCTAAACCTTGGCATCTGTATCCATACGCAGAGGCTTGTGTATAAACTCAGGAAGTCCATTTTCGACTCCTGAGGCATAGTGGCATCCTTGGCATCTTGCATGTTTACATCATTTTCTCCAGTACCAGTGGGGGGCTAGCTGCATCACTTGGGACCTAATCAGTATCCATCTTTGTAGCTTCCTTAACTGGCTCCTTTACAACTGGAACTTCGACTGCTTCTTCTTCCAGTAGATAAAATGGAGATTAAAAGGAGTCTATAAAACAACAAATATCGCAATTATGATAATAATGCATTACTTACAGTTGCAGACTCAAACAGATACAACGCCATGAAGATTCAAGCGAATTTTCACCTTCAGCTTTGCATGTTCACCTTTTGCAGATTTGGGTGGACCAATCTGTAAGGATACATTTGAAAATCAAAAAGGAAAAATTAGGAAGTTCAAAACAAAATGTCATACAAATATGAAGCCAAAGAAAAACAGTTACTGATCTTTGCAGAAACTTTTAGTTCACTCATATCAGCATAATGGGCATCATCCATGAATGTGCCTGGCCTGTAAAATGTCAAAGCCTTTGACACTAGGAATTGGATTTCCTTTTGGGAAGACAATGGTGCTCTGTTGTTGATCCATTGCGCCATTCTGGGCATCTGGAGCCAAACCTTTCCAGGACAATGCAATTGGGAATGGGAAGCTCTCATTTACCTATTTGAAGGTTAAAAAGAAGATTATCAATAAATCAAGGTAGGTCTACGAGTAAACAAGAAAAAAACAAAATGACATGTAGCAATAAATGTCTGAACAAAATAACAAGTCTGAATGTAAAATAGCAGTTTACTTTGTCGTAGTAACAACAATGAACTTTGTGAACGATCAATTGTTCCGTGAATCAACCGGAGAGTTTGCAAACCAGCAATTGTAGCTGCATCCAAGACAGCTCTTCTTTGAACATCCGTGAAATAAACTGGGATCCCGATACAGCAATCCACAACTGCTGCACTCAGATTCTTCTCCGCTATTCTCTTCAGGTTTGAGAGCACCATTCCTAGAAGTTGTGCGGGGAGAAACAACAAAAACTAAAAAAAAAAAGAGTAAAGCATAAAGAGAAGTGATGATGTGCCATCTGTACTCTCCTAATCGGAAGGCATCTCGAATGGTGGACTGTCACATGGCCGGTCGAACTGCAAGACAAGTAGATTAGAGGACCTGGGGTGTTTTACCCGGTGCGGGCACTTTGATGCTTAAGTTAGCAAAGAATTTGTAGTAGCGAGCTATTTGCTTGTAAGTGAGAGAGTCTAAGAGCTAAATCACACATACCTCATGAGGCTGGGGGTGATGCTCTTATATAGGCGAGCTGTTGTAGGCCTTATGAAATATATCTGAGACCTCTGGCCCGCATAACCAGGAGTCTATTTTGTACTGGGGATGGACTTCGTGTGAACTGATAAGGCTTATCGAGTTTGTCCGATCTGAGCGGGATAAGGTTAAGGCTTGTTGACGTGCGGTGTGATCCAAAAAAAGTCGGAGACGACTAGCTAGCTTCTAGAAGAAGGCTATGTGGCGCCTCGGCAGGTCATGACACAACAAGCTGCTCGCACCTCAGTCTTGGCTTAGGTGTCCGCGTGCTAACGGGTCAAGCCAAATTACCCCTCATCAGGAAGGAAACAAAGAAAGAGCATGACTATCACTGAAAGCAAAGAAACTTCTTCTTCTTCTTCTTCTTTTTCTTCTGTAACAACAACACTCTATTTTCCATTATTGTACCAAAAACAAGAAAAAGAAAAAGAGATGCAAGCAATGAGAAGTTGACTTTAATATGGAGAAATGCAAAGATGGCTCCAAGCAGGGAAGAAGATGAGGGCCATTTCGAATTGTTGATAACATGCTTTTGGCATGAACTCTAAGGTGTATCAGGCGTATAGTATTGTATTTTTTGGGTCCTGATACACACCTGTTTACAGATGTTTTGGGACCTCCTTTATTTTGACAAAAAACATGTCCATAAATTAAGTTTTGAAAAAAAAAACAAAAAAAAAAATGCACATAGGTTTTAGTACCATACACCTATGTGAATACACAAAGGCATATTGAAATTTTGAACCCTAGGCTGTTTGGTTTCAGTGCAATTTTATTTGCAATTGTACAAATGTAAAGGAGTATAAATAAAAAAAATGCAAATTCTTGTTTAATTTAGCTTTGGATTTTATTTATTCTGTTTCATGCCTTAATTTACTTCAATCAAACAAAACAAGTTAAAATTTTAAATAAAAAATAGGGTAAAATTTATACTCAAATCATTTGCACTGTCATAATTTTGCATCAATACAAATTTATTTGTATTACAACCAAACACAGCCTTAAATGTGGCTGATTGCCGATAAAAGACAATGAACAGAACAAATTGTAAAAAAGTATAATGATTTCAAAAATAAAAAGAGGATTTTACCGTTCAGTCCACCCCTAAAAACTAGTGCTCTACTCTAGGGTGGACGGAATCCTGACCATGGATTGATATCGGATTCACGGGTAGGATGCGATTTATAGGGGCTACTAACAGACTAGGAGGGAGTTGCAATTCAGATTTCTGAATAGGATTGCAGTTCAAAAATCCCAAATAAAAAAGGTAATTTGGGTATTTAGAAAATTTTAAATAGTCAAATAAGAATCTTTCCAAAGTTAACTCACGAAATGCGGAGAGGATCTTTATCTAATGGCCTCAGGGGATATTAATCGCAAAAATTAAAAGTGCAGGTCTTTGTCACTGACCCATAATAGAGGGGGTATTTGTAATTTACTCAAAAAATAGCGCCGTATATTCAAAATTGAACGGGAGAAAATTGTCTTTTCGCGAAATTCAGACTCTAGAGTCTCGGTCACCTGACCATGAGCATTGAGCACTAGTCCAATAATCCAATTTAGGGGTTTTCGATCTGCTTCAGCTGGAAGCCCCATCTAAGGCTTCTCTCAGAGAGAAGACCGAACGATGGACGGAAACATGGAGATTTCGCTCGACAAGCTGCCAATCAAACGTCTGGATGCCATTGAGGAGAACGGAATCGAAAGATTTCCTCCGTACGTTCCTTTTCTTCGTCTTATTTTGGTCCAAGGATTGGTTTGGTTTCTCATGTATTGCAATTGGTTTCTGTTATGTCTTTCGCACCAGTGACATTGGTCATGACGAGAAGCGGCTTTCCCTGATTCGGCGCATCGACTTTGCTTGGGCAGTGGAGAAAGACACGAAGAAGCAGAAAACCTCCAAGGAGACGACGACGCCATGGCCATGGCAGAGCTTGGTGGAGAATTTGCAGTTGGCTCATCAAGAATTGTCTGTCATCATTGATCTCATTAACACGGTAAGGGATATTTCTCCATTAATTTCCATGAATTTTTAAGTTATTTTTTACATAATAATCTTGGAGAAACATAGCGAGTTTAGCATTTAGGGTTGAAATTTTGTGTATCTTTTTTTCTTTCTCTTATCAGTATTGGTGTTTTTTTTTTTTCTTTTGATAATTGAATTGTGATTTTATTAATCAAATGATAGACAATGCAGGCATCCTCTCCTTAAAAGAAAATTACAGAGAAAACAGTAGTGAAAACATTACAAAACAGCCCAGTACAAACTTTCCCTATTGACCCCTTGTTTGGCAAGACAATCAGCCAACGCATTTGCCGACCTTCCCACCCAGTGTAGGCTGATATTCATATTTCTAATTAACCACTTAGCTTTCTTTATCAGGTCCCTAAGCACCAAACCACTGAGTCTGAATCTGTCAGCCATGAGCCATCCCACAACAACTTTAGAATCTCCTTCAAGTATTAGGTTCTCCACCCCAAGTTGATGTGCACTTTGAATACCTTATAAGGCTGCTAAAGTTCAGCCCTATTAGAGTCTCCCAAACCCACTGGGCCAGAGAATAAGGCTAAGATGTTACCGTCCTTATCTCTTAAGACCCCTCCTATTCTAGAAGGTCCTGGATTACCTTGACTACTTCCATCAAAATTCATCTTTGCACATCCTTCAGGAGGAGGAATCCAATCTGCAATTACTCTGTCTTTCCTGGAAGAGCAAGCTGCTACAATTGACCAGTTCCTTCCAAGGTTCATCGAAAGAAAAGGATTGGAAGGAATCCATAGTTCTCAACCAATGGATTGTTCTTGTCAGAATGCAATCATTGACATTTAGGAGGCAGGAGGCTTCTTTCATTTTCTTGAAAAATCCTTGCATTCCTCTCTTCCCTAACTGTCCAGAGAGCAGCTGCTCTAATGCATTTCCACATGCTCCACCCTCTTTTAGTGGGCCACACAAAGAAGGAAGATTCAAAGTTCAAACTGTAAACAAACATCTGTAGGTGAGTTCCACCTGCACCCAAACAAAGCAAAAATCCAATTCCAAATAGATGAAGCAAAAGAGCAAGATATTAGTAAATGAAAACAGTCCTCACCATCAACTCTGCAAAGACTGCACCAGTTAGGAAACAAGCACATGGAAGGCCTTTTCTTTTGCAGACAGTCCAAATTATTGATTTTCCCAAGAAACACCTCCCAACAAAATGCCATAATTTTAGGGGGGAACTGGCCTGAACCAAACCTCCTTAACCAGAAAGAACTTCTAACTAGAAGGGGAACAAAGGGAGTTGAAGAAAGAAGCACAAGAGAAGGAACCTTTTGGATGAGGGAACCAAACTCTCCTGTTCGACTGAGAAGGGTCTAACCAGACATTGCCCAAAAGGCTCAAAAGATCCAAAATAGATACAAATTCATTGTCCCTTAAACCCCTACAAAACCCAAAATTCCAGCTTAGAGATAGAGGGAGGACAGGAGAAGGGAGGAACTGAGACACCACCTAATTTTCGAACAAAGAGATGGAGTAAAGAGAGGGGAAAAGGTCCTTGAAAGCTGAATTATCCACCCAGATGTCTTCCCAAAATAAAACAGAATTACCAGAACAAGCATCATACCTGACAAAGTTGAGAAATAAAGGAAAGACACCATGAATTGCTTTCCAAGGTGTGGATAAAGTAGCCCGGCGTGACACACCCGCATCCCACCTTATTAAATGATCCTTTTTCTCTGCCCCTGGTTCCCAAAGAAAGTTCCTCATCAATCTCTCCAATTTCTTGGCCTCCCTAGCAGGAATCCTAAACACTAAGAGGTAATACACTAGCAAATTGGTGTTTTGTTTATTTAGCTTTTCCGAGTATCAGCCAGACTAGTGAATACCAATGGGAGTACAAGGAAAATTTTTATAAAAGGCTATGAGACTGGCAATGTTATATGGAACAGAGTTCTTGCAGTAAAAAAATTATGTTTGTTTAGGGTGTTTTTTATGAATACCAATGAGTGTAGTTGAGATGAGGATGCTAGAATTGATGGGTGGTAAGACTACAAAGGATAGATTAGAAACAAAACGCATTAGTGAGGACTTAAGGTGTTTGATACAGTTTTGTTTACCTTAATCACATTAGCGTTTTTGCATAAAAAGACAAAGATTATGTTTGTTTAGGCCTATTTATGTGGAAATGCCAATACAACAGTAGACTCTAGAGTTTAGTGCAGAGGGGGGAATTAGGGGGCGTTGTTACAGTGCCACTTATGATGTGGCGTATTGGACATAAAAAGGTAAACCACTTTTCTAAGCTATTCCATTCTAATGCACCAAGGATTTTAATAAAAAGAAACCCCTTAATATGCCTAGTCAGTATATCTTTATCCAACACATTTGATGAAAAAAATACTTTGAAAAGTTGGGCATGCATTAGCATTAGATTGCTGATTATGCTTCAATGCCACGTAGATAAAAACCACCATGCCAAACACATCTTAGGAGTGGCCCCAGTTCGTGACATGATAAGGTAAAGTCAATTGAGGTGGATTTGTCATGTGCATGGATGACGAATGATTGTAAAAATGAGGAGTGACTTGGTGCAAGTAAATACTCTAAAAAAGCAAGGGGATGACTAAGGAAACATCAACTTAAGTGGTAATAAATGTCCTAAGGACTTTGAGTTTTGACAAAAAACATGGTTCTTGATAGAGCACAATGAAGGGATAGGATTCACGTACCCAGTGCCAAATAGTTGGGATTATGGCTGAGTTAAGTTCAGCTTATCCAAGTGTCAATTTTGTGCCCATTCTTGGGGGTTCTCTGGTAATAAAAGCCCTGAAGCAGAAGCATACTTTGGGCTTTTATTGTGTATGTTGTTCTATAGGATCCATTTGGTAAAATGTGTTTTCAGAACATGCATTCATAGTAAAAAGTATGAATAAGTGCTTGGAGACAATAATATACTTGCATTGTTTGACATCAAACCGTACACATATCAACTTTTCAGTAATGCAATTTGGAAGTCTATAAAAGCCACATAGCTGCATCAAATATGCCACATGGCACACATGTGATATGACATTATTTTTATACTTTCAAAATGTCAATGTCATTCACAAGTTGCAACGTAGCATTTATAGGTATGCCACATGGCATGCACTATGCATTTTCTAATTTAGTTGATCTTTCTGTCATGTGTCATCCATTGAGACAGAGAAGTGTTGAAGACAAAAAAGTGGCATATAAGCCACAGTCCACACATGAGTTGTAAAATTAAAGTAAAAACGTGGACAAAATCATGTGACCAGGAGTTCGGGCTTCATGTTCTTATGCTTTACTGTACTACTTTTAGCAATTATACTTTTTGAAAACAGGCATATCCAAATGCTATACATGCTTTCAGATCATATTTTATTTTCAAAAACATCAAAGTACTTTAAAAAAGGTGGATAGTTTTGCTTCTGTGCTTTAACTTCATTTTGAACAATTCCTTGCTTTTACAAGTAAAACCTCATGCTTTATGATGGATTGTCTGGTATATCATAGAAATGAGTCTTTATATGGTTGACAGTTTTTTTCCTCTTCAAATTCTTTCATAGGTAGAAGCTAATGATGCAGTTACTGTGGCTGGTATGATCAGGCCAAAACAATTACCCAATGAAATTCTCTCGGACCTTTCTGTATCTGCAGCAACTAAGCTGCAGTGTTTCCGGGTAATGTTTATATCTTATACTTTTATCTGTTTTGTGCAACGATAATGTCTCTTATGTACTTATGTACTGGTGCACTGCACTGTTTCCTGGTTTTTTGCTGTAAAATTTTATGGGCTAAAAGAACACTTGTAAAGACAGTTATATTATGTGCAGAAACTATTTCATAGAAATGGTAGTATGGATGCTAATCCAGAACTTTCTGTTAATCAAGTTCAGATCCTCTACAGCAAGAGCTATGGAGAAATCTCTATGCCATGCCAAAATACCCTTCTGGGGGGTGTTCCATGTCTCTTGATTGACTAACATAGTAATTTCTCAGTGAAATCAGCATATAGGATCTCAAATTCCTATATATTATATATCATGTAGCTTAAACTCTCTTTGAGACCCAAAATTGGTGATTTCATTTCTTACTCTGATGTTGTTTTTATCATATATTCTCTTTAGAATCTGGGGAGATATTTTAAGCAGTCTGCTAAAGGTTTGGAACAGCAGGTTGCTCGGGAAGCAAGATTTTATGGTGCCCTAATCAGGTGAGTCTACTTTATATCTTAGTAAAGTTGTAGTGTCCCATTACTTCAAAAATCAGGTTTCACTCAGTACTTTATCACAACCAATTTATCTTTGTCTGTTTATTTCTTGCCCCAAGACATTTTTATATAACTCGATATATTTAAATTTACCTTGAACCATTTGTGTATATTTTTATTCATATGAAATGCCATGTACATTAATATACTGCATTGTTGTTGAAGGCACGTAAGAAGTTCCCCGAATATACCCAAGAGAAAGAATGGTATAATGGTTATCAAGGCATAAAGGCATAAAGGAACATTTCATTGGTATAATGGTTATCAAGGCATAAAGGCAAGCTTGGTGACAACACACAAAGGAACACCTTGTCGTCTTGGTGATGAATTTTGATAAGTAAAACCTATTACATACAGAACATGTGCCATATTGACATGCTGATATGTCCCGAAAATTTGACACGCAGTTCACAGACTTACAGCAGCGTTCACACACTCGAACATCAACAAAAGAGACTAGTATTCATTCAGCAGAAAACATTAACTGTTGGTCGGTTCTTCGAGAGACCGCCGGCTCTCCCAAACACTCACAATATTCTTTACTCAAAGAAAAACATGCCACCCCTATCCCCCAAAGCCCTTTCTTATACTCTTTTGATGGCATAACTGACTCCCTCTATAAATGCCCAACTGGCCTAGTTATAAATGCCCAAAAACTCTTCTTTTTTCATAACTGACATAGCTATAAATGCCCCAAGACTCTCCTTATTCCCTCCAGCTATAATTGCCCTCATGTGATTAATTGTTCAATTATTCCCCCCCCCCCCCCTAGCTGATTGTTGACCTTTCCTCTTCCTGGCATACGTAAGGTTAATTGGGGCCTATCATTACCCGCCGCCCAAAGTCTAACCTTGTCCTCAAGGTTAAAATGAGGAAATTGGTCTCGAAGTAAGTCAAGGCTCCCAAGAATCTTCAAAATCAGGCAGGTCCTGCCAATGAATAAGCACTTCCAACCAGTAACTCTAGGCATAGTGGATGGACGCACACTGCGCACGACAACAGGATAATGGAGCTTTGCAACTCTTCCAGTCTCTGAATAAAATTCCTTCTATCATTGAAAGCTAGACCTTTTCAATCTCTTGACTGCTACCCTTGTTCCATCAGGTAAAAAAGCCCACTATATGTGCCACCAGTCTTGGCATTTCCAACAAGACGGTTACCTTCACTGAATTCTTTGTAATTGGCCTCAATTTCTCATTGCTGAAGACTTTCCATGATGGGGTAACTGATGCAGATGTTGATGGATTAGATGCTTTGCGAGACCTTCTGCGCCTCTTGCTCCTCCTGTATGCAAGCAACCAAATTACAACAGCCAAAGTTGTGCGAAGGATCATCCCACTAAATGTTGCAAGGATGATAAGATACTCCTTGTGGCGGCGCAGGTGGTAGCATTTGTTCTCTATATCAAGCATACAGATGAACTCATGAGAGTTGTTGCATCTCTCACCCACAAGGGTTGGCTGGCCATTAGTTACCGATGTACAGGTATTGATTAGATTAATGCCTTTGCATGATGAATTGGAGCCATTGGAGTGAAATGGTGCCCCAGGGGAGATGGACTCATTCCAATGTGTTACATTGTCAGACCACTTCCAACTAAAACCACCTGTAGAATTGAAGCCTCTTCCTCCAACCCAACAACCTCTTGCTGTATTAGTGCTGAGTTTTCCAGCAAAACTTAGTTCCTTGGCTGATGTCAGTGCTGCCAAGTGCCCAGTATAGTCCCTACATCGGGACTCTGATTCATCCCAATAATTGGAGTTTTCTATCAGCCCAAAACACTTGCTCTTATTCGGACTGATTACCGGCAGATCTCGTAGAGGAGCAGAGAGCACCTCGAATTGGCGACGATATTCCTTAACAGTAAAAGACTGATGTAACGAGAAGAGCTGCTCCTGTAAATTACCCTCCTGAGTCGATCGAAAACGTTCAAGGAGGAGCTCTTTGAATTCTGTCCAACCACGAAAAGGTCGCCGACCATCTTCCCAGTAATACCACACCAATGCATCGCCCTCTAAACAGACAACTGCAGCACGCAGACGCTCTGCCGGAAGCAATCCATTAATCTCAAAATAGCATTTTGCACGAAAAGCCAGCCGTCCGGATTTTCCCCATAAAAAATGGGTAACTCCAACTTCCTGGGTAGTGAATCAGGAGTATGTTCCGGCACCGGCATCAAAGAAGACGTCGGAAATGCCGCACTCTTCCCTTTGTCAGCCGCACGACTCGATGTGACTAAAGGAGGAGCAATGTCAGTCGTGGACAAAGGAGCTGAATAGGCTTGTTGCTGAAGCAACAGGATCAAAACGTCTCACCAGATTTTGAACGCCTCCTTCTAGAGATTGTACCGACCTTTCTAGAGACGAGATCTTCGAAAGTCCAGATGCTACCTTTTTTGGATTGAGTTCCTGAATCTCATTGCGTAAGCCATCCATCTCTACACAAAATTCAGAATGCAGAGAAGTCAAGCGTTCTTCGAAACCCTCCACCTGCGATGCCACTTCCTTAACTGTCACCATGGCCGAGGAAAGACGAGTTCTGATACCACTGATATGTCCCGAAAATTTGACACACAGTTCACATACTTACAGCAGCGTTCACACACTCAAACATCAACAAAAGAGACTAGTATTCATTCAGCAGAAAACATAAACAGTTGGTCGGTTCTTCGAGAGACCGCCAAATCTCCCAAACACTCACAATATTCTTTACTCAAAGAAAAACATGCCACCCCCTATCCCCCAAAGCCCCTTCTTATACTCTTCTGATAGCATAACTGACTCCCTCTATAAATGCCCAGCTGGCCTAGTTATAAATGCCCAAAAACTCTTCTTTTTTCATAACTGACATAGCTATAAATGCCCCAAGACTCTCCTTATTCCCTCCAGCTATAATTGCCCTCATGTGATTAATTGTTCAATTATTCCCCCCCCTAGCTGATTGTTGACCTTTCCTCTCCCTGGCATACGTAAGGTTAATTGGGGCCTATCACATGCCACATTTTTTCATGATCTTATTGTTTTTATATAGAAAATATAATAAAATGTGACCTAATGGAGCATAAACAATCCCAAGTTCATAAATCCTAACAAACAAATTAAGCAACATTATAAGAAACAATAATTGAACTCAATTGATCTTGCAGTAATAAATATCACACAAAAAATACCTGTTGCGCATCAATTTTCTAGAGGTATAGAACTTCAGAATACAAGCAAAAGTTGAGAGCCTGTTAAGAAGACTCCCTGTTTTTGAGCACAGAAACCGGAAGAAGGGGAACAATCAAGATGGCTGCAATGTTAATCTTCTTCCTTTCTTCCTTCTCCCTTCTCTTCCTTCTAAACCCTTAAGCAGTCAAATGGCTTAAACTCTTGTCCAGTTTGCTTTTTAGGACTTTACGATTTAGTGTATCACAATACACCTAAACTTTTGCTGAGCTCACTTTCTTGCATGTGATATGTGTGTATCACTCATCTTGCCCAAGTTAAGTCTAATCACCACATCTTTTCTCTTTAGCAGCATACATATCAACCTTATTTTCTAACAATCTGATAGGTTGCAGCAGAACTGGAAGGTCAAACGACAACGTTTGCCAGTTCCAGCACCTGGCAGTGAAGGCTTCACAATTGATTTATTTGATAATTCATTATCTGATCCGGGAGCTATCTTTCGTCCACCTTCAATATCTACAGTTCGTGTTGACCATGACTCAGCAGGCATGTTGGCTGTACACTTACCTCAAAAGTCGTGCCACTCTCTTCATTTTGGGTTTCTCGGTGGCCAATCTGGCCACAAACCTGGGAAATCCAGTAAAGTGAAAATTTATGCATCAGATGTGCATCAGTCAGAAGAAATAAAAAAAGAGACTATGAGTGAGCAAGATGTGGATCAATGTGTTAAAGAAACACATTCTGTCCTTCGTGAAGTTCATCGAGCAATCTTTGATGAGCAGGTAGGTTTGTTAATGATCTCCCTTATGCATTGCTCTTTCCACTTTCTTTTCTTTTTTCCTAATTAAAATTTTCTATTTCCAGGTGTTTGATTTGGTGAGTCGTGAAGCATTTAATTCATCTTCTGGAGTTAATGTGATTGGATTAAGGGAAAATTATCTACAACTGAGGATAGGTCAAGGAGCCTCTGTGTATATCTCACTTGTACCTTCTGGGCAAGATGCAGATCAAACAGTGGACAATGCAAGCAGTGATAATTTGGGAAATGCAGATTCATCTGTTGACATGTTTGAGGGGGTGAAGATGGCAGAAGAGAAGTATGTTACCCCTAAAAGGAAGTCCAGGTTTCCTAATCCAGTCAGTTGTGAAATTTATCTTCAACAAATTTTCCATGAAAATATGTTCATTAGAGCAAAGGACAGACGCCATTCTGTTCGTCGAATTCAAGCATCTGGTCAGCCTGTAACAGATGTATTTGGTCTTCTGGGTCACTTCTGTATGACTTTGGCTCATAGAATCTTTGCAAACAAGGTTCTGGCAGAGCTGGAAATTCTGGTATTGGACCTGATTTATTGTTACATGTCAATAAGAAAATAAATAAATTCTTATTCATCTTTTCCTAAACTCTCCCCAATAATGATGAGATTATGAACTTCTTACAGGCCAGCAGGGTCTCATATCTTCATTTGTTATCTCATCCTACGTGGCACTCTCGGACATCTTCCTGGTCACTTTCAATGAAAGTTCCACAATCCATTCTTCATGCTGGTCATCGAACAAGGCCTTCAGATATGCGCAGCACAAAGAGTGCTGTCAGGTCACAGTTCATTACCAAGGTCGTGGTAAATGATGATTGCATCAACATAGAGGGAGAGGGTGCACCTAATGTTGTTGGGCTGTTTAAGGGCAGTGCAGAGGATATCTGCTCTATGAACAGTTATGACTGTAATTTGCCAGATCTCCCTGTGATACTTCTGCAACAGGTATATCTTTATTCTTGTGATACTTGACAGTTTGTGCATCTGGATCTCTGTAACTGGTATTTCTTTCTGAATATATAAATAAACACTAAAAAAGAGAAACCGCATCGTTGGTTGAAGGCTGAAAGCATGAGCTCTCCTAGTCTCCTCCGCTTCTTATTAGACAGAATCCTGTGTCTAGACACCTTAGAGGACTAGAACTACATATTTGCTCTCCCCACTAGTTATTCACTTTATGGCCAATTTATTTGCACATTTGACCCAGTCAAATACAAAATGACAAATTTGTCACTTAATGTATTAATTAAAAAGACAAAAAAGGAAGAAAAAAATCACATACTTGGTTGAAGGCTGAAAACATGAGCTCTCCTCCACTTATTATTAGACAGAATCCTGTGTCTAGACACCTTAGAGGACTACAACTACATATTTGCTCTCTCAACTAGTAGTTCACTTTATGGCCAATTTATTTACACATTTGAACCTTCTTGTCTTTTAACTATACTCCTCTAATTCCAGGATCCCAAGCAGTCATATAACAGCCATCCCACTATAAAATGGCCTAGGCCAAATGTTTAATTAATTATTGACATAATTATACGTGTTTACATTAATCACAAATTATATATAATTAATAAAAATAAATAAATAATGACAATCTGCAACAGGTTGCAAGTCAAGTTGTTCGTTGGCTACATGAGGAAGCTCTTTTGGTAGGAATGAAGGCAAGCCGTGACTTCCTATGCTTGTCATTCGAGTTGGATCAGGGTGAAACGTTGGGTCTAGTTGCACATGTGGACCCTGAAGATATACAAGGCTGCATTTCATGGTGGTTGGTGATGGATGATGGGCTGATGGAGGAGGGTAAGCTTCACACAGACTTCTCCAGCGATGCTTCTGATACTAGGAGATTCCTAGGACACTTGTCTTTGGAAGCCTTATATTCAACATTGATGGATCTGGTCACCTTGTGCAATAGCAGCGGAAGCCATATGTTTGTCTGATCTCTCACCCATATACCCCCTCCGTTCAATCTGATAGCTAGCAGAAGGCTTGTTAGAGTAATTATAATGAAATAACAATGTTTGTAGACCTATTGTGAAGTGTTGTAGTCTTGAAAGAAAATTTCTCTTCTTTTTCCCTTCAACCCACCTAACTGTTTCTTCTTGACTGTCGATGAGATTGTTATTAGGACCATTTACTTTTCATGTCCATAACGTGTAGCTATGTTATTACCACAGCCATGAAGCAGGATCTCTGATGATCTTGTTTGAAACAAAGACGTCATGAGGTGGATTATCATTCAAGGAAAAGCAGATAAGGACGAATCAAATGGAAGCAATAACGACCATGGATTGGCCTGAAGCCTTGCCCTGCCCATGCCTAGTGATGACTGATGAGGACAAATTAGGTGATGGTGACACAAATTACAAGACCAAGTATGCAATTGCAATGCAAGGTCAACCTCTGCAATTAAAGCCAATGGTTTGAGTAACAGTACTTCATGCTCATGAAGCATATGAATATAAAGCCTTTTCCCTTAATTAAATGAAGACGGCAATTGGCAACTACGGTTAGTAATTCATTTTTTCTTTTTTCTTTTTTTTTATAGTACAAAAAATAAGGGGTTTTTTGGCAAGTCTCTTTTGAAAGATCTTTTAAAAATTTTCAAAGATGATGTGAGTTTTTGCATTCGAAATAAACTTCGTGTCTTTTTAGGGTTGTAGCTTGTGGCGGTTAGATATTTTTCTAACATAATGGAAAAAAGACTAAAACACGGATGATTGAACAAAAAATCGATAACTGCATGAAAAGACACACAAAACGGGGCCCAAGTTGGTAAAAGATTACGCCCTATACCCTTGCGTGTACAACCAGTACACTTCGAATAACCCCAATGTTTCACACTTTCAGTTATTATAATGACTCGATATAAAAGTTAAAACGTCCACGTTAACCATGAAGGATTTTCATCTTTGATTTGACACATGGCATTGAATATCTTGGTGTGGTTTTCTTCTGGACCCACCATTTATCCACGTGGCCATCAGGTGTTGAATTAGGACCAATCGTCTTCCAACCGGTCAAGAGTCAAGATCAAGGAATGTCACGATTATGATTAAGAACCAAAAGAAGAAGAAAAGAAAAATAAGATCTTTTTATTAATTCCTTCTTTTTTTTCTTGGTTTTTATAAAAAAAAGGAAAATAAGAATTCGGAGAGTTATCGTCAAGCATGCAGTTATGTAATCGAGAAAATTACCCTTAATTATAATATAGTGATAATATACTTATAAAAAATATAATAATGACATAAAAATCATAAAGTATATGTATTATTAAATAATTGATTAATAGAATTTTAATGATTTCCATGAAGAAGGAATGTGAATCCAACAACTACCAACCCACAACCCATTTGACCTCCTCTTATTTCGGGATAGATGGCTCGTGCTATTTTAAAGCCGAGTTTTTTTTTTTTCTTCTTTAGATATTGCCAAAAGTTAAAGATCGAATGGGACGTTTGATTACAGCTGAAATTGTTCAATATTGTTTTTATCATTTAATGCTTAAAATAATAAAATATTTAAAGGTATAGCAACCCACTCAACTTGCTTAAAATAATAAAATATTCACTAAAAGATAAAACAATAAGTTTTTTCAATTCAGCCGCTTCAACCTTTATCAAACTGCCCTAAACTGAATATTTTTGCTTCATCTTTTAATCTTAAAATAATTAAATAATAAAATATTTAAGAGTATAGCAACCCATCCAACTTCAGTTGTTATAGGGAGCCCCTGACTTTAAAATTCACTAAACAACAAAGCAATTAGGTTTTTTTAGTACTCTAAAGCAACGAGATTTTCAGTTCAGCCACTTCGGCTGTTATCAAAACGTCCCCTAAAATCTATACTACTTTAAAATGTAGGAATGGCTCCAAGAATATTTATGAAATTTTTTAAGGATAATATTTATCCCTCTATATTTAAATTTAATGATAAAAAATGAGGGCAAATAGGGTAAGTGGTTCTTGATATTAAATGAGTTAAAAAGAGGTAATTTAAATATATTCAATGCATTCAATCATCTCTCATTAAATCCAACATTTAAGTTATTAACCTGCATTCATGTTCATTGAATCATATATTTAAGTCATTTTTATTTATTCTCGTCATTAAGTTCTATTAATTAAATCCATACTTAATAAATTAATAATTCCAATAACATAAAAGCTTATAACTTTAAAATCTACCTAGCAAAAATAGTGTTTTCATCTAAGTGGTGGTAAGAAATTAAATCATTTTGGGTCAAATGGGTTAATCCATGCTTCCATGATTAAATAATAAAATTAAAAACTAGATAAAATGAAAAAAAATAGAAATTAAAAAATGGAAACATTTTTAAGATACATATTAAACAATAATAAGTATATTAAATAAGAAATGTTTTTATTAATGATGAAAATGAAATGTAAAATTTAAAACCAATTGAAAATAAAAATGTTTTTCTATTCTCTCTCATTAAGTCTTATATTTAAATTATATTTTCTCATCATTAAATTCTTGTAGTTAAATCCACAATATTATTTTTAATAGTATAAAAATAAATATTTTGAAAAGCAATTTGAAAACAAAACAATTTTCTTCCCTTCCGATGGTGGGCAAGCAATTTGACATTTGGAGTCAAATGGATTAATAAATAATGCCATAATTAAATAATAAAAAAATAAAATAAATAACTATGAAATGTAAGAAATATTTTTATTAATGATGAAAATGGAAAGCCAATTTCAAAATCTACCTAGAAATTAAATGATGTCATAGTCAAATAATAAAATTTTTAATAATAGAAAATACAAAGAATCACAAAAATAATAAAAAAAGGATAAGAGAAAATTTTGGGTACATATCTAATGTTATATATTTATAAAAAATAAAATATTGGGTACATCTCTAATATTGTACATTCATTATATTGAATAAAAATAAGTTTTATACATAAGAAATAATTTTATCAATAATGGAAATGTAATACAAAATTTAATGTCAACCTAGAAATCAAACAATTTTTATTTTTAGATGGTGGGTTAGTGGTTTGAGTAATATGATACCATAGACAAACAAAATTTTAAGTGTGATAAGTAAAAAAATATTTTATATAATGTAAATGAAATATATAATTTGAACGAAAAATTATATTCAAAACTGGTTGTACATTTAAAATTACGTTGTAGGTTGGTCCAGAAACCAACCAAACTCTGAAAATTGGCTCTACATTTCAAATTATAAAAATCCTTGCCATGTCATTAGAGGCTTATGTGGCTGTTGCCAACATGAGACTCTTATTCCATGTTGGACACAACAGAAAACCTATATCGAAAATAGGTTTTCAGTTTCTCTCCCACTCCCTCCTTTCCCTCTTGCTCTCATAGTCATCGCTCGATCTTCCGTTCCCTTTGTCTCTCCCACTTTCTCTGCTTCGGTCTATAGCCAAATCAAAACTTCTCTCTCTCTCTCTCTCTCTCTCTCTCTATATATATATATATATATATATATATATATATTGTTCTCCCTCAATCTTTTTCATTCTTCTCCCTCACTCTTCCTCTTGGTCAAAATCTCCTTCTCCCTCAATCTTTATCGTTCTTCAATTGGTGTAAATTTCATAGCCAATAGTTTCTTGTGAATTTTATCAAATTGGTGTAATAATTTTTGAACCATACCAAGTTGGTCTCATGTTCTTTCATACAATCTGATTAATATCATATAAGTGTGTAAGAAAATAAGAAAATAAAAAAATGAGAGAGTGAGAGGGAAAGAAACTGAGGGAGAACGATAGAAATTAAGGGAGAATGAGAGATCGATCGAGAAAGAGAATGAGAAAAATTGAGGGAGAACGATAGGTAGAGAGAGAGAACGAGAGAAATTGATATAGAGAACGTAAATACAGAAACCAAAAACCATTTTTATTTATTTTCAAACCACATAGGGGATGTTTGGAACCATGGCCGTTTTTCAAAAAACGGTGCCACGCCGGATCCACATAGGCATTTTAACAAATGCCCATGTATCTCATTATTCGGTGAACCGTTTCCCCCAAGGGTTGACTGATGTGTATCCTATGTGATGCTTACCTGTCAACACATACATGAAAAACGGTGATGAAAATCACCTTACCAAACAACATAGTGTTGCTCATTGCCTATGTGCCATAAGCGCTTTTTTGTGAGAAACGGGTCTTGGAAGCATGGGCATTTTTTCTTGAAAATCGGTCCCACAAAGCGCCCACACTTCCAAACACCATGATAGTCGTTGAGTAGATAAAGATGACTATGAGTGAAACAGTGTAAGGGAGATTGAGAGAGAGAGAGAGAGAGAGAGAGAGAGAGAAACTAAAAACCCTTTTTTTTATTTTCCAATCACCCAACATTAAAGAGCAATTTCAGTATAAGCTTTTTATTATGTCCAATATGGATTAAGAGTCCCATGTTGGAAATAGCTACATAACCCTCGAATGACATGGCGAGGGATTTTATAACTTGAAATGTAGAGCAGTTTGTTAGAGTTTTGTTGGTTTATGGACCAACTTGTAACCAAATTTTAAATGTATAGTTGGCTCCGACTATAACTTCACCTAATTTAAAACTAATCCAAAAGCAATACTATTTCTACAATTCTTATCTAGATGGTGGGTCAATGGTCTAACTTAAAAAAAAACACATGATGTCATAATTGAATAATAAATATTTAAGTTTATTTTTAATCATATTGTTATCTTTTTTAATTTTTAATTTCTATCTTAACTATGATATATTTAAAATTCAAGTAATTAATATGAAGAAAAATTTCTCACGTACAATGCATGTACTTAATTACTAGTATACTAAAATTGGGATTTTAGTAAAACAACTAGCAAATATTTATTTATTTTTTTCTAATATTATTTTTGGACTCAAGAATGGTACAAACTACAAACTCTTTGTTTTAAAAGCGTTCTTCCACATTACAACTCCAAAAACACACAAAAAAGAGAAAAAAAAATCTTGTTTTTTTACTAGCTTACCCATGTGATGTAGGGAAAAATATCTGATATTTTCTCTTTCTCTTTTAATAAAATTTTTCTTTTTATCTCTCAAATTATCTGATAGGATTAAAAAATGTAAACAGTATCATTGTTCCGAAAAAAAGTATTTTTTTATTCTAATAAAAATAGTTAAAATAGATAATTGATTTTGATATTAGAAGAGTAAAAACTAAAAAGTCTGATTATTAAGTATTAATGTATTATTGTTTTTTTTTCTTTTACTTGTTTTATTATTAAATTATTAATCCACCAAAATTCAAATTATTTTATATTAAAATCTTGTTTGAGGGGAAATAATAAATTCATAAAATCTTCTTTCCGGACTCCGGATGTTCTAAAATCGTATCGAAGATTCCAATGTTCGGAACTCGAAACGAATCCCGCCCAGTTCTGCTCTGTAAATCTCGTCCCGAGATCCCTTTCCTCCCCTGCCAAGAAAACTGAAAACATACTCGCCAGTCGCCACCGCAGTATAGCCAGAGGTCCAGTATTAGAAACAAGAGACGTGTTGTTTTCAGCATTCCCTTTTTGTCTTTACATGACTTTTATTGATTGGATATTGATTTTGAGAGGTGGTCCGTTAATGGGTTTTTGGATTTGAAGAAACAGAGGAAACTTTGACGTGGATATCGAAGAGTCGTTCAATCCAAATGTGACTTGAGGCGGGCAGAGGCATTGGGTTGCAGAGGATTCACAGCTCACGAGATGTTTTGTTGAGAAATTTACGGTTTGGATCATCATCATCACCATTATCATCATTCATCGCTTACTTTCTTATCCTAACTATATGGGTCGGCTACATGGATCCTGTTTCGCCAATCCGTTCTATTTAATCTCATTTTCGAATTCATGGAGCCATGCATGATATGGGTTTTTTGAGAAGATTTATATTAGATGAGGGTTTTGGAGTTGCAGAGATTTTGTTATTCTTGAAATGATCTTTCCGCAGTGAGAAGATTTTACAGTTGGCGAGAAATTGAAGGTGGCGATTTGGGTTTTGTAATGCATGCGATTGATGGCCTTGGTATTCATTTTTCAGAGATTTGATTGGTTCTAAGATTTGTTTTCTGGTTGTCTTTTTTCCTGAGTTGAGTTATAGGCAATTCTTTGATTAGGGATTAGAGGTACCTGAGAATAAACCAATCGTCACAGAAGGTTCATACTTAGTAGAGAATTTAATTTGCAAAGTGGGGTTTGGCACTGGACATACCTTTTTTTATTAATCTGAGTGAGAAATTATTCTTTTAGTACTTGTCTGAATATGTCGGGCGGAACACCAGTTTCAGGTGGATTAATGAGACAGAGATACAGTCAGGGATATGCTTCCAGTGGGGATGACCTCGAGGATGACGCATGTTCAAGAACACCACCTCCAACGCCTCTACTACCAAGGGCTCGGACGTGGGTTAATGTCATGGAGAATGTTCTTTGGATCGCTTCTGCAACTTTCATTGTTTACTTTGGTGATCGGCAATCTAATCTCATATACTTGCTGTGGAGAGATGATCGAATCAGGAGGTATGAAAATTCTCAACAGTCTCAGTTATCTCTCATATTAAGTTTATGAAATGCATAATTTTTGAGAAGACTATGGGTGGGCGTTGCTTAGCTAGCTTTACACTAATGGATTGTTGCTACCATATTGATGCTGTTTTGACTGTTTGAGAATTGATGGGAACATATGGTTTAGATTCTTTTTTGTAGTATTGATTCTGTTCCTCATGTATAAGGCATACTGTTTGTCCTTTCCTTCTAAGAAGCTTTAACTGATTAACTAGTACTCACTATTTTTGTTGAATTTAGAGCCTTGTTTGGTTTCCTGAACTGATTATATATGGGGCACCTGTGGTGCCTTATGTATAGTTGCTTTTGTTCATGAGATGGGTGTTGTATTAAATTTAGCATCCAATTAATGTAGTATTCTTTTTTGGTAAGGGGACACAGTCTTTATTGTTGAAAAAGGTTTAGTGCTGCTTTCTACCAAGATATGGAAGTGGAAGCATCACGATGATGAGATGCATTTTGTTTTATATTCATATAGAGTTTCTGTATTTTATAGATTTAGAATTTTAGCTGCACTTGAAACCATATTTCAACTGATTCAATTTTTAAGCTACATAACTAAAGCTCCTTTGTTAATGCCTACCAAAGTAGCTACTTTTTTTGACAAGATTTGGAGCATGAGCTGTAGTGTTTATTCCAAAATCCTGAAAAGGTTCAAGTAACTGAACCATTATTTTGAAGACTAATAATGGTTCAGTTACTTGAATTTGGGGATATCATGTTTTTCTTGCATCATTATATAATTCAGATATAAAGCTTTATGATTGGTTCAGACTGTGTTCTCTTCTTATAAAGGATTTCACTCTTTTTTGATACTTTATAAATGTTCTATTGGCTTTATTTTGATGACTGGGACTGGTGGAATCCTAACGTCAGATTGAGCATCTCTAGCGAAAAGAATATGCACGTAAGACTGGAATTCCTAGTAAATATCTTTGAAGTTGTGAATCTGGGCTAGCTACATATCAGGCTTCTAACTGATTGAATGATCCAAAAGCTGAAGGACCTTTCATCTTTAGGATCCTACTGCTCTGTTTTATCTGGTTAGGATTTAGATGAGTAGGATTTTCTACACATGCCAAACTTTGCTCCATTGCCAAATTTAGGACAGGGCAGAATTTGGACAGTCTTGATAGCTATGTGTCCCATTTCTTAAAAAGTATTGATGAGAATATTAATTTTATTGCATTTACATCTTAGATTGGAAAATTGTCAGTTTTCTCAACTGGTAACTTTCATGTTGGTTTTCTGCTAATCTGCCCTAGACCTAGGTTTAGTCCCCTCTTCAGCTGTGATGACTAACCACAATACTACTTTCAGGATGCCTTTGTACCTTGGGATGGCATGTTTTTTCTTGAATGTTGGGATTTTCTTTTATACAAGTTTTGTAGCATGGGGTATCTGGAAATCTGATGAGAAATGGGAAGTGGTAACGCCATCAGCTGCTCCAGCTGTTGCTTTACTTGGACTCTTCTCCTTTTGCTTGTAAGAGAAAGCAGTATTTTATTTATATTATTTTCTTTAGGTCATGCAATTGTTACATTGTGAAGGCAAATGCCTCTCCCAGCTCCCCTCCCTTTCTGCTAAAAAAATAATAAAGAAACAATTAAAAGGTAAATGCATTGGCTTCTTAATAGTTGTTTTCCTTTTTTTGGCTGAATTCCTTTTTTTGTAGGTTGTCTTTTGCTTTATGGCCAATTTGGAGTTTCTTGACCCTCCCTCTTTTGGTATGATCAAAATGCTTTTTGCTTGATTAGTTGATTATACTCCCTGTGTGTGCAAAACTGAATATTTGTAGAACATAACCATTTATTCTGATGTTTGTTGCAGTTTACATTGTTTATGTCTTGCATAGTTGTATCACCCTACTTGACAATTGGGGCATTCAGGCAACAAACTGATGTGCTTCGTACAGATTAAGTTTCTTCAAGCATAAGTTCAGATCATCTGATGGTATCGAGGAGGTTATCTCAATTATATGGATAGGGTGGTGATAACATTCCATGGTGAAAGAATTATTCTCTATGTTGGTGCCTATCTTGCCAGCGATGATGGGAGCGACAAAGAAGTTGATTATCTTTTCAGTGGTTTGTTTAGATCTGAACTTTTCACCCAAACAGAACTGTCACAACCTTGCCGCTAAATAGGTCTGAAGGTATGCCATCGGGTAGGTTCCATAAATGATATTCAAGAGTGATGAGGTGAAACCAACTTTTTTATGGGAATTGGGGAGATGGTCTAGTCATGTATGCATATGGTGGTTTTTTAAATGAATTCTTTTGCTCCATACCCCATCCTCATCATCTGGTACAGTGTCCTCACCTTTGCTCAATTGTTGGATAAATCTTGAGGAACCCTATGGTTATGGAATGAATTGCATCTTTTGTCTGGTTATGTAGTCAAGATCAGCATTATTGCTTTCTTCTTTCCTTTCTAGCTAAGTGGGACTGGAGCATGATATTGAGATATTGCTAACTTTGATAACAACCACTAAGAAGGACCCATCTCAAAGAGGACAGTAAGAGGTCTAATAGAAAAACAATGTTTAAGATATATCAGCCAAAGTAAATCAGTTTTTTTTTTTTTTTAATATGTGAAAGAACATGTTTGATGGCACATATTCTGGTGACCCTAACTATTAAACCTTGGGAAAAGCAAACAGTTTTTACATAAAAAGGAAAAAAAAAACTTTTAATATGTTTTCAAGTGAGGAAACATCAGCTCTCAAGTTGTAACTATTGCATCATCTTTCGCTATAATTGATCTTGCAGAAAGAAAAAAGAATAAACCTGATGCGTAATATATAATGCATAGTCAGCACTTCAATGGCAAGACCAAGGATAGAGCTTAATAAAAATAATCTTCCAAACACCCATGCTTCTCCAGCCTCTTTCTTAGTTGTCCTAACTAACCTCTTTCTTGGGGTACCAGTAAGAAAAGCCCAAACTTCAAGAAACCCATGACTAGGGTTCTTGGTGGAAACTATATTGTGGAAATAAATGCTAAGGATCACCTAAAGGGGTTAAGGGATTATCCTGTGGAAATAACTAAATAAGGATAATGATGTAATCATGTAAACTAATGTTGCATACAAAGTCAGGGTGTTCCTGCACAAAGTTCTTATTGCTTATTAATGCATGGGAAAACTCATATAAGGTTGACTTGGAGTACTAAATTATTAGATAAGCTCCATATTATTTATATTATTTTGTAAGATGCTTTGTTAGCTTTTGGACTCCTGTTACTACCATTGTCTTGCATGGTCTATATGTATTACTTGCAAAATGTTCTTTTCAACCTCAGTTATTCAATCAGTAAAACAAGATTATGTAGATTTGAAAATTATAAATTACAATTGTTTTGGTAACTTAAGTTCATCAAATGGATCTCTCTATTTTGGCCTGGAGAAGCTTAATGTCTCGCATATCGAGATGTTCAAAAGGAATGGTGAAAATGGAAATCCTGAAACGCCCCATGCATACCCATTTCTCAATGCTCTGTTCCATCTTCCTTTCAATTTTTTTTTTTTTTTTTTTTTTTCTGAATAGACATTGTTCTGTTAGCATACTATGACAGACATGCGGCATGTAGCCAACCATGATGGCATATTCCAAGGGCTGAAGCTGAACACGCCATAACAGGGTTGATATGCTCAATCTTCATGCCGACATGATTTTATTATGATGTATCACATATATTTTGCCATATAACAAGAGTCGTGAATAGACAGTAGATGAGACAAGATCCACAGGACAAAAGACATCTCAAATGAATAAACAAGGCCCATTTATATTACAATTTTGAATATCATCTTTTGGGTTTAGTGTGCCAGGATAGAATATATATATATATATATATATATACAGCATGGCTTGGAAAACAGGGAGTCTGACTGGCATTGGGCAACACATCACAGGTGGAAAGTTGGTACATTTTGAATTCAGCCATTGAAGAATTGTGTGAACCCCACTTTAATGGCTCAATTTTTTGTGGGTTTGAATGGCAATTTGGGTGTCGTTGGTCTTATAGCAGGCCACATGGATTGCAGGAAGAGTTGGATTGCATGATTGAATATCGTTTTCATTGGGAAAAAACTTTTGCCACCCCACTTCAGTTCCCCACAGAAGATGACAATCATGACTTGAGCCCAAAGTTGAGAAAGGCATTTTTCATCCTCTCACCGAGAGAAAAGTACCCTAACCATGAATTCAGATTTCAGTCACCATACTATGAAAGAAAACTGAGTTTGAAAATTCCAGGCAAAGACACGAGAAAGAAACGACATCTCTCTTTCACATATAAGTTTTAGGATGATATTAACATTTGAAAATATTAAAATGCCCTAATTCTTAATATTTATCGTTTCAAACTTTCAATGATCCTTGATTCCAATAAACTTTGAACCATGAAGCCAGATGTGGGATTCGTAAGGATTCAAATCAAACTGAGCTTAAATTTAGCTATTCAACTTGGTTTTTGAAAAGAAAAAAATGAGGTTCAAGTTAGAGTTTGAGCTCAATTCGAACAATATGAGATGGAATTCAGCTTGACTTAAAAGCTCACGTTCGAATTTGACTTGGCTCGATCTTGACAGTGAATCATGCTTCATATAAAAAACAAAATATTATATAAAATCTTTTATATGTATAATTTCTACTTTTTTACAGTGTAAGGCAATGTTTTAAAAACTGACCCAGAAGCAGAACTGTTTTGGCCACTAATTTCTGGGTTGACGGTTCAATCGTCCAGTTCGAATGGATGGCCTGTTTTGACAAAAAGTTAAAAAAATAAAAATAATTAAAATAAAAAATGGCTAAGAACCATTGAATGAGTTGAACAGGTTGGCAGTTTGATCGCCTAGGTCAATAAGTCATTGACCAATTCAATGGTTTTTTGCCGGGGGCTGGGTTTGGGGTAAAACAGAATTGGCTGCCTGGATGGTTCCCGGTCCAAATGGTCTAACCATCCCGGTCAATAGCGGTTCAAAAACATTGGTTAAGAGCACAACGTAAAGATATAAAGAATTATATGTGTATATATAATTATTTCTTATTATACATATAAAAATTAAAAATATAATCTATACTATATTATAAAGGGATTAGGTCCCACGTCAGCATCCCTCTCCAACTCTCCTTCCATTCCCCATTCTTAAACCTCTCTCCTTTCTCCCTTGCCCCTTTCTAGCTCTCTCATTCACTCTCTCTATTTCCTCTTCTTCCCTACCCAACCCACCCATTAAGTCATGTGGCAAGAGAGTTAGTTATCAAGGAAAGAAAGAGAGATTTGG
Organism: Nelumbo nucifera; assembly: GCF_055504915.1. NCBI lineage: Eukaryota > Viridiplantae > Streptophyta > Magnoliopsida > Proteales > Nelumbonaceae > Nelumbo > Nelumbo nucifera. Next base: position 26,102,406 of record NC_142650.1, read on the forward strand.
TTTTATAATATCAAGCCAAGTGGCAACACTATCCCCCACCTTCTCCTAAATTATCTTTAATTCCATTTTATCCTCTCCCGCTTTCGATCTATATCTATTTAAAAAAAGTTTGCATTAAAAAATTTAAGAATTATTTAAATATTATAATGAAATTATGTAACAATTTTAAAATATTTATTATAAATACAAAAATAATATTTTTATGGATTATTCAATTTAGTAACTAAATGATATTTTAAAATTTTAAATGACAAAATTGTTTAAACGTTATTCACATAATAAAAATTTAAAACTAAAAATATATTATTTAAATAATTCAATGACTAAATACTTTAAATAACAATATTAAAAATAGATAAATAATTATATAACACAATATTTAATATTGCATAATAACTTTAAAATAAATAAAATATAAATAAAAAATTTTAAATATTTTACATATTATTTAAATATTTAAATAACTAAGTATTTTAAATAATGAAATATTTAACATAAATAAATTTTAAATAATTAAAACAGCGAAATGATGTAATAAATTAAAAAAAAAATCTTACAAGTAAAAAAGTAATTATAATAGATTTCATAATATTTGAGTTAATAATATAAAAAAATTATATAATAACAGTATAAATTATACTTTTAAAATTATTAAATTCAATAAATAATTAATATATTAGAAATACAAATAATGGCATTATTTGAATAGATAAATAATATTGTAAATAAATAATTTATATATATGTTAAATGTAAAATAATTAATAACTAAATCATATTTTGAATATTAATATTTAGTGTATTTTCAGTAATTATTTGTTGAGTTTTTTATAAATATACTTTTAACAATTATGTATAAATCTAATTTTGTTTTGTTATTTAACATAAAATTTTCAATAATTATTGCATATTAAAAATTATTATTTAAATTTTAAATTTAATTTATTGTACTTATTGGATTGATTGTATTCTTGTTATAATTTATTGATTTATATTTGTTAGAGATTAAACTGTTATTGGATATTACACTATTTATTGACTAATTTAATATACTTTTAGTATTTATTATGTTTTCATAATTATTGTATTCATTGTATATTTATTAGTTATTTGTTGTATTTTCATTATAAATTTATTTTCAAAATTGTGTAATTTTGCTATAAATTCTCAATAATTATTGGAGATTAAACTATTGCTATTTATTAGAGACTAGACTATTAATTTAGCTAAAATTAGGAGCGTTCATGGGTCATTTCAGTTTGATTGAAGGTTGTTTAACCAACTAAACCAACTTGGTTGGGTTGGGGAGTTGGCCACTCAAAACTAGATGTTCATGGGGCCGAGTAGCCCAACGGGTTGGCTTGGCTTTGTCCATTCTAAATCGGGCTTGAACAACATTTTAAGCCCATAAGCTCAGGCTCGAGCTTTAAACATCGGGCCTGACTATTTTTCAGGTAGGGCTCGGGCTTTCCCAAATAAGTTTGAACCAATAATATTATATATAGTAAAAATTATAATATATTAATAATACATAAAATAGATATTATATAATAATAAAATTAGTATTGAAAAAGGTGTTGTATATTATAATATATAGAATATTATAAATTATATAATATAATATTAATAATGTATAATTAATAAAATATAAATATTTGTCTATATCGGGCTTCAAGCTTGGGCTCAAGATCTAGGCCTAATGGTTGGGTCGGGCTTAGGCTTAGGCCTAGTCATTTTCTGCTTATAAAGAGGAAAAGCCCAACCCGGGGGTAGGGCTGTTTATAACAAGACCCAAACTGACCAACCTGGTCCGATCCAATCTGAGTTGGCAGGTTTTTTTTCAGCACCGATCGGTTTTGGGTTACAAAAAAATATAAATCGATGGTTCGGTTTGGTTTAACCGAACCGACCCAAACTGACTTAGATATATATTATATATATATCAGTTTTACTATATATATATTTCAGATATATATTTGTGGAATATATATATATATATATATATATATATATATATATATATATATATCAGCTTTATTTCAGAAATATACATATTGATGAGGGCAGATTTGGCCCTCCAGTGAAATTGCGACACGTGGCACCTCGTGACAACTAGGCGACACCCAGGCAACAACTTACCAAGTCGGTGTCCCGCCGGGGTACTGACTTGGCGCAGCTTGCACGCGGCCTGGCGCGGCCTGCGCGACCTGGCCGAACTGGATCAGCCCGGCACATGATCCAACCTGGCCGACCTGGCAACCCATAAAACGCCCACCGATGAACCATAACGGCATACCCCGCGAGCTCGGTAGCTCACCAAGGAGCTCGGTAGCTCACCAAAGAGCTCGCCAAGGAGCTTGCCACCAAGGAGCCAGGCAGCTCGGCAAAGCTCGCCACAAGCAGATCGGCATAGCCCAAGGAGCTCGACATAGCTCCCCCGGGCAGCTCGCCACTTGTAGGGTAGCTTGGTACAGAAGAGTAGTTTGGCGTATCGCAGGAAGATCTCCTGCCTGACAACCTGACCCAGACACCAACCCGCCGACTGACACAGGCGCTAGACCTGTTCATGGGCCGGGCCGGGCCGGGCTCGGGCCGGGCTCGGGCCGGGCTTTTACTCTCCATTAACAGAAATATGTTAGGCCCGAGCCCGAGCCCGACTCGACCAATGGGCCTACAACTTGGGCCCGAGCCCGACCCTAATAAAAAGCCCGAAGCCCGACCTAATAAAAAAAATAGAAAATTTCCCTATTCAATAATCAATATAAATCAGAATTTATTTACATTAAAAAATATATAAATTCAAAATTTATTTATATTAAAAAAAGAATATAAAGAAGGGAAAGAGGATGTGGAGAAGAAGAATTCGGTTGGAAAAAGAAGGGAAGGAGGTGAAAAAAAGAGGGGTATTCAACTAGGGTTTTTAGGTTTAGTTATAGGTCGGACCGGGCCAGGCTCGGGCCGGGCTATTTTGGCAAATCCCGAGCCCGACTCGAATTTATTGCGGGTCGGGATTTTTGGCCCGAGGTTAAGCCTACAGGACTATATACCTGTTTAAGCCCGTCCGGGGGTCGGGTCGGCCTGTTGGGCCACCTAGCCCATGAACAGGTCTAACAGGCGCCGGCCTGACAACCTGGCCCAGGCGCCGACCTGGCCGCCTGACAACCTCGAGGAGTTCACCACCGTACCCCGGTTCTGACGGGATGTGACGAGTCTTACCGTTTGAAGGCTTTTCACCCACCTAACCCGCAAGGACACCACTATATAAGGACTCCGACCCCCAAAGCCAAGGGGAGGGAAAAAAGGATGGTAACCCCTGCTCTCTAGCTCTCTCATTTCTCTCCAAGCTCTCTGTAATCAGAATGCTAACTTAGGCATCGGAGAGTCCACGCCGGGAAAATACCCCCGGGTCCTTTGATTCAGTTCTTGCAGGTCCCTCAGCTCCCACTGCTTACAAAGGAGAGGAAATCACCTCATGCAGAGGGTAGTCGGGTTGCGCTGCACCAAGGAGCTCCACCATCCTCTGAGTTGCAGGCCGCCTAAGAGCAGGTCAAATGACGAGTCCACCAGGCAGTTCTCTCCCAGGGAGTTCGCCACCAGGCAGTTCTCCACTAGGGAGCTCGCCACCAGGCAGTTCGCCACCAAGCAGTTCGCCACCAAGTAGCCCTCCACCAGGGAGCTCGCCACCAGGCAGTTCGCCACCAGGCAGCTCGCCACCAAGCAGTTCGCCACCAGGGAGATCATCACCAGGCAGTTCTCCACCAGGGAGTTCGCCACCAAGCAGTTCGCCACCAAGTAGCCCTCCACCAGGGAGCTCGCCACCAGGGAGTTCGCCACCAAGCAGTTCGTCACCAAGTAGCTCTCCACCAGGGAGCTCGCCACCAGGCAGTTCTCCACTAGGGAGTTCACCACCAAGTAGCTCATCACCAAGGCACGCCACCACCGGGTCAAATAACGAGGTACTTAGCCAAAAAAATTTATACATCACAAAAAAATGATACGCGACCAAAAAACGGTTACGTCAATTGGTGCCGTCTGTGGGAACACACTACAAAAAGCTAAGTTCTCATCCTACAAAAGCTAAGTTCTCATCTTACCAAAGCTAAGTCCTCACTTTTTAGAAATTGAAGCTATCGCTTTATAGTTTACATTTTTTATGAACTCAAAGACTATGTAGGGAGCTAACAGACTAAGTAGCTCTACCAACCTTACTTTCAATTCAGATAAAGCCTCATTAGTCCTCTCCGCAAGGTCCCCCCCTACAAAGATGAGCTCTTCGTGGCTTCCGCGGGAGTTGGCGACCAACAGACTACATAGGCGCCCTTACCGGTCGAGCCTTCCAAGGTTCCCGTGTGAGCTGGCGACTTAAAGTTAGTAGTGCTGCCCCCAAAGGTCGAGCTCCTAGTAGCTTCTTGTAGGAGTGGGTGACCGGCATTACGAAGCTGATGCAGCACAATCATAGCTCAGCACCTCATAGGCAAAGCCTACGGGCCACATTACTGCTTAAGACCCGGTCGCCTCTTCGGCACGGGCAAAGTAAAAAAAGAGTAGACTACGAGTCACTCCCAAAGCCTACGGGCCACATTACTACTTAAGACCCGGTCGTCTCTCCGGCACGGGCAAAGTAAAAAAAGAGTAGACTACGAGTCACTCCCAAAGCCTACGAGCCACATTACTGCTTAAGACTCGGTCGCCTCTCCGGCACGGGCAAAAGTCAAAGAAGAGTAGACTACGAGTCACTCCCAAAGCCTACGGGCCACACTATTGCTAAATATCCAGTCGCTTCCTTCAGTAGGAGCAAAATCAGCAAAAGTGAACTATAAGTTGCCCCAGAGCCTAAGGGCTACACTACTGAACTGGCGGAGACCCCCTCGCCTTATTGGCAGCTCCCAAAGCCTAAGGAATTGGATCAGCACTTACTAGCTCGTCGACTTACGGGCCAAAAGAAATCTACTCCCTTCACTGAGTTACTCTCAGCTCGGGAGTGGGGGGCAAATGATGAGGGCAGATTTGGCCCTCCAGTGAAATTGCGACACGTGGCACCTCGTGACAACTAGGCGACACCCAGGCAACAACTTACCAAGTCGGTGTTTCGCCAGGGTACCGACCTGGCCAGCCTAGCGTGCGGCCTGCACGCGGCCTACGCATGGCCTGCGCGACCTGGCCGACCTGGATCAGCCCGGCACATGATCCGACCTGGCCGACCTAGCAACCCATAAGACACCCACCGATGAACCATAACAACATACCCCGCGAGCTCGGTAGCTCACCAAGGAGCTCAGTAGCTCACCAAAGATCTCGCCAAGGAGCTAGGCAGCTCTCCAAGGAGCTCACCACCAAGGAGCCAAGCAGCTCGGCAAAGCTCGCCACAAGTAGATCGGCATAGCCCAAGGAGCTCGGCATAGCTCCCCCAGGCAGCTCGCCACTTGTAGGGTAGCTCGGTACAGAAGAGTAGTTTGGCGTATCGCAAGAAGATCTCCTACCTGACAACCTGGCCCAGACACCGAACCGCCAACTGACACAGGCGACGACCTGACAACCTGGCCCAGACATCGACCCGCCGACTGACACAGGCGCTGACCTGACAACCTGGCCCAGGCACTGACCTGGCCGCCTAACACAAGTGCCAGCCTGACAACCTCAAGGAGTTCACCACCGTACCCCGGTTCTGACGGGATGTGACGAGTCTTACTGTTTGAAGGCTTTTCACCCACCTAACTCGCGAGGACACCACTATATAAGGACTCCGACCCCCAAAGCCAAGGGGAGGGAAAAAAGGATGGTAACCCCTACTCTCTAGCTCTCTCATTTCTCTCCAAGCTCTCTGTAATCAGAGTGCTAACTTAGGCATCGGAGAGTCCCCGCCGGGAAAATACCCCAGGGTCCTCTGATTCAGTTCTCGCAGGTCCCTCAGCTCCCGCCGCTTACAAAGGAGAGGAAATCACCTCATGTAGAGGGCAGTCGAGTTGCACTACACCAGGGAGCTCCACCATCGTCTGAGTTGCAGGTGTTAGACAGTTTTGTATGCCCTTAGCTTCAATCAGAATGATGTACTTTATGAGTTTATTGTAAATGAATAAAAGTGCATATTTGATTCATGTTCACTTGGTATGTTTCTGTGTAATACCCTTAAACTGGACACTTAATGAGACTCGTGTTAGTTTAGAATGTTCACAGCCAGTGGGTTGGTCTGGGGAGACCTATCCTAATAAGGTTGACACTGTGGTGCCACCAAGTCGGTTGGGGTGGCCTGTCTCAGCTGCCAGGGTGAGACCCTAGGCACATACAGTGTAGGATTAATTGAATCTTTGAACTGGACCAGATTTCCAGTATTGCCCTAGACCTTGAAGATTGATAGGAAAAACTGGAAAGTTACACCCGACCCCTAGACTTGATTATGATACTGCACTAGGTGTCGGATTGGGCTGTCTTTGATGTACCAATCAGTGAGATCCTTAGCGTGGGTCAAAACCTGGGTATGTTGGGACAGTCTGAGAATTCATTTGAGTGGGTGATCATAGTGACAAGATCAGCCCCTTTGTCGGACAAAGGTAATGATCGGGGATGCACTCTTATTGATGGAAACCAAGACTGTCGGCAGCCGATTTCAATCGTTGAGATTTGTTTTGCAAAGTATATTTTATATAAGATATAAAAGTATATATATTATGGTTTATAAAAGGTTTGCAAAATGTTTTAATTCCCGGGATCCATATAAGTAGAGAGTGCAACACTGTTCCTTGCAGCCGAGGGAGAGGTCCTCTCTTTTCGGGCAGTGTATGATCATTATGGGCTGAGAGGTTATGTGTAAGACCATTGAGGATAATACCTGATGGGCTAATCTTGCATCTGCCCATAGTCCCTGGGTGTTACAAGGTGGCTTGGCCCAGGGACCACTTAGGGTTAGTGTTGGGCCCATAGAGCCCATTTGATGGATTTCAGGGGGTGCAAACTGTCCATAACAGTGTATTCGGCCAGGCCTTGTAACAAAGGCTGGGCCAAACCCATGTGGCTGGTGTGTAGATCAATGCTTGGGTCTCACGCCATACAAGGAAGCCCAACTGGGCAGCAGTTAGGAAGGTTAAGTGAGACACAAGCTTAATGGGCCTAAAGCCCATTTCGAACTGGGCTATTTAATTAGTTAATAATGGGGCGAATTCTGAGATGGATTAGTAGATAGGATAGGGTCTTGACCCTATCCACTCAGAGAGTCCAGATCTGAATGTGATTTAGATCTAAAAACCTCCTAATGAGATTAGGAGAAAGCTAATCTAATCTGCAGATGAGATAGGGTTTATCCTTATCACCTAAAGAGAGGGCTGATCCAAAGATCTTTCTTTAGAAGACACACAATCGGATCCTCTTTAGAGCTGAAATCACAAGAAGAAAGATTTCTGCAATCCCTACAAAGATCTTTCTTGCCGCCTCCTTCCTGCAGCCGCCCTGTTTGCCAGTTCGATCTCCAGTTGTGGGAGAAGTCAAGACTCGATCTTGACATCAGTTCTTTGAGAAAGAATTGATAGGAAGTTGTGCTTACGTGCCATCCTGCTGATTCTTGCGAAGGACAGAGTTCTTGGAGAAGAACACTACTGATTCTGCTCCATCCTACACTGCGTCATCTTCAGTGGGAACAGTCTTTGGATCCTTCCTTGGGCGTGAACACCTCAATTGGGAGATATTACTTCTCGTATCAGGTATAATCCTCTCCTACTCCTTTTGGTTCAGATCTGGTTCAGTTCATGGTTTAAGAATAATCCTTGAAAAATATGTTTTTCTAAAATAGGGAATTCGATTCCCTACAAAGATGGGAGAAATTTTTGAAATTCGCCCAGTCCATTCCGCAAGACTTGGGCGTCCATGTGATGGATATCCCATCCCTTCAGCAGGCCGCCTAGGAGCAAGTCAAATGACGAGTCCACCAGGCAGTTCTCCCCCAGGGAGCTCGCCACCAGGGAGCTCGCCACCAGGGAGCTCGCCACCAGGCAGTTCGCCACCAGGGAGCTCGCCACCAGGCAGTTCACCACCAGGGAGTTCGCCACCAGGTAGTTCGCTACCAAGTAGTTCGCCACCAAGTAGCCCTCCACCAGGGAGCTTGCCACCAGGCAGTTCTCCACCAGGCAGTTCGCCACCAGGCAGCTCGCCACCAAGCAGTTCGCCACCAGGCAGTTCTCCACCAAGCAGTTCGCCACCAGGCAGTTCTCCACCAGGCAGTTCGCCACCAGGCAGTTCGCCACCAGGCAGTTCTCCACCAGGCAGTTCTCCACCAAGCAGTTCGCCACCAGGCAGTTCTCCACCAGGCAGTTCGCCACCAAGCAGTTCGCCACCAAGCAGTTCGCCACCAAGTAGCCCTCCATCAGGGAGCTCGCTACCAGGCAGTTCTCCACTAGGGAGTTCGCCACCAAGCAGTTCGTCACCAAGTAGCTCTCCACCAGGGAGCTCGCCACCAGGCAGTTCTCCACCAGGGAGTTCGCCACCAAGTAGCTCATCACCAAGGCACGTCACCACCGGGTCAAATAACGAGGTACTTAGACAAAAAAAATTATACATCACAAAAAAATGGTACGTGACCAAAAAACGGTTACATCACATATTATATATAAAATTTCTGATATATAAAATATCAGTTTTAATCCATCAAATCATTTTTAATTTTCAGGCATCCAACCTTTGCTTTCTTAGACTTGAATCCTTTACCGTTCACACCGAGAGAATCATTCACAAAACCGACCCAAACCGACCTAACTCGATTCAAACCGACTAGGTCGGTTTTACTTAGTACTGGGTTGGTTTCGGTTTCATTTCTAGGTAAACTGACCAAGTCAGGTTGGTTGGATAAACGCTAGTAAACCGACCCAACCCGACCCATGAACAACCCTACCTAGGGGTCTACCCAAATCCAACCAACCATTAGTAAAAAGTGGCCAACTCGAGTTGTATCAATTTAGTAAATCAAGTCAAAAGATTTAAACTTAAAAATGAATTTTAAATTTAAAAAAAAATTATAACAGTATTTTTAAAAAATAAATAAATAATTTAAATTTATAATATAAAATATTTAGTCGATTTACAAATGGCCAAACCGAAACTGACTTAACCTGGACGAGTTGGAAAATTGCCAAACCAAAGCTAACAGGAATATACTAGAAAACCGACCAACTCAAGTCAAGTGAGGTTGGTCGGTTTCATGGTATCATTAGCTTCATCAATTTGATACCATCATATTAATTTTTATATTGCCAAAAAATATTAAAATTATGTATTTATATTGTTTATCTTTCGCTTAACAAAACCCGCGTATCACACAGATCCCCCCTAATATTACATAAGCTCTTACAAGCTAAGTTTTACTAGATCGAGCTCTTTCCGAAACTTGGTTTTAACAAAGCCAAATCGAACTTTTCAAAAACCAAACTCCAATAACTTGTGAAAATATCAATTTGCATCCAATGCTAGACCCACGTAAACAATGCTCTCAATTATGGTAGAATGATTACAAGCTCAGCGTGTTTTTTTAAGAATGATTAAAATACAGCTAGAAAATGATTAAAATACAGGAACTAGCTAGGCCCCACAAAGTGGTACTTTCAATGATTTCTAAGAATGAAAAAAAAAAGAACGATTAGTGTTCTCTTCAATGTGAACCAATTTTCCTTTTCTCAAACAAGTCTCACACATTACATTAACCAAAATTAACATTAGAGAGTTAAGAGTGAAATTGATTTTTGATTCAAAAGACATCAAAAATCAACTGAAAAACCGGTTTTTTTCTTTTCTTTTTTTTTTTTCTGAATTTGAAAGCTCCTGATCTCAGATTATTGAAACTAAAAGCATACATGTTAAGGAACACCCCATTAATCTCTTCTTATAGAATGTGATGACTGATGACTGACTAAAGGCAAACATTAAGGACCCAACTTCCTAATGTACCAACTGAATGGTGGCTTGGTTGGCACAAAAACTGAGAAGTCCCAGAGGAGATGCGATTTTGAGCCTTGCTATCGGTTCTCACTATCTTAGAAAAGAGTTATTAATGTTGTACTATGCTAAAGAGAATTGAATTACAGCAAAGACGAGTAATCAATATCAAAAACAATATCTTCCTAATGTTGCCAAAGATGTATTTTTTCACATGAATGTTAAATTGATCACGGGCCAAACAAAAAAGTATCCAAACAAGTATGAATTTGATAACTTATTTATTAGAAACCAATCAGATATTGATAGATCATAGAAGAGATCTCTAATGCTGTGTTATTAAGGTTTTAACTCCTAATCCCACTTCTCTAACTGTCATGGGTCAATTTGGTTTGTAGGAATAGGGGTCTAGAATCGGATCGGAATGGTCCATTCTATTTCCAACTGTTTGATTGGATGAAATCGAAATCCCATTTTCATTTTTGGCAGAATGGCATTCCCCCTATTTGAGGGAATGGCCATTCCCTCCTCCTCCCCTCGGAATGAGAATCCATCCCAGCCAATTCTTATTGAAGTCTGAACCAAACAAGTGAGGGTAATGGAACATTCCGATTCAGATTCTAAGGGATTCCCATTCTAAATACAAACCAAACAAACCCTAAATCTTAAAAGGGGTGGAATCCAAATTCTTGAATGACTAAAATACTTTTATTTGGAGTGCACAAATAAAGTCAATTGAACCTGATGAATTAGAAGAAGGAATTAAACCAGAAGCTTTTGTAATTTGGTGTAGATGTAGGATCACTTAATGATATTGGCTAAAGCAGAATGGAATTTGGTTCATAATTAGGAAGCTTTATGGGTAAGAGTTTTGAAGAATATCTACCACCCTCAATCTTCTTTTCTCGATGCACCATTGGGATTTCGACCGTTTTCGGCTTGGAGACGCCTGCTAATGGGGAGAGATCTACTGAAAAAAAAAGGTGTGATTTGGAGAATAGGTGATGATGCCTCTATCAACGTTTGGGAAGACTCTTGGGTGTCGGAGCTACTAAACTTCAAAATACATTCACCTAAGCCAGAAAAAAGCACAGTTCAAACAGTCAGTGATCTTATTCACCAAAGGTCATGATCTTGAAAAGTTGCAACTGTGAGATCTCTATATTTAGAAAAGGGAGTTAAGGCTATCTTGAAAATTCATCTAAGTTGGTCTCTAATGAGAGAGAAATTAACTTGGGGCTGGAGAGAAAAGGAAATTTCACTATGAAATCAGCCTATTATCTATTTGTTCAAGGTCAAGATGCAAGTGCCACGGGTGCAAATCAGACTGAGGTAAGTGTCTTTTGGAAGCAAATCTGGAAGCTAGAGGGTTGTCCAAAGATAAAAGTTTTTCATCTGGAAGGGATGCCATAATGCTCTTCCTTCCCTTCATAAGCCTCAAGAAAGACACGCAGTGATGTTGGATATTTGTCCTAGGTGCAATATATCAAGTGAGACTATTAGACACATCATCCTAGAGTGTCCTTACGCTCATGCAATCTGGTTTGGTTTGGTTTTGGAATTCCCATTCTCCCTGTTGAAAATCAAGTTGGCTTTAAAGATTGGTTTGCTTCATGGCTTGGTCGTGAAAGAGAGCTGGCTGATTTGGAAAGCTCATAATGAGCTAGCTGGCTGATTTTCTTCTTTTATCTAGGTTAGCAGGACTACTAACCGCATAGCTCATTCAGTTGTTGCCTTCTGTCTTTGTAATCCTTGTTTCATGTACCAAAAAAGGGTCACTTAATGATATTTTTGTATCTTTGGTTGTACTCTTTTTCTTCTTTTAATTTTTTTTGGGTAAATTGGAATTGAAATAAAAATAGTTTAAACTCCGAAAACCCTCCTAAACTATTGCGGTGTACTACTTTCCTACCTGAACTATGAAAAGTCTCAAATGCACCCCACACTTTTACATGTTAAGCGGTGTTAACTAACTGTGAGAAGAAAATGATTGTACTACCCCCATTGATTTGGCACATATAACATGTTTTTTTTTCTTTAATTTTATATTTTCATTTTAACAGGTCTTTATTCTTGATTTTCATGTCTGCATATTTGCCATATTAAAGCTATAAAAACTCATATCCACTGAACCAAAAGTTTCATACAAGTACCTCTATCCTTCCAAACCAATCAATTCCACCCAACTCGATTTGAGCTAGTCGGTTTTCAACTATTTTCAGTCAACATTAGTTCATGCATCATGCTAATATGAGAGGTTGGGTTGGTTTCAGTTTGGCCGTGGATATATTGATATGTTAAATTTAAAATTTTTAATATGGGAAAGTGGAAAATTTCTCATATTTTCTAGTCTAAAATATTTAATATTAAAAATATATATTTTTTTAATAATATTGTTACATTATTAATTAACTTTGTTGTTTTCATTTTTTATCCAATCAAATCATGTTTCCTAGTTTAACAAATTAGTTCTATGTTGTCTTTTGAATCAACCAATTAAATTGATAAATTGATCCAAACCGATATGACCTAGCAACAACCATCTGCATCTCAAACCACAAAACCAAAGGAAGCTTTATTCTTTTCCAAAAAACCTCCATCTGACTTGATCTTTAACTAGCCTGAATCTAGAGGGCACCAAAAAGCAATGGTCGTTTTCCTTACACTCTTTGAAGAGCTTTCCAATTTCTATAGCCAAATTTGATATTTCTCCGCTATTGACTTGCGAATAGAATTCACGACCACAAGGGGGTTTTCATCATTGCCTTCAAAATAGAAATGGTTTCTGTCCATCTAGATTTCCCAGATGGCAGTAGCTAAGTTTGATAGAGCAGAAATGTTCTTCCCTAAAGATTAAAAGCATTTACAAAACCACTCTCCAAACCCAGAGTAGTCTCTTCCAAATTCAAGGTTCACTCCTAAACCAGAGCCAAGCCACACACACCTAGCTTTATCATACAATAGAAGAGCATGGATAGGAGGTTCCGGTTCTTTTTTTACACCTTTCACAAAAGTTTGACGAGGTGATGCCTCTCTTAAACAAATTATCCTTAACAGCCAAAGCATTAAACAAACACTTTTAGATGAAAACTTTGACTTTAGGTTCAATGGGCATTTTCTAAACCAGACTCCAAACCTTCCTATCTAGAATGATATAGTGGGAGGATTGCGGTAGATCCTCTTGGCTTTTGGAAGCCAGAAAGTAAGCTGATTTTACTGAAAAAAAGTCATTCTTATTCCCCACCCAAGTCACTTTATCATCCCATTGCATAAGGGATAGGTCAATATCAAATATTTTTTGGGCTATAGAGGAGGGAAAGGTCTCAAAAACTTTCCTTCTATCCCAGCATCTATGGTCTTGATCAATGAGGTCAGCAACAAGGAGATTCCTATCTCCTTTGCTTCTAGGACCCATGGGCTTGAAGCCTTCAATATCTGGGATCCAAGGGTCATCCCAAATTCTCACCTTTCCCCCTTTACTAATTCTCCATAATATTCCTTTTTCAAGGGTCGTTTTGCCCTCCAAAATACTCTTCCAGCCCCAAGAGGGTCTGCTTTTTAAATTTGCTTGAAGGAAATGAGAATCTGGAAATTACTTTGCTTTTAGAGTTTTTACCCAAAGACTAGATGAATCTTGACATAATCTCTAGGCAAGTTTGGCCAGAAAAGCGAGATTAAAGAGGTGAGGATCTTTAATCCCAAGGCCTCTGGATAATTTATTCTTACAGATTTGCTTCCATTGGACCCATCTTATTTTCTTTTTTCCATCTTAATCCCCCCACCAAAATTGTTTTTGAGATTTGAAAATCAAATTACAGATGCCTTTTGGAAGTAGGAAGTAAGACATACAATAGGCCGGCATAGCAGAGAGAACTGATTCTAAGAGAACTTCCTTGCCTGCTTGATTTAGAAGAGACCTTCTCCAACTTTTTTACTTATTCTCAACCCTCTTAGAGAGATAGTTAAAAATTTGGCTTTTCCTTCTACCAATTAAGGGGTGAGCACCTAGATATTAGGAAGGTTTTTCCACTTTTTTAATGTGAAGACAACAAGATACCATTTTTTTTTAATCTAGGATTCATTTTTTGGCTAAAGAAAATTTCTGATTTGCAGTAGTTCACCTGTTGGCCTGAGGCTTTTTCATAGAAGGAGATGTCTTCCAATAAAGCATCCGCTTCTCTAAGATTAGCCTTTGAGAAAATATAACTATCATCTATACCCGCTATTACTGTGGCACCCCAACTTATATCCTTTCACTTACTTTAATTCATATTTTACAAAGTGTATTTTCACGCTTAAATAAATGCAAAAGTTTGCCAAACTACATAATGGACAGCAAGTATTAGTTCCGTAAACCACCAACCCAAGGTGGGGCATATGACTGATTAGGCTGTGGGGGTTGAACGTATATATGGTCCCCTATCGGATGAACGGTTTGGTCAGCCTAAAGATCCTACTACCACATAACAAAGCTTCCTGCTTGGCCCAATAGAAGTGATTAATAGGCTTCAGGCTTGGATTAACAAACTCAGGCTTTATCTCAGGCCTAGGCTAAGCTCTTTTTCAGACGGGGGGATGGGCCTCTCTTGTTATCCAGCCTGGCTCGTACTAAAACCAGGTTGCCTGGACCAGTCCACACAGGCTGTTCTGGATGGACCCTACCTTGTATTCCTATGCTCAGTCTAGCTCCTTCAGACGCCATCTCTTGTCTTGTAGAAGAGAACTGAAAATGGGTGGTCCCTAGAAACAAGCCTGATGACAACCCCAAATCCAAAACAGTAAGCATTACCACCAGGATTGCAAAACAGCCCAGAAGCCTCTGTTAAGCAAAAGAAAACCCTTCCCTGGAAAATTAAAATTAATAGTTTGCAAAAGCCATTAATGCATGGTAAGATAGAGCTGATAAGGATTTGCAGAAATGAACAGATGTCCAATTTAGACTGTCTCCTACCTGATGGCTTGCCCACATCATCTGTTCACATGGCTCTGAAATATGAGAGCCCCTACGAACAGTCTATTCAGGTGGTGTTGTACAATATGCAGGTTCTTGGTTTCTTCAATTTGTTTTTGTAATCACCACCAGCCAAAAAAAAATTTAAAAAAATGAAAGGTGGTCTTGAATTGTCCTTTTTTTTTTGAGAGGTGACCCAATAAAGCAAACTTCTATTTATGTTATGGGAACCCCTAAAATTAAGATACCCACCATTTTTTTTTTACTTTACATAGAGTTGAAAGAATTAATTATTAAAATGAAAGGCTTTTCTTAAATTTAATTTCTATATCATTTAATAGATTAATTACAAGTCTTGTTTGATTTTAAAAAATTTAATTAGGTGTACTCTCGTCTCGAATTTGATCAATTAATAGAAAAACGTTAGAATATTCTTTGTGTGTGTGTGTGTTTTTTTTTTATTTTATTATTCTATTTATATTAGGTAAGGGGTTCTTAAACTTTTTTATTTTTTTTTCTAAAATGTAGTACGGCGAAAAGAGACGAAGATATGAATTAAAATTTCTTTTCTTATCAATGACAAGTAATTCGATTTCTATGACAGACAGTGAGTGCTATAGATATAGATTCAAATGAGGATATAAAAGTACCAATCAATACGAATTTTTCTCAGATATTGTATGTAATAGAAAAAAATTCTTTTAGAAAAACAAAAAACAAAGTATCACATCATTTCATTCAAGTTGGTTTTATTTCAAAAGATCATTCATGTTTTTGAAAGCATAAAAAAAAATTAATATTATCAGATATTATACGGTTTATGAAATATAATAACATATTATCAGATAAAAATAATGTTTTTCAAAATTCAAACTAGAAATTTAATAACACATTCTTTGTTTCAGTCTTGGAAATAAAAAATATAAATACAACCAAGAAGATGTTTTATGCGCTTTTGTTTTAAGAACTAATTTGTTTTGAAACCAAAACGAAAATGGTGTATTCAGTGTAAAATCAGCCTATCATACTGCAAAGAAATTGATTTCAGAACAGACTGATTGCTATGAACCCAGATTTCTTACTCACTTTCTCTACCTGCACCCTACCCACCTTACACTGCAACTGCACATCTCAAAATGCAAGATGGCGATGTATGACTGCAATTCAAGGCGGGTAGAGAGTAGAGGGCAAGAAATCCGGTTTGGATTGCTATAGGGAGGGAGGGGTTGGATCAACACTTCAACCGTCCAAGTACAATGATAAAAGAGCACTGGAAAGAGGTGGATTTTAAAAGTTGACTCCAAAATTAAGAACTTTGTTCAATATGTGATAAAGATGAAGAATCTATTTTACATGTTCTTTATTGTGACATGCAAAAGCAACTTGGTTTGGAAGTGTGTTTCGCTGTAAAACTTCGTTGGCAAGGCAAATTCTTTTGATGCGTGGTTCAGTACTTGGATAGATTAGTGTAAGATTTTTAAAGACAGAAAAGATGATTTACTGCTCTATTCTGCTCTTCTTATTTGGTCTATTTGAAAAAAAATATATGAACAAGTTTATTTTTTAGAGTATTAACCCAAACCCAGAGTGGACTATGGATTGTGTTTCTAGGATTATGATAGAGAGGAGCGTGACCTCCCTTCGAGAATTGCAGCCTTCTTCCCAACTGGAAAGTAATAGATCAACTGGTCCGTTTGGCAGCCTTCCTTGCCTGACTGTGTAAAGATTAACACAGATGGGAGCTTTTTGAAAGTTGGTAAAGCTGGTCTTGAACTAGTTGCTAGAGATCACAGGGGAAATGCTATTGCAGTCTAGTATTGGAAGCAGTGCGGTCTTGTACTCTTGTGATCCATCCAAGCAGAAGCAATAGCCATTTTGAAGGGCATAGAATTGAGTAGCAATCTTCATCCTGGGCAGATAACTATAGAAAGTCACTGTTTAAACTTAACTCAGGTGAAAGGGCAACTTATCAAATTGGCTAGGGACGCTCTCTTTTTGTGCTAAGATATTTTAGAAGCATCGAGATCTAGGAGCATCAGTTTCTGTTTTGTAAATAGGACTGTAAATGCAATAGCTCATGAGCTTTCTGTATGCCTGTTTTGCTCAAAACTGCCCGAAATGGATTGAGGATCTTGTTAGTCAAGACTTCAATAAACCTTGTTTTGAAACCAAAAGGTTTTGATTTATTTTTTGAACTCACAAGAAAAACAGCTCACATTAGAGAACACCAGTGTAATTGAAAGAATGCCACCATAATTAACCACATGTTCTATTTTAGGAGCTTTAAAATTCCCAACCCACCACAGTAGCAGGTCTCATTTAAAAGATCAATTAGTGCGAAGATCAGAAATTATCATCAGAAATCAGCAAGTAAGATCATTATAAGTTGGAACTAGGTTTTAATTGTAGTTGGGTCGGGTTGTCAGGTTCAGATGGATGATAAAGAAAGTTTATTAAATCTCAAGAAAATTTCAGAAATAAAACAAACACATTGTATTCAATAATTACAGTCCATTTGATAATTGATGCTTTCTGGTGAAAGGAGCTTCTTTGACTGCATGAAACATGGAGCAGTTGTGTTATGGACCTTCAAACCCGTTTACAGGTTAGCCCAATAGAAAGGCACTACAACCTCACCAACAAAAGTGAAACAGGTTTCGGAATTATTATGAACAGTTAGTTAGTCCGTAAAAAGACAAACCATAACAAATGTCTAAACATGCTTGGTTGGTATTTAGTCCAGAGCCAAAGACCAAACCATGTATCATAGGTAGAACCAGACATCAGATTCACAAAAATGGAGAAGGCAGAAATTTTGAATAAAAAAGGCAGCTATTACAGATATGAAGACTAAATAATTTTAACGTCATGTTTCAGAATTATAACAAAGAAAATCATGGGCCCCAGACTACTTTATTCTAATTAGTGGATACAAGAAAACCTAAAGGAGATATTCTAATGCTACAATACAGATTATAATCTTCCATAAACAAATGATGGTGGTAATGTGGATAAGTCACCCAGTCTTGGATCCTGCAACATATGATCGTGCTAGCAAGAAATATTTATCTTTCTGAGTTTTGTATTCATTGTAGCGGAGAAAGAAGTAACTGAGATAATCAAAATCAATGGGGGACATCTTTGCCTACAGTCAATAGAAAGAATCAAATAAGAGTTGTCATCAGTCTACCTTCTTGGACCCAAGTGGCAAGGAGTGAGACAAGATATTACCTGTATAAGTGCCCATAGAGCCCAGTACAAATGTGATGCTAGCATAAATGAATTGGTCTCGACATATAGAGCTTCAAGATCTTCAACAGATACCTGGTACAAAGAAGATATTTAGCTGTAGAAACCAGAGAGTTTCAAAGTTCAAATTAAATATATGCCTCCACTAACCAACAAAAAGTTAAGAGCCCACATTGTGAAGGCTACTTCCCAACAGAATAGTTAAATATAAAAACAATTTTGTATTGAACTTAATCTTGAACAGAAATCAGAAGCAAGCAAGCAAACATGGCAGCAACAACAGCCAACAGAAAGCTAATATAAGTACTCTTCTAGTCTTCCTATGCATTATCACCACGTAATCATCATCTAAGCCTTATTTCAACTATATGGGGTTGGCTATCTGAATCTTGTTTTGCCATTCCATTCTGCTTAGTGCCATATCCATTGCTAAATTATGCATTATCACCACAAATAGAACTAAAATTAGAATGCACTTCAGATACATTTACAATGAAAAAACATCTAATATTTAGTTCATTTACATGTCCAGCAAGGTACTCTAGCGGCTGGTAGATGCCTAATCCAGGAAAATCTACAAGCCTAAGTATTGCAGAAGATTAACTGCATCCTGTAAATGCCCGTTGGTACAGAATATAAGTCATACTTGCAAGATCTTATTATCCAAGAGAGAGAGAGAGAGAGAGAGAGAGAGGGAGAGAGAGGGAATGAAAAATCAAGAAAACAAAAAGCGATTGCTTGCATTTTATTACCACTGAATGTACGAGGACTACTGCACATAGTCTACTATGATCTGCCATCTTGGTTGATAACCAACATTAATTATGATGATGCTATGACTTAACTCTTTGTTTTTCTGTTGGGCTTTGATGTTGATTTGTTAGTAGGTCTTAGTAGGTTATGTTGTTAGGTCATTATTTGTGTCTTGCATGATGCTTTCTTTTCAGTGTTCTCTGAGTCCTTTAGTTTGTTTTGCTTGTCTATAGTTCTTTGTCTTCTTTTAATGAATTTCTTTAAAAAAAACGTCTACGAAGATATGTAGTTTTTATCTCATTATAGTCATCAAAACAGCCCAAACTTCTGATGTCTATATGACTTCTTTGAAGGTCACCATTTTGTGCCATATGAATTGTTAGCATATTTCTGGACCGCGTATCTTTACAAAACATTGATCTATGCTTCATTGATTTCCCCAAATACACATGCATTTAACTCAGATAAAAAAAAAAAAAAAAGATATCTCCAGGTTGAATGCAACACTATGAAGCCAGAATACATCTAGCAACATGCAAATATTAAGTAATTTAAAGATTATTTGTTCAACTTGTCTACCTCCTGAGGTTTTTCAGGTTGTAAATAATGCCGAAAGAAATGATACTGTGCATCCTTGTCTGGGTACCTATATTGGAGCCACAAAGCCAACCTTGTTATATGATCAATGCATTTACTTGCAAGGTATGGAAGGAAAAGAAAAGAGAAGAAAATGTACAAGCTATAATCACAATCGAAGCCTGCATATTCATTGAAGTGGTTCCCAATATCGTAGCCTCTATAGCTGTATGATCCGTACTCAAAATCAATGAAATAAAGTTTTTCTGGAAGTCCATAAACATTGAGGTCAGAAACAGAAGCTAAAATCAGCCTACCCATATCAGACAACCAAAAGTTGGATTATCATAGCATTGTTCAATTCACATTAAGCATTAACACATGCTTAGATTTCATTTTTCCATGTGATATCTCACACTCAGAACCTCTGAGGTGTTAACACCTAAAGACTGCTTATATATATATATATAAGCTACTTCAAATTTCAAAGAGAAAAATAGATTCTAACTTCTTGACTAGAGTCACCTAAAATATCATCCACTGGATAAAGGGGAATACTAGTTACCTTCATCGTCATTTAGCATCAAGTTCCCAGACAGCAAATCATTATGAGCAAATACCACAGGAGCGTCAAGAAGATCTGTTAGATCCTGTTGAATAATCACACATCATTATCCCTCCTATAGGAAAGCTCTTAACATCCTATACCCAAAATTAAATTAGCATTAGATAATTGCTGTTACAGTGATAATATATGTTTTGAGAATTTAAAATATTAATGCCAACCTGCAAGCATTTGATCATTACAGTTTTCCTTATATAGGAAATTAGGAATTCCTTTTTATTTAGTAACAATGAGCAGTTGGGAAGAGCTTTTCCAAAAAATCAGAGATCATTGCTGTGGACTTTGGGTATAGATGCGATTCTAGAATGTTATGTGACCAATGCCTACAGGCTACAGACCAAAATAAAATATAAACATAATGAGATGACATCAAGATTCCATGTGAGTATAGATATGTTTGTTTGAGAGAAAAAACATTCTACATGAATTTGGAGCAAGTGTAACCTCGACACCAAGGTCTGCAAATGGGTTGGCAAAACAAGGGGCTATAAGGGATAGTATGTACTGGGGTTGTTAGAGTTAGCCAAATAAGGGTAGATTAGTCAACTCACCTTGGTTAAGTTATGAGCTTATGTGGCAGTCTTATTAGAGGTTCTCTGTCCCATACTTAAGTAGGGGCAGTTTAGTCCTTGTACATTTAATTAGAGCCTAATCACTATTAAGAGGTTGACTGATAGGGTTTAGCTATCAGGTTCGACAGTTCTTTCATCTTCTTCTTCTTCTCCTTCTCTTTCTTCTTCTCCTTACTGGTTCGGACTACTGTAGCAACAGTAGAAACATGGTATCAGAGCATGACAAATTCAGTTTGTGACCTGTTTCAGTTCGTGCTTTAGTTCTCTCCTTTTCTTCTCTGGGCTGTCAATGGAGAAAAGTGGTTCGTCCCAGGCCTGAAACATCACAGCTCTTCTTTTTTCTGGTGCGCAGAACCTCCTTTCCTAAGAAAACAACTTCAGCAGTGAATGGTTGGCTGAAGCTCTCAAACGAAGGTTGGTTATCTCTCCTCTGTGTGCTATTGGTATTTCTGGGTTGAAAATCTTCAAGAATTTGAGATGACTGATCAGAACCTAGAGAACTAGGTTGGTTGTTGCCCTGGTTCTTGGAAAAATTCCAAGAACAGGCTGTGTTTACAGTGACCAAATGGTGTAAGGGCTGCTACTGTAGGTGGCCGAATGGTGCAAGGTGTAATGCAATGGTACTAGTTGAGTTCTTGTTGGTCTTGTGGTGCCCTCTCAAAAGCGTTAAAGCAGGTCTGTATTGTGTATGACAGCTATGGCTGTGTGGTGGTGCTTGTGATGCACAAACTCTGTTGAGTAGATGTAAGAGAGCTTGCATGTGGTTAGTAAGTGCTGAATTAATGTCGGTGTAGTCTGTGTTTTTTTGTGAAATCAGTAGTGATGTGGATAAGAACAAAGGCGTGTGTATCTATCATTGTGTTTAGGGACTGCTGTAGGTTCTGGAACATCAAACTCTTGACAGCAACACTTAGTTGGTGATTGGGAATTCAGATTAGAGGCAGCATTGAAAGAGTATCATGGCAGCAATGGGAGATGGCTGTAGTGATCAGAAACCTAGTGTGGTGGTTTCCTCTGACTATCTAGGTGTACAGATGACTTCAATTAAACTGAATGGTGAGAACTATGTTCCATGGGCCAAGTCGGTGGAAGTCTTTCTCAAGGCAAAGAGAAAAGTGAAGCATGTGAAAGAAGATAAACCACCGGCTGACTCTCCAGGGTTTGATGATTGGGAACAGGAGGATGCTCAAATCATGACATGGCTATGGAACAGTATGGAACCCAAAATAAGTGCCAACTTCATGTTCTTAGATACAGCTAAGGGCATATGGGAACATGCCAACAAGCTGTATTCTGGGCAAGATAATACTACAAGGGTATATCAGCTCTATCAGGAGTACTTTGGTCTACAACAAGGAAATAAAACCCTAGAAGAGTACTATGCCAGTATGAAGAACCTCAGAAATGAACTCAATGTCTATCATCCTCTCACTCCAAATGTTAAGGTTCAGCAACAACAGAGGAAACAACTAGATGTCACAAGGTTCTTAGTGGGGTTGAAATCAGAGTATGAACCAGTTAGGGCCCAAATATTGGGGGGCTCTACCCTTCCTACACTTGAGGAAGTGTTTGTTCGGCTTCGCAGGATTTCTTTGGGACAGACAGAGAATCCCACACAGTCTGATAGATCAGCTTTTGTGACAGCCAGAGGAGGTGGACGTGGTACGAAAGGGGGAGGACATGCCTCCCAAGGAGGTCGTGGTGGTTCCATATTTGGCCGTGGTGGTGGTCGTGACTCAGGAGGAGGCCGTGGCAAAGAAAAAGGCAACTCTACAAGGAAGTGTACCCACTGTGGCAGGGAAGGACATTCCGTAAATTTCTGTTATGATCTTCATGGCCGCCCTCCCTCTAAATGGGCCAATCATGCTGTTGCTGGTGGGGTTGATGTCAGTGATAATCAACAGGTAGACCTAACTCCTTCCACATCTACATCTGTTTCCAGAAGGGAGATGGTGAGTGTACCGCGTGATGAGTATGAGCGGTTCCTTCAGTCCACTTCACAGCACACTACTGCTACTCTTGCCCACTCAGGTATAGCTTGCCTGTCATCTAAAACCTCTCCTTGGATTATTGACTCTGGAGCCTCTGATCACATGACCGGGACTCCAGGTGTGTTCTCTTCTCTCTCTGAAACTTCCACATCTCAAACTGCTACCCTTGCCAATGGTTCCTCCTCTCCCATCTGTGGTGTTGGCAATGTTGACATGGCTTCTCTTTCTTTATTATCTGTTCTATATGTCCCTAAGTTTCCATTCAATCTTATGTCTGTTAGTAAATTAACCAAGACTCTTAACTGTTCTGTTACTTTTTTCCCTTCCTCTTGTGTTTTTCAGGATCTCAGGACGGGGAAGAAGATTGGTGGGGGGCATGAAGCAGGTGGATTGTATTATCTTGACGGTGGTGGATCATCAGTTGCACTTCAGACTTCACTCACTCCTCTACAGTGGCATTGTCGACTGGGACATCCTTCTCTCAAGGCACTCAAGATACTAGTTCTGTCTTTGAGTCATTTGTCAGTGTTACAGTGTGAGTCGTGTTAGTTTGGGAAACATCGTCGTGTTTCCTTCAGTCCTAGAGTTGAAAGTCGTATGTTGAGTCCTTTTGCTTTGGTTCATTCAGATGTTTGGGGCCCGATCAAAATAGTCTTATAATGGTTACAAGTATTTTGTCACTTTTATTGATGATTGTTCAAGAATGACATGGATTTATTTAATGAAAGAAATGAGTGAATTATTTTCCATTTTTCAAAAATTTCATGCTGAAATACGTACACAATTTGGTGTTCCAATCAAAGTTCTTCGTTCAGATAATGGTCGTGAATATTTTCTAACTTCCTTTCAACAGCATTTAGAACAGCATGGCATCATTCATCAAACTTCATGTGCATCCACTCCTCAACAAAATGGGGTGGCTGAACGAAAGAACCGTCATCTCCTTGAAATAGCTCGATCTATTCTTCATCATATGAGTGTTCC
The DNA here is from genome assembly GCF_055504915.1 of Nelumbo nucifera. Classification (NCBI taxonomy): domain Eukaryota; kingdom Viridiplantae; phylum Streptophyta; class Magnoliopsida; order Proteales; family Nelumbonaceae; genus Nelumbo; species Nelumbo nucifera. Next base: position 26,126,018 of record NC_142650.1, read on the forward strand.
TAAACGGTTTTGGAGTGATGTTGTACTTACTGCGTGTTTCCTCATTAATCGGATTCCCTCCTTTATTCTTCATGGTCGGTCTCCCTTCTCTATCTTGTTCCCCACCTTGTCTCCCTTTCCATTAACACCTCGTATCTTTGGCTGTGTGTGCTTTGTTCACAATCTGAGTCCTGGAATAGACAAGTTGGATGCACGCTCCATTAAGTGTGTCATTCTTGGCTACTCTCGGACTCAAAAAGGGTACAAGTGTTACAACCCATTACTTGGAAGTGCTATGTCTGTCCTGATGTCACCTTTTTTGAGTATGTTCCCTTTTTCTCAGGAACTGAAGCATCTTCGTCTCCACCTTTACTTCTTCTTCCTCTTCTGGTCAGTGATCCCGTTCCGGGTGTTCCTGTTGGAGTTGACTCGTCACCTCATCCAGTGCAGATCCCTACTGAACGACCACCAATTCGGCAAGTGTATACACGTCGAACGACACCGGCCCCTCCTCCAGCTTCTACCTTCTCCGCGGATCCTATCGTTGCTCCAGTTGCTGAACCCTCAAGACTTGACTTACCCATTGCCTTACAGAAAGGTAAACGTAGTTCTACTCTCCATCCCATTTCCAATTTTGTTTCAGTATCTCGCCTTTTCGCCTCACATCGCCAGCACTATTGTCATCTATTTCCATACCTAACAATGTCCAAGAGGCTCTTAGTTCACCTGGGTGGAGGCAGGCAATGGAGGAGGAACTCTCTGCTCTTCAGCATACTCACACGTGGGAGCTCACTACTCTTCCTCCTGGTAAGCATGTTGTGGGTTGTAAATGGGTGTATACTGTTAAATACTTGCCAGATGGTAGTGTGGAGCGTCTGAAAGCCAGATTTGTTGCTAAAGGGTATTCACAGTTGTATGGAGTGGACTATATGGAGACCTTCTCTCCAGTGGCTAAGATTAGCTCTGTCCTTGTGTTAATTTCCCTGGCAGTTATGTATGATTGGCCCTTATTTCAACTTGACATAAAAAATGCCTTCCTTCATGGTGACCTTATAGAGGAGGTATATATGGAGCAACCACCTGGGTTTGTTGCTCAGGGGGAGGCTGGTAAGGTGTGCAGACTGAAAAAGGCAATTTATGGGTTGAAACAATCGCCTCGTGCTTGGTTCGGGAAGTTTAGTGAAGTGGTGAAGAATTTTGAAATGAAACAATGCCAGGTTGATCACTCAGTGTTCAGCTATGACTCAGAAGCTGGAAAGATTTTATTAGTGGTCTATGTGGATGATATTGTCATAACCGGCAGTGACAAATTGGGGATCGACAAACTCAAGGTCTTTCTATAAAATCATTTTCAAACAAAAGACCTTGGGACATTGAAGTATTTCTTGGGTATAGAAGTTGCTAGATCAAGACAAGGTGTAAACCTGTGCCAAAGAAAATATGTTCTCGATCTATTGGACGAAACAGGACTGTTAGGTGCAAAACCGGTTGAGACTCCTATGGAACCAAATGTTAAGTTGAGCAGTGATACAAGGGAAATATTTGATGATCCTGGAAGGTATAGACGACTAGTGGGGAAGCTGAACTATTTGACTATCACGAGACCAGACATCTCCTTTGCAATCAATGTGGTGAGCCAATTTATGTAGAACCCTCGTATATCTCACTGGGATGCAGTTCTCAGAATTGTAAGATATCTGAAGGGAGCTCCAGGCCGTGGGCTATTGTATAAACTAGGAGGAAAACTTGAAGTAGTTGGGTACACGGATGCAGATTGGGCGGGCTCTGTGTCTGATAGAAGATCTACTACAGGTTACTGCACATTTCTTGGAGAAAATCTTGTGACGTGGAAGAGTAAAAAGCAGACGGTTGTGGCTAGAAGCAGTACTGAAGCCGAGTACAGAGCCATGGCACACACTACATGTGAATTAGTGTGGTTGAGGAATCTCCTACAAGAAATCGGGTTCCACATGGATAAACCTATGAAGTTGTACTGTGACAATCAAGCTGCGCTCCATATCTCATCCAACCCTGTTTTTCATGAGAGAACAAAGCACATAGAGATTGATTGCCACTTTGTGAGGGAGAAGGTTCTTACTGGAGAGATAAGCACAGAACATATAGGCTCAGGTGATCAGTGGGCAGATTTGTTTACAAAAGCCTTAAGCTCAGGGAGAGTGAACTATATATGTAACAAGCTGGGATTATATGACATATATTCTCCAGCTTGAGGGGGAGTGTTAGAGTTAGCCGAATAAAGGTAGATTAGTCAACTCACCTTGGTTAAGTTATGAGCTTATTGGCAGTCTTATTAGAGGTTCTCTGTCCCATACTTAAGTAGGGGCAGTTTAGTCCTTGTACATTTAATTAGAGCCTAATCACTATTAAGAGGTCGATTGATAGGGTTTAGCTATCAGGTTCGACAGTTCTTTCATCTTCTTCTTCTTCTCTTCTTCTTCTTCTTCTCCTTCTCTTTCTTCTTCTCCTTACTGGTTCGGACTACTGTAGCAACAGTAGAAACAGGGGTCAAGCGATGTAATTGTTTTTCTGTTTTCGGGTGGGTGTTAGCTTTAAAATCCTGATAAATTTCTGTCAGCTATACATCAAAAAAAAAAATAATGATGGATCTTTTATGAATAGTATTACCTTACCTTTTTTCAAAAAAAAAATGATGGATTTGTGGCTCTTTTATTTTCTAAAGTTCTTAGTACTTTACAATCCTTGTTTATATGACAATTAATTCCTTCTAATATAAAGTATAGATCGTTTTGCACATAGTTCTATACTTTTTCTCGTTTTAATTCATGCTTTTCTTGAGCAATCAAAAAATTTCACGGTTCTCTTGAAAGAAAATGATGTCATCTCATGAGCTTAAACCCCATGCATTGAAATATCACAGTTTCTTATCACACCTCTGCCATTCAAAACATTGCACTGAAGAAGATAAATTTTCTCCATTCCATCTCCTGATGGATACTCTATCTGGATACAAGAGGGTAGAAAGGAACCTTTGCTTTCTTCTATTGCATGTGGAATATGTAAAGTGTGTTTTAGGACCCACCAATCAATCAATTTAACTAAAGAAATTTTCTAAGCGAGGATTGAACCTCTCACAGCCCATCTCCAAATGTCACATGCAAGCAGATAGAAGTATGGCATCTCATAATCCTAACCTAAGTATATTTCATTTTCAAATTTAATGACCAAAAAGTAGGTAATAACAACAATTTACATGACAATAATCCTATCACAATCATGACCACCTTAAGCTCAAAAATTGCATCTTGGACTTCCTTGAATGAAATTGTTTCATATTTCCTCTGTTTCTCACTGTCATCAAATTCTAGAGCAGATGCTGCAAGATAAAGTAACAATAAGAACATGAGATACAAAATACTTGCACATGATGCATATTTGTTTGCTTCTACATTTAAAGGGAGGAAAAAAAAGGATTAATTTTGTCAAGTATAGCTAAGTTAATAAAGTGAATGAATGTATCTCCTGAATTTATTTTTCCCCTCTTACATATGTTGACTATGAGATCCATAAAAATGTATTTGCTTGTAAAGAAATATATTTTCCAAAGGTGGCATCTAGATGCCTCTGCTGCACATCACTCCCCCCCCCCTCCCCAACCCTGTCTCAGTGAGTGATGTTTAAATTCAGATTTTAGGGGCACTTTTCATCAGATAAGCATCCTGTGGATTTGCCATCATTTAGTGCCCCAGACCATGTCAGATCTATATCCTATCAGTTTTTAGACTATTTCCTTAGCAATGACAGCTATTGGGGTTCAAAATTTTTAATTAGAAATGTCCAAGAAAGAGATTTCTTTAGCCACACGTGTGATTCTATTCTGCTGAAAGTTTACATGAGGAGAGGGTGGATCTCATATTGGAGCCCTTTTAGGCTGGCAAGGAAGTTTATTCATGCAAGGTTTACAGGTCATGTAAGTGTGGCTGCCAAACCCATCCAAGTCTACATATATAAATGGAATTCCAGCATTCTAACTGAAATATGCTAGGACTAATAAAGAAAGGACCTTTCTCCAAGAATTTAAGGATGTCATTCCATAGTTGGGGTTCTCTAGAGCCAGGAATCTCCACCTGATGGAATTTACAAAGTTGCCTTGCAATTTCAGCAGCCAATTTTGGATTCCTCATATCTGCAAATAAAGAATAGAAAGAATCCATGTCAACAGACAAGTGCAGGTACCTATGACAGGATTTAAAAAATCCATATGATTAAGTTATTTTCTGGCTTGTTGCAAAATCTCCACCTTCTGTGTAGCATTTTATTTGGCTGACCACTGAAGGCTACACCTTCAATTCATTAATTTAAGGGAAAAGGAGGAAGTTCCAATTTACAAAATGTTTTGATGCTCTTATATCACATTTGGAAATCACTCCTCACTGATACCAACACAGACCAAAATGTAATCGCTAACAAAAATCTGAAATATATAAAAGGTTTAACGATTAACAGTTCAGCTATGTTAAACCTTACTTCCAAGACCCCAGAGAGATGGGACCAACATTGGGTAATGGCCCTTATTGGCATCAAAGATGAACAGAAATCATAAGAACAACCAATGGTTGGACTTTCAGAAGGTACCAAAACCAATATTGAGAGAAGCTTCTTCCAGTAAGATAGTGACAAACTCTAGGTGGTTTTCTACTAAGTTAACTTTCAACCCTTCAATTTAGAGAAACTTCATCATTTTTGTTATGCAAATGTAGAAAGTTTATGATGTTTACCTGATGGTGAAAGTGTACGAGCATTGATGAAGGATTGCACCATGCCATTTCCAAATACTCCAAGCAACTTGGCACCAAATCCTGCTGCTGAGAGATATCTAATGGCCTAAGCATAATATCTGATAAGTAACTCTTAAGGAGGAAAACTTAAAAAGAAAAGGATCATCCAGAAAATATCAGGCAATTTAAGTTAAAATGACATAAATACCACTAAAAAGTGGGTTTTATTAGTGAAACAAATCCAATTAAAAAATGTAGAAAAAGGTAAAAAATTACATTGACTATCTGCGGAACATGAATTATGCAGTAAATGATGTTGATAACACATCTCACCACACATATTTCCTTGTGGTTTTGACTGAGTGAATAATGTTCAAAATAGTTCTTGGACTAGTTTGCAAATATATGTTACTTATATGCTCCAAAAATATGAATAACAATGGGAACAAGATTACAGATTGTCAGCTTCAAATAGGTCTTGAAGCTCTGTAATATATTTTAATCTGGATAGATCAATACTCAAGAATTTAAGAACCATCAAGAACAAGGAGATATACCTTTAATTCCCGTTCACGATCAATCACATATTCAGTACTCGGACCGTATAGTCGAACTGTCACAGTATCATCACCACTGTATTCCCTCACAGATACCTTTAGCACTGTATGGAATAATATAATAAAAAACTGCTCAAATTCTGCCTCAATTGAAAAGATAGTTCATAGTTCGACCATATTACACTGTATGGTGCTGCAATTTATTTAGAAAAATAACAGAAATAGCAAATGAGTAACAAGTAGAAGGGTCATCTATACTTATCCATCAAAAGACCAAAACAGCAGGATTTTTGGGCAGCAACTGTTGATTTTAACCAATACACACTAATGACTTGAAGTTGGAAACAAGGAGGTAACACTTGTTTAGAATAGGAAAATAAATAATGAAAATAGAAAAAAATGTAATTTAGCACAGTATAGAGATCAAGTTCCGCTTAGCTGGCACTAAACAGACTATTCGTCCTGGAATTTAGAAAATCACCGTTACAAGTTACAAGACACAAACACACCAAAAAACATAAAAGAATAAAATAAAACAACAGAAATGCAAATTCACTTACGGAGATTAGTTATGCCACCAGAAACCGTTTCAATTGAGAAATGAGACTCATCCAACTGCGACCACTTCTTGAACATATCCTTACACAACTCTCTATTGAAAATAAACCAAAACAAAACCGTCAGAAACCTCCTTGCAAAGATTAAGCAAACAAAAGCAATGACTCCACAAGTAACAAACAATAATCGAATATAGAGAAGTATATATATGAATAGCAGTACCAAAAATAAATAAAAACCTTAGTTTTAGAAAAATATATACATCAAATACAATGCCATACAAACCCAAGTAACAGAAAATTAGAGATTAAATACAAAAGCTCAAATAGAACAACAGATTCAATTCCAATTAGCTGCTAAGCTATTAACATCAAAACAACGGCTTAAAAGGAAATTTTCGAAACAGAGAACAAGTAGAAATTAATAGTAACGAACATGATTCGAGGTTTCATTTGAGGGAGAGGGAGAGATATGTCGACTGTGAGAGACGAAGACGGAATATCTGAATTACAACTTTCTCCAACTTCCTCTGCAACTTCGATAGCGCTCCAGATCTTCACTCCTCCCATTTCCTTCTTCTTCTCCTTCTCTGTCTACGGAATCAAATCAAGCAAAGAGAAAGCTTTAGAGAGAGACTCCGTTTCTCTATTTCTGACTCTCTCTCTCTCTCTCTCTCTCGGAAATCAAATTCAAGAAAGCCAAAGCTTTGGGAGGAGATTCCTTGATAGTTGATACGAAATAAAAGGGAGGACTTCTCTTTACATTTAAAGGTCAAAATTGATGAATGTATTGACGACTATGCACCCAATGATTCCTCCAAATGACAAAATCCAACCCGACAGCGACAGAGAGAGGCCGGGGGGACTGGCCTCGGGACCCTCATCACCTGAGACGTGAGGCTGAGGTGGTCGGTTGCTTCCAGGTTCCAACGTGAAATACCGAACAAATATCAACTGAATTGTGTACAAAACTAGTAACAATTTTACACGGCAATTCGTGACGGTGGAATTGCGTCGGTTGCCTTCATCCAGTGGCGAGTAGTAATTGGTCTATTACCTTCATTTTGACATAAACGAGATCGGACCGGCGAATAGAGCGTGCACAAGCGCTTCACAGGCACATCCTATCATGCATTTAAAACATCTCCCATACTTATTACTTATTGGTTATTATTGACGGAAGATGTTCCTAGATTTCAAATCTACGCCCCATTTGCTCTCGCCTCACAAATGCCCCACATGCCCGTAGTGTGCCATCTGTCCCTTCACACGGCTTCCGCTTGTAGCGCGTGCGGGGCTAACGAAATGTCCATTAGCCCCTCCTATTACCCCCAAAACTCTCAAAACATATCATTCGAAATCTCAAAACCCTATTCCCACCTCTTCCCTCTCGAGTTCATGCAGCTGGTCCCTTGACCCCGAGTTCTCTTCTCCAGCTCGCCAGAGTTCTCGGGTCCGGCACCGGTGATCTGTAACGACAATCGGCGAGTATTTTCTAGCTCACCTTTTTCACACATTTTTTATTTTTCTTTATTTTTTCTAATATTTTCGTTTTCCAGAAATCAGAGAAATCGACGACAAAGTTCTCTTCTCCTTCTCCGGGATTGGTTGGTACTCTCCAATTCGCCTTTTTCATACATTTCTTCTTTTTTCTCTTTTTCCTGGTATTTTCGTTTTCCAGAAATCAGAGAGCGGGTAAGCATCAACTAGGGTGGTTAATGATAAGATCAAACGGTGAAACAGAAAAAAGGTGGTTAATCATAAGATCGATATAGTTGAATAATTTAACGTGGAAGGTGGAAATGGATGCATCAACTAGGGACTCCCGGCCTGTAATATTGTTCATGGAGAAGAAAGTAGATTTGATGGAAAAATCTATGATGCCGGAAAGAGATGATATCGATTGATTGGTTATAAGTTTTTCCAGCATACTTGGTTTTATTAGCTTTTCCTTTACAAAACCCAATTTTGAACTTATCCCACATTGAAAAGTTATAAGCTTTGTTTTCATATTTTAATAGGAGCTTATTTATTCCTTAGAAATAGTAGAGGAGAGTATGGGGATTTGATACCGCGCAACGCGTGCGCACATGTGCGAGCGTGTATGCATGTAATGAGGCGCATTTTGCTTGCACCCACATAGCTCATTAAAGACAACTTTGGTTTTGGTGCGATGCTGACCGTTGATCACCGTTGATGAGATCAATGGTCACCTTTCGATTGGGTGTGATCAAGAGGTACAATTCAAAGTTAACGGTCATTAACTGTTAACTACCTTTTAAATAGTCACAATGTTTGAAATTGTGACTGTTCAAGGTGCATTTTCTGAATTAGCACCTACCTTTTTTTCATACCTCTTCATAAACTATTTAAGGAGTATAAATTAGACTTCAAAAACACACATTTTTGAAATCCACTTTCTCTCCCATTCTTAGTCCAGTCTGTTACAGTCTCACAGAAGGTTTCTTCGGAGATTCTTCAACTTTGTTAGTTGCAGATTCTCGCCCAAGGCTCTATTGTATCTTGGGAACGGATTTACCTGTAATCCAACAAACTCAGTGAAATTGAGTGGAGGCAAATAATGTTCTAAAGATAATGTCTTCAGACATGCCTCAGAGCTTTTCCACAATGACCCCATTTCCCATCAGGATTCCGATCAAAGAAGTGAAAAGTTGATTCTTACACTCCTGAGGAATCCATTAAATCTCTACCATAGAAGAAAGTAAACAAGATTTGGATAGGAGATAATACGAGAAAACGTTCTCGGACAAGATCTCTGGACAATGTTTCTGAAGGTTGTTACCACTGCTATTGTGCCTTGCCTGTTTGTTTTTCTACTCATGTCCTCGACGGCCTTGGAAGATACTAGCTTTATCTATAATAGATTTCGAGGTGCCAAAATTAGCCTGGATGGTGAAGCACAGATCATACCCAACGGTCTCTTGATGCTAACGAATCAATCTAAACGACAGTTGGGCCATGCCTTCTATCCCTATCCGCTCCGCTTCAAGAATCTACCGGACGGCAATGTTTTCACATTTTCTACCACTTTGGTATTTGAGATCCTCCCCAAGTTCCAAAATTTTTATGGTCATGGAATTGCTTTCGTGATCACACCTTCAAGAGCGCTACCCGGAGCTCGACCGACCCAGTATCTAGGCATCTCCAATGAATCCAACAACGGTAATCTGTCCAATCATGTTGTTGCAGTAGAGCAAGACACCATCAAGAACAGTGAGTTCTCAGATATCAACGACAACCATGTCGGTATCGATATTAACGGCTTGACGTCTGTTTCTTTTGCCCAAGTATCGTATGCTATATCGATCAAAGTGATAACCGTAAGAATCTAAGCCTCGTAAGTGGGAAACCAATTCAAGTATGGATAGAGTACAATGGCGTAGAAGGACAGATGAATGTAACGTTGGCTCCAATTGATGTTTCTAAACCCCATATCCCCCTTCTTTCCTATTCTCGCAATCTTTCTCCGTCCATGGAGGATTCCATGTACGTTGGCTTCTGTTCATCGACGGGCTCCTTTTCTACTTCCCATTACGTGTTGGGATGGAGCTTTAAGATGAATGAACCCGCTAAAGAGCTCACCATCTCCCAACTTCCTAAGCTACCTCGACTAGGACCGAAAAAGCAATCCAAATCAGAGAGCGGGTGGGCATTTGCTCCCATACCAAATAGGTACCTGCCGGTGCCGAAGAAGGAGAAGAGAACTTTGCCCCTGGTTTTTTTTATTTCTGGAAAACGAAAATATCCGGAAAAAAAAAAAGATGAGCTGGAGAGTACCCACCGTTGCCGTTGTAGATCTCCGGTTCCGGAGAAGGAGAAGAAAATTCTGGCGAGCTGGAGAAGAGAACTCGGGGTCAGGGGACCAGTTGCACGAACTCGAGATAGGATTTTGAGATTTAGAATGATAAGAGTTTTCGGGGTTAACGGGAGGGGCTAACGGACGTCACGTTAGCCCTGCACGCGTTACAAGCGGAAGCAGTGTGAAGGCGCAGAGCGGGTGAGGCGCAGATTTAAACTCATGTTCCGTGGATGTGCCTGTGAGGCGCCCATTTGTAAGGAAGTGTCACGAGATAAATATGAATTGGGATCTGTTCCTCATATAGGGCGCCTTACAATGATTTCACAAGCACATCCATCATACATTAGGAACATCTCCCGTAAATAATAACATAAGTAGTAGAGATATTCTCAATGGACAGTGGGATGTACCTGGTGTGAGGTACTATGTGTGAATAGCAGATCAGTCTGGATAAATACTATATCCATTCTATATACTTAAAAAGGTTGCTATCCACGTCAGCTTATTCTCCCTCCTCATTTCCCAACCCCTTAAAATGGGCGGATTCAATTCTCACACAATTATTACAGCCATTTGCAGTTATGCATGGAATAATATCTAGACTATCTTTTCATTGATAGAAAGATATTCCTAATGCACAGCTGAAAAAATACCAGGATGAGCACACAATTTTGTGAGCATCAAATCCTATTTTCTTAAAATTCGGGCGTTTCACCAAATACCATCAAAAGAAAAAAACATTTAAAAAATTATGGTTACTTTGGAATATAATCAAAGTCATCTATTAATTAGTTAATAAGTTTCTGCTCATAAAAATGTTATTTCTTTAGTTCTTACGGATTTTCACTAGCGTTTTGTCAAGACCGTATTTAACTATTTACACTACTATTTTTTTTTTTTTTCTAATGAGCTGTAAAACTAGGTTTGGGTGATGTAAGTTGTGATCTTCATGAGACTGGATCTGTTCCTCACACGGGGGGCGCTTTATATGCACATCCACCGTGCATTGGGAACATCTCCCATGAATAATAATTCATAAGTACGGGAGATGTTCCCAATACATGGTAGATGTGCATGTGAAGCACCTCGTGTGAGGAGCAGATCCCGTTTTGCTCTCATGTCCCACTTATCAAATCTACTCTTCACAGGGTTCGCATCCTACCGGAAGCGTGGACGCACACTTCACCTTCTTGGTATTAATAACAAACTAACGGGTTTTGTCGTTAACATTCATTTGGTTGGTTGAACCGGTCACTATCAGACAAAAAAGCTAAAATCCCTTACATTCAGATGGTTGAAGCTTCCAAGACACAATTTTGAATTTTCCCTTCACTCTCACATTCGGATTCACCTCCCATAGTCCCACCCTCTCTCATCTGAATCTTATCCCATTACCAGATCACCGGTGGCTGACATCAATCGACATCCGATGGCAAGAAATCAACCGGCGATTGACAGTAAATTGCTCCTCCTCTTCTTCTTCTTCTTTTGTTCTCATTATTATTTTTTATTTTTCTGTTCTCTCGATAACCACATGGAGAATTTGAGTTGTATCCTCTTCAATCTTTCCTTACGATTTCTTGAGATTGCATTTTCTCTTTATTCCCCATCGGGCTTTAAGCCAGCTTTAGCTCAATGTTCTTCACTTGAAGTATTATGACCATTAACTTTAATTGTAGGTGATGAGTGTTTCACAGGAGTTTGTTCTTGAGCAGAGGCTTGCATTCTATTCTTTGCAAGGAAGGGTTTACCCTGGTTTTCAAGTTTAATGGAAAGACTGAAGTCATGCATGGACACAAATAGTCCTACCTCCCCAAAGTCTGTTCTAGATGACTAGATGTAGGGAGGTTGTGTATTCCACTTCCTCTCAAGGAAAATAATTGTGGAGAGGCCAATCAAAATGATTTTCGCAAAAATGGTTTGCATAAATTATTATGGAGAGGCCAATAAAAATGGTTTGCACAAATGATCCCATTCCACTTCCTCTCAAGGAAGACAATGAAAATGATTTGCACAAATTATTAGAATCATGGTGGTTACTGAAGGCATTTCCTAAGTGTGGCGTGACTAAGTTGAAACTGTGAAAAAGAAGATACAAGATTGATCTACCCTGATTAATTAAACAAAGGGATGATTTAAAGGTTCCAAAATTTCTTGAAGGAAGTCTGTTGATGACCGCATTTGCAAGTTTGCAACATAACACTGAATTCTGGGCTGTTTCTGTTGTGTGCAATCTCATCTAGTAATTCACAAAGAAAAACAAGTTTAGAGAAAATCTACCAGAATGGGAAGTCGGGATCTTATTCCTGAGCCTTCGACTTATAAAGTAAAAATGCACAGAATACTGTGATAAAATAGGATAAAAGAACATTGTAACATTACTCCTAATGCCCATGTTTGTTTATCAGTCATAAATTTAGAATTATCAAAACGCATCCACCAGACCACCACAAAGACAATATAGGAATTGTTCAACTACTCTTGTGCTCAATTCTAAAATATAAATAATAAAACCAAGGCACAAGCCTAAACTCTAAAGCATTAATTATATTATAGCGAAAGAATGTCAGGAAATTTGAATGAACTCGATCCATATAATACAAGACTGATCATCTCCAAAACACCTTACTAGTCTAACTCTAACATAAATAAAGGCAATGCATGTCTTGTGCCAAACTGGGATCGAACAAGATGCAAACTGTAAGAGATAGCATTTCCCCATTTTAAATACAAACTAGTAACATATACGAGAAGAAAGGTTTTTGTATTTCACTTAAAATAACAACCCACAAGGCAAAAAAAATTAAAATCTTATTTTTCTCTTTGAAAGAATTTCCACTCTTTTAATATTCACTACATTTTGATACTTGTAACAACTAAACTTGCTCGTACTAGTATCTTAATGATGATGATGGCAAAAACAATTGCAAGTCATTCATTATAGAATTTTATGTAGAAGATCTGATATAAAGCTAGAAGCCAAAGAAGTGAGCTTCGTCCTTGTCTCTCCTGCAATATTCTTAAGGGAAGAGATGCCTTGTGATGCCTAGGAAAGAACAATAGGAAAATATTAAGCCGAAATGAACATAATTTTAGAATCTAAGTAACTTGATTAAGAAAATAAATGAATAACATCATGATTTTCTCGAAACGTAAGTACATTCTCGTCGTTAGAGTGAATCCAATTTGGAGAGCAAAACCTCCGGTTCATCAACAATAAGCAAACACGAGGGAGTAACAGTTACTTGGACAGAGAACATGTTATTTTTTTTTTCCTTTTGAATGGTTTGTCCATTCCCCATCGGGCAAACGGCCATGGACTGGCGACCAGTCGCACCTCCGGACTAGTTGGGCAGCATCCTGCTTCATCGTCAATTAGAAATACCCCTGTCGGAGCACCTTATGGGCTAGTGTGCGCACACTGGGGTGATCTCCGCAAATGCTCTAATGTATTTCCCTAAGGACATAGTCTGTCTCGGATGGGGGGAGGCAAGTAGGGAAGTGTGTGGAAACGATGGCAGAGTTGACCCTGTATCAAATAATACCTGGTTGCTCTGTGTTGGAGTCTTTTCGCTTCTACCCGATCTTTCGGGGAGGTGCCCTCTCGAAGATACTTGATTATGGGGTCCATCCAAGATGAGTCATGTTGCACTAGAAGGATGAGGACGACTGATGGCGCGATGCTCGGCTGAGCCAGCGTGTCTAGTTAGATGGTTGAGTCGAGGTCAGACTGCGGCGAGCTTTGAAAGGGCGTCGGCTCGAGCATTCTCAGCCCGAGGGATCTGCTGGATGTCGAAGTGCTCGAGCCGCTGAATGAGCTCCTGCACCTTCTGTAGGTAGCTCGCCATAGAGGGAGTCCGAGCCTCGAACTGGTCGTGGATTTGGTTGACCATGAGCTGAGAGTCACTGAAGGCATCGACCCGTCGTGCCCTGAGGTCTAAAGCAAGGTAGAGCCCAGCAATCAGGGCCTCATACTCGGACTCATTGTTAGACGCCTTGAATTCGAATCTGAGGGTGTGTTCCAATACTACGTCATCTGGGCCGAGGAGGATAAGGCCGGTGCCGCTGGCCTGCTTGTTCGACGAGCCATCAACGTGGAGGTTCCATGCTGGGGCAGTGGAGCCAGTTCCTCCATGGTAAATGTACATTCCGCAATGAAATCTGCCAAGGCCTGGGCTTTGATCGTCGGTCGGGGTGCGTACGTGATGTCGAATTCACTCAGTTCCACGCTCCATTTGGCTAGGCAGCCCAAAACTTACAGTCTCTATAGCACCTGATTTAGGGGTTGGCTGGTGAATACTCGGACGTTGTGGACCTGGAAGTAGGGTCCGAGTTTTTTGACTGCGGTGACGAGGGCCAGAGCCAACTTTTCGATATTGGAGTACCGGGTCTCTACGTTGTTGAGGACCTTGCTGGTGTAATAGATCAACTTTTGTACTCGGTCCTCTTCTTTAACTAATACCGAGCTGACGACCTCATCCCTGGTCGAAAAGGTAGAGCAATAGCTCGTCTCCTGGGCTCGGCTTAGTCAGAAGGGGCGGCGAGCTCAAGGACTATTTTAGTTCCTGGAAAGACTGCTCACATTTCTCTATCAACTAGAAGTTCTTTAGCCGTTTGAGCGCTTTGAAAAATGGGAGGCATCGGTCCGTAGACTTGGACATAAACCTGCTGAGGACGACTATTCTCCCGGTGAGCCATTGTACTTCTTTGTTGGTCCGGGGGGATGGCATGTCAAGGATGGCTTTTATCTTCTCCGGATTTGCTTCAATTCCTCTCTGTGTTACCATGAATCCCAGAAACTTTTCGGAGCCAACCCCGAAGGCTCACTTAGTCGAGTTTAACCTCATCTTCTACTTTCTAAGTGTGTCGAAGACTTTGTGGAAGTCGGCTAGGTGGTGCTCGGCCTTTTTGCTTTTTATGAGCATATCGCCAACATATGCCTCCATGTTCCTACCGAGCTGCTCTTTGAATACCTCGTTCACCAGCCACTGATAGGTAGCGTCGGCGTTTTTGAGGCCAAAGGGCATTATCTTACAGCAGTACAGGTGGGTCCATCTGGATTTGGTTGTAGCCTGAAAAGGCATCCATGAAGCCTAGGAGCTCATGTCCTGCTGTTGTGTCGACGAGCTAGTCGATCCGAGTAAGGGGAAAGTTGTCTTTGGGACAGGCCTTATTTAGGTTGGTGAAATTGATGCATATCCTCCACTTTCCGTTGGCCTTTTTCACCATCACTACGTTGGCCAACCAATTAGGGTATTTTACTTCCCTAATGAAGTTGGCGTCGAGCAACTTCTGTAATTCCTTAGCGATCACTTGTCACCGCTCTGAGGCAAAGTTTCTCTTCTTCTGTTTCACAGGTTGGTAATGGGGGTTGACGTTCAGCCGATGTGTGATAACTTCGGGATCAATTCCAGGCATGTCCTCTGCCGACCAAGCGAATACGCCGGCATTGTTCCTCAGTAATTGAACAAGTTCCTCTCGGAGATGGTCGCCTAGCAGGGAACCAACTTGGACCATCTTTTCGAGGTTTTCCTCAAACAAGGGGACCTAGACGAGGTCTTCCACAGGTTGGTCGTGCTATGCCTTTACTTCATCGCGTAGGTCATATGATTCCGTCATCAATGTCTCGGTCTCTGGACGTGGTCCTTGGTAGGATAACTGATAGCAATGTCGTGTTATTTTTTGGTCCCCGCGCGCCACCCCTTTGCCATACTTGGTTGGAAATTTTATAGCGAGGTAGTATGTTAAGACTATTGCATGCAGGGCATTGAGGGTCGCCCTACTGAGGATCATGTTGTAAGAGGAGGGGCAGCGCACCATGATGAAATATACCATGGTCGTCGCAGTCACGTCGTCGTCCCTGAACAAGAGGGGAAGAGTTATCCTCCCAGTGGGTTGGAGGGACTCTCCCGAAAATCCCATCAAGGGAGTGCTAATTGGTGCAAGTTGTTCTCTAGCGATACTGAGCTTTTCGAATGCATCTTCTAACAACACGTCGGTGGAACTCCCTATGTCAATTAGGATCCGCCGTAGCTCGAAGTTGGCCACTTTGGCTGTGACAACCAAGGCATCGTCGTGCGGTGTCTGGACTCTTCAGAGGTCATCGTCAGTGAAGGTAATAGATGTGTTGTGCCTCTTCCTGTGACCTTGGTTGTCGATATCGCACAGTCAAGCGTATCTTTTCTGTTCCAAGCTTCTTTCCCCTCCGAAGGCTGCCGAGCTTCGTCCGCTCTTCTTTTCTCTTGGGCTGACTTCTCCGTTCTGTCTACGAAGTTGCTGAGGTAACTGCGCCTAATTAGGTCTTCGATATGGGTGTGCAGGTCGAAATAGTTCTCCGTATCGTGGAACTCGCAATATTTGTCTTGGTTCCTCTTGTTGCGGTCGTAGATTTGCATTAGAACTTCAGACCGCGGAACATTAAGCGGTGTGAAATTCCAATAGGTCGGCGGAGGGGTACGAGGTCTATGGTCGATACGACGATCTTGCCTCTTGGGGTCTTTGTTTGCCCTCTTAGACTTGCGCTCGTCGTTCTCTCTCCTTTTTCTGTCGAGCTTCTCATCCTCGTCTCTAAGTTGCACCTGGGCCTCTTCAGCGTTGATATACTTCTGCGTGTGGCTCATTAGCGCGGCCAACGTTTGAGGAGAATTCTTGGAGATGGAGAAGTTGAATAGGGAAGGGCAAAGTCCATGTTGTATGGTTGTCATTGTGACTAATTGATTTAAGTCTCCGACTTGAAGTGCTTCTTTGTTGAACCTTGCCAAGTAATCCCTAAGGGACTCTGCCTTTCTCTATCGGACTTGCATGAGGCTGGCCGAGGTTTTCCAATGCTTCTGACTTGCTATGAACTGCGTCAGGAACTGGGTCTCCAGTTGTGCCCATGATGCCATAGACCTTGGCGGTAGGGAGGAGTACCATGCCAAGACTAGGCCTTGCTATGTGGTTAAAAGGGCTTTGCACATCAATCCCTCCGACACACCATGTAGCATCATTTGGGCTTGGAGCACCGTGATATGGTCGAAGGGGTCAGAGTTTCCATCGTACTTGTCGAGTTGGTGGGCTTGCCATCCGATAGGGGGTACCTCGTCCATGATGTCCTGGATGAAGGGTGGCTCCTTGGTGATATGTGTGGTGGCCTGCATAGGCTGATCCACGATTGGTATTGTGCTCTTAGGGGCGGAAGTACGCTCTCTTCCAAACATTGTCGGAGCTCCTTAAACTTGGCGTCTCTATTGCCTAGGGCTGCAGTGTGTTTGGCCTTCCTTTTGGGTCTTGTGGGGTGATCCTTGACCGAACTTGACTCGGTGACAGAGACCACGAAGGGCGACATCCTTTTGCCGAGCCTTTCTTTGTTGGGGATGCGCACTGGCTGGTGTGTTTGGCTACGGTAGTCCCGTCCGCGGGAACGGGCAGTGGCAGTGGGCCTTCAAGTTGTGTCCTGCCTCATATGCTCAGACCATTCTTCCCTTACGTCTGTCCAGCGCACTTTGGGGTCCTCGGTCCGGGGGCCGTCCTTCGTGTGTGTCGGGGCATGAGGGGCAGTCCGATTGAGTGGTGCAGTAGACCCTAGTGTTTGCATGAATTTGAAGATCCTATCAACCTTTTCCTACATGGCTCGGAACTGCGCTTGATTTACTGTGGCTGAAAGCTGCGGGACTTCTTGGTGCGAGGAGTGTTAGTTCTCCCGAGTCGGGGAATGGTCAGCTGATCGCTCAGGCTGGTTTTTAGGCATCTTGGTCGCTTCCTTAATTGCACGACGAGGAATGAGATTTTCGGGAAAGGATTTTTGTGTGTTTCCCATAGACGGCACCAATCTGATGCTGCTCAACCCGAGGTGGTGCACGAACTAAGGAAAGCAATCAGATAGTCCTTGCTGATAGAGCGGGACCGAGCTACAAGGACGAGGCCGCGCTTCAAGACCTGTGATCAAGGAAACAGAAGTTAGAGCCCTGAGGAGTTATCCCCGGATAAGCACTCTGATGCTTAAGTCAGTGGGAGGTGGTAGGTGGTCGAGCCGAGCTATAAGGATGTTGGTCCGAGCTAAATAGAAGTGTTGGTCTCAATAGTTGGGGATCCCTTACCTCAAGCATGGAGTACCCTTTTATAGCCGAAGATCTGTGTCCTAGTCAGATTGGGCTTCTAGGGTTGTTGGGATGAGGTTTGCCGCCGAGGTATTCAGGATAGAGTCTCATTCCCCATCGGAGTTGTCTTCCTTATTCCTCTTTATTCATAGTTGTGCCCATCCACGTGATGTGTAGTTGACATGGCTGAAAGGAAAAGATGGGGGGCCACCCTAATAGCATAACCCAGCCGAGGTATGCTAACATGGCCGGGCGATGACTGAGCGACCACGTGTCTGGCAGGGCCAACTCAGCCATGACCTGAACAACCAGTAATCTGGTAAGAGGCTAGGTTCAGATGAGAGAGGGTGGGAAATTGGGAATAGAGCTCAATTGTGAGATGGGAAGGGTAAATTGTGTTTTGGAAGCTTCAAGAAAATATGCCTTTTTTATCTATTAGTGGGCGGTTCAATAAGGCGACTTATACACCTCTAACTAGAGGGTCCACGCTTACTGTGAACCCATGGGTTCACAGGATGCGAGCTCCTTTTCATACTTGTCTCATAGAATGTTGTAATAAATTCATGGGTTGTAAAACCAAATTCCGTGACAGCAATAAATTTATGGGCCTCATGAAAAAGTTGTAGCCTTATAGGTCCCATGTATTTTATTCCTAGTGTGCCACAACCCATTAAACAGTCATTGAATTGTGTTTAGCTAATCCTTGCTCACTCGACTATCTTATGAAATGGGATCTTTTCCTCTGCGGCCGTGGGAATATATCCCATGAATGACAACATGATTCAATTCAAATACCAAAAATGTTCTCAATGAGTAGTCTCACCAGATAATTTGATAAAGAGGTCATTCAAAATCCTCCTAAAATAGGATACTCAAAGATTAGATCCATAAAAGTGTAGGCTCTCTTTTTATGGTTACTAGCGGGGACTCATGCATTTGATTTATTAAGCGGAAGCTAAATAATAGAAAGATCATTTACTAAAATACCCCTTATAGTTTTATGGATTTATTAAAATTTACCCTATAGTTAGCATTTTACTAAAACACCACTTATAAATTGCAACGGGTTTAATCAATCTTTCATTAGATGAAAATGGAAAATGGCAGTGTTGACCCTAATGTTCATTTAAATAAATTTAATCAAAACAAAATAAAAATAAAAATATCATTTTTCCCTTAATAAAACACAAGCAACCACTCTATTGGCTATATTTCGTCAATTTTGTTTTCTGTACAAAAGCAGTGTTAAGGGTATTTTTGGAATAAAAAATTATGGGCTTAATGGCAAAACAAACACTCCTTAATGAAAGGTTGGTTAAGTAAATAAGTTGTAAAATATATGAGATGTTTTAGTAAAATGAAAACTATAAGGTAGATTTAAGTAAATATGTAAAACTATAAGGTGTGTTCTAGTAAATGACCCTAATAGAAACATATAAGAGTATACAATTGTTTTATATTTTCATTTTTTTAAATAATTATTCATATTTTATATAGTACTTTTAATAATTTTTTTATAATACAAACATAACAATAATTAATTTCAATTAGGTTTATTCATAAAACTAATGAAACTAACCAACCCGATGAAATCAACCTGAGTTGGTCGATTTTCTAGTATTTTAGGTCGGCTTTGGTTAAAAAATTTTCCAATTCAATCAAGTTGGATTAATTTCACTTTGGCCATTTGTAAACTAATCAAAATCGAACGACCTAGCCATGGATATATATATATATATATATATATATATTATTTTAAATATAATTTTTAATATGAAAAGTGAGAAAATTCCCATATTTTTTAGTCTAAAATGTTTTATTATCACAAATCTAATTTTTAAATTTATTTTTAATAATTGCACTATAATTATTAAAACTTAATTTAATTTTTAAGTTTAAATCTTTTGAAACAACTAACCAAACAAAAAAATCGACCCAAACCGATACAACTTGAGTGTGTCAGTTTTCACAAAAGGCCAATCGGTTTCAACTGAGCAACTCCTCAATCTGACCAAGTCGATTTGGTTGGCCAAATAGTCTGTGACCAAATTGAACAAACTCATGAACACTCATAATTTCAACTAAATTAATAGTCTCGTCTTAGTCAATAGATAGTATAATCTCAAATAATAGTATAATCTCTAATAAATATTAATCAATGAGTTATAACAAAAATACAATAAATACAATAAGTACAATATATTAAATTTAAAAATTTCAATAATAGTAGTTTAATCTCCAATAATTATTGAAAGTTTTCTATTAAATAACAAAACAAAATAAATTTATACATAATAATTGAAAATACATTTAAGTGAAATTAATTATTTACAATATTATGTAAAAATATTAAATTATTATTAATTTCAATATTATGTTATAATTATTTTTATACTTTGTAGATTTTTTTTAAATTTATTACATAATTTCTTTATTTTAACTATTTAAAATCTAGTTATGTTAAATATTTTGTTATTTAAATACTTAAATAATATGTAAAATATTTAAATTTTAAAATAATAATTACTGAATTTAATTATCCATAAAATCATAATTTATACTATTATTACATAATTTCATTATTAATTTTGTAATATATTAAATTATTATTAATTTCAATATTATGTTATAATTATTTTTCTTCTTTGAAGATTTTTTTTAATTTATTACATAATTTTGTTATTTTAACTATTTAAAATCTAGTTATGATAAATATTTAAATAATCTATAAAATATTTAATTATTTTGTTACTTTAATTTTATTTATTTAAAGCTATTACATATTATTAAATATTTGAAAAAAATTAACTTGATAATCCAGAAAAATATAACTTAAATTGTTAGTAGATAATTTCGTGATATATTTTGTAAAAATATAATTTTTTTGTGTTTAATAAATATTTTAAAGTTATTATATAATTTTGTTAGAATATTTAAATAATTCTTAAATTTTTTAGTTCAAACTTTCTTTAGATGGACATAGATAAAAAAAGGGAGAGGATAAATAGGAATTAGAGATAATTTAGAAGACAAATTGGAATTAGAGATAATTTTGGAGAAAGTGGGGGAGGTAGTTTAGGATAAGGGATTATTTAGGCTATTGGGAAAGTGCATATCATTGGTTGTTTAAAAAATGACATGGAATTAAAAAAAAAAAAATCTAGACTTTCTTGTTTTAATAGGTCAGTGGGCATCATATGCATCTTGCTCTCTTCCCACCCTTAGCCTTAGGGTTGCAAACAGATGGATCGGATTCAAATCGGGATATATTTGAATATGATCTAACATTGTTAATTACATATCCAATATGAAGATCTAATTGGACCTAATAGACATGGATATTGATGCTGCGCAATCCGAGTACTCCTAACTGGCGACGGACGGTACCTGAGAAGGAGACGGTGAAGGATTCCCGGGGACTTGCCCGGTGGGAATACTCCGATGCTTAAGTTAGAACGCTGAAGGAAATAGTAAAGAGTGCAGGTCGCGCTAGATCACTAAGTTAGCTCGAGAGAAAGTTCGAGTAAGTTCAAGATATTCAAGATAAGATAAATGATGCAAGATATAAGATACCTTCCCCTTCGACCAAGGGTCTCTTATATATGGGCATTCTTGTCAAATTGGGCGTAACCGCCACTGAACCTCTGTCGCAGTCGTTATCTGCCAGGGCTGCGCAGGTGACCGTTGTAGAGTACTACCCAATCAGATGAGTGACACGTCCCGGAAGGACAGACACGCCACCATCTGTTGAGAGATGTGGGTGCAGTCTTGTCGGGCTGGAAGGGACTGCGCCACCAGTCAGGAGACATGGTGTAGTTTGACGGGTACGGTCTTGTCAAATAGAAGCTTCCTGAAAACATCGCGCTGCTTAGCAGCGAGCTGCCTTGTAGCGAGCTACCTTGTAGCGAGCTCTCGGGGGTATTTCGAGGTGATCCCTCTTGAGATTGCCCTTAGGGCAGTTTTTCTGCCTAAGTGTTGGAGCAAGCTGGGATAAACTTGTCTTGAAGTATTCCCTTTCAGTACGTCGAGGGTCCTCGAGCTCGCGCTATAGCGAGCTCACCCTATGGCGAGTTGTGACGTAGCGAGCTGTCCTGCGGGCTCGTTACTTAGTCGCGGTCAGGCTGTGGTGCTGAGCTGTTACTTGTGCTGAGTCACGTCCACGTGTCATTGTCTCAAGGGGTCGGGTCAAATCACCCTTCATCAGATATGGATTCAAATATGATCGAAAGTCGGATATTCAAATTTGATCCGACCCGATTTGTTTTCTTTAAAAATTAATAAATTATTAAAGAAAAATAAAATATACCAATTTAAATAAATAAAACAAAAAAATACAAATATTTTTTAATTATTTTCGTCATATATATATACATGTTTTTATAAAAAAATAAATAATATAACAAAACTAGAAAAATATAATATAAATATTATATTTATAAATAAATAAAATATATATGTATTATATATATTTGCATAAATAAATATATAGCATACATATATATATATGATCGGATGTTCTCGAATCGGATAGAGAGGACCCGAATCCAATATGATTTCTGATCCGATCCATTTACACCCATACCCACTCTAGAATACTCCCTTCCCCTGTAATGTGTTTATATTGACATAAAAGTCATTGCTTTACACTCTCTGCCCCTAGGGGCTAGGGCGGACCACTCCCTTAAAATAGAAGAGATTACCATTGTTTAGATCCATATTTCTGATCCCCAGTCCATATGAGACACAAGAACGAGTTCACATTGGCACCCCACAACACATCTAGGTTATGTATTGAAAACATCTCTCAATGATAAGTAAGGAAAATGTTCCTAATACATGCTGAGGTGTGCATGTGAGGCGCTTGTGGACGGCGCCCTGTGGAGCACTGATGTGTTCTCCACAAGAGCAAGAGAAGAAGTCCCAAGTTTAGCATTGTAAATCCCAAGAGCCTTTCACCATTTCATCATCTTTTGTTAAAGGGATTTTAGACTGTACTTCACCTTAAAATTCTGATTGGAATTATAAACCTACAACAATTTAAAATTATAAATACCTTCACTTATAATGTTCATACTCGCCAGTGAATTGACATCAATTCCAAGATAGCACCTATCCTCAACTGCACGGTAGAGCTAGGGTTTCTAGGTTGGGCTGAACAACCGCTTTGTTATATTGGTAAAAGTGGACCACTTGGGGAGGATCATATGGCCTACAGGATCTCAACTGCAACCCATTTGGTAATGGTAAGATTCTTTGCATTTCCAATGTCTCTCTTTATGTGTGCATGTAGTCAAAAACGAGTTTCTATTGCTACTTCCTAAAAAAACCGTTTTCCAAAAAGTGAGTAGTAAGAAAATGACATTTTATTAAGGCCAAGGAAAATGACATTGCTATCCAATCTCATATAGCAACTTACCAAGTTCATCAGGGGCGATAGGTTTGCGGGGTCTGTGACAAATTGGCAATATGAAAAAGTGAATAATTTTATTTATTTGTAATTTAATAACCGAAAATTGTTTTAGTTAACTAAAAATATTCATTGTTATTGTTAATACTTAATCAATTAATAACTGAATATTTTATATTTTTCATTTTCTGTTAATTTACAGCAAATAAAGAGTTAATTTAATAACCGTATAAACATTATGAAATAAAAATTGAATATTTAAAGATATTAACAGAAATTTTCTGTTATATAACTGAAAAATGATGATTTAGTAGCTGAAAATTGTTGTTAATTACAGTAAATGAATAGTGTTAATTTAATAACCTAATATTTTTATTTTCTGTTCACTTACAAATTAATTAATTTAGGTCAAGTTATTTAATTATTTCAGTGAAATTAACAAACATAATTAAGTTAAGTTAATCTATTTATAATTAACTATGAGAATAGCTTATTACACTGTTAACTTAAATTGAAGAGGTTAAACATCATAACCAATGTGGAATGTGAAATATTATTGCCCTAATTAATTAGTTAGGTCATGTTTGGTTTGCTACCAAGGGCCTTATTTTTTCAATTCTTGCTCATTTTGGGGCAATAATGAAAAAGAATGAATAACATGAGAGCATTTTGGTTACAATATTCTTTCCATAAGCCTCGTTGCTTTTAGAACCAAAATAGGCCTATGCCAGCAAAATTGAGGTTACTTGTAACATAGAAAATAATTGTGCCCCAAGTTGCTCATTCTCATTCTATTCATTTCAAAAATTAATTACTAAGGTCAGCAATTTATGATCCTCAACCTAAGTCTAAAAACTACGAGCATGGTTTTTTACCTACAGATCAATTGTCTGTTAGTTGAACCATATTGTGAAAACATATGCCAACAAATATAACCCAATATAGAAAGTTTTTGGAGATGACCAAATATATCACTATGTATTAACTCAAAAGGAGCATTAGAGTGTTCAACAACAGTAGGAAATGACAATATATGACTCTTACTCAAGTAACATGTAATGCAAGACTTGCTAACATTAACAAAAGTAGTAGCTTTAAAAGACAAACAACCATTACAAAGAAAATAGTCTGCCTGGCTTATAGCCCTTCCCCTTTACTGTCCCAGTTGTCGGTCTTAGATTAAATAACCATTAGAAGAAAAAGAAACAATACCATCATCAACCAACTATCTTGCAAATATTAAATTAACAGTAAGTTTTGGGACAAACAAGGTTGTAGGGAGATAAAAGTGAGAACTAGCATGTGTAGGCAAAGACAAAATCACATCCAGTGATTTCAAGTTTTTTCACCATTGGTTGTTACAATATATTAAGTAAAAGATGAAAGTTTGAAAGACTAACCAAAATATGCCCTTGTGATTAGAGGCACTTGAATAAATTATCCAAAGGTGGTTAGGGTTGGGAACAGTGAGGTGGTGACTTATCAAACAAACCAATGGCTAAAAATGTAAAAGAAATTGCATTGAATATGAATTGCTACATCTTTTCCTCCATTAGAACACCATAGGGCTTTCCCTTAGGTTATGTTTGGTTTGAAGGAAAAGGAAAGGAAAGGTAAGGAAAACCATACAAGGTTTGTAAAGGTTTCCCTACCTTACCTTTCCTTTCCTTTCCTTAGTTTTTCCTTCAAACCAAACATAACCTTAGCTAAAGGCTAGGAAGAAATATGTGCATCATCTGGACCCTCAACAATAGACTGATATTTTTTGTGTTGATTTTTCTTTAGGGTTGATATATGTCCCTAAGGTGGCCAAGTGAGACACTCGGTGATAATGTGTCCATATTGTTTGCAGTAAGTGCATGTATTCATCTTTTTGTAGTAGGAAACAAGGTGACCAATTGCTACATCTTTAACGCTAGTGTCATGTTTCCCATCTATGTTAGACCGAATAACCATTCTTTTGTTTCTTTTCCAAGGATCTCCCTCAAAAAAGAATCCAGATTAGGTGTAGGCCCCCTCTCAAAACATTTGACCTAATCACCTCAAATCTAGTTTGGGTGTTGAACCATCAATATAAACAAACAACCTTTGTCCTTCAACAAAAAACTAAAAACGAAAGTTCCACATGGGAACAAGGACTAACAAAAGAAAATTTTCTTCTACTTGAAGCCATCACACCCAAAACAAACACCAAGAATAGGTTCAACAAGTAATAAACAACAAGAGGTTGATGTAAAAACCTCCAAAGAGAAAACTTATCCAAGAGAGTAACTTCAAATAACTAGGAACAAGGACTAACAATCCAAAACAGGTAACTTTCAACACTATTAACAAGAACAGAGGGATTAAAACCCATCAACAGTAGATTGAATCCAATATTTGATTCGGTAGACTGAAAAAGAAGGCTAGAGCGACACAGAATCTAGCAACCTAGCAAGATCCAATGGTCTTATTGAGAAAAACAAGAGAAACGTAGTTCTAACTTGCGATTTCGGAGTAAAAACGAGAACTTGTGCTGATCGAAGCAACACCCAGAAAACTTGTAGAGGAGAGCAAAAAAGTTGATCTGAAGTCCTTCAATCTTCATTTGAATCCCATGAATAAAACCTAGATTAAAAATAGGTCAGAAAGACTGCTATGATACCATGTCATACCAATAGGAGAGAGACAAATTTAGGGTTGAATAATGGGTGTGTTCTCGTATACACACATACACAAGAAAGAATATTACTTCTACTAAAAGGATACAATGAGATGAAAGGACAAATTTGCCCTTCATAAGAAACAAAAAAAATAAAATAAAAGAAAAAGAATAAATAAGATACAATACATATTTTACACGACATAACCATACATGCAAGCTTATTATACATAATCTCTACATTAACTTCCAACATAACAACTATATATGTCTGCCCGGAGAATCTATAATTGTGGTGTAGGGCTAATAAAATATAAAAAATGTAAATGAAATTAAGCCTTTACCAATAGTCATGAGTAAGAGGGTGGCCACGAATGAGTTCGAGTAGTTACATATATATATATATATATATAATATAAAATTATAGAAAATAATACATATAATATTTTATTTTTATATATAATAATAATAATTAATTATTATAATTCTTAATTTTTTAAATATCAAATAAAAAATATTTTTATATATAATTTTTTATTTTTATAAAATATTTTTTTTTTCAAGTCGAGCTCGAGCCGAACTGAATTCAAGCTTGAGCCTTATATTATTCGGCTTAGCTCAGCTCGATCCACCCCTAGTCATGAATATGAGCCTAACAATAGGGATAATCTATGGACTATGATAATGAGGGGCCATGTGACATGGCTTCTTTGTTTTAATATATACTAAGGAAAATTTATGATAACATAAAGACATAGTATCAGAAGAGTTTTGACCAATCAAAGCACCCTGTGAATTTTGAATAATATCATGGTTTTTAAAACTGAATTGGTCAGGGGTCCGGTTACCGTTTTGAATGGTCCGACCGTTTGACTTAAACAAACAACCTGTTTTGACAAAAAATAAAAAAAAAAATTAAAAAATTTAAAAATCGAAAAATGGTCAAAACCATTTAAACAGTTTGAATGGTTAATCGGTCGGTTTAGCAGTTTGTTGACCAAAATCAATGATTTTGGGGGAAAACAGAACGGATCAGGTGACCGGTTTCCATCCAATCCGGTCCAGTTTTGAAAACCATGATTAATACCACTTCTCTTTTATGATACCAATTGACTGGCTATGAGTTTTTGGAATACGAATTCTATATACTAAAAGATGGGGATGAATCTTTGTGGTGAAGCATTGGGCTAAGCAGTCTAGTTCAGGATGGGCTAAGTTGGGCCGCTAGGTCCCTAAACGTAACCGTAAATTATGATACTAGTTATTGAAAACCTAGCAACTAATGAAGGACTTAAATAAAAATTAACATCTAATATAATATAAATATATGTTTGGCATCGATGTTGCAGTTGCAATGTGCTGCTGATGTATAGCTTGAAGAATCATAACGGTGCCTTTATTTTTGTTTGGAATCATTGCTATCAAGTAGGACGTTTTTTGAAGCAACAACAACTTTTTCTGTTTGGTACAATTGCTCCAAGAAACGTTTTCAGCATTGGTACCCATTATCTAGTGCCACATCAGTGCCACATCACTGCCCTGTTGGCAGCAACGAGTTTTAGCTCCAGGAAACGCCAAATTTTTGCTCCAAGCCATGGCTTCCTGATTTCCAAAGCGTGGCTTGAAGCACCATTTTTTTTGATGTAACGCTGATGTGGTGCCGTTGCTCCAGGAAACGGCAATGATGCCAAACAGCCCCTAAGACAAGGAAAGATGGTTAAGAAACAACTTCTACTAAATAAATCTGGACTTGGGCTAGATTTTTTGTTTAGGGGGCCTGGCCATGGCCCGACCCGGGCCCAGGCTTAATATCTGGGCCCGGCCCATAAGAGAGAGAGAGAATTTCCCGCTATTTAAGCGCAGCAGCGGGATGATAGGGGTTTTCGCTAAACGACTGTACTTGTCTGTTGTCTAGCCATTTCTTCTCTTCTCTGTTTTATTTGTTCTACCTGAAAAATAAGTGGGTTAGGGTTTTCAGTTCTTTCCATTCTTTGTCATGGAGGAGATTACGGAGGGAGTTAACAACATCGCCATCATCGATTCGCACAAGAAGAATCGTATTCAAGTCTCCAATACGAAGAAGCCGCTCTTTTTCTATGTCAATCTTGCAAAGGTAAAAAAAGATCTGATCCCAGTTTGATTCCGTTATTTGTTTTATTTTCATTTCAAAACTTTCTAGGGCTTCCTTCCGTATGTTAACCTGTTAATGGGTTGTCACTGTTTCTGATTTCTTATTTCTTTTTTTTTGTTTGGCCTGCAAGCTAGCTTAGAAAGTTACGTGTAGTGTGTTACATTTTGGTTTTAGGGAGCAAAAGGGTTTTGGGTTTTGAGAGTTGCATACTTGCATTTATTTGGAGAGTTACGTACTTGCATTTATTCTTTCTATTTATCTCCTTGTTTACGAACAATGGTGTTGGCATTTTCCTTCGATTTTATATTCTTCTTTTGTTTTTTTCTTAGCCTTGAGTTGCATCTTACAGGCATTCCTTTTGCCTCGACTTAGGGGTTTCAGTGTTCAAACATGGAACTGCTAGAAATTATAATAAATCTGAAAAGAACGAAGTGTCACCTCCAACACCGTTTAGGACGAGCATCTTTGTCGGGATTTACTATTTGTGCTAATTTAATCATTGTGGTTTATCTCGGATTTTCGTTGCAGAGGTACATGCAGCAACACAATGAGGTGGAGCTTTCTGCTCTAGGAATGGGTATAACCACTTTCTCTTTCGATATTATACATCTTCTATTTGATTCATTTATATTCTTTGACCCCTCGCTCCGATATTTGTAGGTTGTGCATGCCTTAGGGTCACAGATTATTCATCTTTTGGATGGTTTGATGTATATTTTCTTTGATCCTGTTGTAGCTCACTTGAGCTTCAAGTTTATTTTAAATTAATGGATCTGCTTATTTTGACCTAAAGTGGATTCTAACTTGAAAGCCATTGTCCAAAGACTCCAAACTTTATTCCACCGTTAACCTGCTAGCCAATAAATTCAGGTCACTTTTTTCTTCTGCTAAGCTCATTGAGTTCTTGTATGGAAGAATTCATTAAGAATTAGCCGTTGTTGCATGAGTTTATTGTTTAATGGGTTTCTGGCCTTTTGTCTCTTAATACTATTGGAACCATTTCTTGTATCTTTTTGGTTTATTTTCTTGCATAGATGCTTGCTCTCTCTAAAGGAGAAAAGCTAGTACAATTTAGAGACATATTGGAAGCAAAAGGAAAATGGAATTTAGATGAAGGGATGTGATATGTGGCTTGGAATGGCCGGCTGTGTAAAAAAGTAGTAAAAAGACATTTTAGAAGAATCTAAAGGAAAATGGAAAAGTGGTAAAGAAACTTGGGTGGTGGAATGAAGATCAAAATATAATCAATATTAGAAAACCTGTTGGAGAGATGTCAGATTTTTTTGTTACAATGGGTCTTCACCAAGGTAAACATATTCAAGAGGTGGTCCCATGGTGCCTGATCTTTGCTAATGACATAGTATTAATTGATGAAACTGGTGAAGGATTACATGCAGATTAGGTTTATGGACAATTTTGCAATAGAAACAAGAGGTTTTAAATAAGTAAAATTAAACCAAAATATATGCAATGCCAATTTAATAATAATAGGAGCACAAATCAGAGTAAAGTTAGGTTTGAAGATGAAGAGATAACTCATTGTAGAGATTGAGGAGGGTGTTGCCCATTGAATATTTGAATTAGAGTAGGATGAACAAAATGGATGGGTGCATTTGGAATCTTATGTAATAGGCAAATACCACTTTGGTTAAATGGAAAGTTCTATGAAACAGTTGTAAGTCCAGCTATGTTGTATGGAACAGAGTGTTGTGTGGTTAAGAGACAACATATCCGAGAACGGAATGTGGCGGAAATGTGAATGCCTAGGTGTATGAGTGGTAAAAGTAAAACCATAAAGAACAGGATTAGAAATGAAATTATATGAAGGAATCTAGAAGTATCGCCAATATATGAACTGAGAGAAAATAAATTGAAATGGTTTGGTTGCATGTATATAAGACCATCTACAGCACTTGCTAGAAAAAGCAATCTGTTACAAGTTGAGGGGGCTATAAGAGCTAGAGGTAGACTGAAAAGCACTTGGATGAAGTAATAAGAAATGATTAGGTATCCATAATTTAACAATGTCTATGGATTATGGCACTGAACAGAATGGCATGGTGAAACTGGATTCATGTAGCTGACCCCATATAGTTGGGACTTGAGACAAGGTGTAGATGTTGAACTGCTTGTTCTTTCTCCACATGTAACTCCTATTTCTCCATCTGTGTCAGTTGAACTAGTGTTCTATCTGTCGTTGCTCATGGAACTTTATCTTTTGGATGATATATCTTGCAAAGCTGACTGCTATTTCTACACATGTGGTTGCTACCAACTATTCATCAATTGAACTAGCCCGCAAGTGATTTCATCGAAACCTGCCTCTGATTTTCTTTTCAGTAATTTACTCCTCACTTCCTTGTACATGGAATAAACTAGAAGTTACTATATTTTTAGTCAAATTTGATATCCCTTCTAATCAGCAGGACAACAAAAGGCATCTTGCTAATCATGCATTCTTTTGAATTGGTTGTTTTTGCTTTTCTTCTGAATGGGTTGTTAATCTTTTGTATATACCAGAATGTTTTTAACAAACATCCCCGCTTTGTATATACCAGAATGATTGAACAAACATCTCTGCTTGTCTTTAAGCTTTTAGGTAAATAATAATTTTGATTCTATTCTTACCAGTGGAAGGTGGTTGATCAGGTAGAGTGATCATGTTGGCTTTGAGGATACCCATGTTGTTCTTTGCATTCTAGTCTTGATAATTATTGCACTTTTTTTCAGGGAAAGAAAAGAATTATAGGAGATTTTTTTTTATGAAAGGAAAATTTAGGCGATTAAGACCACTCTGAATCTTGTACCCACAATGTGTTCTTTGCATTCTAGCCTTGATAATTATTGCACTTTTTTTCAGGGAAAGGAAAGAATTATAGGAGTTTTTTCCTTTTTTATTTTTTTTTTATGAAAAGGAAAACTTTAGGTAATTAAGACCACTCCGAATCTTCTATCCACAAAGTGTTCCCTCATCTCTACCCACAGAACACCACTGCTGTGTATTGGGAACATCTCCCCATGAATGACAAGGGAGATATTCCCAATGCACAGCTGTAATGTACTGTGGGTAGAGAAGTGGGAACAGATTGTAGGTAGCAGATTGAAGCACGATTTAGACTGCATTTCCATGATTTACCGAGTTTAGAGCTATTTCATTTCAAGTTCCACTTTGGTTGAATGATTGAACCATTTATTTGCAGCATTTCCATGATGGAATGAACTATTAATTCTAAGTTCATTAGTTTTCCCTTTTGTGAATTGAGAAAGGGATCTATTCAAAATTGTCTTTAAGAGTAAGTCTACGCTAGTAGTTAAGGGCCTAATTAAATGTGTAATTTAGGTTTTAGGCATTGTTTGTTTGTCCCTTGCTGTTTGGGGGGGGGCTTAGCAGCTGTTCTACTTTTTAAGTTAGACTTTGACTGGATCTCAAACACTTTATTGTGCAAGCCATGCAAATACAGGTTATGGGGCGATTGCTTGTTCTGATGGTAAAATCTCAGGATGAGTGGCTGACAAGCATGAGAATACAGGTTCAAGTCTGAGAGTGGCCACTACATGCTAAAATAATAATATCTGGAGGTTGGGCATGTAAACAGTCCACCCCTCCCATATTATTGCCTGTTCCAGCATTGGGTAATGACCGTATTTTGGGTGAATGCAAGTTGCCACTTGCATTATCTCATAGTGCATGACCTAACAAACCTGTTTGCTACTACAATTACTAACGGGTGTTTGTATAGTTTTCTAGTATCTGATAGATCTGCTAAGGTGACTACTAGCACTTCAAACATTAACTTGATAGTTTAATTCAAATTGTTTTTTGGCATTCTTGAGGAAAACATTGATTAGTCAGTGTGAAAATCAAAGATAGATATATACCCTTGGTTAGAATGTTTATCTGGTCCTCGTGTGAAAATCAAAGCTATGGTAGAGTTTGCATATTTTGAATTCTTCAAGTGCCTTTTCAAAATGTAGACTTTACTGCCAACTATTAGAGTGTACGTTTTGAAATGTACACTTTATTTGAATTCTTCAAGTGCCTTTTCAAAAATAAGCTGTCAGTGATGCTGCTTTAATTTCTTATCATTTAAATGAATGTTCTGGTGTTTCTGCAGCTATTGCAACAGTGGTCACCATTGCGGAGATCCTGAAAAACAATGGATTGGCTGTGGAAAAGAGTGAGATTTTGACCCTCCTAGTTTCTGTGTTAACAGGCAAATACTGGATTGTTGAATTTGGCTTACTATGAGTTCTAAACATATGCAGAGATCACAACATCCACAGTTGATATGAAGGATGAATCCAGGGGAAGGCCCATCCAAAAAGCAAAGGTAAGTTACAGAATGCCACGTGATGACATGAAGGATGAATTTGCGTGGTGGATGCTTCATTCTCAGTGTTATCCGGGGTGGAGCACCCAAGTGTTTGATTGTTGTTCCAGTCACTTGTGCATGAATGTTTTGTTTGTCTAACCGTAATTTAGATATTGCTGTGGTGTTTTAGATTGAGATATTGCTTGCAAAGACGGAGAACTTTGATGATTTGATGGCTGCTGCGGCTGAAGAGAGAGAAATTGGAGACGGTGAGGAGCAGAGCTGAAGGGGAATGCTTTGTGAGGTTTGGTTTGTTATCCTTGGTGTGCTGGTACTCAGAAAATGCGCTTTAGCGATCAATTTACGACTGTCTATTTTTGAGTAAAGGATGGTCATTTGAGTGGCAGTAAGAAGAATTTGGTAGCTGTGATAATATTGTGGTAGGTGCTAACAAGATCCCTTGGCTATTCAAGATTCGAGTTTATTATATTTTGTCATTCATTTAGCATATTTTCATTTTTTTTAAATGCATGGTTTTGATTTGATTGTTCTATTTATGGAACTAGTAGTCAAGCTCTGTTCCCCCTAAAGTTGAATTATAAAATCAGAGTGATGCATTAGGCTTTGTATCAAATCAAGCTGCTCAACCTTGCGCAGTGAAATCAACTTGGCCACGTTAGAATTTGATTCAAGCCCATGTTTTATGAGGGAACTCCTCTTTTTGATGTTTGTCCAACCTTCGGCCCCCATTTTTTCTTTGCAGTATTTTTTTTTTTTTTTTGGTAGGGGCCTCAGTTTAAAGGTCTGCTGCAGCTCTTCTAGTATGCATGTTTCAGCTTTTGCAAGAAATAAGTCATGGAAAATACTTTTGCGAGGTATGCGAATGTACCGTGTTAATCTCATTAGGAGGAGGAAATGAACAGAAAGTCTGAAACCAAGTGCGTTCTGAATGGTGAGGCTTATTATGGTTAATAACCATATTTATTAATCCTGTAAGTTGTTGATATCGTGGGCATTACTCAAGGTCTTGCTTTCCATTTCTACACAATCTGAAGATTCTGATCAAGAGGCCTTTACCGACGACTGATGAGGGTTTTGATCCAAAAGAATAGATACCAGTGGCATTGGTATAGCTTATAGGTTCCGCCCTCATCCACATACAAAAAATAATTCAACGTGTTTCAATTAGTCGATTTGATTTGAAATGGGTCTTGGTGCGCTCCCCCTTTTTCATGGGCCCGATTCTTTATAATTCATAAAAAAGGAGACCTGGAACTGGAAGTCTGGCCTACCTTCTCTAGCATGCAAGAAGTTAGAGAATGAAGCATGATGCCCTCCATGTGCTTGTGCCTTTGTGGGAACGCAACTTTTGCACGCACTGCTTGGGATTGATTGCACCAAGCCAAGCGGCATGGGCCATGGGTTGCGAAATTGCCAATTTCCTCCTTGAATTGAATGCTGTGCGGTATACTATATACATGCCAAGTAATTGGGGGTTATAGGCCTATGGGAATGGGACGTGGGGTGAGACCTCAATAAAGGCCCCATCACTTCACAAAAGCAAATAAGTGAATAACCGTAAGGAATGAGGGAGGCGAGGCGGGCAGCCAGCTTAGCTAGGTAACACATATTCTCTCACATGTCACATGTAATTAATTATCTGATTATTTTATAACAGACACCTAGGAGATGGTCCTTTACTGCATTGCATGCAAATTGTAATATCTGGTATCAGAAATTCAGAAATGTTATTTCTTTTGAGATTTGATGAATTGTTTTATTCAGAAGTATGCAACGTCCATGAATTGTTTGTTTTGTTTTCAACACCTTGCAATGAGCAATGGCCTTTGGATTGTAGGGTACCCATCATCATTGATTTAGCCCCCATCTGGGAGTGATTATTGGATAAATAAGTGCTTTTTAAATTGTGCTTCTTCCAAATGGGGGTAGTATAGGTATTTTGAAAATTATGTGGTGGGTTAAGATGGGCCAGAAATGTAATAAAACACTCATTGAAAAAGCGCTTATAAATAAGTAAAAAAATTTTGGCACAGGCTTACTTTCTGAACAAACACTTGACCTTTTTTTTTTCCCAAAAATGCATAAATGTTTATCAATGTGATCCTAACCTGAAAAAATAAGTACTTATTCAAATAAGTGCTTAAAAATAAAATAATAAATAGTCCCCATATGGGGGCTTAAATCGCCCCTGATGTTAGAAAAAAAAAACAATGCTTAACTTTTGACCAGATGAGCATTTCCCCAAATCTTGATTCTGACACCCCAGCGTTTGTACATGGGTATATAAGGAAAAATGCCCATCCCACAATTAAGCATATATAGGCCTATATTATCTCGGCCCAATGGACAGGATAAGCTGGTCCCAGTTCGGCTCAGTAGCATCATCTATCTCGGAAGCCCGGCGAGGCCTGGCCTGGCTAACTTGATGAATGACGCAGAAAACCACGGCCGTCCAATAATCTCCAGTCTAATGGATTGGGCGATCTTGACTCTTGTGTATTGACTCTGACTGTCTGATCTGATGAATCCTCCCAGGCATTGGACGGTCCAGATTGTTTGAACGTGTATCATCTCTGTTGTACAAGACCTGTAGTATTCTAAAGTGTGATAGTACCGGGAGTACCCCATATAGAAGTTCCTTCTCCTTTTCCATCTGCCGACGAGTCAACCGTCGAACCAGTAACCGGAAGCAGATCTTCTACTCTCCTCTCTTCTCCACGGTGTGTAAGCCGATCTCTCTAGTTTGCATCAAGTTTCTGCATTTTCTGGCTTGGATTTTGATGTATTTTTTTTTTTTACATAACGAAACAGGTCTACTTTGCGTAGTGGGAAGCTAGATATATGGAGTGTTCGCAGAATCTTTGAATGGAGGCCTTGCAAATGGTGGCTGGAAGAAGATATAACCGGTTAGCTCAACGGTCTCAGGGTTTACATTGGGGCTAGAGTAGTTTATTTTTCCATTTTTCTTTTAACATGGATTCTTCTTAACTGGCTTCATTGCAGACAATTGCATTGGTTTTTGTTGAAATGCTGCAGCTCTACCGGCGGAGAGTAATGGATATATCAGAGTGGATTTCTATGGTGGGCTTAATCAGATGAGACGTGATGTGGGTTTTCCTCAAACCTTCGCGTTTCTGCAGATTTTGTCATTGTTACTTATCTCAGTGCGAAAGGATTAATTTTGAATTTTTCTTTTGTTGTTATAAATATTTTATAATTATCGGCATTATGATAAATGCAGTTTTGTGATGGAGTTGGTATTGCTTGTTTGTTGAATGCAACTCTGGTTCTTCCAAAATTTGAAGTGGCTGCATATTGGAATGAATCAAGGTAATTCGTGGCTGTTCTAATTGTGAAACTACAGTAAAACCTTTTAGTAATTAATTATTTCAGCTCGTATAACTTTCAAGAGAATAGGAGCCATTCCTTGAATCCTTGATACAATAGGAAAATCTCGGGCTGACAAGTCTGAGAATGTGAGTTCGGGTCTGAGAGCAACCACATTGTGCAAAGGAAATGCCAAAGGTTAGGTCCGTATTCAGTCTACCCCTCCCAAGATCCCTCGAGTAATGGCACTGGTAACTTACAAGAAATTATTGAGTCATTGGAAAGGAAGAACGTAGTTTCCTCTCACCCAGATATAGATGAAGAAATTTGTGACTTTTATTGAGGAGCAGGGTTAATGGTGTATCTCGTTTTTAGTTTGTTTGCCTGTATTATGGCCTTTTCCTTCTTTCTTGAATTTAATAAAATTATCCATTAACTATATAATAAATAGAAAAAGAAAACTTCTCTTTTATTTTGTTATATTTATCCTATTCATTTCTTTACCAGTACAAAAATGGGATTTTGCTAGACATGAGTTATAAGGAATATTCATCAGCATCATCATCTAAGCCTTGTCCAACTATATGGTGGGGTTTGCTAAGTTATAAGGAGTAGCAATGAAACATAAAGCATCATTCAGATCTGTGCGGATATCATAGCGTGATTAATCATCAATGCTGAACTTTGTTGGGTGAACTGGAAGAGTCAAACATAGTATTCTGTCCAGAAATTTGGAAATTCATTGTGGAAAAATCTAAACAACTTTTGTCCTAAAATCAAAGATATTGAAGAATGGGCAAGGGTTGTAGCAAAGTTAAGTGGTAGAAAGCCTTGTAAAACTTCAGTATAGTTCTTTTGCTGGGAGACAATCTATAGGGGTATTGTTGGTGGATGTTTGAATTTCTTTTGAAGTGCCAAATGCAATTTGTTCACTAGAAGTTCAAGTTATGAAGAGAAGAGAAAAGAAAAGCTTAATAGTTGCTAGAAGTTCAATTATGAACACCATATTCTTTCATATAAGAGAGAGGAGGTAACCATGTCTTGAAAGTAAAGCTTGAAGGTGATGCATCAGGACTGAAGTAAAGCTTGTGATCATTAACCATGGCTCAAAAGTAAAGCTTGAGATCATTAACTAACTGAAACAGAATGCAATTCTTCACATTCCAACCTTGTGGAGAAGGTTAGAAGCTTTTTCCTCCTAGGCCTTGATGTTACATTTATTTTATATGCCTAGAATCACTAAGATAACTTGTTGGTAACAGATTGTCTTTGTGTAGAGGAAGTTATTGACTTCCTTTCTTTTTCATAATTTTATATATTTATAAAAGAAAGGTCATTAATCACTAAGATATTTTTTTTTATCACTAGCGGCAAAATTTATTTATTTTTTTGATCAGTAGTAACGGAAAAATTTATTAAGAATAAGAAACTTTAATTACAAGTGAGGGGGGGGGGGGTAAATTTATATCATCCTCTGAAGTCTAAGAGCATATACAACATAAACACAATTATGAACTTAAATTTTTGGCAGGCCAAGCATAGGCACTGGAAGGTTCTAAGAATTATGAAACATACAATGTTGAGTTGTAAAATAATATTTTAAATATTATGAAATGTGGAGCATGAAAGACATTATGAAATGTGGATCATTGTATATTTATGAAACAGTCTTATGGTCCATTTGGACTGAAAGGAACAACAGAATTTTCTGTAATAGAGTTAAAAGTCCTGAAGAGCTAGTGCAGAGAGCATTGGCAAGCTGATTTCTTGGGTGTCTGTTACTGAGGAGTTCAGACACCTGAATTTGCCTCTTTTATTTCGGTCTCAGTCCTGTTGGAGCTTGTAATTTGTGTTGTTCTCAGGCTGTTTATCTTGGCCTGAGCTCTGTTGTATGTTCTCATTTTTTGAATAAAATTACCTTACCTCTTCCAAAAAAAAATGTATATTTTGATTGATTTTTGATTGTTACTAGTTATTGAATTCCTATTGATGTGTCTTCTTTAGTTGCCTTCTCAAATCTAGAATGTAAATTTAATTCTTCTCTTGCTGCATATTAGCAAGGTTGAGATGTAACCCTATGACTTTTAATCCAGTGGTTTTGCAGATGTATTTGATGTTGATTACTTCATTCAGCAAATGAATGTCTTCATAAAAGTTGTTGAAGAGTTTCCAGCAGAGATAGCATCAAGAGAACCCTTTCGAGTGGACTGCAGCAAACGTAAAGGTCAATTTGATTATGTTGAAAGCATTCTTCCTTTGCTGGTGGAACACCGTTATATCTCAATAACACCAGCAATGAGTCAATGAAGGGATAGGTACTATCCTTGCTCATGGAATATTGTTGTTTATGAATCAGATCCTAACTATCCAATTTCAGTAGTGTATCTCTGTAATAATAAGGCTCATATAATAAAAACTTAAGGGTTTATAAATCTTCTTTTCAGTCCAAACGTTTTCTTATTTGATGCCCCCATTCCAGGGAAACAGAAAGCATAAAAGAGGTAGACAAGCCTATTGGAGCCTCCTATTTGCTAATGGAAATGTTAAGAATTCCTATCTCAGACATGTCATATGGGCTTCAAGACTGTTGATGGAGCTGGTACATCATTTATATTGCCCTCTGACAGAAATACAAAAGGAATTATTCTGATTTAACTATCTGATTTGGTAGAATTGCATACAATGAATGGATTTATCTTTGCATTATGGGGATGGTGAGAAAAGTTGCATTCTACATCAACTGGATGTGCCTTTCTGGTTCTGGTGGGTAGAATAATGTAAACAAATACACCTGTTTCAAATCAGACTATGCCCTATTATTTTCTTAACCAACAAATTATTTGGAGTGTTAGGATTTTTGGTACAAAAGAACAATAGAATGAGAGAGGAAGAATGGATGGATGGAAACCTTCTCTGTAATCAATGAATATGGATTCAATTATTTTTTTGATCGGTAATATGGGTTCAATTTAACCAGAATCCTTTTTCTGATTTTCATGACAGTGTTTGGATCTTTAGAATATTCAACTGTTATATACTAATTCCACTTTCATTTCTTCCCCTATATCAATAGTATGAGTCTCAAAGCTTGAACTTAATTTCTAAATTTAGGTGTTGTTCTCCCTCCGTTTTCTAAGGAAGCTGTATGCTTATGTGTGCACAGAAAGAAACCTGTGCTTTTTTATAAATCGGGGTCTTTCAATTGGTAATATGTTTAGGTTCATGCATTGAACAAGAATAACCTCATAACCGAAAAACCCTTTCACGAACCATTGCATAAAATGTGGGTTGACTTCTGTTAGTCTGTTCAGAGAAAATAATTGATTAACTGGGCACAACTGTTTAATTGCTATAATTCTTTATGATTGTAGCCACCAAAAACTTTCACATCACTTGGATGGTTTACACCGAGGGCATTGCCACAAACTGCAGAAGGCCCATCATCTATTTGTGCCATGCATTGGTTTTTGCATGTTATTATTACATTTCTTCATTTTTGATTGGCTATATTTTTTAGTAGGTAATTTTTGATTGGCTATGTTAAATGGGAACTTTGAAATGGATGTAGCTGTGTCAAACATGTGGAGACTGAGACCAGAACAAAAGTTTAGTATAGTCTTCTCTTTGTGGAATCCAAATTATATAACCTCAAATTCCCAGGATAAAATTTGAGATTGAATTGTATATTTTTCTTATACTTGATAATTTAGTATTATTACATATTATTTTATTTTTTTGAAGTTGTTTGCTTGATTTATGCATCTACATTTAATTTGTATATATACTTTCCCTTCTAAAAAAACAAAAAAAATTTATAGTCCTGAAATCCTTTTTTTGGGGCTAGCTGGCTCAACATCTTGTAGCAATGTTTTAAAAACTGACCCAGAACTGGAACTACTTTGGCCACCAGTTTCTGGGTCAGTGGTTTGACCGTCCAGTTCGAATGGATGGCTCATTCCAATTTAAAAAAAATAAAAATAATTAAATTAAAAATGGCCAAAAACTGCTGTCTAGGTCGAACAGGTCGACAGTTCGATCACCTGGGTCAGCATGTCGCTGACCAAGTCAACGGTTTCCAGACCAAATGGTCTCCAGGCAATGGAACTGGTTGCCTTGATGGTTTCCAGCCGAACGGTTTGACCATCCAGGTCAATGATGGTTCCAAAACCATGCCTTGTAGTCATGTCACATTCCAATTCTCGTACCCATGTCCATCTGACATAGGTAACTGTTGGATATATAATAGAGCCATAGCTATTTGCCTCTCACATTTATTTGTTGATCTCGCTTCTGCTTGTTGCATTTTATATCTACTTTAATCTTTGTGGTAATCTTTGTGGTAATCTTTGTAGGTATCCTTTGTATGCTAAAGCTGCTCTCTGTCAAGCTTGTTATAATGCTTTACGCCTTACTAAAGTCTTGGAGAAGAAAGGTTCTGAGCTATTGGATGCCATACCAAAACCTTTCTTGTCTCTTCACCTGCGGTTTGAGCCTGACATGGTAGCTTACAGTCAATGCGAGTATGAAGGCCTTTCTTCTGCGTCTTTAGAGGTCATTGAAGCTGCACGAGGTGATCAAGACCCTGGACTGGGGATGCAGCACGCATTTGGAGAAGCCGTGGGAGATGCCCCCTCACCCCAAAGGAGACGGCTTTCATCCTTAAGACACTTAACATTCCAACAAACACAACCATTAATCTGGCAGCTGGGGATGGCCTGATGGAAATGGAGGGCTTGACATCCATCTATACCAACGTATATACTAAGTCTGCCCTTCTCAGTGGTGAGGATTTCACTAACATGCATGGGAACACAAAAGCTGCCCTTGATTATCATGTATCAATCAACAGTGACTCATACATAGCTACATATTTTGGGAATATCGATAAGATGGTAGCTGCAATGAGGGCATTCAGGGGCCTTTTCAAAACTCTTTTCTTAAACAGGAGGGCGTTTGAACAGTTCACCTCCCAGGGGCTGAAAGGGGAGGAGTTGGTTGAAGCCCTGTGGAATGCTCACAGAGATGAATTTGTTTTGGGACGAGGGTCTGCCTTGCCTGAATGCTTTTGTGAGTTTAAATTGTAATTTCTAGCTCAATGCTTTTTTCTTTTTTGTGAATTTAAATTGTAATTTCCCGTACTTGGTTTGCTGATCTATGTTGCCATTTTTTATCAGGGCTCTGGGTCCTGAACTCTCAATTCTTGCAAGTTTCTGTCTTTACGCTACCTCAGTGCACTCTGCCACTCTGGTTACATTTTAGAATCTGGATTCTAAGCAGAATTTGGAATCCAGCTAAAAATTCTCATGTTAATTTGGATTATATTCTAGGGTAAAATACAAAAACCTCCCCCGAAGTTTTTGACAATCATAGAAATCTTCCCTATAGTTTTACTTTAGCAAAAACCTCCCCTAGATTTTTAAATAATTCGACAAAAACCTCCCTTCCGTCAATGATTCATGATGGAAAACGTTAAATCGATTAATAATTTTTTCCAAATACCTATTTTACCCTTTTACAAATTTATTTGCATATATTTTTATCAAAACACCTCTGTTGGCATGTTATCCCCTTTTCCTCTCCAGCCAACCTCTTTCTTCTTCAACTTCAAAACCCTAATTCGGATAAATTCTTATTATTTGTGAGTAGAACATAAAAGAAACTCCGTTTGTAGTCCTCTACTTTCAACAACCAAGGTTCATGTCTGAACTCGATATCCAGATTTCTACTACCTTTGATCCCTTCGTAGAGGCAAATACTAAGGATTTGGGTGTTGGGGCAAAGGAGTATGTGCATGTGCGTAGAGGACCAGTAGTTCAATGAGAGATTCTCTTCATTCTGCGGTTTTTCCTCGTGTTTCTAAATGTTCTCGCTTGGAAGACAGGATCGTTGTCTGTTACCTTCACCTATGAGTACTCAATGAACCCGAAAGAAGAAACACTTGTTTCTCAATTTTTTTTTTAATTTTTCTTGTTTTTTTTCCTGATTTATTGCTCTCTTGAGTATTAACAATTCAAATTTTCTTTGCCTACTAATGGGTGGGTTTCATGAAAAGAAAATTCATATTTCTTCATCGTATATTTCATGATTGATGGGCATCATTCTGTTCAAGTATCTCTTTGTTTTAACTGATGATTTGGATATTATAATGAACTCTTGGGAGGAGGAAGACTGGTTCTGACATGATTTTCTTTCCTCTGTTGATTTGGTTGTTTCTAGAAATCTATTTTCGGTAATAGATCTTATCAAAAATAGTTTTTTCCCCACCTGCAGCTGTAAGAAAAAACCGATCTCTTTTCATCATGAATTGTTTCATGGTAAGGGCGCCCTCATGGTAATCATGTTTGAAGATGCCTCATTGAACTTGAAGAGGGATTCCTCAAGAAGGTTTTAGTTTTGATGGGCATCAAGAAGCTAGCTAAGTTTTAGTTTTGATCTCTCTTTTCTTCTTTCAACTCACCGTCCCTACACAACATCAACTGTGAACCACCATCGGTACCACCACTGTGTGGGAGTGGTTTGGTGCTGTATTCCAACGAAAACATGAAATTAATCCAGTTCTCTCTTTTTAGCCCAAGAACATGCAATTAATCTAGTAGTATTCCAACTGTGATTGCGATGGTGGTGTTGTATTGGCGGTGGAGATTCAGGCTGTATGGGGGCGATTCAGTGCTGTATAGGGACTGATGAGGAAGGAGAAGAGTAAAGAGAGATGAATAATGTGTTTGGT
Organism: Nelumbo nucifera; assembly: GCF_055504915.1. NCBI lineage: Eukaryota > Viridiplantae > Streptophyta > Magnoliopsida > Proteales > Nelumbonaceae > Nelumbo > Nelumbo nucifera. Next base: position 26,168,333 of record NC_142650.1, read on the forward strand.
GTTGTGTAGGGACAGCCATGTCTTCTCTACAACCCGTTCTCAGCAACAACTCTCCTCTTGGCTTTTGCTTACATGGTTTTGATCAAGGTTCATGTAAAAAACACAAAACAAAATGTAAGATATGAAACATAAATACTTTAGACAGTGGAGTTCAGGGGTAAAGAGGTCCACGGAAGAGGAAAGAGCATAACATGCCAAGAAGAGTAGTATTAAAGTAAAAATAGATGCAAATTAATTTGTAAAAGGGTAAAATAGGTATTTAAGGAAAATGATTAATCGATTTAACGTTTTATGTCATGGTCATTGACGGAAGGGAGGTTTTTATCGAATTATTTAAAAATCTAGGGGATGTTTTTGTTAAAGTGAAATTATAGGGGATGTTTTTATGATTGCCAGAAACTTCAGGGGAAGTTTTTGTATTTTACCCTATATTCTAATTATTCTTCTAATATTCATTGTCCAAGGTCCCAGAATGGGTGTATAGAATCAGTCCTGAATATTGAATTGACTATAGAGTCTTCACATTGAAGTTGATCCGAACAGCCAGAGGGTTTGCCAGATTAATCCCTAGTCCATAGCCATCTCTAATTAAGGGATGGGACTTCTACATATTTGCCCCAAATCTATATCTATATCTATATCTACACACACATACACACTCTAAAACACAACAGTATAGAAATTTTCTCTTTTTTTTTGATTTTTTTATTTCATATCATTTTTTAAACAACAAATGAGATGCTTTTCTTATCCATAAAAAATTACCTAAAATCTCTCTCTCTCTCTCTCTCTCTCTCTCTCTCTCTCTCTTTCCCATGTTCTCAATAACCTAAATAATATCATCTCCTAAAATTTCTCCAAAACTATCTCCCCCATTATCTCCCGCTTTCTCCTAAATTATCTATAATTTCTGTTTATCCTCTCCCCCACTTTTTATCTATATCTATCTTAACAAAGTTTGAATTAAAAAATTATTTAAATATTCTAAAAGATTATATAATAAATTTAAAATATTTATTAAAAATATAGAAAATAATTATAATCAATTTAATAATATTTATATTATTAATAATTTTATATTTTTACAAAATACATTAGAAAATTATGTACTAACAATATAAATTAGGATTTTTCAGATTATTCAATTTAAATTTTATTCAAATAATAAAAATTTAACAGTAAAAAATAAAATATTATTTAAATATTTCAAGAACTAAATACCTTAAATAAAAAAATATTAAAAATAGCTAAATTATTTAATATTATGTAATAACTTTCATAGAAATAAAATTCAAATAACAAAAATTTTTGAGTATTTTATATATTACTTAAATTTTTAAATAACTAAATATTTTAACTAACGAAATATAACATAACTTGATTTTAAACAATTAAAATAATGAAATTATGTAATAAATTTAAAAATTTTCTTAAAACTAGAAAAATTATAACATAATATTTAAATTAATAATAATTTAATATTTTACAAAATAAATAACGAAATTATGTATTAATAGTATAAATTATAACTTTATGGATTATTAAATTCAATAAATAATTAATATTTTCAAATTTAAATAATGAGATTATTTAAATAACTAAATAATATTGTAAATAACTAATTTCACTTATATTAATTAACAATTCTAGAAAATAACTTTAAAAAATAATATTTATTAATAATAATTTTAAAATCATAATCTATGCTTATTATATATTAATATATACTAAAATTAATATTTATTATTTTTAATAAAATAATTATTGGAGATTAAACTACTATTGTTTAACTTTTTAAGTTTAATTTGTTGTTCTTATTGTATTTATTGTATTTTTTTATAATTTATTGATTAATTTATTAGATCTTAAACTATTATTTGAGATTACACTATTTATTGACTAATTTAATATAGTTTTTAGTATTTATTGTATTTTCATTATCAATATATTTTCAATAATTGTGTATGTTCACAAGAAAATTTCAATAATTATTGGAGATTAAACTATTATTATTTATTAGAGACATGTTAAACTATTAATTTAGTTGAAATTAGGAGTGTTCATGGGTTGGTTCTGTTTGACCAACCAAATCAACTTGGTCAGGTTGGGAGTTGGTTACTCGAAATTGATTGATCATTAGTGAAAACCGGACAACTTGAGTTGTATTAGTTTGGGTCTTTTTTTTTCCGGTTTGGTTAGTTGGTTCAAAAGATTTAAACTTAAAAAAACACATTTAAATTTTAAAAATTACAGTGACGTTATTAAAAAATTAAATTTATGATATAAAATATTTTATACTAAGAAATATGAGATGTTTTCCACTTTTCCGTATTAAAAAGTTCATATTAATATATATATATATATATATATATATATATGGCCAAGTTGCTTGATTTTGGTCGATTTACAAATGACCAAAGCAAAACTGATCCAACCTGGTTAGGTTCAAGTTAGGAAATTGTTGAACCAAAGCTGACCAAGAATACTAGAAAACCGACCAACTCGGTTCAAGTTGGTCAGGTTGGTCGGTTTCATCAGTTTGATGAACAACCCTAGCTAAAATTAATTATTATTATTTTTGTATTATAAAAAATTATTAAAAATAGTATATAAAATATAAGGGGAAATTTATGTTGTGGGAAAGATATAATATCAAAAGAGTTTTGATCAATTAAAATCCACCCATGAATTTTGATAAATATAAAATATAAGGGAAAATTTATGATGCGGGAAAGATATGGTGTCGAAAGAGTTTTAATCAATCAAAATCCACCCATGAATTTTGATAAATAACACCTGATTGGCTACCACATTTATGATACCAGTTGATTGGTCAAAAATTTTTTAGATATCATATCTTTCCCATATTGTAGTTGAACCCAAAATATAAATATTATTAATTATTTAAAAATTAAAAGAATAAAACAATTATATAATTTTATTCGTTTCTATTGTTTAGTCTTCCCTTAATAAATTTCGTGCATTGCATGGGTCCCGCTAGTTTGAGTATACATTTGAGAACAAATTAGTGCATTAACAATGAGCGAATTGCATGGGTCCCGCTAGTTTGAGTATATATTTGAGAAAAAATTAGTGCATTAATAATGAGCGAATTTGTTTTCCTTCTCCCTCTGACCATGGGGTTCCTAATTCCTTATCATGGCTGTAATATCACTTTTGTTGAGCAAAGTAGTCTAGTCCTATAGACACTGACATTGACATTGCAACTTGTTATGATCCTATACACGAGTATTACTGTACTTTCTTTTAGCATCCTATGGATATAAGCAACATGTAGGATGGAATGCAACCGAATGAATGAAGTTTTATATCTGGTATAGTTTGTTTTAGTAGTTGAACATGTCTTCTTACCAAGAACATTCCTTTGGGTTTAGCTACTACTTGCTACCGCAACAGAGATCAGTTCTCTACAGGCAATCTGTTTGTTGCAGTTAGCGATGGGCTGTGTGACAAGAGTGCTGCCTGTGAGGGGTTATACAGGTTTAGGTGCCTCACTGGAAATGTTAAACCATTTTAATATGGTTCCGATGGTTGTTCATGAGGTGGTGAATGACTGGATGTTGGTCTAAGAAATAGAATTCACATTTGCTGCAACCGTGGTTGCAGGCAACCCTAAATGAAATACAAACATACCAGCGTTTCAAAGAAAAGACAACACCACACCAACTGATTGTTTCTTTCAGGCATGGTCGCAACTTCGCATTTCATTGAGGTCGCATGTGACCACAGTTGCAGCAGATTTTTTCTCCAAGAATTAGTCCATGTCCTACTGTTTCCATGTCCAACCAATTAATGAAGTTTTTGCAGCCATCTAACTTACTCTCCCAATGAAAAAAGGGTATGGACATTCAATATAATGTTTTCTTGTCATCCCTAGTGATAATTTTATTGGATAGGTGTTATTTTAATGACCATTCTTAACTCCTTTTATATCTCAACTAAGAGTCTGCTTAAAAAAAATAAGTAGAAAAAAAAATCCTCAATAAAGAGTATGGATTTTGCACTTTTTATTTTCTTTCCCCTCTTGCAATTTCCTGCACTTCCATTCAGTCTGTGACTAGTGTCCCAATACATGTATGGTCTAATATGTATGGGCATTTAGTGGGACACCTATCACATACTGAATAGAAATGCAGCAGATTTCCTCTAAGCCTTGTCCTAACTATGTGGTTCAGCCAAATGAATGTCCATATTGCCATTCCACTGTTGGCAAAAGTCAACACTGATTGCTAACATAACAAAAACTTGCTCATTTCACATCTATCACTTTGAAGGAAATGTAACTGGGATTAGCATTCAATTTCTTAAAGGGTGCACTCAAAGGAAAGATATTTGACTAGATGCTCAACCCAATCCTGAAGACCATAATACTGGAAGTGCATCTGAATTAATTGCATGAAGGCTACACTTCCTCACAATCTGTTTTGGGTCTTACAAAATGCCTATTTAAATTGTATGATCACATTCATTGTTCAATTCAGCAGCATATGAACAGGATATTTGGTTGCCGTTGTTTGTTAATTACTGGAACCATGAAAAGGCACCATTCACCAATGTCCACACCCATGCCAATCCGAATAAGTTGACGGTTTTCCTCTTTCTTTGTTGTTTAATGGACTCAAGGATGAAGCTCCTAGTTTACATGAGAGAGAGAGAGAGAGTCCTAGTTGCTATGTCAATGGAGTTGGGCACTCAAGTCAAGTGGGATCCTTGTCAAGTAATTAATTTTATCAGTTAGACTCCAAGTAGACTCAGCGCTGACGCTCTCTTCCCTTTTATAAAGTTTCTGACGGCACATGTTGAGATGGGCATCAAGGCATGATGACCATTAAAGTGATAACTAAAAACTTCAACCGTCCAAGGCCATATTTTAAACTAGTTGTACCGTTTAGCACCACCCCAACACATAATCAGAGGCGTGCGATCACTAATGTTTGAATTGGACGGTGAGGAACCTATCAATCAGATTGTGCCAACTACACTTATCAAGACGCCAATCGATTGAATCGAATTAGATCATCGTTATCATAATCTGCTTAGCCAAATCTCAACAAATTCAAGGATATTCTAAGTAAATCAAGTGATCACCACGTTTGGAAATATTTTATCATTCACTTGAATTATACAGTATTCAGTACTTTTTCTTTTGATTTCAACCATAAACGTGCTTACATAAAAAGGGCGGGGGGGGGGTGTCAGTAGGAGCTCAATCTTGTATCTATCTCATCTCACCAAAGGGTTGATCTACCCACTGAGCAAGAGCCACGAAAACTGTTAGAAGTGGAATGTGAATCGATTACAGACATTAAAATGGCTTCTGAACTTGGACCACATGGAAGTGGAATGTGATCTAGATCTATAAATTTTTAAATCATCTAGAACCTTTGTTTGCAGACCTCAGCTTTTAGTTCTTGAAGAACACTTTAAGATTTAGATTTGAGTTTCCAAAAACAAAGTGCACAATGAGGGGACCGCACTTAGTTGCCGTGAGCCTCTACACTTCTATTTCTACTTGGGAGGTAGAGTTGACACCCAACCAGAGCCAAAAATTAAAGAAAGTAACCAAAAAAGAACAACAGAAACCACAACCATATCAGATGTATTTTTATCAAATCACTGTAATCATCAAAGCTAGAGAAAAGTGGAGTGCTATGGGTATTGAGAGATGGAGAAAGAGATGAGTTTCTGTGGTTGGAGATTCAACCCACGTTCAGTTAATTTTATTAGTTTAAGTTGGGTGGTTGATGTCACCAAGGAAGAAAGAGCTGCCAACCCATGTGCGTCACTATTCCTGAATGGTGCAGTGTGCAAGTATAAATTAGAGTGCTGGGAAGAGCAGCTGCTCAGACAATTCAGGGTCATCTAAGTGTTTGCATGTTATTTACTCAAATAACAAGAATGAGGTCCATCATCGCAATTATTATTGTGGCTTGGTTGTGTGTTGATATCCTCTTGATCAAGGGAGACGTTGGGACAGCTACATCTTATGATCCTCCATACTTGCGTAAGTCTGAAGTATCAACCCTTTGGGATTTTGAATGGGAGCTGGTTACCAAATTAACTAGTCAGTCAATTATTGAGTCATTTGGGTAGGGCTGAGGGGTTAGGTGATGAAATAACTATGGTAGCTTGATATTGTTTTGTTTTTTTTGATAATTAGTAGCTTGATATTGTTTTTTGCATCATCTTTTCTCAAAAGTCCTGGCTTTACTTGAACCAGTCAATCAATCACTAGTTCACAATTTTCTGTAACTTTGGACTAAGTACTATATATATCTTATCACATGGCTGACCATCAAGTGAGCAGTGATGATTGATGAATGCTGGTCAATCATGGTAGGGTCTACGTGTCTTTCTAGTGGTACTTAGATGACAATAATATGTGAAGAACAAAGTATATGTAACTATCATAATAAACAACAATACTTAGTAAGCTCATTAATTACTTTCTTGTGTTGTTGATGTAGCAACCAAATGCAGTGGATATGACCAAAATCAATTTCCTGAAGGTGGCCTCTTTGCTGCTGCAAGTAATGGAATATGGGACAATGGAGCAGCATGTGGCCGGAGGTACCGCATCAGGTGCATCAGTGGACTGAAACGACCATGCAAGGATGGCTCAATAGTAGTAGAGGTAGTGGACATCTGTCGGAACAATCCATGCCCGGCGACACTAGTACTATCAAACACGGCTTTCAATTGCATCTCAAATATCCCTAGTGCCAAAGTCAACGTAGAATATGCTCAGTAATGTCTTCTCTTTCCTGGTTATGCATGTTTTTATTGACTCCAGATCTGCTGCGTTTTTAATGGAAATGCAGGAAAACTGCATACAAATTATCTGTGCACACACAATTTCAAATGAGTATATGCTATTTTCATTTGTTTATTTAATATGGACTGTGTATGATTGACCATGTTGACCTTCGCTTGTTATGTTTGCAGAATATAAAATTGTGGAAGCTCCTCCCAGACTTTGCAAAGGCATGATCATCCTTGCTGAGTGTTTGTATAATGTGTACTATTTTCTTTGGCACTGTAATACATCATAGAAAGACTTACTAATTTGAGAACCAAGAGTGTTTCTGTTCTCTTTTCCTGTGGCATTCTGATAAAATGCCCTCAAAGCACAATAAACTGTCCAAGCGCTGATGTTATTCATTAGATAACTTGGGTAGCCTGGATATATAACTAACAATTTCTCACAACAATATTAGGATTCTTGCAATTTGATTTTGTTGACATGGGTAAGTTAGGTTGCTAAAAAAGAGTAGAAAAAAGGGGCAGAGGGAAGGGAAAGATCAAGATTAATGAACATAGATACTTGAGGCACTGAGGTAACTCCATAATGATGTGAAACGGTAGACCATGCTGCCCAAAGAATTAAATCCAGAAGGACAAAGTGGCCGTTCTACTTCTCAGACCCATGTTCTCATACTTGTCAACCCAATATTTAGTCATTGCACCAAGCAGTGGCCACTGTATTTTGTTTCACTAGCAGCCTAAAATGGAAGGAAATGTCAAAATTTCAAAAAATAAAAACCTCAAGCCATCATCTATTTTGGACTGCTAATTGCAACGAAACTTGGAATAAAGCTTATAAGAAATTGTAGCCAGAACCAACTAATTGTAAACAGCTTGGAACAAATCCTAATCTAAGAAGTCTCTGAGATATAGTACTCCTTAAATACCTAAAACTCTTCTTTTTGAAGGGTAGGTGCTACATTCCAGAGGAGGTAGTACTACTGCTATTGTTTTTTCTTCCTGCAAAACCAGATTACTTATTAGAATGGGTTATTTGGACCTTCTCATAGTTTCACCATGGAACATAGATTTTCCTTTATGAGCTTAGAGCTCTAGAGGATTGTTTCTCATATTTGATGCCTTTGAGTCACCAATTGTCATGATTCTCTTACCAAAACACTCTGAACAGTAATCACAGCCTACATGCCATGGATTTAAAGAAAAAAAGTCAAGAAAATTCTAACCCAACCTTAAAAGTTAAACACTTACAGTTCACTTAGCTCCAGGTACTATCTCAAGGTAATGAATTTCCAGATATAAATTATTTTAACTAGTACAAAGTAGATGGATTGTGATAGCTAACTCTTACAAAAGTTGTAAGCCTCTTGGTTTTCTATGAAGCTTTCCATTTTGAGGAAACAAATGATATTCAAGGTTAGCACTTCAACCAAGACCCAGAATGAAAACTGATGCTCTGGTCTCTTTCATTACTTCTTTCCAATAATCTTATTTGAATGTCCAACCATTTCTTCTTCTTGGCAGACCCTTTCAGTTTTCTCTCTCTTTCCCTCCCCCTCCCTTTTAAGTTCTTGACCAACCCTTCCTTGATTGTCATCAGATCAGAATTTAAACCTATTTTTTTAACCATTGCATCAATTAATAGCCCTCACAATGTAAATCCACTTCTTCAACAAAAATACTCCCTGACCAGAATACCTCTAATTCACTGCTTGCCTTCCCTATTTTATGGAGACCAAAAGCCCAAATTCTCACTGTTCTTGAATCCAAATTTACCAAATAATAGATCTGTTATTGGGCCTGAGGAACTGTCTTATTCCTATTATTGATCTACTAAGTAGTTACATGCATTTCAAGTAAAGGTATTGACCAATCATGTGGAACCTCCATCTGTAGCACTGCTGAAGTTCGTTTACGTATTACATGCATCTATACGAAGAATAGAACTGGTCATCAACATTAAATGTCTCATTAAGGCTTTATTAAGATCAAAATCAAAATCAGGTATTACAGTAATTACTTTTATAAAATCCACTGGCACTAATCTTATCAGTAGATTATGCGGTTAATAAGCAGTTCAGTCTCCATAAATGAATATATAAGTACATTGTTCATTATATGAACATAGTGAGAAAGGTACTTGGTAAGCATCGAATCCAGATCTTCATGAGGTGGGATTCCTACAGTTTGTGACAATTGTACTTGATATTTGATAAGCTTCAAATTATCTGCAAATGAGTTTCAAACCCTTAAAAGGGAGTTGAATTACTTCCCTATGGAACGGTTGATGGTGATTGCACAAACCTTATGGAGGCAGTTCAGAGAGACAAGTAGTAGACCAACACTATTTTACAGTGATCCTCATGTAAAACTGCTAAGAAACACCTTAATTATACATGATTACTTTGTTCTCTATCTCATTTAACAAATTGACTACTTGTGTAAGTTGTAAGTTATAGCTAACTGTACTTCTAGGAGTTGTTGATTTACTTCAACTATTAACATCAGCCCACTTGCAGAAATGTCAATTATATTAATCACTAATTAATAAATTAATCATTATTCATTTTCAATAAATAACAGGAAATAAGTTAATGTTTTTGTTTACTATGATTTCGTAGAAAATTTTATGGCAATTGACACAGGCTTCAACTGAAAAAACAAATTATGTTTTGTTTTCAGATTTTGATATTTTTAATCAATACATTTTCAGCTTTTAATCAGAACAATGCATCCCCTGAAGGGTTAAAATCTTGCATCCAGTGGATTAAGTCCAACCCATGTACATCACAGAAGCAGAGGATTGATCTTTCTACTGTAGCTTGTCCATCTTGTGAGTTCTAGGGTTAGGTTAGGTGAAGATTCTAAAAGGACTAGATAGGACAATTCACATCTTCCTCATTCTCCTTAAATTGCTAGATCTCGATAACATTCATTTCATTCCTACTAGTTTCTTGGTTATTCAAGTCTACTGTTCAATCAAGGTATGCAAAATTTGGGAAGCCTCAGAAATCATTCCATTAGGTAGGTACTGATCTACTATCAGCGAGTACTTGAGAGCTATCTGAAGCTCCTATTGACTAAGATTGCACGAGAAGAAGTTTCTTCACTCCCTTGACCTTCCTTCCATGCAAAAACCACATAACAGAGCGACAGAGGTAAGAGCCCAAAAGGCATACCTTTTCTTTTCTTTTCCATTTTTTTTTTAGAAAAAGGCAAGGTAAAATCTATTCAGACATAAATAGTAGTACAAAGGGACCCCCCAAGGAAAAACTACTTAGTAGGAGAAACAGCCCATTCAAAACAAGGTTGCAAATGCTATAAGCTCCTAGAATTCAAACTAGCCCCCAACTGAGAAGCCTGAAGCCCCTTCGAAGCCGAGACCCAAGAAATCAGCTTTCCAAAAGAAATGGATATAAGATCCTCTGGGTCCTTATGGATGTTCTGGAAAAGCCTTTTGTTTCTTTCTGCCCAAATGGTGCTGATAACTGCAGCCAGAATGGACATCCACACAGCAGAAGCAAGCTTTGACAGCCCCTGTAACACCCAGCTCTACAACATCTCCTTCACTGAGGCTGGCATAGCCCAAGCAAGACCCAACAAAGAGAGATAATGATTCCAAATTCTGGATGAGATAGGGCAGTGCAGAAACAGATGGCTGTTATCTTCCACTTCTTGACCATACAACACACAGTTCTGATCCTGGAGTGAATCCCTCTCTTAAATAGGTAGGCTTTAGTTAAACACCTGTCTAAAGCTGCAGCCCACACCAGAGCATTAATTTTTGAGGGAGAGGTTGGGTTCCAGATTTTGGAAGCAGGCATGTCTTCCAAGTTGCTTGCTGCCAGGTGAGCTCTGGAAGCAGGCATGTTTTCCAATAACCTCAAAACAATCAGCAATCACCACATCTTGGTGATCAGCTAACTGAAATAACTGTGGGAATAACTCTGATAAAGGAGTGTTTCCGCACCAAGGATCTTCCCAAAAAGACAGCCTGTCACCCTTCCCTAGGTTGGGACTTAAACCTCCGCTGAAACTGGGAAGAATGTCCATTATTTTCCTCCATATGGAGCAGCCTAAAGAGGGGAGAGAAGAAGTGGTAATCCAGTCTCCTCTATCCGTGTTGGAATTAGCTGCCACTAAATTCCACTACCAGTTGTTTCTTTCCATTTTGAATCTCCACATCCACTTCCCAAGAAGAGCCTTGTTGAAAATCCTCATCCACCTGATGCCCAAACCTCCTTGTACTTTCAGAGAGCACACCTTTTCACCATTTCTCTCTTAACTCCAATGTGGTTTTGAGCATTCTATGCTGAAATAAGCAAATAAGAATAGCGCTATGATATGCAGTTTTTGAATCTGATCTGCCTCACATCATCTTTTGGAACAAATTCAAGACCAGAGACATTTTATGCTCTTGAGATTCATTTCCTTGACGGACACATCAACAATAATATTATATGTGAGCAGTTTATCAAATAATAGTATATAGTGTCATTGGGTTTGCATCTATTAATCAACATTTATTCAAAAAGCTAAGTCGCTTTTGCAAATTTATTCCCTGCAGAAGCCCCCAGTAAGAATACTGTAGGTGATAACATAAAGGACCAAATCAAGAGACTGCATTTCTATAAGTAGCTCTTTAGCTCAATGAGAATCTTCATTAATCAGACAAAGAGTATGTAACAATATTGGACTTTCACCTCCCTTTGTCGTATTGCAGAATACCCTTAGGCTGTGTTTGGTTTGAAAGAAAAGGTAGGGAAACCTATACAAGGTTTGTATACGCTTCCCTATTTTTACTTTCAAACCAAACACAGTGTTAGTGCCCTGTCCATGCTATGCTGTTTTACATATCCATCTATTGTCAAGTGAGAAAACTAATCTGGATATCATTCTATTAATGCAAAAGATTGCATCACTATCATTCCAAAGTTTCTGTAGCCCTTGATCACAGCATTGTGCTACACCCAACCAGACCAGGATCTATACCCTTGTGAACCATAAAATTGAACAGCTTTTTTTCACCTAATGACATGTCTAATGAATCCACCAACTAGCATAGTATAGACAAATTTATCAGGTTCAACATTTTGTGTAAGCATTTCCATAGACAGCTGATTCACAGTAGGAAGCGTCCATTTCTTGCAAAGCTCACTTGTTAGAACATTATAAACGACTGTATGAGGACATACATACCATTCTACCATTTTATCAAGGAAGGTCATTTGTCAATGCAACATCAACTTCACCAGCAAGAACAAATCCATGTAAGAGATGCTCACACCAGCAAGGATATACATGTACCATTTTATGGCTCTAAGCCCCTAACCCATCATCTCAATGAGCAAATTCGAGATCCTTACAATCTCTCCCTAACTGCAAGTGTGAAATACCCATATACAAGAGGAGTATAGCTAAAATTATTTGGCATCATTCTCCTATTCAGTGCCTCTGCTGGCATTCTTGGGCCTCATGAACTCTTCCTTCCTTGCATGGAGCCAAAATCATTGAATTGTATCTAGTAATGTCAAGCTTGAAACTACTTCCAACAATCTGCCTGGTAGTGTCCAATGCATTTGATATGGAACCATGCTTATAATGACCTTTTGTTTTCATTTCTTTTTCCTTTCTTGCAGTACCTAAAATAGGTATATTATAGAAGACTATGCTTGGAGTACAACTCTCTCCCCATCGATCATCAATCAAATTCTCTTCTCTTCAACCTTCCCTTCTTGATACAAACCTTTCACCAATATACAAGCACTATAGCTGTCTGCACGGTTTCTCTCACCATTATCTTTCTGAAGCATTTAACCAAATATTCAATTAGCTACATCACTCTGGTGATGTTTCACCAGCACATTGAGCAAAAAGTTTCAAACAAAAACATTTGGAAAAGAAGAATGTGTTTCAACTGCAATCGAGTAAAAAGTCAAGAGCTTTATCAACAAACCCAGAAACAGAATAAGCTTTAATTATAACACTGAAATCTTCATGAGTAAGCCACCTTTCTTCATTTCTCATACTTTCCAGCCCAACACGGTCTCGGAGAAATCCAGTGAAAGAACTTCATACCCAATTCGGCATCCCGAATCCACTCGAGAACAATTGGAGCTGCGTCCTCTTCGGAGACCGGGTATCCATGCTTTCCTCATTGTTCATGGGTTCTGAGGAGAGGATTTCCAATCCATCACCACACTGGTTTAGGTTCCAGATGCGAAGAACATTGATGCAACAGAGAAGGGTTTCTGTGTTTCGACAGAGAGCCAAACGGGGAAACCCATCAATTTTGCTTCAGCCCGCCCGACTAGCACGGTTGCACCCCTAGAAAAGACGACTCAGTGCCAGCAATAACATTATTAGATCTCAATTCAACGGTTCACATTTGATCAATGCAAAAGGAGAGAAAAAGGAAGTTACACGAATAAATGGGGACTGAAATCTACATAAAAACTTTTGGCAAGGTCGCCTGGACGTGAAGCCAAAGCAAGAGTCAAGTATCGGCATTATATATAGCAAAGATATAAATATGACGGTTGTGCCCAGCGGAGTTTCTCTCGCAACTGACTCTGCCCCTCTCCTCTGCAGACCAACAATCCAAAGAACCGATTTTGTTAGGAAGTAAGCTCCCAATTTTTCTAATTTCGTCCTTTTTTCTCTCGAATTAATATGGAATTTTTGAGTTGTACTTTCACATTCATGAACAATTGATCTATCAATTAATTGTAAGAAGTCTGATTCTTATCGTTTAATCGTTTTTAGGGGCAGATTTTCGTCAACCAGAATTTGATCGATTCGATGAGCAAAACCTAATTGCTTCCTATCCTTTTTACTTATCATCTCTTTTCCCCCTAGTTCTCTAGGGGTTTCCTTTCCGTCGTTTCTAGTTTCTGTTGAATTTACAATTCTCTTGAGATGGACGGAAACAAAGACGAGGCTTTGAAATGTCTGAAAATCGGGAAAGAAGCTTTCGAGCTTGGTGATCGCAATCGGGCACTGAAATTTATAACTAAAGCCCGTCGCCTTGATCCGACTCTCCCTGTGAATGATCTGTTAGCGAAGCTGGGTGGAGAATCTGGTGAACCCCAAGTTTCGGATTCATCGACGCCAAGCGGTGGTACCCGTGACGAAGGATCCTCACCGGGCGCGTCTTCTGTTAGGCAAAGGGTGCCAGCAAATGGGTCTTCTTCGCCATCTTCTAGGTCGTACACTGAAGAGCAGATCACGATTGTTAGGCAGATTAGGAAGCAGAAGGATTGCTACCAGATTTTGGGGTTAGAGAGAAGTTGTTCAGTCGAGGACGTTAGGAAGGCATATCGAAAACTGTCTCTGAAGGTTCACCCTGATAAGAACAAGGCTCCTGGTGCTGAGGAGGCTTTTAAGGCCGTTTCTAAAGCATTTCAGTGCCTCAGTAATGAGGAGAGCAGGAAAAGGTATGATCTTGTTGGGACAGAAGAGGCTCTGTACGAAAGACCCACGACGAGGGGTGGTACACAAGGTTTCAATGGCTTCTATGAAGCTGACATTGATGCAGAGGAGATTTTCAGGAATTTCTTCTTCGGGGGAATGCCTGGAACAACGACTCAGTACCGAGGGTTTACTTTTGGGACTGGCATGGGACCAAGTGTATGGACAGGGGACGATGGGTCTGGCAATTTTAATATCCGAATGCTTATTCAATTACTTCCAGTTTTTCTTGTGCTGCTTTTGAACTTCTTACCATCCTCAGGACCCATTTATGCTCTTTCTAAGTCTTACCCTTATGAGCACAGATTTGTCACTCAAAAGGGCGTCAGTTATTATGTTAAAACTGCAAAGTTTGAGCAACAATATCCTGTTGATAGCTCAGAACGCTTGGAAATTGAGGAACGTGTTGAGAGAGACTACCATTCGATTATTGCACGAAATTGTCAAGTTGAGTTGCAGAGACGCCAGTGGGGCCTTACACATGAAACGCCATACTGTGACATTTTAAAACAGTTTGAGGCAATGGCTTGACAGAATCAAGGTCTTGTCCCTATGCTTAGACCTTTGCCTGTCGTGTTACCATATACTTCTGTGAAAAGGTCCAAGTGCAATTTCTTATCTCTTTGGTAGATTCTCTTTTCTTATTTGTTAGTTATAAACAATAATAATATTTTTGGAGATTATAAATTTCCCATGCATATTCATTCTGGCCAACATATGTTGATATGGAATTGTGATAAGCTGTCAAATAATATTTGATATTTGTCTGCATTTTTTTTAAATCTTTGTACTGTAAATCATCTGTCATGTTCCTCCAACCTGTAGAACATCTTTTGGCACTTAAGGTATAGAAATTGTTACATACGATCCTTTTGTAGTTCTAAACATAAAAGATAAATCCCGCAACCAGCACTTTGGGAAAAAAAGGGTAAATGGGAAAGTTATGGGTGATTAACCAAAAAAAACATAAAAGATAAATCATCTAAGCCTTGTCTAACTATATAAGGAAATAAGGCAAAAACAAAAAAAAAAGGAAAAGGAAAGAAAGAAGAAATTAGCAGCACAACTGCTACACTGATTTGAATGTAGACCATTTTATCATTTTGCTTTTGTTACGGAAAATGAGAGCATTAGCCATGAGTTAGTATTAATAACCTGTGGTCTGACTTTGCAAATGTGGTGTCTGTTGCAGACTGGAACCATTGACCTGTAAGATTATGCTATAGATATCCTTAATTTTCAGGTGACTTTACCCCTCCTTGTAGCCACATGTACCCCATTTGCATAAGGTATAGGTTATCAAGTTTTGGATCATGTGCCAACCTTTAATTGTCCCAAATTTCACAGGCATGGGGCAATGGAGGATGGTTACCAACATCCAATGTGGAAGATCTCTAAGTTATGACCTGCTTTATCACTTTTGTTGGCTTGCGATTTTACCATTACACCAAGCAATGGCCTAAGATTTAGTCAGTGTTTGTATGGATTTCCTATATAGATATATGTTCATTTTGCAAAAGTTGTTTCTAGATCCTGGTGTTTTTGGTTTGCCTAGTTAGATTCCTGGACATGCTGTAAATTCCAATTCTTGGGTTTAGACATTACAAAACTAAAACACTTATCAATACATGAGTTGTACATTTCATATGAGTGGGTCTTTTGTGCTGAAAACTTTCCAATGTATATAGAGGGTAGGGAGAGGAATGCTAGAACTCCTGATCTCCAAGCTAAGTTGCTATATGGAAGATTTCTAGGTCATTTATATTATGTACTTATTCATTTTTTGAGTAAGAAGAAATTGATAGAAGAATCCTAGTTATTGTTTATATATTTATCATTTCAGTATTGGAGTTGGCTTGCCAAGTTAGACTCCTGAACATGTTCCAAATTCCAATATTAGCTTAATATATTTCATACAAGCCTCATACCTCAACATGTGAGCTCTTGCTCTCTGTATGCCTTGAGACCTTCCTTTTGATCTTTGGACCAACAAATTTAATAGGTGATTTTATTCATATTTGTTCACATGATCTGCTTGGCGTGTTTCTCTTCAAAAGATGCAGTACTTGGTATATGGTTTTGTTCAATTGCAAATCGCTCAGGTTGATTGAATCCTTTAAATGAGCTGTCTTAGCATATGCTTGATGTGCTTCTCCCTTTTGCAGATTGTCGAAGCAATATCAAACATAATTTCTTACTTACCCCTGCAAGAAATGTGGAATTGGCTCCAGCAAAATGAAGAATATTGTGACTAGTTTTGGTTCCCCTCTCTGTTCTGAAATCTGGTTCTGTTCTGTTTCCATATACACCTTTCATCCATATTGCAGCAAAATCTTTGCCTGTCTATGAGAAGATACTTTGATGGAATCAATTGTGTAATCTTATTTTGCAATTTTAGGTGACCATGAATTTGTCCATCTGAACTTGGATCCCCCTATTTTGTAGTCACTCTTCCCAAATCCCAACTAAGTATCATGGTTTTGAGCAATCCTTTACTTGATCATATGTTTTCTCATATATAAATGTTCAATATTATCATTTGGTAAGCGATCAATCCACCGATATTCCAGCTTCAGCTCTCATATAGGCCCAGTCCTGAGCCATGTTTGAATAGGGTGCAACTCCTGGTGGGAAGTGGGAACAGGAGTGATTTGCACAAGCCTCCAGGATTATGAGTAGAGGAGTATGGTTACTGTTGGGTGCTTTGCAGCGGCATAAATTGACCCAATCAAAAGATAAAGAGTGTGCAGTTTGTCTCTACCCTTTATGAAAGTTTTCAAGATCAGTTTACAAGGGAAAAGTTATCTAAGATTGAAATTGTCATAATGATTCCTCTGCATTTGTGTTTTAATTTTATGCTCTGTTTGTTTGCAATGCAGTTCCATTGCACTAATACGAATGAGAAAAATGCAAGGGTCTACTTTTACTTTGGGTTTTATTTTAGTCAATTTCAACTTTTAATTTACTTCATCTACAATGTAAACAAAACAAAACAAGCCAAAATCTGAAACAAAAATGAATCAGAATCTGCATTGAAATCATTTGCACTAAATGAAATTGTACTGCAAACAAAGGAGGCCAAGCCTTAAAGATCTTTTTCGGCCAGGATTTTTTATTGAATTAGAGCCAGATTCTTCTGTGTGTGTTGATGGCGCAGATTGATTTGCTTTATAGAAGTGGATAATCTCCTATGTGTATGTATGGTGTGGCATTAATTGAGTCGTACCCGTCAACAGTATGGATTTCAATTGGATGAGTCATGAAATTGAGAAAACAGACCCCCTAAATTTTCCTTTTGATTTAATTTAAAGATTAAACTTCAGAGGTATGGGTGTTGCGAGATTTAGATCAAGGAGATTAAAAAAAAAAAAAACTTCTTTTCGGAAGATAAATCGGGAAAGCCAGAATCCATTTTCAGGAAAAAAAAAACTATGATGCCGGAAAGAATACCTACTCGTACGTTTTCCTTTCTGTTTTTTTGTTAAAAGTTTGTTTTAATGGTGTCCGAAAGGCATGGCACCTGAATTGTACACGCAACCAAAGGGGTCCTAAAAGAAAGGGCAATTTCTATGATGGCTCATTGGCTCATGGCGAGATTGAGTTTAGTGAGAAACTGAGAATGCTGTCAAACTAGTTGGAAGGGTTTAGATGAGATAAAGACCGACTAAAAAGAAGAAATTAAATGTGGGTCGATTATTATTATTATTATTATTATTCATGGGTCGATTATTTGATAGTGGGTATGGCACTGAACATAATGAAATGGCAGACCCCAAATACTGGGACCGATATTGGGTAAATGGCCTTTGTCCTTGGAAAATGATCACAACTGAGTTTAATTTTGCTCATTGAAAACAGAAAAGAGTTCTATTACCACCAATGGGTGTTAAAGCCACCCATTTAGAATATAAATACAAATAATCATGTAGAATATAAAAGCTTGTATTTTGTGTGTATTTAACTATTTATATTATAAGCATCTGTATTTGTATTCTTTTCAAAGTGAGTTAAACACCGTTTCCTTTTTTTATTTTTTCTTTTTACAAGGAGCAAACAACCCTATGCAAAGCTTTATTGCGGTCTCAGCGATACATGTTCTTATATGCCATGGAGGAGTAGGGTTGTCCTTCAGCAGAGCTTTTATAACCACTAATGTATCTCCCTCAAAGAAAATGGCTTGTATGCCTAATTCCATAGCAAAACAGATTCCTTCAAGAAGAGCTAATACATCTGTTTCCCATTTAGGGCGGAATGAAATACTCATGGTTTTCAAAACTGGACTGGACTGGACCGGAAAAATCGGGAACGGTCAGGTAACCAGTTTTCAGTTATCCCCAAAACTGGATTTTCCATAAAAATCGTTGATTTTGGTCAGTAAACCGCTGACCCAGGCGGTTAACCGTTCGAATGGTTTTGACCAGTTTTAATTTTTTTTTTTAATTTTTTAATTTTTTATCAGAATGGGCCAACCGGTCAGGTGTCCAATTACCAGGTCAGGGGTCTGGTAACCAGGTCTTTAGATTGGTTTTTAGTGTGAAGGGAGAAAATTGTAACTCTAGCTACTTCTCAACTAATTAGTTTTTATTCAAGATAATTATACAAAGAAAATTTGAATGAGAAGAAAGTCCACTAAAAAAAATCAAATGTAATTCAAAGAAATAGCCATATTTAATAAAGAAAAAGGTTGTCCATGAAGCAAGCAAGATCAGTTACATCTTCTAACATATTTTCATTCGATTAATCTATACTGTTGGATCAATATCTCAACCATTCTAGGTTTCATGATACGTCTAAAAGTTGATAAAACACTCTAACTTTTCTTTCCATCTAGAACAAATAACCAAACAAAGGAATGGATACCCCCATTCCTATCAATCCCATAATGGTCCTCTGAAAGGGATCTCTTGGAGTTTAGATATCTTGAGTACATTTTCAACTGTCGCCTTGATAATGCCATAATTTTTGCAAAAGCTAGTTCCTCAATCCAATAGAAGTCTTTAAGTGCCCAAATGAATTTCATAACTGATTCTTTTGAAGCATTTTGTTAGATAGAAATTGAGATCCTTTAGTTTTTCTTTGGTCAAATTAAAAAATGTGTAAAATTCTTCTTAGTTTCCAAGAGAAATCAGTTGACAATTAACCCAATATTCCGTTCAGCCATTAATGAGAATATCAGAAACTATTTAATGACTTATTAAAAGATAAATCAATAACTTTATTAGTTCAATCACTTCAGCCATTATCAAACAGCCTCTAATTAAACTTGTTTGAAACCTAATTGATTTTGGAAGGTGATCCCTTTAACCAACCTAATTGCCTTGCCACACCTTTTAACCATCTCATAAGAAATGTTGACAAGTAATGCTAAGCCAATCATTAAAATGTTCATTTTGTTTGGTTTCTAAGCATCTAAACGATCTAAAGTATGCCACGGGATCCCATCCTAACACCAGTAATACAAGTCCTGGTACATGTTTTAGAATCAAACATTTGAAAAATATAAGGGAAGAAACCTATGGATTGAGATTATGAAAACACACCTTTGGCCAAAGAGGATACTTTCAATAATTCAAGTCAATAGAAAATTCAAGAATTGATCACAACTCAGGATCAAAAGTATTTGTAAAATTAACCATAAGAAATACCATCATAATTGCGAAATAGAAAAACCTAGAAAATAAGTAGCAACCAAAAAATAAAATTTTCATGACCTATTTCACAAAATAGAAGACAAAGGCTACAATAGCCCCTTAGAATCCACAAACTCAAATAAAGCTTAATAGCAAAATGGATAGATTATATCTATAAATAATATATCTCATCATTTTACCCTTTAAATAATCTTCCCTATAATACTATTATTCCTTTGACCTACTTACCGACATTTATTATTTTACTTGAAGATGAGGTCTTATACCACCCTTCAATAAAAGCATTGGAGTAACAACCATAGTTGGCCCCATGGGTGAATCACACCCCTAAGAGCATAAATAAATCAATAACATCTGCCCTTTGAATATTAAACTTGTAAAATATGGGCCACATTAGAGACTGAACTACCTTCCAAAACTTGTAATTTTATGATATTTCAATGGATGGAAATTGTTGGGTGACAATTGGTTAACAAAAGTGGACTCTTCCATAGCGCTGTTGAAGTTAAGCTCGAGTACTAAGACATTTCCACACTACTATCCTTTTGTTTTGTTTTAAAATTATTCAATGGTTGATCTTGATTCTTGATAAATGTAACAAATAGAAAGTTAAGGCCATTTTTGGTTCACTGCTATGGGCCTTTCTTTTAATTTTGACCAAAAAAGAATGATATTAGAGTGTTTGATTATAAAATTATTGTCATAAGCCTCATGTTTTTTAGAATGAAAAATCAACCTATAGCATAAAAGTTTTTTTTTTTTTTTGATAAAAACAAATAGTGCTACACAAGACAGGAGTAGCACAGCCCCACAAATCACTCAAACAAATAAAATCTAAAACCCAAGGGAGATTACAATGATTTAGGGAAATAAAACCACTGCTAAAAGAATGAGCCTCATTCGCAAGCCAGTCCACCACTTGGTTTGCTTCCTGAAACACGTGCCTGTACCCAATACCTCTGCCATGCTTCTCCTTCAACTGCAAGCAATCTGATACACTATTCCTTAGAGTCCATTGAGGGTAAGTCTGACCTTTGAGACAAGATATGATGAGCTTTAAGTCCCCTTCTATAATAATTGAAGAATCAATGAAATTTGATGCCAAATTATGAGTTTCCCGAACAACTTCCATCACCTATAGCATAAAAGTTGAGGTGGCCTGCAACATGAAAAATAATCATGTCCCATTCTTTAAAGAAACTCTTTGCTGGTGGTCATAAATCGCCGGCGCTGCCTAGGTCTACAAAATTGTCTTCATAGATTTGTGTATTAGCGGATTGCCATGGAAGTTTACACTAATGGACATTGACCATTGGTCATCTGCTAGAAAACATCTATGTTGACGGTTTTGGAGACCTAGGTAGACAATTTATTACCGTTGGCACAGAGGTTTTTTCTTTTTAAGAATGAAAATGAGCAACATAGGGCACTTGTTAGTTTGAAAAAAAATATATTTTTTAGGAAAAAGTGTTTGATTCATAGCAATATTTATTCATTCTGCCCATTTTTACCTATTCTTTTTCATTTTAGAATTTCATCTTGGGTAAGAATGAGAAAGAATGAGAGTTGAATCAAACATGGCCTTATTAATGCCTTATATCCCCATACCCATATCAAAGACATTTTCATATAGGCTATGTTTGATTTGAGAGATAAGGTTAAGAAAGGTAGGGCTTGTATAAATTTTCCTACCTTTTCTTTCAAACCAAACATAACTTTACATTGTGTTTGGTACTATTGCTGTTTCTACCTGAAACGTTTTGGGTTGATTAACACAACTGCATTTTGATTTTTAGGTTTCAAGCTCCGAAAAATATTTTTTGGTATCATACTCTTCCAGTAAGGGTGTTCACAGGTTGGATTGGGTCGATTTCAGGGATTTTGTTCAGCCTACCCGACCTGCTTGAGTTGCTTGTTCATCAAACCAAAATCAACTAGCATTGAGATAAAACCGACCCAAACATGAAGGGTCA
Organism: Nelumbo nucifera; assembly: GCF_055504915.1. NCBI lineage: Eukaryota > Viridiplantae > Streptophyta > Magnoliopsida > Proteales > Nelumbonaceae > Nelumbo > Nelumbo nucifera. The sequence goes on from NC_142650.1 coordinate 26,190,210, forward strand.
GTTTGGGTATGCTACTTGGTTTAGTCGATTGATTTGGAATCTACCTAAGAGAAAGGTTCAGCCTCCAACGTCCAAGAGGCAAGACCATTGGTTGGCTGGCTGAGTTTTGAACTTTTGACAGATGGCAAACTGTGGTTTAGGTTTTTTAGCTTAGTCACAAGGATCTTTTTACTCTTGCAGTCTCTTAGGGATCCAAAAAAAGGCAATGAATAAAAAAAATTCCAATCTTATAATCCCTCTCTTGGACTAAGACTAAGTGAATATACTCCTAGAGTCCAATGTTTTCTATTTTCTATTTTTCTTTTTGGTGTAAACTTTCCAACACCAATAAACCAAGCAAAAAAATCAAAGAAACTTATAGGTTTTAAATGACCACGAGGTCAAGACAAAAAACAACCAATTAAAAAAAATAATTAGTAATTATATAATAGATATTATAGGATATAGGTATGCGTTTGGTTCAGGTTGGATCGGTTTTGATTTTTAGTGTGAAAACTGCAACCGAACCAACCTTTTGGTTTATTTCAGTTTATGAACCAAAATCGACCAACATCTTTGAAAATCTGACCAAATCGGATTGGGTTGAGCCGGTTTAGGCATCATAGAAATTTTCCTGATGTTAAACAAAAAATCATCTTTATTCCTTCGATCTTTCTTTCCGGAACCAAGAAATAGCACATGGAAAGTCAACTTTGGATATCATCCGGTTTAGATATGATATATAGAAACAATCTTTTCAATTTTCCCATCAGTCTAGTGAGCGTGCCGGAGTGGTTATCGGGCATGACTAGAAATCATGTGGGCTCTGCCCGCGCAGGTTCGAATCCTGCCGCTCACGATAATATCTATTACTCTTGTGCGTACAAATCTAGGCTTTTCACCATGAAAATTATATTTAGATGGGCTTATTTGGTCCTACAAATGTAAAATTTTCTAGTTGAAATCCTCTTACTTAATCAGTTTGACACTATATACGGGTGGCTCTAATACGGGTGATGCGGATAGGCCGACCTAATAGTTGATTCATCAATATTCTGGAGAACTCAGTCTTGGCGGCAGCTTTAGAGAATGTTGTTATGAATTCTAAATTCTGAATTTTAAAAACTATCAAATATCCATTTTGACCCCATATATGAGAGTTTTTGTTTGTCTTTTTTGGGGGTATCATTGGAAAACAAAAAGTTGTATGATTGCACTTTAAGAGATAAGAGTTAAGAAGAAATGAACTGGCCCTAAGTTAGCGAAGAGTTCTTGGAAGGCTCTAAGAAATTAGAGAATGCGAGAGCTTAATCACGTGTACATCTTCAGGTAGAAATGAGACCTTCATATAGGTGTGAGTGCTCAGAGTCCTCGTAACGGGTCTCATGTTCTCACAGAGCCGTTTCCATTAAGTTGGGAGAGTAATGACGTCGGTTATGTAATTTGTGCAGAGAGCTAAGGTCTGTCCGATTGGCTCTAATACGGGTGATGCGGATAGGCCGACCTAATGGTTGACTCATCAATATTCTGGAGAACTCAATCTTGGCAACAGATCTATTTGACAAGTCAGTGAGCATGCCTTGTAGGTCACCTATAGTACTTTTCTTATCTCGGTCGGTCCTTAAGGTAGGTCACTCCTTTTTAAGAGGTCCTTCAGGTTAGCTAAGCCGATGTACTTTTAGGTCATCCTTGCGAGGAACTACCAGCCAACCTGTCGAGGTGATCTGCTTATTTAGCATCGAGGTATCACTTGAAAGCCACATGTCATAATATCATTTGGAGGACACACACACATACACTAAAGTAGAAACATGCCACATCATGGCTTGAGCTTTCTCCTTTATCCCAACTAGAACTCTAAAACCCTCTTCATTTTAGCCTTCATTGCTCCCTCATGAAGTCACCTCATCACTCTGTTCTCCCTCTCTTATTTGTGCACTTCATCATGCCTGGCCCACCCCTCTTTCCTCTATGTTTATCCCTTGGAATATCCCTTCCTAAAACTATTCCTAAAATCTCTCTCTACCAAAATCTAGTCTAATTTATCCAAGTGGCACCATCATCCCCCACTTTCTCCTAAATTATTTATAATTCCTCATTATCTCTTAGATTATCTTTAATTTAGTAGAGAGTTTCTCTCCTAAATTATCTCTAATTCCTATTTATCCTCTCCCCCACTTTCATCTATATTTATCAAAAGAAAGTTTGAATTAAAATTTTAAGAATTATTTAAATATTATAATAAAAACATGTAATAACTTTAAAATATTTATTAAAAACATAAAAAAATATCATAGATTTAATAATATTCATATTATTAATAATTTTATACTTTTATGAAATTCATAATGAAATTGTGTAGTAACAACATAAATTATAATTTTATGAATTATTCAATTTAAATATTATTCACATAATAAAATTTAAAAATATTATTTAAAAATTTCAATAACAAAATATTAAAAATATTATATAACAAAATAATTAATATTACGTAATAACTTTAAAATAAATAAAATTTAAATAATGAAAATTTTTAAATATTTTACATTTGATTTAAATAATTAAATATTTTACATAACAAAATTATGTAATTTACTTAAAAATTTATTAAAAGTAGAAAATAGTTATAATAGATTTCACAATATATGAACTAATAATAATTGTATATTTTACAAAATTAATAACGAAATTCAATAAATAAGTAACATTAAAATAACTAAATAGTGATATTATTTAAATAGATGAATAATATTGTAAATAACTAATTTGAAATATTTTATATATCAAAATAATTATAATATATTTAATAATATTTGACAATAATAAAAATATAAAAAATTAAAAAAATAAATATTATTAAAATAACGAAAAATTAGATTAAATAATTTAGAGGTATTGAAGCTTTCAAATAACAAAAATAGGTAATCACTTTCAAAAAAAAGTTTTTAATAATTACAATTATTAATGTACTAATAATAAAAACATTATTTCACTTATATCAATTAATAATTCTAGAAAAATAACTTTCAAAAACCTAACATTTATTAATAATACTTTTAAAATCTTAATATTTATTTATTATATATTAATATATACTAAATTTATATTTATTGTATTTTTGTGATAAATAAATTTTCAATAATATTGTATAAATGTATTTTTATTTTGTTATTTAATAGAAAAGTTTCAATAATTATTGGAGATTAAACTATTGTTATTTGTTAGACATGAAGCTATTAGTTTAGCTAAAATTAGGAATGTTCATGGGTTGGTTCGGTTCAGTTGTAGGTTGTTTGGCCAACCAAATTGACTTGGTCGGGTTGGGGAATTGGTCACCCAAAACCAACCAACCATTAGTGAAAACCAGCAAACTTAGGTTATATTGGTTTGGGTTAATTTTCAATTTGGTTGGTTGGTTCAAAAGATTTAAATTTAAAAAATATATATTTAAAAATTAAAGTAGTATTATTAAAAAACAAATTAAAAAAATTAAATTTACAATATAAGATATTTTAGACTAAGAAATGTGGGAATTTTCCCACTTTTTCATGTTAAAAAAATATATTGAAAAAGGTTGGGTCAGTTTTGTTTTTGTCGATTTACAAATGGACAAACTGAAATTTACCCGATCCGATTAGGTTGGGAAATTGTTGAAGCGAAACCCACTAGAAATACTATAAAATCTACCAACTCGAGTCGAGTTGGGTTGCATTGGTCGGTTTCACCGGTTTGATGAACAACCTTCCTGAAATTAATTATTAATTATTTAAAAGGTTAAAATATAAAACAATTTTCTACTCTTTTTTTTTTTATCAATAAACAATTTTCTACTCTTATGTGCTTTTATTGTTTAGCTTTCGCTTAACAAAGTCTGTGCATTGCACGGGTCCATGCTAGTATATATATAGCAAGACAACCCATGTCATCTTGTTTCTCCTTACTCCATTATCCCAACCCTGCATTCTGCTTGACTCTCTCTCCTCTCCCTCTTCCCAACACTTGCCATCTCACCAGCACGCTAGCACCCTTTCTCTTCATTCCTCTGCCTTCCCATTGGGTTCTCTCTCTCTCTCTCTCTCTCTCTCTCACAATTCATGTCTCTCACTTTCTATAACAACCTAACTTCTCTCCTAAACAATATTTATACCTATAGACGTGATTTCAAGCCCAAAGAGGGGAATAAGTGGAATTCGATGTTTCCTATATATTCATGGCATTTTCCATTATTGTTAAATAATCCATTAGTTGTGAAAATTATTAAATATTTTTGGAAAATATTCTACCAAAAATTATGAAATAATTGTTTCAGAAATAATCCATTATTTAACAAATATTAAATAATTTAATAATCAACCAAAATTAATAAACAATCCATTATTTAATCATTTTTGGTTATTAATAAATATTCAAAATTTCGACATTTAGCATAATTTACATTAATCATTGTAATTTAATAAATTTTCAATAATTTTTACAATAATAATTTAAAGAGATATTACTAACTAATCGTAATTTACTAATTTCTTTAAAATCAATAATTATAGTTAACAATTATTTTTTAAATAAGTAATTAAAAAATTAAATAAGTAATTAAAAAATTAAGAAATTTATCTATGATAAATTGTTCCATAATTATTTAAATAGCAATCCATTGTTATTATTTCAACAAACAATTATTAAATAAACTAGGAAAATTATTAAGTCTATCCCCACAGATCTAGACCACTTGGTTGACTTCGACCATACCTGGTGTTACATTAATTAACAATAAATGGTTTACTTTTAATTAAAAATAATGTAATTTACCATAATTACAATAATTTACTATAATTACATTTACTTTGATTAATAGTAAATAATTTAGGCATAGAAACATTAATTTATTGTTATTGTAACAAATTACAAAGACCCCCTGTACTATAGGGTCAATAGCAAAGATCCCCTTATACTTTAATTTGCAACAAAGATCCCCTTCCATTAGTATTCCGCCAGTTAACTTCAAAGAAATATTTTCACTCAGTTATTTTATTTTTTTTAAATCCCCAAATTACCCTTTCCAGCAAATTAGCTTGGCAAGACTAACGGTGTCAGCTCTCAGCATGGCCGACAAGGAAGGGAAGAGAGGCACCGCCGGGAAAAGACGTAAAAAGAAAATCCGAGACCACAAGTATCTCTCTGGTGGCCTCTGCTACCACCATCACCCATTCATCAAGTCTGTTGGGAGGCGATTTGGTCTTGACTCAAGCTGGTTCCTGTCGTGCTTTCTACACGGTCTGTAAGTTGGTGAACAATCAGCTTCCTCATTTGCTTGAATTAACCTCTGGTTTTAAGAGAAGTACTGAAGGTTTTAGTTGGATTTTGCTCCTGAACTGTTGTGGCGTTCTGGGCTTCAGTAAAATTCATATTGATGTAAATGGGTTAGGGAAGGATGGGGCCATTATTGTGCATGCGTTGGTGGATTCTGAAGGTAGATTCTTGGACATTTCTGCTAGTTGGCCGATTTAAATGAACCCATGCACCATTTTACACCAGACGAAATTCCTTTTGTAGGTTGAGGAATCCAAGGAACTGTTGAATGGACCTCCCTCTGAGCTGATTGAGGGCAATTTGGTTCCTCAATATGTATTGGAGGACTCTTGTTGTCCTCTTTTACCTTGGGTTATCACACCTTTCAGCAAGCCACACAAGGATGACGGTTCAAATTCTATGGAAGTGGCATTTAATTCTGCACAATGCTCATAATCACAGAATGGAATTGGTTAGCTTGCGAGGGTGAGGGCACCTGGCGGCTTCTTTCTGTGAAATGGAAAGAAATTAAATGCACCGAGTCCTTCCCATCTGTTATTTATTGTTACAGGTTATCTATTGCATACTTTTCTTGCCAAGAAAAGTGAGTTGCTACAAAATGAAACTGAGGATTATTTGATGGAATAGAAGTTTCCTCTGTTTGATGGGAAGGGAAATGAGAGTGGAGAGAGGGTCAAAGCTGCACTTGCTTCGCACTTGAGTCTTGTTAACTAGAGGAGATAAACACTACGTGCCAATTATCAGTTGTTTTTGCCTTTTACTATGTCTGTAAATATAGATGTTTTGCTCTTCTACTCATCTTCTTTGTTATATTTTAGAGAAGAAATTTAGCATATTTCCAAATTTTTAGAGCTTGATCTAATCTCACCTTCTAGAACCATCAGATGTTAAATGTTTTCCCCTGTAGTATGCCTTTGTTATTGCAAGTGCATACTAATGAAACAGAGAACGTCAGGGGAGGAAAGATGGCAGAGAGAGAGAGAGAGAGCTACTGATATTTCTTATTTAAACATTGTCGATAAAAAATTATGTATAAGGCTGAATGCAGAGAAAGCAAATGCATCAAAGGAAAAATATTACAATCATATTCTCCAAGAATACAATATGAATCAACTACTTCTAAACCTCTCTGTAACTCATCCAAACAACTTAATGGTGGATTAGGGAATAACGGTGCTATGTTGTGTTGCTACAAGTTTAACAGTCAAACCTCTGGTATTGTTGGGCTCAGAGTTAGACCTGTAAACTTGTGATCTTTTTCACTGCAAAGGACTTATTATATGTAATTTCTGATTTTTGTGATAATGGTATTCATAAACTTAAGAATGTCTTTTCCGATTGATTTGAGGTCGTCTATGTGAATTCTGAGTTCTGTTTCAGTATTGTAACAACAGTTATATTTACATTATTTTTTCATAAAAAAAAAAACATGAGTACACAAGTATTTCTGGGTCACCAAGCAATTTAGCGCAGATTGTTTCCTTTTCCGTGATGATTAAAGTTTTTTTTTTTGGTTTTTTGCGATGATTAAAGGCATTTTTATGCCAATTAGGTATAAGAAAAAAAGAAAATAGAAAAAGTTTAGTAAGGTATTTTGGTAATTTAATGCCTTCAGTTATTTGACTTAATCACAGAGGGGGTATTTGTCACAATATAAAAGTTCAGGGGGTCTTTGTCGCAAATTAAAGTATAAGGGGGTTTTGTCACAGACCGTATAGTACAAGGGGGTCTTTGTAATTTTCCCTAATTAATTTATTATACATTACTACTAATCCATTGCAATTTCAAGATTCTTTTGAAAATTACCATAAGATATTTGTAATTTATTGTTATTTAATTTACTATTAGTTAATTAGTTATAGAAAATTATTAAAATTGTAGGAATGACAATTTTCCTTGTAAAACTGGGGCCTTACTCTGCCCCACCCCAAACGGAGCAAGTTTTCTCAAATCTTAAACGGGGATGGGGTGGGGACAAAGAAGATATTTTTTCCCCAAATTAGGGTTGGGGTTTGCATATAATTCTCCTAACTAAATGGTAAATTAATAAAATATCCATAGATTTAATATTGATTTTTAAAATATATCTAAGTTTTTTTCATATTCTTATAATCTGAGGATTCCATAATTTCATTTATAAAATATCCCCAAATTGTCATAATCCAATTCCTAAAATACGCTCAAATTCTCATAATCCTATTTGTAAAATATCCATAAATTAGTTTTTTTTAGGTGGCTGACCCAGGGTGGGGAAAATTTGGGGATTCCCCATCCCCAACGAGAATGGGTGTCTCGACCTAAACCCATCCCACCACTAGGGTTGGAATGGAGATGGAGTAGGGTGTCTTCACTTAGGGGGCAAGGGACAAAGAGGTAGGGCTGTTCATAAGAATGCCCAACCCGACCAAACTGACCAACCCGGACCGACCCAACCTGAGTCGGCCGGGTTTTCATCAGTACCGGTCGGTTTCGGGTTGGGCAAATATATAAACCGATATATCGGGTCGGTTTCAGTTATCTTGTGTGAAAACCAAAACTAACCCGACCCAAACCGAACTAGAGTTCCTAGTTTGAGTAGTTTCCTACTTAACTATAACTAGTCTTCTACTAGAACTAGAAGTCCCATTAGGCAATTACAATTAGAATAGGCAATCTATCATAGTTTCTAACTTTCTATAATCTTTTACACCAAATAGGTAACCCATTAGGCAATTACAATTAGAATTCAATTAAGTGTCCTTTTGCACAGGTGCAAAACCGAAACCGACCCAACCCGACTCAAACTGACCAGGTCAGTTTGGCCTATCAGTGGGTCGGTTTTGATTTCCACCTCAGGTAACCCGACTAGGTCGGGTCGATTGGGAAAACCCCAATAAACCGACCCAACCCAACCCGTGAACACCCCTACAAAGAGGAATGCCCCATCCTGTGCATTGCTAGGGCCCCCACAATTACAATATATCTTAAATCGTAATACAAATGGATGGGCTTGGGTCAGGCTCGAACTACCTGAGACTTTAGTCCAACCCGGTATGGCTGCAGTCTGCAAACTCTATATACATTACATCTATGTTCTCTTTTTGTGCAAAACACATTAATAAGACTACATAAGGTCGGGACCAATGATGCTTGAAAAAGGTGGAAACGGACCGCGCCAAGAACACAGATATGAAAAAAAGGGGCTGGACTAGGCCACACAACTGTACCTGTACACCACCAGATAGGGGTGTTAATGGACCGGTTTTGGGTTGAACCCTATTTAAATAAAAATCAATTTGGACGAATTGAATGTACCAATAAGACATACTGAATTGATCCAGTCCAGATTTAGTTGTCCAAAGTATTTATTGGATTAGATTGGCTCTGGTCCATCAGTAGTGGATTTATATTGGATTAGGTTAGATTAAATCAATATCCAGTCCATTGATAGAAGATAAGAATGTAAGTGTCAATGGACCAGGTTTAGATTAGAACCAATCTAAATTAAAAACTGATTTTAACAGATTTGACAGTCCAAACATTGAAATGAATCGGTCCAAAATGGTCCGGATTGGATTGGGCCAGATTGAATCAAATCTGGTCCAATTGACACCCATACCAGCAGACTGGCGCTAAGGCAGGCAGGCCTAGGCCAATTCAAAGAGCCTCTAGATATGTTCCCAGATATTAGAATATTTTTTAAAACCATTTAGAAATTACTATTAGGATTCAGCAGCCACTGAAGCCCTCCATCTGAACAATTGATTGATTGTTTATTAAAAGGGTAAATTACAACAAACCACCTTGTAGCTAGGACATAGTGACAATTAGTTCCCAAGCTTTATTTTTCGACAAAGGCCTCCTGAACTTCTGGATTTTGGAACTACGCCCCTGCCATCACTTAACTTCATGGAATATTTCTTTAAACATTAATAAAATTTCAAATTATTCTTGTGTTTTTTAGAACATTTTGTCCTTTTAATTTTTTTTTTTATAAAATCTCAATTTTTCACATGTTTCTTTCAACACCGTTCATCTTAAAAATGCCTTGAGAATGATCAATTCATCTAGAAGCCTGAAGCGGGGGGTCTTTGTCACAAAACAAAGTTTGAAGGTGCTAAGTGAAACTACCCTACATTGGAGGGTGACTATCTAAAATTTACCCTTCTTAAAATTGGTTAACATACAATCTGTTGATTTAATTTCTAAAAACCATTAAATATCTTTTCATGGAAGTGCAAACTGCAAAGAAATGGGACATCCGTGGATTGTCTTTTGCATGTGATCCGGGTGATATATTGGATGGGACCTTTAAATTAACCAGCTATCCTAATAATTCTGAAGTTGAGCCTCTAGCAAATCTTCAGCTTGTCAAAAATTGACAAAATAGAATTAAATTTACGACATGCTTATCAAATGGGGGATTTGTTTAGTTGTCAATACACTAATGATTTACAGAAGAAATTAACGAGACATAACCCTCAGTGTATATATATATATATTGTGTGTATGTATAAAAATACTTTACAAACATAGAGATACCAATTTATAGAGAGGTAGGTTTGTACATCTTTCATGGCTTTGTAGATAAATTAAATCTTGAGGTGGTTGGGATGTATTGTGGGATGAGGAATCAAAAAGGGATGAAGAAATCAAGACGATGGTGGTTTATAATTAACTTGTTTAGTGGAGGGACCGAAAGTGGGGTTTAGTTTATTGTTGGGTTTTGGGTGTTGAGTGCATGCAGATTAGTGGAGCACTCGTTGACTGTGTATATATGTTTGCTTGAAATTTGAAGGGCCGGTGGTGATTGGTCAGTGATAGTACCAACATGGATCATGCACGCCAATAATTGATCACATAAACATATATGCCATTTATATACCAAATGTTACACCTTAAACCATAGCTGATACGCAACTTCTCATTTTTGTCTTCTTCTCAACCACACAAAAACTCCTCACACCATTAACAAAAAGTTCATTTGATATACCATCTCTTTTTCAAATATAATAATAATAATAATAATATAAATCACCCAACCTCAAATAGAGAGAGATTTATGAATTTTTAAAGGTTATGTAGATTAGTGTGCAGCTCATCATCTGTTATAGATTTTCGATTTAAGAGTCATTAATTCGATCTCAGTTGGGATGATACTTTCTGATGTAACCATTTTTTGTCACGTATCATTTTTTGTGATGTATAAATTTTTTGGCTAAGTACCTCGTTATTTGACCCAGTGGTGATATGCCTTGGTGATGAGCTACTTGGTGGCGAACTCCCTGGGGGAGAACTGCTTGGTGACGAACTGCTTGGTGGCGAACTGCCCGGTGGCTAGCTCCCTGGGGGAGAGCTACTTGGTGATGAACTGCCGGGTGGGGAACTACCTGGTGGCTAACTGCCTGGTGGTGCTCCCTGGTGGCGAACTGCCTGGGGAAGAACTGCCTGGTGGCGAACTGCATGGGGGCGAACTGCCTGGTGGCGAACTCCCTGGTGGCGAACTGCCTGGTGGCGAACTCCCTGGTGGCGAAGTGCCTGGGGGCGGACTGGCTGGTGGCAAACTCCCTGGTGGCGAAGTGCCTGGGGGCGAACTCCCTGGTGTCGAACTGCCTGGGGGCGAACTGCCTGGTGGCGAACTGCCTGGTGGCGAACTGCCTGGTGGACTCGTCACTTGACTTGCTCCTAGGTGGCCTACAACTCAAAGGATGGTGGAGCTCCCTGGTGCAGCGCAACCCGACTACCCTCCGCGTGAGGTGATTTTCTCTCCTTTGTAGGCGGCGGGAGTTGAGGGACCTGCGAGAACTGAATCAAAGGACCCGGGGGTATTTTCCTGGCGGGGACTCTCCGATGCCTAAGTAAGCATTATGATTACAGAGGGCTTGGAGAGAAATGAGAGAGCTAGAGAGCGGGGGTTACCATCCTTTTTCCTCCCCTTTGGCTTTGGGGGTCGGAGTCCTTATATAGTGGTGCCCTCGCGGGTTAGGTGGGAGAAAAGCCTTCAAACGGTAAGATGTCATATCCCGTCAGAACCGGGGTACGATGATGAACTCCTCGAGGTTGTCAGGCTGGCGCTTGTGTCAGGCGGCCAGGTCGGCGCCTGGGCCAGGTTGTTAGGTCGGCGCCTGTGTCAGTTGGCGGGTCGGTGTCCGGGCTAGGTTGCCAAGCCGGCGCCTGTGTCTATCGGCGGGTCGGTGTCCGGGCCAGGTTGCCAGGTCGGCGCCTGTGTCCGGGCCAAGTTGCCAGGTCAGCGCCTGTGTCCGGGCCAGGTTGTCAGGTCGGCGCCTGTGTTAGTCGGCGAGTCGGTGTCCGGGCCAGGTTGCCAGGCCGACGCCTGTGTCCGGGCCAGGTTGTCAGGTCGGCACCTGTGTCCGGGCCAGGTTGCCAGGTCGACACCTGTGTCCAGGCCAGGTTGCCAGGTCGGCGCCTATGGCAGGCTGATCCGGCCAGGTCGCGCGCAGGTCGCGCGTAGGCCGCGCCAGGCCGCCTGCAGGCCGGCGCCAGGTCGCGCGCGGGCTGCGCCAGGCCGCCTGCAGGCCGCCCGTAGGCCGCGTGCAGGTCATGCCAGGCCAGCCAGACCGATGCCCGGGGGGGGACACCAACTTGGTAAGTTGTTGCCTGGGTGTTTGCCTACTTGTCACGAGGTGCCACGTGTCGCAATTTCACTGGAGGGCCAAATCTGCCCTCATCAATTGCCCCCCACTCCCGAGCTGAGAGTAACTCAGCGAAGGGTGTAGATTTCTTTTGGCCCGTAAGTCGACGAGCTAGTAAGTGTTGATCCAATTCCTTAGGCTTTGGGAGCTGCCTGTATGTGGCGAGCTGCCAGTAAGACGAGGGGGTCTCCGCCAGTTCAGTAGTGTAGCCCTTAGGCTATGTGGCAACTTATAGTTCACTTTTGATGATTTTGTTCGTGCTGAGGAAGCGACTGGATATTTAGCAATAGTGTGGCCCGCAGGCTTTGGGAGTGACTTGTAGTCTACTCTTCTTTGACTTTTACTCGTGTCGGAGAGGTGACCGGGCCTTAAGCAGTAATGTGGCCTGTAGGCTTTGGGAGTGACTCGTAGTCTACTCTTTTTTGACTTTCCTGTGCCGGAGAGGCGACTGGGTCTTAAGCAGTAATGTGGCCCGTAGGCTTTTGGGAGTGACTCGTAGTCTACTCTTTTTTGACTTTTGCCCGTGCTGGAGAGGCGACCGGGTCTTAAGTAGTAATGTGGCCCGTAGGCTTTTGGGAGTGACTCGTAGTCTACTCTTTTTTGACTTTCCCGTGCTGGAGAGGCGACCGGATCTTAAGCAGTAATGTGGCCTGTAGGCTTTGGGAGTGACTCGTAGTCTACTCTTTTTTGACTTTTTCCCGTGTCGGAGAGGCGACCGGGTCTTAAGCAGTAATGTGGCCCGTAGGCTTTTGGGAGTGACTCGTAGTCTACTCTTTTATGACTTTGCCCATGCCGGAGAGGCGACCGGGTCTTAAGCAGTAATGTGGCCCGTAGGCTTTGCCTGTGAGGTGTCGAGCTATGATTGTGCTGCATCAGCTTCATAATGCCGGTCACCCACTCCTACAAGAAGCTACTAGGAGCTCGACCTTCGGGGGCAGCACTACTAACTTTAGGACGCCAGCTCACACGGGAGCCTTGGAAGACTCGACCGGTAAGGGCGCCTATGTAGTCTGTTGGCCGTCAACTCCCGTGGAAGCCACGAAGAGCTCATCTTTGTAGGGGGGACCTTGCGGAGAGGACTGATGAGGCACTATCTGAATTGAAAGTATGGTTGGTAGAGCTACTTAGTCTATTAGCTCCCTGCATAGTTTTTGAGTTCATAAAAAATGTAAACTATAAAGCGATAGCTTCAAAAAAGTGAGGACTTAGCTTTGGTAAGATGAAAACTTAGCTTTTGTAGGATGAGAACTTATCTTTTCGTAGCGTTTTCCCACAGACGACGCCAATTGATGTAACCGTTTTTGGTCACGTACCATTTTTTGTGATGTATAAATTTTTTGGCTAAGTACCTCGTTGTTTGACCCGGTGGTGACATGCCTTGGTGATGAGCTACTTGGTGGCGAACTCCCTGGGGGAGAACTGCTTAGTGACAAACTGCTTGGTGGCGAACTGCCCGGTGGCTAGCTCCCTGGGGGAGAGCTACTTGGTGATGAACTGCCGGGTGGCGAACTACCTGGTGGCTAACTGCCTGGTGGCGAACTGCCTGGTGGTGCTCCCTGATGGTGAACTGCCTGGTGGCGAACTCCATGGTGGCGAACTGCCTGGGGGCGAACTGCCTGGTGGCGAACTCCCTAGTGGCGAACTGCCTGTGGGCGAACTGCCTGGTGGCGAACTGCTTGGCGGCAAACTGCTTGGGGGCGAACTGCCGAGTGGCAAACTCCTTGGTGGTGCTCCCTGGTGGTGAACTGCCTGGGGGCGAACTGCCTGGTGGCGAACTCCCTGGTGGCGAAGTGCCTGAGGGCGGACTGCCTGGTGGCGAAGTGCCTGGGGGCGAACTCCCTGGTGGCGAACTTCCTGGTGTTGAACTGCTTGGGGGCGAACTGCTTGGTGGCGAACTCCCTGGTGGCGAACTGCCTGGTGGACTCGTCACTTGACTTGCTCCTAGGCGGCCTGCAACTCAGAGGATGGTGGAGCTCCCTGGTGCAGCGCAACCCGACTACCCTCCGCGTGAGGTGATTTTCTCTCCTTTGTAGGCGGCGGGAGCTGAGGGACCTGCGAGAACTGAATCAGAGGACCCGGGGGTATTTTCCCGGCGGGGACTCTCCGATGCCTAAGTTAGCATTCTGATTACAGAGGGCTTGGAGAGAAATGAGAGAGCTAGAGAGCGGGGGTTACCATCCTTTTTCCACCCCTTTGGCTTTGGGGGTCGGAGTCCTTATATAGTGGTGCCCTCGCGGGTTAGGTGGGAGAAAAGCCTTCAAACGGTAAGATGTCATATCCCGTCAGAACTGGGGTACGGTGATGAACTTCTCGCGGTTGTCAGGCTGGCGCTTGTGTCAGGCGGCCAGGTCGGCGCCTGGGCCAGGTTGTTAGGTCGGCACCTGTGTCAGTTGGCGGGTCGGTGTTCAGGCCAGGTTGCCAGGCCGGCGCCTGTGTCTGTTGGCGGGTCGGTGTCCGGGCCAGGTTGCCAGGTTGGCGCCTGTGTCCGGGCCAAGTTTCCAGGTCGGCGCCTGTGTCTGGGCCAGGTTGTCAGGTCGGCGCCTGTGTCAGTCGGCGGGTCGGTGTCCGGGCCAGGTTGTCAGGTCGGCGCCTGTGTCCGGGCCAGGTTTCCAGGTCGGCACCTGTGTCTGGGCCAGGTTGCCAGGTTGGCGCCTGTGGCAGGCTGATCCGGCCAGGTCGCACGCAGGTCGCGCACAGGCCGCGCACAAGCCGTGCCAGGTCGTGCGCAGGCCACGCCAGGTCGCGCGCAGGCCGCACGGGCCGCGCCAGGTCGCGCGAGGGCCGCACTAGGCCGCGCTAGGCCGCCCGTAGGCCGCGTGCAGGTCGCGCCAGGCCAGCCAGACCGGTGCCCGGGGGGGGACACCAACTTGGTATGTTGTTGCCTGGGTGTTTGCCTACTTGTCACGAGGTGCCACGTGTCGCAATTTCATTGGAGGGCCAAATCTGCCCTCATCACTTTCTGTTCCCGTATGTTAAGTATTTCGATTTTAGTTGGGATAATAATTTTTTTTCCGGTATGTTAAGTTGGAGGTGTTTCGCCGGTGGGCATCTTGTTCGTTGTGCGATATCTCCGGAGTATGTTGGGGGGTTTCGTCCGCCCATAAATTCTTAGTTCGGGCAAGCCAAACTTTTAGACTTTGGAGGATAGTTTTGTTGGTTTGGCTTGTTTATTTGTTTGGGGATGCGTGATTAATGTGGAACTTTGCTTGATTCCTATCTCAATACATCAATCTTAAAATTTGATGTTTTCGAATTGTTTCTCATTATTTGAGATTAATACCTAAGGTAGCTCGTATTGGCACATGATACTCTCTTCTAGAAGAAGTTCCGTACATTCCGGGCTGTGATGGTCGCCAACAACTCAACCTCCACCAATTTATTAAAGTAGTCCACTACCATGACTAAGAACCTTCTTCGTCTGGTTGCTAGTGGGAAAGGATCTAGGATGTATATCCCCCATAGTGCAAACAACCACAGGTTGGTAAGACGATGCAGGTCAGCTACGGGTTGCTGAGGTATGGAGGTGTGCCTCTAGCATCGATCATAGTGCTGTATGAATTAAATTGCACTGATCTTCATAGTTAGCTAGTAGTAAACTTGTCTAAGGGCTTTATGGGCTAGCGCCCTACTCCCCAAGTGTTCGCTATAGAGACTTTTATGGATCTCATGGAGCACGTATTTGACCCTCGCTAGGCCAGAGGCAGTGCAAGTATGGAAGGGTGGATGACCTACTGTTTAGTTATTCGCTAACAATGATGTAGCGAGCTCCCCAAGCCATGTTCCGATCTAATGGCAATGTGCCTATGCGCAAATAATCGGAGATTGAGTCCATCCAACTTGGTTCTGCGATCTGCACAGGAGCGACTTCCTTTTCTTTCATCCTCTTGATGCTTGGATGAGGCAAGTCTTTGATGTGGACCGTTCTCCTTATGTTGTCTACGGCACCAACCAACTTCGAAAGTGCGTTGGCTTGGGCGTTCTTTAACCTCGGTATTTAGTGGATGGAGAATGAGTCGAACTAGCGTATGAGTTGCTGAACCTTCTCCAAATGCTTTACCATCACCGGTTCCTGAGCCTCATAGTGACCATTCACCTAGTTACTACAAGCTGGGAGTCACTACACACCTCTACGTTCCTTGTGCCGACATCCTTAGCTAATGACAGGTCGGTTATTAAGGCCTCATTCTCAGTTTCAATGTTTGATACCTAAAATCCGAATCTTATGGCATACTCAAGTATCACCTTGTTGGGTCCTAATAGAATCATCCTAGCTCTGCTGCCTCTTAGGTTCGCGAACCGTCCACATGGAGGATCCAGGGTTCCTCTTCCCAACCGAAGGGCCCGCACTAGTAGACACCTTTGGATTGACCTCGAACTTGTCAAGCTCTGAGATCGGCGAGCTAAATGTGCATTCCACCATGAAGTCTACCAGTATCTATGCCATTATTGTCGATTGGGGTTTGAATTTTATCTCATATTCGTTGAGCTTTATGTCCCACTTTGTCAATCTTCTCAAGACCTCAAGTTTCTACAAAACTTGTTAAAGGGGTCGATTAGTGAGGACGACAATAGTGTGAGCTTGGAAGTAGGGCCACAGCTTCTATGTTGATACAATTAAAGCGAAGGAGAGCTTCTCAATGTTTGGGTACCTAGTCTCGGCCTTGTGCAAGTCCTTACTCACATGATAAATTGGTCGCTGCACCTTATTGACGTTTCTGACTAGTATCAAGCTCATTACCTCATCGCCTACGGAAAGGTATAGTTGGAGTTTGTCCCCTAACTCAGGCCTTGTCCACAACAGTGGCGAGCCAAGGTACTCTTTGAACTCGTTGAAGGTGAGTTGGCACTCCTCCAACCCGAGCATCCAACAATCTAAGTAGCTAGCTGACTTCTGGGTATCGATCTACCAATATGACAACCTGCATGGCGGGTTAACCTTATCTGGAATAGCGAACTTGTAGCAATATAGATTGGTAGCGAGAGAGAGAGAGAGAGAGAGAGAGAGAGAGTTGGAGTAAAGAAGAGAGGGCTGCCATGTGGCAATATAAATTAAGAGGTGTTTTAGGAAGAATTTTAGGAGGGGGTTGGCCAAGTGATTAAGAACATGAGAGAGATGTGGAGTGGCACTCTAGTGTAGAAGAGAGAGCTTCCACGTGGATACATGGAAGGGCTAGGAAGTGGTAAGGGAGAAAGAAGAGAGGTTTAAGGAGAGAAGAGAGAAGGAGGAATGAGTTGAGAGGGCTGCTGACATAGGACCTAATTGCTTTATAATATAGTATAGATAGATATATATATATATATATATATATATATCATTTAGACTTGTTTTACATGCTTTATGTTCCTCTTCCTCTTCCTCCTCCTCCTCCTCATCAATCAATCCTTATCCCAACTAAGGTCGACTACATGAATCCTATTTCATCATTATGTCATATTCATTATTAAATTATTGACACTTAAATCATTTCTTAAGACTATCCATTTCTTTTTATCTACCGCCAATCTTTGAACCTCTGTAATTATGACTAGATCCTTCAGTCCATGGATAAGTTATAGGTATAAGTTGGCAACCGACTTCAAACTCTTAATTGGTTCCATGGAACTACATAATGGGAGTAGCTCATCTCCCAAATCCATAACCCTCATTACCCTGGTGAAGGTGGGATTCAATTCGAATCCTCCACTACAACCAACTAGAGACCTTACAAACTTAGCCTTTTGGTGCCTTCATAGACTTCCAACATTGACAATAAAATGATATCTCATTTCAGGTTGAATATAGGCCAATGTGTTTGTGAACACCATGGA
Source organism: Nelumbo nucifera (assembly GCF_055504915.1). Lineage (NCBI taxonomy): Eukaryota > Viridiplantae > Streptophyta > Magnoliopsida > Proteales > Nelumbonaceae > Nelumbo > Nelumbo nucifera. The sequence goes on from NC_142650.1 coordinate 26,207,939, forward strand.
TTTGGGATGTTAGATCAACTCGGAAAATCTAAGGGGAGTTGAAGGTAAACCGAAAGTTAGTTGGACACCTGGAGGGGCGAAAGTGAAAAGAAATGGAACATCCATGGATCTCATTCGGGTGTCTTTTGCATGTGATCCCCAGTGATATATTGGATGTGACCTTTAAATTAACCAGCTATCCTAATTCTGAAGTTGAGCCTCTAATAAATCTTCAGAGCTTGTCAAAAATTGGCAAAATCTATATCTATACTAGTTTAAAAAGCACGAATAGCCTTAGTAATATTTCTTGATTTTTTTTAGGACAAAATTTTCCCTTTCATATTTAAATTTATTGATAAAAAATGAGGCCAAAGGGGTAATCAATTATTAATTTTAAATGAATTGAAAAAATATAATTATAAGATATTCAATGCATTCAATTTCTTCTCATTAAATCCAACACTTAAGGTATTAATTTTCATTCACCTTCATTGAATCATATATTTAAGGCATTTTTATTTCTTCTCATCACAAAATTATATTAATTAAATCTATACATAATAAATTAATAATTCAAATAACATAAAAAATACTTTTAAAATCTACCTAAAAAAATAGTGTTTTCATCTAGGTAGTGGAAAGAAATTAAACCATTTTGGGTCAAATGGGCCAATCCATGTTGTCACAATTAAATAATAAATTTCAAAAATAGATAAAATGAAAAAAATATAAAAATTAAAAAAAAAGCTGAAAACATTTTTAACATCATATATTTGACATATTAAACAATAATAAGTATGATAAAAAAGAAATGATTTTATTAATGATAGAAATGGAATGTAAAATTTTAAACCAATTAGAAATAAAACTATTTTCTTATTCTCTTTCATTAAATCTCATATTAAGGTATATTCTCTTATTAAATCCACAAAATTAATTTTAATATTATGAAAAATAATTTGAAAAGAAAACAATTTTCTTCCCTCCCAATGGCCAAGGGTCCGGTTACCGGGTCTTTAGATTGGCTTTTAGTTTATAGGGAGAAAATTGTAACTCTAGCTACTTCTCAACTAATTAGTTTTTATTCAAGATAATTATGCAAAGAAATTTTGAATGAGAAGAAAGTCCACTAAAAAAAATCAAGTGTAATTCAAAGCAATAGCCATATTTAATAAAAAAAAGGTTATCCGTGAAGCAAGAAAGATCAACTAAATCTTCAATTTTTTTTTTCATTACTTTCATTTCCAATGATGGAAATGTAATATAAAATTTATTGTCAGCTTAGAAATCAATTTTTTTTTCCTTTTTGGGTTGTGGGTTAGTGGTTTGGGTCAAATGCATTAACTCATGATATGATAGTTAAATAATAAAACTTAAAAAATAAAAATTACAAGTAATCAAAAGAATATATAAAAAAATATATATTAATTTTGTCAAACAAAAATTATTTATATGATATAGATAATATATAATTTAATAAAAATCTGAAAGTAAAGAAACTCATGATGTCATAATTGAATAATAAATATTTTAAAAAAATAGAACACAAACAATGAAAAAGTACAAAATTTTGTCGCATTTGAGGACATTTACAATATTATATATTCATCATAATAAATAAAATATTTGTTTAAATAAAATTTACTTTTATTTATGGCAAAAATTGAATAAAATAATAATAATAACAATATTATTATTATTATTATTATTATTATTATTATTATTATTATTATTATTATTATTATTATTATTATTTAAAATTTCCACATACTATGCATGTGCTTATTTACTACAAGCATTTGAGTTTATTTTTAATCATATTCTTACTTTTGTTAGTTTTCATTTTTTTATCTTAATTATGATATATCTAAATTCAAGTAATAATATGAAAAAAAAATCTCACATGCAATGCACGTGCTTAATTACTATCTATACTACTTTAAAAAGCACGAATGGCCTCAAGAATATTTCTAGAATTTTTTTTGAGGATAAAATTTACCCCTCTACATTTAATTTTATTGATAAAAAGTGAGGGCAAATAGGGTAATCGGTTATTGATATTAAATGAGTTGAAAAGAGGTAATTTTATGATATTCAATGCATTCAATTCCCTCTCAATAAATCCAATATTTAATTTATTAACTTGCATTCATGTTCAATGAATCTTATATTTAAGTAATTTTTGCTTCTTCTCATTATTAAGTTTTTTAATTAAATCCATACTTGATAAATTAATAATTCCAATAATATAAAAGCCTATAATTTTAAAGTCTACCTATAAAAAATAGTGTTTTCATCTAGGTGGTGGTAAGAAATTAAACCATTTTGTGTCAAATGGGTTAATCCATGTTGCCATGGTTAAATAAAAAAATTCAAAAATAGATAAAATGAAAAATTAGAAATTAAAAAATTAGGAACATTTTTAACATACATATTAAACAATAATAAGTATGATAAATTATAAATGTTTTTATTAATGATGGAAATTGAATGTAAAATTTAAAACCAATTGAAAATAAAAATATTTTCCTATTCTCTCTCATTAAATCATATATTTAAGATATATTTTTATCATTATTAAATTCTTGTAATTAAATCCACAATATTAATTTTAATAGTATAAAAATAAATATTTTGAAAAGTAATTCAAAAACAAAACCATTTTCTTCTCTCCCGGTTGTGGGCAAGCAATTCGATCATTTGGGGTCAAATGGATTAATAAATAATTCCATAATTAAATAATAAAAATTTTAAAATATATAAATAAGTATGAAACGTAAGAAGTATTTTTATTAAGATGAAAATGGAATGAAAAATTTAAAATCTACCTAGAAATGAAATGATGTCATAGTCAAATAATAAAATTTTTAAAAATAGAAAGTACAAAGAATCACAAAAAAAAAGATAGTGAAAAATTTGGGCACATATCTATTGTTATATATTTATAAAAAAATAAAATATTGGGTACATTTCTAATATTATGCATTCATTATATTGAACAAAAATAAGTACTATACATAAGAAAAAAATTTTCAATGATAGAAATGTAATACAAAATTTTATGTCAACCTAGAAATCAAACTATTTTTCTTTCTGGGTGGTGGGTTAATGGTTTGGGTCAAATGATATCATAGACAAACAAAAATTAAGTGTGATATGTAAAAATTATTTATATAATGTAAATGAAATATATAAATTAAATGGAAATTATATTCAAAAACCGGTTATACATTTAAAATTAGGTTGCAGGTTGGTCCAGAAACCAACAAAACTCTGACAAGTGGCTCTACATTTCAAATTATAAAAACCCCTGCCATGTCATCAGAGGCTTTGTGGCTGTTGACAACATGGGACTCTTAATCCATGTTGGATAAAAATAAAACCTATACTGAAAATAGGATTTCAATTTCTCTCTCGCTCCCTCTATCTCTCGATTTCCCTTCTCTCACTCTCGCAGTCATCTCTCGATCTCCCACTCTCTCATCTTTGGTATGTAGCCAAATAAAAACCTCGTTTCTCTCTCATTCTCTCTCTCTCTCTCTCTCTCTCTCTCTCAATCTCTCTCAGTCTTCTTCCTCACTCTCCCTCTTGTTTAATATCTCCTTCTCCCTCAATCCTATTGTTCTCTTTCAGTCTTTCTCCCGCTACTTCTCTTATTCTTTCTTTCTTTTTTCTGACAAACTTTAATAGTATTAATCAAACTATATAAAAGAACTAAAGGGATCAATCACTTGTACAATCAAGTTATAAATTTCTATCAAGTTGGTGTAAATTTCATAGCCAAGAGCTTCTTGTGAACTTCTATCAATTTGGTGTAATGATTTTTGAACTATATATATCAAGTTGGTCTCATGTTCTTTTATACGGTCTTATTAGTACCATATAAATGTGCAATAAAATAAAATAAAAAAAGAACAAGAGAATAAGGAGTGTGAGAGAAACTGAGGGAGAACGATAGGTAGAGAGAACGTAAATATAGAAACCGAAAACCATTTTTATTTATTTTCAAATCACATAATCGTTCAACAAAGAGAGATGACTATGAGAGAGAGAGAGGGAGAGAGAGAGAGAGAGAGAGAGAGAGAGAGTAGGAGAGAAACTAAAAACCATTTTCTTATTTTCCAATCACCCAACATTAAAGGGCAATTTTAGTATAAGCTTTTTGTTGTGTGATACAACATGGATTAAGAGTCCCATGTTGACAATAGCTACATAAGCCTCCGATGACATGGCAGGGAGTTTTATAATTTGAAATGTAAAGCCGATTGTCAAATTTTTGGTAATTTCTAGACTATCCTGTAGCCTAATTTTAAATTTGCAGCCAGTTCTGACTATAATTTTCCCTGATTTAAAACTAATTCGAAAGCAAAACTGTTTTCTTATCTAGATGGTGGGTCAATGATCCAAACTTTTCTAAAAAAACCATGATTTCATAATTGAATAATAAATATTTAAAAAAAAGATAGAACACCAAAAATGAAGATGTACAGAATTTTGTCAAAAACATTTTGAGAACATTTCTAATATTATATATTCATCATATTAAATAAAAATAGTTATTAAAATAAAATTTATTTTTATTTATGATAGAAACAGAACACAAAATTTAATAATAATAATAATAATAATAATAATAATAATAATAATAATAATAATAATAATTGTTATTTGGTACAAGCATTTAAGTTTATTTTTAATCATACTATTACTTTTGTTAAATTTCAATTTCTATCTTAATTATGATATATCTAAAATTCAAGTAATTAATATGAAGAAAAATTTCTTAAGTACAATGCACGTTATTAATTACTATTTACTTATAAAAGTGTGAATATACGATCTTCTTTTTTGGAATTTTCATTGGACAGCTTTATCCCTATGTTTGAGGTCTCTAAAAGACATATTTGTAATAATAATTTGATAAAATGCTTTACATTAATTAAAGCAATTGAATGGCTTTGGGGTTTGGGTAAGAAACAATGGAGAGCTAACGTATAACGTAGAACTTCTTGGTGGCGTTACTTTTGGACGGCGAAGGGGGTTGATCTTTCGCCACCTCAAAGATGAAAAGCGGCTCATCTGGTTTCCATACGTATTTCTTCCAAATTTTCACAAGAGATTGGAAGAAAACAAAAACCCATCTTCATAATCATAGATCCTTTACTTGATTTTCTGTTTTCCTTTTGCGTTTTACATTTTAATGAAAATTTCTATTTTCTCATCACAGACAATGCTCCTGTCACAAAAAAAAAATCGTTATTTCATCTGCCCTCTTCACAATCTTCTTTGGGATTCAAGGCCACCCATCGACGCTTAAATTATCATATCAGGTACTGTAGTTTCCATTGACCTATTTTACTCCTTTTCGCTTTATTTTGACACTATTTTTCGTTTAAGTGAACGAATTATCATAGTGCACATGTACTTGGAAGTGGGTCTTTCTGTTCCCTTTCGGAAATTCCTTGAATCGAGATTGGAGATCTTTTTCTCACTTTTTGTTTTCCCAGTTTCTTGTTTTTTAATTTTAATTGTTTTTGCATGTGAATTTCTTCAATTTTTTTTGTCATTTTTCAGGTCTTTGATGGTTAAGTGGAATTTGTTTGCATTTTGTGATGTGGTGACGCAGCGTGGAAGCAATGAGAACCGGAGCTGGCTATGCAAGCACCGGGTGTTTGCTAGCACCTAGCGAATAACACCGATTTCTCTAGGAGAGAGAAAAGGTGGCGAAAACTCAAAGAAGAAAACTCAAGAAAATCTGAAGTATGAATTGATGAATAACTTTGGGAAAATAACAGTATTTATAATACATTTGGAAATTGTAAAAGAACTAGGAAATAATAACTAGGATAGATCTAAACATTTAATTTGATAGGATCAAACTCTCCTTGGTTTGATTTCCTCCGTCCGATCTCCCTAGGTGCATGGATCTTGGATTATCTTGATAACCTTGATGCTTCTTGGAGTCTTTCTTGATAATCTTGGAAGAGTCTTGTTTTATCTTGGAAGAGTCTTGCATTATCTTGCTAATCTTGGAAGAGTCTTGCTAATCCTGGATTCTTGGATCCCTTGCTTATCTTGAATTCTTGGATCTTAATTAACTTATCCTTATCCTAGGAGCTGCCGCCCCTAGGGATGAGATGGGCCTTGTGATGGGCCTCCATCATTCTCCCCCACTTGGAGAGAACTCGACCCCGAGTCGTGACTAGGGTAGGCGAGTGTTATTTCCAACAGGTACCGATGAAGGTCAGCAACGTTGAAGGTCCTGGACATACCCATATGATCTGGTAAATCTACTACATAAGCATTGTCATTGATCTTCTTCACGATCTTATATGGACCATACTTCCGAGGCTTCAACTTGTTGTAAGTACCTACGGGAATCCTTTCCTTCCTTAAGAAGACCATAACCTCATCACCTACATCAAACACTTGAGGTCTGCGGTGCTTGTTTGCGGCCATCTTGTACTTGGCGGTGGATTGCTCTAGCTTCTACTTCACGGCTTCTTGGACGGACTGGATTTGTTCTGCTGAGATATTTGCGCTGGATACTCTGGGTAGCTTCACTAAGTCCAATGCATGGTTAGGGACCTTCATGTATACGATGGAGAATGGGGATCTGCCTGTAGAATTGTGCACTGCATTGTTATAGGCGAACTCAGCCTGGGCAATGACGAAGTCCCACTGTTTTGGCCTTTCCCGGCATATGCTGCGGATTAAATTCCCTAAGGTCCGGTTTACCACTTCTGTTTGTCCATATGTCTGCGGATGAGTTGTACTGCTGAAATTAAGTGATGAATCAAACATCTTCCACAGGGTCATCCAAAAGTGATGAGGAACCGTGTGTCACGATCTGAAGTGATGGTCTTGGGTACCCCATGTAAGCGAACAATCTCCCTGAAAAATAATTTGGCTGTTGCGGATGCATCTGCTGTTTTCTTGCATGGGAGGAAGTGGGCCATTTTTTAGAACCTATCAACCACTACGAAGACGGAGTCCATGTTCCTCTGGGTCTTTGGCAAGCCTAGCACAAAATCCATGGTCAAGTCCTCCCATATAGCAGTAGGAACGGGTAGGGGCATGTAGAGGCCTGTGTTCTGGGTTTGTCCCTTAGTTGTCTAACAAACATAGCATCTGCTTACGATGATAGACACGTCCCTTCTCAATTTCGGCCAGTAATATCGCCCCTTAACAACTTCTATTGTTTTGTCCCTTCCCAAGTGTCCTGCTAGTCCACCCCCATGCAAATCCCTGATGATCTTTTCGCGGAGGGAAGTGCAAGGGATACACAGCTGTTCCCCTTTCATAAGGAACCCGTCATAAATAAAGGAGTCTTCTGCTGACTGCTTATTCACACATTTCTCCCATACCTGTTGGAAGTCTTCATCTTGGGCATATAAGTCTTTTAGGCACTCAAAACCCACAATCTCAATGCTGAGGGTCTTGATGAGAGCTACACGCCTGCTAAGTGCATTAGCCACTTTATTTTGCTGTCTTGTCTTATACACAATTTTATATGGGAACTTGTTTAGGAAAGCAGACCATCTGGCATGTAAATCACTTCTTAATTGCTTTTGCCCACTAAGATATTTTAGAGCTTGATGGTCAGTGTAGAGAACAAATTCTTTTGCAATCAAATAGTGTTCCCATGTTTTCAGGGCTCCTACCACAGCATAAAACTCCTTGTCATAAGTAGACCACTTTCTCCTGGCTTCACATAATTTTTCACTAAAGAAAGCAATGGGTCTTTTCTCTTGGGACAATACAGCCCCTATGTCAACTCCACTGGCGTCACATTCAACTTCAAATAACTTATTAAAATCTGGCAAGGCAAGAACAGGAGCAGTACATAACTTTTCTTTTATGAGAGCAAAACTTTGCTCTTGTTTTTCTCCCCATTGAAATTTCCCCTTTTTCAAGCATTCAGTAATGGGAGCCATGATTCTACTAAAATTCTTAATAAAACGCCTATAGAAGGTTGCCAACCCATGAAATTGCCTGACATCTGTGGCAGTGGATGGGGTCGGCCACTCCCTAATGGCTTTCACCTTTTCCTCATCTACTTTCACACCATCCTTGCTTATAATAAATCACAGGAATAATAAATTATCATTCATAAAGATGCATTTCTTCAAATTAGCATATAATTTATTTTCCCTCAATGTTTTCAGGACCTCCATAATATGTCCCACATGCTCAGTGATAGATTTATTGTATATCAAAATATCATCAAAATAGACTACCACAAATTTACCAATGAAGGGGCGCAATACCTAGTTCATCAACCTCATGAAAGTGCTGGGTGCGTTGGTTAGTCCAAAGGGCATGACTAACCACTCGAACAAGCCATCTCTAGTCTTGAAGGTTGTCTTCCATTCATCTCCGGGACGGATCCTGATTTGATGATATCCACTCCTGAGATCTATTTTTGAGAAAACTACAACTCCGCTTAGTTGGTCTAGCATGTCGTCCAGCCTAGGAATGGGAAATTTGTACCAAATGGTGATTTTGTTAATGGCCCTGCTGTCGACACACATTCTCCACCTGCCATCCTTCTTAGGTGTTAATAAGGCAGGTACTGCACAAGGACTCATGCTTATTTGAATGTGTCCCTTTTTCAATAATTCTTCTACCTTTTTCCGTAAGATTTCAACTTCCTTAGGACTCATCCTGTAATGTGGGAGGTTAGGTAGACTAGCACCTGGGACAAAATCAATATGGTGCTGTATATCTCTCATGGGAGGGAGTTCATTTGGTAACTCCTCTGGAACTACATCATTAAATTCATCCAGTAGTCCCTGTATTTCAGCTGGAATTGTATTTTCATCATTAACATCTTCTCCTTTTACTACTAACAAATGTATCTCATGAGTATCCTTACATTTTTTAACAAATTCAGCATGATGATGGGTGATGGTAAGGAAATTTTTCTCATGTGCCTTTGGAGTATTTGTAATATTTTTTTCTGCTATGGGTAACAAAGTATAACGTGTACTTTCTTTTTCAAGTTGATAGGTATTCTTCCTACCCATGTGCCTTGCATCTGTATCAAATTGCCAAGGCCTCCCTAACAAAATATGGCAAGCATCCATATCTACAATATCACAATATGCTTCATCATGGTACTTACCAATTGAAAAAGGTACCTTGCAGCGTTCTTCCACTCGTACGCCGCCTCCTTCCTTGATCCACCCAATTGTGTATGGGTTGGGATGTTTTTCAGGAATCAGCTGTAATTGTTGGATGACATCCCTGCAAATAATATTTTCCTGACTACCACTGTCAATAATTAAATTAAATAATTTTCCCTTGACAGTACATCTGATACGAAATAATCTATGCCTTTGAGAAGTATCCTTATTTTTCTGGGACAACATTAATTTTCTTACCACACAAGTATACTCCTCATGTTCATATGGACCCTCTTCATCCTCCCCATCAGGTCCACAATATATTTCCTCCTCCCTTTCTACCATATTAACTGCCTTCCTCCTGGGACAGTCGCTGGATCTATGTCCAACTTCATTACATTTAAAACATTTAATAGGAGCAGGCCTTGCATAAGGGTTACTGGGTTTAGGAGGGTTGGAAGGATTACCTCGAGTATGTCCTCCTGTAGTAGCCTTACCGGCGTTACTTGTACGCCGGGTGAGAAGGTTGTACTGCCGGAACTTATTTGTTCCTATCGACAGTTGCCGATCTGTTGTCGCTCCCGCTGTACCGGCGATAATTATCACTACGTGCCTTGTCCTGGAACATTAATTCTGCTTTCAAGGCTAGGTTCCTTGCTTCCTGCACACTAAGAACCATCTGTACCCCAATTTTATCTCTGATAGACGGTCTTAAACCGCTTAGATAACGGGCTGCCTGCTGGTTATCACTTTCAGATAATTGATTTCTTTCAGCTAATCTCAAAAATTCAGATGTATATTCATTAACACTACGAGAACCCTGCGCACACCTCTGATAAGATTCAAACATATATTGTTCATAGTCAGGAGGTAAAAATCTACTTTTGATTAATTGTTACATGTGCCTCCAGGTTCGAACAGGACCCCTTCCTTCTCTCATTCGGGTCTCTCTCATCCGTTCCCACCAAATAGATGCGCCTCCCTTTAATCGGAAAGCTACTAATTTTACCCTTCGTTCCTCTGGTATTTCCATGTAATCAAAGAACCTATCGACTTCTGTGATCCAATCCAAAAGTCCCTCTATACCAAGATCTCCACTAAAAGTAGGAATATCTACCTTGAGTTTAAATTCATCATTATTCCTACAAGGATTGAAATTACCTTGAGTGTGCCAATTTCTACCGTTTCTGTCGTTGTCGGGAAGAATTGGAGCACCACCAAATTCGAAATCGTCATCACTATCGTCGCCAAGAACTGGTCATCGAGACGTAGTAGCGACGGGTGGTCTATCGTGGTCGTCTCTTTCGATCTGCTATGGATTTTCCCGGTTCCGTGGGACAACCTCCCGTAACAAGGTTTGCAGTTGTTCAGTCACCTCTGCCAACTGCCGTTCGATGTTACGTGTGGCTGTACGCTGCTCTTCGATTGCTCTCCAAACAGTTGGGAACCCTTGATCTCCGTCACGGGGTGGGTTGCGACTGCTACCGTCTTGGTTGGCCATCTGACTAGGCGAACTCCCTGCTCTGATACCACCTGACACAACGTAGAAGCAATGAGAACCGGAGCTGGCTATGCAAGCACCGGGCGTTTGCTAGCACCTAGCGAATAACACCGATTTCTCTAGGAGAGAGAAAAGGTGGCGAAAACTCAAAGAAGAAAACTCAAGAAAATCTGAAAATCTGAAGTATGAATTGATGAATAACTTTGGGAAAATAACAGTATTTATAATACATTTGGAAATTGTAAAAGAACTAGGAAATAATAACTAGGATAGATCTAAACATCTAATTTGATAGGATCGAACTCTCCTTGGTTTGATTTCCTCCGTCCGATCTCCCTAGGTGCATGGATCTTGGATTATCTTGATAATCTTGATGCTTCTTGGAGTCTTTCTTGATAATCTTGGAAGAGTCTTGTTTTATCTTGGAAGAGTCTTGCATTATCTTGCTAATCTTGGAAGAGTCTTGCTAATCCTGGATTCTTGGATCCCTTGCTTATCTTGAATTCTTGGATCTTAATTAACTTATCCTTATCCTAGGAGCTGCCGCCCCTAGGGATGAGATGGGCCTTGTGATGGGCCTCCATCATGTGGGTATTGAGTTTAAGTTCTAAACTCCTGTGATCAGGCTCAATTGAAGTGCATCATTATATTGGGTATACCAATGGATATGTTCCCTTTTGAACTTTTCCATTTCAGTAAGAATATACTGGAAATAATATTTGAATCGTAACTCTTTGTTTCTTTTCTCTTCTAGTTCCTTTAGACTAAATTTCATTTTTCTCCTTATGATCTTGTGGCTTTATATTTAGCCTCTAAAATTTCTGCAATTTTTCTTGACTAAAATACCCCCTTTTATGAAATATGCTCTCTTTATTGTGAGGGTAAAAAATATAAATTGAATACTATTATTCAATGCATCAATTCCCTCCTCAAATCCCACATTTAATGTATTAATTCTCATTCACCCTCATTGAATCATATATTTAAACCATATTTATTTAATCTCATCACTAAATTCCACTAATTAAATCCATACATAATAAATTAATAATTCCAATAACATAAAAACTTATACTTTTAAAATCTACATGAAAAAAATAATATTTTCATCTAGGTGGTGGTAAGAAATTAAATCATTTTGGGTCAAATGGGCCAAATCATGTTGCCACAATTAAATAATAAAAAAATAAAAAAATATAGAAATTAAAGAAAAGTTAAGAGCATTTTTAATATCATATATTCAACATATTGAAAAATAATAATTATGATACATAAGAATATTTTTATTAATTATGGAAATGGAGTATAAAATTTAAAACCAATTGGAAATAAAACTATTTTCATATTCTCTCTCATTAAATCTCATATATAAGTTATATTCTCTTATTAAATCCTATACATGAGATATATTTTTCTCATCATTAAAATCTACTAATTAAACCCATACTATTAATTTTAATAATATAAAATAAATATTTTGAAAAGTAACTTGAAAACAAAACCATTTTCTTCCCTATCGGTGGTGGGTAAGCAATTCAACCATTTGGGGTTAAATGAGTTAATTTACAATGCCATAACTTAATAATAAAAAATTAAAATAAATAAAATATAAAATATAGAAAAACGAAAATAATTGAGCATACCTCTAATATTGTATATTCATTATAATAAACAAAATAAGTATAAAATATAAGTAGTGCTTTTTATTAATGAAGAGAATGGAATGTCAAATCTAAAATCAACCTAGAAATGAAATGATGTCATAGTCAAATAATAAAATTTTTAAAAATATAAAATAAAAAGAACACAAAAATAAAAAACTAGAGAAAAATTTGGGCACGTATATGATGTTATATATTTATAAAAAAATAAAGTATTGAGTACATCTACAATATTATACATCAACTATATTGATAAAAAAATAAGTATTATACATAATAATTAATTTTATCAATGTTGAAAAGGTAATTAAAAATTTAAGGTCAACCTAAAGACCAAATTATTTTCTTTTTTGGGTCGCGAGTCAAATGGATTAACCGATGATTTTATAGTTAAATAATAAATCTTTAAAAAGTAAAAAAGTACACATAATCAAAAGAATATAAAATTATATAAAAATTTTTTTACACATATCTAATATATTAATTATATCAAACAAAGATTAAGTGTAATAAGTAAAAATTATTTATATAATGGGGATGAAATATAATTTAAAATTGATCTAAAAGAAAAACTATTTTCCTATCTAGATGGTGGATCAATTATCCAACTTTTCAAATAAACTCATGGTGTCATAATTGAACAATAAATTATTAAAAAAAAAGAAAAAACACAAAAAAAGAAAAATTATAGAATTTTGTCTAAAACATTTGCGGACATTTCTAATGTTATACATTCATCATATTAAATAAAAAAATTTAAAAATTTATTTATGATGGAAATAAAATACAAAATTTAATAATAATAATTTTTATTGTAGTTTAAAATTTCCGCATGAAGTCAGAATTTTTTGTGTATATTTACTTTTAAGGTAAATCTCTTAAACTACCCCTACTGTATACAAAATTGACCAACTATACCTTTACTATTTACATATTATCTTAAATTACCCTTATTGTTTCTTAAAAATTGACATGGCCGTTATATATGCTAATAACAGAAGGAAACGAAATGTCTAATTTACCATCCACTATTCTTCAAATTTCAAAATAAAGCCCAACTGACGAGCTCTGTATTTTCTAGCCTTGCTTCGTTTCATAATCGTTTCTGAGAGACTTTCCTTTGCAAAGATCACTCCGTGTCCCTCTCCGTCTTCATTTTTCGCCTCTATCTCTGTTTTTGCCCTGTCTTCGTTTTCCATCTCCATCTCCATTTTCGTCTTCGTCTCTACCTCTCCCTCCGTCTCTATTTTTTATCTCCATCTCCATCTCTACCTCCATTTTGTTTTCCGTCTCCATTCCAGTAATGCATGATGCTCAAAACAGCACTAAATCTACTTTGTTCATGTTTTTGTCGCTGTCTCATGCTCTCTCGTCTGAATCGCATAACGCTCTCTCACACTCTCACATTCCCCACATTTTCTCTAATTTTAGGGAAGAAATATCCATTTTCGGTGGCTAAGTTCAAAAGCATCCACCAATTTTTAAATAAATAATGTGGTTGAGATGCTCTTGGGGCATTATCGGTGGCTAAGTTCAGAAGAAGCCACCACCGCCTCTTTCTCGATAGTATTTTGGATTGAATGATATTTTCTGTGACGGATGGAGGCACAAATCAATTAGTTCTGATTTTAGCTCTTATATATGGTGTACGTAGTGTGTTTTACTAAACAGTGCTCAATTTGTTCATCTGTTGGGTCTAGTACAGGTACCTTCTCAATTTGTTCAGTTATCTTGGCTTTGAAGTAAGAAGTTCATGGCTTTGAAGTCAGAAGTTCAAGACTTTCCTGCTAGAAACTTTGGTCTCTCTTATACGAAAGTTCACCCCTGGAATTCGATCTCCAATGGCCGGGCTAGTTATTATGAATCACGGCGGTGGATCGGACGCCCTTGGCGGCAATCGGGCTGCTCTCACCCGAGCCTGAAAGCTCACCAGAATGATTGTTACCAATTCTATTGGTGCCACCAGAGTTCCTCTCTTCAACATCTTTCTTTCGTTCTGATGGTGCGCAATCTAAATACTCCTAGTTGGAAGATGATCCAAACTCCAATTGTGTAGCGAGTTGGACCAAGCTGCAAAATAATAGATCAGAGAACCTGGGGTGATTAACCCGGTAAGGTCGCTCCGATGCTTAAGTCAGTTCTATACTGTGGATGCGAGCTGAATGCTTGAATGCTTAAGTGCTAGTAAGTAAATAACCGCGCGTACCTTGCCCTTGGGGTTTGATGTCTTTATATAGTGGAGTAGTCATGGACGTTACGAAAGAGCTCTGAGATCTTTGGGTTGTGCGGATAAGATCTGTTCCATTTTTTAAGGAGAGCAATGTGTCAGTTGATAAGGTTTATCGTTTTCCTCCGATTCAGGTGGAGTTAGGATGAGTCCCGTCGTGATCCCGAGAAATCCGGGGTCCGTTGGGGAGGCCTTTGGAGTTGATTATGTGGCGTTTTGGTTCTTTAGCTCCAAACAAGTACTTCGACTCCTTAGTCCCGAACTGGATTGAGTGTCGAGGTGTCTCTACGCCGAGGTGGTTTTTAGGCCGAGGTGACTGAATACCTGAGCTTCGATTGCAGACTGGGTTCCTTTGGCTGAGTTGTCACCCCTCGAGCAGATCACATCCACCTGACCCCTTCTTACTAGGTTGTGCCAAATCACCATTCATCAATTGACCCCCACTCCTCGTGCCAGGGGTCCTAACCCGGTGTGGGGAGTTCATGACGAGTCCATGTGGATTTGGCACGAAGTCCAAGCGACTTTGAGGGTGGACCATTGGTCGGACCTATTCAATCATCTGGCTCAACCATGAAATGATCCAGATCGCGTCTCGGTCACGCGCAGGCGTCAGACTGTTTATAAATTCCGCAGACGCCAAAGAGCACGCTCAACCGATTTCGTACTCGGGTAGCATGCAGCCAGTTTTTATGGGAACCATCTGATCGTACAGATCTCAACACAACCGTCAATTGCCGGATACAGTGAATTATAAATAGGGGTCGAAGGGCCCATTATCCTCGCCATAAATCGTGTAACTGAGCTTTCTTGAGATCGTGTCGGAGTCCTTCAACTCGCCATTCTATCCCCTTGTGTTCGAGTTCATTATTGCCTTCTTTAGTGAGTTCATCTTCTTTAACTGGTTGTTACTTTTTCCTTCCAATATGTCTAGTGCTAGAATAGATAGGTTACTTAGTGATTCTAGCGAGCCCAGGGGTGTCGAGGTACGGTCCTCAGCTCCCGCTGGTGAGGCTAGTTCTTCACTAGAGAGCTCCTCCTTGAACCTTTTAGGAGAAATGCCTGACGTTGGGCCATCTCGGTTTGAGGGACTTGAACCTTAGGTAGAGTGGCCAACCTTCGGAGATGGGGTCTCGTCTTCTATTCAAGGTCGGGATCTAGACAACTTCGGCCCTTCCACGATGACCTCGGACAGGTTGTTGCCCCTAATAGCTCGTTACCGTCTCCCAGATACTCTCGTCTTCAGCATTCCTTTGTGTCAGTACCCTTGGGTGCACAACCATTATGAACTCACGGTTTTTGAGGAGCAATTCGTAGTTAGGTTGCACTTCCCGCTACACTCCATCGTAGAAATTATTAAGTTTTTTAACATCACTATCAATTAGCTACACCCAAACTCCATCCGTACTATTGTTGGTACGATCTCACTCTTCCACGAGTATAACCGACCTCTCACTCTAGACATCTTTAGTTCAATTTGTTCTATTAAAAAAAAATTTCTTCTTGTCTACTCGGCAACACCCGACAGAGCTACTATATCTCACCTCGCTCCGGGTTCAAGGTCCTGTTCGGTAACCCGAACAAGGTATCAACCTGGAAGAGAAGGTACTTTTTTGTTCAGAACCCTGAAGGACGGCCATTCCCAACTCACTGGAGAGTGGCCGTTAAGGACCTCGGGGTGAGGCTGGATTTAGAGACCAGGGCGGTCATCCATTCTTGGAGGGACCTCGGCCTTAAGATGAAAGACTTCCTGGCCGAGGAGAAGCTTGTACGAGCTGGGCTGAGTCCTCCTGGTAGGCCTCTACCTCGGCACACATTACTTTTCCCTTTTTTCTTTTTGTACTTACTTCAATTCGTAGCTAACTAAAATTTTCTCTTTTTCTTCTCCTTTGCAGGAGCTATGACGGATGTCGACGCCACTAACCTCTTAAAGAGCGTCCAGAAGGGGAAGAAGAGAAAGGCTTCGAAAAGGTTCCATCATGAGGAGGCCACCTCTTCGATTCCTGCTGAGCCTGAGGTCGTAGCACCAGAGCCATCCTCTACCGAGCTCCTAGGGGAGGAGGTTCGCCCCTAACCTCTAGTTGTTAACTTAGAAGAGGATCTGGATGAGGAGACCCCACCTCGCAAGCCTGAGAGTACTTCGGTGCCTGAGCCTCAGCCCCCTTTAGCGAAGGAAAGTATAATGACTCAGAGGATCAGGCTTCTTAAGAGCAAAGATGCAGTGTTTCCTGCGAAGGTCGTGGAGTGGGCTGACATGCCAACAAGTCAGCTCGGAAGGAGAGCAGCTAGCTACTGTATGGTGGTAAATGACCTGCCCCCTTCGTTTGCTTTCTTATCCTACTGTCAATGATACTTATACTTGTTTTCTTCTCTCTCTCTCTCTCTCTCTCTCTCTCTCTCTCTCTCTCTTTTAGGTGAACTCTACCATCAACTCGCTAGCCTATCAATCTGAGATCCGCTTGAAGCGAGCTCGAGAGGCTGAAGAGAATGCTTAGAAGCTTTACCGCGAGTTGGACTTAGCTCGGGGTGAAATTCTTAGGACCAAAAAGGGAGCTCGAAGCCAGAAGGAGCTGATTCTAGTGCTAACGGAGGAATAGAAGAAGCTCTCCTCCAGGAGAATGAAAACCTTGAGGCGATGATCAAGGAGCGCACCGAAATCTTCGACACCACAATTCAGGAGGTGAGGATTTAGGAGAGAGATCGTGCCATCAAGGAGTTCAAAGAGTCCCCCGAGTTTCACGACCTCTAGATCGAGCAGGGTTTTGGTTCGTACCGATCGGGCTTCAAGCTCTGCAGGTGGTTGGTGCGACAGAAGTTCCCCGAGCTCGGTCTCGAATCCATCTCCATGTCTACCGTTACTCTAGAGATGGCGAAAGAGGTTGATGAGGAACCTGACTCCTCCGAGAGAGAAAGTGATGACGAACTTCTCGAGGCGAGACCGTCAGGGGAGGCAAGTCGAGATGATGTGGAGGAAAATCACATGGGGATGACCTACCTGCTGTTGGAGATTCTGGAAAATCTGATGTTTAAACATGCCTCTTTTCTTGGATCCCCCCCCCCATATAGTGTATGTCCCAAGCCTTTGAGCTCGGTTATAGTAATAGTGGCCATGTACTCGGAACTTTTTTGTAAATGAAGTATAATGATTCAAAAAGTCTTATGTGTAAAAAATGTTTAGTCTGAATATCTTTCTAAGTAAAAATTTTTCTAAATATCGGTTATCTCGAAGTCCCAGGCTAGCGAGCTGGACTCCAGGTATGAATAACCTTATGTTGTTGTACGCCGAAGTGGATAGACATTGTAGGGTATATACTTGACCTGTCTATGCATGTGCTACTTACTTTCCCAAGATGAAGAGGCGATTGGGAATTGTTACGCCTATGCCGAGGAGGCGACTAGGACTTATTTGTGCATGTTGAGGAGGTGACTAGGACTTGTTTGCCTATGCTAAAGAGGCGACTAGGACTTATTGTAATGTCGTGGTCTTTTTGTCAGCTTGGCACCGTAGCCCTTATGCTTCTGGGAGTGACTCACAATCTTCTCTCCAATCGGTCGTCTTTTTTGACCAGTAAGGTGGTCTCATAGGCTTAGAGAAATTTTGCCTTGGAGTCATGGGCTCATAAATAGTACCTTCTTAGGTTATCGATGTTTCATGCTCGAGGTACTTGCTTACCTTCCAAAGTCTCAAGCTCATATGCGCCATCTCTGAACACCCGCCTTACATGGTACGGACTTTCCCAGTTCGGTCCGAGCTTACCTACGCCAGGCTCAGGTACCATAACTTTACGAAGAACTAGGTCACTGACACGGAATTGTCATTTTCTGACCCAAGCGTTATAGTACCGAGCTACTCTCTACTGGTAGGCCGTGGTCTAAATGTGAGACAGGTCTCATACCTCCTCTACCAGGTCCAGGTTGGTATGGAGCTCGTCATCGTTTGTTTCCTTATCATAAGCCTCAAATCGCAATGTGGGTACCTCGATCTTTGCTGAGATCACCACCTCTGTGCCATACGTGAGGTTGAAGGGGGTCTCACCTGTTACGATCTTGATAGTAGTTCGATAGGCCCAAAGAACACTAGGCAGTTCATCCACCCACAATCCCTTTGCTCGAGCTAAGAGATCTTTCAATCCACGAAGTATCGCTCTGTTAGTTACTTCTGCTTGTCCATTTCCGTTTGCTTGGGAATGTGCCACTGAGGTAAAGTTTTGCTGAATCCCCATCTTGGCACACTAGTTTTGAAACTTAACATCTTTGAACTGCTTCCCATTGTCGGATATCAGTACCTGGGGTAGTCCAAAGCGGCATACTATGCTTTTCCAAAAAAAATTCTATATGTTATGGGTTGTGATTGTTAATAGGGGTTCAGCTTCCACTCATTTCCTAAAATAATCTACTACTACAACCAAGAACCTCCTCTGCCCTATTGCTGGCAAGAAAGGACGATGGATGTTGATTCCCCACTGCACGAAGGGCAACAGGTTGGTGAGGTATTTCAAATTAGCAGCAGGTTGGTGGTGGATATTGGCGTGCCTCTGACATTTGTCACACTTTTTAACGATCTCGAGTGCATCTGCCTTTATTGTGGGCCAATAATAGCCTTGCTTTAACACTTTCTGTGTGAGGGCTCTGCCCTCCAAGTGTCCACCGCATAACCCTTCATGGGTGTTGCGAAGTGCGTGCTCAGCTATTGGGGGTCATAGGCAGCATAGATAAGGAAGAGTGAAGGATCTTCTGTAAAGCAGTCTGTCTATGAGGACATACTTGGGTGATTGACGCTCTACCCTCCGAACTGCATTGCATTCTGCAGGTAGGGTCCCGTGGATCAGATAACCAGCAAGTGGATCGATCCAGCTCGGTTCCGCTTGCGACATGGGAGTGGCCTCATCTGCTCCATCGAGAATGCTAGGCCGAGGTAAGTCCTCTATGTACATAGTTCACATAGTGTTGTTGCTCATGCTTGCTAGACGTGACAAGGCATCGGTCTTAGCGTTCTCGGACCTCAGAATTTGCCTTACAAAGCAGGAGATGAAACTATGTAGGATCTCTCTAACTTTGGCCAAGTAAGCTACCATAGTTGGGTCACGGGCTTCGTACTCGCCGGTGACTTTATTGACCACTAATTGTGAGTCGCTACATACGATGAGGTGCTTTGCTTTCATTTCCCCTGATAAAGTTAGCCCGGTGATTAACGCTTCATATTTGACCTCGTTGTTCGACACCTTGAATTCGAACCAGAGAGCATACTCCAGCTTCACCTCGCTTGGGCCATACATATCAGTCCTGCACCGCTTCCCTGCTAGTTGGATGAGCAGTCAACATGGAGGATCCAAGAGACATTTGTACTTCTTCAAGGATATCAATGGTAGGCATTCTTGTGCTAGATTCTTTGCCCCTAAATGATCGAAAAGTGTAGCAATGAGAACAAAGTGTTGCAATAATCACACGAAGGTGAGATTATTATTGATTTCTTTCTTTTTGTTTGTTTGGAATTTTTATTGATTCAGAATTTGAGAACTCAAACCCAAAGATTTCCCGTCTTTGGGACCAGAGAAGGACTTGCTCCGGTGGAATTCGGGGAAGAAGGAAGAAGAGGCTTCCAGTGGTTGTCTAACCGGAGTGGTGGAAACTTCCAATGGGGATGAGATGAATTTGGTGGGGTGTAAACACAGTCAAAGTAGGGGTTGTCGGTTGAGAGGAAAGGGATGAGTGTAATATTGGGTTTTAAGAAATTTTAAACATCACATAGTGTCATGTGTGTATGAATTTTAATGAAAAATTAACAGATGCGGATATAGCTAGTCAGTTGTTAGAAAATTTAAGGGTACTTTAAGACAATATGTAAACAGTAAGGGTACAGTTAGTCAATTTCACAAACAGTAGTGGTAGTTTAACAAATTTACCCTTACTTTTATTTTATACATACATACATACATACATACACATAGACATGCATATAGTATATTTATTTATACTATTAAAAGTACCAATGAGGGTGTGGAACTTTACTAAACTACCCCTAATTTTGAATTTAGTCCCTCTTTAATTCTAAGGGCTAATAATATAATATCATTTATAATTTTCACCTTATTTAATTCCTTCTCATTATGTCTTATATTTAAGGTATTAACTCACATTCTCTCACATTAAATCTTGTATTTAAGGTATTTTTTATTTGATAATTCTAATAATTAGATTTTTATCAAATGCAAAAATAATTTTTAACAATATGAAACCCATGTTTTTAAAGGATAAAATGCTAAAACGTCTTCTGAAGTTTTTGACCATTGCTGAAAACCTCCCTTGAAGTTTGGTAATTGTAATCACCTCTTTTAAACTTTAACATAGTTGCAAGTAGAACCTCTCTTATAATCCTCTAACAAGAGGCATGAAAATGTCCAAAATAACCATGTAGTTACTTTGACTAAAATGTTTATTTTCCATGTTTTTCCTTCATATCAATCACTACTCCAAACCCTTCCAATCTTTTTTGAAATTGATTTATTTTATATATTTTCCTTTCATATGAATCCCTCAAAGGTAACTACATGGGTATTTTGGATATTTGTGTGCCTCTTGTTAGAGAATTCTAAGAGGAGGGGGGGGGGGGGGGGGTCTACTTGCATCTGTATTAGAAAATTCAAGAGAGGCAATTGCAATTACCAAACTTCAGGGGAGATTTCAGAAATGGTTAGAAACTTTAGGGGAGGTTTCAGTAATTTACCTTTTTCTAAAAAATTAACAAAAAAACGAAACAATTCTTCCATCCAAGTGGTGGGTAAGCGAATTCAACCATCTGGGCCAATTCAGTGAATCCATGATGTCATAGTTGAATAAAAAATGTAGAAAATGGGTCATTTCTCTAATATTTTATATTAATCATATTAAAGAAAAAAGTGTTAGAAAAAAATTGTTTTTATTGATAATGAAAATGAAAAACAAATTTTAAAACCAACAAAAAAATGAAATTGATTTCCTATTTGGTCTACGTCAACAATTCAACTTTTAGGTCAAACGTGTCAATATTTGATAACATAATTAAATAATAAAAATTAAAAACATGATAAAAATGAAAAATAAATACATTAATTTTTACAAAATAAAAATCATTTGGGCGCATCTCTAATATTGTATATTCATCATATTAAACAAAAACAAGTGTCATAAATAAGAATAATTTTTATACACAGAGAAATATAAAAAATATAAAAAATGTAATTCGAACTATTATTTTTCACCTCATTCAAATCGCTCTCATTAAGTCATATATTTGAGATACTAACACCCATTCTCTCTCATTAAATTATATATTTAAGATATTTCCTCACCAATAAATTATGTTATTAGATATATATCCAATACTTTTAACAATATAAATCTCTTTTTTTTTTTAAAATTGAACCAATAAATGAATTTGTCCTTTTGTCTAAGTGATGGATAAGGTCAACCATCTGGGTCAAATGAGTCAAGCCATGAATGTCATAATTAAATAATAAAAATTAGACAAAAATAATAACACAAAAAATACAAAATATTTATAGAAAACATACGAGACATCTCTAATGTAGAATTATTTTATATACATAGAAACACATACAAAACTTAAAATAATTTGGTTGTATATTACTATTTTCATCATCTAAAATTATCATATACAAAACACGCACAAATTTAATGTAGAATTAAAGTTACGACATACTTATCAAATGGGGGATTTGTTTAATTGTCAATAAACTAATGATTTACATAAGAAATTAACAAATGCCATGAAACCAGACATAACCCTCAGATAGGACCTCCTTATATTATAGAAAGACACTTTACACATGTAGAGATACCAATTTATTCCCATTATTCCTACCCATTACAAGGTGGTTGTGATCTCTTCTCATATAAAAATTACTTTACACATGTAGGTTATTTAAGACACCTAAATCTTCCCGCTATTACTACCCTTTTCAAATTCCTTGAATCATTTTTTGGGATTTTATGGGCAAACTCGGAGCTGCTGCCACAGCAATTAATACATATGAGAGAGATTTATTTTTAAGGCTATGCAGATAAACCCTTTGAGGTGATTGTGATCTAATATGGGATGATGGTGGTTTATAATTAACTTGTTTAGTGGAGGGACCGAAAGTGGGGTTTATTTTGTTGGGTTTGGCTGTTCAGTGCAGATTAGTGGAGCACTCATTGACTATGTATATATGCTGTTTGAAATTTGAAGGGCTGGTGGTGACTGGTGAGTGATAGTTCCAACAGCGATCATGCATGTCAACATTTACCAAATGTTACACCTTAAACCATAGCTGATACACAATTAATTCTCATTTTTTAAATGTATAATCAGAGTGAGAAGGGCTTTGTCTTCTTTCTCAACCACACAAATAACTCCTCTGACTATTAATAAAAAGTTCATTTGATATGATTACCTTTTTTAAATAATAATAAATAATAAATTAGTAATATAAACCACCCAGCCTCAAATAGATAACTTTAGAGAACCATAAATTATTCCTGTGGTGTTGGTTTGTTCAGAATATTATTAGAGTCGATGGATTCGTTGGTTCTTAGGAATGGCAATGGAGCAGCATCATATTCTTCGTTTCTAACTCCAATTTAGATATAAATGTTCGTCCCCAACCCTGATCCCTAATAGAATTGTCCTCTATTCCTGATCCGCGATGAGGTGGATTTGCCACGGAGACCCAAATCTTCGAATTTTTTAATTAATAGATTTTTTTAAAGAGTGAATTTATTTAAAATAAAAAAAAAATTAATATATATATTAGATTTGTTTTACATGCTTTATGTTCTTCTTCCTCTTCCTCCTCATCATCAATTAAGCCTTATCCCAAGTATATGGGTTGGCTACATGAATCCTATTTCACTATTATGTCATATTCGTTTTTAAATTTTTTGACTTAAATCATTTCTTTTTTATCTACCACCAGCCTTTTAACCCCTTTAATTATGTTTAGACCCTTTAGTAGGATACAAATGAATCAAATTGGATTTGAATCAGGGTATATTTGAATCTAATCCGACTTGGTTCATATCGGATCTGATAGGACTCTATTTGAATTCAAATCCTATTGGTAAGTCAGATCTTCGGATCTGATCCGACCCGATTTGTTTTTTTTTTAAACTAATAAATTATTAAAAGAAAAATAAAATAGACTAATTTAAATAAAGTAAAAAAAACAAGTATTTTTTAATTATTTTCATCATATATATACATGTTTTTTTATAAAAATTAAATAATATAACAAATTTATAAAAAATAATTTAAAATATATTTATAAATAAATAACATATATATGTATTATATATATATATATATATTTATATTTATAAGTATATAATATATATCGGATAGAGGTGGTCCGAATCCGATCTGATTTCTAATCGGGTCTTATTATCCGACCAGACCTGAAGATCCGAACACTAATGATCCAAATTCGATAAAGTAGATCCCGATCCGATCCATTTGCACACCTACCCTTCAGTGGATGGATAAATTATAGTTTATAGATATAAGTTGGCAACCGACTTCAAACTTTTAAATGGAACCCTCCTTTACCCTAGTGAACGTGGGATTCAATTCGAATCCTCCACTGCAACCAACTAGACTTAGCCATTTCGTACCTTCATAGACTTCCAAAGACTTCCAAAGACTTCCAACATTTATAATAAAATGACATCTCATTTCAGGTTGAATATAAGCCAATGTATTTGTAAACACCATGGATTTGGAACGTTAGATCAACTCGGAAAATCTAAGGGGAGTGGAAGGTAAACCGAGAATTAGTCGGACTCCCGGAAGGGGGTAGTTCACTGAACGATGGTGATTAGAGAGAGAGAGAGAGATGAGGATTTGGGTTCTGGATCCCCATTTTCGAACATGGACCCCCATTTATCAATTGGTTTCTCCTCTCAAGGGATTATTCAGGGACCTTCTAATAGTTTCTGGGTTAGTTATTAGACCAGACGGACCGAGTGGATTTAGCCAATTTATGGCAGGTTGCGACTCTATGCTCTTACAATATTATTGCTGATCTGTTCATGGGACCGGCCTCGGGCTTGACTTGACACAGTTTCATGGTCAGTCTTTGGGCTCGGCCATTCAAGTTTTGGCAAAAGTCAAATCCAAACCTGGCCCATGTACTGATGATGAGGAAGCTTCATTTCTCCAAAAACATGATCTGGAGATGGGAGGCTCCTGTAAAAGTAGCTTTCTGGTTGTGGGTGACAGCTTTGGGGTCTGGGTAGGTGCCTAACAGCTGACAATTTGTGGAAGAGAGTAATGGAGGCAGAACCTAGCAGTTGTATTCTGTGCGGAAACAGTAGTTTGTGAGGAGTACATGGAGCATTTATTCCTGCTTTGTAGATTCAGTACTTGGGAAATATATAATGGATGAAAGTACTAAAGGTGCTTGGAGTTTAACTGTGTTTCCCAAGGGGCTGGTTAATTTGTGAGGAGAGGTAGGATTGTATGGAAGGTGGTGACAGGGGTAGTGGTGTGGTCAATTTGGATGCATGGAGAGAAATAGCAGGTTATTTCAAGGCAAATTTAGTTGAGAAGGGGAAGTTTTAAAGAGCTAGCATGTGGGAAATTGAAGGTTATACTCTTGGCTGGCCACACATAAGTCCACTTCTTTTTTTGAGCACAGCATTCTTCAACATTCTTTTTGTATAGTGGTTTTTTAATTGGCATATGTACAAACTGTTTTCTGTCTTGCCCAGTGCTTATTGGGCAGTGATGCATTCATGCACAGTTGATTAATGAAATACTCGAGAGAGAGAGAGAGAGAGATCAATAATTATGGGGTGAATTAATTGAAGTTTTCCTTCTTATCCTATTCTACAAGGACAGTAGGGAAAATAAATGGCGGTAGCTTTTGTTTGTGGGGTAGCAACAGCACTTAAAATACTAGGACAATGTGGTTCACATCCTCCATGTCCAACGCCTCCATAAAGAGGTGGTATCTATGGTCAATACATGTTCGTGCATGATTCCATTTTCCCTATTATCATGCTTGCTGCTATCCAATAATTCTAAATCGCTTTCAATTTTTTGTTAAAATACCCAAAAAATATGTTTGGAGGATAACCCAATTTTCAAAACAAATATAACTAGAACTTTACAGACATCCTATAATCTTTCTTATATTAATTTTATCAATTAATGGTAGTAGTGGAGGTAAGAGTTACGTAAACAATGCTTAAATCTTTGCCTATAAAAGGGGAATCCCAAGACAGCTAAGTTGTGACTTGGAGCACAGAAGAGAGAGCATATATACTTGGGTTTTTTCTCTTAGCTTTCTTCTTGCTCTCTAGCCTTTTTTTTTATTCCTATAGGGAATTGAAAAGGAAATATATGGTTTGTGCTAGTTTGTTTTATTAGCTGACCCTCATTCTTAAAAATATATCTACTAGGGTTTTATTAATCTTGAAAAAACTTTTGTTTGTTCATCTGATCAGGAGAATAAGATGAGTTTGTCAGTTGCAGACGCAGTGGACTACAAGGGGTTCCCTGCTGACAAGTCTAAAACTGGTGGTTGGGTGTCTGCTGCTCTTATACTGGGTTAGTTCACCCCTTGAACATTTCTTTCATTTTTTTCTATAGGACCTGTGCTCTTTTTCTTGTAACTCGCATATGCCCCCCTTTTCTTTTGGTTCATCCCTACTCTTCTGTAATATTTCTTCCCCATCAACAACTGTTGATGTAAATTCAGTGAGATACACTAAATCTTCCAGTTACAGCTTTATCATTTAATTTTTCCCTAAGCATCCATAGAGTTCAGTTTTTCATGCATGAGATTTAGCTTATTATTTGATTAGGCTACAGCTTTATTTCATCATTTACAATTTAACTTCGCATTCTACTTCTTTTCCATGCTTCATGTGTTCCTCCAATCTCCTGTATTCAACACAAGAAGTAGCTCATCTTCAAAGAAAGGAGAGAGGATACATGTGACAGTTCAGTTTACCAAAAGTTTCAAATTAAAAAAATAATGAGAAGTGCAAACAGGGACATGAGTTTTTAAATCCGGGTCATTCATGCTTCATGTGTTCCTCCAATCTCTGTTTCTTTTTTTTTTTTATTGTATTCCTACTATATGATGAAATTAATGGGTATAGATTGATGATAATTAATTAATCCGGGTCATGCATGTGAGCTACAAATAAAATTCTCTCTCCTCTTCAGCTGTTCTCTGTTCACCCGAGTCGGAATCTGCACTTGCTTGGGCTGAACAAAACCCAATATAAATCTGTAAAGGGACACCTGTAATGCAAATGCACGACAAATTCTTTTGAAGCCAAACGCACGAAAAATTCTTTTGTGAAAATCTTTTTCTAAACCAAATTATTCTTCTTAAATCAAAGACACATGAAACATATTTTCAGCTGTATAATAATTTATTTATTCCAGAACTGAAGGAAAAGCAACTTTCTGGGTTCAAAGAGATTATTTTCTTTTGGTGATTTGACATGATGTTTCATAAAGCTAACATTCAATATTCACAAATAGAAAAACAGCACTTTGAAGGGTTTATAGGAGATTAGACCGTCTATATATACCTTTTTTTTCTGTTTTTTTTTGGCATTACACACATCATTGGCTACAATTACGCGCATTTGATCCTAGGCTTATTTTGGCTGGAGCCGAACTGATAATCTCAACTACTGGATTCAATGTTTTAAAAACTGATCTGGAGGTTGAACCATTTTTGTCTTTGAGTCGTGAGTCACTGGTTCGATCGGCTGGGTCGAATGATTCAGACTGTGCTATGTCATCGTATATATATGTGTATATAAATATATATTTTAGCAATAAATAATGTATGAATATGTTTTAAATATTTTATATGTATTATTTTATATTTAATTTATGTTTTTTAATTCAGTTTTTTATTTTTCTTTTTTTATAAAAAATATTAAAAATTGCAATTTAAGGCCCAAAAAGGGTTTTTTTCATGAAAATAGCAGGACAAGGCACCTACAATGCCTTGGGACACAGATCTCAAAAAGTTACCCAAAATAAAAAAAAAATAAAAAAAAATCACCCCAATCAGACATTGGAGTGCAAAGTTATTGCCTCTGAAAGTTTTATATGCATTGAGTATGCAACCCACGACTCGGTCACTGGGTCGAATTGATCGGGTCAAACGGTTCTTGACCAAATTAATAGTTTTTGACCATCTAGCGGGTCTTGACTAAACCAAACCCGGAATTCTGGCCGAATGACCGTTCAAACAGTTTGACCAACCGGGTCAAACAGCAGGTTAAAAACATTGAGTGAACCATTGATAAAGGTGGATGTACCCTGCAGTAATGCCCATGTCAGCCTTCTGCAATTTAATACATGAAAGCACGTTTTTATTGGTTTCAAAAGCAGGAAACAAACAAACAAACAAGAAAAAAAAAAAAAAACATGAGGCATTTTCTAGAACCAAGAAAAGCAAAAACATTTATGCTTGCAAACACCCCCTAATTGGTTTAGTTGAATATATAGAACTGGCACTTAAAATATTCCAAAAAAAATGTTGACAACAATTTTTTTTTTCAGGGATTGAAATATGCGAGCGACTATCAACAATGGGAATAGCAGTGAACCTTGTCACATACTTGGGAGGAACAATGCATCTTCCTAGTGCAACTTCAGCCAACACTGTAACAGACTTTATGGGCACTTCATTTCTCCTCTGTCTGCTAGGAGGCTTCCTTGCAGATTCTTTCTTAGGCAGATACAAGACTATTGCCATTTTTTCTGTAGTCCAAACCCTGGTATGTGTTGCAGTGATTCCACTTATTTCTTCTGATTCATATAGTCACAACAATTTGCAATTTTAGCTTGCTAAACCATATCGAGTATTGTTTTGGTATTTACCTTCATTACTTCGCTGGAATACTTTAGATGATCATGATGATGATGATAAATTAGGGGACTGGTTTGTTAGCAATGTCTACAAGACTTCCACAACTCCGCCCGCCTCCCTGCAATACTACATTGTCACGAAAATGTGAAGAAGCCAATGGGTTCCAAATGGGGATTCTTTACTTGTCTCTCTATCTAATTGCATTGGGGACTGGTGGCCTTAAATCAAGTGTTTCAGGATTTGGATCAGACCAGTTCGATGAGAAAGACAAAAAGGAAATGACCCAAATGACTTACTTCTTCAATAGGTTCTTCTTCTTCATCAGCATAGGAACTTTGACGGCTGTTACAGTGCTTGTCTATATACAAGATGAAGTGGGTAGAAGTTGGGCTTACGGAATTTGTTCAGTCTCCATGTTTGTTGCCATCTTGATATTTTTGTCAGGGACCAAGAGATACAGATACAAGAAAAGAATGGGAAGCCCCATAGTCCACATTCTGCAAGTCATAGTAGCAGCTACAACGAAGAGGAAGATTGAACTTCCCAAAAATGTTAGCTTATTGTATGAGGATTCTCCTGAGGCTACAAGAATCCAACACTCGGACCAGTTCTGGTGAGATACAGATGCACAATAGTAAAAAGTTTGAACCCTATTTTTGGAAAGTAAAACCACTTGAACAATGTAAGATTTATTCAAGTATTTAGTGGAAATTTTGCTATGACTCATTCTTGTCTTTTTTTTTTCGATTACAGTTGTTTGGACAAGGCTGCAATCATTCTAGAAGAAGACTACCAAAGAAATGTTTCCTCGACTCCAAACCCTTGGAAACTATGCTCGGTGACCAGAGTTGAAGAAGTGAAAATGATGATCAGGCTACTACCAGTTTGGGCGACGACGATCATATTCTGGACGACATATGCACAAATGATCACCTTCTCTGTAGAGCAAGCTTCAACCATGGAGAGATCCATTGGGCACTTTCAAATCCCAGCAGGCTCCCTCACAGTCTTCTTTGTGGGAGCCATATTGATTACCCTGGCAGTCTATGACTGTTTGATTATACGTCTCTGGAAGAAATGGAAAGGGAAACCAGGTAAAAATTTGATACACATGAAGCGATCACAAGAAGGATAATAACACTGAACTTAATTTGCTTTTACGTATCTCTGTTACAGGTTTCACCAGCCTACAGAGAATTGCTATTGGACTCGTCCTCTCAACAGTAGGAATGACAGCTGCATCACTAGCTGAGGTGAAACGTTTATCAGTCGCGAAAGATGTCGGTGGCACCACCTCGACTACTCTACCCTTGAGCGTTTTCCTGCTAGTCCCACAGTTTTTCCTTGTGGGTTCCGGAGAAGCGTTCATATACACAGGGCAGCTTGATTTCTTCATAACCCAGTCGCCGAAAGGGATGAAGACAATGAGCACCGGCTTATTCCTCTCAACTTTGTCACTCGGCTTCTTTGTCAGTAGCCTCTTGGTCTCGGTGGTGAAGAAGGTGACAGGGAGCAACGATGGGCAAGGATGGCTAGCTGATAACATCAACGATGGGAGACTCGATTGTTTCTATGGCCTTTTAGCTGTGTCAAGCTTCATTAATTTTTTGTTGTTTCTTCTTTGTACCGTCTGGTACAAGAAGCAAAAGCCTCAACGTTCTCTGCAGATAGAAATTGCTGCTAATGGTTCTTCCGCTGAGGAAATTTGTTAGTGCTCTAGTTTGGGTTCTTCTTTCAGTGCCTATGTATTAGCAGTGCTCTTTAGCTTGGCTTTAGGGATCATAATCTAGGATATGGGGTTTGCTTTGTTGTACAGTGGGTTATTGCTGATAAATTCTATGGATTTTGTTCTCTTAGCTTCTAATTAATTAATTTTGTGTCACTCGAAAGCTTCTTTCAGGTTCTTAATTTCTCTTTTCTTTTTCTCCAAGGGTAGGTAATCAATATAATAAAAAGAATATGAAATTGAAATTTATAGACACGATCGTGGGTCTCTATCTGACTGGAAAACATTGACTACTACCCTGTTGGCATGGAGTGCATTTGTCCTATCAAAGGCATTTTATACAGGTTTAAGGTTAGGATTTAGGGGTTTAAGGATTATGGCTCTAGGGTTTAGAATTTTGATTTTATGGTTTAAGGTTTAGAGAAGATTTAGGGGTTTAAGGATATAGACTTTAGGGTTTAAGAGTTTACACTCTAGACTATAGGGTTTAAGTTAAGGTTAAAACCTTAAAGGTTTAAGAGTTTAGGTTTCAGATTTAAATTTAAAATCAAGAAGCGGTAGGACACATGACCTTCAGTAGGGTAGGAGCCAAAGTATTCCTGATGACTGACTACCCATTATTTAATAATTAATTTAAATTCCACAATACCGATAGTTCAATGTAGCATTATATCAAGCTTAATTACAGTTAAGCAGTGTAATTGGTTTCGGTCTGATCATCCTGAGATTTATTTTCTTGTACGAAATTAACCCTTTTATCTTTTCTCTATCTCTCTCTCTCGCTCTCTCTATATATTAAAAAGATGTCTACCACTATCGGCAACTTTGGCTATATATTAAAACTTGAAAATCAACTTCAAGAAGGAATCTTTAACATTGGACTTAGACGTGCAAAAGCAAAACAATAAGACACCACTTTAACAGGTAATAGATCCGTTTGGTCATTGATCATCTCTATCAACTATCAGATTTCATAGTCCAATGACGATGATTGTTCATGGACGAGCATTTTCTGTGCTGATTGGGTCGTGACATTAGACCCACCGGCTTATTGAATTCAACTGTTCAATTTTGCTTTCACTGAAGGAGCAGGGCCATCGGCCAGTGGAGAAGGGTTCTTTCATGTTATCACATGAAGTTTAAGATGCTCTCAAACAGGGGTGAAGTTGCCATCTAATCTACTCTTAGAATAGATTTTTTCTTTTGGTATTCGGTGCCATGCATCATTAATAACTTCCCTTTGACCCATTCTTCCCCAAAGTGCTGTATAGTTGGGGATTCGATTCTGCGTCAGCACTGGAACAAACCAGCTAACACACACCAGTGAGCCAGCCCTTGGTTGGCTAATAAGCTTTTCTTTTTTCATTTTCTCAAGTCAGGGTTCTCTGAATCAAAATGTTGATTATTTTTAAATTAACTTTTTTTGGGAGTAAGTTTTAAGCAAAACATCTTAATGCATGTCAAGGAATCATTCAACCTAAAAGCTTAAGATGTTAGATAGAAAAAACTATATTGCCCGAAAAAGACATGATACTGAAAGAATTTTGACCAATCAAAACCCTATAGTGAATCTTGATAAATATCACTTTATTGGTTACCACTTTTATGATACCATTGATTAGTTAAAGTTTTAAATAGGTTTATATTCTCTAACATGCCCCCTTATGGGCTTGAAGCATGGACAAACACAAGTATATCCATATCTTGTGTTAAAATTTAGTTAATTGCAATGGGGCGGGTCGAATACCAAACCATTTGATTAGGCAGATTGTACTACCATGTCAAAAAATTATTCAAACTAAAAGCCTAAGCTGTTAGATAAGGTCATGGGAAGAATTTTATTCTCTAACAAAGCAATAAGCCAAGTAGAAAAGAGTAGAGGCAATATTGGTAATATACAAATTGGGGCATAGCTGGTATTAGAAAATAAGAATTAAGTATATATGTAAAATAAGTTTTTTTAAAAGGTAAAGTATTGTATTGGAAAAGAAACCAATTACATCAGCCCATTTACAATAAGAACTTGTACATTGGGGATTTACAAAAATATCTGAGAAATCAAATATGAGTTCATGTAAAATATTATCGGAACTCATATCATTGTAATTCATTATTCTAATTTTAAAAAACATGAGGTGGGCAATGTTTTCAAATTGTTGTTGATCTGGATGGTTGGACCATTTGGCCTAGGAATTATTCAAGCAACTGGTTCTGTTTTACCCTAAACCCAATTCTTGACCTAAAAGTATTGAATTGGTCAATGACCCATTGATCTGAGCAGTTGAATCATCGATTCATTCAACAGTTTATGGCTGTTTTGTATTTTTATTTATTTTTTATAAAAACGGGCCATCCATTCGAACTTGACCATCAACCCAGAAACAAGTGGATAAAATGGTTCCGATTTTGGATAATTTTTTTAAAACATTGGAGGTGGATACTTGCTACTGTTAAAACCCTTAGGTAAGGCATTTATAACCATACCACTTCTTATGCTACAAAATTATTGTAGCACAAGGCTAAAACAACAAAATAAAAAAAAACTTTAATGCATTGTAATGGCCCCACCTTGAATTAGATGAAGTGGTGTCCTTACGTAGCCACAACAATACATCTAAGGCCATTATATTCGGTTTTAGACCTGCGATATGACATTGTCATAGCAAAAGTGGATTTATTTGTAATTTACACAATAAATCGACTATGTCTGAGAACTAGAGGATACTGGGCCAATCACTATACATACACAATGTCAGACTGGTTCATAGGTTCCATGAATGTGGAAGAGAATCGCAAATGTATCTGTATTCCTCATAAGATTCTTTTTATTTATTTATTTAATAAGCTTCAAAAGTGGCAATCCCTTAACCTGAAATAAAAATTGTGATGGCTTTTTTATATTCCTAGTTGATTAATTGCTTGATTTGACAATATGGAAGAAACCCACTCCGACATTATAATCATAACTAGGTAGGAAAAAAATTTACACTGATTGAAGAGTATGCTTACTATTTTACTGGAATCCTATCGATGATCAGCATAACATGGAGTCCCCTAGTCCTCATCGCACACTACATTTCCTGTTGATAAGCTAAAATTTTCTATTCTTTCACTTTCAGAGTTGTAGTATTTTAAGACCAAAATGAAGAGGGTTTCATTATAATTTTACTGCAAAATATTCTCTAACTATAACTTTGTATTCATTCTTAAAAAAAAAAAAACCTAAGAACATATCGTCAAACATGACTGTCATGCGCATGGTTTTCGTAGGCCTTGACAAATTACACTTACATCATTCAATAAAAAGGATGGGCATTTTCATATGTTAGAGAGAGAATGAATGGAGGTGGGATCTGCTCCTCACACAAAACGCTTCACAACGACCTATCTTACGTATACATCCCACCATTTATTGAAAATATTTCTTATAAATAATAATAAAAAAGTACGGGAGATATTTTCAATACACAGTGGGATGTGCATGTAATTAAGACCGGTGTGAGGCACCATGTGTGAAGAGCAGATCCGGTGTTGAATGAAAGAAACAGACAAAATCATAATTTATATTAATGAATGAATATAGTGACCTCCAATAGTGAATCAGAGAAGAATATATAATTTAACATAGATAAACAAATCTAAAGTGCCACCGGATTGTGGCGATTAGAAGTTGATACTAGAACTCTAGAAGAGACTGCCTTCAAATTGCAATGAAAAGCTAATGATCTGGATGCATTTGTTTGCATCTCTGTGGAATTTGATAATCATATATTATAGCTTTTAAGTCATAATTACAGGGAAGACTTGAGGCTTTAGAGAGAACTTCTGTCAGGGCAGGGCAAGTTGGTGAACCTTGCATTAGGAATATCTCTCATGAAATAAATCATTTAAGTATGGAGATATTCCCAAGGTAAGGCTGTAAAGTCTGTTGGAATGCCCGGACTGAAGCCGGACTCCTTTAGAGATACTGTTTAGCTTTATTCTCTTATCAAATTAGACGTTGAACTGTCTTATGACACTTTGGTGCCATGTGAGATGTGTACCTTGATCGAGGAAGACGACCTACCGACCTACCAATCTGACGACCTGTGTGGTAGATTGACCTTATCCAGAGTAACTTGCCTATCGGTTCCAAGTCAAGCGGCAGCACGTTGCCCATCTAGCACAGATGACCCCGGTCTCCGTGCAACTGGGAGAGACTAGATGAGGATCACCGCCAACATAGAAGAAACGTGCTCCGAGTGTAATGGACCCATAAGACCAGCTGTTCCCAGTTATCTCAAACATGGAATTTGGACCCAACACTTATAAAAGGACCTCACTATTCTGCCAGAAGGTACGCACAATCTATGTAATTCACTCACTTATTGCTCTCTCAAGCTCTCTTTGCTTTCAACACTCTCATTGCTAACTTAAACATTGGAGTGCCCAGCCCGGGTTCAACACCTTGAGTACTCTGATCTTTTATATTTTGCAGTTCGATGACCAACCTCAATATACATCCATCCGAGCTGTCCTCAAGCAAGGAAATCAATAGATTTCTGCTACAACAATTGGCACCGCTTGTGAGAAATTGAAAGAAAATCCAATTCAGTCTCTCACCTTTTAGGATTTCAACATGTCAACCCCATCTCCTAAGAACAACAGCAACACCCAAGGGAGCAGAATCAAAATGATCGACTTGAAAAAGTCCCAACAATCTTGCCCAGATAGGATCTCTCGGCCCTGATTATGTCCATTATGTCACCCCCGTAGATCGAGCTCTTAGTGGTTCCTGTGGGAATTGACAGCTAGTGCAGTACATCTGTATAGGGGTGTCCGGTTCGGTTAACCGAACCAATTGTTATATCAAATAACCTGTAGAAATACAGAGACGCTTATGTATAGTGTTATTCAAAATTTCAACATTATGGGCCAGGATAATTATTCCAAGGCTTGTAAGTCATTTAATTAATATTTCAAGCATTCCTCCTACTTTAGCAGGGAGTCAAATATGCACCACAAAGAAATAATCTTTTTCCTTTCCCAGAAATAACTGTGAACTTTTCAAATGGGTACCGGATATACTCAATAATGTTAAGCCTAGGTCCTAATCTTTTTATCTTACAGTTATTCTTGTTAAAGAGAAAAAAACAGTTTTTTTTACTTTGAATAAATATAGGAAAACTTAGAAGCACTCCTGCCTTCTCCACAAGCTCTCAAAAGGAAGCCTATATGCAGTAGGTCATCATGAGCATATTTTTCTTTTTCCATTTTTTCTCTTTGAGTTAGGATCTAAGTCTGTAAATGGTAATTCAAACTTATCTCAAAATAATCTTTTGAGAAGAAAAGGACAGTCAGATGCTTAATTGTTAACTTCCCAGATAACGGGTTTCCTGTTAACTAATTAACTTTTCTTCTCTTCCCCTTAAACATGATTAATTGACTGATATATGTGATCCTCAAGTCTTGAGGGTTTCATTAATGGACCAGATTAAGGCAAGGCCAGCCCTCTGCCTGATCCCAGGCCAGGGACTAAACAGCAGGGAGGCCCAGGTCTATCCAGAGCCCACTACAACATAAAAGATAAAGAACTAGAAATATAAGCTTTGATCTGGTCCATAGAAACCTCACAACTGGTCATTAGGTACATTTCTTTTAGTAGATCTAGTTACAGAACACTAATTCAGTGACCTATATCTTATGAAAACACTTTCTTTGCATCAATGCATTTAGTGATTTGGAATTTTAGTATTTGTATATGTATTTATCCATGTGAAAGGCTTTCATCAATGCATTTACCTGGTGCAACTTCAGCAAAATTGTTCAAGACTTTGCAGTTGCAGGAGCATATCATTTCTCTTGCATTCAAAATAAGGCATATCGGAACAAATCAATTTGGTCAAAACATAGATA
Source organism: Nelumbo nucifera (assembly GCF_055504915.1). Lineage (NCBI taxonomy): Eukaryota > Viridiplantae > Streptophyta > Magnoliopsida > Proteales > Nelumbonaceae > Nelumbo > Nelumbo nucifera. Next base: position 26,243,936 of record NC_142650.1, read on the forward strand.
CGCGCACTACTTATCATGAGACTACTCAGAATCATTGTTTATTGAACAAATTAAGGAGAGGTGTCTACATCCTCCTCTGGTGGATGTCTCTACTCTCTACATTGAAATTTCATTGAACCAAACTACATTAATCATGAAAAGAGGACTACCAAATGTGATTAATTCAACATGGGTCACGCTCTTTGCTCTGAATCTTATAGGTTTATAATTAATGCATTCAATAGAATAACTGGAGACCTCAAATCCACTACCAGAATGTGAACCTTTCAAATGGGTTCTATTCATATATAATTAATACATGATTTCTTCTTCCTTTTCCTGGTCTCAAAGAAATTATTTAAGATGGGAAACAAAATAAGAAACTATGGTGTTGAATAATTTATAAGTTATGCCTTTTCTTCACTCCATCTCCAAAGGGTCAGCCATGTCACCATCTTATTATTAATTAAGCAACTCATCTTTAATTTGTTGAATCAATAATATAGCTAGATAATGACTCTGGCCTACTACTACAAGGACGTTTGAACTTTAACTTAAAAAGTTGGGCAACTAAGGAAATCTGCTTCTTTTATAAAGGAGAAAAGGGTTTCTTTTATAAAACTAATAAGTCCTAGAATGCCATTCCAAATGTTAGCTAGTGTACCCTACTAGAAGACTTGTCTGTTTCTATTTTGATGAAACTAGCTTCATCAAATAATATATGCAAGGCATCAGCTTGCTCTGGACATGGAAACACCTACATCTTATCCTTTCCTTGAGGTACATTGAACGAGGAAAGGTGTTAGATGACTTGAATTTGGAATGTAGTAGTACCTTTCTGGGACTTATATTAGTTCAAAGATGAAAATGGAATTTCAGATCAAGAGATCCAAAACATCCTCAGAAGTCTGTTGACTGGGTTAATCAGGCCCCAGAAGCACTGTACCCAATTGTTGAATTCTCAATGCTAGACGTGAATGCATGCTTAATTTTCCTGTAAATTAATACGTCTTGTCTCAATGGGAATCCCACTTGATTTGATTGCTTTAAATTCTGTTGTTCTGGTTGGTAGTGCTGCTCTCACCACTTTTGATTGGAAGCTAGCTAAAGCATGAATTGGGCTCACTGGTGGCTGCTTCATTGGTGGCACTTTGACCTGCCAAAGTGCTGGCATTGGTCACTTGTGTTAACGTGTGTCAAGAAAGGTGGAAGCAGGAAATAGTTAATTGATAGCAACCCTGGGATGGCAGATGAAGTCTTCAGACAATATATGCATCTATCATCTTCATTGTGCTGTCTTTCGACATTTGGTTTCCTGTTTCTGATTCAATGGGCGGCAATATTCTTGGGCTAATTAAACCAATTCTTTCTGTAGGAAAAGCATTGCTTCCGTTAGAATATGCATTGGGTTTTTTCCTTTTTCTTCTTATACAGCCCGAGATCAATCAATTTATCACTACCCTGTTTGGCTGTCATCTGAAATTGAACCATTTTACAGTTGAAATCTCATTGTCTTCATTTGAAATGGATTCACTTTAGGTTACCAAAAAAAAACCTGTAACTGTAAATGAGTTGGTCTTCCAAAAGTTTTATTAGCAACTGGAATCTGGGATTGCATACTTTTTAGATGATGAAGTTCTGCCACAAAGACGAGTGGTGTAGGTAACTTGGGCCGGTTGGAACTTGGAAGCGGGTATCGGGCCTATTGGTCCGGATCTCCGGATTGAGACTCACTCAACCCGAGGAAAAGCCCAATTTATCCAGCCCAAGTGCAGCCCAACCTAAACCCTAATGCAACTTGGTGGCGCTAGATTGGATTTAGGGTCCAGAATCTTGGTTTATGAAGATGAGGTCATTTATCATGTAATCAGACTGTTGGTCTTCATTCTTCAATTTATTTATCATTAGAGTCTAAGAACTAGTTCTTTTTTTTTCGATTAATCTGACGGTTCCTAACAACTTCAAACAAGAGGACCAGCTTAAAACCTGTGCTTCATCAGTGACGAAATGATAGTTCTTTATTATTAAGGCCCATTAGGCCCATTACTTAAAAATATGGTTTTGTAAGTTTCATTGGGAATCCAGATCTTCTGCCAACGAAATATGTTCCAACACCCTGTAAAGTCTCAACCTGACCTGACATCGCACATCTCATACATGGCAGGTCTCAATCTTATGGTAAGATGTGCGGTGTCAGATCATATTGGGCGGGTGTTAGAATGTGTTTTGCTGATTGCCTCTTTCGTTGTGATGTACCATGTATAGTTTGCTTAATTTCATAAGTATGATTAGTTGAGCAGAAGAAAGCAATTAGATGTCTAATGTTGATATGAAGATTTGAATCCACCAAACGCATGATATAATTCCACCTTAACTGACCAGCTGAATTTCAGTATTATATTAGAGAATGACCCTGTATTAAGTTCGGGCAATTACAGTATCATTTAATTTGAAATTTGTTATTTAATTATAAAAAAATAAATTAGAAAAATTAATATGGGTCTTACATCTTTGTAATTCACAATCTATTCTGACCTACTTGGTTTAAAAATTATTATTAATTTATGTTGTTTTTAATACAATTTAAGAGATTAAATGAGGTCTTATTTGTAAATAGTAACCCACTTTAATTGGTATTTACTATTTATTTGATAAATTTACTTTGCATTTTTTTATGTATTCTTTTATAAATAGTCATGTTTGTATCACTTCAAAGTGGATTAAATGTGTTTGAATAAACCACTTCTAAGGTTGTTATTCTATTCAAAAGTGGAATTAACCACTTTTAAGATCCTCTTTCCTAAAAAATTGGAGTGCCACCACGTGTCTAAATGGGAGAGACTATTGCTTGACCACATTCTTTTAATATATATATATATATATATCAAGAGAGAGAGAGAGAGAGAGAGAGAGAAATACATTCCAACACTCTCCCAACATGATCTGACAGCACACATCTCATAGTAACTATGGGAAGATGTGCGTTATCTGATCATGTTGGGAGAATGTTTGAACGTATTTTGTTAGCGGGTGATCCCAACTCCAATTTGCTATGCTTGGGTAACCAGGTTAAACTTCAGGTTGGCCCTGGCTAGGATTGAATATTAAAATGTTGAAATTGGGCTCAAATGGGCCTCAAATATCTGGATCAGAATCAGAACTAATGTGTGAATCCTTGTATGATCCACCGTCACTCGTGCATTTGCTTTGGATTATAAATCAGGTCCAAAAGTGAATGCTTGGGTGATTTGGATCATTTTTAGTTTAATTAATTAATAATATGTAATATTCTGATACATTCCATACCAACCGAGGGGTGGCTGGTTGGTATGTTAGCTGGTTGTTCCGGCGTTGACGCAGAATTGATTCCCGCAATCATGGATTTGGGGGAGGGGTATATATACATGACATTATTTTAATCCCGTTAGCTCTGAAAATTAGGGGTGTTCATATTCCTGCTCAGTCTGAGTTGGAGAAAATCTCATACCAAATCAGTAAATTACAGTTTGGAAAATTCCCAGATCAAATCATATTATTTTAGTATAATTCAAATTTGGGTCTGGTTTCCAAAGACTCACTTTAGAAGGAGTACAAATATAAATATGTAAAGTGCAAAACCTTGTATTTTATATATATTTGTATTGTATTCTTTCTAAACTGAACCAAACCATTTTAATAAAGTAGAGATTAAATTTCAGTTTGGCGCCTTGACCAAATAATGAATACCCCTAGTGAAAACTAAGCAAGACAGACACGTAAGTTATTGGGTCACTGGTCACTGGTTCAAACATCTGATCTGATCTGAATTACAGCACTGGTTAACCTTGTTGCAAACGGCTTAAATCATGGTTTTTAAAATCGGACCAGAAAACCTGGGAACCGGTCAGGTGATCGGTTCTGTTTTTTCCCAAAATTGGATTTTCTCCAAAAACCATTGAGAATTGGTCAGCAAACCGTTGACCCAGGCGGTTAATCATTTGAACGATTTTGACCGTCTTTTATTTTCTTAATATTTTTTAAATAGTTTTATTTTTTTGTCAGAACAGGCCGACTGTTTGGTTCAAACTATCGGACCATTCAACTCGAGAACCAGACCCCTCACCAGTTCGTTCTCCGGGTCGGTTTTGAAAACCTTGGCTTAAATTGTTCGATTTGGTTGATCACCTTCAATTGCAATATGAATAACAGACTTGCAATGAAATCCTAATATAATTAACTATTCAACGAGAATATGTAAAAGCTAAAATTGTCAAAACATTGAATAACCATGAAGGTTTCTAGACCGGATTCTCTTGCAATTGTTCAATAAACTTATAAACCCAAATCAGAGTTACCTAATTTTGAGCAATGAAACAGGTTCTTTATTTTCCATTCTTATGAGACTAAGGTTATGTGTGGGAGTGTTTATGTTAAAAACAAGTGTTTATTGAACAATTTAAGCACTTATTTTACATTTGGTACCCAACTTTTTCAAGTGTTTATTTTAAATAAGTATTTGTGACTATTTTGTGCTTCATTTTCTTTCAAATTTTCAAAATATACCCTTGTGAAAGTACTTTTATTAAATTACTTTTATAAAAACACTTTTATGAAAGTATTTTTCTAAAATCACTATTATGAAAAGTAATTTTACACGAAAACACTTTTATAAAACTACTTTTACGAAAGTAGTTTTACAAAATTCAACTATGAATAATTTTACAAGTGGTATTTTAAAATTCAACTAGGGATAATTTGGAAGAAAAAATTGAATAAGTACTTATTGTATAAGCACTTTAAAAAAAGCTGAAAATTTGGGTCTAAAAAATAAGCATTTCTTTCAGGCTTATTTCCCAAACACCAATAAGTGCTTAATGGTGTGGTCCTGGCCCAAATAAACACTTATAGGCATATAGTAGAACCTGGAAACCGTTTATTTGTTTGCAGAATTGCAGTTCAAACTTCAAATTTCATTTGTATCAGTGTAAATGAATAGGAGTGCAATTCTGGTTTATTTTTGTTTCAGATTTAGTATACTTATTGTTTGTTTGTAAGAAGTAAAATGATGCCATCCTCACTTTATTTGGAAGAGAATTGAGGTTTGAGGAATGTTATTTGTTTAGGAATAAGATAGGAAGCAAACTGATGCTGTCCCCCACTTTATATGACAGAATTAAAGCAGGCGGAAAGTGATGTAAATTTTGCATCAGATTTTCGGATACAAAATGTGCACTACTAATAAGTACATATAAGATAAAAAGTGTAAACATTGCATCAGATAAGAGTGTAAATCATAATTGCAAATGAATGGATGCAAAAGAGAAACCAGATGTAGAATTTGTATCTGGTTTAGATTTGCATGCAAACAAAGGGAGCCTATGAACCAAACCCCGGAGTCATGTAAAGTTGTACTTGAGAGGGAGCCCAATTAACATGAACTAGTCCTGTGTGTGAAAATAAATTTTTATTTATTGGACCAATTAGATGGACAATACAAGGCTGCAAAAAAGAAGATCAAGTATGGAATGTATTCGATGAAAGTTCCTATAATGATCATGAATAGCTTTCTCAAGGAAATGCTTTTTTTCCATCCAAAGCTTGGATCTTTTTCCAATTTTCTTTTGCTTGTCCACTCTTTTGCCCTTGTGAACGTCTCTTCCTCTTTCTACAATCTGGATGGTTACATTAATAGACCAACATTTTTTTTTTCAGTGGTTCTATCATTTATTGATTTGGTTAGCAAATTTCCTTTTAGAGCTATCCTTGTCCATTAGACCATATAAAGCTCTAAAATGTTCTATGCAAATAAATGCAGTGGTAAGAATATTGTAATTTGTATGATTCAGAGTCCTCATTAAAACAGGATGGCTACTAGGCCATGGTCTCATGGATCAGACAGCCCAGCCACTGGGTTAATTTAATCTACTTACCTCTGACATCTTACATATATAATATAAAATAATATGTACTGCGGGGCTCTGTCTCTGTGTGATGCATAGCAAATCTGATGAAATCCTGGTTGGTTGGATTGGTTTGAAGGTAAATCTAGGCCCAAATCTTAAATGTGAAAACCTCAAGCTCGGGTCTAGTATAATCCAATGTCAGACATAAGTTTATCAAAGGCCCAAGCAACAGGATTTGACAATTTTCACAAGTTTCTAGCAAATTAGCCAGTTTTTTTTTTTTTTACCACTTTTTTAATGGAAAAGAAGTGGGTCTAGAGAAGGAGGGTAGCAGGCCCATCAAGCATAAAAAATAGATATAGTCAAACAACCAAGAACATCTAGACTGATCTAGGGCAGTGTTTGGAAGTGTGGGTGTTTTTTTAATAAATGCTGTCACATACGTGTCATTTTAATATTTAGCCCATCATATTGATCTGTGTATATAAAGACTCGCAAAAGCTGATTTTGATTTATGTGCATGTCCACCGTTGAGGGAAGATTCATTTTAACCTTTTTCCCAACGGTTAAGTAATATGGTGCCTAATAGTGTCTAGTGGCGTCTATTTGTCAAAAAACGGTTTCATCATTATTTTTCTCAGTTTTACAAATAAATCAAATACAAACACTTAGTAAATAAACAGAAATTATACCAAATACATACCTAAGAATTCAACAGAATTACCAACATTGACTAACCAGTCAACCGCCTCATTAGCTTCACTAAGCACACAATTATAAGAAACCTGCAACCCATGGACCCCGATGATGAAAGCACATTCTTCAATCAGTTTCCTGATTCCCCATGATGGGTCAATCTTCTTCCGTAGGCACTCAATTATCAGCAGTGAATCTCCTTGGATGATAACTCTCTCACACCCATATTTCTAGCCATTTTGTGAGCTTCAAGGGCGGTCCACGCTTCAGTCATGCTAACTGTTGCAATACGAATGGACACCACAACCGTTATCTTTCTTGCAACATTTGTTAATAGTTTGTAAATTTATTAGATCAAAGGAGTATTGTAAACCCCATCACACCAATATAAACATGTTCTTTTTTTTTTCCTTTAATACAAAAACCTACCTTTAATGGTCAAGAACATGTACGATGATGATGTAGACATAGGATGGATTGCAATTATATATGCATCTAAATTCACTGTTGTGCCTAGATGTCGTACAAAGTGAGGTCACTGGATCGGTAGATGCCGGTTCGCTACAGAGAAGAGAAGACTGTCTTCCTCAAGGCCCATCGCTTGGTGCGACTGTGACCATAAAATCTCGGGTCGACATTGAACAAGCTTGAGAACATGGGCTTTTCAGTCTGAGAGCGGCCATTTGGTGCAAAACAGCCAAAGGTTAGGTATGGATATCAGTATATGGTCCACCACTTCCAACATTGGGTAATAGCCCTTTTTACAAACAGATAGAATTCTTTCACTCAAGTAAAGTGAGTTTTACTGCAATTTTGAATTCTCAACAACTGTCAGAACAAAAAAAAAAAAAAAGGGCAAGCTTCTGTATTTTCTGGGCTTAGTGGACTCCAGAAATCAGATGATGAATTTCAGTAAAAAGTTACGAATTTTTCATCATGCAGTTCAGAATTATGAATGAGCCAAGCGATCCCCTAAACTGCTAGAAGCTGGAATTGACAAGTCTGTGCGAGGCCTGAGGGTAATGCTCAGAGATATCCCCCTCTAAACATGTAGAAAAAAGGGTTTAGTAGAATAAATGAGCCAAGCGTCTCTTTCTTGACTGCAGCTCCAGCTGTGCTTGTCCTTGGAATGGTTCTAATGGAGAGCAACCATCTTTAGAATTTAGTACCTATGAATGATTTTAGTCCATGAATTTCCCATCTACTTACTTTTACCCCGGCTCATTCCCAAAACCGACAGAAGGTACCAAAAAACCTAACATATTTTGTTCCTGGCTTTTAACTGCTTATAGAACAATAAGGGAACAAGGAAACTGTCGTCTTATAAGCATTCACTGTCTAGAGTGGAAGCTCAAGCCCACTGAATGCACTGTTGAGAGTACTTCTGAAGACCTGTTTGGCTTGTGCACATAATTTCAGAAACCAGTCTGTTTATTATTCATGGATGATTTAGGATATCATTAACTACAGATAGAACTAAAAATGTAACTGGTTATCTTCGTTGTAACAGTTTACTGCCTACATGTACTGTCAACTGCCCATTAATGCTGTCAAAAGCAACACATCATCTGGAAGAAATACCTCAATCCAACTCAGGTGAACGAATTCTGGATTTAGCCAAACACAGAATTCTGTCCCATCCAATTAAAATTGAACACGCCACCCTCTCCCTCTTGGCTTTCAAATTAACGGAGTCCAAAGCTAACAGTAGTCTCTACTCCAAAGTCCAAAATTTTATAAATCCAATTAATCCTCCCTCCCCACCGTCCCCTACACAGCACTGAACTGCCCCCATGAGTGCCCAAATCTTCACCGTCCATACAACACTGCCGTCAAAAATGCCGCTGCAACCTTCGCTTCTGGAACCGCCACTCTCTCTGGCTCTTTCTCTCTGCTAAGATTTTTCTTGAACTCTGCGAGAGTTTTAATGGCGGACTCTTGAAAGATTAAGCAACCATTCTGAGAGAAAAAAGGGTGCCATGGCATTGCCCTTCTCTATGCCGAAAATAACTCATCGTCAATGCTGATGAAGTCAGGAACGGGTCACACCAAAACCAGAAAGAACGGGTGTTCTTCAATGATCAATGATGCGACATTAAATGATGCTAGAGTTTCATCGCTTTTTGACAGAAGAGAAATGATGCGGGGAGGAGAAAACCCTCTTCTTCTCCGGCAAGGATTTTCAATGACGAGTGGAGCTCCTTGAGCACCTACTGTATTTCAGCCTACGCAGGTCCGGATTTGAAACTTTGAGATTTTTTTATCGTTTAGGTCGATGAATATATAATCGTAAAACATAGATTTAAAGGCTTGAATAGTGATGTTTTGTTATTCTTCTTCCTCGCCCTTCTGTATTTGGGATCAACTAGATGAATTTCTCAATCCAAAAATTTTAAAGAATTTTTTTTTATTTCTTAAATAAATCTTTTTTTCTCTTTCTCTTGGAGTTCAAATCCACTGCATGAAATTCCCATAAATAAATTTTAGGTCTAAATTGATGGCTTTTTTCTGAAGCTCAAGATCTCCACCTGGTCATTTCTGCAAATTGCTTCATTCCTGAATATTTTCATAGGCTCGGTGCTGTGTAGTGTGTAGGGACGGGTGAGAAGGAGGAAAAGAGAAAGAAGCGGGAGGGTTTAATTGAATTCATAATTTTTGGAGTACAATGCCATTAGGTTTGGACTTTGGACTCGTCTGTTTGAAATGTAAGAGAGAAGGAGAGTGACGTGTTCGATTTTAATTGGATGGGACAGAAATTTTAGAGACAGATGAGAACACCACAGAGAGAGGAATTGCCTGCAGAAAGGCGAACTAATCATACAAATGCACTTGTTGCATGGTGGCTCTTCTATCTACTATTATCTTTAGCAGTGAAAAGCCAAGATTCCAGCTGTTGGTCAGAGGAATTGACTAGTTAGTTTGTTCTACCAAACAAAACTCATGGCTTGAGGATGGAAGGGAAAAGACAATCCGGGTGATAGTTGGAAGAAGCATACAGGATTTCAGTTCACTGGTTAATTGACGGAAAGCGAGTAATTCTGAAAGTAAAACACATGGAACAAAGAAAATGCTGCTAAGTGCTAACTACTACTTCTGGCTGATTAATAATGTTGTAGATTACCCAGAAGCATGCCATGCAGGTGGTGACTGTCTCATTTACTTCACCTCGTCTACATCTCAGAAGGGCCAAAGTTTACTCTCATTTACTGCACCTCGGCCTACATCTCAGAAGCCTTCCCCACTTTCAGAACATTGTCTACAGACTTTCATTCAGCAGATAGGGATTCATCGCCCTCTGTCCAGAAGAATGTAGGTACCTGAACTTGTCTCAAGGCCAAGACATTCTGATCACGGACAGGGTGTCAAAACCACATTTATTTGTCATGTTTGGTAAAAAGTGGGTGAATGGTGACCCCTCGGTCAAGTTTTTTGAAATTTGGCTGTTGTAACTTGTGAAGCCTTATTTCCCTTCAGTAGCCATGTATTAAGAAAAAACAGATGCCACTTTCCAGAATAAGGGAGCATGCAAATCTTGTATCATTCATAATTCCTTGCATCTGAACAGGGGAGCATGCAAATCTTAAGTACAGTGCTCTAATGAAGCTTAATTGGATTAAACTAATCATAACAGGTACACATGAACATGATTTGGATGTCTGCTTCAAAAGTAATCCCCGCCCCCCCACAATTTACAGCCAAGAAAATGGGTTTGATGAGGGATGTCAAGCAACTCAAGCAATTTAATGTAGTAAATACCAATACACAGGAAACAAATCAGGATCATGAGGGTTTGACAAAAAGTACAACAGCTCCAGTTAGAAGAAGTGATTTGTTAGAAGTTGAAAGGGCTAGAAGAGTTAAGGATAAATAAAAAATGACACGAGTAGAAGTAGTAAAAAATGATTTAAACACTAATAATTTAACAGTGAATATGGTTTTAAATATAACTGATTGGTAAAACAGGATTCTTGTAGCCGATCCCATATAGTTGGGATAAAACATGGATGATGATGATGATGAAATACCATCACACAGGAGAAAATTGGAGCAAAGCCATGCGACTCGTTTTGCATATTCCAGTGGACCATCCTGTATTTTCATCTCAGAAATCAGTTAGATTTCTACTATTTTGATTTTCTGAAAATAAAAATGTCCATAACACAATCTTCTGCTTCTGGAACTCGTTTCCCCCAATTGAAAGGAAATCCCTTGGCTTATTCATAAAATCAAAAACAACTTAAGAAGATGCTATCGCCATCCAACAAACAGCCTTAAAAGACAGGCAGGTAAAGCATTATTTTCTATATCTATGATATGTGAAAGGAAACCACAGTTTACAGTACAAAAGAGGATACAATTCAAATAAGAAGCAGCACATATTAATAAAATAAGCATAAAGGAGAAGGATGAGTTCCTACATGGGATTAAGAATTTAGTGGAAACAAAGGAAAAGACAGAGGACCTCTGAGATTCTTTCTCTACTCAAATACAGGAATTAGCAATGTAGAAGACAAGCATTAATCTCGATCCCCCGGAAGTAACCGCCATAAACTAACAACGAATATCTAGAAGCAGAAAACCCAAAAAACATTCCCCAAATCGCTAACCCTCTTCAAAATCCATCTGAATGAGACACCCCACTTCCCGTCCTTTCTCTTTTTTTTTTTTTTTTTTTTCTTTTCCCTCAAATTTTGGGTAGAAAAAAAAATCTGAATAAGCTATAGAATCAAGCCTGTGAATCGGTCTTCCTACTGGAACCTTCTCCTTCCCTCTCCTCCAGCAGTCTTCCAGCCTCCTCATCCGCCTGCGTTGCCTTCTTCTGCGCTTCCTTCGCCTTAAGCGCCTGCAACTTTGAGTGGTTGTAATATGCAACACCCAAGAAGGCAAGACCATACCCAAACAAGTTAATTGGAGTCACAATATCCTTGATCACCGACCATGAGAATGCAATCAATAGCCAGTCCTTCACAACTCCAGCAACATTCATGGTGAGTGCCGAGGTCTTCCCAACAAGCAAAAACACGGCAAGATTCAATGCGAAGGCGCAGAACGAATTGGTCCCAAAGATCAAGAAATCAAAGTGAAAGCTTGACGTCTGCTTCAACACAGGAAATTCGACGAGTACCCACGGGACAAACAAGAAGACAAGGCAGCACGGAGCAACATAGTAAAGAGATGTAATTGGGTTAAGAGTGATTCCCTTAGAAGTCAACAAGATCTGGATCATGACCAAACGCGTTGCTTCGAAGGCGACGGCGCCGAGCTGGAGAATTACGCCCCAGCTATCGAAGCGGGCTTCACCGTAAGCGGCAATTGCAACACCAAAGGAGATGGAAACCATGTTGGCCATGGTTTCAGACTTGAAATTCTCCTTCTTGAGGAGGACACCAATGGAATAGACGGCGACGGGCATGAGGGCCTTGAGCATTTGAATGAAGGAGACGGAAAGATAGATGTAGGCGGAGTTAGAGAACCAGAGGCTAAGGGAATAGAGAGCTCCGATGGGGAGGACAGAGGAGACATAGAGATCGCGGGACATGGAGACGGGCTCGACAAGCTTGAAGACGCGAACGAGGAGGAAAGCGAGGGAGGAGCAGAAGGCCATGTGGATCATGGTGAGGGAGATGGGGAAGGGCCAGTTGTAGAGCTTCTTGTCAAGTATGTACTTGTTGTAGACGATGACAGTGAAGCTGAGGAAGATCCATATCCCAACGTAGGCGTAGGATAGCAAGATCTTCTTCACGATGCTCTCGCTCAGAGATGCCCCCTTCCCCATTGCTTCTGAAAACCCTAGACCAAGAACTGACTGATGAGGCGATGGAATGAAGCGAGTAGAGATCAGGACTTCGGGAGGGTGTAGGATAAGAGGGGGAGAAGAACTGGTCAATCTATAGCTGTTTGTTTTTGTCTTCTGAAGAAGACTTTTGAGTTTTATTTCTCTCGCCCCCTGAGAGAGAGAGAGAGAGAGAGAGAGAGAGAGATGGGGGGAAACGAAGACTGGAAGGGGAAGTTGTTTGGAGGATGCAGAAAACTGGAAATGTTGTTAAGTAGGGGTGGGGCCTTAGATGGGCTAATGGGCTTACTGTTTATATGGGCCATTAGCGATCTTTTTCCAAAGGAATGACTTTCCCTTCATTAAATAAAAATAGGGCTGTCAATGGGCCGGTTTTATACTAGAGATGGTAATTTCACCCGTACCCCTGGGCCGATTATATTATAAAAAGGTAATATATAATTATTAATATATGCTAGTATATATTATTTTATACTATATAATATAAAATAGTTCTAGGTAGATTTAAAAAATAAAAAATAAATTAATTAATAAGTGTACAAGTAAGAATGACCGGAGCAGGGTGGGACAAAGTCGGGGTTCTCCATTCCTCATGGGGATGAAGATGGGGTTAGGATTTTTAGCTCTGTTGGTGTTTAAGGCAGAAACGGGATGGGGAATTTGAAATCGGAGTCAAGCACGAGACAGGCAAAACCGGCTCCTGCCCCGCCCCGTTGGCATTCTTACTCCACACAACCAAATCGAACCGCTTGAACTAGAAAGGCAAAACCTGCTTCTGCCTTTCTAGTTCTTGCCTGTTCTAAACCAATTAAGACGCAAACTAATTATCGCTTGAACTGGTTATCAGTTTCTGCCATTCTAGATCTTGCCTGTTCTAAACCAATTAAGACGCAAACTAATTATTGAGTTAATAATATATAAAGGTTACCAAATTTTATTAGATTATCTCTATTAACATACAAATTAGATAGATAATATATAAGATAATTTTGGTTAGAATCACTTGATTTATTAACATATAAGGCCCGACCCATTGAGGAACACCCCTCGCTACAGCAGGGCAAGGACATAAAGTATGAATAGATGAGCTAAGCAAAACAGCCAAACAGGAGGGAGAATTGAATGATTTTCATGGTTAAGGTCCTTAAGGATCTGTGTCCTTTATAGTTGTTCCCTAGTAAATGAACCGGTCTTCCCACTAAATATAATAAATGGTACTGTTATTATTATTTTTTTTAAGGCATAAATGGTACTGTGATTAGTTATTACCACTAAAATTGTATTTTACCCTCTAATTTAAAATAAAAGAAAAAAACACAAGATAGACATTGAGCTTAACGGCTCAGTTAGGCAGTTGGTCCGGTTTGTCCGGTGGAACAATCAAAGTCGTTCAGAGCCCATGACCCGAACGGCTATCCGGTTCACCAGTGTGACGAATACCATTCCATCCGTGTCAAGTGGTGTATTGACATATTGTATATGAAAACGATGGTTTTACCCCTTGCCCACGCAAAAGAAATGGGCCCACTAAGAAAAATACCGGGCCACAAGTGGTCTTATCAAAAAGGATGAGCCTCGAGGAGGCCCATTAATGAATCTCCCATCGTCACGAAACATTTACTGGGTGAATCGAATGACGTGAAAGAAGTGCAGGGGGGAGATTCTGATCGGATGGTGAGGAATCTACCCGTGTCTGAAGATATTTTATATGGTGGGCCCATCCCTAATGCTTTGCGTTAATGAACGGTCATAGATTCCTGCATCCTACCTATCTAACGCTCACTTTGCAAAAGTCTGGATGACTGGATCACAATTTTTCTTCCAAACAATACTAGATCTCAATATCTCAAAGTACATTAGTACTGTTTTAATTAAATTAATAAATGAAATCCCTTCAATTGCAAATCAACACATGAAATCCCTAATTTGCAAATGAAGTCATCTTTTTTTTCTTAAATTTACTCCATGGAGGAGAGATGGTCACCTTCAATTTTATTAATTAATTACAGGTCAGGTCAGAACCAAATAAAACGTTTTCTGAAACTGGTGCAACACGACTGTGGTGCAGTCATAGTATTGAACTGTCAATGTTCAAAAGGCTTGACTCTGAATCTTTGGGTTGCGTTTGATTGCTGTGCAATTTTATTTGCATTAGTGTAAATTAAAAATATGCATATTCTAATTTAATTTTGTTTTGAGCTTGATTATAAAAAGAAAAATTATTGCCAATCAACTGGTATCATAAAAAATATGATCAATGAGGAGGTATTTATCAAATTTCATTGGGGTGCTTTAATTGGTCAAAACTCTACTAATACTATGTCTTTCTCGTATCATAGGTTTTTCCTTGCTTTATTTTAATTTAGATCTTATTTTACTTCATTTATACACAATCAAATAAAATAAGATGAAATTTAAAAAACAAATAAATCCGAATTTACATTCAAATCATTTTAAATTTGCATCAATACAAATAAATTTGCACTGCAATAAACACAATCAGGTTTTATTTGGTTTTGGGGTTTCTACATGAAACATTTTTGGTTGATGAGTGAGAGATTTTCTTTTCTTAAAATGAAACATTTTGGATTGACATTAGTCAATGCAAATTGTTATTTCTACCTAAAACGTCAATTTGGTAGTTTCAATTATAAACATCAATGATCAACCCTTGCATTCTTGTAACTGAAATGGACTAAACATATTTTTCAACCCAAAAGGTTTGACATTAAAAATAGCAATGGTACTTAACCTAAATTACTTTGATATTCAAAAATTCTTTATATTTTATAAATTTAGAATTTTCCTTCCATGCTCCCTTAAGCTATGTTTGGTTTGAAGGAAAAATTAGGGAAAGGAAAGTACCAAACGCAGCCTTAGTGGTGAATAAGCTTAGCTTAGACTGAATTAGTCATTAGAAATGTCACATGGAGTCGTGCTGATTATTCTCAAAATTTTATTGAGATGATTATTTTATGTCTAAAAAATTTTTTATATTCCAATAATACCCCTAAATCTGAATTATTTTTAGAATTGGAATCATTTTCTTCAACTGCTACCAAGTTTTCTTTTATGTTTTTTCATCTTTGGCCGACCGAAAACTTTGAATTGAATCATACTGAAGTTTGGCTTGATGGAATAAGTCAACTAATTATGCTACCTAACCAAAAGGATTGTATCAAAACCTAACTATATATTTATTTATTCATTTACTTATTTTTAAAAACGTTGTGCCCTTAATCCTATGTACCTGCAAAGCCACGTGGCATATATAGAAATGTCACGTGGCAGATATGGGAGGTGCCACGTCAAAGCTGATATATAGTCAAAGTTGAACGTGTAAATGTGCAATTATTTATCATTCATGCATGAACGTGACAAGGTTACGTTATTAAGCAGTTGTTAAGTTGTATTAAGTTATTAATTTATTAAACATTTTTCAGTTTGCTCTCTCTCTTAAGCATTGCCTTCTTAGTTTGGATCGCTCATTAATGCAATTTTTTTGTTTTTTTTTTTTTCTTATAAAACAGGATCACTCATTGATGCATTGATCCACAATGAATGAGAACGAATGAATGAGTGGTCAAACTGTTCAAACTATCTAACGGTTTTGGCCATTATTTATTTTTTATTATTTTTTTATTAGAATAGTATTTATTCAGTTCAAGTGATCGGATCATTCGACCCGAAAATCAGACCTCTGACCGATTCATTGCCCGCTCAATTTTAAAAACCTTGTTTGACTCATTTAATAATTTAATAAGACTTAGGTGTTACTCGGACCTGGGTATTCTTTGGTAATGCCCATGTGGGTTCACCGTTGGATGCTTGAACACAAGAGATTTTTCAATGGAGTGGGTCTATTCAGAACTGAATTACTGAACCGAATGAACCGGTTATATGTGTGCTGATTATGTGGTTTGTATGCCGATTAATAACCGGGTTGGGACTTGGGAACTGCAATACGTGTGTTTTGCTGAACGATACATCTTTTTCAGTTAAGAAAATTTATATCTTAATGATTAATATCTGAGTTGAGATGGCCGAGTTGATCTAAGGCGCTAGATTAAGGTTCTGGTCCGAAAGGGCGTGGATTCAAATCCCACTCTCAACAAGTTATCTTCCTTTTCACATCCTTCAAAAGTATGCTTCCCAGATTAAGGTTCTGGTTCACACCGTCTAATAGTCTGGTTCGAAACAGACGGCCCATTCTTACAAATAAATTAAAAAAATAAAAAGCGATTAAAAATCGTTGACGACCGCTAAACCGCTTAGGTCAATGGGTTGTTGACTTTTTCAACGGTTTTTGGTCAAAATTGGGTTTGGGGTAAAACGGAACTGCTTGCCTGAATAGTTCCCAGGCCGAACAGTCCGACCATCTGGGTCAATGGCAGTTCGAAAACCTTGAACTACATAGTTAATCATAATTATCTAATTTTTGCATTTTATATGATAAATATATTGAAAAATGCATCAATGAATTAATATTAACCAATAAATATTAATTTTTTTATAAAAACAATAGTAAAATAATTAAAAATTTTAAAAATATATTTTAAATATTATTTTATTGATAAAATATTAAAATTTTAAAAAATTAAAAAATTAAGTAAAATAATTAATATTTTATTAACAAAAATATTAAAATATAAAACAAACAATAAGGTTTCAACCTTTGAGGGAAAATATGAAGTAGGGGATCAAAAATCAAGTGTAGACGATCCCTAACCACGAGATTTTGCCATAGATGAGAAATTAGAGCTAGCGTGGACCGATTCCATCCACAACCTCTGCAGAATGAGTGTTCATTCCGTGGACGGGACCGAAGATGAACACAGTGTAAATTAGCTTAGTTGGCCAATATAATGGGGTCCCCATTCATCAATACTCCAGACCTTAACATATTTCAAATTAAGGAATTTTATTGTCTCTAGTTATTAAATGGACCTGTTCTTACTTGATAACCTTAATGCTTAATTAAGGATAATTAATTGGCTACTTAAGGAAATAGACAGTAACACACCCACCTACGCACAGAAACTCAGAAATTTGAATCAGGGAAATTGAACTAATATGTTCATATAGTCCAACGGTAGTCGGTAGACCAATGAAGAGACCACACGTTTGGAGTGAGTAAATGATTGATCTGGATAGGTTTCTTGTTTGCTTCTCGCTGAGTAAAAGTTGTTTGGTAGAGTTACAGCAAGCAATTGCTGTTTCACGCATAAAGGGAAAGGGAATTCTAGATCAGTAGAGGACTTAAATGCACATTTTCTAATTTGGTGCCATTTAAATCCCACCAAAAAGTTGGAAAAAATGGATAGAAGGAAGTCATTTTCCATAGGTGTTTGGAAAATGGAAAGTTAGACTCAGCTTTTTGCATCACAAAAATGCCTGAAAGGGATCTAGTTCCTTAGGTGGTAGAAACATCCTACTTGGATTTCAAATCTCTCTCTTAATGCCCGTTAAATAGTTGCTGAATTAGGAAACAAAAGAAAAGGGCTCATTAAATTGGATATAAGGTTTTAAGTACCGCAATGTGTCGGTGAATATCGTAAGATTTGTATCAATTTTCTGGGTCATTGATACATGAAATACTTAAAACCAGGGTTATTTAATAGTTTTAAATTATAACAACCATGTTAACATATCTAAATACAAATTATGAAAATTAAAAATTAAAAAAAGAAAGTATCGAACTTATTAGACACAAGACCATCTCAGTACTTTGAACCTTGATTGAATTTGATATTGAAAATATAACCATACTTACTATGAAACAAAAGAAAGAAAAAAAAAACAGGATTTTTGGCTATAACAACCATTTAACTTAGCAAAAAAACCCACTTTAGACCCTAAAAAAAAATTAAAAAGGCTATTTTTGCCTTCAAATTATGATGGAAAGGCCATTTTAAGGAAAAATAAAAACATACTTATGTGACATTACTCAAATTTGAAAATGCTACTTTAGACCCTTAATTTTGAAAATGGCACTTTAATAAAGTTAAGTATATTACTTCAGGGTTTATGATGGTATAAAGTTAATTAAGTAAATTAATAAATTACATTAATTATGATAATTAAGTTTAAAAACTGAATAAGTAAATTAAATTAATTAAAGAAACTAAGTTAGTTAAATAAGTTAAATAACTAAAGCTAATTGATTTAAATAAGTAAATTAAGCCAATTAAGCAAGGTTTTAAAAATTGAACTGAAAATGGAACCACTTTATCCTAGGTTGGATAGTTTGGCCTTGACCTCAGGCTTGGGTTGGGCTCAAGCCTTATGCCCAATTCTTGGGGTTGGGCTCTCGATGAGTTTAAACTCAGCCAGCCCACCCAACTTGCACCCCTAAATTAAACTAGATAAGTAAATTGAGGCAATTAAGTGAATTAACTAATTGATTAAGTCAATTAAGTTAAGTAGAGTAGGGTAGATAAATAAATTAAGCTATTATTAATTAAGTTAAGATAAATAAATATAAATAAAATAATTAAAGAAAATCAAGTAAATTAGTTTAATTTAGCAAATTGAGTTACTAAGCTAACTAAGTTAATTAAGTAAATTAAGTTATTGTTAATTTACTATTAGTTAAGCTAAGTTAGTATTTAAGTAATAATTTTTCTAAATTGTTATTAATTATTTACTATTAAATTAATTATTGTTAATTTAATGACTCTAATTTGATAAAATCATTGAAGTAATTTATTTAAAGTTAATAAAATTTATTTTTAAACTAATATATATTTTTAACATATAAAGTTACCCTTTTCAAACTTTAGGGCCTAAAAGTGGGTATTATTTCAAACTTGAGCAATGCCACATGATCATACTTTTATTATTTTATTCATTGTATAATGGATCATGTCGTCTATTTTTTCCTTAAAGTAGCCTTTTCATCATAGTTTGAGGGCGTAAATAGTTTTTTTTTTTTTTTTATTCTTTGAAGTCTATAATAGTTCTTTTAATTCTTTTGAATCCATGTTCCAAAATATATATGACCGTGTATTTGTATGACATGTAACATTTTCCAGGCTCATTGATATGTGAAATACTTAAAACCAGGCTTATTTTATAGTTTTAAATACAAATTATAACAATCATGTTAACATGCCTAAATACAAATTATGAAACTAAAAAACTAAAAATAAATAGAGTGTCGAATTGATTAGACGCTCGACCATCTCAATACTTTGAACTTTGATTGGATTTGATATTGAAAACATAACCATACTCATTACCCTTTTTCTTTTGTAATTTTAGGATAGGATTATAGGGCTTCTATTTATATATAACACATGTTACACCAACCTGGTCCAAAAACAGTAAAACTCCCCATTACATTATTTCCTTACATTTATGGGCTTGGTGGAAAGGGAGGGGGTCTTTATCTAGGTTTTGATATTGGAGTGTAAGTTAGAATTAGGGATGGCAATTTCTACCCTATCTGGTAGGTACCTTCCCCAACCTCCCCATTGGGATTTTTTTTTTTGTTTAAAAAAATGGATTTTGGGATTTTATAACTTGTATAGGTATGGGTAAATTTCAGTACTAGGTTAAATCCAGCCTCCCCAACCTGCATATTATTTGAAGACATATTAACTTAGGCTTAGTTTCGAAAGAGTACAAATACAAATATATATAGTACAAAACCTTATATTTTGTATTATTTTTTATGTATTTGTATTGTATATATTTGTATTTGCATGCATTCTTTTCAAAGTGAGCTTTAGTTCGGAAGGAGTACAAATATAAATATGTACAGTACAAATACTCACAAAATAATACAAAATACAAGGTTTTGCACTATACATATTTGTATTTGTAATCCTTCCAAATGGAGCCTTATGTATTAGGTGCTGAATGTAATAATATTTTGAATTTTATGTGAAGGATATTTGATAAATAGTTGTTTTTAAATATTTTAATCAAATAATTAAAAATTTTGATGTTTTCTTTCTATTTTACTTGTTTATTGCTTATATATAATAGGAAATAATAAGAAATTAGATGCCGGTTTTGGACCCGACTTGTCAATCTAACCCACCCACCCTCAAATGTGGGAGGGTAGGCTTGGGGAAAGTTTTGCATTTTCATATATTGGAAGGATTAGGATTCTGAAAATCCAACCCACTACGGGTTTTGTGAAAGGTACGGGTTGAGAGAGATATAAAAAAGTGTATAAAGCCTACAATTTATAAAACCCTCCTCGAACCTACCCTATTGCCATTTCTACATAAAACAGACCGGTTGGGTCCAGCTTTTCAGCATGTAGATCGGTGCATGCATGGCAGCATGGGACGGGAGCGTCTCCAAATAAACCCGTGAGAATATGATCATGGTAATTTTGGCAGTACAAGCTTATGAATGAAGCCATGCAGCAGATGGACATCAAGTATTGCCCAGAAAAGACCAACTTTGTGTCTTTGGCTCATTTCACTTTATCTTACAGGTCCCTATATTGGGGCCCTCTAAAGTTGGGGTTTGTTTGGACTCTGGACTAAGTTTTGAAGGACAAAAATTTCAGAAAAAATATAAAAAAAAATCTGTCTTGATTTGGTAAGGATCAGAGGCAAACCCATTAGAATCTCAAGCCCAAAAATGATGGAAGACAGGGCAATCAAAAGCCCAAAATGGAGAACACCACACAGGATGGCAGGAGGCCGTGATTGAAGATGCTAAAGCCCATTAGAGTCAAGCCCTAAAATGATGGAAAATAGGACACTCAAAAGCCCAAAATGGAGAACACCACTCAGGATGGCAGGGGGCCGTGAGTAAACATGCTAAAGCCCATTAGAATCAAGCCCAAAAATGACGGAAAATAGGGAACTCAAAAGCCCAAAATGGAGAGCCCAACGCAGGAGGCCGTGACTGAATATGCTCTAAACTTAGGGTATCAGGTGTCTTATTAATTTTGAGTGATCTGACTTCTGAGAATGACTCAAAAAGATGTCTGATCTATTTATAGGTGTTTGTATGGTAATGGACTTTTTTTTTTTTAATTTTGTTGATATAGATCACCAAGGTGTCAAATGAGATCAATGATGAATCGTACAAGTTTGGACAAGAGAATTGTTGTTTTCTTGCTTGCATGCCTTTTCATTTTTTTCTTTTTGTTTTACTGCTTTTTCTTTTTCTTTTTTTTTTTTTTTGCTTTTCAAGTTTCCTCTACTATTTTACTTTCTTCCTTTCTGTTATTACATCTTTTGCATTCCTTTTTTTTTATTTTTCTTATTTAAATTTTCTATTCTTTATTTTCAAACTGCATTGCACGTGAAAATATGATTTTGGCGATGACCCAGTAGCTGAGATGGTCACTTGATGTCCCTCCAATTAGACCTGTTCATGGGCCGGGCTCAAGCTTGATTTTTGTCAAAATTCTAATGGGTCCGGTCCGAAGCCCGAACCTGAGACAGTGTAAAATTGGGCCCAAAGCCCATCCCGTAAACAGGTCTACCTCCAATGTGAAAAAGCAGGATCAAATTCGCGTTTCATAGTGAATATTTTTTATTTCAAGTTAAGACGTATACAAATCTTTTCTGCTTCAGAGTGAATATTTTTGCAGCATCAGCAGCTATCTTTCTCGCTTTTGCAACCACATGCTTTCCAATCAACTGCAGTGCATGTCATGAAAATCAGGATGCCTCTTGTAACTAAAGAAATGATATCATTGTCATCATCCATACGTTCCTGACTATATGGGGTCGGCTACATGAATCCTGTTTAACTAATCCGTTCTATTTAATGCCATATCGACTGTTAAAATGATGGTCGGGATCAGTTTAATATTAATGCAGCTCTAAGGACCATTAAAAGAGTTCTTGCAAAGGAGCTGAAGTGAAAAATCAATGGATTTCCCACATAGCTCTAGTCAAGGCAGTGAAGCCCAAATAGAAAGTCTTAGACTTTGTATTGGATGTTACTTTCTCCAGACATCATAGTCATCTTAACCTTCACTTTTCTGCCAAGCTTGAGGTCAACATTACTGCTATTGTGGCTAGTGGTAGCACTGTAGGTTTAACTTGTGGTGTCAATTCCGACGTGGTTGTCATCAGTGTCAAGCTCATTCATTTAAGTGCCTAGCTCAAGTGCAAATTGATGGATAGAGCCACCTAAATGGTGGGTAAAACTGTAAGAAAGTTCAATCTGATGTATTAAAATTCTGTCAACTCAAAGATGGGTCATTCATTCTATGATTTCTACCTGATCCAGATAATGAAAGCCTAACCAATTAATAAAAGGGGTTTGACTTACCTTTATGAATCAAAATCAGAACAAGTAGGATTAGTCTTAGTTGATTAAAGAGTTTCTTCCTTCCCATAAGCATTAAGCATTGTTCATGCCTTAATGCTTTCTTTAGCATATAAACTGAAAGAATAATTAGTTATATACAAGGTTCAAAATATCGCAACATATCAGTGTTCATACATTCATCGGTTTTTGAACCCACCAAAGCACTATTTACATTGATTTTGAGGGGTATTTTTGTGTTCAAATATAAAGTCCCCTCCTTGAACATTCTTAACCCAGAAATATCAGCCTGAAAAAAAAAAAGTTGCACTCTGTAAAACTGTGCAAAATGCAAATTTTTGTGTTTTGTGCATATCAATACTCTGAACCATGGTTATCCATTGTTTGGTCTCCATAAGAATGGAATAATGGTAAATTATGCTCATAGATGGGAATGGGAATGAGAAATCACTCCAATTTTTTCTTTTTTTGGTATCAAGAAATTACTCTAACTGGTTGATCATAGTAGATTCCATGAACTTCCATGTTGAACCTTCGCACTATTTTCCTTGCAATCTTTCATAAGAACCTAATAGAAGTAAGGTAGGGCAATCTTATCAGGCTGATTTTTATCAAGGAAAACATGACATCCTCCAATTCTTGATGCCAAGTAAAATGGATTCATTTGAACTTAGTTTTGATTGACATTTAAAATCACATTATTGCCAGCTGAAATGAATTCATTTCCAGTTGTTCAGAGAAAAACAGAAATCAGTTAATATCCTAAAATCTTGAAGTGGTCTTATTCCAATGGCTCCATAGATTATGGAATTATTCTCCAAAATATAAAGGAAAACCACATCAGAGTTAATTCATTTTATGTCTCATTGAACAGGCTAAAAACTATATTTCTTTTCTGGAACATTCCAAGATGGCAATTGATATCACCCTTTTGGCATGACAGATCATTAATAGTTTGCAACACAGAAGCTGCAAACTTCCAAATGCAGCCTTTACATTATTTTCAGTCCCTTGTCTCCACCATTCCATGTATTGGAACTATTACTGAATTGATGCTTAAGCATCATGAAGACTGTTAGCTTGTTAAGACCTTTTTCCCTTTTACTCTTTTCCTTCAGTTGGCTGATTGAAGAGATTCAGATGTGTGCCATAGCTATTGTCTAGAGAAGGACCATTGTCCTGTGCCATAACAAATTCCATCTTATGGCCAGAACCCAGTGACTTGGGGTCCTTGAATATCCTAAGAGAGAAGGTTGTAGAGATAATAGCACGCCAAGCAAGCAGGGGACGCCTACATAGAACCCTTCCTATGTTGTTGAGTGGCAAATGATGCTAGGTGTCCTTGAATTGTTGAGTTGTAGGGTTGATGTTCACATACAATTGTTTGATGCATCAGAACTCAAGCACACAAACTTACCAGCCTCATCAAGGAAAAGAAAATAGGATCAATAAAGTTAAAGAGCTTGCTTCTAAAAGCTAGATAGGATTAGAAGCATAAACATGGTGGTAGGTGAGAGAAAGACCATAAACAGACCCCATCTTTCATTTGTGCATATATAGGTGTATTAGCAGTAACTTGTCTTTAGTGATTGATTTATCTGAGAAATCTGGTCTTTCATAGGATTGAGCAACATCAAACGTGAATGTACTATGACAACCACTTGGTTGAATGTATTTGAAAATTGTGGCCTTTAGGCAATTTATTGGTGAAAAAAAAGATGCCTTTTTTTGTCCTCGCCTCCTTTGAAAATAATAAAACTAAAAAAAATGCCAAGGGAGAAGCAACTGTGTTGACTGGAACTATTTGACCAAGAATAATCCCAAAAGTGGTGAAAATCCATTGGTCATCACTGGTGTTTGCTTCTACTTTCAGGTGGACATCAGAGATATTTCAGACATGAAAGAACACAATAGAGGAAAGAAAAAACAACTACTATATGTTAATAACTTACCAAGTGAAGACACCTAGATCTTTGACCACAAAAAGCAGGTCACCTCTCACCTTGGTAGTGAAACAGGCATTGCAATCCCCTAAAAGTAGTAAAATGTTCCACCATTTCTGTCTTGATATTGAGTAAGGCCTTTTTCCCACACATTGTAAAGGAAATGGAAGACGAACCTGCTTTCCATCATCCTCAATCCTAATCTTGTATAACAACCACCACCTTGATAAATGATTATTTAATGAGTTGCATGAAGCTCCGGATTGTTGGATACCTTCTCTGCTTAAAGAGGTGTAGGTTCTAATAAAATAGCCTGCATGAAGCACCTAAACAAAAGCATTGCCTATCAACATTCCTCCATTCTAGAATTGATCAGTAAGGTGAAAAAAGTGTACAAATTTGTAAGCAAACATATCTCATACAGAATTTGAGTAGTTGCTTCAGTGGAAAAGCCTACCTCTCCCTTGAAAGGGGTTAGTTTTATTTCTTCATTATCAGCTCCAACATGTAATGGTCTACAGATTTTTCTAGTATACAAACAAACTTTTGAACAAATTGTACTTACATATAATTAATTACTTTTCACAATTCACATGGTCCCCTAAGATGTACTAGGGAATTCATGTTCAACTATTTCTGTGAGCTGGATGGATTTCATTAAGTCAAGCGTCCAACCGTCTTCTCATTGTTGCTTCACCCTTGATATAGAGGGAATGATAGAAGCTTCAGGGACATTTTCTCCCTTACCCTCACCTTTTTCAAATAGAGAACATGCCTTGACAGAAATTAATGCATAAGCTTTAAAGAGCAAGGTGTAAGGAAAAGATGGAAATGGTTGCTGCTGACATGCCATCTTATGATCTTAATGCTCAAAGAATAGGGAAGAGTATTAAGAAAGCAACAGATGGTTTATAGGAGAATACAGTATCAGTGTTTGGATGGCTCCACACCATACAGCTTAAGCAAGCCACCTATGTATCTGCAAAAGTTCAAGTCCCAATTTGATCAGAGAGCTTAGAGCCTAGATTGCCAATTCATAGATAATAATCAGGATAACACTATTTCAATGACTCACCCAATAGTTAAAACAACAAAAGACACAATCCATAATAGATATTGATAACACTTGTGTTTTGGTTTCAGATGTCTCATGTCATATCCTGGGGGAATGTGCTTCCGGCTAACCCATCCAAACTGAGGACGAATGAGAAGAATAAATCCAAGGAAAAATCCTGAAAGGAATCCTCCAATATGAGCAGAACTGTCCACGTTAGGAAGAAGACCCACGACCAAATTAAGGCCGATAATGAATAAGAGGTTAAAAAGTGATGTACACTGCATAAAAAAAACAAAAACCATTTTACAAAACCAGAATAAGTTTAAAACAGCTGAACAAATGTGGCACAACATGTTCTGAACTTAACTAAGGTAAGTCAACTTGGAGATCTGTAAGTCACGAGTTCTATCTAAAATGTTTTAAGATCAAAGCAACATTTTCCCATTCAATAAATTTTTTTTTTTTTGTTTGGTACCAATATAATAAACAATTGCATAACTTTGTTGTCTTATTGTTGAGTTGACTGACCTTGTTCATACAAAATTTCAAAAGATTTCAGTCAGCTAGATTCTTGTAAAACTAAAAGTGATTGATTTACAAATATATCTGATTATAAAGTCACTCAACCTTGATGGGTAAATTGCTCACATATTTTACAAAAGAAGATATAGTTAGAAGGGACCTTATTTGAATAGATTGTCCAATTTGTTAAAAGCTCAGAAAGCATGGCACCTAGCATCCCAAAAAGTGCACCCGAAGCACCAACTGACATGGCTGACTGAAGATTAAGGGAAGATAATAAGCTCCCACCAAAGCCCGAAAGAACATACAGTAGTCCTATTTTCACTGAAAAGTGGAATAGTAAATATTACTTAACATATCTCAGATTTCTTTTTTTGTTTTGAAAAATTAACTCGATGCCCCACGCATAAAAAAGGGTGAAAATTAAAAAAAAAAAGAACAACTCTAGAAAGGATCAAAATTTGTGTTTGCATTTTGGCATACAGTTCTTACAAAATCCAAATTCTTGTTCAAGACGGACACCTATAAATAGAAGGCTCATCATATTAGCAATTAGATGGATGGCTCCAGCATGAAGCCATATGCAAGAGAAGAGGCGCCACCATTCACCCTTCTTCACCACTAGTCTCCACTCAAGGGCTCCCATTAGTTCTAGCCTGCAAAAAAAAAGAGCAGTAGGATATAACTCCCATTTGTAGTTGTTTCTAACTGGTAGCTAAAAGTGGATGGATTTGACTGATAAATAGATGACTTCATGTGAATTTTTTCCTCTTTATATCCCAAAGTTTAATGTATAGTCCTCAATATTAGAGCAGATCCTAAACCATGCCCAAGAAACAGCTTCAATTGGATAAGGATTACGAGTCCAATTGGAATGGTAACTCACCCACTGCTTCTTCATTAGAGAATTGGTTTAATAAGTTTACTATTGCAAATAAAGAAATATATTTATCCTTGTATAATTTTCCTCTTAGAATTGTCATAAAAAAGTTATGATGTGAATAGATGAAGAAAGATTCTAAACTGAAGGCATCAAGTATGAATTTCATTTCAATTATTATAATTTATAAATATTGGGAAAAGTAGCCTAATCTGCTTAATTTGGATTCTTGTCTAGACAATCCACCTGTTTCTGCCACACGAAGCCATAATTTTTCCAAATCCAGACAGACAAGGAACTCTCTTGCCATGTATTCACTCCTCTTGTCCCCATCAGCCCCATACTCCACTTGGTATTGGACCATTACCCCAATGATATCATCAATACTTTTTTTTTTCTTTTTTTCTTTTTCAATCAAAAGTTTGCTCACAGAAAAGAGTTCATTTTTAACTCATCAAATTTGTCCAATTAAGTCATGAATAGAAAATGGAGAGGGGAAACCATGGGGCCTAGGCTATTCAGTTTTCTTGTCTAAATGACTCCACCATGATGCAAGTGGGTAATTTGTAATTAGAAAAAAAGATGCATACAACATTAAGCAGAGTTGCATCTAGGAAGAAACAACTGCTGGCAATATTGCTAAAGGTCCAGAGGTACATCTAAAATAAAATGTATGTGCATTATATACCCAAAGTCCAAAACATTATATATCTCATTTAAGAAAATTTAGGAAGAACATTGAATGTTCTAGAGAATCGAACTGAATTCCTTTTAGCAAATAAATGCACTGGTCTCTCAACATTCAGTGTCAACATTTCAGTGTTTTTATATAACAGAAGCAAGAAGAATATAAAAAAGATAACCACAGGAAAAAAATGAAATAAAGTAAACTTCCAACCACCAAGAACAAGAACATAATTAAATAGAGGATGATCCATGTGACATGTACACAGAGAAAATTGCCGTGAAAAAAAAATTGAATCATGAAGAAATAAAGATAAACAAATGCCCTTATTGGAGTAATGGGTAAAGGGGGAGGGGGTGGAGAATTGAAAGAACTGATAACAGAGAGATGGGCTTACGTTGTGGTAGAAGGGCCAAAGAGGGGGTTCTGAGAGAGCGGCTGGAATGAGAACCTTCCGAGAGAAGGGAAAACACAGAGATCGATGCCGGTTGTGGACGGGCAGTCGTTGACATACATGGTGTACGCAAACAAAGCCACATCTACGATGAAGATTGTGGGCACGAGCCAGGGGAACCATGGCTTTGGCTGGGGCGGGTAGAAGTACTGCGGGGCTCGATCAGGATAGGTCGCCGCCTCTAGATCTGATCGGGGTCCCTTCCCCATTTCCAGATGAGAAAGAAGGGAAATGGGAACTGGGAACCACACCTAGCCTCCGTACCGGCGGTAACGCTACTAGCAAACCGGCGAGATGGAGATGGCGGAGACCGGCGGTGTGCTGTTCCGGGTGTTTGGCGCGTTAGAAACGGATGAGAACCAGTCAACATGGGTTTTGTCCTTCGTGAGAAGTTCAGTTATTTTTCCCGCGAATATGGAGAATTCAGTTATATTTCTATGGTGCTGGCGCCACGTCGGAGCCACGTCATTGGATCACCTTAAACGGTTGAATCTGCTGTTTGGTGTGCCGTTTTCTGAAAAACATTGGGGCAACGATCAATGAAATCGCCCCTTCTAGTTCTGGACGTTTCTCCAAATTCTCGACTGTTGTGTTCAACAAATGCTGATAGGGTATCCGATGTGGAGGTGAGATTGGCTATGTTTGGCATGGTCTTCAAAACCGGACTGGACAGTCAGATCGGAAAAACTAGGAACCAGTCAAGTAACCGGTTCCATTTTACCCCAAAACTGTTATTTCGCCAAAAACCGTTGATTTGGTTAGCAAACCACTGACCTAGGCTGGGGGTGATCATGGGTCGGGCCGGGCTGGGCTTTGCACTTATGATAAGGGTTATAACTTAGGGCTGGGCCCAACTTGGCTCGGGGTTCCAAATCTGAAACATAAGCCTTAGCCCAGGTCTATAGGGCCTGGGCCAAACCGGGCCTGATTTTGGGTCAATGTCTTTCATATATAAAACATTACATATCTATAATATTTTATATTAAATGGCATAACATGCATATAAACTTATTTTATACATTATATAATATAAAATATTACATATAATATAAATTATACATGTCATGTTATAATATTTATATATAAAATATATAATCTAATGTAAAATAACATGTATACATATGTATACATTATACACAAAATGTGTAAGTTTAAATATATACGGGTCGGGCCAGGCCTGGGTTGGGCTTGAAGTATTAAGCCCAACCCCGGCCCTAAAAATTGCGGGCCTGATGTGGGCACGGGCCAAGCCTGAACACAAAACCTAGGCCCAAGCTTGGAATTTTCGAGTTGGGCTTGTGCGGGTCAGCCCGGGCCGAGCTGAAATGATCACCCCTAACCCAAGCGGTCAAACCGTTTGAACCATTTAAACCATCCAACTGTTTTGGCTCTTTTTATTTTTTATTTTTTTTTGTCAAAACGGGTTGTTTGTTCGTTCCGTTCAAACGATTGACCGTTCGACCTTGGAGCCGAACCCCTAACCGGTTTGTTGTCCGATTCAATTTTAAAAACCTTGACGTTTGATTCTATAGTCATTTATTAGAAAAACACCACCACCTTACCACCACTTAGGTTTAGGGTTGACATTTATTGTGCATGAAACAATTATTTGGTTTCAATTTTCAATATTTATCAAATAAACATTAAAACCTAGAAACACTTGAAATTATATGCATTCTTTAACAGTTTCTCCCAACGAATCAATGTTTATTGAAATACAATGCTGACATGGAGTATTGTAAGCTGAAGTGGAAGATAGCTTGTGTTACTTGAAACACCCCATCTATAAACTTCCATGAAACCAAACAAATATAAATGGCTATGTATGGATTTATATACTTGAGGCATTGGAGAGAGTTGAAATCAGCCCCCCACAAGATAGTTTCCCACAACGTCCCACAGCACATCCCTACCGTGTATTTCTGATACTATCATGGGGAGGTGTTCCCAATACACGACGGGGATGTGTTGTGAGATGTTGTGGGAAACTATCTTGTGGGGGCTGATTTGAATTCCATTGGAGAAACTTTAAATTCTCCTTTCTCCCGAGTCCCAACACCCAAGTTTATTAAAATAAAATGCTTACTTGGAACTTTGTAATGTGAGGTGCAAGATAGTTTTATGAAGATGTTACTTAAAATCTATACAATTATAAAAAGTACAAATGAGGGTGTGAAATTTTTTTTGACTAAAATACCTACATTTGTTATTTAGTACATCTCTAATTATGAAGGCTGAAAATATAATTTCAATTAATGCTTTTCACCTCATTTAATCCTCTCATTAATTCTTATATTTAAGGTATTAACTCACATTCTCTCTTATTGAATTCTATATTTAAGTTATTTTTTCACTAATAAATGCTACTAATTAAATCTATATCCAATACTTTTAATAATATATACCCATATATTTTAAAATTTACTCAAAACAAAGTCATTCTTTACCCAAGTGATGACTAAGAAATTCAACCATCCTAATCAAATTGGTCAATCCATGAAATCATAGTTAGATAATAAAATTTATAAATATAAATAAATATAGAAAACTACAAAAATGTAGAAAAATAGACATATTTATGATATTTTTATTAATCAAATTAAAAAATAAGTGTAGTAAACAAGAATTATTTTTATTGGTGATGGAAATGAAATACATAATCTAAAACTAGCCAAAAATGAAATTATTTTCCTTTTTAGTGGAGATTAATAATTGAACTTTTGGGTCAAACATGTCAACCTTTAATGTCATAATTAAATAATAAAAATTAATAAAATATACAAAACACAAAAATGAAAAAATATGTAAATTTTACAAAAAAAAAACATTTGGGCACATGTACAATATCATATATTTATCATATTAAACAAAAAATAAGTATACATAACAGTATTATTTTTACACAGAGAGAAATAAAAAAATAGAAAAAATTGAACACATATATAATTCCATATTTACACCACTATTAAAAATTTGAATAAGATTGTGGAGATTTCTTTTGATTAAATTACCCATCTTTCAAATTTAATCCCTATATAATTGCGAGGTTTAAAATGTAGTTTGAACAATAATTTTCACCTCATTCAATTCCCTCTCTTTAAATCATACATTTTTTTTGATAAATAAACAAAAAAAAATACCCTAATAAGATAAAACATTACAAAAAAGAAGGCCACCAAGTAGGTAGGCTTTCAATGATACCCAAAACTTTGCAGCCTAATATAAGTTGCTACATAATTAGATTCTGATTTTGCAATCTACATCCGATTAATAGCAAGAAACAAAAAAAAAATATGAAAAAATAAAAAATACATGAATTTTGTAGAAAATCTTGGATACATTATAACTACCATTATCATCATATAGAATTCTCATGTGTAAAGCAACAAACATTAAACTGAGATGGAATACAATTTTATGGGCATACTTATTGGTGCCCATAAAACGCCCAACCAAACAAATAGGCAACAAACATTGAAGTATTTGTTTGATTCCGTTTACGTTTTTTTATTCAACATTTGTACTTTATTTGTTTGCAAAACTGAGAAAGGTAATAATTACAACTGTTTATGACAAATAGGCCACTAGTCACCACATCAGCATAAAAGTGAAAAAATGCCTAACCATTTGAAGAAGCTTTAAAAATTAACTCCCCCAAACGGTAAGCATGTATAGAAACCAAAGTCACTTTTTGCTATTCGCGATACATATGGAAGAACATAAGAGGAGAATCGCTGAAGTGGCACCTATGTGGTAGAGTTTATTGAATAAACGCCCACAGTTTCGAAGACCCTCGAAATGCCCTTAAAACGCCCAACCAAACACCAAAAAAAATGGAGAAGTACAGATAGATTCATTGTAGAATTCTGATTTCCTCTGCAGATCTACAATATTTGGAAATGTCAATTACTCCCACCCTATACATCAATGCCCGCCTATGAATTGGCATCAATTCCGATCTGACAGCAACCCCAACTGTACTTTAGGCCTATGAATTCTGACCTGGGCTAAACCGTCACTCTCCCAATTAGGTGAATCGCATTTCACCCTCCCCATGTTCATATATGCAAAATCCCTGGCCAAAACCCAAACCAAGCTTACCTGCAACTTTTCTCAGAGAAGAATAGAAGATAGGAGGCCACCGTTGCTACCCGGTAGGTTCTTCCATCGTTTCCCTCAAATCTATTGTAGAGGAACCACCCGCCGCTGCTAATGACTGCCGGCGGGTGGATTCCAAGTGTTACTTTTGTTTATTTTTCTTATTTTTTAGAACTGGAACAGGGTGAACCACCGCTGCAAACCATGGCGGGCGGCTCCCCCGTCCAATGATGTTTTCGAGCCAACTGAAATTTTTTTCTTTTGTTTCAGGAATAGGTTGGAGGTTTCACGAAGCTCAAAGTTGACGGTGAAGGACCAACCCGGTGCTGCTAAGGTGTTCCTCCAAAAACCCAGTTGTCCTTGTTCTGTTCCCTCAAAATCCAATTATTTATTTTTTCTGTTTTGTGAATGTTATTTTGGACCCATCTTCTATGTTATTTTTATTCACATTGTAATAGCGTGAAAAAATGGATATATGTAGCTGATTTTGATTCCCGACCACCTAGGCCTTCAATGGTTTGCTCTTAAATCTTTCCAATGCATGTTGGAACAGTAGCATGTCTTTCCTAATTCCCATATACTTCACTATTGTAATGGGGTAAAATAACCATTGGTTTGCTCTTAAAAGTTTCCATTAATTTTTCAGATTATTTCCATTTTGATGATTCTACCTAAGTTGATAATTTGCGGGAGATTTAATCATCCATGATGTTGTTGTTTGTCAATGCTCCAACCTATATTGCAATAAGGTTTCTTTTTCAATTTTTTATCTACTGGAGTGAGATGTGCATGTACAGAGGATGAGGCATCCTTAGTAGAAAACATTTTAATTTTTTATGTTCTTTCATGTTATAGTTTACTTAGGGACCAGACTATAAGAAAAACCGGCTAAGCTGGCGCTAGCTGAACCGCCGGCATAGACTTATAAACTGCCGGCATAGACTTATAAACTGCCAGCATAGACCTAAGCCGGCGGTTTATTGACCACCACCTATAATTGCATCGCCCTAGGTCATGAACGTCGGCCTAAAAGACAATGACTGCCGTCCTAGAGACCCAGTCCAACCATTCATAAGCCGGCGGTGTTTATAGAGCCATTGACCTATAGAATGTATGGTGGCGGTCCAAAACCGCCAGGGCAGGGTATATTAAGACGACAGCGTGATTGTGGCCTAGTTATTGAGCCGGTAGTCATAACCACCGGCTTAGAGCCATTTGTTATTTTAATAAACCGCCACCTTAGGTAAACCATGTAATCAAAACTGACACTTTTAACCGCCAGCTTAGAATAAATTGTCATCTAATTAAACCGCCGCCATAAATATATTAACTGCCGGCTTAAGTGTAATGATATGTCAAATGTGGTGGTTTCTATGACTGCCGGCATAGATTTTGTTAATTTTTAAATAATAATAATATCAGTCGACACCTGCTTATAAAAAAAAAGAATTGCATGGTGGCATATTGAATTTTTTTATAAAAAAAAAGAATTTCATTAATTATAAAACTGAAACCTGAAACAAGAATTCAATACAATCAATTCTAATAATCTAAAATCCGATTTGCAATTCTAATCAAGAATTCAATACAATCATTAAAGAGTGTTCACACTTTACATTGCACACATATTACTGTTAGTCTATTACAAGGCCACATCCTCCAACTGCGCTTGTACAAAAAGCTAGCCACATATTGATCAACCAAGGCAATCTTTCCATCAAATATATAACAAGGATTAGATCAATCATGATATAAACTTCCTAGTTTTGAATCCTTGATGTTATTTGTGATTCATTTACATTGTTTGTCATTTCAACATCTTCAGCTTCACTTATTGGATGAACTCTAGACTCATAGAGTTATTGCACGAACCCGGTTGTACTGAATGTTATTGCACGAACCCGGTTGTACTGAACTTGTAATCCCATAGAGTATGTACTTCTGAGCATCTGGGCTTCTTCTCTTGTTCATAACTACCTTGTATTTGACATCCTGGAACTGCAGACAACAACCATGGAAGTTAAACCATTTCTTATTACACCCTAGAGCTACAGAATTTGTGAAAACTTGAAAATTTTCAGCTAAAGAAACCCATCTCTAGTATAGTATTAAACATTACCTTCAGAAATATGGGCAGAGTAGGTACTGTCTCAATTTTCTTCCAACTGCAGGACTTTTTATCCTACTCATAAGATGAAGGGAAGTCATCTACAGCATTCCCATCCGGTGTTGAATGCAATTTTCAGTGCAAATTGGCTCCCAGAAAGTATCTCCATTGGCAAAGAAATAAAAAGGAAAATAGTAAGTAGTAGTGGAAGCATTATAATTAACTGAACACTTGATGCAGGTTTGGTGATTCCATTTTTATTCCAAGGTTTCTCTTCTTTCCTGTTTTATTTCCATCCTCAGGTTCACCATCTACCAGTCCAATTATGCTCTTACTTTTGCTGCTGGCTTTATTTGAGGATTTGGGGATAGATTCTTTCATCATCATCTGTCTTGATGCAGTCTCATCAGTATCACTGAAATTAATCCTGCGACTGCTCAGCTTTTGTCATTGCAGTAGATCCTTGTTTCACCTCCATATATATGTGAGTTCTATTAACATTAGACAGAAGAATCAAAATGATAAATAAATTAAATATAACTATTTTTTTTTGAATGGTAACTTTTGACTGTATTAAAAGTATTTTCATCTCACAGGAACCAAAACTACTGAATGAAATGTAAATGTTGCCCATGAAATGGTGATGACAACAGCCGCAAACTTTCAAGTGTTTGTGGCTCCCACAAAAACCTAATATATTATATTAGACAAACGGGTAGAGGAATTACCCAACAAAGATTGGATGCATGCTTATTTCAGTCGAAAGCTGTACAAAAAGCAATAAAGGAGAAACACTGATCCAATACCCATTGGCAGACACTGAGGTTCAAATGAAGTCAATCTTAATATTGAGCTGGCACTTGGCAGCATGGCTGCTGGGCAAGCACTCCAGAAGCCACTGGTTCAAAAAAAACATGTGACAGCTCTGGCTACAATCCAGCTTTCCCATCTCATTATCAGCATCATATTCTTGAATGATTTCCAATCTTAGTATTGAGCTGCTACAACAGCCTTGCAGACAGGGCAAGCATTCTTCTGCAGAAGCCATTGCTTTACACAAAATAGGTGATAACTGTGGCTACAGTCCAGCTTTCCCACCTCATCATCAACTACATATTCTTCTTGACAAATGCTACATTTCCAATCTGTTTTAGTGGGAATATGCGATTGCAGATCCTCCATAAAGGAGTGCTTAATTTTTCTGCAGCAATGGAATGTCTCATCTTCTCTTAAACCAGTATTTACATATCCAATTTTATCTCCCAGTTCAAGCAATTACTCATATGTCATATTATCAACATCAAGCCGCCAATCCCTGTATTGGTCATATACCTCTGATCTTCCACCCAAAAGAAGGCTCTGGAACATCATAATCTCTGCAAGCCCTCCTGGAATAACCATTAAGCAAGTCAGAAGATCAACTTGAAGAACAAATAAGTTGCCATTCGTCTCAAACGTAAAAAAATATCATATTCATAGTATCAAACTAACTTTAATATCTATTCCAGCATGAATACTTTCTTATAGATAATTTGGCATAAATCAAAGCAAATTAAATGCAAAACACTGATTGATATAATCAAAGAGTTGGGTTTAATATGTACAAACAGGCCAGACTTCGAAGAGAGGAGGCTCAATCAGGGTGGCATCCAGCATACAACTAAGTTCATAGGAGGCTTGCCTCTACTTCTCTCAAGGTCATTACATTACTTAGAAATGTTTATGCAGGATCTAAATAGGTGGCTTCTCTCTAAAAGACCTATAACTCATGAGGATTTGCACAAGAAAATTTGTTCAAAATGATAAGACTACCATTATGCATCATTGGTTTAAAAACAAACTTCTAATGGTATAGGTTTTCTCTTAATAATTATAGATTACTCACAGATCATGCAACTAATGAAAAAAAAAAAGAAAGAATATGAGTTATGTAGCAACACACCCCATGATAAATCCTCCCTGTAGTTCCTGAGTTTGAAGGTCATCTACTGTTAAAATTGATTCCAAATTTTTTAAACATGGGTTGGAATGGTCGGTTTCCCTTTTTACAGTTTATGAATTATAACAACTTCCTCGTTCTTTGATGGTATCAGCAATCTCTTTAACATCCGGAAAAGTATGGACAGGCCCAATGCAGATTTCTGATTTCCACTACAGAGCTATAAACATTCAAAATGTCAACAACCCACACTCTATGCACCAACGCCCGCCCGTGAATTGGCATCAATTCCAAGCTGGCACCTACCCCAACAGTACTTAGGGCCTACAAATTCTGACCCTGGGCTGAACCGTCTTTCTCCCCTTTAACATCTGCACATCTCACTGCTTCCTAGTACAGCGAGTCAGTCCATCATATCAGCACCAAAAAAAAAATACCCAGGAAATATTTCCAAATAATAATGTGAATAAAAAGGACAGAATCTTCATAATGTGCTCTCTAGGTAAAATAATCAAATAACTAGTTTCTTAGAAATCCAGATTATCGAGCAGAGAACAATATTCTGTTCATTTATATTTTACTGTAAAGGTTTTGCCTCTTAAATTAAATAATACAAATGCATAACCCTGTGGTCCTGCCCATTAAGGTCATCAATTTTTCTTTGCCTTTGCAATCTACTAAACAAGAAAAGCATCTTACCATATATGTATCAAGAAGAGCTGTAAACATAACTACTTTATATGGAACAGAACAAGTGGTAGTCAAGATAGAAACCATAATGTATGGAATCAATAT
This sequence comes from Nelumbo nucifera, assembly GCF_055504915.1. NCBI lineage: Eukaryota > Viridiplantae > Streptophyta > Magnoliopsida > Proteales > Nelumbonaceae > Nelumbo > Nelumbo nucifera. Next base: position 26,281,018 of record NC_142650.1, read on the forward strand.
GCAGCTAATGCAAAAGCCATCACCTCATCCACAAAGTGATGAAACTAGGAATGTGTTAAACAATTTGAAATCTTTATAATTGGAATAACAGAAACAACAGTAAGAAAGTTAATTAGATGAATGCTCTATGCAAAAAGGATATAATTCCTCTATGCAACAGTATGAAAGTTAATTTGAAATCTTTCTTTTATTCTTGATATATTTCTCTTACAGATATAATTCCTCTATGCAAGTTCTGCTAATATACAACATTCTTTTTTCCAAATACATTTCAGATTTACAATGATTTTCTAACTTCATCAACAAGTGGTAGAAGCTACTCTGGCAGTTTGAGATGATTAGGAACTTTGGATACAGAATACGAAATTATTTTTTGAAGGTAAAGTGATTTCATTAAAGGGGCAAAATAGACCCCAAAGCTATACAGTCAAACATTGTACAAGACATTAAGGCCATTACTCAATGTTGGTCCCAGCCATCTGGGTTCTTGGCGGGGGTAGACTCGGTATGGTCTTAACCTTTGTCATTTTTTTCGCACAAAGTAGCTGCCCTCGGACTTGAACCTGTGTTCTCATGCTTGCCAGCCCGACTTCTGAGCTTTGATAAGTAGGATGGACAAACAAAAATTACGACGAAAAGGAAAATGAAAAATTAACACTAAAACGAGAGTAGAAAACATGAGAATAAATTTTAACACCCAGCATGCAGAACCCCAACTAAAGAAAGAAAACAACAAAATTGTTAATGCATCCAATATGATAAAATCGTAAGTCATTAGAAAGATCAAAATGCGATGCTTTAAGGCTCACTTATGATCACAGATAATAGGGAATCCCCCATCCTCGCAGATGAAGCAGAAATCCTCTGCAATATCTTCCTTCCTTCTCTTACACTTCTTCATCGTGTTGACTTTCTGCTCTACTAAACCGTAAATCTCCACGAAAACCCCTTCAGGCTTTGATGAAGCTCAAAATCAACCACAACTCACATAGACTAAACTAGACTATCAAAATGAAAATAACGAATGCACCATACCTTGCTGTGCCGTTGAAGTGGTATGAATGGAGCAGCTTTTTCCTTCAATAAACTTATCCTCCAATCGGTTGAAGTATATCAATCGGATGCTCCAAGTCAGGATGATGCTAACCCCTTTCTTCTCTTTCTTCGATCAGAACCCTATTTATCATCAAAGAATTCAAAACCCTAAAGCTTTGGGATTAAGGGGAACTCAAGGTTTGTGTTTATCAAGAAACTAGAAGAGAAAGGGCAGAGACGAACTCGGAATGTGTAATCCAATTCGATTAGGAAATTAACTCCAAGAATAGGAAGAATACTAAGCTCGAAGGGGAAACTCCAAATATAAGGAAGGAGGTACTGCAGACTCCCTCACGTTGAAGAAGGAAATGCGGGAACTCTGCGTCTAATCAAGTCACGAAACAATATTAGCGGCCCCATTTTCAAAATTTTTGTAATTTTGAACCGGTTCCGTATTGGGTTATGACCGGTTTAATTTATAAAACCGCCGGTCCAAATTGGCCTTTTGCTTTATTTAACTAATAGACGGCAATATTGATTAAAACGCAGGCCTAGACACATCTAAGCCGGTGCTTTTTTAAACCGCCGGCTTAGCCGGTTTTTCTTGTAGTGTAGATGCTTGGTCCATTATAAAAGAGAAAACTGTACCAGCAAATCCCAACAGTTTGCTAGTCATTCTAGTCAGTATCAGTAAAAATCCCATCAATTTGTCGACCATTTATTTATTTGCAACTATAGTTGGAATTAGTTGTTCTGCATATGAATGTTTTTGTTTTTCTTGTTTTGAATAAATGCCATATCATAAAAAAAAAAAAACAAAAACAAAAACACTTCCTTAAAACATAGCCAAACAGGGTGTAAATATTTTTAGTTTGATGTAATTAAGAAATTTTTTTGCTTTTGAAACCAACAATAAGATGCTTTAAAGTTCTTGTATATTAGACGATCCAACAAACATCCTTCTACTGGTCCAACATTAGTTTTTCCCTAAATCTGCCAAGTAATATCTCTACTCCAAGAATATGTATCGACTGTTCGAGCAGCTCGTGAAAAGCTCAACTCGTTGTCCCTCCCTAATCTGACCCAAAACACTCTCTATAGAGACGTATCAGAAAGCTTCCAATATGATACAATATGTATCGATTGATACGTTTTAAAATTTGAACTTTCGTTCATATATAAAAAGCTAATAGGGGAAAGGTCAGGACTCTAATAGAAAGAAAAGAAGGGGAAAAAGAGTAGCAGTTTACCACTTACCAGTTGCAATTTTTGAGTGTTGTATCTGAATGTTTTTTGAGTATGAAATGTCAATACCATCTGTGTTAGGGCTGTACTTAGGGGCTATTATATTGAGATAGGAGATGGTTACGCCATCACAATTATTTATGGTGATATGATTTTTTGGGCTGTTAACATGATACAACCCACTTAGCTGAAGCCCATTACAACCATGGAATCCAAGAGCCTTCCATCAAGAAGAAACAGATATAAACTCAGTATTTAGAAGAAAAAGGAAAAACCAGATATATGAGGCGCCATAAATGTATAGAGAAGAGGATCATATATACCGTAGGTAGATGGCCATTTGAATCCTGAAAAAATAAAGAATATTAGGCTGAAATTAGCATGAAGAAAAAGAAAATATGTGGGTATAGAAAGGAGAGGATGAAATAAATGTGAGAAAAAATTATTTTACATATTTCCACCAAGAAGAACCCTGTCCATCAAATTTTCCTGATCCATCAAGGATTAGGCCATTGACATTCTTGAAATCGAGCCACGTATCTGGCATGTTGCCAGTCCATCCTGATTTCACTGGTGCTATTATGTTCCCTAAGACCTGGGTCACCATTGCAGATACTCTTGTTAAAATGGAGTTAACTCAAAACTTCCCCCAAGTAAGGCTTAGTTTGTTTCCAGTGCAATTTCATTTGTACTGAGGCAAAAGCCTGAGAGTGCAAATGATTTGATGGCAAATTCTGGTTTACTTTTGCTTTAGGTTTTACTTCCATTCATTAATTTAGAGAGCAAATGAAGAAATAAAGCCTAAAATAGAGTAAATTGACACTTGGAAGCAAATAAAACCAAAATTTGCACTCCTATGCAATTTAACTAGTGTAAATGAATTTGCATTGGAGACAAATGGAGCCTAAGACTTGGTTTGGAAAGAGTACAGAAGGTTTAAAAATACAAAGTAATACAAAATACAAGGTTTTACACTGTAGTGCTCTTCCCAATTTGAGCTTAAAGAAAAAAAAAAAAGAGTATGTGTATGAACATGAAGTATAGAATAATTAATTTACATGAACAAAAAATAAGAAGGGAATGGATGCATCAATTGATGAGCAAATTCCATAACAAATCCAACTGCAATCTAAATTAGGTTAAGGCAGTTGACCCTAATGCTCTATTTGGAAAGAGTACTGATGATGCGCAATCCGGTCGGTCTTAGCTGTCAATGACCTTGTCTCTGAATTGAATAACTGGGGACCTGAAATGGGGGAGATGAAGAAACTCCGGGGAGAACCCGATGTAGAGGCTCCGAAGCTCAAGTTAGAATCCTTCAAAGGCAAGATAAACCAGATAGCGCAAAGTTTGCATACCTCGTTCTTGGGAGGTAGGGAGCCTTTTATAACCACCTCGCGCACTCACTTCCAGGCTTCTGTCAGATCGGGCCTGACTATCTCTGAGCTCCTGCCAGTTTGGATGTCATCCCTTCTGGCCGGGTAGAACCGCCACTGCTCCTTTTGTCGGAACTGTTTCTGCGGCTGGTGATGACGGTGGCAGGTGGCGGTGGCAGGAGGCCGTTTGAAGTGCGGCTGTCAAGCGTCAGATCCCAAATCAGTCAAGTGCGCCGCCCTTGGAAACGGACATCCTTGGTGTCAGGTATGGTACACTTGGTTAGTCTGGTGTTTCGGAGGCGAAGTGCCGGAGTAACAGGGGGGAACAAAGTTTTGAGTTCGGTTTGGGGAGTGCTCCGAGCTTCCATGAGCCAGCTCGGGTCACGGCCTCGAGGTTTATGGCCTAGGAGAGAGCCTGGGCTCCTTGTAGGGAGCTCGGGTCCTTAGTAGCGAGCTCGGGCTCCTAGCAGGGAGCTCGGGTTCTTAGTAGGGAGCTCGGGCTCCTAGTAGGGAGCTCGTGCTCCTTTTTCTTTTGGTGTTTTGGGCGCTCTGTTGCCCCGAGCTGTTCGCTTTTGCCACGCGTCGAGTGATGGCGAGGTCGGGCCAAATTTCCCTTCATCAATTGCCCCCCACTCCCTGCGCCAAGGGTCTTGGCGCGGTGAGTTCCTAAGGCGAGAGGATTTTGGCCCGTAACTTGAATTTTATTCAGCTAGTGGCGCGCACTTTGGTTTGATTTCAAAAAGGCGCGCGTTTGGGAGACATGACGGTAGCCGTTTTTCTCAAATTTCGGGAATCGTGCTGCAGCCGCTTTTACTGTGGGGAGACGTGCGCTGACACCCTGTCAGTTTCGAAAAGGCGTGCGCTGGTCACGTCTCGGCTTCGGAGGACGTGCGGTCAGCGCGATTGGGGGCCGTTGGATCGGCTTCGATCTGGATCGTTGTTTTTCGGTTGCTGTGGTATAAATAGCAAGGGGGGAGGACCCCAGTCACCGCTACTGTATCTCTCGAGCTCGCGTCAAAGTTTCAGTTCGCGTCCAGGCTCTTCAGCTCGCGTCCCAGGTTCCTCTTGTTTGAGCTTTCATGGTCTACTCCAGTCTTCTTCCCGGGTGAGTTCTTTTCCTGGAGCCCGTCTTCTACCCCCTGATGTCTAGCTCAGATGGCTCAAACAGTCCAAGCGGGTCTGATGCAGGTTCTACGAATTGTTTTGCATCCCCCAGTAGTTCTAGTGAGCCTGATGTAGATCTTGAGGAAGAGGTTGAACCCATAGGTCGAGGGGCCTCGTGTAGTTTTGCGTCCACCTCTTGTCGGGGTCGGGCTCCAGACCAGTTCGGACCTTCGACCATGACGCCTGAGGGACTCCAATCCCTCATAAACTACTATAACTTGCCCGGGGAGTTCGCCTACTTTATCCCTACGGGTAGCTTTCCTTGGGAACACGGTCCTGATGAGATCGTGATATTCCGGGAGCAGCTTGCTGCGGGGCTGTGGCTGCCTTTCCATCCTCTTCTTGTCGAGGTCCTGAATCACTTCGGTGTGACGGTCGGCTAGCTTCACCCGAACTCCATTAGGAATTTAGTGGGGACGATCTCCCTATTCTGCGAGGAGAACTTTTCTTTGGACTTGGAGATTTTTTCTTCTATTTTAATGCTTAAAAAGCAAGCGGGTCCCCTTCCTGGGCGTAGGCGGGCATACTACCTGTCTCCTCGCCCTGGCTTCAACCTCTTACACGAACTCCCTAATAAGGTCCCGGCGTGGAAGCGGGACTATTTTGGGGTGCGAAGCGCGCTGGGGTGGCCGCTTCAGACCAGTTGAGGGATGGCCGCTCCCGACTCTGGCGTCACACTTGACAAAGAGACGGTGAAGGGCCTCCGTCAATGGGCGCGGCTTGGGCTGAAGTGTCAACAGTATCTGACGGAGGCCAAGCTCGTTGCTGCTGGCCTGAGTTCGGGTAGGTTCTTCCCCTAGCAATCGTCTTGCTCCTCTTGCTTGTTTTACTGATGCCGAACTCCTTTTCGCAGGTGCGATGGACTCTCGAGGGACCCGAGGTGGGCACTTGTTCCAGGGCATAAAGAGAAGAAAACGGGTGGCTAAGCGAACTCGCACCGAGCTACCCCAGGGTGCAGAGCCTGAGGTGCCGGACTATTCGGCGGAGGATCAGCTTATGGAGCCCGAGATGGTTCCTCCTATGCAGGAGCCGTCTGGGGCTCCCGCCTACTCTGGGTCTGCCCAAACGCGAGCTGGGCCATCAGGCTCGGGGGCCCCGGGGGACTTTAGGAGTGTGCTGTCGCCTACTCACGCTCTTCAGAGGAGTAAGGAGGCCATTTTCCCTGAGGAAGTCACGGCGTGGACCGATCTTCCTCTGCACCAAGTGGCCTGCCGTGCCGTTACCCATGCCATGGTGGTAAGTGATCTCCCTTTTTAGAGTTCTTCGACTTTTATTCTTCTATTCGTTCCTCTGATCACTTGCTTCCTTTCGATAGGTGAACTCTTCTATTCACGCCTTGGTGAACCAGGTGGAGAGGAGCTCGAGGCAGGCGCAAGCTGCCGAGGAGGCTGCTCGTGCTGCTACTGAGGCTGCTCGCCTCGCGCGGTCTAGGCAGGCGAGGTCTTAGAAAGATGCTGAGGCTATGGGAGTGGTTGTGAAACATATGGCGGAATTGAAGCTGGACCTACAGCATCAGGTCGAGTATCTTCAGGAGGATATCAGGGAGAAGACTCAGATCTTCTCTCAAGGCATCGAAGATGCAAAGAAGAAAGCTGTTAGTGATTATATTGCTTCACCGGACTTCGATGATCTGATGGTGGACTCCTACAGGAGGGGTTTCAAGCTAAGCCGGTGGATGATCCGGAATACGTACCCTGAGCTCGACATCAACGCCATATCCACTTCACGTATTACTCAGGAGATGGCCAACGCTGCGGATGGTGAACCGGACTCCGAGGGGGAGGCAGGGCCTTCGGGTATCGTCGAAGTGGCTTCTGATAACGAAGAAGTAGCCCCAGACTTGTAAAAAATGAAATGGTCTTTTTTTTTTGTACACCTCATTATCTGAAATGAAATGGCCTTTTTGCTCAAGTGTTGGTTGTCCTGTCTTCGAGCTGTGTTTTTTGCCGAACAGACTATTTTGGTCCTCTACTAGTTCGTTTTCTACCTCGGCTTCGGGGTACTTGTTGGTCTATAGGTAGTATCGCCTTAGGTTGATAATGTTCCATGCTCGGGGTACTCGTTTTCCCTCTAGAGTTTCAAGCTCGTATGCCCCCCCGATTGCTTTCTTTACTCTGTAGGGTCCTTCCCAATTTGGTCCAAGTTTCCCTACGCCGGGTTTGGGCACCATGACCTTACGGAGAACCAGGTCGCCGGCGCGGAAGTTCCTCTTCTTTACTCTGGCGTTATAGTACCGAGCTACTTTTTGCTGGTAGGCCGCAGTTCGGATGTGCACGAGGTCTCTCACATCGTCCAGTAGGTCGAGGTTGGTGCGTAACTCGCCTTCGTTTGTCTGCTCGTCGTATGCTTCTAGTCGCAGCGTAGGTACTTCGATTTCTGCCGGGATCACCGCCTCGGTGCCGTAGGTGAGGTTAAAAGGGGGTCTCTCCTGTGGCGGTTTTTTCCGTGGTTCGGTGAGCCCATAGAACACTTGGTAGTTCGTCTGCCCATAACCCTTTGGCTCGGTCTAGTCGTGCTTTCAGTCTGCGGAGGATGGCTCTGTTCATTACTTCTATTTGGCCATTTGCCTGCGGGTGTGCGACCGACGTGAAGTTCTGACTAATTCCCATACTTTGGCACCATTCTTGGAACTTGATATCCTTGAACTGTTTGCCGTTGTCGGAGATCAGTACCCGAGGTAGCCCGAAGCGACATACTATGTTCTTCCAAAAGAAGTTCTGTATGTTTCGTGCTGTAACTGTTGCCAGAGGTTCAACTTCTATCCACTTTGTGAAGTAATCTACGGCCACCACTAGGAATTTTCTCCCGCCTGTCGCTAGTGGGAATGGCCCCAGAAGGTCGATGCCCCATTGGGCGAAGGGCCATGGACTGGTGACGTATTTGAGGTCGGCAGCGGGCTGATGGTGGATATTGGCATGCTTCTGACATTTGTCGCATTTTCTGACGAGCTCGATGGCTTCTGTCTTCATCGTTGGCCAGTAGTATCCTTGTCGTAGTGCTTTTTGGGCGAGGGCTCTGCCCCCCAGGTGTCCGCCGCACAAGCCTTCATAAGTGTCGCGGAGTACCAGCTCGGCTTCGGTTGGGCACAAGCACCGTAGGTAGGGGAGCGTGTAGGATCGTCGGTACAACCGTTCGTCTATCATGACGTATTTGGCTGCCTGGCGCTGCACCCTCTTGGCTGTGTTGCGATCTGCAGGGAGGGTTCCGTCTAGCAGGAAGCTCGCGAGTGGGTTGATCCAGCTCGGCTCTGCTTCAGTGACGGGAGCGACCTCTCCTGCCCCACCGAGAATGTTGGGCCGAGGTAAGTCCTCTATGTACACGGTTCTCATGGCGTTGTGACTCGTGCTGGCTAACCGGGATAGGGCATTGGCCTCGGTGTTCTCTGACCTCGGGATTTGCCTGATGAAGTGTGACTGGAAGTTGAGCAGAGCCTCCTTTACTTTTTCCAAGTATGCAATCATAGTGAGCTCGCGTGCTTCATATTTGTCCGTAACCTGGTTGACCACGAGCTGGAAATCACTGCAGATAACTATGTGTGCTTTGCTCAAACCTTGTGTGCTAGGTTCAGCCCGGCTATCAGTGCCTCGTACTCCGCCTCGTTGTTGGATGCCGCGAACTCAAAGCGTAGTGCATTTTCCAACGTTGTCCCGCTCGGACCGCATAACACTATTCCAGCCCCGCTGCCTTGCTGGTTCGAGGAGCCATCTACGTGAAGGATCCAGGGCTCCTCATCCCAGTTCGCGCTTGGTCTAACCAGGAGAGATGCTACGCTGGCTGCTACTCCACGGGGTTCGGACTCGATTGGCTTGGGAGCTCCGAGCTCGCCCGAACTGGGGACCTCGGGCTCGACCGGCTCAGGGGCTTCGGGGCTAAACGTGCATTCTGCGATAAAATCTGCCAAGGCTTGGGCCTTAATGGCAGTTATCGGCTTGTACTGGAGATCGTACTCGCTGAGTTCGATGGCCCACTTCGTCAGTCGACCGGAAACCTCGGGTTTGAGTAAAACTTGTCTCAGAGGTTTGTCAGTCAGGACGGTGACGGTGTGAGCCTAGAAGTACGGGCGGAGTTTCCGAGCTGCTATTACCAGTGCATATGCTAGCTTTTCTATCTGTGGGTACCTTGTCTCTGCTCCCTGCAAAATTTTACTAACATAATATATGGGTCGCTGGACCCGGTCTGTTTCCTTTATTAGTACCGAACTGACCACCTCATCGCTTGCTGAGAGGTACAGTTCTAAGACTTCGCCCTCCTCGGGCCGGGATAAGGTTGGCACACTGGCGAGGTAACCTTTTAGCTCGTCAAACGCGAGTTGGCAGTCTTGGGTCCACTCGAACCCTTTGCCTTTGATTGCTTTGAAAAAAGGTAGGCAGCGGTCTGCTGACTTGGACATGAAGCGGCTTAGAGCGGCTATGCGGCCGTTTAGCCTCTGAACTTCTTTTACTTTCCGAGGTGGTCTCATATCTAGGATGGCTTTTATCTTGTCCGGGTTGGCCTCAATACCGCGCCGATTGACAATGTAGCCCAGGAATTTGCCCGAGGTGACGCCAAAGACACATTTGTTGGGGTTCAATTTCATGCTAAACTGACGCAGGATTTGGAAGACAGAATCTAAGTCTTGTATTAATTCTTGTGAAAACTGTGTCTTGACGACCATGTCGTCTACATAGCACTCTATCTTGGTGCCAATCAGAGGTCGAAACAGCCTATTTACAAGTCTTTGGAAGGTCGCCCCGGCATTTTTTAATCCGAAGGGCATGACCTTGTAACAGTACAGCCCGAACTCGGTTATGAAGCTAGTTTTTTCCTCATCGGACTGGTCCATCCGGATTTGGTTGTAGCTTGAGTAGGCGTCCAGAAAGCTTAGCAACTCATGTCTCGAGGTCGCGTCCACTAGGCGGTCAATTCTGGGGAGGGGAAAGCAATCTTTCGGGCAAGCTCGGTTCAAGTCGGTGTAGTCGACGCACATGCGCCACTTGCCATTCGCCTTTTTTACCAGCACAGGGTTGGCCAACTAGCTCGGGTAATGGACCTCCCTTACGAAGTCTGCTGCGAGGAGCTTCTCGACCTCCTCGTCGACTGCCCTTCAGCGCTCTAGGGCTAAGTTGCGTTTCTTCTGTCTAACGGGTCTGACTATAGGGTCAGTGTTGAGTTTGTGAGTTATAAGGCCAGGGTCAATACTAGGCATATCAGCCGTGGACCATGCAAAAATATATAAATTTTGAAATAAAAAACTCACCAGTTTGGTCCGTAGGGGTTCTTCGATGGAAGCACCAATCTGGAGTGTGCGAGTTGGGTCCGTAGGCGAAGTCGGGATTGCGACTATTTCTTCTGTGGGCGAAGTTCGTTCCTCGCCTTGCTCCGCAGGCCGCTCCAGATCGAGGTCGCCGGCTGCCTTGGTTTTTCCCTTCAGGGCAGCAACATAACACTTGTGGGACTCGAGCTGGTCGCCCCGCGCTACCCCCGCACCGAAGTCCGTAGGGAACTTCATGGCCAAATAGTAGGTGGAGACCACCGCCCATAGGATATGCGTGATCGGCTGCCCTATTATGGCATTGTATGGGGAGGGGGTCGCGACCACCAGAAAGTCGTGGTTGAGCCTGACCGCGCAAAGCCATGTGCCGACTTCCACAGGTACTGTTATTTTCCCGAGGGGCCTGACTTCCTCTCCGCTAAAACCCACCAGGGGAGTGTTCGCGGGCTTTAGTTCGCTCCTCCGTAGCTGTAGCTGGTCAAATGCTGATTTAAAGAGGATGTCTGCCGAGCTGCCCGAATCTACGAGTGTGCGCCTGACCTCGAAGTCGCTGATCCTTAGTTTAATGACAAGCGTGCCATCGTGGGGGTAGCGGACTCCTCGCGCGTCGTCCTCCGTGAAGAAGATTGGTTCTTCGTTCTTTGGTCTCTTTGGAGGGTTCCGCTCCTCGAGGGCCGCTTCGTGAACTGAAGTCCGAGTTGCTGCCGAGGTACACCCTGCTACCACCGAACCTCCCACGATTACATGGATGGTTCCTCGAACTGGCCTCTCCACCGGAGGCTGTTGCTGTAATGGTTCGGCAGGCCCACTGCTAGATTCGGGGGCATCCTTTTCGTGCTCCCCTGGCCGATCTGCCTTATTGTTACTACTGTTGTGCTGGACAAAGTTTCTCAAGTATCCGCGATGATCTCTATGGAAACTACAATACAAATTCTTATTTCTTTTGTTCGGATTTCCCTTTAGGCGGGGTGGCCACTTCACGTATGGGGCGTCTTTGGTCATCATTAAGATCTCGGTCTGCCTTGTGTTCAGTGGCGTGTAATCCGTCCGAACTGCTAGGGGAGCTCGGAATGACTGGTTCGGCTTCGGCTCTCGGGCCGGGTTTTTCCGGTCGACTGGGTTAGAGGGCTCGCCTTCCCTCTTTCTTTTCTCGTTTCCACCCTCGGTTCATTGGTTGATTTCTTCCTCTGTCCTCATGAACTTGTCCGCGAGCTTGAGGAATTCGGCTACGGTTGCGGGCTGATTAGTTACCATGTGCCATTTGAATTCTTTGTGCGTTACCCCTCTTTTTGCCGCCGTGAGCTGCACCGCGGGGTCTAACCGCAGTATCTGCAAGCATGCTTCGTTGAATCGCTTGATGTAGCCCCGTATGGATTCTCCTTCCCTTTGGACTACTCCGAAGATGCTTTCCTCTGCTCTAGGGCACCGTTTGCTGGTGACAAAGTGTGCGGTGAAGACCTGCACGAACTGAGCCCAGCACTTTATCGACCCGGGGGCCAGGTTCCTGTACCAAGTGCGGGCTACCCCCCGGAGGGTGGTGGTGAAGGCCACGCACATGCATGATTTGCTGGCCCTAGCGAGGTGCATTTGGGATTGGAAAGCGTCAATGTGGTTGTTGGGGTCGAAGGACCCGTCATACTTGTCCAGAGGCAGGAGCTTGAAATCTCTGGGCAAGGGGACCGCCAGGAGTTCTGAGGCGAGGGGGGAGGAAACTGAGAGAATCGGGGTGACTCCTGCCTCGTCCGTGCTCGTCTCTTTGCCTTTGAGCTCTGACAGGACACGGGTGGCGGTTCGGCGACTTCGACGGCGCCTTCGCTGTTGAGTGGGCCTTGTACCCGCACTGCTGGCCTCCGTTCTACCGAGCTCGATGGGCCCGGAATGCTGGTAGTCCGCTGCTGCTAGTGTGCTGAATCGGTTTCCCGCGAGTGGGAACTCGGGCTTGGAGCGCCGAGGTGCCGATCTCGCGAGCGAGGTGCCCGACCCGCCTGCGAGCTGCGAGGCGGGGATGACTTTTTTCTCTCTTCGGCCTAGGGAAGAGGCCTGGCTATTAGGGGTGTTCTGGGGCCTGGAGGCCTTGCCTTGGTGGGGGCGTCCATCCTGCAGGGAGGCCTTGGCCGGCCTCGGAGCAGGGTGGCAAGGTGGAAGTAGTGGTTGGTTCTGTGGCAGTTGGGGGAACTGCTGTTGATAGTGATACTGGGAGATGTTGTGCAGCACCTGGTGCTGGTGAAGCTGGTGTTGCTGAAACTGTTGCATTTGGGCTTGCATTGCCCGCATGCACTGCATCAGGTCGTCCAACCGGTTTTGGCTGGCTGCCAGGGGGACGACAATCGGTTCAGTAAAGGTTGTCTCAATAGGGGGAGGAAAGGGGATGCTTGTGGCAGGGAGGTTTATGGGCGCCACTGCTTGTGGCGCATTTAAACTGGGGATTCCATCCACCGAAAGGGGGATGGTGAACTGTCCAACGCACACCACGGGAACTTGAAGCTGTTCCCCGGTGGTGTTTGTCTCTGTGCCGCGTCCGGCGTTGCTGGAAGAGGCCATGAGCGTTGGGTTTTTTGAAGAGGAAAAAAGGGGGTATAAGAGTTTGGAGGGAGGCTTTTTGAAGCGTATTCCCACAGACGGCGCCAATTGATGATGCGCAATCCGGCCGGTCTTAACTGTCAATGACCTTGCCTCTGAATTGAGTAACTGGGGACCTGAAACGGGGGAGATGAAGAAGCTCCGGGGAGAACCCGGTGTAGAGGCTCCGAAATTCAAGTTAGAATCCTTCAAAGGCAAGATAAACCAGATAGCGCAAAGTTTGCATACCTCGTTCTTGGGAGGTAGGGAGCCTTTTATAACCACCTCGCGCACTCACTTCCAGGCTTCTGTCAGATCGGGCCTGACTATCTCTGATGTCATCCAAACTATCCTGCCAGTTTGGATGTCATCCCTTATGGCCGGGCAGAACCGCCACTGCTCCTTTTGTCGGAACTGTTTCTGCGGCTGGTGATGACGGTGGCAGGTGGCGGTGGCAGGAGGCCGTTTGAAGTGCGGCTGTCAAGCGTCAGATCCCAAATCAGTCAGGTGTGCCACCCTTGGAAACGGACATCCTTGGTGTCAGGTATGGTACGCTTGGTTAGTCTGGCGTTTCGGAGGCAAAGTGCCGGAGTAACGGGGGGGGGGGGGACAAAGTCTTGAGTTCGGTTTGGGGAGTGCTCCGAGCTTCCATGGGCCAGTTCGTGTCACGGCCTCGAGGTTTATGGCCTAGGAGAGAGCTTGGGCTCCTTGTAGGGAGCTCGGGTCCTTAGTAGTGAGCTCGGACTCCTAGCAGGGAGCTCGGGCTCCTAGTAGGGAGCTCGTGCTCCTTTTTCTTTTGGTGTTTTGGGCGCTCTGTTGCCCCGAGCTGTTCACTTTTGCCACGCGTCGAGTGATGGCGAGGTCAGGCCAAATTTCCCTTCATCAAGTACAAATATAAATATGTAAAGTGCAAAATCTCCATCCAAACTGAGCCTAATGGAGATGAATTGGAAACGTATTTAGGTAAGTTGTGGGCTAATTAACCCAGACCGATCGGGCTACAAGTTAGAACTGCAGTCTTTACGGGGTGTGAGTCAGCAGCCCAGATGATGATATTATGCAACATTAATTAGTATTTTAGGATTATACCGTCACATAAATTTTATTGGATTTGCAGGGGCCACTGAACAGCACTGGGTACACCAAGAAGGTCTTCTTGGCTGGGATGAAGAGGGTAGGCGTCCCAGAAGTACATCCACAAGCTTCTGCCCATCCTTTTGTAAAAGCCTTCAAATCGATCACAATACCAGAAAACTTTAGGTTCTTATATAAGATTGCAAATGGATTGGATTTAATCAGATATATCTAGATTTAAACTTGACCCATTAACATTTTGATTTGAATTGAATCTTATCCATCAGAGAACCATTAATAAATTAATCTAAAAAAATCAAAATATTATATATCACTAATAAAATGAATAATTAATTAATTAAAATAGCTTTTATGAGAATAAGTAGTCAGTAAAGATATAACATTTTCCCATTGTTTTTAAAAGCAACCTAGAACTGGAATCAATTTTACTCCTAGTGGTGGGTAAGTGTGGCTCAACCATCTTGATCAAATAAATCAACATGTGAAATCATATATGGTATATTATAAGAGTTCACATCTGTGCCCCACAGCGTCCCACAACACATCTCTGCTGTGTATTGGGAACATCTCCCGATGATGCATCAGAAATCATGATGTCATCATCGGGAGATGTTTCCAATACATGGCAGGAATGTACTGTGGGACGTTGTGGGGCGTAGATCTGAATTCATATTATAATATAGGAATAAATAAATAATGTGAAAAAAATACAAAAATTACAGAAATTTTATAAAAAAATTGAATATATCTCTAATATTATATATCAGCGTATTAGATAAAAATAAGCATGAAATATGATAACTATCAAATTGATGATGAAAATAGTTAAAAAACAGAAATGGAATGGTTCAGGGGCTAAATGGAGTAGAAATATATCCTAGCAGGGTGACAGATCAATAGGAGGTTAAAAACATTGATTTTTGCTGGTTATTTTGAGAACCAAAGAATGTATGGCTTTGTGAATGATGGATGATGTCCCTTAATTTGCAGGGGGTGTTTGCCATTGCTCATGTTTTTTTTTTTTTTTTAATTTCTTTTTAACAGTTGCATTAGAAAAAAACAATTTATAGACCTAAAATGTTTTATACCACAAACAAACACTCACACACGCACACATGCTTTAATTAAATTGTATAATAAATATGTAGCGTGTACTTTGGAATCATCGGTTTTGCCATCTCCAACGGCTCCATAATGTACCACATCAAAATAGGCTCCGGCATCTAGTCTACTACTCGACGCCGCAGGCAATAGTACTGCGCATAAGATCATGAAAATGGAGAAAAGTTCCTGCAATCAAAATCATGATAAGAAACCTGATTAATTATCGGAGGATGTTAGCAGTTCTCTGGAACCTCAATAATCCTAACATGGAGATTACCATTTTAGCTGTAGTACGTCGTAGTAATATAGAGATTACCATTTTAGCTGTAGGCTGTAGCTGTAGAACAAATAAAACTGTCCCAATGAAACCTCTCTCCCATGTCATGTATTTATAATGGAGTACTCAGGCTTTGAACTTCTAATTAAGATCTCTGATTCTGTGTAGAGCTGTTATTTTTGGTATGTTATTCACTTCAAGATCAGTGCATGTCTTGGCATTCTCTTCATTTATTCTAACCGTTATTCACCTCCCCATCGGATACTGCTCCTTAATTCCTAAGCAACTCACTACAATTAATAAGTGGGTGTTCTCTTTAATTGTTTCTCTTGTTGTGAATTCTAAATATACATCCAAAACCATCTGCTTCTGCTTGAAAAAGAAACAGAGAACATGTTCTTGGTTGTATATATGTGCTTTATTATTTCCAAAATTGAAACAAAAAACATGTTTTTGAACTTTTTGTTTAATGTACATATTTTCATTTGATCCATATAATACAAAAATTGTTTTTGTTTTTACTTTTCAAAACAAAAGCACAACAATTCAAGAATGTGTTATTTTTTGCTGATGTGGAAATTTCAAAATCAAATGAATTCATGTTTCAGAACATCTCCATTGTCCAGAGATGAATCCAATTTGTTAGAGAAGCCCAAGTGTACAAAGTCCACACCTTCAACATACATATATCGCCATTAATTAACTGAGAACTTTTATTTTCATGCACAGACCACCTTCCCCCAAATTAAGTGAAACTCAGAACAAGCTCGTGCTGCTCACTCAGTAGGCAGTTACAAACACAACACGTGGGATAAAATCTAGCACTGCCTAGATATTATGGCTATAAGCTTTAGACGAATTTAAAATATGTAGCATGTGCAATATCCTCTATCTTTTTTTAGGGTTTCTCTCTTTTTACTACACCTTAAATGAGTAAGATTTTAATTTTGGAGAAGAAAATTAATTTGAAGTGTAGCCGGTGCAATATCCTCATTTTCTGTTTACACACTAACGAAAATTAATTTATTCAATTATTTATTTATTTTTTGTTAGGAGAGTAATGAGAACAAAGACCCCATGCATGCATGAACTCTTTGTTATGGATGTATGGCCGGCTTGGCTTCTAGTGATGGATGATTGCATAATACATTCTCTGATTCATAGACATTTACAGGTTGACCAACCCCGTATGGGACTAAGTACATATTCTAATCAGTTTTGTTTTACACTCATTATTTATATTGTAAATTTAGGTTAGCTTTTTATTTGATACATTTTTTGATATATAGATTTATTATTTATTTTAAGAGATTAAATCAAATTTTATTTTTAAACAATAACCCATTTTATGGATCTACATCATTTGAAATGTGTTTTTTTTTTTTAAGTGGAGGTAGCTATCACTGACCTTTTTTCGTGGGTAGGCACATTTCTAGCTAACCCCAATTCTTACCGGGGATAAAAATTACTCTCCATCCCTGATCCCTAACGGAGAGATTCTTCGTAGGGACTCAAATCCTCAAATTTTTTAACTGAAAGTTTTTTTTTGAAAAAACTACTTAAAATAAAGAAAAAATTTTAAAATATAAATAATATTTTAAATATATTTTGATATATATATATATAATATTTAATATAAATAATATTTAATATATAATTAGATTAGTGGAATTTACCAATTCAATTTATGCTATATTCACAAATATTTTGTAAATAATATTTTTATCCTTGTAAATAATAAATACATTGTTATTTAATGAAAATTAAAATATTAATTAATAATTTCTAAAGATTTGAATATAATATAATGTGAAAATTTATAAATTTTAAGTATTAAAATAATTATTCTATTTTTAATATTTTTATTTATATAAATTTCTTGAAATTAAAAATCTTTTTTTTTGTATATATGTAGATTTGATAAATTATTTATTCCATTGGTTCATAAAATACTAATTTTGAAAATTATTCTTTTTAATTTATAGTTGGAGTTGTTGAATATTAATATTAGTATATATTGTTTATTTGGATTGCATGTAGACTTTAATGTTTATAAGGTTAATGTATTTCATTTATTATCAAGAATTTGAAAGTGGCTTGGTGGTTGAAAAGGTATATGCTGTTGATCATTGGGTGATTTCAGTTCTTTGGTTTGAATAACGCCAGAGACGCAAGTTCATTGTTGTTAGACGAAGGTGTTGTACGTTGTCATATTGGTGCGTATCGGACTGTATCGCCCGATACTATATGATATGATCCGACGCGATAATGTATCGGACTAATATGCACGACTAGCAGGATATGTGTCCAGTCGTGATGTATCTTGTGCCGGTGAGGTCCGATATCAATACGATACCAAACCTGAGAGGTAGTTTGGTCATTTTGGAAAGTTTATTTGTTGGCAAGAAAAAACCATTAATATGTGAATATGCACTCCATTTATAACCCAGGGGTAGTTTGGTCATTTTGGAAATTTTATTAGTTGACAAGAAAAATTATTAATAAGTGAATAGGCACATCATTTCTAACCCGAGGGGTCATTTTGGAAAATTTATTTTTTGCAAGGAAAAATAGTCATTAATAAGTGGATAACACATCAATCTTATCCCAAGGGGTAATTTGGTCATTTTAGAAAGTTTGGTGGAACCAAAGGAAAGAAAAACATAACAAGCCAAAATGAGGGTTAAAGTCGACTTTTTGAATAAATAAGTGCTTATTGGAGAAAAAGACCACCAAACACCCAATATGAAATAAGTGCTTACTTTTTAAAATAAGCACTTGAAAAACTTGAGTGTCAAATGCAAATAAGTACTTATTCGAAAAAACACATTCACTAAGCCCTTAGTTTTCACATAAGCACTCCCAAACATGGCCTTCGTATTGGCCTAGTTGATAGACAAATTACTTAATGCTTAGTAAGAAAGGTAAGGACTAGATATTGTGCATCAAGAGGAGTCATCAAAACTGGGGTGTTTATGCACAGGCATATAGTACTTATACACAAGAGTTAGACACAACCATTAATCCAAAAGCTTAAGCCATTAGGTGATTTGTGTCCAGTTGAATTTTCAACTGCATGCCACTGTTGTGCATTGAGGGGAGTTGTCAAAATCGAAGAGCTTGAATACACGAGTTGGCAAATCTTTGTATACAAGTATCTTGCATATTCTTTTTCCAGTGTGGAATTCTCGATCACCATTTCATACACTCACACTTGAATCCCAACAATGGATGGAATTTAAGCCTTGATAGATATGTATTGAAAAATTTTGGTCATACAAGCATATGAAAACGTTAGAGGAAATTAATGGGATGATTCACTATTACTCTTAAATATTATATGTATCATTTAAGCTCATAGCACAGTTTAATGACCATGGGTTGAATGCGCTTTTTTTTTTTTTGTAATAGGATGTTAATTTGGAGAAGAAAACATTAGTATAGAGAGAAAATCAAAGAGATCAATAATTGTAAATTTTCTTGAGTGGTTTAAAACAATGTTTTAAAATAGCGAAGGCATGATATGAGGCGTAGTTCAGAATGTAAGAGGCATACACCTCATGGACATAAGGAGGAGTGAGCCTCTTTAAGAGGAGGAGGGTCAGGAGGAAGAAGGGGGGCTTCATTTTTTCTTTATTTTTAATAAAAATCTTTTATATTAATTAAGAAGAATAAATGTGCATAGCACTAGTTGAAAGGTGGGGTCATCCTGTCAAAACAGAGGCGAGTGAGCGACTCGTTGGAGCAGAGCTGGGAGCTAAGGGCAGACTACTTTTTTTTCCCTTATCTTTTCTTTTCTTTCTTTTTCTCTTTTTTTTTTTCTCTTTCTTTTTCTTTCCCTTCCTTTTCTTTTCTTTTTCTTTTCCTTTCCTTCCCTTTCTTTTCTTTTCCTTTCCTTTTTTTCTTTTTTTTTCTATCTTTTTATATGAGGTGTGCATGAGGTGCAGGAGACATACGTCGTCTCTATCACGCCTCATGAAGAAAGCGTATGAGACATACACCTCAGAGGTGTCAGCTAGCGCCTCTGGCATACGCCTCAGGTCATTTTGGGTGCACGTCTCATGCATATGCCTCTCTCTAACACGCCTCATGAAGAAAGCTTATGAGACATATACCTCAGAGGTGTCAGCTAGCGCCTCTGACATACGCCTCAGGTCATTTTGGGTGCACGTCCCATGCATATGCCTCTCTCTAACACGCCTCATGAAGAAAGCTTATAAGACATATACCTCAGAGGTGCCAGCTAGCGCCTCTGGCATACGCCTCAGGTCATTTTGGGTGCACGTCCCATGCATATGCCTCTCTCTAACACGCCTCATGAAGAAAGCGTATGAGACATACCTCAGAGGTGTCAGCTAGCGCCTCTGGCATACGCGTCAAGTCATTTTGGGTGCACGTCCCATGCATATGCCTCTCACGACTTTTAAAACACTGATTTAAAATACATGATAAAGAACCCAAAACAGGGATGATATAGACTTCTAATTAACAACGGCAGAGGAAAGCCTGCTAAAGGACTACATGCATTATTCAACACAGAAATTACATCCATGCCTAGCTAAACTCTTAATGTAGTACATCTCTTCTTGATCGAACCAGGATAACCACGGGCATAATTACTATAGGCAAGATACAGGAGGATTTGTATTTTTGGAACTTCCATGAGCATTTAAGCAGTAAGAGCGAGCTTCTTTTCCTGGAGCTGTTGTTGTTATGTTAACGTAGTTCATCACAATGTTTGTGCAAGCAACACTCTCGCTGCATCGAAGACTGATAACATCTTCGCTGGTTGAAGATCCAATAATTCCACTGTAAGTCACGTCACTCACTTCAACTGCTGAGGTCTTCATTGTCATCCCAAGATCATCATTTAGTTAGCTACATGCATGTTTCAGACAAAAAAAAAAAAAGAACCACTGTGTAAACATAGTTCATCCTTCTTACTGTATTTTCGCACTTATCATGAGGGCAGTAATATTGATCAATGATAATAGGGTGATCCACTTCTTTGACTGTGATTGCATTGAAGGAGATCCTCTTGGCATACCCAGATCCCCCCTGGACAGACGACAGTTTCAGAAGCAAACATTAATTAAACGACCATGAATTATAACTGCAGCTAGATGATCATATTAATTCTACCATGAGAGCTCCATTACCTGCCATGTCTTGATCCTTGCTCCAGCCTGAGTTCCAAAGAAATTGCAGTGCTCCACATGTACTTCTTCCACAGTGGCATAAGATCCTGATACTCCCAAGCTCCCCACACTACAGAATAACAGGTTTACTGTTTAGCATATTTTACTGTTTCCCAAGCTCCCCACACTACCAAACTACTGATCTTTCCAGGAACTACTGAACCAAAATGGGGTTGCACAAACCTTATCCCATGACCAGGTCCACAGTTGACATAAGTGATGTTGATGAAGGAGGAGCCAGAATTAATAGCAATACAGTCATCACCTATGGCAGAAAAGAAAAATAAAACAGTCGATCTGGTTATCCATGCTTCAACATAACCAAATGGAAATGAAAAAGAAGGAATTAACTTACCCGTTTCAAAGTCAGAGTTCATGACTCTAACATAGGTGGAATTGGATATGTCAACACCGTCTGTGTTTGGACTGTCTTTTGGGGCAGTTACTTTGAGTTGGTTCAAAGTTACATCATTGCAGCTGTGTATAGAGATATGATTCTTCGCGCTGTTGACGTGATGCAGCCCATCTACTCGAAGCCCGTTACATTGGTTAAAGAGTAGTGCCTGAACCATCACCAAACACACACTTATATATAGGCACTTCAGAAGACCTGTTTGGTGTTCAGACAATAGCCCTCTGGCCCTCTGCTAAAGGAAAGGAGGAATTAAAAGAATTTGCACTTACCGTTGGTCGTTGGCATTTCGTTGCCTGAAAAATACAGTTACCCAGATAAGTTAATTAAAACGAAGATGAAGAACTAAGAAGGAAAAAAATGGATATGAAAATGAAAATGAAAATATTTTACATACATATAACTCGTTGTTTTCGCATGATTGTTTCCACCAGGTAGAACCCTGGCCATCGATATATCCTGGTCCATTGATGGTGAGACCATTTACATGCGCGAAGGAAAGCCATTTACCCATTGTGGAGTCACTCCAAGCTGATTTGTCACTGGGTGAGATTATGTTCCCTAGAACCTGCTTTCACCACTGTGTAAATATAATTTCCATCTACTAGAAAAATGATGGTACATGCATAATTCAATGAGCACTTGAAAAATTTTTTAACATCTGTGGATCCGTGTTTTGTACAACAGCGTTGCGTTGTGGCGGTTTGGGTGAAAGAGATTTTTCTACTTACAATATGTTCTTGATTAATATAAGTGGTTATTTACATGCATTTTTCTAATTGAAATTCTCATGTGTTAATGGCTGTTTGTTGGCAAAGGAATCCTAGTCAGATGAGAGGCTGATCAGTTCGTAATATTCCATTTATCTTAAAAAAAAAAATGATTGATTGGATCACAAAAATCTGTCCAAATGATTTTAGTTTGTTTGACCCTCTGGTTAAACAAACATTCGATGAAAACTGCAAATAGTGCACCCTAGTGGAATTCACTCCGCCCCACAACGCTTCACAGCACATTCTCGCCATGTCGCCATGTGTTGGGAACATCCCCGATGGTGGTACTAGAACTGATAATGTCATCATCTAGTGGAGATGTTCCCAATTCACGGCGAGGTTATGCTGTGCGGCGTTGTGGGGCGGAGATGTAATCTCACCCTAGTGAAGGTGAATTGGAAGTTGTCAGGTAAGTAGAAATAAAATAAAATTCAAGAAAGATAACATTGTGAGTTAACCCAGATAAAGTTAGAACTAGGTCAGTAGTCTGTAGTCTGTAGGTCAACCCTTTTTTTCTTTTTGATTAATTAACTTATGAAAAGAACTTTCCATTGAAGCCATGGAAAGGATCTAAGAAGTCCAGATTAATCAAAGGGAACCTCACTAATATGATGAAACACTAGCAATTTGATCAGTAGGTTTACCTGAACATAAACATTATTGGACTTGCAGGGACCAATGAACTCCACCGGATGCAACAAGAACGTCTTCATGGCTGGTATGATGAGGGTGGGGGAACCAGAAGCATCTCCACATGCCGCTTCCCATGCATTCAAGAAAGCCTTCCCAATTGCTCACGATACCAGAAAATATTAGGTTTAATTTTTATTGGATGAAAAGAAAAAGAAATATAGTTGCAAATGGATTCAATTGATGAATCAGATAAATCTCAATCTAAATTCGAGCCATTAATATTTGTAGTGAATCTTATCCATCAGATTTGGAAATTGAATACCACTTAGGGGGTGTACTTTTTTCAGATTTTGAGAGGAGGAAAGTTGGTTAATGGGATTTTGGTTCCCATTGACCAAGAACCCCTTGTTCTTTTTTCAGATTTATGTGGGGATCAGGGAAAGTTTATTTTCCTGCTCCTAGGTGGGTAAATAATTTTCCCACCAAGGGGGAAAATTAGCAACAGCTGAGCAAAACAAAAATGTCCTTTTTAATAATGGATTTTTATGGATAAAATGATCATTTCCTTATTTACATGAAAAATAAAAGAACATGGATAAATGCACTTACAGGGGTAAGTCTTAAGATTAAATTAAAATACATGACATAAAAATAACTTCTATCAGAAATATGTCTCTTTGGTAGAATTATAAACTCAAACCAACTTTATTGATATAGATGAATATTATTTTATATGTAGGCATAGGTATAAACATTTGAATATTATGGGACTACATTGCTGTGGGCGGGGTCCATATTTTGATCCAATTATAAACAGATTGGACTTGTGAGATCGGGAATCTGAGTTTGACAAGTTTTAGTGCCGGATACCAACATGATGCAACTCTCTTCCTTAATTTGGTCCATGATCAGATGAGATACAAATTCAAATTCAGAGAAACGGATACCATTTACAAACCCTATTTGGGAGGACCATTGTATCAATCTTAAAATAATTGAGGGCCCACCTATAAAAGGTGTTTTCATATTTAACAAAGGGGATGATAAATTGGAATACAGTCCTATCTATTTGTAAACGCTTGCCCCTTGTTTAAAAAATAACCTGAAAATCGAACTACTTTTCCTCGGCTTGGTGGCAGGTCAGTGGTTCAATTGTAGGTTAGATGGGTCAATCTATAGCATCATAAATTTATATAAAAAAATAATAATAATAATAATAGTACATTACAAAATGTTTGAAGAAAATTGAATATCTCTTATACTACATATTCATCATATTAAACAAATTAAAAAACATATATATATATATATGAAAACTATTATTATCACTGACAAAATTTAATAAAAATATAAAAAATAAGAATTAATTAATGTCTAATCTATGCCCTGATAACCATGCACACCAATTGTTTGACCGTTTGACTGGTTGTGTCACCTAGTTATTCACTCAGCCAACATTATTCTTATCTATGTAAAAGGTTTAGGGACTAATTGATGGCCGGATTAACTTTACCCTTGAAACCAACGTTTTAAAAAACGACCTGAAAATAGAACCATTCTAGCCACCAGTTCGAACGGACGACCTATTTTGATAAATAAATTAAAAAAGTAAAAAATAATTAAAAATAAAAAACAGTCAAAAATCATTGAATTGATCGATAGGTTAATGGTTTGACCGCCCAGGTTAATGGATTGTTGACTTTTTCAACGGTTTTTTACTAAAAACCGAATTTGGGATAAAACGGAACCACTTGCCTGAACGGTTCTCGGGCCAAATGGTCCGACCGTCCGGATCAACAGCGGTTCAAAAACCTTGCCTGAAACTGATTGATTGAAAAACATACGATCAATTCCACCCTTGAACTGACTGCCATGCACCATCTCTGTATTTGGTAGGGGTGTTCAATCTACAACATAAATGTTATTTTGTTTTCATTGCTTAATTATGAAATTACCACATCAGTAGCAAAAAAAAAAAAAAACATGTTTATTGAATTCTGACTTTTTTTCAAAGGGAAAAACAAGTTGGTTTTGTTTCAAAAAGCAATATATGTTTTTTGGAGCCATCAAAATAATGGTCAATGAAACAAAAACAAACTTTGTAGTATAAAAATTATATGATCTATATATAGAAATGCATGGTCTTAAAAAACCAGATGAAAATAAATTTTTGAAACTAGAAATTTAAGAACATGTTTTTGGTTTCAGTTTTGAAAACAAAACCACATAGACAACCGATAACATTTTTTTTGTGTTTTTGCTTTGAGAAACAAACTATTTTCAAAGCAGATGGTTTTGATTTGTTTTTGAAATCGGAAACAAGGAAAACAATTCACATAGTAAAATGCCTATTTTCAAAAAGAAAAATAAAAAACATAGTAGAATAGCTCCTAAGGCTCAGTTTGGAAGGAGTACAAATGCAAATATATACAGCATAAATACATACAAAATATAAGGTTTTGCACTCTACATATTTGCACTTGTACTCCTTCCAAACTCAGCCTAAGTATCTTAGCGGGGGTATTTGCTAAACAT
Source organism: Nelumbo nucifera (assembly GCF_055504915.1). Taxonomy (NCBI): domain Eukaryota; kingdom Viridiplantae; phylum Streptophyta; class Magnoliopsida; order Proteales; family Nelumbonaceae; genus Nelumbo; species Nelumbo nucifera. The sequence continues at coordinate 26,305,675 of NC_142650.1, forward strand.
ACACCATTCCTTTTATACCACACACACATGCTAAAATTGTACTGAGTGTAAATAGATAGGGTTAATTACTTTGGAATCATCAGTTCTGCCATCTCCAACGGCTCCATAATTTACCACATCAAATGAATTTGATGCTCCAGCAGCTAATCTACTACTCAATACAGGCAAAATTGCACACAAGGTGATCAAAAGAGTAGTGAAGAACTCCTGCAACCAAAATCATGACAATAAATCTGATTATCATAGTAGTTGGTAGCAAAAAAATAATAGTAGTAGCTAGGAATAAAAGAGATTACCATTTAAGCTGTAAAACGAATAAAACTGTCACAATGAAACCTGTTTCCCATGTCATGTATATATAGCAATATAGCATAGCAGGCTTTGAACTTGTAGGATCTATTGATTATGCGAAGCTTGTTATTTTTGGTATGGTATTTATGTCTAGATTAGTGCATGTCTTATCTTTTATTCTCACTTTTTAATGGCCTCATAATCATGGATATCGCTTCTTAATTCCTAAAAATCCACTGCACTTAAATCAGCCAAAAATAAACTTACCCTTATATCTTTCTGCCAGATCAGGTGAATCAAATTCCCTAATTCTATGTCCCAAATGTATAAAAGCCAAATTTTCGATATAAATTGACAAACTTATCCATTTATTAACTGAGAAATTTTTTAATGCACACTAAGACCTCCAGCCCCCCAAACCTAAATGAATGAAGAGCTCATTACAAGCCCTTCTTCTCACTCAAAGTAGGCAGATATACAAAACAACACTTAGGCTTAGTTTGGAAGGAGTACAAATACAAATATGTACTGTGCAAAATCTTGTATTTTATATGTATTTGCACAGTACATATTTGTATTTGTACTCGTTCCAAACTAAGCCTTAGGAGAAAATCTGGAACTGCTCGGATATTGATCATTCAGAACTAAAACTAGGTGAGAGCCGCCCATGTTTGATTGCATTCAGTTTCCTTTGAATTTTTTAAAGTCTTCATTGTCATAATGCTCATGGTACATCCAAAAAGACCAGATAACAAGAATAGACAAATACAATTTGGGTGGGTTCGGGTTGGGATTTTGTCAAATTTTGAATGAGCCTGTCCCGAAGGCCCAAGTTTGGAGCAGTGTAATATGTTAATTTGGGCCAATTCGAGTTGCACTCCTTCCGATTAGACACGGAAATGAAGCAAATAAACTACTGAAGTAGACAGCAAGGTCAGGTTCAACTGCTTTTAAGGGTGGTCATAAAAAACCAAAAAATGAATCGAATCAAGAAAATTGAATCAAGATATGCAGTTAATCAAATTGATCGATTCAGCTTCAATTCAGTATTTTTCAAAAACCAAAGGAATGATTTGGTTTTTGAAAAAGTGAACCTATCGAAACCAGTCAACCAGTTTTAAATAGGTGATAGTGATTCAGCGAATTATAAAAACCGATAGTATTGGTTTCAAAAAATAGCCTATGATTGATTAACTAAACCATGAGCACCTCTAACTATTATACATACAAAGAAACCAAGTAAATTGAGCGGGAATGACCATCTTATCTTACAATACTTTTGCAAATGGCACCAAAACATTAAGGCCCCATTTGGTTTGCAGGAATAGGAATCTGAAATCAGAATTGGAACGGGATATTTCGATTCCAACTATTTGGTTGAGTGGAACCAAAATCCCATTTCCATTCCTACTGGAATAGTATTCCCCCATATAAGGGAATGGTCATTCTCTGCCCCTCCTTTGGGACTGAAATCCCATTTCTGCTTATTCTAATCCCCATCCCTGTCTGAACCAAACAGACTATACGAATAGATCATTCCGATTCTGATTCTAGATGTGAATCAAATGGGCCCTAAAAAATGTTGAAGTACAAAACATAAACACCAATACTAATTTATCTTAAGCATTTCCCTCTAGAAAGATGCAATATTCAAAGCCAAGAGAACAAAATATCGACATGGTGGTGGTGTGTTGGTGTTTTGACCCTAACAGTTTGAACTTCCTTATTTTTTTGGTAGAGGTTTGAATTTCCTATTTGGTTGGGCCATTTTCTGAGGAAATGGCAAGGAAACTACCTTGCCTCAAATTTCATGTAAGTAAATACCATAGATCGAAACGTAGAAGCTAGAGGTTTCCACTGTCGACACAAATTTCATGCTAAATTTGGAGCACAAGGAATAATGAAGACAAATCCAAAGAGATTTTTTTTTTGTTGAGAAATGTTTTTTTTCTTCTTTTTGTTGAAGAACACCCTCTAATTCTCTTGTCTTGGACAAAATCCGAAGTCACTGCAATAACTCATGATTATGAGAAACAAACAACAACTGACAAAATTTTTCTCACGATCAATCAACTATTAGAATAAGAATGGAATACCTTTACTTGTAAGAGATTTTTTTTTTCTTTTGGATGTGGCAACTTGATGGAAGTTTCCTTGGCTGAAAGAATTTGACAAAAGATTTTGATTTTTGTAGTAAATTGACAGACGGCTTTTGTTTGTGAGAATTTGAAGATCGAAATCCCCAAACTAATGTAGCATGGAGTTGTACTAGCTTTAAATCTTCAGTGGTTCAAGAGATGAAGTTTTGGTTCTTCCTTCCTTGATTTAGATGTAGCCATCCCTTCCTTTTTCTTGTCAAAAGAAATGGAGCCAATGGAGTAGAATTGAGGAGCCGAAGGGGGGAAGCTGAATAGAGAACCGAAGATGGAGAGAATGATTTTCAGTTGAGCATGCCTCTTGACATGCACATGGCCAAGGTTCAAAGTATCATAAATGCTAAGTGTATTAGAAAGGCAGTTTTAAGAGACGTATCGGGATACACCTTGGATATGCATGTGTATCGGAGAAAATTAAGATACACATAGATACGGTTGGAAACACTTTAAATACTTTAATAAATCATAAAAATTCATCAAAAACACTAAATATAAGACCTCAGTGAGGTGTATATACATTAAACTAATACATTTTAATGGTTTTATGAAGAAATATATTGTAGCTAATTATAATTTCATTAAAATCCTATGCTTAACTATATTTTATAAATTATAATTCTTAAGTTTTAATGTTTTATGGGATGAGAAAAACCCAACTCTCCTATCCAACCACAAAACATGCATTGTCACAACTTCTATGTGAAAATATAATTAATAATTATTTATTATTTAAATAATTATTATTTATTATTCATTTCAAAAAATTATAAAAATAAATAAATATTATATAATATATTCAAAAAAATAGTTATTAAAGAAGAAATTTCAATTTCTTTGTGGATATGATAGATCATCCATAGAATTATAATAGATTCAATCATTGTGATCAAATGATAAAATATAATTAATTAATTATTTTTTAACTCTAAAATATAAAAATAAAAAAAATAATTATTAAAGAAGAAATTTCAATTGGTCTGTGAATATGCATAGAATTATAATATATTCAATTGTTGTGATCAAACGATAGAATATAATTAATTATTGTTTATTTTTTAATTCTAAAAATATAAAAAAATAAAAAAAAATATTAAAGGATAAATTTAAATTGCTCTATGGATATGATAGATAAACACATAGATCTAAAACATATTTAGTCTTTATAGGCAGAGAAATAATTACATTTTCAAATTTTTTGTTAATTTATATTTTCCCCAAATATCTTCATGAAATTTCCATAAATCTATTGATAACACAAAACAATTGTGATTTTGAAAGTAAGAAATGTAGATCAACATAAATTTAAACATTCAAGAAAAAAAAAGGAATCACAAGATATTATAAAAAATTGAAAACATTTACCTATTTTTGCCATTTTTAATTTGAAAAATCTTTAAAAAAAATAACGATTCACAATTGTTTCTTGCAAACTTTTGCAAATCTAACACTCTAGAAATAGAGTTTGGAGTTTTAGAGTCATTTGGGGGGGGGGGGGGGGGTGAAAGAAGGCTTATTTCGGGGAAAAGAAACTTGTTTTCCCATTTTTTTTAGTTTTTAACTGTATGTTTTTTTGTCGATACGCTATCGATACACCCCCAATATGCACGAAAAAAGGCGAAACGTCCGATTTTCATGCGAATCCCGTATCGAAATTTAAAACCTTACACACGTGGCTAACAACATTTAACTTGAAACTTTAATAGCAACGTGGGAGCTAGACTCATCTCCTTTCCTTCTCTATTTTTTTTATCTTCTTTCTTTTTTTTTTTTTTTTGTAAAAGAACATGCTCTCCTCTTCCAAGGGGTCAGCCCCTCTCATCCCATTCCCCCTTTTATAAGTTCGCCCAACTCCATTCAAATGCATTTAAAATCGTATTTGGAAGGAAAGCCAATCCTTTGACATGGTGACTTCCTTTCATTTTTATTTAATTTAGAGGGGGCCCACAAGATTAACTTGAGATGCCCTGTCCAATTCTAAACATGATCCTTTCCACCAAAATTGAGTTAATCCGATCAACATTGATTGGTGGGCCTTGCTAAAGAGGCCACTTGGCAAAGGGTTGATCCCACACATATAAGGATTTCCCCTAATCCGATTAGGCTAGTCCTTCTTATATCCATTAGCTAACCATGTTCCCTTTTCTATGGACCCATCACTTAATGTGTGGTTGCCATTCAATTGGGTTTCACTTGAATAAATCCTTTGAGTGAACCCTCAAATTTGGCATGATTTGAGAGAAAATTTTTCTCATTGCCAACTTTATAATATTTTGTTATTTTCTTCCTATTATGCTAATGTGAGATAATTGGGTGTCTTTAGTTTTTGCCTTTTTTTAGTTGGATCTCACACATAAAAGTAATTTATCCAGCCATGATTTTCCTCAATTAATTTTGGAGTAATTATAGCCTTTTAAATGGCCCCCACTAAGCTGATTTTTTTTTTTTTTAGAGAATCTCTTGATTTGGAAGAAGCACTCTAATTTAATGTGATCAAAGAGAAAATCTCTCTAATTTACATATAGTGAGCCTTACATCAATATTCAATTCTTACATTTAATTTAGTGGGATGCTTAAGGATACCAATGTGGCATGGAACTAATGCCCATTTACAATGGATCCCACCCCTACACCATCTTGGGCTTGAGCTCAACCATTTCCCCCGTGGACCCTCTTTTTTGTCTAACAGGTCATTTCCATTCAATTTCATACTTGGCCTTAATGAATGCATTTTTTGGACCAACATCTGCAATAAGTTTAAATTTACATACCAAAGAATATCCCTTAAATTGGTGGTTGTTATTGTAAATGGCAATGCAACTATTGACTTACAATAACAACCATTTTCCCCTGGACCCTCTTTTTTGTCTAACAGGTCCTTTCCATTCAATTTCATACTTGGCCTTAATGAATGCATTTTTTGGGCCACCATCTTGGGCTTGAGCTCAACCATTTCCCCTTGGACCCTCCTTTTTGTCTAACAGGTCCTTTTCATTCAATTTCATACTTGGCCTTAGTGAATGCATTTTTGGACCAACATCTGCAATAAGTTTAAATCTACATACCAATGGCAATGCAACCATTGACTTAACAAATTTTATACTTGCAAAGTTTTATACTCATGTGGGTCAGGAGTTTTTTTTTCTTTTTTTATTTGCATTTTAATTTTGCACTTGTGTGGGTCAAGAGTCATAATTTTTGGAAAATGACAGTTTAGCCCAAGGATTAGAATTTATAGGTTCAAAGGGGTATGTGCCAGCTTAGAATTAATGCCAATTCATGGACGAGCGTGGGTGCATAAAGTGTTAATTGTTCACCTTTTGAATGTTTATAAATCTGCAGTGAAAATCATAAATCTGCATTGGACAAATCCGTACTTCTTCAAATAATTTATTTTGCAATATCTATTTCATGAAGCAATCTGTAATTACAATTCATCGCTTTGTAGATAGCTTAAGCTTTATAACAGTATGTAGGAATGCTTAGCGGATAGTAATAAGGGGCTGCGGCTAAAAATAATAGTTGCAGCGGCAGTCAATTATAACTGCCGCTATAAAATATTGCCGGAAGAAAGTACGCTCTTCCTCTTCCTCTTCCCCTTTTTTCACTTCCCCGCCTTCTCTATAGTCTCTATCACTCTCTTCCCGCCCTCTCTATTTCTCTCCCTCTTTCAATTGGAGCTCCGCCAACTTCTCTCCTGGCAGTACTTTGCGACGCCGGTGTTAACAGACGGCATCTGAGCAAGGTTAACACCTCTCTCTCTCTGCGATTGACCTAACCCGATCAAGTGTTTTTTATCGGTTTCTCTGTGCTATCCACCGGACAGCACAATCGGCAACAGTAGTGTCAACAGCATGGGTTTTGGCTGCCCCAATCATGTTTCACTCGTAGAGACGAAGGTAATTCTCCAACTCAGAATTTTTTATTTGGTTTGATAGTGACTCAATAATTGCATATGGAAAAGAGCTAATCACAGTTTTCACCCTAATGATTTCCGCCTTTTTCTTGGTAAGCATGAGCATGCTTCGTTTTGCTTTGTTGCTTTTTGTTTGAGTATGAATACCGGCTGTGTTCTAACCTTAGTGCCAGAGTTGTAAAGAGGTCAAGCTTCAACATTTGAAAGATATTAGGAGCAAGTCTGTTAGTGGAGTACAGAGCACCTAATAATTAGTTCTCTATCTCACTATCATCCACCTTCCCTCTTGATACTATAATCAATATCTGGAAAAAACCTTCATCCGTATATGATAAACTTTCCTCAACTTTTGATCTATCTCAGGTTATTCCCATTCCAGGTTAAGAAAAACTTTTCCGTCGGTAATTTGACATTGCTTTTTTTTTTTTTTCCTTATATTGTTCCTTCTAAATGAAAAAGTTAGGTTTTCATTTTCATCGGGCATGGATACAAATAAAATCCTATTTGTGTTGAACGCTAGTAGTTTGCCAATAGAGACTTGAGGTTAGATTTCTAGAATTTTCAAATTCATGTATCCATGAATGATACTTCAAAATTTTAGGGCTCAAGACCCCAAGAAAAGGGGGAAATAGAAGAATCAAACTGTTTTTATCAAACTAAGGCACCGTAAATTTTTTGGAACTTTTATTATTTTTTTCTGTAATCTGGTGGTGTTTTTTTTCTACAATCGATCAATCACGAAGATGTCTTGAGGATTCATTCTCTCAAGTAGTGATATACCGACTTGATATTAGTTTTTATCCAGATCCAGATCCAGCAGTAAACAATATGACATGATTTTATTGACTTAACCTACCCCAACTTTTATTATATCTCTCTGTTTCATATTGGTTCTTATCTGACAGTTGATATTTTAATTTCTAACGCTTCGTTATTCTTTTCATTTTATAGATTTGTGATTGACACTTGGTTCTTGGGTTATCTCAGTATACTTGCTGATTCTTACTAAATTGTTCACCAATTTTTTTAGTGTACTATTCACTCATTCCATTTTCTAATAAAAAATGATGAGAATCAAATCTATTTACCCTTGATAGAGTTCATAATCTCAGTTCTTTGTCTAAGTTGATTTAAATAGAAGTTTTAAGTTCATAATCTCTCGCACACAGTCACATTTGGCAGGTAAATCTCTCTCTATTGCGGTCTCTCTCTCAGTCGCACATCAGCAACATTTGATTCACAGGTATCTTTGTATCTCTCTCTCTTTCTATCTATTTCATGTTCACACAATGTACCTAATTCTGTTGGGCTTTGCTTATTGTTGGAGAAATTGAGTGTTAAGATGATAAAATTCTGATGAATATTCTAATCGTATTTTTCTACAGATTATTTCTGGTTTTTTTGTTTTCCTTTTTCTTGTGTGGAATAGTCTGACCACATCCACATCCATCAAGACAAAATCTTCTTCCTGGAAGCTGGAAATGCCAGAGACATGCCTATCCATACCGGTTGTCCTAAATTTACCATGGTTTTCTATTATTTTAAGTTTCTCCAAAGCATTTCTCTCTGGTGGTTCAAAATTAGAAGAATCCAGGAAACTTGGAAATTAGAACAACAATGCTATAGCTGATGTTGTAAGCCTACAAAGAGACAACCTATGAATTGGCCAGTTCAAAAATAAATGGTTATTTTTCTTATCCAATACTGCTGCAAAATATTGAATTTGCAACCTATACCTACCAGCATCCTATTCTGGCAACCCATTATTGATTTTCTAAGTATGTTTTAGCCCAACATCCTATACCTACCAACCTACCAGGGAAGGGAATATAATGTAGAGATGTTCACAGGCAGCATATTAAGGAGCACCTAGGAGGACCAGAGTTTTAGGATTTTCACTGATACTCCAGAGAAGGCTGTAAAGTTTACTACAAAGGTTGCTTGTTGTATCTTGAGCCTTGACCAGAGATGAGTTTAGGGATTTTTCTGTGGATATCATAGGAGATAGCAGATTGTTGCATGGCCCTAGATGCATAGACAAATCAGGTCTTTGAATCACCACCCTATAGGGCAATAAGTTGCATGGATCAAATCAGATATACCTGGAGCCTAATTTTGGGCTCAACTATAATTGCTAATTTTCTTGTTTTTCGGCTTGTACCTTTATGGGAGAGCTAAGAGAGCTTATCTCTCCCTATTCCTTTCTTGGCTTTGTTTCTTAATAAAGCTATTGTTATTGATCAAAAAAAAAAAAAAAGATTCACCTGAAACCAAATTTTAAGAAAATCTTATCCATTAGATTTTAGATTAGATTCAGATCAAATTCTGGTTGATTCCAGATGTTGGATTCTATTAATAAGTTAAACTAAAAGATCAAAACATTTTAGGTTCCTTCATCTTTAATACTTCAATCTTTGACTATTTAGTGAATAGGTAACATTCAAACTGATTTTACTAATAGATACGTGGATCCGTATTTTTGTTCAATTATAAATGGATTGAACTGGGTCACCCTTAACTGGACATGACTCAATTTTTTCAGATAAATAGACACCAGCATCCCTACCACCCTATCTGTTTTCTTTTTTCCTCCAGGGGTGATTGGGTTCAAACTTGACTTGTGTTTCCTTGGGATGGGAGAGACTGTATTAGTCTTCTCACAGACAGTAGGCTCCAATAATTTGATCATAAGAGGTTTTGGCCACTTTTCAGCTGGCACTTGTATTGGTGTTTGCCTTGGAATTTGCTAGGGTGGAGGTGGAATGTTACTAATATACATTGTGAGTCACTTTGGTACTCTTGATGAATACTGTTTATGAAAGGGCCTGCTGGCCTGGACGTTATATTATTATATCAGACGGTGAACAGTCACTTGGATTCCTAGTTTGGTGGATGCTCTAGCAGTCAGTCTTGCTAGTGGTAGTGTAAGGAGGATGCTTTGTATTGGGGAGAGTTCCTAGGGTAGGGACCTTTACAAGAGATTGTGGATTGTATTCTAGTGCACTACAGTTTTGTGTCTTTTCATGCACTCCACATCCTATGGCCCTACTCTCTCTTGTGGGCATGCCGATAATGAATTTTAGACCTTTTAACAGTAAAAGATGTATTGAGAACAGGGAGAAAATGGAGGAGATGATATAGGACTGGAGGCAAGAAACAGAGCCTGTTTACACCTAGACAGTTTAGGCTCTAACTGTAAGTACTCCCATGTCCAACTGGTCCATTATACTTCTAGAATAGTATACCTCATTGAACTTGACTAATTGACTAATATAAAACCATTTATCCTGTTCCCTCAATTTCTGTTCAAGCTGAACTTTAAAAACATCAAGCTTCTTGGTACATGACATCCATCTATGACTTCAATTCCCAATTCAACCATGTGGAACCCTGTTTACACCAAAAATAGGTCTTTGTACCTGCACCCATGATTTTACCTGGGTTTAAAGAGATAAACTAACATCCATGCTTAATCCATCAGTTTCAACTCTGAAATCATGGTGTCCAAGGTATAAAACTTTAATTCCTACCCCACGAGAATCACCATCTCCTCTTTGTTGGCTGCATATACAACACTTTTTGAGTAAAGAAAAAAGAAAAAAAAAACTTAAGGCTGTTTGGTTTGATATAAAATAAGAGAGAAACAAAAAGTTGAAGGGAAATTCTTAACAAATTTTGTGAAATTCCTTGCTAATTTGGAGAAGAGCAGAGAAGAGAAAATCAAAGAGAGAGAATTTCAAATATTTGATTGCGGACATGATAAAGGACGCATAAAAAGGAAGGCAGAAATTGCCAAATCTAAACCAAGCCAAACCCAAAACTCTCTTTGGCATTCCCCTCTAGAAACAGATTAAGCAATAGCATAGTTACTTACTAGGCAATGTACAGGAGGATTTGTATGTATAGATCTTCCATGAGCATTTAAGCAGTAGGAGCGAGCTTCTTTTCCTGGAGCTGTTGATGTTAGGTTAACGAAGTTCATTACAATGTTTCTGCAAGCAACAGTCTCGCTGCAACAAAGACTGATAACATCTTCCTTGGTTGAAGACCCACGAATTCCATTGTAAGTCACATCACTCACTTCAACTGCTGAGGTCTTCATCATCATTCCAAGTCAAACAAGCAAACACATTCAATATCGTCAATCTAGCTAGTTTGTTAATTACATTAATATTCAGAAAATAAAGCCACTGTGTTGATTAATTTAGTTCAGCCTTCTTACTTTATTTGGGCAATTCCCGCTGGGGCAGTAATACTGATCAATGATGATAGGGATATCCACTTCTGTGACTGTGATTTCAAAGAAGAAGATCCTCCTAGCATACCCAGATCCCCCCTGGACAAGAGTTGCAGGAGCAAACGTGAAAGGATCATGTAAATGTAAGTGCTTGCTTAATGATCATATTAATTCTACCATGAGAGCTCCATTACCTGCCATGTCTTGATCCTTGCTCCAGTCTCTGTTCCAAAGAAATTGCAGTATTGCACATGTATTTCTTCCACAGTGGCATAAGATCCTAATTCTCCCAAGCTTCCTATACTACAAATTAATAGAAGGAGAAGGTAGTTTGTTGCTATATATTTTCAATTACCCTATTAAAAATAGGTAATAATGCAAGCTAGCTGGTTTCTAGGCTTTCAAAAAATATAGGTGCCGTTTGGCAAGTCCTTTTAGAAAGATTTTCCAGAGCCTAGACGATAATGACCATTTTAAGTGGTTCGGTCTATTGGGCTTTTTGAAATATAGTTGTCGTTTTCGGTCTTTCCATGGACACATCTTCTGGTTTTTCTATTTTTTAGTTTTTCAGTCTTCTGATCTTACCAAATTCCAAAAGACTGTGCAGAAAGACTTGTCAAATGTTGCCACAATAAGTGATTTTGATCTCTGTGTGTGTGTGTATATATATAAGTGATGATACTGAGCAAGTTGTTATTTGGGTACTGTCGGATTGGATTTTTTTTGGGTGGGGGTAGCAAAACTATAAAGATATTAATAATATAAGTGGGAAACTTTGAGGCATAATAGGGATCAAGGCTCTCGGATCCCCATCTCTCAGTCCTTATTTATAGTCTGTGGGCCAAATTATACCCACATCTCAATAGGCTCCACCAAAGAAATGGACTAGTTAATCTTCCCTGTCAGGCCTACCAATCTATATGATCCTTTGTTTCAGACTCCTGAAACATGGGAAAAGTGGTTAGCTCTTGACTCCTGAGAGTCTTGAGACCCATTTAGTCGGCAATCGAAAACAGCATTTCCTACACTTGACAAAACTACTAAATCACTCTTTCAAGCAACCATTGAACCATAACGGGGTTACACAAACCTTATCCCATGACCCGGTCCACAGTTGACATAACTGATGTTGATATAGGAGGAGCCGGAATTAATAGCAATACAGTCATCACCTATAACAAAAGAAATTTAAGTAATAACAGTCAGGTTAGTTCATATTAGAAGAAAAAGAAAGGTTAATTACGGTACAACAGATAAAACAAAAAGAAGGAAACTTACCCGTTGAAATGGTTGAGTTTATGATTCTAACATGGGTGGAATTGGATATGTCAATACCATCAGTGTTTGGACTGTCTTTTGGGGAATTTATTTGGAGTTGGTACAAGGTTGCATAACTACAGCTCTCTATGGAGATATGATTTCTCGGGCTGTTTACATGGTGTAGCCCATTTAGTCGAAGCCCATTACATGCGTTAAATTGTAGTGCCTGGATCATTACCAAACACATACTTCAAAAAGCCCATTTCCATGTGATTCTCTAGCAATAGCCCCGTGCTAAAGAAAAGGGGGAAACGTTTGAATTAGGATTTACTCCTCACAGAGCACACCTCACATTGACCTCACAGCCCCATCCCACCATGTATTGGAAATATCTCCCCATGAATAACAACACAAAATACAGCAGATGTTTCCAATGCGTGGCTGAGATGCAATGTGAGGAGCAGATCCGGATTTGAAACGTTTGGCTATTTACTTTCAACAGCCTCTCCTGGTACAAGGCTCTCCCTCCTTGATACATTAGTGTATATGAATCTCATGTACAGTATCTTTTTTTAATCCATGGGCCTATACAGCTGGGGTAGTAGTCCATCCCCAAACCCATAACTCCCGCAATCCTGGTACTGTGGGAATTTAATCCCAAGTCTCTGCTGCAAGAAGCAGGGGACCTTGCCAACCAGCCAATTGGCATCTTGGAATAGTAACTTTGTTGAAACCATTCTAAGGAAAAAATGCCGGAAAGGTATGATACCGGAAGAACTTTTAACTTAGATGATTAGAATTTGATTAATTACCACTTTTATGATATCAGTTGATTGATTAGAAGATTTTCCTATAGAACCCATGGACTAATGTCTCACTTGGAAAGAACCCTGTAGGCAGTAGAGGCTGTCAAATGTGGGCAGCCAAGAGCTCTTCAACAAAAAGAATGAATGTTTTGCACTTACTGTTGGTCGTTGGCATTCGAATGCCTGAAAAATATAGGTATAATGGTTAAACCCAAATAAATTAAAATGAGGATGAAGAAAATGGATGAAAAATGAAAATATTTTACACACATTTAATTCGTTGAATGTGCAAGGTTGTGACCACCAAGAAGAACCCCTGCCATCGATTTGTCCTGGTCCATTGATGGTGAGACCATTTACATGGGAGAAGGCAATCCATTTATCCATTCCGAAGCCACTCCAAGCTGATTTGTCACTGGGTGCGACTATGTTCCCTAGAACCTGCTTTCACCGTGGTGGAAATATTACTTCAATCTAATAGCAAAATGATGGTCCGTGTGTAATTATATATTCATTTTTTTTAATGGATATATTGGTTCAGTTTGGTCAGCTCAGCTTTTAGGATTGGCTTTACTGCATTAAGACTAAGGCCCCGTTTGGCATATCTTTCTATGTGGGCTGTCAGCTATTTAAAAGTCTGGAAGTCTGTGTTTTCGTCTTTTTCCATTTGGTTTGGGAATGTGCCCCAAAAAGATGCAAGAAACTCATTTGAGCTTATTTCGGGAAGCTAGAAATGGAATTTCTTGCCTTTTTTCGCTTTGTCTTCACACAAAAAGATGTGCCTCCAACCAAACGGTCTTTGAGGTGCCAAGATTTTCATGTGATTCTACTACGTCTTTTGGTTATCAGATCTTTTAAAAAAGACTTGCCAAATAACACCTAACTTAATCAATCCTAACCCAATTTTTTTTGCACAATGTCAATCTTAATGTGAGAATGGACATCGAATGTTTCTAGGTCTTTTTATTGATTTAAATACCCTTATATTTTTTTCAGTTCATCCTACTCTCTCTCATTAACTCCTTTCTTTTTTGCATTTTTGTTTTCCACCACTAAATTTCAGTAATTAACTTTATACCCCATGAATGTAATAGTATAAAAACCAATTTTTCAAAAACTAACTCAGAAATAAAACAATGTGTTAGTCTAAGTCGTGGATCAGCTGTTCAAACCCTCTATGACAATGGGTCAATCTATGGTTTTAAAATTAAATATATAAAATCTAAAAATAGATATGAAATCTTGGTCAAATGATGGGTCACTCCATGGTTTTAAAATTAAATATATAAAATCTAAAAATAGATATGAAATCTTGGTCAAGTGATGGGTCCAATCCAATAATCCGACCGGCTGATTCCACTATAGGATGAAAATATTAATAACAAACCAAAGTTTCAAAAATTGATTGGTCTAGGTGGCATGTCAATAGCTCAATAGTTTACGTCAAAAAAAGACTGGGTCAAATGAGTGAATGGTTAACTTGATCATTCATCGGATTGATGACCAAGTTAACAGTTTTATTATATTTTATTTTTTGGCCAAAATGTGGTTTGAGATAAAATCGTACCCACTTGCATGGTTGCACCCCTACCTGGAAAGCCCAGATTTGCAATCCTTCAGCCCAGAAAAATGCCTTTGTCCAAGCTTTTCTTTGTGGCTTCTTCAAATCAGTTCAACCAAAGCTTTGGTACATGGTTTTCAAAATCGGATTGGACTGGACGGTTGGACCAGAGAAATCGGGAATCAGTCAGGTGACTGGTTCTATTTTCCTCAAAAACCGGATTTCCTCTCAAAACCGTTGATTTTGGTCAGCAAACTGCTGAACCAGGTGGTTAACCGTTCGAACGGTTGTGATCATTTTTTATTTTTTTATTTTTTTTGTCAGAACGGGCCGAGTATTTGGTTCGAATGGTTGAATCGTTTGACCCCATAACTGGACCCCTGACCGGTTCGGTCACCGGATCGGTTTCAAAAACCATGCTTTGTTAGCTTGTCTTAAAATTAAGATACATGTGGCTGCCCCTTTAGAGCCTTTTAAGTTATGGTATTGTGAACTAAGGGCCCATTTGGGAGCACTGTAGTTCTCTCAGCTTCTTTAAAGAAGTTACTTAGGGCTTCTTCTTTTGGTCTGTTTTCAACATCTAATGTCTTGAAAGTAGGGGTGATCATTGACTGGGCTGGGTTTAGCACCCATGATAAAGGTTTCAGCCTCGGCCTGGGCTCCGTATGCACCTTAGGCGCCTAAATTATAAGCCCAGACCTTGCCTTGCATGGGCCTGAGCAAGGCTTAGGGGATTTTTTTAGTCTAATTAAAAAATTAATTATTTAAAAATTTTAAATTAAATAACATATAATAGATGAAAAAAGGCACTGTACAAACCCAAACTAGGCTAGGCTTAGCTAAGTTTTGAGCCTATTATACAAAAATAAAGACAATGGGCCTCATTTTATTCCTAAACTTGGTTTAGCAACTCCAGAGGGAGTGCAAGATAGAAGCACTAGGAGTTGCCATGCCAGCATGGCAATCTCCAATGTTTTTTGCCCAATAAATTAGGAAAGTTAGAGTGGGTAAGCTCATTAACTAAAAAATAGGAGTGGTTAACTCCATTCCTAGAAAATTGTTAACTACAAACATGTCTCATCTAAACACATAGAGTCATCTACATTGGCTTTTTAGCTATTTTAATTTTTCAATCTTTTTTCAAAATTTTGGAGAACACACGTCTAAACAAGGTTTTAAAACCCGACCCAGAACAGAACCATTCTGTATACAGTTTTTTGGGTCAACGGTTTGATTGTTCAATTCGAACAGATAGCTCGTTCCAACTTAAAAAATAAAAAAAAATGGTTAAAATAAAAATGGCTAAAATCCATTGAACGAGTTGAATGGGCCGATAGCTTGACAACCTGGGTTAGTGGGTCACTGACCAAATCAATGTTTTTGGCAAAGGACCAAGTTAAGGGTGAAATTGAATTGGTTGCCTGGCGACTATTGGGTCAAACAGTCCGGCTGTTCGGGTCAACAACGGTTAGAAAACAATGCATCTAAATGTGTACACCAATGCTCTAATAGTTAAATATTTTAAATAACAAAAAAAATATTTTAAGTAACAAAATATTAAAAATAGCTAAATCGTAATAACTTTAAAATAAATAAAACTTAAATAACAAAAAATTTAAATATTTTACATCTTAGTTAAATATTTAACTATCTAAATATTTTAAATAATGAAATATTGATTATAACTAAATTTTAAATAGTTAAAATAGTGAACTTATGTAATAAAATTTAAAATTTCTTAAAAGTAGAAATAATGATATTGTAAATAACTTTAATTACTAAATCATATTTTAAACATTATTTAAAAAATAAAAAGTAGATTAAATAACGAAATTATATAATAACTTTAAAAAATTTATCAGAACTACAGAATTAATTATAATAGATTTAATAATATTTGATAATAAGAATATAAAATATAAATAATTTATCTATTATTAAATAATATAATAGATTTAACTATTATTGAAATAGTAAAAAATAGATTAAATAACTTAGAGGTATTGTAGCTTTTTATTAGTTATTTATTGTAATTTTGTTATAAATTTATTTTCAATAATTGTGTACTTTTTTTATAAATTTTCAATAATTATTGGAGATTAAACTATTGTTATTTGTTAGACATTAGACTATTAATTTAGTTGAAATTACGAGTGTTCACTGGTTGGTTTGGTTCGATTCAATTGCAAATTGTTTGGCCAACCAAACTAATTTGGTCGGGTTGGAGAGTTGGTCACTTGAAACTAACTAACCATTAGTGAAAACTGAGCAACTTGAGTTGTACCGATCAATGTTTTAAAAACTGACCTAAAGACCCACCCACTTTTGTATTCGGGTTGCAACCACCAATTCAATAGTCTTGGTGGAACGGGTCAGATTGTTCCACATCAACATTCTATAAATTTAAATATATATATATATATATATATGCATATATAAATGTGTATATATTTATATACGTGTATTTTGTTTAGTTTTTAAGTTTTTTAGTTATAAAAAATATTAAAAATTGTGATTTGAGGAAAAAAAGGGTTTTTCACAAAATTAGTTGGACAAGTCGCCCATGGAACCTTGGAATGCATAGATATCGAAAAAAAAAGATCACCTTAATTGGACATTGGAGTGTAAAGTTATGGATTTTGAAAGTTTTCACATACATTAAGTGTGCAACCTGCAACTCGGTGAGCATGTCGAATGGATCAACGATTAAACCATTCAGGTGGTCAAATTTTGACTAAGTCAATGGTTTTTTACCGAAAGGGCAGGTTTCAATAGAACCAGACCTAGAATCAAGGTTGGGTGATGGTTCGAAGGGTTCAATCGACTAAGTCAACGATGGGTTAAAAACACTAGTTTTGGTTTGGATCGATTTTCGGTTTGGTTGGTTGGTTCAAAGGATTTAAACTTTATAGAATCAAACTTGGAATCATGGTCGGTGATGGTTTGAAGGGTTCAATCAACCGAGTCAATGATGGGTTAAAAGCACTGGTATCGATTTGCATCGATTTTCGATTTGGTTAGTCGGTTCAAAAGATTTAAACTTTAAAAATTAAATTTAAAATATAAAAAATTTTTAGATTAAGAAATAAGGGAATTTACCACTTTTTTGTATTAAAAAAATATGTTTAAAATATAAAATATTAGTATATATTTGTGGTCGAGTTGATTCAATTTTGGTCGATTTACAAATGGCCAAATCGAAACTTACCTGACATGGTCATGTTGAGAAATTGCTGAACTAAATCTGAATGGAAATACTAGAAAGTGACCAACTCAGGACGAGTTAGGTCAATTTGGTCGGTTTCATCGGTTTGATGAACAACCCTAATCAAAATTAATTATTATTATTTTTGTATTACAAAATAATATATAAAATATAAATATATTAATTATTTAAAAAGTTAAAATATAAACCAATTGTCTAGTCTAATGTGTTTCTATTGTTTAGCTTTTGCTTAACAAAGTATGTACACCGCACGTGTCCCTACTAGTTCATTTCTATTCTTGAGCAATGTAGAACATGGAATAATACTCAATAGCTAGTGTTACAATTGAGTTTGATGACTTTGATCCCAAGTCTTCATTGTTCAAGAATGAAAATAAAGGCCTTCATCCATAAAAGGTCTTGTCTAGAAGGGCAACTCTCATACTTGATTTGATTCATGTGTTGGCTCGTGTGTAAATTCATGAATATTTATGTGTTAAAAATTTATGTTTTATATAAAATAGTAAATGTTTCATATAAAATAAAATATATTTGCATATAAATATAATGTATAAAATATGTAATATTAAGTATATATAATTCATAATATAATATATTATAATATAAAAATTATATATTTATATATGGGCCGGATTTTCATGCAAAAACCTGGGCCTAAGCCCAGAAATTTAAGGTCTAGGCCGAGCTGGGTTTCTAGGCTAGACCAAGAATGATCACCCTACTTAAAAGCAAAGGACTTTATACAAGAGGTTGTTCTTTTAATATCTCTTCTTTTTCAGACATTAGACATTAGACCTAACAACCTTTTTTTTTGTCCCCAAAATGCTCTTTTCACATTTTACTCATAATTTATTATTAGTAACACACTCTTATTATACTAAAATTAAAAAAAAAAAAAATATATATATATATATATATATATATTACTAAAATATTATTTAATATATTAAATATGATTTATTATCATAATACTATTTATTCGTAAAATAATAATCATATTATTATTACGATAAAACTGTTTTTTATTATTTTTATTAATAATTTTATTCTAAAAATAATGATTAATATCAATTTATTAATATTAATTATAATTAACGTAAGGAATTTTCACCAAATTCTATCTGAGTGAGGCCCGCCTTATAAAGCCAAAAACTGCTACGAGAAAGCCCTCTAGTGGGTTTAAGTCAATGCATAAGCACAACAGCTTTAGGCTTAAAATGCAATTTTTTTTTTTTTTTTTTGAAAAGAGAAGAAATAAATAGCAGCCATATATATTAATTACTCTTACGTTACCTGAACTTCAATTTCAGTGGCTTTGCAGGGTCCGTTGAATTCCACAGGCTTCAACAAAAATGTCTTGGCAGGTGTAACAAGAGTGTGAATCGTGTGATTAATACCTGAGTTGTCTCCGCACACCGCTTCCCACGCTCTCATAAAAGCCTTCAGATTTCAAACCATTTATAAATTATAACGCACTAGCATAAAACTTATTTACTAAAGACAAATACTCAACATATATATATATATATAGTCAATTAATTCCATTAATTCAATTTGAACCTCTACGAATAATTTCCTAAAAAAAAAAAAAACAACGAAAAATCTATTTTAACATATTTGCTTAGAGATCGGATTTGCTATCCACGCATTACCCACAAGACACTACAGTCGCGCATTGAGAACAATCACCTGAGATGTTTCTGATGTGCGATAAATTGTAGCGTCTAGTGGATAGCAGATCTGAGCTCGTTTGGTTGCATGCATGGAAAAATACTGTAAAAGGTGAATAGTAGCTGAAGGAAACTAACATTATCTTTGATTTTCCATTACATCATTTTCCAGAGGGTTGTTGATGAGTTGATCCTCTCAATTCAAACTTGCGGAACCCATATTACATCGGAAAAATTAGGAAAATGAAAGTAAATTAATGATATAATATCAGAAAAGTTTTGACCAATCAAACCACCCCGAAAATTTTTACTAATACCACCTGATTGACGATCACCTATTTTGTGATATGAGCTGATTATAAGCTATTAAGTTTTCCAATATCTTATCTTTCGGGTATCATACAACCCATATAGCGATATATTGTAAAATGATTTCAGCTGCATGCGCCTTTTTCTTTTCTATGCTATCTCTCCATATATGCATGTCCATCTGAAGGTTTTACAACTAAAAAAACAGCCAAAATATACAGGGAAACAACCAGCTTACTTGCGAATCATCTGTTTTGCCGTCGCCGACGGCTCCAAAGTCTTCCACATTGAAAGTACTTGACTTCATGACATCGAATCTACCACTCAATCCAAACGAAGCCATGCCCAAAATCAAGAAAACGGTGAAGAGTCCCTTCATACAAAACCATATTCATGTCAAATTAAAGAAACAATATCTAGCCATTGAGACAGAAAACAAAAACTGCACATCATATATAGAGAGAGAGAGAGAAATAGATTCTCACCATTCTATCTGTGAATTCAGCGAAACTGTTGCAAGTTTGCAACCATAGTTAGGTTCTTCTCATTGGTATCTATTTATGCAGTTTTTTTTTTTTTTTTTTTAAGTTATAGCAATTAATGCATCGCATTATATACTTACATTTTTCTCTTATTGATATTTAATGGACAAGTTGGATTTTGGTTTCTCCAAGTTGGAATTTGATTATTACTTTTCAATACATTTCATTCCCTCGTTAAGATCCACATTTAAGGATATACTCGTTATCTTTGGTTGAATCTTATATCTAAAGTATTTTTATTTTTCACCATTAAATTGTATTAACAAATCCATTTTTAAAATTGACTTAGAAACGAAATTGGTTTTTCAGGTGATGTGTAAGGACTAAGGAGTTCAACCATTTGGGTCAAACATGTGAATCTACAATGTCATAATTAATATTAAAAATTAAAAAATAGATAATAATATTGAAATAAAGAAAATTTTAGAAAATTTTGGGCAGAACACTAAATATTATATAATTGTCATATTGAGAAAAAATAAGCATGATAAATAAGAAGTGTTTATATTGATGATGCAAAAAAAATAACCATTGTCATATTGTCAATGGTTCAACCCTCTAGATCAATTTGGACCAATCCATGATGTCATACTTAAAGAATATTTTTCTAAAAAAATTTATAGAAGACTATAGAAAAAAAAAAAATAGACACATCTCTAATATTATGTATTAGGGCCCATTTGGTTTGTAGTCGGAATCAAAATCCTTTGGAGTCGGAATGGTGTATTCCCATGGTCTGTTTGGTTTAGACAGGAATGTGATTTCATTCCTAGGGGAGGGGCAGGGAATGGCCATTTCC
This sequence comes from Nelumbo nucifera, assembly GCF_055504915.1. Taxonomy (NCBI): domain Eukaryota; kingdom Viridiplantae; phylum Streptophyta; class Magnoliopsida; order Proteales; family Nelumbonaceae; genus Nelumbo; species Nelumbo nucifera. Next base: position 26,326,445 of record NC_142650.1, read on the forward strand.
TCAAACTGAGAAATGCCATTCTAGCAGGAATGGGAATGGGATTCTGATTCCGCTAAACCAAACAGTTGGAATCAGAATAACCTATTCCGGTTCCAATTCCAATTCCAGACCCCTATTCCCATGAACCAAACGGGACCTTAATTCATATCCAAAAAAGATAATTGTGATAAACAAGAAACCTTTTTATTAATGACGTAATGAAATACAAAATTTAAAACCAAATGGGTCAACTGTCCAATTCAAATGCGTCAACCCATAATGTTATAATCAAATGATATAATTTAAAAAAAATGTAGAAATAGAAAATTAGAAAAATTCTGACAAAAATTTGGCACATCTCTGATATGTCATATAACCATTTACTTTTATCGATAATGTAAATGGAATACAAAATTTAAAATTGTCTTACAAAGAAAAATATTTTTCATTCAGAGAATGGTTTAGAAATTCAATGGTCTAGGTTAACCCATAATGTCATAATTAAACAATACAAAATTAAAAATAGATAGAAATACTAAAGGCTATAAAAAACATAAAAAGTTTATACAAAATTAGGAGGCATCCCGAGTATTATGCACTCATCAAACAAGCCATCTTGTAATGTCATAATTAAATAATAAAAGTTTAAAATTAAGCATAAATATAAGCGAATATAGAAAAATATAGAAAATTTATAAAAAGATCTGGACACATCTTTGATACTATTATTGTTACTACAATTATTAATATATGAAATTGTCATGTGCACATTTAATTTACTAGTCTATATTAGACAGATGAGGGGTCTTTCTCACCACAAAAGCCCACAAGGCCAAACCAAGACTAACCATAAAATGGACCCTAGCTAGGATCCAAAGCAGGGTGGAACTTGGGTTTTGTTGGGTTGGGAGTTTGATAAATTTTCAATAGGCCTGAACCCCAATGGAAGCTTAATGTAGTTGAAATTCTTCAAATTTGGCATCCCAACATGCAACCCTAAATTAAAGGTAATCATGGGTAGACCTGTTCATGGGCCGGGTGGCCCGACGGGCCGGCCCGGTCCCCGGATGGGCTTGAATAGGTATATGGGCCCGCGGGCTTAACCTCGGGCCAAAAAGCCCGACTCGCAATAAATTCGAGCCGGGCTCGGGATTTGCCAAAATAGCCCAGCCCGACCCGACCTATAATTAAACCTAAAAACCCTAGTCGAATACCCCTCTTTTTTTCACCTCTTTTCCTTATTTTTCTAGTCGAACCCTTCTTCTCCACATCCTTTTTCCCTTATTTATTTTTAATGTAAATAAATTTTGAATTTATATTATTTTTTTAATGTAAATAAATTCTAATTTATATTGATTACTGAATAGGGAAAAATTTTAATTTTTTTATTAGGTCGGGCTTCGGGCTTTTTATCAGGGCCAGGCTCGGGCCCAAGTTGTAGGCCCATTGGTCGGGCCGGGCTCGGGCTTGGGCCTAACATATTTCCATTAATGAAGACTAAAAACCCGGCCCGGCCCTTGAACAAGTCTAATCATGGGTAGGGTTGGGCTAGGCTTTGTAGCTATGATAAGAGATATAGGATGGGACCAAGCCTTACTAGGCTTAATCAGCTGAATCAAGCAATGCTTTCACTTATTCCTTTTCAATAAAATTCTTGTAGCATATGTAGTTTAAATAAGCTTGGATTAACCACATACTTAATACACCATTAGTACTTTCAATGAATTTATTATCATCAAAACACAACAGTGAGTTACAATTTTGTGAAGATAAAAATTGAATTTTTGATGTCCAACATGTCAGATATATCATAATATAAGTGCACAATAATAATGTAGGAAATCTACAATTGTGTAGCGTAATTGCTCTTTTTTTCTTCCTTATTTTTATGTATGTGTAAACATAGAGACACCACATCCATAAAGTACTCTAATTCCTCCAAATTAAGTGCACAATGAAAATGCGCAGGACATACATTTGTTATGTAGTGTAATTGCTCTTTCTTTTCCTTTTTTTTTTGTTGTATGTGTAAACATAGAGAAACCATGTCAGCATAGTACTCTTCTTTCTCTTTGGGTTTTTAGTATTTTTTTTTTTGTTTTTGATTTTTTTCCATTTATTTTACTCTTCTTATCTCTAAAAAATGAAAGATGAATCCAATGCCTATTAGTATTAGCACCATATTCGATAGCACTAATGTAGTATAGAGCGCCTCTTTGAGAGACTTTTGAACAAACAAAACTCTTCTTTGATGGACGTGTAAAGTAAGGCTGTCACTGAACTCTAAAAATTTGATATCCGATATGGCGTCCACTCTAATTATTTTGATTTGGATGTTAAAATTTGTATATATTTGTTTAGTAATCATATTGAACGTAGATTTGGTTAGAGATGGCAATTTTTTCGTTTCCTGGTCCCTATGGCACTCTGTTCTACATTTAAAAGCCTAGTTCGAAACCCACCATCAACTAATTAAGCCTGGCAATTTTTCTCATCCCGGCAGGGACCCGATTTTGGGATTGTTTTGGTGGGACGGGGATGGGGATTAATAGGAATTCCTGATCGGGGTTGGGGTCGGGGGTGGGGATTGAGGTTCTCACTCCGCCCCGATTTCGATTATGTATATATGTATATATATTATATTATTATATTATTTATATTATATATTAAATATATTATTATACTATTTATATATATATATATATATATATATATATCAAAATATATTTAAAAAAATATTTATAATTTAAAATTTTTATTTATTTTAAGTAAATTTATTTTTCAAATAAATACTGGTATCTAAAAAAATCACGTATTCAAGTCCCCACGGGGAACCCATCACCGTCGGGGACCGGGGATGGAGGACAAATTTTATCTTCAACGGGGATCGGGGACAGAAACCAGGATTACTTTTATAATCAGCATCGGAGACGGAGAATATGATCCCTGCCCCAAACCCACCCCGTTGCCATTTCTAATTAAGCCCTTCAAACAAAACAGAAACCCAAATGAAATAAAACCCAATAGAAATCCAAGCAAGACTAAGTTACTCAAGAGTACTAATACTAGTACTGCAACCCCCTTTGCTGCAAGGCTTCACCACCATGTCCTCATAGAAATTTGCTAAATACCAAGTCCAATTATATTTGATATACATAACAATGCCATAAATATATATATATATATATATATAATATATATATATATATATTAAAAATAATTAATTTTTAAAATAAGGGATATTATTTAAAGTTCACCATAATTTTTCAAAACTTTTAGTAGTGAGTTTTTATTTTCTAAAATTTACCTTCCGTTAGATCATCATTAGTGATCATTAACAGAAATTGTCCGCATGAGCATTTAAATAATTTATATGACCAAATTACCCCAACCAATCTTATTAAATGTTTTTAAATAAAATATTTGATACAAAGGGGCTGCTTACTTTGCAAAACTTGATGGAGCCAACCTAAAGGCTAAAACTCAAAGCCTCCTCTCACTAAATAACCTGGTTAATTTTGATGGTTGCATTTGGAACGGAATGACTCCCTTGAAATCGTTGCGGCATGATTTTCCCATTATCGACTGTAATTTTCAGCAGCTTTATGCTTCTCATAGCATCTATTCAGTGCAGAAGATTTTCTTGTTCATAATGAGCTCTATTTATTATTTGCTTCTGAAGAACAATAGTCCTAAAGACACATTTAATTGGACCACGTTTCCTCTTATGCCATGTCAGATTAGTTAGTTCAATGACTGAGGTTGAGATAATTGACAAAATGCCATTAGGGTTTCTTACTTGTCTCTCTCTCCAGGTTCAAAATAATCACAGTTGAAATATATATCCCTATTCGTTCTTTGCCGTAACCCTTCTCTAAAAATAATCTCAGCAGGAACTATCATGGTCGTCCTTCTCATCTTCGGCAAAACAAACACGTAAACCCATTATTTCAAAGGTAAAGCACAGTAGTGGTATCTTTCACTACTTTCCACATCCTGAAACTCAAATCACCGCAGCAGCTGAACCGAAACAGGGTTGTCTTTGCTCATTTAACAATATTGAACCCAGACCAAGAAAATAATAACGAAACTGATTTTCAATTTAGAACTTCTCCGGGGAAGTTAGGCTTTTTACATTGGTTGGCAAGGCTACAATGAGGTCCACCATCGGCTATTAAAGAAGATATTTAATCAATACATCTGAAAAGGTATTTTAACATGTTTTAATTTTCAAAACTGGAGATTGGTATGGAGAATCAGTTCTTGGTTTGCTAAAAGCAAGTAATTAATCAAAAGAAAAAAAAATGAAGGGACATAGATTCCAAGTTAGATTTTTCTAACTTTTTTTATGGGTGAGAAAAATACTTAAAAGAATAATAGAAAAAAAAATAAAAAAAAAAACAATTCTAAGATGGAGTTCACTCTTTCACTGCGTCATATGCAAGATAGCAATTAATTAACTAATTTTCTCGTGGAGCTTGGTTGGCCGGAGATGAGAAAAACGATCATACTTTGGTTCCCTACGGAGATTGAGTTCCATTAGGAAGGTTTAAATCTTTTATTGATTATTTTGAGTGAACGGAATAGGCAAATAAGAAATCTTAAAGGCGTTTGTCAAATTGTCTCATATTAAAATTCATTCTTGTCCATTCTTGCCTAAAATGAATAAGAATTAAGAAAATAAAACCTACAGCAACATACCAAACATGACATAAAAGGAGACGTGGCCCAATGAAACATATTTTTAGGAGGCTTGAATCTTTTGCTTAAAGAACGAAGAACTTCTCATCAGGTGTTTCGGCTTAAGTTTCAAAGCTTGACACAATGACTCAAACAAGGCAGTCCCTAATCTTGCTACTTGTCAAGTATTCCATCAATTAAGGATGCTACATCAGAATTTTGTCAACACATGTTCAAGGCCTTCAAGCATCCACGAGGCAATCTTCTCCTCTGTTTCCACGACACTCAAATTAAGTCCTCTGTGTCCGAAGAGGAAGGGGGGAGAAAGAGGGAAACGAGGGAAGGGGAGAAAGAAGGGGCCAGTTGAGGTTTAGTCATTGGAAGAAAGAAGACGATGAATAGTGCTCTACTGACATCGTAGTCAGGGGATAGTTTGACGGTTAGTATGGAAGTTTTGTTAATTAAAGCCATAAATTTTAGTTGTAGATGAATGATTGGGGACTCTTTGGAGATTTAGAAAAGTCATGGCGAGTTTAAGATAAAATGTGAAAAAGTCATGGTGAATTTTAAATAATATCTCTTATTTTAATGTTACTAGGGAAGAGTTGGATTAAATCCTAATCCAGGATGAGGTTTGAAATATTGAGGAATCGACCATCTCCAGCTCTCCTACTAATGATAGAGTGGTTATTATAGAGAGAGCTCCTACTAAGATTGAGTGGTTACTATAGAGAGACCAGCTAGATTAAAGAGGAAACTTCTTCCTTAGGAAGTTACTCAGTTGGGCTTTGTACACTTGAATCAAGAGAGAATTTTGACCCATTCTTTTCATAATTCTGTCTTTCTCTTGTCTCTAAGCTTTAACTTGGTATCAGGGCCAAGTCATTGAAGGCCTTCAACATTACTGGTGCATCTGAGGCAATGAGCTTGAGTTCAACTTCTTCACAAACTTTTTCAAATTCAATGAACATCAACTCCATTTCCAACACCTCTCATTACTTGACAATCAAGCTCAATGGAGAAAATTTTCTTCTATGGAAAGCTCAAGTGTTAGTAATACTTCGAACTCACAAGATAATGGAATTAATTGATGGATCAGCCAAGCCTCCTCAAGAAGAGATCTAGGATCCTATTGATAATATATAGTAAGAAAATTCCTAACCTAACTTTCTCTACTTGGGTACAATTCGATCAACTTGTATTAAATTGGCTCGTAGCATCTCTGACTAAGGGAGTTCTAGTACAAGTTGTTGGACTTTCTATGGCTGCTAAAGTTTGGAGTGCTTTGGAAAAATCTTTTTCCTCACACTCTCAATTTAGAGTGTTACAACTCAGGTGTCGGCTTCAGAATCTCAAGAAAGGAAATTTGTCAATTGGTGATTATGTTTAGAAAGCCAAAATGATTGTAGATAATCTTTCTATACTATCAAAATCTATAGCAAAAGAAGATTTGATTCTATATGTTCTATCTGGCTTAGGCAACGAGTATGAATCTCTTGTCATAGCTATAACAAATCGAATTGATGCAAACCAACCCAGTATTAATGATGTTCTTAGACTTCTTCCTCCTCCACTTTCTTCTCCTTCCTACTGACCCCCTCCTCTTAAGGAGGCTTACTCCTCCTTATGTTTAGGAGGCTTACGTCTCTTACATTTTGAACTATGCCTCACGCCTCTAGGTGGTGGAATGCCTTACGTCATGCTTCCATATTTTAAAACATTATTTTGAACAATTCCATAAAATTTGCAATTCTCGATCTCTTTGATTTTCCCTCTATACGAATGTTTTTCTTCTCCAAATTAACATCTTATTACAAACACAAAGCATTCAACCCCATGGTTGAACTTTGCTATGAGCTTAAATGATACATATAATATTTACGAGTAATAGTGAATCATCCCATTAATTTCCTCTAATGTTTTCATACACTTGTATGACCAAAATATTTCAATACATATCTATCAAGGCCTAAATTCCATCTAGTGTAGGGATTCAAGGCTTCTGCTAAAGATAGAGTGAGAGACCAGCTAGATTAAAGAGGAAAATTCCTCCTTTGAAAGTTACTTATTGGGCTATTACCTTGTTTACATGTTTTTATCTTTGTATTTATCTTCAAAATTTATTTGTCATTGTTTTTTGTATATAACACCTTTGTATGTACACAAAAATCAAGAGAGAATTTTGGCTCATTCTTTTCAGAATTCTGTCTCTCTCTTGTCTCTAAGCTTTAACTTGATGATACCTTCAGTTTGGATTATAAAGAACTACATTTCTATAAGAGCTGGAACGTAAGGGAAAAAGTTAAACACTAAATCTATGTTTGATTTGAAGGAAAAAATAGGGAAAAGAAAAAAAAGGTAAGAAAATCTTTACAAATCTTATATAGGTTTGATTAGATTTATTACTCCAAATCACAGAGATACAAACACCCATTACAGGAACTGTAGTGATTGCTGTCAGCCCAAAACAAATCATAATTAAGAGAAACGAAGGTCTCTCTCTCTCACTCCCTCCCTAACGAGTTTTCCCAAACTCAGTAACCGCACAGCGAAAGCTTGAACATTTTGATTTTGAGGAGCCTTTATTTGTGAGGCAAGGAACAGCGGGTTGGATTGGTGCAGTTGCAGATCCGATTACATTTTTACAATTGGTGGTGACTTTCTGTCCAGGAGTTGCAGACGTAAGTTGTACTGAATTCAGGGATATTTCACTGCATGGAACAGCGGAACTACAATTCATATTGATGGCCACGGGTGTGCTTGAAGTTCCCACCACGTCAGAAAATGTAATATTGCTTATGTGAGTGCCCGTTGGCTTCACAAACACAACAAGAAGAATTAATGATCGGTTCAGTTTGATATAAATATATATCTATATATAGAGAGAGAGTTGAGTTCTAAGTTCTAACCAATTAATTCTTTGCATCCAGCTACCCAGCAGAAATAGTGTGGATCAATGATGATAGGGTTTTGGACATTGGTGAGCCTGATATGTTCAAAGGTGATTCATCGGCAGTATCCTTGCTCCACCTGTTGAAACAATATAACTTTTCAGAAAAAAAAAAAAAGAGAGAGAGAGATTGATGATTTAGAAAAAGTATATATAATCACATTTACAATATTAAATATTCAGAAATTTATATAGGCCCATGCCATGCATGAAACAGATCGTTAGGCGACTGAAATGAATCATCAAATTATAAGCTAAGAGACATTTCTCCACTTTGGATGAAGTGCCTCCCTTTCCCAAGCTTCCAATACTGCTTTCTCATCCAGTAGAAAAAGGGTTAGATTGTCTATTTGCATAGAAATTAATAATTTTTAATTAATTAATCTAAAATTGGAGGAACTACTACGAGACAAACGGATTTTGAATATGGGTTTAGGTTTATCCAATTCTAAACAGAACTTACCAAAAGGAATAAACTTACCTTATACCATGACCAGGACCACATATAATATCCTTGACATTAATATTGGAAGTGTAATCTCCTATGGAAATACAGTCATCTCCTGTTTGGCATAAAAAATCAAAGTCAGCTTTTTTTTTCTTCGGAAATTGAGGGTGGTAGAATGGAGATTAATCGCGGAACAGTGAGAAGGATTAAGGCGTAAAGAAATTTATTATGAAAATATAAATATAAAAATGATTACCAGCGCCAATGTCTGTACGCTGGATTAACATATTATCGACTGATTGGATGTGGATGCCATCAGTGTTTGGGCTGTTCTCTGGAGACCTAATAACAATTCCATCAATGTAAATCCCGTTACACTGGTACACCAGGATGTGAACCTGGGGACTGTTGACGAACCGAAGATTGCTCAGATGACAGTCATTGCAACTCAGGAATTTCATTGACTGTATAACATTTTTTAACAAATTCTTCATCAGTTTTCTTTTCTAAATTTGATTACCAAGTGAATAAACAAATGACAACGCCAAGATTTGGGCGCACCAAATCATGGGCCAAATGAAATTTCATGAAACCAAAATAGGAAATTCTATTTAAAAAAAAAAACTCTTGGATAATAATAGTGGGACGAATTAGGGTAAGATATCCTAAATTTTACTACTTCAACTCTGATATTCTTGGATATTATATCTTTTCGGTTTCATAGTCGAACCCTTTTACTTAGTGTAGGTATGCTGATGATATGCATGCAATATCAAACGGGGCAATACTTACAATTGGTGCTGACGAGGTGTATCCTGAAAGATGAAAATTCCACCAAAGCATCAACACTTAATTAGTTTATTAAAGAGGAAAGCAAACTGAACTGAAAACAAACCCACCTTGCCAGGATGATCTCTGCATGAATTAATTATTCCACCAGTCAGAACCCCGTCCATCAATAGTACTGGATCCATTAATGCTAAGTCCATTCACATTGTTGAATGCCATCCATAGGCTTGCATCCATCCCCTCCCATTCTTTAATCGTGCTTGGGGTGCTATGATGCTTCCCATATCTACATACAAATTAAACCATTGCAAAAACAAATCTCCATGTCTCAATAACATTGCTTATTACATTATATAATAAGCATAACTATATTATATAGATTCGATATATATTAATCTTTCTGTCTAGGGTATTTTATAAATACATTAAGGCTCCGTTCAGGGGGCGGTTTAGGTCTCCTCTACCCCCTGAACCGGTCAGACCTCCGATACACCCACTATAGGAGCGTATCAGAGGGGTTCCGGAACGATACGTATCGATACTTTGAACCTGAGAAACACTTACCTGGGTAAGTGCATTTACCCATGTTCATCTATTTTTCATGTAAATAAGGCAATTGCCATTTTAGCCATAAAAATCCATAATTAAAAAGGGCATTTTTTATCCCATTCAAGTGTTGGCAACTTTCCCCTTAGGTGGAAAAGTTATTTACCCACCTAGGAAAATAAACTTTCCCTGGTCTCCACATAAATCTGAAAAAAAAAACATGAGATTCTAGGACAATGGGAACCAAAATCCCATTGACCAACTTTCTCCTCTCTCAAAATCCGAAAAAAGAACACCCCCTAATAATGAAAAAGTTTTTTTTTTCATTATGGTATTTTACACTTTATATATGTATTTTACACTATATATATATATATATATATATATATATATATATATGTATATGTACAGCTAGCTACCTGAACACTAACGTTTTTGGCCAAGCAAGGACCATTGAAAGTTGAAGGCTTCACCAAGAATGTCTTTCCTTCTGGAACAACCATTGTAGGAATACCTGTTGATGCACTAGTACATGCCGCTGGGGGTTTGGAAGCGTGGGCGTTTTTTGGGACCGATTTTCAAGAAAAAACTCTCATGCTTCCAAGACCTGTTTTTCACAAAAAACACTTCAGCCACGTAGGCAGTGAGCAACACTATGCTATTTGGTAAGGTGATTTTCATCACTGTTTTTCATGTATGTGCTGATAGGTAAGAATCACATAGAATACACATCAGTCAACTGTTGGGGGAAACGGTTCACCAACGCATGAAACACTAAATTTGGTGTTTCATGCATCGGTGGGGTCCCAATTTTCGAGGCATGCCCAGTTTTTTAATAATCTGCTGAACCAAACAATGAGATACATGGGTGTTTGTTGAAATGCCTATGTGGATCCGACGTGGCACCTTTTTTTTTTAAAAAAACAGCCATGGTTCCAAACGTCCCCTATATAAAGGGTTTCTATCTCTTCTAACTTTGAATTTGCCCTGTTTGCCTAAAACAATAGGATGTTCCCAAATCAGTCCCCAAATTGGAACCAAGTTTTGTAGATCGAATCTACTGGTAACTATTGGCTAGATAAATTGCTTGATCTCCAATAGAACCATACAGCTGTTTTTTTAAGAATGTAAAAGAGAACCATGTGCAAAATCCAATAATATAAGAATTGCATCCATCAAGGCTATACTTGTTTTGAAGGAAAAGGTAGGAAAACCTATACAAGGCTTGTAAAGGTTTCCTTAACTTTCCCATCCTTGCCATACTTTTTCCATGATGATTGAAATATTCAATGATGGTCTCACCCTGCGGCCCATGACTCACTAGTCACTAGACTCACTAGACTCACTACCACAGTTTTCCATCATTCCATGATAGGCTCACCCGTGTTGCCCATGATTTACCACCAAAGCTATTAATGGTTGAAATAGTCCACGAAGGGGAGGATTTCAACTTGTTGACTGAATCAATAATAAGCTTGGAATCTCCCTCAATGATGGTTCTCATACGATTGGTCCTCAAAGCTACACAAATTGTTTTTCTTGGCTGTCCAGGCTTCAACAATATTGATGGTGCTCTCCCCAATCTTCAAACTCTGTAATCAATCAAAACCCCAGAATGATCCCGAACCACCCAATCAAATCACTGCTTCTCTGTCATCATGTCACAGTTGGCAAATTATAGATTAGCTCCTAAAACTCTTTTATTCCAGAGCTAACAGTTCTAATTCTAGGAACAATGACGATTCAGCCCAGGGTCAGAATTTGTAGGCTCAAAGTACATTTTGAGTAGGTGCCAGCTCGGAATTGATGTCAATTCATGGGCGGGTATGGATGCATAGAATATGAGTTTTCGATCTTTTGAATGTTTATAGTTTTTCAGTGGAAATAAAAAATCTACATTGGGCATGTCCATACTTCTCCGCTAATTCTATACCTAATGAAACATTTTGTTCTTTAGCATTCTTTATTGTATCCTGGGCAACAAAAAACAGCTAGGTTCCATGGCAGAACCTGGAGCCTACCATGTAGGGATCGGTTCTAGGTTTTTGGAGCTGGAACCTACCCTGTGAAAGTCGGTTCTAGTCTTGGTGGTTTCGGGGTTGGCTCCAGGGTCTACCCGTAGAACCTATTCTTTCTTTACTCTCCCCCTTCAAGAAAAAAAAATATGAAACATGTCATTCAAAACCTTAATTTTCAATAATGATAATATATAGTTTAAAACTTTGAGTAATTTAATATGTAGATTATCATAATATATTAATATATGGTTGAAAATTTGTCATTATAATTTAAATTTTGTAAATATTATCTTTTACATTATTTATTATACACATACAAATATTAAAATGAAAACAAATGATCAAATCACTTAAGTAAATCGATGATTAAGTGAGACCATTGCTTTTCTAACCATGAATGTTTGGGCTCAAATCTTCACATCCTTAAAAATATTTTGGGGTTTATTTCAAGACAAGTTCAGTTCCAAAGCCAGTTCTTCAGGTCAGTTCGGATAGAGTAAACCCCTAGACCTTGGAACCGACCTGGGTGGGGGTCGGTTCCATTTGATTCTGGGTAGAACCTACCCATTTGCTCACCCCTAAAAACAACCTTTCTTTAATAGACAAAACTACCAAACCACGAAACTATTTGACCATACTAGAGTTTGCACGTACAAACCTTGCCTCATGAGTCATGATCGGGTCCAAAATTGATACAACTGATGTTCATAAAGGAGGAACCAAAACTAATAGCAATAGTCATCACCTAGAAGAAATAAAACAAGAGATTGGAATACATGAACATAATGGTTGTGTATCTGGTGTGGGGAACAACCACTCAATCTAGAGAATTATGGCTAAAGGAAGGTGACAAAAACACCAAATTATTTCACTAGAGAGCAAAATACAAAAGGAGATGGGGAGCAATAGAAAGCCTGAAAGATAACCAAGACCAATGGATATCTGAACCTGAAGCCATAGCAACCCAATTCACACATCTCCTTCAAATCTCGGGTTGAGAAGAATCCTTTGACCCAAACCTCTTAAGCTCACTCCATTTTAATCAAATACCAACAGAGGAAAGTCAGAAGCTTATATTACCCCCCTAAAAGAAGAAGTCAAGATAACTATGTTCCAAATGAATCCTCATAAAGCTCTTGGGCCTGACAGCTACACTGCTTTCTTCTTCCAACGCTGTTGGGACCTCATGGGTGATGATGTTACAAGAATGATATAAAGATTCTTTCACTCAAAGAGAATACTAAAAAAATTAAATCACACCAATCTGGTCTTTATACCAAAAAAGAGGGGTGCAGAAAAAGCAGGACATTTTAGACCAATAAGCCTAAGCAATATTTTGTACAAAATCCTCACCAAAGTCCTAACTAACAGAATGAAGCCACTCCTCCAAAATCTAATCCAAGAAAACCAGGTTGCCTTCAATTAAGGGAAGAGTATCACAGACAATGTCATTCTAGCCAAGGAAATCATACACAAGCTTAAAACCCAGAAAGGAAAGAAGAAATGGGTAGCCATGAAAATTGATATGGCAAAAGCTTTTGATAGGATGGGTTGGAAATTCATAGTAGAGTCAATGAAAAAAATGAGCTTTCCTTCAGATTGGTGTGATCTGATCTGGTAGTGTATATCCACAACATCCTTCTCAGTCAAACTCAATGGGACAACAATGGGTATTTTTTAAACCAAAAGAGGTTTAAGACAAAGAGACCCCCTTTCACCTTACCTCTTCATCATAGGAATGTAAACTCTCTCAACACTCGTAAAAAGGGAAAAAAATCTCTCAAAGCTCCAAGGAATAAAACTTTCAAGAAATTCACAACCCATCACCCATCTACTGTTTGCAGATGACTGCTTTTTATTTTGTAAAGCAGATCCGGACTCATTCCATCATATAAAAACCATCATCTAGCTCTTTGAGCAAATCTCAGGGCAGCATGTTAACACTACTAAATTAGGTGTGATGTTTAGAAAAAGCATGCATAGAACTCACCAAAAACTGCTAAGTTGTATAGTCAAAATGAAAATCATAAACTATAGCTCAAAGTACTTGGGAACCTGGCTTACAGATGGGGAAAATGGTGTAAACCATAACAATCATCAGTTGTTAGACAACTTCACCCAAAGGATAGAGCACTGGCAAGCAAAAACCTTGTCCCAAGCAGGTCGTACAACACTCGTCAAGGCAATTACCTAGAGCATACTAGTGTACATCATGCAAACAAATCTCCTCTCCCCAAGCTTATGTAGAACTTTGGATATAATGCAAAAAAACTTCTAGTGGGCTGGTAGTGCAATCACATCAAGAAACTGTAACCTCAAATGGATAACAATTTGCCCTACGAAATCCCTGGGAGGCTTGGGAATAAGAAAACTCTCCTTGATAAACAAAGCCTTAATGCTAAAGTCAACTTGGAGAATCCTAAACTCTACGAACAGTTTTTGGTCCCAACAACTGGAAGAAAAATACTTCAAGGATAAATGTTTCTTTGAGTTAAAGGAAAAAACCTCAAACTCCCCTTGGTGGAAATGTATTATCAGATTAAAAAATGAACTAAACTCCCCTTGGACCCATGGGTGCCTCAACTCAAGAACAACATTCCAACCAAAAGAACTAAGAGCCTTGAACTCCTCCACATGAAAGTTAATGAGTTAATCACAAATCAACAGACCTGGAATGCTGACCTCCTCAACAGTTTGTTTGAAGAAAGAAGTACTGAAGCCATTCTAAGTAATCCACTGATGAACATGCAACAGCTTGATAGAATTCTTTGGAAGAATACGAGCAATGAAGAATTTACAGTAAATTCAGCTTATCACTCACTCTTAGAAACTCCACTCCAATCATAAATAAGCCCTCTAAGTTGGCCTAGAATCTGGAAAAGTCCATGCTCCCACAAATGCCAAATCTTCATGTGAAAGGTTCTCCATAGAGCTGTTCGAACTAAGACAAAAATATGGAGCTACAAGAGAAGAGAAGAAACTGGGTGCACTTTCTGTAAAGTTTTTCCAGAAACCCAAGAACACCTTTTTCCTACAATGCCCTCTCTCTAAGGCAATTTGGATGCAAGCTCAGGTTGGTTTGGTGCCAAAAATCCTTTTGAATTCTAGCCAAGTTAACCTAATTCAGTAGTGGTGGCAACACAATTCCCATTTGGAAAATAAAGTGATAAAGTATAACTATATTGCGAAGATATGTGCTATCTTCAGAAGCATATGGGATGCAAGAAATGATCAACTATTTAACAAAGTGAACCCAGATCCCATCCAAATATTGAGAAAGGCTAAAAGTTAATGTAGTTACAAAGAATCGAGACTCAAACTCCTCAATCCACCAAATCATCAATCAGAAAATGATTTACAACAAGTTTTATCCTTAGAATTTCCGATCATTCTTGTTGATGGCTCATGGAACCCATTCACACAAACTACACCTATTGGTTTGTATATGTTCACTCACAGGTCTAATCCTATCCTTGCATAAGGAGAACCATGTTTGGCAAGATCCCCAGCAACAGTTGAGCTTTGGGCTGTGATTAGATGATTAAGAAAGTTTTTTTGTATGGGTGTAAAGACAAGTTTTTTGTTTTCAGATGCCCAAGCAGTGTTAGCAAAGTTCAAAGGGACAAGCAACCAGATACAGTGGGACTAGTAAGCTCTCTACAACTATTTTTTGGAACTTTTATCTCTTTTTGATAATATAAAAATCATGTATGTAAGCAGGGATGTTATTTTGCCAGCCCATGAAATGGCAAGGAGAGCTAGGCATATGAACTTTTTTGTAAATAGCTATGCTAGCTCAGTAAACCTCACCAACCTTTTTGAGAAATCATGTAAAGGGATCCAAATGTTCCCTTAACTTTCTGCTAATGAATTTCCAGTTTTTCCTTGCAAAAAAAAAAAAAAAAAAAAAAAATCTCTCACTTAGAATTAATAACTAATGTGGGGCATTATAATTGGTTCCACAACCCCCAATGCATTCCCATTGCATTCAATTAATCTGAATTCAAATTGTAAAAGATGAAAGAAAAAAAGAAGGAAAGAAAAACTACCCATTTGAACAAGGTATCAACTGGCTGGTTGGTAAGATCTCTTGCTGATTGTCGCAGAGACTCGGGACCGAATGCTGCCTATATAGCACCAGTGCTATATATATACCTATATAGCACCACGCTAATTAAAGAAAAAAGAAAATGGAGGCGGAGCAGGAAAGTTTTAGACACACCGTTGGTTCTGGGCATTGTAATGCGCAAAAAATAGTTAAACCCAATTAATTACATTAAAACAGAAATAGGAGAAAAAGAAAAGGAAAAGCATGCACAGATGGAAATGAAAACAAAATTTGCACATTTTGACTCAATTCAATTTGCAAGCTTCTGTCTCCTGTTTTCTCCTCTCTTCCTTTCTCTCTCCTCTCCCCCTCTTTCTTGAGTCTGGATTTTCTGCCCACGTTTATCACAGCCACACATGGAGAATATCTCATTCTCTGCATAGTATTATATAGAAGGAGATGTTCCCAATTCACGAGGGATAATGTGTTGTGGGTAGACGTGGGTAGGATTCTCGTGGGCAGAAGATCTGGACCGCTTTTTCCTTCTCTCCTTCGGAACCTCCCCCACTTTTCACTCCTCTCTTCTCGCTCCCCCACTCCCTTTTTCCCCGTTTTTTTCTCCTCCTTCCCAATCTCCATGCTTTTTCTTCATGCAAAAATTTAGGAAAAAAATATCTACCCAAAATCCAAAGTTCCAAACTCAACGGCTCCCACCTACCTCCTCTATAATCCCCCTCCCCCCTTCAACATTTAGGCTCTTTCCGTTCACCAAATCTCCTCATTTTCAACAGATTTTCTCTATTCAACAGAACATGCAATCGTCTCAAGAAAAAAAAAAAATAATCTTTGTTCCCTCTATATTCTACTTCAATCCTAATAGGAAGTGCTTATGGATTATTCCACATAAGTACTTAAAAAATCTGTATCTCTCAGACTTTCTCTTCATATTGTAATCGTTCACCATGGTAACCTCCTAATACATTGGCAACTTTAACTCCTGTAGTCCACCAACCACCATCAACCCTCTACATGGACGGACATCAGACCGCAAGGCAACCACAGGATTCCAACATTTTTCAACCAAGGGAAGTTCGAATCTGAAACTCGATTATGGTGTCATGCTTATAACCAGCTTTTTACTTGACCTATACTAATCGATGATTAAGTAGAAATTGAATTCTTTTTTCTATTTTCTTTTTCACAATTGTCATTTACTTTGTGTATATGAATACCAATTCTGCGATTGTTTTCTCTACTTATTATTATGCCTAGAATTTTAGCTAGTATTGGAATTCGCAAAACTTTGATGACATATATCTTCCTAAATAGAATTTCCATTCTTAGATGTTACGTGAAATTGAATATATAATCTCTATTGGATTCCCCTTATTTGCTATTGCAAACCTTGAAAATGACACGTTACAGCTTCTTAAATTGAATTTCATGACCATTATTTCTCTATCTAATTAATTATTTGTTGGATTATATTAGTCATCAACTTGTTTCCTCAAAACAAAATCATACATCACCTGTACAGAATTAATTTTTTCTTCAAATTAAGTTGACATATATTTTGGTAGAATCTGACATTTAATATATATTGGATACAATCTATTGCAGATACTTGAATTATAGGGCCTTAATCCATGTTTGGGAATGCTTGTTTGATAAATATGTACTTGTTGGATAAGGGATTATCCCAATAAGCACTAATGAATGTTTGGTGTAAAAGCACTTATTTCAAATAAGGGTAATAGGTATCTCCAAAAAATAAGAATAAACGCTTGAAATTAAGTTCAAAACTTGGGCTTCTTGAATAAGTGCTTATTTTCAAGAATATGCACATATTCGGGCTTATTTCTTAAACACAAATAAGTGTTTATTGGTGTGATCGTCTTAGACCAAAATAAGAACTCATTTGAATAAGCACTCCCAAATTTAGCCTTAGCGACTCATATTTTAGTTACCATGGCCTCATTCCTTTATTTATTTGTTGTATACTGCTGTAACCAACATCTAGCATTTCATTCATCCATTGCTTTGCAAGGGTTTTCCTTTTCTTGGTTCTTATCAGAGATATGGTTTTAATTATTTCTACTGTGGTGTTTAAGATTAGAAGTCTCATTTTGCTCCTCCTCTAGACCATTCCAATAGTTTTAAAACATCTTTTCCTGCAATCTTCAAGCTCCATCTTCTTCAAAATCTCTCTTGCTCTTTCTTCCTTTCAAAGGCGACCTACTATCTCTAGCTGCCTCCGTCTTTGCCACCTCTACCCTGCAATTTGCACTTACACTTTTAATAGAATTACCATATGGGTGTTATATAAACTATTTGAATCTCCTTTAGTTTGGTTTAGGCTTGCCCCACTTTGGATTGCCATATATGAGCTTCTCTTGTGTCTATGGCCTCTGTTGTGTTTGGACTAGGCTTGCCCCGGGTTGTTTCTCATCACTCACCCTATGATTGCTCTTTCCACTCTCTCTTGAGCATCAAAATTTATCTTAAATATATTTTGTTTTGATAGTTTCCATATGACCCATACTTGCTTTTTCATTATACCTTCCTGGTTGACCTATCCTGAAACTGTTTTTTATTCCTCTCCATCCATATTGTCCACATGGTGAGAAAGGCTAGTTTATACTTTCTAGGGTGCATGACTTTAAATTGAACAGATTATAGGGGAAACAGGATTCATGTCCCCATATATTTGGGATAAGGCATGGCTAATGTTAATGATTTCATATCTTTTAGGAAAACCATTTGTTATGGTTGTGCCTTGAATTCTTTGTGGCAATCCACTTTACAAATTCACCTCTGAATTAAGTTGAGAAAAGCCTGAAGGAAATTTTTCATAGTGGTATGTGGTGGAAGCGTAGGGGCCCGTAGCCCATTACTAACCACCATTGGGCGTGTGGGGGCGGAGCCCCTATTGCAGTACAGATCCGATCCATATTCAGTTATGGATCCAAACTAAATACGATGAGTTATGTACTTTGGAGGTTCTTTTGTATTCTTAATTTCATCTTTTGTCTTGTGAGAGAAGTTGAGAGGCTTTGGGTGTATTTGGGGTATAGGGTTTTCTATGAGTGAGGTTGTGAGTGCACAGGTCTGTGTTCTTTTCCATTGCTAATTTTATAATGGATTTTTACTCCTTCACTCATGGACGTAAGTTATAAGTTGAATCACGTAAATCTGTGTGTCTTCTTTGTTTACTTATTTTATCATTATTTTTCTTTCATTTTTGAGTGCCATTTGAATTTACATTTCTGGGTTTTGTGCAACACCATTCTAATTTATTTTGGCAAAAAAATAAAATTTTCACTGTAAAAAAGGGAAAAAGTTTCAAATGTATTGCAATCCACCCATAGTTAAACAAAAAAAAAAAAAAAAAACTTCTTACTGATATGATAATTTCATTCTTCTTCTTTTATTGGAAAACAGAAAACCAATGAAAATCAAGAAGTTGAGTCTCAATTTGTTGTGCCACAACTGCTTATCCCATGCAATGTTACCCAATAAAACATGAACATGTATAATCCCGGTGTGCTTGAGTTGTGACAATTCCCTCGCCCCTATACGAGGTTTAAAATTTCGTCACGTATTAAGGCATATCATATCGCATCATATATAAACTATTTTCTGTTTTTTGATATTTTCAAGGAAAGGCCTTGCTAAGGCCAGCAAGGTTCAACTATCAAGGTGTATACCCCCCCCCCCCCACCCCCACCCACTAAGGTTGTGTATGGTTTCACAGATAATAAGAGAAACGAGAAACTTGAGGAAAAATTGTCAAGGAATTTCAAAAACTTTATTTACTTTCCCTTTCACTCCATGTCAAACAAATAATAGCCAAAAAGGGAATAATTAGATAGCATTGACAGCCATTGATTTGCTCTTAGACATATCACTTGAAAAGCTTCGAAGAGGATGCTCATATCCATAGTATTTGCTTTCTCTTCTCATTTTTATAGTTAAACAACTGAAGAAAAGAAAACATTACAAAAGCTGCCTCCACTGTTTTGTGGGTTTTAATTTCCTTGCTCAAGCTTCCGAAAGGAAGAAGAAGAGAGATTATACAAAAAGAATAAGGCAAGCAAAGTCTTGATCTACCATGATGTACGTGGTAACTCCTATAACTTTGCATGCTTCCCCATGATCGAATAGTTGGTAATAGTGGTTGATCTCTCATGGTAACTCCACCCATGGGAATGTGCTTCCATAGTTAGTCCCCTATGGTCATTAACAAAGGGCCTTTGGTTGGTGAATGTCAAGCTTAGTAATATGATAATGGCTTTTGCACGAGGGGCAATATGAAATACTCAATGTGGAAGAGACTCACTCATGTAAGGGGGACATTGTTGAGATTCACATGTGAGTAATGTATGGAATGAAGAGAGTCCCACATTAGAAATGAATGAGAGGAACAAGGGACTTATATACAAAAGTGACTCATAATTCAATAGCCAAGGCTTTTGATTTGTTAGTGATGTCCATCTCTTGTATGTATATCCCACGTTAGTGTACTTATATGAAAATAACGCTAAGAGGTATAGAATAACAATGAAGTAAACCAATTTTCTTTAGGTTCTCAAGAATTAGAGGGTTTCTCACTAGTCACCATTAGATATCTGCTTAATAAAGTTTGATGACTTGTAAGAAAAAAAGCATATAATTCACAAAAACGGTAAAAACAATAAACGGGACAAAAAATGGTTTTTTTCGAACCTAATTGTCCTTTCTTACATTCTCACACATCATACCAATTTTTTTGAAAGCATCATACCAAATTTGAATAGTGATCATTATCCCCCTCTTTCAAGCAGCACCAACAGCGGTAGCAATTCAGCAAAGCAAGATCTTCCTCAGTTCTCTCTTTTAATCGCTCTCTATTCCATTGTGTCCCTTTTTATCTTTCTATTTGTCAGGACCTATGCGATGCACGACCTTTGTTAAACAAATTTGAAGTTTATGAACACAATGGAATTTCCAATTGAGATGACCCAATCCAATTCCAATTCATACATTATTTTTTAGGTTATGTCTAGCTAGTTTAACTACAATTCAAGTTGCACCTCCATGTAATTAAATTTTATTAACATTTATTAAATTCTATAAATTTTTTATTGAGTTCATGTTAAATTTTATTAACACTTATTAAATTTTTCATAGAGTTTAAATTAAAAAGTAATTGTATAACTAATAATTTTTTAGTGATTGTTAATTTTTTTCATCATCATCATCATCATCATCACCATCCATGCCTTGTCCCAACTATATGGGGTTGTCTACACGAATCCTATTTTGCCAATTTGTTCTATTTAAAGCCATATCTGTTGTTAAATTATTGGTGCTTAAATCATTTCTTACTACTTCTATCCATGACCTTTTTAGTCTACCTCTAACTCTTTTAGTCCCTTCCACTTGTAACAGATCACTTTTTCTAACTAGATGTGTTGGTGGCCTTCTAAGCATGTGTATGAACCATCTTAGTGTACTCTCTCTCTCTCTCTCTCTCTCTCTCTCTCTCTCTCTCTCTCTCTCTCTCTCATTTTATAATCTATTGGATCTACTTCTAATCCTATCATTTCTATTTTTCCACTCATCCATCTTAGAATTTGCAGTTCTGTCATTCTCATTTTTTTGACATGTTGTCTCTTAACCACCCAACACTCTACTCCATGCAACTTAGCTTATCTTACAATTGTCAATAGAATTTTCCTTTTAATCTGAATGATATTCACTTTCACACAAAATGCACCCCTCCCTTCCCAACTTGTTCTAATTCTTTGGGTGACAATCTCCTTAATCTCTCCCTTATTATGAATTATTGAACCAAGGTACCAGAATGATTGTTAATTTTATTAATAAAAACAATTTTGTTTATTTTAATTATTATTAAATAAATTCATATTATTTTTGTTAATTTTGTTGATTTAAATTTATACTTTTTTATTTTTATGAATAATTAAATTTTATTCATGTTTACTATTTTTAATTTTACTTTCAAAGCATTTTAAATTAATATTTTATTAATTTATCTATATAATTGTATTAATTTTATTAATTAAGTTTATTTCATTTAAGATAGGTATGCTAAGTTAATAAAGTTGTTAACTTAATTGGTGTCCATTTGGGAGGGCTTGCATGAAGTAGCTTCTAATATTACATGAGTTGAAAAATATGGAAACCCATAAGCCATGTTTGGCAAAAAAAAATCTGAAAATAGGCTTACATGGATTGAAAAATTGACTTTCCGATGAGGTTGTCTTAGTTCCCGTTTGGTAGGGCTTTCACATGACTTCTGGAGTTGGAAGGTAAGCCCCACACAGAAAGTCGTGAAGCCATGTTTGGTGAAAAAAACCATAAAGTCAAAAATACATTTACATGAGCTACAAAATTGACTTTCTAGTGAAGTTATCTTTAGTAGCCTCCCCAAAGTGTCTCTTTCAATGCAACTCAATCAATGTTGAATCCCTCTCAAATTGGCTCTCAAGCTAATTAAGTTAGCCCCTGCTTGGGTATGTTTATTGGACAAATAAGTGCTTATCCTAATAAACACTTATAGTGTTTGGTGAAAAGTGCTTCTTTCAAATGGGGGCAATATAGATATTTTGAAATTAAGTTGTGAGGCAAGATAGACCAGAAAATGCAATAAGCACTTGAAAAATACCAAAATTTTGAATTTATTCAAAACAGGCTTATTTTCTGAAAAAGTACTTATTCAGACTTATTTCTCGAAGACATGTAAGTGCTTCTTGGTGTAGTCTTGGCCTAAAATAAGTGCTTTCTCCAATGAATGTTTAAAAATAAACACTCCTAAATGGGAGCATAGTAGAGTTAATTGACTTTAACTATCTTAATAAACACTCCTAACGTATCTTGACTACCCCTTTACTAATCTAAAGAAGAACAAATAGACTAAAAACGAAATTTTAAAAATAAGAAAGGAGTTGCATTGTTGATTTGTTGTACAAATTCTACTTCTTTTTCTTTGGTTTGGGCAAAAGACAATGAAAATGGCTTGCCATTTTACTATAGCATAGCTTTGCAAATGCCTAGGCCATGTTTGGTTCAACTCTCATTCTTTTTCATTCTTGTCCAAGATGAAATTCTAAAATGGACAAGAATGGGTAAAAATGGGTAAAATGAGAAAATATTGCTATGGATCAAATACTTTTTTCTTGAAAAATAAATTCTTTTCAAACTAACAAATGCCTTACGTTGCTCCAAAGTACTTTTGTAAAAGTGTTTTCATAAAAGTACTTTATATAATTGCTTTTGTAAAAGTATTTTTCATAAAATTATTTTTATAAAAGTGCTTTTGTAAAAGTATTTTCATATAAAAAGTACTTTTATAAAAGTGCTCTCATAAAAGTTCTTTTGTAAAAATATTTTGCTTTCGTAAAAGTAATTTTCATAAAATTACTTTTGAAAAAGTGCTCTCAAGAAGATGCTTTCATAAAAGTGTATTTATGCTAGTGGTTTCTAACCATTGGCATAAACTTTCATTAAAGAAAGAAAATTGGCAAGATGGGGCATGATTATTTTTCATGTTGCAAGCTACTCCAATTTTTGTGCTATGGGCTGATTTTTCATTCTGACAAGAATGAGATCAATGACAAGAATTTTATAACCAAACGCTCTAATATTATTCATGCTTGCTGTTCTGGATAAGCAATGACCTTTTAGGGTTGCCTGTAATAGTAATAATCGTCAAAGAAACAAAATCAGCACCATCAACATCACCGCTGTAAGAAATAAAGTGCAAAAACAAAGAAGAAACCAACTGCATAGTAGTCATCTTCTTGTAGCCTCAAAACGAGTTATGACCCGATAAACCAGCTGCACCGGTCACACACCCTCATCAAACTTCTTGCATTCATTAATTCGGTGCATCTAGAAAGCCTCTTTTGTTTTGAAAATGAAAAGACATCATACTAATAACAGGAGACTCTTTGGAAAAACAAATTTCTCTCGTGAAGGGCTTTTTAGCTGAGGTAGCAACCTGCTACAATCTTATTATATGTGCTAGTGTTACCTTTGAAATTTTGAGAGAAAGGAAATACAAAAAAAAAAACCAAAAAATAAATAAATGGTAGGGGAGGAAGGAAAACCATGCAGACATGGAATGAAGGGGAGGAAGGAGAACCATCTCTCTCTCTCCTTTTCTTTTTATTCTTTTATTCCACTTACCCCCTCCCCCCCCCCCCCCCCCCCTCTCTCTTTTCTTCTACTCCACTTTCTTCTTTCTCTCGCTTCCCACCTTTCCATTTCTGCAACTAATTAACCCTAGTTTTTATTAATTAAACAAAATTTGTTAATTTTTTAAAAAAGTTCTTTGCTTTTCTTTTATGAAAAGAAATATGTAGATAAAATAGAAATTAGGGAATAGCTGGTTATCAGTTTGGTTGATATATATCAGATCCTGACAACGTGTGACAGAATGAGGGGATTCGAAGGAAAAATCCCTTCAAGTCCACACGCACTCAATCCGGAATGGAACAAATGAGAGTAGGGTTCAGAGGAAAGTCCTCTGCCGAAACAGAAACATTACCCCCACAATGTCCAATTAATTATAGGCTAGATTAGTCCACTCTTTGGTGCTACTGAACATATAATCAGTTTTGTGTTACAAAGAATAAAGATGAAGTTCGTCTGCAGAGTAATTCTGATGGGTGAGAGGTGGTTGCAGAAATTCGGAACGATGCCCGTCATACAGCGCTCCGATATGCAGCAGAACTCCAAAGAACTGTATTTCTATTAAAGATGGAATGTAACCACTAAAATGAAAAAAAACAAAAAGACAAGAGATTAGAGTAAATTCGATTTATTACTCCAAAGCACAAAGATACAAACACCCATTACAGGAATTGTAGTAATTGCTCTCTCAGACTCTCACTCTCCCTAAGGAGTTTTCCCAAACCCAAACCCAGTAACTGCACAGCGAAAGGTTGAACATGTTGATTTTAAAGAGCCTTTATTTGTGAGACAAGGAACAATGGGTTGGATTGGTCCAGTTGCAGTTCCGATTACATTTTTACAATTAGTGGTCACCTTCTGTCCAGAAGTTGCAGACACAAGTTGTACTGAATCCAAGGATATTTCACTGCACGGAACAGCGGAACTACAGTTCATATTGATGGCCACAGGGGTGCTTGAAGTTCCCATCACGTCAGAAAATGTAACGTTGCTTATGTGAGTGCCCGTTGGCTTCATAAACACAACAAGAAGAATTAATGATTCAGTTTGAGATCTAGAGAGAGAGAGAGAGAGTTGAGTTGAGTTGAGTTCTCACCAGGTCTTTGCATCCAGCTACCCAGCAGAAATAGTGTTGATCAATGATGATAGGGTTTTGGACATTGGTGAGCCTGATATGCTCAAAGGTGATTCCTCGACAGTATCCTTGTCCCTCCTATTGAAATAAGTTTAAGAGAAAAAAACGAAAGAGATCGATGATTTAGAAGAATTATATAATCACATTAACAGTATTGAATATTTAGAATTTTATATAAGCCCATGAAACTGATCATTATTAGGCGACTAAATGAACCATCAAATTATAAGAGACATTTCTCCAATTGATAAAGAGTGGAGATTTAATTACTTGTGGATGGGTTACTAATTTCATACCTCCCATGTCTTGATCCTTACACCATTCATGGTATTGGTGAGAGTAACATTGTTGACATTAATATTCTCCACTTTGGATGATGTACCTCCCATCCCCAAGCTTCCAATACTGCTTTCACCGGTAAAAAAAATGGTTAATTTGTAAAAATTAATTGATATTTTTAATCCTATAAATTAATATTTTTTTTATTTATTAGGATGGAAGGAACTAGTAGTCGGCATTCTTTCAAGTTGGAGACTAACCCATTTTGAATATAGGTTTAAGTTTATCGAATTTCAAGCTGGACTTATCAAAAGGGATAAATCAAGGTTTTAAAAATCCGACCGGCTTCCGAGTCAAATGGTCTTATCATCCAATTCAAATGGACGGCCCATTTTGATTTAAACAATAAAAAAATAATTAAATAAAAAAGGCTAAAAAACCTTTGTTTGGATCAACAGGTGGACAGTTAAACCGCCCAGAACAGTGGATTGCTGATCAAATCAATAATTTTTGGCCCAGAAATGATTTTAGGGTGAAACAGAACTGATTCTCGGGTCAACCAGTTTCGGAATAAGCTTACCTTATACCATGGCCAGGACCACATATAATATCTTTGACATTAATATTGGAAGTGAAATCTCCTATGGAGATACAATCATCTCCTATTTGGCATAAAAAAAATCAAAATCAGTTTTTTTATTCTGAAATTGAGGGTGGTAGAACGGAGAATGTAGAACAGTGAGAAGCATAAAGGGGTAAGCTAGGAAAGATGATATAAATATCAAAATGATTACCAGCGCCAATGTCTGCACGTTGGATGAACATATTGTCGACTGCTTGGATGTGGATGCCATCAGTGTTTGGGCTGTTCTCTGGAGACCTAATAACAATTCCATCAATGTAAATCCCATTACACTGGTACACCAGGATGTGAACCTGTGGACTGTTGACGAACCGAAGGTTGCTGAGATGACATTCGTTGCAATTCTGGAATTCCATTGACTGTGTAACATTTTTTAACAAATTGCTCATCATCAGTTTTCTTTTCTTAATTTGAGTACCAAGTAAATAGGTGAATAAATAAATGACAAGCTAGACAAATATTTGGGTGAACCAAATCATGGGCCAAAAAAATAAATTTCATGAAACCAAGAAGGGAAATTCTAGTAAATTAAACAAACTCTGGGATAATGGTGGATGAACTCTATGTCTACAAGCATTCTTCTACCAAGGGATGACCAAGCCAAGGATCAATTTAGGACAGGTAATGGAGGTAACGCAAAGTTGATGCTAACACTAGCCCATCCGAAGAAATTGAACCTAATCCAACACAGCTCAATTAATACCAAAAACCCTGACCACATCGAACCCAAATTATAAGGCTCAAGATGGCCAAGGTTTCTTTACCTCCCTTTCCTTTATATAACCTTTTTTGTACATTGGAATTGGTTTTGGTTGCACAGGGCTTCATCCCCAACTCAATACTTTTCAACTCAGAAACTTCCAACATTTTCTGGGTTGGTAGTTCTGGGTTTGGTCTCATGGCCAAGTAGCACCCTTGAAAGATCTATGATGATCCAAGCATCCCTATGTTTTAGTCGCCTCAGTCAGAGTTTCTCTCCAGGATACAACCAAAGTTTCAAATTTCAATACCATACGTCTTGTGTTGGGCATATTGTATTGTATCTTTCAAATTCTGATACAAGGTATGGTTTAGTAGTATTGTCTTTTTTCCACCATATTGGACTGTATTGGAGGTGTATCAGGCATACTGGTAGTGTATCGACCAATATTCTACAAAAAGGATATGAAAAAAAACAAAAAATAAATAAAAAGAAAAAGAAAGCTTCTTTCCCCTAAAATAAGTCTTCTTTCACCCACAAATACCTCCAGCACTACAAATCTCATTTAAAAAGTGCTAGATATGCAAAAAACATGTGTGAATCATCAATGTTTTTTAAGTTTTTTTTCAAGTTTTAAAACATATTACAAAAATAGGTATTTTTTTTCAATTTTTTATAATATCTTATGATTTTTTCCTTGAATACTTGAAAATATTTAAATTTATGTTGATCTACATTAAATATGTTCAAATCACTTTTTTATGTGTTATGAATACATTTATACAAATTTTATGAAGAGATTTGAGAAAATATAAAATAACAAAAAAATTGAAAATATTTTTTTATCTCCCTTACTGCCTATAAAGACTTAGCATGTTCTAGATCTACGAATTATCTATCATATCCATGGAGCAATTGCAATTTCCTTTTTAATATTTTTTTGTTTTTATATATTTTTAGAATTAAAAATAATTAATAATTAATTATATTTTATGATCTAATCACAATGATTAAATATATTATAGATCTACGGATGATCTATCATGTCCATAGAGCAATTGAAAATTTTCTTCTTCGGTATTTTTTTGAATATATTATATAATGTTTATTTTTATAATTTTTGAAAATAAAAGTAAATAAGAATTACTTAATAAGAAATAATTATTAATTATATTGGCACTTAGAAATTGTGCAAATGCATGTTTTATGGTCGGATAGGATAGTTGGGTTTTCCCATCCCTTAAAACTTAAGAATTATAACTTATAAATAATAGTTAAGCATAGTTTTTTTAATGAAATAATAATTGATTACGATATATGTCTTTGTAAAACCATTAAAATATATTAATTTAATGTATCTACACCTCATTGAGGCCTTATATTTAGTGGTATTGATGTATTTTTATGATTTATTGAAGTATTTATAGTGTTTTCATGTATATCCATGCGTATCCAAAACGTATACATCTCTTAAAATTGCTTTTCCTATACACTTGACATTTCTGGTACTTGACCTAGCACAAATTAACACTATACATTTAGACTAACCCATTAAATTCACTATACGTATATATGTTGATATGCATGCATGCATTACTTACAGTTGGTGCCAAAGTGGTGCATCCCTGAAAGGGGAAAATTCCCAAAAAAGAAAAAGAAAAAAAAAACCGACAGTTGAGTTAGTTAATTAATTTAAGAAAAACAAATTGAAATAGAAACCTAACCGAAAACATAATAAGAAATCTTATCTATTCTCATTATATAGTAAGTGTAATAACACACCCACCTTGCCAGGATGATCTCTGCATGAATTATTCCACCAGTCAGAACCCCGTCCATCAATAGTACCAGATCCACTGACGCTAAGTCCACTCACATTGTTGAACGCCATCCACCTTGCATCGACCCCCTCCCATTCTTTAATCGTGTTTGGTGCTATGATGCTTCCCATTATCTACATACAAATTAAACCATTGCGAAAACAAAGGCTCAACGTTAACAAAGAAGATTAAAGAATCGAATGGGCCAAAAACTCCAAGAACAAAGGCTCAACAAAGCACCTCACCCCACAACAAAACAAAAACCAAACTTAGGCCAACACATACAAGACCCAGTTAGGACCCAAGAACCTAGCCTTCCCAAGACCCAGGCCTGTTCCAAAATCCAAAAGCAGAAAGAAAAAAACCAGCAAACTAAGACTAAAATTGAGCCACAACCCTTTTTCCCCTACCTCGGGTGCTGTGGGCACCTCAACTAAACATTGGTTGTCCATGCCGAATGCATGAATTGATGTAACAGGACTCTCCTTGTGTCATATTATAGCAAAAACCCTATTGACAGCCCAAGCTATAGAACCTGAGCTGCCAAATTTTCTTCTCTCGTGAAGTAATCAATTCACATCTGTAGATTTTGGTTAAGCCACACCATAACTGATAACACCCATGTAGTGCAACCAGCTTATCAACTCAAAAACAATGATGGGTTTAGTATATGCTGGTCAAATTATTATCATATAACGAGAAGTCCAATTTGTGTTAATTTATAGAAAGTATTTTTCATCTACTGTTACTGTTAACGGAAAAAAGTATTTAGCAATTGATTAAAGGCTTCCCTTTGAGACATGAAAGTGTTTGATATAAGTCTACCTGAACATTGACGTTCTTGGCCAAGCAAGGACCATAAAAGTTTACAGGCTTCACCAAGAATGTCTTTCCCTCTGGAACAACCATTATAGGAATATCTGTTGATCTACTAGAACACATTGCATTCCAAGCCTCCAAAAATGCCTGTAATGAAAATTCATATAATTATATGATATTCTGCTTCAGAAGACATTATACGATCATAAGTTATAGGCCCATGCAACCCAAATTAATAAATGAAAATTAAAAAGACTAAGGCTATATATATGTTTGGTGTGAAGGAAAAGGTATTTATAAAGGTTTCCCTACCTTTCTCTTCCTTTCCCTACTTTTTCCTTCAAACCAAACACAGGCTTAAATGGTTTACCTTGGAATCATCCGTTTGGCCATCACCAGCAGCTCCATAATCTAAAACACTAAAGCTTGTTGAATCTCCAGCAGCATCCAAGCAAACCGGCATAGAACAAAGGCCGAGAACAAATAATAATACAGCTAAAAGTCCCTGAAAAATGGAAGGAACATGGAGTATTTATCCCCAATAAGTATCCCCACAACCTTAATAAGGTGACATTGTTGGTTATAGTTGAGATACCATAAGGAATTAGAAGCTTCTCACCATTATAATTAATTGAGAAGGAAAATTAACAGAAGGCAGGCAACCCTCTTCTAACACTCCTTTCCTTCAAATGTAAAATGTAGACAATGTAGTTCGACCTGCATGCAAAACATTACATCTGTTCTATTAGAGTTAAGCTCTATCGCCTCTTATAACAAACCTATCTAATTGGCATTAATTCCTTACTAGTTTTGCTTCAAAGTCGTGATTTTATTTGCCTTGACACCACAATAGACAACTTTTTAACTCTGTTGAGAAGTGTAATCACACAGCCATGCCTTCTGCTGCATGCAGCTCTGAATGCCTCCTTCTGTAGGGGTATCTTGTCTTTGGTTTGAAAGCACTCTATATTTATATATCACGTTAACGGCTTGCTTGGGAAAAAAAATCCAGAATTGGTTCCTTTATCTGTTATTAACCAATGGATGTGGATTCCTAGTCTGGTATTAACCTATGGAATTGGATGGTCTTTGACGGGGTCTAATTACATTCCTCTCTAAATCTATAATATTGACCTGTACCAACATGTTTTGACTAGTGTCTAATTTCATCTCTCTCTCTCTCTCTCTCATTTCCATCTGTATCTGCTGGAAGATTGCCGAAGATCACTGCAGCTCCTGTAACCAGACACCCCACAGAAAACCAGCAACCACTCACCGGACACCTTCCGGCTTTATTCCTACAATGTCAAACAACCTGCTCACTAATCGCCCTAGCTCCCATCTCCCGCGCGTCCAAGCTCTATCGAACATAACCGGATAAACCCACTACTACCTAGTCTTCTATCGTTCTTTGCAAACTCAACTTCCAATAGCAGCACCTCTATCCACCCTTAGTATATAGAGATTCTCCCCTAACAGAACTGTCATTCATCATCTTTGGCGTGTTCTACCATCTCCGTTGAACAGCTTATCCATGGATTCTCCTTCAAACAGGTAGCTTAGCTAGCATCCTATTCGGAGAAAAAAAACAAAGATAATTAAATTTTAACAGAGGCTAAAAAATTAATCCATCAGTAACAAATCAAATCTAATTTAGTTTCTAACTCAAAATGGGCAAGACTTGCTCAATACATGAATATTATTTTTTGTCCCATGTTTCAGATAAAATGGGTTAGTAATTACAAAATAAAACCTAATTTAATCTAGTAAATAAAATATAGAGCTTAATATAAATTTATCACGTAGGCAATGGCCTTATGGCCGGGTCCCAAACAAAATATGTTGGAATAGTTGCTGTGTTTTCAGAATGGGGTGGTCATTAACTAATTTTTTATAAACCATGAACATCCCTATTCCCTAGTAAAAAGACAAAGAAACCATTCTTAATTTTAATGGTAAAGATCAAAAGATAGGGGAAGTTTTGAGTTAATGCCCCTAATCATGATTTGGGGTGTGCCTCTGAAAAAAAAATAATGGATGTACCCACATCACTGCCCTAATAATAATACTAAATAATAATAATTTGTCATACAGATAATAATAATAATAATAAGAAGAAGAATAAGAATAATATATACCAATTAACCAATACTATACCTACCATGATGCTAGAAAGAAAAAGGAAGCATCTTGGGAGTGTAAAATCTATATATGATCCTTTTTCCTCTTCTAAAATAAATGTTGAATGATGTTGGGGTCATGCATGTAAAAACTCTTTTAGATGAATGTATAAGTAAGTTGATCTACATTAATAAAGATTACTTAAAGCACAAATTAAATATTGACTAAGTTTACATTTCACATTTTTATTAACGAAGGGGAAAAGGGGACATCCAAACAAGCTAGGGTGGCACCTTCATTCAATTCATATAAATCATTTACAAAACCTTCACCTTTTATGTATCAACAATAATGGATTACTACCCATTACAGAAATATAGAAATTAAAAATCCTTCAAATTCCATTAAAATTATATTGAAGCCTAACTGTAATATTTACACATTATGGTCCATATTTTAGTAAGCATTGAGAACTGAATCAATGATAAGCAGACTTTAACATACTTGGTTGAGATCTAACTTTAACGTGCAGCTGATATGTGAATGCACTAATTCTTAATTTAAAAATCCTGCTATGCTGCTGTGTATATTTCAATTCCACTGTCCCATGACAATCATAAAGATTTTTTTATAAGAGAATTGTGCTTCTGTAACACTACTCCAATCACTATTGACCTTTATACCATTCCCTTTAGATTATTTCTTTCTTTCCATATCCCCCCAATAGATGGAAAAAATGATCAAATTACACATAATGCCGCAGTTTTTCCTAAAGCCCCTTAACAGCCAAGAGACAAGTATATGAGCACACTAGTTTACCAAGGATGACTCACTTTCAGCCAAATATTTATACTACTAAAGAATTGATTTTGCTTCTCTTTATTATAAGGGCTAAAACCATAATGTAATTAAACTATCACTTATATTAAATTCATTTTTCCCTTTAGCTTATTAAGTCCTATATTTAAGGTATTAACTCTCATCTTCTATTGTTAAATCTAAGATTTATTGAATATTGAATAAAGAGATTTGTGGACGCTTTATTGACCAAAACACCTAATTTAAGCTATTACTTTTCACTTCTTTCAATTCTCACTTATATTAAATTCAGTTTATTCTTCCTCTTATTTGAAGTATTTTTATTTCTTACCAATAAATCTATATATATACACGGTCGATTTATCTCCATTCACTAAATGGAATATTTAGCTTCACAAAAATGGAATCTACACGAGTGTAGACAGAGTGCGGGTGCGAAAATTTTAACGAAAAATGTTTCTTTCCAATCTATTACTTTTATGGGGACCAACACATGTAAAAACTCATCAATTAATCCCATCGATCAATGGTTTTTTTGCTTTAGTTTTAAATTTAATTTTTTAAATGTTTATAAGAGTTCTCATGGTCCTGGGAGTGGCACATATAAAAATCCATCAAATAATCTCACCAACGGTTTTTCTTCCAGTTTTTTAAATGTTTTGCTTTAAAGTTTTAAATTTAATTTTTAAATGTTTATAAAAGTGAGTTCTCTCGGTCCTAGAGCGACACATGTACAAATCAATCAAATAATCCCATCGACCAATGGTGTTTTGCTCCATGTCTCTTTTCTCAAGTTTGCCTATTATTTCCAAACTAGAGAGGGGGAGGAGGAGGGGCGGCGAAAGAGAGAAAGAAGGTAAGAAGGAGAGGAATGAACGAGAGAGAGAGAGAAGGGAATGGGTTGGGCGGTAAACAAATTAAATTAAAATGTATTTTGGAGAGTCCAGTCATCAAGTCTAACTCTGTTAAATTTAAGTTTCAAATGCAGAAGGTGGCATGGCAGTTTTCTATTGGTTGAGACAGAAAATTTTCTGTCCCCTGTGCTTATGTTTTTTATATATAAAATGTTTAATAAATATTTTATATTTGTCATGTTTGTGCATAAAATATATCTTGTATATTATATAATATAAAATATTAGATATACTATATATTACAAGCGTCATAACATAATATTTTTTGGTATTTGTTAATTGGTTTTAAATAATAAAATGTATCTTAAATCCCCTAAAATCTCTCTTCCAAATCTTATAAATTTTCATTCTTTTTTCTATACTTAATTTAACTTTTTCAAAAATTCTATTTCCCATGATAAGTTGGCAACTGTTTCCAAAATGTTGCGAGCAGCATTCATTTTATATTTATTTATTTATATAATTTATCCCATCATTAGTGAGGTGAACAAAATTAATTAAACATTTTTTGGGTACTTTCGTTTAAGCAAGTCCAATGGTATTGTTAGACCATTGTAAGTGATATGATCCAATGGCCAAAACCGTTGCATGAAGGCCATTCAATAATAATAATAATAACAACAACTTGGACCAAGTAAACTATATAAATTGTGATACTAGATCAACCATGATAAATTATTATATTGCATTACATTAAAGCTTAATTAAGTATGTTAATATAATTTAAACCTTACATTAAATTACGTTAAATATATAAATTAATTAATTAATTTCATTTAACTTTAACATAAGTGGTGGTTAAAAAAAAAACCCTTTTAACATAAGTTAGTTCAGAAAATGGGATCTTTTTTGGCTACAAGGCCGACAACCTATTCTTCAACATTATTAAT
Organism: Nelumbo nucifera; assembly: GCF_055504915.1. Lineage (NCBI taxonomy): Eukaryota > Viridiplantae > Streptophyta > Magnoliopsida > Proteales > Nelumbonaceae > Nelumbo > Nelumbo nucifera. The sequence continues at coordinate 26,360,242 of NC_142650.1, forward strand.
TTAACAACTTTATTATTTTTATTTTAATATTTTTTTCATTATATTCAGTACTTTTAATGTTATACTAACATCATTAACATATTTTTATGATTATTATTGTTTTTCGATGTAAGCAAAAGAACATGATTTTTTATTTTTTTTTATTTTACATTTGTTAAAATATTTTTAATTTATATTTTTTATTATTATTTCTACTATCACTAATCACTTAATTCTTATATTTTTTATTATTTTCTATTACTTTTTCTATTTCTCACCTTTGTTAAGATATCTTTAATTTAATCAAGTGGGCTTATATCAATTAATTAAGTTATATTACACATTGATCAAAATGGAGAGAGAGAGAGAGAGAGGTTATGTGGACCTGGGAGGGGGGAGAGAGGGGGGTTTATGTGGAACACGATGAACCGATAGGGCGTGGTGCCATGAGAGAGAAAGAGAGGAGTTGCGTAGGACTCGTTGTTGTAATTAGGGGGAGAGACCGGGAGAGAGTGGCTTGTGTGGGACTTGGAGTGTGGTGTCGGGGAGGAAGGGGGTTGTGTGGCATGTAAGAAGAAGAAGAAGTGATATGATTTCAATTGTAATATTTACAATGCAAAATCTATATTGCATCAATTTTCATAGAATGTTTATAGATTTTGTCTAATTATAACTTCAAAAATGTTTTTAGATATTCAATTAGGTAAGTTAAGCAAATTAATTTAGTATAATTTAATTAGCTGTCTTAGTCAATTTATTTGATTTAATCATGATAAATTAAATAGATTATTAACTGAATTAATCTAATTACATATCTAAACTACATTAAGTACTCAAAATTTAAAAATTATAGTTACAACTAATAACTTTAAGGTATTTAATAAATTATTTTAAAAATACATTAAGTAAAATTAATTTAACATACATTTTAGAAGTGCATACCCTTGTAGGGGAGGGGTGGGGATGGGAGGGGGAGGGGGAAGTAGGTATTTAATGGGATTTAGTTAATAGCTTTTCAAGGAAAATATTCCCCAGCTCAAAATAGGTTATAATAGATGTATTGGCATTTTTATTATATATATATATGGTTTGGATCATCTATTTTTAGTTTATTTTTTTTGTAGGATATTTCCATCTATATATCCATAAAGTAATTAGGTAATGTGTTTTTTTTAAATGGTGTTATTCTCTCATAATATTAAATCGTATAAATATTATTTTTTGCATCAATTTGATTTATATATTTTCTTTTAAAATTCTTATATGATGTGAGCTTCAAATTTTGCTTTTTTAAATTGCTATTCTGGTAAATTGTCTATTCACTAGCCCCTACTTGGCAGGGGCATGCCACTAGTTATATTATTAAGCCTATACTAAGGTTGTTCACAAATAAATTCAAACCGACCAATCCAGCCCGACCCAACCTGATTTGGTCGGTTTATCTTCACCACCGATCGGTTTTGGGTTAGAAAGATGGGTAAACCGATAGTTCGGTTTGGTTTCGATTTTCAACCGAACTGAACAAAACCGAGTTATCTATAAATATATTCTCATTGAAATATTATATATAATATGTATATTTCAATTTATATATATATAATATTATAATATTATATAGTATAAAATATTATATATTATATAACATTATATATAATATTACATAATATTATATATAATATGTATATTTCCAATATATATATATAAAGCTAAAATATATATTTCGGAAATGTATATATTTAAACCAAAACCAACCCAAACTGACCTAAACCGATCAGGTTGGTTTCAGTTTAATCTTTAGGTGACTCAACCAGGTTGGGTCGGTTGAAAAAAAACTAGTAAACCAACCCAACCCGACCCGTGAACAGCCCTATATACGGCTATACCCAATAATTTTAAGAATACAAAACCTGTATATCAAACCCAACATGAATCATCTATAATAAAAGGAAAAAGAAAACCATAAAAACTAAGCCATCTTCATATCTAGAGGTGTAAAGTGGCCCCCATGGGCAACCTGTGCAAAGTGTGGGCCATTACAAGACATGTCGCCCTCCCTAGTGAAAATTTTGGGGGTCGGCCCAACATGGCCCACGGCCCTAGCCCGTTGATCAAGCCTTGGGCCAGATCGGGCCATGCATCAGGCCAAAACAATTTATTTAAAAAAAATGATAAAAAATTTAAAATTTTAATTTTATATGAATTTTGTGTTTACAATCGCTTATATATACAATAATTAAATAAATTAGTATAATAAAATTAAAAAAATATTTATTTTATTAATATATTATATACTATATATTATTATATAATTATAATTTATATAATATTATATAAATATAATATATATAATATATATGGGTCATGCCGACCCGCTCAATCATGCAATATCATGCTGGCCCATGGACCTAAAACCCCAAGCACAGCCCGCATGATCATGCCAAGCCTAGCATAGCCCACAAACCATCATGCCAAGCTGTGGGCCAATCCAAGTTTGTGCCGGCCATATGAAGTATGACCTGATTTACACCTCTATTCATATCCATACAGCAGATATGTAATTCAAATATTTGGGTCAAATGGGCAACCAATGATCTCATAGTTACATAATAAAAGTTTAAAATAAATAAAATTATAAAAAAAGTAAGCATATCTCTAAAATTATATACTTATCATGGAAAAAACAAGTATGATAAATAAATATTTTTATTAATGAACATGAAATATAAATTGAACACTGAAACCATTTTCCTATTCAAGGAGTATAGGTTAAATCAGTCAGAAGTTCGGACAAAACAAGAATAACACAAGATATAAAAAGTTAAAAACCGCTTCTGATCCAGCAGCTTTAAACCCGGAGACAGAAGTTGGAACTCTGGGATCTCAGGGAGGGCAAAGACGCAACTCGCAAGCGTATATATAAACTTGGAGGACTCGACACCCCTCTAGTCCCCAACTTGGAGAGATACCAAGAATCTGAGTTTATCAGTCTGATTATGATACAACCGTCAATGCGATTCAGCGAACAATAAACGACATCGGTTATCACGTCTTAACGAATTCAAGAAGATTGCTCAAAAATGGGCAACATGTACTGGTGCCAAATTTTAATCTTAAACAATCAATCTGTTTATGAAGATGTGCTTGTAAAATTGTACTCTAGTCGCTTACTTGATGTCACACAGCAATACATAGTCCAGTCGAGTTGGGTGAAAAGATGTGGCAATAATTCAAAGCTAGCAAAGCTGCATCTCTAGTCTAGTTGTACATTAAAGATGAACTGTTCAACTAACTCTTTATGGCATGTCATACAGCCTTCCTCGATCTCAAGTTCTCAACTTCTCAAGTTCTAAGCCACCATATTAATTAGGCAAAACAGATAAATGGCCCTTTCTCCCTGCATCCTTCCAAGTTCTAACAAATGAAGTTAACCTACACCGGAGCACTAAGATCAATAACAACATCCTTAAATATTTGTGCACCAAATACTACTGTACTAAAGCAATGCAATCCTGCTCTCTTCCCTCTGATGAATATACACTGAAGCTTTTATGCTGGTTCAATGAACATCAAGATGGCACTGCAAAAAATACAACAAACGCATCAATATATATCTATACTAGCTAATAAAAGAGCAAATAGCCCCATTTTCTGGATTTTTCATTAAACATTTTTACCCCTTATCTAAGCAACATACAACGGTCATAAAAAAGGGCATATATGTCCTTCCTCTACTCCAAAAACTGTCCACTTGTAACAGTTGAGAAACTGTTCAAAAACTGTCCACTTATATAGTTATGAAACTGCCCACTTATAATTGTTCAAAAACTGCCCATAAATTATAAATAGTTTTACTAGTATATAGAAGTAATCAAAGAAAAAGAATTATTATCAAATTAGTTCCATCACCCACTTTGTATTTTTTTCCTTTTTTCTGTACGAGGGGGCTTTGCCTTCCTCATCCCTTCTAATATTAAATATGATAATCACGGTAATTGCTCTCTTTAGGAGCCAGTAAACCATGGTTTTTAAAAACGAACCGGTCAGGGGTCCAGTTACCGGTTCGAACGGTCCGACCGTTCAACCAGAACGGCTGGCCCATTCTGAAAAAAATAAAAAATAAAAAACTTAAAAAGAATTTAAAAATTTGGAAAACGGTTAACCAGCCGGGTTCAGCGGTTTACTGACCAAAATCAGTGGTTTTGGAGGAAAATGGAACCGGTCAGGTGACCAGTTCCCAGTTTTTCTGGTCCGACCATCCGGTCCAATCCGGCTTTGAAAACAGTGAAGTAAACTGATTAAAGATGAGAGGCATGAAATCCAAGTAACCCATGAGTACTTTATAAACTCATTTTCCATTTTTATAACAATAAGTACTTCGTTAACTAAAAGGAAAAGAAACGTACTGTATGTAGAAGTATCAATCTGTTCAGGGAGCTCTTTAATATCTACCTCAAACCGCTCCTGAACCTGCACTCAAACAAAAAAGCAGCACTAAGATCTATGGAAAATTTTTCACGAGGGCAAGGAAGAGGAATTTGAGCGTGAGCACTGAGCAGTCCAATTAACTAGTAGATTTTCTTACCTGATTGAGAACATCAGAGTCAGAAGCAGATGAAACAAATGTAATTGCAAGACCCTTGGTGCCAAAACGACCAGCTCTACCAACCTTTTACACATTCAAGAAAAATGGAAAACGTTAGTAGAGTAACTACATATTGGGATAACACACTAACCATCAAATTGAAGTTCACAAAAGGAACCAACCCTATGTAAGTAAGTATCAGCAGAATCTGGCATGTCATAATTGATAACAATGTTAACTCGTTCAATGTCTATCCCCCTGCCAACCAGATCCGTTGCAACAAGAATCCTTTTGTGCCCTTCCTTGAATCCTTTGTAGCGTGTCAGTCTACAATTTCATAAATTACCATGAGCTGAAACATTTTAACAGGAATCTAGACAGTCTTCCACAAGAAGTCCGCTTCATATGTCGTTCATATTCAAATATCAAGTATCTATACAAGCCTTGCTAGAAAACATTACAAGTTAAATAATTATAGGGAACAAAACCATATTTTTCACAATCAGGTGCCTTCTTATGCTTTCACATCCTGCATCACAACTAAAACGTCAAAAGTAGTACAAAGTATGTACTTCCACCAATTCATAATTTTGCCTTCCTATAAAAACCCAGAATACCATCGTGCCACTTCTTGAAACCTGATTTATGTTATTTCCCGTGTTTGTTTCTATGTCCCAAATAAAATTGTCCCAAAGCTTAAAGCCCCAAACATGCCTCATTAAGATGAAGTAATTCTTCTAAACTTGCATGAGAATAATAAAAGCATCTATAAAAATCAGAAAAAATAAAGAACCCAACCTTAATTTTAACACCCAACAATCCAACATTGTTTTTCTCCCAAGAAATCTGATCTTAAAGTTTCCACAACTTAGAAGTCCAACATGTTATCATGGTACTGGCAAAAGCCATTTTGAATCTTTTGATCATGGTTTTAAAAGGCTAAAGGCAAAGTTGTGGCTTAATGGCCCAAAAAAGTGAGGCATAAAGCATCGAGGCATTGCTAGGCATAAGCCAAAAAGCTTAAAAAAAAAATTAATTTAAGTTTATAAATTAGTAAAGATAACATATAATATGTCAAGTTAGAATGATAGAAGGTACAAATATCCATAAAATAGAAGTTTATACGCAATAAGTTTCAGCTTTTAAACATTAAATAAAAAAATAACTTATCAACTAACAATTATAAACATTTACATTTCATGTTTCAAAATGCAAATTACTCAAATCATTCAGATGATCAATTTAAAACTTTAGAAGAAAGGAAACAAATGAAGAATCATCCATAAAAATGGTGTTAGATTTATGGTCATCCAATATATAGTTTGAATAAAGGTAACAGCATAGTTAATTTGATCTATGCAAAAAAAACAATAAAAAGAAAATAAATCCATTAGGAAAAGAAATGAGAAAATTTATAAACTTAAGATATTATATTTAGAATAATAGGAAAAAATTCACTTGATTTATCCAAGAGAAACTAAGATTTTGATTGACCCTTTTTACATTGAACTCTGCTAAAGCACTAACAGAAACTAATAGAACTTGATTTGATCTACTGGTTTTTCACTTTTACTCTTTATTTGGTCCATGATTATTGAAGCACTTCTTCCATGTATTTTAAACTATAAAAATACATAAAATATATATTTTTTGCATTAAATTACTAAATAATCATTGACATTTAGCCCTTGTGCCTTTTTACACCTCACACCTTAAGGCTAGAGGCTTACGCCTCATTCTGACAAAGAATTAGATCTCACATCAATGTTGTGAGGCTTAAACCTTGAGCCAACATCTGTGTGTCTCACCTCAAGGTGTACGCCTCACATGGTCACGCCTCAAAGCTTAAGCCTTTTAAAACAATGGTCTCGATGTGACACTATTCTCCAAATCCCTGCAAGTAAATCAAATCAATTTGTAGGTAAAAAAAAAGCATGCAACAGATGGCAGCACCATGTTGGACAAGACTCCAGCCATGCCCGATGTGCCACACTTTGAGACACAAGATTCAGGATGTGATCCTCCAAGGCTGTCTCAAGGTATTTTGTGCAAATCTCACATGGCTTCTAGAATAGTGTTCCCTATTAGAAGCAATTGCACCCATGCATGCATCCTAGTCCACTTGAAATTATACATAAATGAAAAACCATTATACAATCATTTTTTTGATAGAACCACTATACAATCATAACAGTTAACAAAGCAACAAGAAACTAGATAAAAACAGTTCAACCAAATAACACCTATTCATTAAACTATTAATGAGATGGGTTGAGAGTGATCATTTTTGAGCATCAATAGTTTCAACCTCTAAAAAACTATACCTAACCGATCATTTTTTAGCATCAATAGTTTCAACCTCCGAAAAACTATTCCTAACCTTTCTTCCTGTGACATTCCAGAATGGATGCAGATTGATGGAAAATTGCATTCCACAAGTAATTTGTTCAGCTCGGCTGCTCTGCTCACACTTTTAACAAAGATAACAACTTGATTGAAGTCCAACGCATCAAGGAGGTCATTCAACTTCCGGTTTTTCTCCAGATCACTCAATTTGATGTAGTGCTGCATAAAGAACAAAAACAAAGATTGAAGTATCAAAAACAGTAGAAAAGAATAAAATGGGATGCATCTATTGTGTGTGAAAAATACCTGTACAAGACCATGAAGGGTCAACTTGGCCTCATCATCAACATATATTTCCATTGGCTGAAAGGGAACAAATGTCACATTAAAGGAGATTAGGAACCTTCCTCAGGATAATAGAATCCAGTACCAAATGAATGATGAACGAACAACTCTTGACAGTCCTTCTGATTCGAAATGTAAGTAATATGCCTCCGCACTGACACTACGTATGTCGCATCGGCAACTCACTTGCTCAACTTAAATCATAATATTATGCAACTGAAACCGCACCCAAAAGAGCCTCCAAAACCCCAGTAGCCTAAAGTAACAGAAAAAATTGCTACAGCAATAACGCAAAAGCACAACTGACCAAACATTACACACCCAAGGAAATTAAGTGCAGATTAAGAGATGCTACAACCCTAAATCAGTCGCCCCCAAACACCCCCGACCTGATATACCCTACTAAACCATCAGTAAAGCTACCTACAAAAGACAGTGCTCAGGGAAAGAATAGCTGTTCTGGAATTATCGTGGTTGTTATCGATGACATGTCTCTTGCAGAAAGCTGGCAAAATAAAATGGATGGCGTCTAAATTTGAGGAATACGGGCCATAGGACATTACATCTTGCATGAATCTCTTGCAAACAGGTCGGATCTCTTTGCTGAGTGTTGCAGAAAACATCATAACTTGCTTATCATGAGGAGTCATCTTGAAAATCTCCTGTACATCTCTCCGCATGTCTGCAGAATATGTACATCCATTAAATGAGATCAGCAGCATAAATGAGATATAAGATTATCCATAATTACTGAAGTTCAAAACTTGAGAAAGTAAAAAACATACCTAATGACTCAAGCATCTTGTCACACTCATCAAGGATAAAATGCCTCACATTCTTTAATGCAAGGTCCTTATCTCTTGCTAGTGCCAATATCCTCCCCGGTGTTCCAACAACAATGTGAGGACACTCATTTTTAAGTAAATCCTTGTGAGTTTTGATATTTACACCACCATAAAAAACAGCAACCTTAATATCAGGCAAGTAGGTACTGAATCGCTCAAATTCATGACAGATCTGGAGTAAGTAGCCAACAAGTATAAATGCAAAGTATTAACAAACAATATAGTGACTATAAACAGTAATTTAGCTATGAAAAAGCAAACCAATAAATACACATCAAAATGAAGAACCATGTATTACAACCAACCTGGTATGCTAATTCTCTTGTGTGGCATAAAACAAGTGCAGCAACTTGGCCAGCAACAGGCTCGATCTGCTGCAGAGTAGATAGAACAAAAACAGCAGTTTTTCCCATCCCAGACTTGGCCTGGCAGATGACATCCATTCCCAAAATGGCCTGAGGGATGCACTCATGTTGCACTGATGAAGAACCAAATAAAATTGGAGTTGGAACTCTCAGTAAGTAAAAAATGTCCTTCCAGATCCTTTTAATAAAAGGTTTACCAAAGCAGTTTTCTCTTCTGAAATCAAGAGTATGAAAGCAGTGTTACCTGAAAATCGTCAACCATACAAATCAGAGGATCCTACAAGTTGTGCAGAGAAAAAAAATGGGAAAACTGAATCTAAAATGAAGCATCTTAACAAAGAGACATTACACTGAAGTATTTCATTAACAAGACAAAGATGACTCACAAATACAGAAAAATAATTAGACAGGTATCTGAGTTGTTTAACAGCTTCCAATGGGGAATTAGCCCAGACAAGACAATAAAGAATTCCATATTTGTTTTCATCACCTTTTATTGGTAAATGAACCGCAAACAGGTATCATTACCTTGGTCAGAACAGTTAGCAAATGTGCATCAATCAAAAAAAAAAAAAAAACAGTTAATAAATGTGTCACAAAATATGAGGGTGCAACTTAGTGCAACATTAGTCTAATTAAAAGTAGAAATTGTCGGTGCTGTATACATGAAATTCATTGCAGACATGATGCAGTACATGAAGAGAATAGTCTTATAGTCCCATTATTGAAGCTTAAGGAACAAAGCCAGATGAATCAAACAAATTAAATTTTGTATGTAATCAGGAAGCAAAAATAAAAAGAATATTTTTCAAATCTAACAATTAGAGGAATGACTTGTAACATGTAATGCAGAAAATATTTTCCATATCTGGTATGGTTGATGCACATTAAGAAAGATGCAGAAACATATATGCCAGTCGTTAGCTGTAAGAGATGCTTTGATGAACTCAAGGAAGTCACCAAGTCGTTGAAATTCAGTATTTCCTTCCAGTCTATGATGCCCAGATACAGATACAGAATGGAAACAGATGAAGTAAACAGGGAAACAACTCTCCATTTCTTAAAATCTTGGAACATAGATACAGATAACAGGTACTGCATGTGAAATCCTCATATCATGTGTTTAAATCTAATTTTTGAAGTTAATTGTCATTCTCCAAGACTTGCACCTTGCCAAATTTAATTGAACGTTCTAACATGTGCAAATTTTTTTATAGTATAACGTGTTAAAGCATACCATCTTACATACTTTAGTACTAACAATGCTACAAGTGCATCTACAAGTGCCCATCCGATATCCAGTATCATATCTGACACAGGTACACAAGGCATGTATAGTAGGTATCATAACTCCTGATTAGTTATAGACATGGCAGGTATATATGCAAAAGGCCCGCATTACATTCATTATGTGTGGATCCCTATAGGATAGCACCATGACATACTGTCCAAACCATACCAAAAAGGAATCCCAATATATGAAAAAAAAAAAACACCCTGTTGATCCCATGGATTACCACCAAACTAGGGAGTTTAGTGACATGTACTTTATCTATGTCGAGTGTGTGAGGTGTTAGAGATCCTTTCAACCATTTCATAAGCATGTTAACTAATGGTTGCTCCTGCATTTGATCCAAGCTTAAAGGAACATTATCACTAGACCAAAAACAAGGCCCAATCCCAGTTCAAAGAGGATAAGTAAAAAGGAAAAATCAAAAGCACTTCCAAGGAAAATATATTTTAGATTTCCCTTCTATTCCTTTCTTTATATTGGGCCTTCACTTTCTCTTATCACCCAAGCACTTCCAAGGAAAAATCAAAAGCGAAAAGAAAAAGAACAGAAGATAGCTTCCATATAAAGACCAACTTTCCACATTACCACAGAAAATAAGCACTCTTCTCAACTCAACCTCTATTGTACAATAAAACCTCCTTCATGACCTCAATCCAATGATGGAATTAAACAACCAAACCTTACACATTCTCCTTTAAGCATTCCGTCTCTTTCATTTCTTTAATATTATTCTACTCAGTTTTTTTGGAAACCAGAAGATATCTTCAATACAAATATTGATTTTCCACATTACTGAAGAAAATATACATTCTACTCAATTGAACCTTCTATTCCACAATATCAACTCTTTCATGACCTCAACGTAAGGATGGAATAACAACCAAACCTTTCACATGTTCCTTTAAGCACCTCTCTTTCATTTCTTTAATATTATTTTACTCAGCTTTTTTGTGAAACTATAATTAAGAGCTTGTAGAACCATAACTTTAACTAAATTTAGTTATCTCATTCTATTTGTGAGATCATTCTGCACCATGTTTTAGTTTTACAAGACAAAGTTAATCTTACCAATATACATCTAAATGATTTTCTAGTTGCATAAAGAGATAATTAAGAACCTGCCTTCTGAAGGATGCTCAAACCCTGAATCCACAATAGCTCGAAGAAGCTCTGGCTTCAAAAGGAAATCTCTGAACCCTGAACTGTGAATTCCAACATAGCCCCTATATAACAGAGGTACAGAAGTTAGGGGATCAATTTATGTTACCAATTAAAGCAGGAAAAATCAAAACTAAATTTTAAAATTGCTCCCACCATGTTAGCACATATCATTTTCTTAAAGGTGAGGTGCAAGCTCAAAAGGCGGTGTCAAGTAAATCTGAGCATTTAACACTGGAACTGAAGAGGCTCACAACTCAAGCGTCGTACTCTATACAAGGGCATCAACTAACGTCTTATACTACAAAGAAGAATCACAGATGTAAAAACATGTTCTACAATGACATGCTTGTGTAAGTGGCAAACCTTGCCTTATGGAGTTATGCTTCAGCATTTTTAAAGCAAAGCCCATTTATACCAACAAATAGACATAACAGGAAAATCAAAATTCGCAGGTTATAATGGCAAATTGCTGAATCACAATGAAACACTACACAACTGCAACCCACAATCCAAAAATAAGAAATTTGACAACCGAACGCTTTCAACTGAAATGCACCGCGTAATTGCCATGGAAAATAAGGCTTTTAAGAAAATTAACAGTGAAATGGAATAACATCTACAAGCAAAAAAAAGGACGAGCAAAAGGGCACCAGAAATATATTCCAAGGAACCAATCAGAACAGTAGTTGAAACTATAAACGGACGAATTCTGGAACATTTCCTACCAAAAAACGGAAAAAGCCACCCCAAAAATCGAAAAAACAAACAAATCACACATCAAAAAAAACAAAGAACAAATTGTCACTGAGGAAAAAAGGAAAATTCCATGTGAATTAAGAAGCTCAACAGTAAATAAGAAAAACGCCAAGAGAAATAAATAGCATAATCAAGTCCAGAATTGCTAAAAAACCAAAACTCATAAGATCTAGTGCTAAATTTTAAAAAAAAAAAAAAAATCCCAACTTCCCGAAAGAAACAATTTAAAACATAAGGAAGAAGAAGACAAATGAAGAAGCGAAATCACCAAAGAAGAAAAAAGTAGATAAAACTTACTTCTTTGCTGCTTCGCCGGTACCCTTCGCCGCGACGGAATCAGGGGCCTTCTCTTCCTCTTCTTCGTAATCGAGAAGCTCTTCCTCGTAAGCATCGTTCTCCCTTACCTCTCCCATTTCTGATAAAAGAGATTAGGTTAGAATTTGAATCCCCAAAACAACTTAGGGTTTGAACACCTCCATGAGTTTTTGAAGACTTCACCTTCGAATCCGAAAGAGATTAACTTAGGTTAGAGAGTTTCAAGCGTCTGCAGGAGAAAAAATAGAAAAAAAGAAGAGTGGAAAAAATGAAAAACAATAACAGAAAGAAGAAGACCCCTCACTATCCCTACGTGAGAGCGAACGAGGGAGAGAGATTGAAGAGAAGGTTAGGGTTTGGAAGAGGCCAAAATAAAGGAACCGCCGATGCAAGAAAAAATATATATGTACGAAATTGCCCTTCCAATCGATAAACGGGAACGGCGATAGGCTGTCAAATTATTTTTATTACTTCGTGCTTTTGGCTAAATTGGTAATTGTGCTTTCATTTCGTGCCAATAGTAGTCACGTGTGATCACCCCTTCCATCAAATCCTTTGACCGAATTCTTCCCATTTGCCTGTCTTCAAGTCCTATACCTTCTTGTCGTTGTAGGTTCTTGTTCCGTCATCACCTATCTTTGACCACCAATTGCCACCAGGAATCGCCACCGGAAATAGTCGGCACCTATCTTTGACCACCAACTGCCACCAGGAATCACCACCGGAAATACAGTCTGTTGGCAACAACACTGCTACTTCTTCGTCGAAATCAAAGGTATGAATTCCAGTTTCATCTTTTCCCCTTTTTTAATGCTTTTTCTCCATTTGCTCCACTATTCAATGGCTCGTCTCCACCGAAGTCACCACTGTTGACCGCTGCTCAAAATTAATTATGGGAATGTTTATTGCTTGTTTAATGGATTGTTATAGCTATGCATTCTACTTGTTCAAAACTAGTCATGAAACTTGTTTTAACAACCTGTCTTCAACGAATTGTGATTCCCCTGTTTTTGGCATTCCCATTACTTAACAACTGCACTGTTATACTATCTGTTATTTTCCTATGCCATTCCCTTTCTTATACAATGAACAAGATCATGGTTTTATGCATTTTTTTGTGGTTATAGTTTTTCATGGTTTCCTATACAATAAACAAGAGCCATTGTGGTTAGAGTTATGTTGTTTGAGTCAAAATATGAATGTATTTGTTTCCATTACAGAACCAGTATATGTGGGGGTTCATATCATTCTTATCTTATACTATTGCAGCCACCCACTAAATATTCCACTATTAGTGCTTGTTATATGGTTAAATGCCACTTACACAATGCCTATGTATATGAATGCAAGTGAATGTCTATGATCTACTATTGTTAATGACGATTGTGCATTAGAATTCCTACAATTATGGATTCAATTGAATGTATATCTTGTTTTTCCTTATGTATACATTTCTCAATGCCTATGCATATGAATGCAACTAAATGTCTATAATCTGCCCATGCATAATGACTTATGTGCATCAAACTTCCTACAATCACACATACAACTTAATGCATACTTTCTTTTTCCTAATGTATACATCCCTTAATGCTAAACTTTTATTGTAGATACATGCATGATATGAATGCTTATTGTTTATGTTGATCTGTATGAGTTCTTATTTGGTGGAAAAAGATGATTCATGGGAATCCATACTCAATACAAACTACTAATCACATTTTTTTCCTATCATTTGATGTTATTTATTGCAAAAGCTGAAAGTAACTAGTTAAGTACAAATTCGTTATTTTTCTTTTTTTTTTTTTGTTTGTGTTATGTTTCTATCTTTCATCCAAAATATAATGTATGTTTGTTTGTTACTCTATATATATATTAATTAGAAGAAAAATGAGCACTAGTTGGGCATCCCTCCCACCTTAATAGGAATGCATAATTAAATTTAATACATGATTACTTAAATATGATTATAAAATACCAATCCAATTAAATTTAATGCATGATTATATATATCATAATGAATTCTATTATTTATCAATTATAAAATACATAATTAGGTATCTAAATAATTTATATATTCTATCATGAAAGACTAAGAGTATAATGAATACAAAAAAAAAAAAAAAAACCTCTTCACTTTTTAAGTTGGGTTCGTCACTTTTTTATCAATAATCATGTCTACCGTGAAACTTTCAACAATTTCCTTCTCAATGTATACAATCAAATAATCTGTGAGAAAATCATCTTTCATTTTATTGCAAAGCCTACTTTTAACAATTTTCATGGCTAAAAAAGTCTACTCAGTAGTTGCTGTTGAAACGGGAATAGTCAAAATAAGTAAAATCAATCTATCAATTAAAGGATCAACTTTTGACTTTTTAGTTTTCACCAATCATCAACATAAATCACCAATGATGGACAAATTCTGCAAATTTGGATGATTGGGCACATTAAGCTTATAGTGTTGCAATTGATATCTCAATTGATTTTTTTCTTAATAAAAAAAATATAAAGGATAAAACTTCTCAATCAAATTATATATATCATCAACTTTGAAGGATTTATGAGCATCCCTAAAATCCAAAGTTGTACTCAAAATAAGAAGTTTTGTTGCTTGTTCACTGAATCAACTATTTAACTCTTACAATTGATGATCTATAGCAAATGTAAATATATATATTCAATAATGATGCTTCACTGTCACAATATCCTTTTAGCGATGAGATCGAACGATATTTGAAAAATGAGCTTTCATATCGAATTATATTCGATAATGATGCTTCCTTTAGTTTTTAAAGTATTTTTATTTCTTAAGCTTCTTTAGTTTTAATATATTATAAGTGGGTAGTTTTAGTTTTATTTTTTATTTTATTTTTGCTTTTTCTTTTATTTTGTGAAAGAAAAAACAAAATTTACACAATAATTAGCAGTATGCGTACCACTAGATTTGACTAAAATTCATAGGGGGGACCAAAACCCAACCCCCCCCCCCCCCCCCCCCCCTTCACCCAATTGGTGAGTGGTAAGTGGTTAGCTTCTAAACTATTGTTTGTTATAATGTTGGAGACAAATGTCTTATGCCAATATGGATGATTAGTTGTTACTATATCTTTATATGGTTGTTAATGTTTTCATTAATTATATATAGTTAATGTAGTGACTGTCACGTGTCATTAATTAGTAGGTGTATGTCAAATGTCAATTTTTAGTGGTTGCCACTTGTAAAAATAACGTACATGCATGATATGTACATATAGCCTATGTATGCCTATTCAATGTATACAGGTGGCTAATCATGGGTACTGTGGTATTTACCACGTATAAGATCAGTTGAATTACATGACTATTACTATGTGTTTGGTTCCGTTTACATTTTTTTCATTCAACGTTTGTATTTTATTTGCTTGCAAAACCGAGAAAGATAATAATTATAGCTATTTATGACAACTAGGCACCACTAGGCTTCGCATCGACGCAACAATGAAAAATGCATGACCATTTGTGGAAGCTTTAAAAAACAACTTCCACAAATGGTTAACGTGCACAAAAATCGAAGTCCACTTTTGTCATTCTCGATGCGTACGGAAGAGCAAAAGAGAGAAACTGCTGAAGTGGCACCTATGTGACAGCGGTTATTGAATAAACACCCACGAAACCAAAAACGACAAATGTTTTTTCTGTTTTGTAAAACATATTTTACAATTTTTTTACCCAAACGGTTTCACAACAAAAATACCAAAGTAAAAGCAGTTTATGTACCTTGTACTTTGGTACTATTAAAAGTACAAAAGTAGAAGTCTATCTAAACATAGCTTTTGCTTTCATTTGTTTTTGAAATCATTACATCAACAAAAAAAAAAAAAACATGTTCTTGAATTTTGTTTTTGTTTTCAAAGGGAAGAACAAGTTAATTTAAAAAAACAGTACATGTTTTTGCAACCAACAAAATGTTGGTTTTTAAAATAAAAACAACTTTTTTAGTATTGAAGTTATATGTTTTATGGAGCATGATGTTAAATAATCAAATGAAAACATGTTTTTGAAATCATATTCAAGAACATGTTTTTGGTTTCAATTTTGAAAACAGAAAACACACACAATCAAGAACATGTTTGTGTTTTTTGTTTTAAGAAACAATATGGTTTTAACTAGACCTGTTCATGGGCCGGGCCGGACCGGGCTCGGGCCGGGCTTTTACTGTGTATTAACAAATTTTTTTAAGGCCCGAGCCCGGCCCTCATAAAAAGCCCGAAGCCCGAGCCTGGGTCTGGGCCCGAAATTTAGCCTATATTATTATTATTATTATTAATGTTGAAGCAGCTGAATAAAGAGAGAGATAGATTGAAATTATAAAGAAAAGAATAAAATATATATATATATATATATTAAATTATAAATATATATTTTAATAAATATTATATTATTTATATATTTTATATAATATATAAAATACATATTATATATTTTATAAAATATATAATACTGAGTCGGGCCGGGCTTTTTTGACAAATCCCGAGCCCAGCCCGAAACACTGTCGGGCTTACTGTGTTAAGCCCGAGGTCAGGCCCGCGGGCCTAATTATATGTCCAAGCCCGGCCGGGGTGCGGGCCGGGCTGTCGGGCTACCCGGCCCATGAACAGGTCTAGTTTTAACTTATTTTTGGAACTGGCAACAAGAAAAAACAATTTACATTGTAAAACACCTTCTAAATTTTTGTATTGTTGGCTACTTTCTTGTTTTTATCCAAGTTGGAAGTTACCACCATTAAGGCTTTCACCCCTTGCATTATTGTTGCCACCCAACCTTTGTTGCTTTCTTGAACTAGATCTCTTGTTAGTTGCTGCCTTCCTACTTTGAAGTAAGCTCTTTCTATCAATCTATTATTCCACTTAATTTTGAATTTTGAGTTTTATTAACAAGTGTGTATGTGTTTTGCACGTGACAATTCTAGATGATGATAACTATAGTAATAATATATCCAAATTTTTCTATAAACTTTATGTATTTTTATTTTTGTGGTTTTTATTATTAATCAGATGTAGATTGCAAAATTCAAATCTAATTACAGAAACACCTTATCCAAATATATGGTAATCAAATCGGATTATGAAGTTTCAAGTATCATTGGCATGCCTACCTACTTGGCTAAACTCTTCTTTTTTGTAGTGTTTTATGATTTTGTTGTATATTTTTTCTTTTGTTCCTTTATCAAAATAATGTAAGATTTAAATAGAGGGAATGAGGTAAAAAGTAATTCAATTTACAATTTAAACCTTACAATTAAATAGGGACTAAATTAAAAAATGAGTATTTTAGTCACTACTTTAAAAACTGGACCAAACCGAATGAATGAACCATTTTGGCTCGGGAACCGGTCAAGTCATCGATTTCGTTTTGGCCCTGAACCACTATTTTACAAAAAGTTGTTGAAATGGCTAGAGAACCGTTGACCCGGACAATTTAACCGTTAAAATGTTCGACTCAATTAACAGTTCTTTTGTTGCTTTCAAATTAATTCCATATTTTAAAATAGAATTTAGAAAATAAAAAATGAAAAAAAAACTTTCTTATCTCATAGTCTTGTTCAAATTATTCCTGACGGCCAAATTTAGTTAGGGTTTTTAGTTTTTCTATTTTGATTTTGAGTTTTCTCATTTCTATGACTATTTTTAAGTTGTAACAAAAAAAAGAAAAGAAAAGAAATGCAACTCTAATGAAAAAAAAAAAAATTGATGTAAGAGGTGAGAAATTAAACACCGATCTTATATTAAAATATGAGATACACCAAGTCACCAATGGAGCAAATGATCTGAGATTTGAGAGAGATTTAGAGAGATGTAAGAAGAGGGCAAATGGTGTTGTAGAAACAATAATGATGAACATAGAGATAGCTGTCGATGGCTTCTTCTTCTTCTTCTTCTCTTTTTTTTAACTTTTCATCTTTAACCAACCACCTCCTTCTCAGAGTCTCACACTCCCCTCTCATAATAGTTATATATACGATGGACTTTAACATAATCCTAATCTAATGATCAGAGTAAAAAGTTACATTATATTTTACATCTTACCGATTTGACCTGCTCAAACTGGACAATTGAACTCATGACCTAGAAATCAAAAGCCAAAGCAGTTTTGTTCCTAGGCCAGTTTTTAAAACATTGATTTTAGTTAAAAGAAAGTTTCACAATCTTATTCATATTTTTAATATTAGTATAAATATAGAATTAAAGATGTATTCAATTTTTTCTATAATTTTTTTTGTATCAATTCTTGTTTATTACACTTATTTTTATAATTTGATTAATAAAAATATCATAATTGTGTATATTTTTTTTTACATTTTTTGTAAATTTCTATATTTGTTTCTATTTTAAAAATTTTATTACCTAACTATGACTTCATAGGTTGATCAATTTGATTTGAATGGTTGAATTGTTTAGCCACCACTTGGACAAAGAATGATTCTGTTCTTGAGTCAGTTTTAAAATATATGACTTTATATTGTTAAAAATATTGACATAAATCTAATTAGTGCATTTATTAGTGAAAAATAACTTAAAAATATAAGATTTAATAAGAAAAAATGGGTTTTAATGTCTTAAGTATAAGACTTAAAGAGAGATGATTAAATGAGGTAGAAAGTAATAATTGAAGTTACATTTTCAACTCTTATATTTAGAGATAGATTAAATACACATATGCGTCCATTATAATAGCCATTAAAGGTGACATTAAAATTATAGTAAATGACTTTTATACCCTTTTTCAAACAAAGAAACAAAAGGTAATTTTAGTCCAAAAAAAGTTTCATACAACATTCACACCTTTATATATAATATAGATATAGATATAGATATTTGTGTCTATATGCTTTACCATTTTAAAGTGTTTAAAGATTTCTAGAACCAAATTACCTGGTTGAGGATGAGAACCTTCAAGTGATTGTTCTTCCCCCTAAAAATATTTTTCTAACTGCTCAGTCCTTAACAGTCTTGAATCTTTAAGGTCTATCCCAGTCTTGGTTAGCCAGGTTCTGTATTGGACAAAAACCCCAAACTCTACAAAACCCGCTTAACCAACACATGGGCAACTTCATTACACACCCTATTAACATTGGAGAAAAGAGATAGACAAGTTCTTGATAGCCTCCAGAACATCACATCATAAAAACACAACGTCCCTTGCCACCATACTAATGCCACTCCAAATTGCTGGATTGAGATTAAGACAATCACTTTCATAGAACACACGAGGGTTCTTAGAAGCTTCAAAAGCTCTAACCCCTTTAAAATAGTAGTGGCTTCAGCTTGAACCACTGAAGCTAGCTTTACCCACGTCCAAAACTACCATTGATATTTACCATTATAGACCTAATAAAAGGGGCTACCAAAAAAGAGGGAAGAGCAGTTTGATCAACTACTTGAGAAAGTTGCAAGCTTGGTCAAGAAGTCAGATTTCTCTCCCTCAGCATCCTATTAATAACAAAGACCAAAGCTTCATTGCATTCTGGAGAAATATTTTTGAACACAAACCCGTGTCTATTTTTCCATATTGTCCACACAAACAAAGTAGAAAAAGTGAGCATTTGTCTAGCCAAGCTTTAATCCACATACAGAAATTAAGATGCAGATCTTAAATTTCAAACCTGTAATTTAAAAATTCCTGAACCATGAGGATTTTGCATGATTACATAAGGACAAAGCACGAGTTATAGACTCTGGGCCCTGATGGAAAATGGGGCATTCATTGTAGAAGGAGATACCTTTCTTTTCCAAATTCTCCCTGATCGGGATAGCATTCCGGCAACACTTCCACAAGAAGTTTTCAATTAGTGGGCCACTTCAATTGCCCAAAGTCTGATATTTCTTTTCCAACCATATAGAGTTCCCGATTTGCTCATTTTGACTAATATCAGCATTTAAATCCAAATACTATCGGTATTAGTGACAGAAAGTGTTTAAATGACATTTTAAACTTTTCTAAATCCCACTTTGCCATCCCTTTTGTCACCCCCGACAAAATACTAGTTATTTATTTATACTCCTTAGGCTGAGTTTGGAAGGAGTATAAATGCAAATATGTAGAGTGCAAAATCTTATATTTTGTATGTATTTATGCTGTACATATTTGCATTTGTACTGCTTCCAAAGTGAGCCTTAATGCGACATTAAGGTGAGAATAAAAAGTTGAAAACATGTTCATAAAAATTAAAATAAATTAAATTTTGAAATGACAAGTTTGAATTTAATGTTTATAAATGAAATTATTTTTATCAATTTCAAAACATAGTTTTGAAATGCAAACTAAATATTTTATTATTAAATGCCTTTTTGGTAAAATACAATTCTTGTCTTATCCAAAATATAGTTTGGTGGTTGGGGAGGGTAAGTTGTTAGGTAAACTTGAGGGGTGTTATAAATGTTTGACTAGGGTATAAGCAATTTACCCCATATTAAAATTAATATTTTAAGTATCAATAAGATCTATATTAATTTCCTAATGTATACATGTCTTATTGATGCATTTGTAGAATATTTACATGTATCATAATCATTCTAGGGTATCCAAGTGATTCTAATCATATCATAAATTGCATTTGTGATGTTTTTTACAATAAACACAGCTTTTTGGGAAAATTCATGAAAGTACATTACTTTGGGGATAATGACATTTAAGGGTCTCAATTTCACTTGTGACAATGAAGTACCCTATACCAAGGGTCTCAAATCGATACTACTTTTTTTTTATTTTACATTTTTTTTTTATTTTTTTTCTGAAACCGGTTCAGGGGGGCCAGTTTAAGGCTCCTCCACCCCCTGAACCGGTCAGACCCCTGATACACCCAATAGGGGCGTATCGGAGGGATCCCAGAATGATACGTATCGGCCGATACGTGTCGATACTTTGAACCTTGCCCTATACTTGAAAAATCAACACTCAAGTCCAAGTTTGCTAATTGGCATTATAGTGATTCAGAGAATAAAATTGCAAAATGAAAAAATGGACATAGTTAATGTGCAAATCACTATGTTGCTTCAATGCTCTATTCATTCAATTCTAAGTAAGAAAATGGGAAACAAAGGGTCAATAACCAATGATTTAGAGATTTGATAAAAGGGCAAAATGGTCTCATAAAACATGCAAAAGGCATATTTGGGATTTTTAAATGTTTCAAGGTGCACATGACATCATGTGCTTTAGATAACTAATGAAATGCTAATGCCTGGACTTGAGTGTTGATTTCTGAAAGTACATGATACCTCATTGCCACAAGTGAAAAAGTTGAGGCCCTTAAGTGTTACTACCCCGAAAGTATGGGGTACCTCTCTCTAATTTTCTCCAACCTTTTCTATAGTTTTCTCAACCAGCCAACATGGTTTGTTTATGTAAGTATGAATAGCAGAGCTATATGGTGTGATTCACACACTGATATCATCATATTATCATCCAAGCCTTATCCCAATTATATGACATCGGTTACACGAAACTTGTTTCACCATTATGTTTAGGGATGCAACTCGTGTAGGTTGGGTGGGGTTGAAGGTCAATCCAGGCCCAACCTTAAAAGCTGCAAACTCAAGTGTGGGCCTGGCCCAACCCAAGGTTAACCCCAAGTTTATCAACCTATTTGGGCTCAAGCTCAAGCTGGGCTATGTTGAGTTAGTTAGGCTTGGGAAAGTTGGTTGGGCTTGAAAGAATTTATGTATATACTTTTTACATAGTCATCTTTTAGGTCAGGCGACTCAGGCCTAAGTTTTATGGCCCAAGCCCAGACTGCAACCTAAAATCTCAGGGCCAGCCCTTGCAAAAATTTGGGTTGGGTTGGGTTGGACCCACCCAAGTTGCACCCCTATTCCATTCTATATCATACACCAATATGGTTCTGGCAATAATGTTTCCACTAAGGCTCAATATGGAAAGAGTGCAAATACAAATATGTACAGTACAAATACAAAGGTTTAGAAATACAATATACGAGGTTTTGCATTGTACATTCTTTTATTTGTACAAGTACAACTACAATCCATGGGTTTAAAAATGTGTATGTCTGCAAGCAAACACCAACATGACTAGTGGCACATCTTAGCATGAATACTCTAAACAGATGTTTATTATCTAACTACCAAGTAAGGGTGGGGGGCTTCATGTACTTTCTCCCTATTAATTTATGTGGTTGTTGTTCAAGTGAACTCCTTGAAGGGTAGAACCATCTGCCACGTAAAGGGGGAAGAGGCTTGGAATCATGGTATCTATAAATGTCTTTCAGCTTCATTTAATATGTGCAAAGAAACTTGAAGACTAAAGGACTACATCTAGTACATACAAAGTGCATCTATTAGTGTTTATCAGCTTCATTGAATGAGTGAACCAAAATTAAAGTGCACATGTAGTACATCTGTAGTATGCAGAATTCAATGGATTTTTCTGTTGGCAAAAAAGACAGACGATGTCCAATAGACTGGAATGCAGAATCAATAAGTAACCAGAATAATCAGTCTCTATCTGCAAGGGAGAGAAAAAAGAGCCATGAGAGAAGATAGTATTGGTGTTACTGCAAATCCTTTATTGCTTGGTGCAAGAAAGTATTTCTCATGGAAACTTGTGAATTTATTAATGATGGAAAAGTCATGCAACCAGAGAACATTTCATACAAAATAGGACATATTTGTTATTGGATTTAGCTAGAATCAATGACTTTTGCTGTGCCAACAGAAACCTGATAAAAAAAATTGGTGCCACGCTTGGAATAGAGGCTATGTTTGGAGAAACAGAAGGTTGAGGGAAATGTTCCTAAAAATTCCTTCATGCAACTGTCAACCATCCACAATGTCCAACTTCTGTCCTAAGAAGGATGAACATATCTAACATAAAAGCAAGGAATTAGAAACTGAAGAAACAAATGCCACTTTCTTTGTGAAGATGAAAACCATGAAAATTATACTATCTTATCCATTGAGAGACTGGTTTTGGAAGAATGATAAAAAACCTTTGGCCAGATAATTACTTTCTGTCACTATGTTACTCTTTTTTATAGTGGAAACTCTTTGCCATTGTAATTTTGGGGGTTTCTTTGGGCTTTTTGTATGTGCTGTCCTGTACATCCTCTCATGTACAGGACCCCCCCTATTTTGCTTCTGAAATGAATGCTGTGCTTCTTCTTCTTATTCTTCAAAAAAAAAAAAAAAAAAAAAATTGTGGCAATCAACTGTTCTATCTAACCTATAACCATATTATTCCACATTTTGAATATATAAGGTTACTTAAGTGAAAGTAAAAGAACATATGTATTAATTCATCATGATAGAGATGATTTTAGATGTTCATCGCTTTTGATTTTTGTTATTTTGAAATGTTGAAAGTCTAGAAAAGCAACACGTGCTCATTTTCCAAACCACCCAAAGTCCAAACATTTTCAGATCAGATATAATCATAGTTAGATCAACTGGATCATGAAATTGTTCTGTATATTTTTTATGTAAAGTTTGTTAAACATACTTAGATACCACATCTCTCAATTTGTAAAATCTAACATGACAAACGATTAAAATCCTAGTAACTCCATATCCCAAATCTTAACACATTCAGTCTGAGACATGGCACAATAGCTCAGAAAACAAAGTACAAACCTTCAAGAATTCTTGGGCCCACTTGTCTTAGAAGGACCAGCTCGCTCAACCATAACATCATAAAGTTGCTTGCCATTCTATGTGAAATGAGAAGAAAACAAAATAAGAGGAGACAAAATAGATGAAATCCTTCCTTGTGGAGATAAAGATATCAAATCTGTAGGCCTGTAGCCTAATAACAAAACTTGAAGAATCAACAAAGGCATCTTATACTTTGCTTATCTAGATACTTACAAAAATTACAGGAAAGAAGTGTACTTGTCCTTCAGGCCTTGTTTGTGTCTCCTTAAAATACACCAAGATTGGAAAGTTCGGCCACCAGAGTTCCCAATTCACAAAAGTTGAATATCTGTAGAATGTTAAAAAATATAAGGTAGAAAGAATTATCCCAAACCTTTATTTGGAGAAGAAATTAACTCACTTCCAACGATTCTGTCCACCAACAAAGACATTTTCACCTGACTCCTGAAGCTGATTACCTATTTTTACCTCCTAAAATAACAACCAGATCAAATTAGTGGTAAGAAAAGTAACTTTTCTTCATCAAGACAAGTTTCAGATATCAAAAGAAATAGAAATAAAAAACCCATACAAGTTTTCTTCATCAAGGTTTAGAGACAAAATTCAATGCAAGTACAAAAAAAGACCTGAGTGGAAAATGACTCAAAACTCATGGATCATATTATTCAAATTAAGGGAGTGCAGTCTGGTATTGAAGTTTTCATGATACATGATCAAAATGTCTCAGGTTTTGAGAAAGCTTTGCCATCCTTTAATCAACTGAAGTTTCCTTGAGTCCCTTTTAGTGGGCAGGACATAATGAACTAAGAATAAAATGGGGCACTACTCATAAGTTCTTATATCCAACTCAATGCAAATCAACAAAACCTTATATTAACTACTTGAGATTAGCTACTCTAAGTTTTGATACTGGAAGCTGAAGACAGCAATTCAAAATTTATGAAAAGGCTCTAAAATGCCAAAGAGAATCATAATGCAACAAATATGTTAGATCTTCAGCCTTTCAGCTCTATGGTCCAAGACCCCTTGCATTTGTGCATATGTGTTTAAGGATGGGACTGCTTTAAGATGATTGAGAGCACAAACCAGGGCATCTTCATCAAATACGAATCTCACTCTTGTTGTCTGAAAACAGGAGATAAACATGTTAGTTTGGGGAAGAACTAGAAATTGTATCACATTATTAAAGGGAACACAAGAATATCTGCCTTTCACTGTAAGATAAGTAAACATAATGAAGGATTCTTGTGCAAAGAAAGGAGATCCAATTTGTATGTCATAAACAACAAATATGTACTTATCAAAAAAAATAAATAAATAAAACAACGAATATGTATCAAAAAATTCTCTTCCTTTTTTTAGTGGGCCAAAAAGTTATAGATATCAAACATAATAACGTGGGACAAAACTATAGAAAGGTTGTTTTATGCAAGGATCTTATAGGGAACAATTTTTCTGTCTTCATTATCATTACCTGGAATAATAGGAGCAAACCAAGGAGACCAATTGGTGCAGCTGGCAGAAGATTATTTGTATACACTAACCCACCAGATAAACCTGTTCATATTAACAATTTGACATAATATACAACATAAGTACACCACAACTTCAACAGAAAGGGCAGTATTACTTGCAAGACTTGAAGGTTTTCTGTCAAATTTCAACTAACAAGGCTCTAGTTAGGCATCATGACTGAAAAAAACAAAGTTAGGGGTCATAGCCATGGGCCAAACCAAGAAATATAAACCAGAAGATCATATTACCTATATCATAATGCTCATCTGACAAAAGAATATGTTAAAAAATGCTTGAATTTTGTGCATTGAACTCCAAGCCAAGTAAGTCTCTTTTGTGCAGTTTCCTATTTGGAAACTGAAGCCACTTCCTCTTGATTTTTTTTTTTTTTAATTTTTATATTTTTATGGTGTAAGGAAAAGGTTCCTTGTGCATTTTTAAATATGTACTTTGGAATACTTTTTTATAAAAGATTTACGGTCTTCCATGAGAGACCTTGTGGAATATGAGAGTTTCATAAGTTTCTTACTGGGTATTTCCTCTTACAGGTTTTGGGGTTCTAACAATTTGCATCCTGTGTAAAGGGTTGTATTCAAGGTTCGAAGTATCAAAACACCCCAATATGGCGGAAGGGGTGTATTGGTACTTTGTACCACATGGATCACTTTTTTTTAGTTTTTTTTTTTTTTTTTTTTTTGGGGGGGGGGGGGGAGGGTTGGGGGGTTGGGGATTAGTCTTAAAAAAGGTGTCTTGGCAAGGTGCCAATATTGGGCATTTCGTGCTGAAATTTCGAACCTTGGTTATACTGTTATAAGGGTTTTGGTGTAGGGATTCTTTTGTCAGATGAGAAATTGTTTGAAGAATGTTTCTCTTGGGAAGTTGCTTCAGAGAGGAAGAATCATTCTTGGGAAGAGAGTTTCTCCTTAGAATTATTGTTGAATTTGCCTCATTGTGATCTTCTTGTTTGTTAATGGAATATAATATAATCATCTGGATAGCCTGTTGAACTACTAAAGTTGTTCTGTTTATTGTATTTTAGTTCTTCCCTATTAAGTTTTTAATATTCTTGGGGTGCCATCATCCCCCATGATCCTTCTATATAACATATAAAATATCCTGGTGTTTATTGGATGGAGTGAGAAATTAGATCTTAGATCTTCCCTGGGAGCATAATTCTCAGTAAAATAGATTTCACTTCCTAAAAGGTGTCGGTAACTTGTACTAACTCAGATAAAATGCCAGTATAACCTATGCCACTCACCCAGTAAAACAACCGGTATTCGATAATCTGGATCGGGGATCACAGTTTCTCTCTTCTTGACCCTTCTACCTAGCTGCCAAGCACGCAGAGAAACCAATCAAAATAGACGCATGATCTCACTGATCAAATAAGAATTCCCAAGTTGGTGCCTTCACTTAAGAAAGATATTCCAGTCAAAGATTTTTCTTATTGACTCAATGAAATTGACTCAACAATTTTAAAAACTTGAAATAGAAAATAAACAGTCAATATGGAAGGATGATGTAATACAAACCACTGAAGCGACCACGTTACATCTCCCAGAGCTGCGACTACCTTCTCTTCTTATCAAGCTCGTGAGATGTACAACATTTCCGTAGAACGAGCTCGGAAGAATCCTTCTATATCCTTTTACTTCTCTACCTATTTGAAATGACAAATAATCTGCTTCATATGGTATAATTCCCAGCTAAATGAACTAAAACTAGATACTCTTTCTTTCCTCAGAACATTCTATCTTACACAGACCACAATCTGCGACATCCAATCCATGAACGAAAAAGGAATGAATTATTTAAAAATTTCTCTCATAATTAATAATTTACAGTTTTCGCAGGATACACATACAGAGGTCAGACTATAAAGAGATCAGAGAGAGAACCTAAAAATCGAATACAGGAATACTTACTCGGAGGAGAGACAAAGAGAGAAGTCGAGAAAAGAGCGCTCGCCATTTTTGGATTTTTCTCCTTGTTTTTCCCTTTTCTGAAAAATCTCACTCCTTATTTCTTCTTTCAGGCTTCAGCATGGCCAGTGGCTGTGGTTCTTTCCCGGTAAAGAGGGTTATTTACAGAAATACCCATGGTAGAATAATAAAGTACAAGGATGTTTTATAGGTAAGATACGTGCCGGTGAGACAGATACAGCCTTATCTGTGTATTTTAAATACCCATCGACCATCATTCGTTGCCACCACCAACTGAACACTCGAGGAGTGACTGGAGTGAGTGATCTCCTTTTCTCTGTAATATTTTAAATTCATTCCAGGGCATCGAATTAGCTACAGAGAAGGGAATTCAGATTCTTTAAAATGGCGAACGCCCTCTGCTTCTCGCCTGCTGCTTCCTTCAAATCTCCAAGTAAACCAGGTATTTCCAATTCTATCCTTTCTCTTCTTCCACTCCCAAACCTTAAAACCGTAGTATTAGTATGATTCCCTTCTCTCTTCTTAAAGTCTGTGAATTTGAATCTTTTAGGGCTATTAACCGGCGCTACCAATGGTCGAGAGGTTCTTCGGGTCGATGTCGTGTTTCGAAACTCTCGAAATGCTAGACTTCAATCGATTGAGGTCAAGGTTCGTGATTTGTCCTCTCTTTCTGTTTTTCACCTTCAAATACTAGTTTGGTTCACTCCTTTCAAGTGAACTTGTGGTTTTCACAGTGATTTATAGTCTTGTTTCGTGGTTTTCTTTAATATGTTTGTGAAAAATGAGTGTATTGCTTTGCTTCTCGACTTTCTGTAGTAAGAGCTTAGA
Source organism: Nelumbo nucifera (assembly GCF_055504915.1). NCBI lineage: Eukaryota > Viridiplantae > Streptophyta > Magnoliopsida > Proteales > Nelumbonaceae > Nelumbo > Nelumbo nucifera. Next base: position 26,388,167 of record NC_142650.1, read on the forward strand.
GCTTTTTGTTATCTTCTCTCTTTCTCTTTGGATTTATAAGTAGTTTGTTTGACAGGCTGCAGACAGTAGTAATCAGAGCACGAAATCAAAGAGCATAGTCTGTGCTGATTGTGATGGAAACGGTAGGCAAATTTAGGTTATTGTTTGTATCTTTTAACCAAAATTTCATGCTAATATAGTCTTGGGTTTGTGGAAATTACAGAATGTTTGCAACAGTTCTATTAGTATCCTCCTAATTATGTATTGGTTTACTTTTCTGTTAATTGCTTCTAGCTCATTGGTTTTGAGTCATACTGATGCCAAATGCAAGCCCTAGAAGTATTGGTGGACATATTTAATGTTTTGTTATCAGGTGAATTCAAAGTTCGTGAATAAATGATACATTATCTCAAGAAACTTGCATGATGTACATCTACCGAACAAATTTCTTTTGACTCTTGATGAAGAGGAGAAACGTTGCTTCTTACATTTACAATTACACAAATGATATACAATCTATACCACTGCTAATAAATAGGATGTAACCATCTATTGGAAGCAAGAGTTCAATTCAGAGGGATGCAGGGAGGAATATAGAGCTTTTTGCAATATTTTTGACGTTTACCATGAATAAGCAGTGAAGTTCCTTATAATAAAATTGCAGACCACACCATGAAGTAGTGAATAAAGTATGGTACATTATGACACCCATTCCTTGTTTTCCCATTAATTCACACTTTATGTCTGAGATGAATGCACAGTCTAGCATTGTGGTGCTTGTTTATGATTCATGTCTATCCAAATAGGGGAAAAGAAAAAAGAAAACTACTGATGGTGGAAAATACCTGCTTTACATGAACCACATTTAATTTTTGTTCTCAAAATATTTAATACAGACATGAATGCTTCATAACTTTTGCACAAAGGGGCCATTACTCAGTGTAATGGTAAAATCTCGGCCAAGCATGAGAATGCAGGTTTGAGTCTGAGAGCAATCATTTGTGCAAAAAAATGGCAAACTTAGGACCATATCCAGTCTACCCCTCCCAAGACCCCAGATAGCTGGGACCAACATTGGGTAATGTTCTTTTTATCAATACCTAATTATTCATATGCATCCATTTCATTGGGTTGTTATTTACCGAAAGCTTGAATAATGTTTGCTTACACTGGTTTATATTTTTTCCCATTTAACTACCAGGTGCAGTGTTGTGTTCCCAATGTAAAGGTACTGGAGTAAATTCAGTTGACCACTTCAATGGACAGTTTAAAGCTGGTGGTTTGTGTTGGCTTTGCAGGTATTACCATCATTACGGCTGCCATAACCTTACTGAAAGTCTGAAATTAATAGGTACTGTAAATGAAGATTTTGGCTAAAAATGTTGGTTCCCATACTGGAGACAAGAACGTTTGTCCATTACCTCTTTTTCATGACAGGTTAATGCAAAAAATGCTAGATGTACCATAGAAGCATCCTTCTGGTACTAACGAGGTGATAGAATGGGTCAGACATTAAAACCTTTTCTGGATGGTGCTAACCATCTGACCTCTCTAAACTATCATTTTTGACTGTTGGCAAGTTTTGCTGTCTGAAGGAATTGACTATTGTATGGTACTATGGTTATGGTTGTTGAACCATATCTTTTTTTATAGAAGAAAACTTTAAATGAAGAAATATACCAAACTACATTGTCCCGATCCAAAAAAGAGGGGGCAGCCCACCAAACCACCTCCTCATTAAGGGACTTAGCCCTATTAGCTAATTGGTGAGCTACCCTGTTAAGTTTTCTACTTATAAAATATTGAACCATGTAGGTGGCCTGAATATTTCCTTGCTTGGACTTCTTTATAGTGGGTTAATTCTCAACCCTCTCATCCATGACATTTACAGAAGAGGCAGGAAGGATGCCTTCTCATCATTTTCTTCCTACTCTTTTAGATGCATTGATCACAAATTTGCTTCCAGCCTGGCAATTGGTACAAAATTTGGGGCATAGATATGTGTTCTCAGTCATCATGGCAGTAAATTAATCTCTTTATAAAATTCCTTGCAGAGGTAAGAAAGAAATTTTATGCGGCAATTGCAACGGAGCTGGCTTTGTCGGTGGATTCATGAGTAGTTTCGACTCTTAAAGAGTATGTACATGTCAGATCTGGTGGATGAATCTCTGTTTGTTGTCTAGGATAAAAAAAAAAGTTAAAACCAATTTTGAGATTTAAGATTCATCTAAACAAGTACCTTTATTGTGTAATAATTTTTATTATTGAGTTCCCTTCCTTTCATGATGCTATACTGGTTTTACTTTCTCCATATAAAATTTAAAACAGCACAAGAAATTCTGGTGTGCTGAGATTTTAGTTTGTGTAATTACTTGTAACCTAAGTGAACAGTGCCACTACAAGCCTATCTTTGAAGATATCCTTCTCTTAGGATCAATCATGAACTCACTCATCTGTTGCTGGAGCAAGCGAGTTGCCTCAGATTCTGGGCGAAACACATGATACACATGTGACTCTCCTTCAGCTTCGACCAACTTTACTTCCCTCACTCCTTTCCTTTTCAGAAACTCTGCATACATAACACCTCGCTCCTTCAGAAAATCCAAACCTGCCACAAAAACTGTCACTGCTGGAAACTGCTGCCATCCAATCTTAGACAGCTCTGCCATCTCAAAATTACATGCGAAGTGGTCACGGCTTGACCCTTCTGGCAGGCTCAATCGCCAGAACATGTCGTTCATCTCCACATCCCCAGCTGCTTCAACAGCCATCTCTCTCTCGGTCCTCCTCTCACTCCCAAAATAAGGGTGAATAATCAATAGCCCCACCACTGTAACATAGTTGGGTCTGTTCCTCATCACTTGGAGTGCTACATGATGAGAGATGTTTCCTCCTGCACTGTCGCCTGAGAGGAACACACGGGAGAGGTCTGCTTGCTCTAGCCATGGGTCAGTGTAGATATGGGTGCTGAGCCAATCAAGTGCAAAGTAACAGTCATCATAGGCTATGGGGAGCCGGTTCTCTGGTGCGAGGCGGTAGTCCACAGAGACTACAATTGACTGGGATGTAAAACACAGGTCTCCTAGGAAGTGATGGTAGCCAAACCATGTTGTGGAGCCAATACAGAAGCCACCCCCATGAAAGTAAACTAAAACTGGAAGTCTAGTGTTGGAGTTTTTGGTTTCAGGAAGGAAAATTCTGGCAGAAATTGGCCTAGATGGGTCAATTATCACATCCTTAGATCTGTATCCATTGGACAGTTCCGGCAAGGCAGCTGAGATTTCAGGTGCAAAGCGTTTTACCGACCCATCAGAGAAGACCTGGAGAAAACCTGGTGCTTCAGCGACAATGGCCATTATCTCTTGGGGCTGTAATGGTTTCCTGTAAAAATTGGAGGAATTAACAAGCAATATATAGGTATATCAGGGAGTCGCATTAGCCCCCTTTAATAGTAGTAAGTTATATTCAAGTGATCGGTTGCATGTTAGTTAGGTTGGTCATGTAAAAGTTGCATCCGGATTAATCTAGTGAAAATCTCGGTGCCTTTCAGATTGGCAAACAGACGCCTATCTAATAACTCTTGTCATGTGCTTTGCCTGTATTTATGGACTGAGCTTTATTTAAAGAACATGTTTATAGGGGTGTCAATTGGACTGGATTTGGTCCAACCCGATCCAGTCCAATGTGAATCCATTTACATATGGACCGGACCCAATCCTGTCCAAATCCAATCCATTAAAATGTAAATGCACTGGATTGGATCCAACCCAATTCAAACCGAATAAAATATCAATTTTTTTTTATATAATCCAACAACCATCCTAATAGAAGTTCAAATTAAAATTACAAAAATATATTAAAATAAAGAAAATTCAGAACATTAAAATCAAGGTTTTTAAAACTGGATTTAACAGTCTGACCGTTTGGTCTGAATGGAGGACGGCCCACTCTGACAAAAAATAAAAAATCGACTGCCCGGGTCAGTGGTTCACAGACCAAATCAACGCTTTTTGGCCTAATCGCGGTTTTGGGGTAAAACGGAATCAGTCAAGTGATCGGTTCCCGATTTTTTCGATCCGATCGTCGGTTTTGAAAACATTGATTAAAATTGAAGCTTCTTCACAAAATGTTTTTTTTTTTTTAATTTGTTCATTTTATAGATTAATCTTCTTCAAGATAGACTATTAATCTTCTTGATCTCAGAAAGCTCTGTTTTTCAAAATTTCCCCCACATATGCTCTATCAACCAGTCCCTGTAAAACACAAAACGGTTCTGGTTTTTGTTTCTATTGTGAATATTTGAACTAAGTCCAACTCAAACCGATAGGAGTTTGGACGAATTTATTTGGATCTAGTCCAACCCAATTTCTATATTGGGCCATTCAAATCCAATTTAATTAGTTTCGGTTTGGATTGGATCCAACCCAAAACTAGTCAATTGACATCCCTAAATGTTTATTATTTAGTTATTTAATATCATGTTCCATAAATTATATATAAAATTTGGCTTTGTTTTAGAATCACTATTTGAATGGTTCCAAACGCATGTATTGTTTTTTGAATGAGACCAAATGGGCCGGACACAAAATCATGTACATCAGGTTGAGCAATCTATCACAAAGATGAGTAGGGAACACTGGTATGTTCACTCATAATACAAATGAGTAGGGAACACTGATATGTTCACTCGTGATAGGTTGCCCAGCCCGGTGTGCCTAATTATGTCTCCAACCAATTCGAATGTTTTTGTAACAAAACCAACTTAGAGGATGTTCGGTAGAAATGTTTGCATGAGTGCTTGTGTATACTTGATTTAGGCATTAGAAAACAAGAAAAACATTTTGGGCATAAGAGTACAATTTATTTATTGTAGATAAGTACTTTTAAGCACCACATTAGATAAAATGTCCATACAACACTTTGACCAAAAATGTCTAAATGATATTTCCTCCAAAAGTCACCTTTACATAATATAAGAAAGAGAAGAATACAAAATATTTGTATTTGATTACAAGGATCAAAATATTGAAACGATATCCATATTCGTGGTCATGGAGGCCAGTGTTTTCAAACCTTTGTTGATTCAAACAGTCGGACCGTTTGGCCCAAGAACCATTCAGGCAATTCCACCCTTAACTCGTTCCTGGTCAAAAAACCGTTGACTTGGTCAGCAACCTGTTGATTTAAGTTGTCGAACCAGCAACTTGTTCGATTCGGACAACAGTTTTGACTGTTTTTTTGTTTTAATTATTTTATTTTTTAATTGGAATGGGTCATTCATTCAAACCAAACAGTTGAACTGTTGACCCAGAAACCAGTGCCCAAAGCGGTTCCAGTTCTGGGTCAGTTTTTAAACATTGATGGTGGTGCATGGATACACTGATACACATAGGGTTGGGGTTTTTGAAAGTTTGGGATGATAGAAAGCATCCCTCTTGATGTAACCGTTTCTGGTCACGTACCAATATTTTGTGATGTATCAATTTTTTTTGGCTAAGTGCCTCGCCATTTGACCTGCTCCCAGGAGAGGATGGTGGAGCTCCTTGGTGGCGAATTCCCTAGGGGTGAGCTATCTGGTGACGAGCTCCCTGGTGGTGAGCTACTTGGTGATGAGCTCCCTGGTGGTGAGCTCCCTGGTGGTGAGCTACCTGGAGATGAGCTCCCTGGTGGTGAGCTACTTGGTGACGAGCTCCCTAGTGGTGAGCTACTTGGAGACGAGCTCCCTGGTAAAGAACTGCCTGGTGTAGCGTAACCCGACTGCCCTCTGCATGAGGTGATCTCCTCTCCTTTGCAGGCGGCGGGAGCTGAGGGACCTGCGAGAACTGAATCAGAGGACCCGAGGGTATTTTCCCGGTGGGGACTCTCCGATGCCTAAGTTAGCATTCTGATTGTAAGGAGCTTGGAGAGAAATGAGAGAGGTAGAGAGCAAGGATTACCTCCATTTTTTCATTCTCTCCCCCTTGTCATCGGGGGTCAGAGTCCTTATATAGTAGTGTCCTGTCAAATTAGGCGTAACAGCCTCTGTCAAGTCAGGCGTAACCGCCTCTGTCTCTTTGCCGCAACCATTACTTCCAGAGCTGAGGTGGCGGGTGCAGGCGGCTGCTGCAGAGTACGGCTTTGCCAGTCAAGGGACAGCTCTCAGGGCTGGCAAGCACGGCGCCGCCTAGCGAGAGACGTGGGCGCAAGTCTCCGAATCTGTTAGGTATGGTTGTCAGGCAGGAGATCTTCCTGCGATACGTTGAGATGCCCCTAAGTGGCGAGCTACCTATGCCGAGCTACCTGTAAGTGTCGAGCTGCCCCTAAGTGGCGAGCTCTTCGTAAGACGCCAAGCTGCCTGCGGAGTGGCCAGTTGCCTGTGGCGAGCTGCCTGTAAGTGCCGAGCTGCCCCTAAGTGGCGAGCTCTTCGTAAGACACCAGGCTGCCTGCGAAGTGGCCAGCTGCCTGTGGCGAGCTGCCTATACCGAGCTGCCTGTAAATGCCGAGTTGCCCCTAAGTGGCGAGCTCTTCGTAAGAAGCCAGGCTGCTTGCGGAGTGGCCAACTGCCTGTAAGTGCCGAGCTGCCCCTAAGTGGCGAGCTCTTCGTAAGACGCCAGGCTGCCTGCGAAGTGGCCAGCTGCCTGTGGCGAGCTGCCTATGCCGAGCTGCCCCTAGCTTCCCGATCTCCCCGAGCTATGCCGAGCTGCTTGTGGCGAGCTCTACCGAGCTGCCTGTGGCGAGCCATGCCGAGCTATCTGTAAGTGGCAAGCTGTGGCAAGCTCTGCCGAGCTGCTCGAGCTTCCCGAGCTGCCCAATTGTCAAGAGACTGCACTTGGTTTGCATGAGGTGCCAGGTGTCACAATTTCACCAAAGGGCCAAATCTCCCCTCATCACCTCTCATGCTGATAAAATAAAAATATATATACCAAAAAAGCAAAAGCATCGGTCTTATTAATATACACCAATACCCAATTGTTGCTATCGGGTGTATTGATATTTTGATCTTTAACGTTAGAGGTGTAACTTGGCCAAGCTAAACTTGAGCCTAGAACGACCTAGCCTAAAATTTTACACGAGCTGGACTTGGATTTTTGGTTCTAAGGATGGGCTCAGGCCTAGCCCTTAAGTAGCCCAAATCCAGCCCAATCCAGCCTGAGTCTAGTCCGACTATACATATTTGCACAAATGCATACATACATATTAATTTTAGAGTGGGTTAATTAATCAACCCAAACCCAAGCCTAACCTAAGTGCATCAAATTGTAGTGCAAACTGAACTGGAATTAGGAAGGTTGGACTTGACCTCAAGCTCAGGCCTTAGGCCCAAATCTTAGGGTTGAGCCTGGGTTGACCATAATCCCAGGCTTCCCAGCCAGGTTGCATGCCCGACTTACACCCCTACTTAATGCTTATGTGGTGGTAAAATGGCTTTGCAACACCAATACCAAACACTGCCTTGTTTTCGCATTTCAAAATGAAACCAGAATTCAAGAGCATAAATGTGGAAACAAATGAATACTAAAACATTATTGTTGCATAACACCCCCTAAAAAATGAGACTTGTGGCAATGTTTTCAACCTGTAATTGGTTTGGTGATCCAACCGGTTGAACTGAACCATTTGACCCAGTTCAAATACCAGTTCTATTTTCTTTTGTTTTTTATTTCTATCACTAATGACAACATTAATTTTATATTATATATAGATAGATAGATAGATAGATTAGGGGTGGCAATTGAGCGGGTTGGGTTGGGTTGAGTTTTAATCCAACTCATCTAACTGCCAACCCATTAATGACTCAGTTATATAAAATTAAATGGGTTGGGTTCAACTCAAACCCGCTTTTACCCAATCCAACCCGCCCAAACCCATTAATCTTATATTTATGGACTTAAAAAACAAACTCTCTCTCTCTCTCTTAACAAATAAGTTGGTTGTAGCTTGGTGGTTATTGTAGTTATTATTTACATAAGTAGTGAAGGTTCAAATCACATTACATGCATGTTACTTTTACACAGCGGCGAAGCCATTTAATTATGCTTGGATTCTGGGTTTGACCGAACCACTTAGGTTCAAACCGGTCATACCAACTTAAACCACTTAGGTTCAAGGGTGGTTGAATCGTTTAGATCTGTAATCCGGTCGGACCGGATTGGTTTAGTCAATGGTGGATTGACTTGGACCGGACCATATCAGGTTTGTGCATGGGGTCGGGACCGGACTTATTGACCCAGTTTGGGTCAATGTAGCTAAATCGGGTTGGTCGAATTCGGGTTGGTGCGAATGGATATTGGTCGGATGGACAGTCCAGATCGGGCAAAGCACGCGGAGGCCAAATCATCCCGCCCAAAACCATTTCGGATTCGGGTCGACCCGGATCGACTTGTATCAGGTCGGGTCAGAGTGTGTGCATATTGGTTGGACCGGACGACCCAAAATTGGACATAGCAAGCGACACCGAACCATCTCGCCCAGGGTCCATTTCGAATTTGGGTTGACCGATATCAGTATATGCTAGATCGGGTCAGACTATGTTGAACTGGTCCGAACTTGGGTCAAATTGATTTGGATTTATGTTGGGTGAAGTGTATTGATTCAAGACAAAACTAAATTTAGTCAGTTATTAATAGAGAATTAATGCATTAATTATAAATTATTTAATTCAAATGAAGAAAATGAAAAAAAGGCTAAGGAATTAATACTTATGTTTATAATGGTTAACCCAATGGTTATCCACAACCCAACCCATTTAAAAGGGTGAGTTGGGCGATGGGTTGATCACACAACCCGCCAAGTAAATGGGCGGGTTCAACGAGTTGGGTTAAAAATTGCCACCCCTACCATTGGGTTAACCATTATAGACATAAGTATTAATTCCTTATCTTTTTTTTTTTAATTTCTTCATTTGAATTAAATAATTTATAATTAACGCATTAATTTTCTATTAATAATTGACTAAATTTAGTTTTGTCTTGAATCAATACACTTCACCCAACATAAAGCCAAATCAATTTGACCCGAGTCCGGATCAGTTCAACATAGTCTGACCCGATCCGGGTCAACGCAAATCCGAAATAGCCCCTGGGCGGGATGGTTTGGTGCCGCTTGCTCTGTCCAATTTGGGCCATCTGGTCCAACCAATATTCGCACACTTCAACCCGACTCAGTACAAGTCGATTTGGGTTGTCCCGAATCCGAAGCGGTTTTTGGTGGGATGATTCGACCTCCGCGTGCTTTGCCTATCCACACGACCCGACCCGAATCCGAGTCGATCCGATTTAGCTTCATTGACCCAGTTCGGGTCAGACAGTTTGGTCCCGACCCTGTGTAGAGACCTAATATGGTCCGGTCCAAGTCAATCCACCATTGACTGAACCGGTCCGGTCCGACCGGATTCATCCAAATCTAAATGGTTCAACCACCCTTGAACCTAAGTGGTTTAAGTTGGTCTAAATGGTTTGAACTTAAGTGGTTCGGTCAAACCCGAAATCCGAACATAGTCAAATGGCTTTGCCGCTTATGTAAAAATAACATGCATGTAATGTGATTTGAACCTTCACCACTTATGTAAATAATAATACAATAACCACCAGGCTACATCCAACTTATTTGTTAAGATAGAGAGAGTTTGCTTTTTAAGTCCATTAATATAAGATTTATGGCTTTGGACGGATTGGATTGGGTTAAAGCGGGTTTGGGTTGAACCCAACCCATTTAATTTTATATAATTGGGTCATTAATGGGTTGACGGGTTAGATGAGAGGTTGAAACTCAACCGAAACCAAACCCAACCCAATCCGCCCAATTGCCACCCCTACCCAATGATTATCCACAACCCAACCCAACCCAACCCATTTAAATGGGTGGCTTGGGTGATGGGTTGATCACACAACCCGCCAAGTAAATGGGTGGGTTGGATGGATTAGATACTAGGTGGGTTGGGTGGGTTCAACAGGTTGGGTTAAATAGAGAGAGCGAGCGAGCGAGAGAGAGAGAGAGAGAGAGGACTAAATTTAGAGTTCAGATCTGTCCTCACGGGATGCACTTCACACCGATCTCACAACATGTTTCATCATGCATAGGAAACAATTCCCCATGAATAAAAATTTATAATTACTAAGATGTTCCAATGCATGGTTGAAATGTGTCGTGAGTTCAATGTGAGGCGCGCTCTGTGAGGAGGAGATCGAAACTCCCAAATTTAGTCCATCCTCTTATAGGTGGAGTTTTGTTGATTTACAATTAGGGGTGTAAACGGATCGAATTCGAACCGGATCAGCAATATCCGAATTTGAATTCGATTAGAAAATCTGATATCCGAATTTGAATCCGATTAAATATGCGAATATCCAATTCGATTCGAATTTGATTAATTAATTATTTTAGATAATTAATAAATATATAAAATAAATATTTTATTGATATAAAGTATATACATATATAAATTATTTATATAACTTAATTATTATATGTATTATACATAAGAATTAAATAATCAGTCGAATTCGAATATTTATTGAATCGAATTAGGTCATATCCGAATTCGAATCCAATTAACTATTCGGTAAAAATATGATATCCGAATTCGACCATTTAGATATTCGAATTATCCAAATTCGATTCGATTAATGTCGAATATCGAATTCAAAATCGGATTTTCGAATACCGTTGACACCCCTATTCACAATTAAAGCTAGGTGGGTTTGGGTAAATTTGATAAAAAGGGTTAGAACCGCAAAGACGGGAGCCCAGATCTCCGACCTACAAGAACCCTACCCACGTTTATCGCAGCCACACATGGAGAACATCTCATCTTCTACATAGTATTATACAGGGAGTGTTCCCAATTCACGGGAGGTGGTGTATTGTGGGTAGGCGTGGGCAAGAGATCCGGAGTCCAAAGACGGGCATAGGAGAAATAGAAAAATGAGTGTGCTCACCGAGTGTGCCATCTAGAGTTGGATTGAAACCAAATTACTTATTTGAGTGGTGTTTGGCATCCAACAACGGTTTTACAGGGTTGCAAATAAGTCAGATCAGCCATATTCGGATATCTCCCTTGATTCTAAATTTCTAATAAATCAGATCAGACCGAAAACGTTGATCTGTTTTCCCAATCTGATCCACCATGACCTGATCCGGTCTGTTGGTTATGAAATGTTATATATTATTTATATAATTATATATTATGAATTATTTATTATATTATTATATTATTTAAATCATATAATATTTATATTATATTATTGAATTTTTATAACAGTTCTAATTGAATCGAATATTCGATAAGATATTCAAATTCTAATTCGAATCATACTCTTAAAAATTCGACAAATTCTTATCGGATTCAGATTGATCAGATTTCTTTTATGGGATAAGATCAGATAAATTTTTTCTGAATCGATCTGATCCATTGGCAGCCTTAGTTTAGTAAAACTGAAGGTCCATTTGGTTTATAGTTGGAATCAGAATAGAATAGAAATCCAAATTGAAACTATAAAATCCATTAGAATTGGAATCCGAATTGTTTATTCCTCTGCCTGTTTGGATTAGAAGAGAGAATCGAGAATAAATAAAAATGGTCCGATTCTTATTCCCAATGGTTAGGGAAGGAATGGTTGTTACCTCAAACGGGGGGAATGCCACTAGACCCTGAGTTGGAATGGGATTCCATTCTGCCAACCCAAACGGTAGGATTCCAATTCTAGAGCCCTATTTCCAAGAACCAAACAACCCTGAATCCAGTGCAAGCTCTAAAGTTCTATTATTTATTTCTATTAATTTATTCCTGTTTCAAAACACCTAGGCGCCAGGTGAAAAGTGAAAACACTACCCACAGGGACTGATTGACTGAATCCGATTTCGAACATTAAAAAATAACAATATAAGTGACTTTAACAGAAATCGAGCTAAAACTTAAAAGTGAATTCAAGAAACCACCTGAAATGCCTGACGCGTCTCTTGAGAAAATGGCTCCATACCAAACAGCATCTTGATAAACACAGTTCAATGTAGATATTTTCAAAAAAGAAGGAAAACATGGCAAAAACTGACATAGGCCAAGAATTTGATCCCACAGAAAAAGAAACAAGCTTCCTTCAAAAAGGAGAAGTTTCTTTTATTTAAAGAAGATTGGGAGAAAACTCAGATTAGTAGAAAGCTCAGAAGCAAAAGAGATAGGGCACCAGAAGCAGCCTGTTGCAGAGTTTGTGTAGTGTGGACTAATTTACTCAAACAACAACCATAACAATTAATTACATGGGGCAGTATCGTGCAGTACTATGCTACTATACTACATCGCAGCAGAGGTAGAAATATCGTTACAGAGATTGAATCCGAACCAAACTCCGTTAGGAATGAAAGTGTCGTAATAAAATGTGACAGTCTTAACATAGGAGCCACTGATCTTCACGGACTCCGGCTTCAAACCATCGTAACCCGTCCTGAACAGATACAGATAACAGATCTGGTAGGTACAGGGTCCGCTTATCTTGAACGCATCCGTCGAACACCTTTCGAACGTTCCCGTCGATGGATCGTCCAGCCTCGGAACGTACACCTAATTGCCATCATTAGATTCTGTTTAGTAAAGGTACCCATTGCTCGAAATTCAGTTTTCTTTAATGGGTTGGTGTTAGTTCCTGATCCCAGCAGAGAAGAAGATTAAGAGAAACAGAAGAATGATCGATCGGCACGGCAGTACAAACCTGGTTACCAAAAGAGTCGCCGAAAGCGAGACTAATTCTGTCTCGAGTGTATGATGTTGAGGAGCAGCTGGTTCTTATGGTCACTGTATAAGAGCAGCTCCTCAGACTCTGTAGAGAAAGCAAACAGAAGAGATAAGCAAAGAACGAAGGGAGAGAAAGAGATAAAAAGGGGGTGTTCTTGATTTGATGTCTGGTACCTGGGTGTTTTGGATCTTCAGACTGAAAGATCTGGAAGGCTGAGGTTGCTGAATGATGGACTTGGCTTGTGAGGAAGTGAGGAAGACAGCAAGCGAGAACAGGAGAAATGAGACTGATTTAACCATCTCCACCTTGGAAGCCATTAAAACCGATCGCTGTAGACTGTGGTAGTTTCTTTCTCTGTATGTGTTCATTTATAGGGATAGATTTCGAAGAAACATTCATTCATGGGCGTGAGGACTGATGAGGACTGAGGACGAGGACATTGATCCATGGCGGCGACATACAGAGGCCCACGCCCACCAATGGAACCCATTCCATCTAAGCACGATCAAATGGTTGTGTCCGAAGTCCGAACCGAGCCATCAATGAAAACGGATACACGATTGAGACTTGAGAGTAAAGGAACGAGCCAATGTTCTTTCTATCTTTCGAGACTTGGAAAAGACACTAACGAGGCGTTAAGGAGCCACATGTAATGAAAAGACCCAACTCGTATCATATGTGTTTGAACTCGCCGGAATTCTCCGGCTAGCCCACTTCAGATGCTGCCACGTCAGAAGTGACTCACGGACTCTCTCATCTCACCGACGAAGACGAGAGAGTGTCATCTGTCATGTAAAGAAGAAGATGAAAAGGTTGCCCACTTGGCACTTGCCCCAGGCCCCCAGAGGGGTGAGCATGGGCTGGGCCGGGTTTTGGGCCTATATCTTTTAATACACTAAATATATTGCGGCCTGGGCTAGGCCTGGAGTGGACCTGGAGTATTGGACCGAGGCCCAAGCCTGGAAATTTGCAGACCGGGTTAACAATGATTACTCCTGAGTAGAGGTGTTTATGCTTAGATTCATCAAACCGTGAGTTAACTGGTCCATTTCTCAGTTTTTTATGTTTACAATATATATTATAAATAAATATATAAAGATATAATATAAGTACTATAAATATATATAATTTATTATAAATAAATAATTTTCTACACTTGCCTTGATTTTGGAGCTTAAATTTGATTATACAAGTCAACTTATGTCTTTTTATTTATATATGTGCATTAGATATAGTGGGTGTTTGGTGTCATGTGCCACATCAATAAATAAACAGAATCAGCTAGAAAATCACATTTGGCACTCTTGATTCTTAAAAAATGTTCTGTAATGATTAGCCTTGGAATTTGGGAAAGGAGGGGTTTCTTGAAACATCAAAATGGTGTTTCTTGAACTGCCTGAGTGATTCTGATATTGAAATTTTAAAAAATTGACTACTTGAGATGTCACACAGTTGTAATGCAAATCACTTTAAACGCCCCATCAGCCTACATCCCCATTTTTCTGCATTTTTAGTGGAATCTGTTGTTTGTGTTTTCCAAGACATTCTCAATTTTTCAAGAAACGGATTGCTTGTGCAACACCTTGTTGCCAAACAACTAGGTATATACACACCGATCAGCTCAGTTAACCACCTGTTTTTCTTTTAGTTAACTGAACTCAAACCAGTATCAGTGGTTTTTAAAAAACACCAAACTGACCGAATCGACCAATTTAACTAATCAGATTTTTTGGTTCAGTTTTCCGGTTATTGTTAAGCACCCCTACCCTAAGCTGATAATTTGCCAGTCCTAAAGTGGTAGTAATATAGTAGGTGTTTGGCATTGGTGCTGGGAACATTGCACCCTCTTCTCATAAAAAAGATGCTGGGCATGTGGAGTTGTAAGCACTGCTTCTGAAAAAACGGTATTAAACAAGAGAGCACTATTTTTAGCACCGTCTTCTCTTATGTGACGCCTACGTGCCACCATTTTCTCAGAAAATGGCATTGCCAAATCTCACCATAGTGAGTGCTTGAAAGGGTTTGATAAACACCTCTTACGTTTTGCTGAAATGTTACTACATAAACAAGTCTAAGCGACCCAAGTATCTTTTCCAGTTTTCACTAGGATGTATTTCAGATCAAAGTCGTTGCGACATACAAAAACTAGTAGTTCTTTCATGGATTCTCTATATTCAAAAATTACAAGTTTGGACAGCTAATTTTGCTCGGACAAACTCTCATGCCAAGTGGGGTTTAGGGCTTTGGCGAATCACAGGAGTGAGAACTTAGAAGGCACCGGTCTCCAAGTTGCCCAACACTGTCCTAGTCCGACCCAATTCCAGTCAGACCAGGTTTAGGTTAAACCGTTAAACTAGTAAACCAAACTCAGGCTGGGCTCAGGTTGTATAGTTCAAACTTGCATATTGACAGTGAGTCTATTCTCTCTCTAGATGGCATATTGGCAGGTAGATGGTGGCATAAAATGTGTCTCCAGATGAACAATTAACCATTCTGGCCTAGACAGGAATGCATTAATTGGTTGGACACATGCTTAGGAACGCTGGAACATGCAGCTTTTTACAGAAACAATTGATCATTAATGGGTAGAGTTGAACATGCCAAGCCCAGATACAGAAACAGTGGGCTCAGTGCGATTCTTCAGCGAAAATTTAAAATGCTTAACTGGTTAAATCATGCCAACCAGAAACCTCACATGCTACTAGGTCAGTCAGATCAAATGACTGAAACTGAAAATGATAGATCCCATACACAATTATTTCCCATATTACAGTGCCTTTGATATTTCAAGATGCTGCCATGAGAATCATTCTATTTCATTATATCACATATGTAAGTTCTTATCCACAAAGGAGCAACTTTCATGCTTACACAGAAATTAAAATTAAGAGGAGACTAAAACAGTTGAAAGCTGCCAAGAGAATTATTCTATTTCATTATATCATTACTTTATTATTTAAGTTCTTATGCACAAAGGACAAACTGAAATAAACGGGAGAGAGAAAAAAGAGAAAGCATAAACAGAATACTAAAGCTTGTGCCATCATATTACATGCACATGATCCTGATAGCAGAAATGTTGAACGGATTTGCAGATCATGATAATATCAAATGCAGGATCTCTCCAGAGTACTCAAACGATCTTTCAGTTTCTTCCAAACAATGGTTTTTCTCTTCTCTAGACCAGCCCCGAGTAAAACCAGGAACATTTGGTAAATATATAGACTAGAGCTAGAACTGTATATAACTTGTATATATATTTGCTCTAAATAACATGAATGGTCTGCTAGTACAGAAACCTCACATACAAAAGGTAATTGACAGAAGAATTAAGGACAGTAGCAAAGAACTTACCTCAGCAACTTTGTTGAGCTTCTCTCTCACATTCTGCAAAAGCTCAGAAAGATCACCATCCCACTTGTATAATTCCAACTCCTTGTTGTTGAGTATCTTCTCAGTGACCTAAAAAGAGAATGGATGAAAAGAGTTTATCACAAGGACATATAATCTTGGATGTATGTTTTTTATCTATTATCTACAGAACCAAAAAAGGTCTTCGAAGGGTCAATATGAGAGGGAAGGAAAACAAAAGTTATAGAAGTTAATCTTACATAGCTGCCAGCACGAAGGCTGCAGCCACTCATCCAGATGGGTGAAATGTCCGATCCAAAAAATTTATCTAACAAGGGACCCCAGGTCAACCAACCACATAGTTTCCTTCCACATCAGCATCAGGCTGCCATGTTTTTCACCCTCTCCAGTAAATAATAGCAAACAAGAATTTTGAACCAGTTACTTTATTAGTAGTATGGGACTATGGGTGAAGATAAACAACTCCTGCAAGTGGCAAAGGGTTATAGGACCAAGGCATGCCAATATGGAATGAAGGGCGTATGGAGAAACAGGAAACCCATTTTGGATAGCCACCTCAGTGTGTCAAACCATGGAGAAGAGTATGGTCACATGCATGCATGCTTGATCAGGGTTTTGGTACATTTCCAGTTCATGATTTTTACCTTTTTACCTATCATTCTCCCCCCAGCAGTGTGAGCAAAGTAGACATTATAAAAATGACAAAGGAATGCTTGGGGATCCTTCTCCGATAAGTCTTTAAGATAGCAAGCATAAGAGAGACATGGCCTTGCTTCTTGAACCACTCCAAATCTTTAGCCAAATTCTCTGAACTTTCCAAACCAGTATTTCTAAACTCAGCATCTACAACCAAGCATTGAGAAGATTGATTTTTGCATAAAATCACTAAATATTAAGACTAATAAACAAAATTTACAAACATTTAGGTTTAATCTATTTCTAGAACTATGAACTAGAATGCCTCCTTACTGTTGAGATTAATTCCATGCATAAAGTAGGCATCATCATTCACCCAGGCTTGACCTGCACAGCGAGATGCAACTCCTGTGTGGAATTTTGACTGTTGGAGATAATGTTCATTTCTAAATTTTTTGAGGGACATAGTTCACCTAGGTAAAACCTATTTTTGATCAAAAAAAAAGAAAACCATAACCACCTATTTCACAGTTCTCTGAAGTCAATATGCTTTCACAATGACACAATCTTAGAAAATCTTCATGAAACCAATTCAGGAATAGCTTAATTTGGAACTTGCTTCCAAAAATGGTCCATGCCACTTGAGTTTTCAATAATTAACCATGATCCAGATCATGAAATCAAAATGAGTATTTGGCAAAGGTCCAACTTTTGCATACAAGTTCAAAAACTGAAGAAAAAAAGCTTCATCATGATGTACCTTTATTGACTGCATATCTATTTAAAGTTCTCCAGATAGCTTCATTAAAAAGGGAAAAAAAATCTCCAGATATGTTTGCACATATCTATGTCATATTGTTATGTATCAGATAAAAAATATCTGAAACTTTTTACAACACAATACTGAATATCCTATCTTTTAGCTTGCATATTTATTATGTTGTTCACATTAATTAACTATTAATGTTTCCCTATCATGCTTTCTCAAATCAACAAGCCCTTTCTCAACTATTTTCTGTTGGCCATAAGAATCCTCTTTTTCCATTCTACTTCTACCATGTCTCATCTTAGGTACGTAATTTGAGAACTATTATTGGTAATTTTGAGCTTGTTTTCAGTCTCAATATCGATCTCCATAAAAGCTTCCTTTTCAGAGCATATTTAAACATTAAGAGAACATCCTATTTCTAAATCATTCAGGAACATTGAAAAGTTCATCAAGTAGATCTCAAAACTACATTTATTTAAGTATACACCCATTATATAACAAATTTCTCAGGCTATTGAAAAAGTTGCATCTTTTCAGAACAACCTATAAGCTCCTAAGTTGAACCTCATTTTCACTATTTTCTTCAAAATCCTTACCAGTTAGATTGCAAAATTGTAATTTATGTTTTCTATTGTCTTCTAAATATTAAATTCCCAAGGAAAAAAATTCAAACTTGGTAGAGCTCAATTGATGGCCAATAGATTCTCAAAGTGATCATCCACAAATCTAGTTAAACCATACACAGGAAGTGAAACAGCGAGGGAAATGTTTTCAGTATAGTTAGTACTGGGTGGATGAAGTTAGGATGCTTTTTCATAGTATTATCTATTTGATATATATTCCAGTTGAACTGAAAAGGAATTCCTCAATATAGCTTCGAGGCCACCTCTGATACTTTATGGAGCAGAATGCCGGATAATCAAGAAACATCTTGAATAAGCATCATCCTTTCATAAAGAAGAGGATGTTGAGATGGTTGATTGGCAAGACCATGAAAACGAAATCAAAAAGGAAATCATTTTTGTAAACTTAAGGCTGTGTTTGGCTTGAAGGAAAAACAAATAGGCTTCCCTACTTTCACCTTCCTTTTCCTACCTCTTCCTTCAAATCAAACACAGCCTAAATGGTAGCCAGTGACCTATATGTGATAAAATAGGAGTCAACTCTAATAATTAGGAAGTCCAACAAAGAACGGTAACATTATTGGTGATAGATATATAATTTAGGTTAAAGGCTCTCGATGTAACAAACCCAACATTCTGCAGCATACAGTATGGCTAGAAACTCCTCTTCAGTTTGATTTATACCTGTTGATCATGTAACACCCCCAATAGTACATTTCCACTTCATCCATTCCTCTCGAAAGTCGAAACTAATCCACTCTTACAATGAACATTGAGAAGAATTGATCTCTAACAATTTTCAAATAAAGATCCAACCCCAAGTCAGGACTAAACCAGAATCAAGCAATCCCAATATTTAACAGAGAACAAATGAATTGTATTTAAAACACCCAAAGGAAGAAGAATTAATCTAGAATTATCTCTTCGAACACTTGGTACAAGAAGCAATTTTTCTTTCAGAACTAAACCAAACGCATATACATGCAATATACATAAACCAAACAAGAGATGAGTCACTGAAGAAATTTCAGAAGGAAAGCAGTGTTACAGCTTACATGAAGCATATGCTGCTTTTTGGACGATCGAGTCGAGCGTATCATAAACCAACTTACTGTCCACGAGAAACCTGAGATATCCTTCAAAGGTAGGCTCCCATTCCGCTATGGGCTTACCCTCCGGCTCCTTCTCACCTTCTTTAGCTTGATCCTTGGTATGCAACTTCATCGCAACAAACCGCATTTCCTCCACAAAACCTTTGGCTTCGCCCGGACAGCTTTTCTTCGGCTTCTCAGCCTTGGCTGCAGAAACAATAACACTCGTAAAGGGTGTCTGTGCCTCCGCCCTCCCACGACCAAAGCTGCTCTCTCTTCGACCAAGAACTGGGGTTCTTGAGTGAAACAGATGTGAAAACGACCTGAGGTCTATGGGCTCTGAAATGGGTTTCACAGTAAAAGAGCTGAGATTGAGATATGGGCACTGCAAAAGCCATGAGTGTGTGTGTCTGTGTGTCCAGCGGCAAGCTCACTTTTTATACTCCCCAAGACGAGACGAAGGGAGGCGTTCACGTCGCCACCTCGTTTTAAAATAAGGGGCATATCCTATCGAATTTTTGAAATCGGACGTCTTACTATTTTTTCATGCGTATCGGAGTCATATCGAGCCGTATCGGGAGTGTATTGGTAACGTATCGACGAAAAAGATACGAGTAAAAACAAAACAAAAAAATAAAGGGAAAAAATAAGCTTCTTTTCTCTAAAATAAGTCTTCTTTCACCCCCCAAATGACTCTAAAACTCCAAATCTCTTTTCTAAATTCCTAGAGTGCTAGATTTGCAAAAAACAAGTGTGAATTGTTAATTTTTTTGAAAAATTTTTAAGCTTTGAAACATATGACAAAAATAGGCAAGTTTTTTCAAATTTTTCTAATAACTTGCGATTTCTTTTTTCTTGAATGTTTAAATTTATGTTGATATACATTTCTTACATTCAAAATCCATTTTTTTGTGTTATTAGTAAATTTATGGAAATTTCATGAATATATTTGGGGAAAATATAAATTAATAAAAATTTTGATAATTTAATTTTTCTCTGCCTATAAAGACTAAATATGTTTTAGATCTATGGATTTATCTATCATATCCATAGAGCAATTGAAATTTCTTCTTTAGTTTTTTTTTTATTTTTTATATTTTTAGAATTAGAAAATAAATAATAATTAATTATATTTTATCATTTGACCACAATAATTGAATATATTATAATTCTATGGATGACCTATCATATCCATAGACCAATTGAAATTTCTTATTTAATAATTACTTTTTTATTTTTATATTTTTAGAATTAAGAAATAATTAATTATATTTTATCATTTGATCACAATGATTGAATATATTATAATTCTATGGATGATCTATCATGTCCACAAAGTAATTGAAATTTCTTCTTTAATAACTATTATTTTAATATATTATATAATGTTTATTTACTTTTATAATTTTTTGAAATAAATAATAAATAATTATTGATTATATTTTCACTTAGAAGTTGTGCCAATACATGTTTTATGGTTGGATAGGATAGTTGGGTTTTTCCCATCCCATAAAACATAAAAACTTAAGAATTATAATTAAGCATAGGATTTTTAATGAAATTATAATTAATTACAATATATTTCTTCATAAAACCATTAAAATATATATTAATGTAATGTATATATTACCTCATTGAGGTCTTATATTTAGTGTTATTGATGTTTTTTTTTTATGATTTATTAAAGTATTTATAGTGTTTCCAAGCATATCTATGTGTATCTTAGTTTTTTTCCAATACGCATGCATATCCAAGGCGTATCTCAATACATTTCTTAAAATTGTCTTTCCGATACTTTGAAACTTGGTTACTCCAAGTAACGTTAAATGCAAACCGTTTCCATTGTTAGACCGGTTCAATCGGGTGGGAAAAAAACAAAACCAATCGAAACCTCTTTCCCCCTTCATTTGAACTCCCTATCTCCCCCATTTTCACCCAAGCCCTAGCTCAAAAACACAAGAACACCAGCGGCGTCCACATTGTTTCACCGACCTCCGACAGTGAAACATTCAACTGGCAGCAAATAAAAAACCTCCAGTAAGCTTCTTGTCCTTCTCCTTTTCTTGGAACCCTATAGTTCATCTCAAATATTATGTTCCTCCTCTCTACAGACCACTGGTAGCGTCCTCACTATTTCACTGACCTCCGATGGGTTGCATTCAACTAGCGACAATTGGGATTCTTCTCATGTACATAGTCCTTATGTGATGTATTTGGACCATTGTTCATCTAAACTTTAAACTTTAGACCCGATGCTTAAGTGCTTATTGGATGTACTTATTTAATTGGACCATTGTTTATTTAAACTTTAGATCTGATGCTTAATTTCTTATTTATTTATTTTTTGATGGAAGATTTTTAATTTCTTATTGAATGTACTTAATAGGTGGGCCTCTACCATCAAAAACTTTGTTGGCATGCAATAAAAACTTAATTACAGTTAATGGGACAATGCGATCAGGGAGGACAATTTTGTTATATAAACAGCCATATATAACTGGTTGCCGGTTATCTTATTTTCATTATAACTCTTTGTTTTGAGGAAGCCTCCCCCTCCTTTAATATAAATTTGATTTCATCATTCAAAGGAATAATTTTACTTTAGTGTTTGGTTTGAAGGAAAAATTAGGGAAAGGAAGCCTTTACAAAAGTTGTATAGGTTTCCCTACATTTTCCTTCAAACCAAGCATAGCTTTAATGAAGGGGTCGGATGAAAAGTGATGAAGGATGTCAGATCCTTCTTAATTCATTTCTCATTGTTCTATAATTTTTTTTTTTTTTTTTTATGTTTTTCCTTACAAGATTTGAGAAAGCTTCCTTTAACTGAATAAATGCCTCTAATTGCCAAATTATCAATAATTGGGTCACCAAAACTGTGCATGGCTGTTGGCCAATAATGTATGATTTGTTTCTTTTTTTCGAATAAAACAAAATCCTCTATGTTGATAAGTTGAAGTCCTTTTCAATGTTTTACCAAATACCAATTCCTTCTTGCCTTTCTATGAGTAAAAATTCAGTTGCTTGGTGTATCTGCTGCACTTCTCAACATGGCTACTGACCTGTGAATGTAGGTAATTATTAAATTTTATTTATTTAAAAAAATATTTGGATATTTTTATTTTCTAAATAAAATTATTCTGTAGCAGACCCTATTGGGTCTATGCGAAGACTAGGTCTATATGCTTATTCATCAATTTGGAACCATGTCAACCTTGACCAAGCTTTGCACCGTGTCCTTCAATGAATCTGTTTCGCTCTAACGTAAGAAGCACTATTTGAATCTATTTGAAAGCTATTTTACTAAAAATTACATAAAGTAATACCATCCCCTGTCCATGATCTCTTACAAGTTCCAAACATACTTTTAAAAAATTGAAATAGTTACAAGTTCCAACATGATATCGAGCTAGATGAAGAGCTATCCCTCTCATTACCATGCCCACTGTGAGAAAATTCTTCATAAAAACGAACCGCCTTCTTGCAAAATCGATACAATGCCTATCTTTCCCTTTGAAAATTAAGTAATTTCCTACTTTTCATAATTCCTATTCATATTCATATATATTCCTATTCCTATTCATACTTTTCCATTTAACCATGACCTAACCCACTACTCGGGCATAGTGACAATGAAGGAGCAGGTAAATAGCATATTCTATCTCCCCCCTCGCATCTAGGACAAAATGAGACTCCCCATTACCCTTTCTACTTAATTCGTGCCTAACAGCCAAAGCTCTAGAACATGATTTCCATATAAAATTTGTAGCTTTCGATGAGAATTCAAGTTTCCATTTCCTTCCATAACAACCTATTATGCCCTGTCCACTGAAAATAACTCGTAAGTATGGTTGCTATTGCCATCCCAAATGGTCCTACCTATATATCTTGTATGGCTGCTATTTCCTCGGGGGAAAATAACTCATTTAGTCTGCTTTCATTCCTCCTTTTAGGGTTTTTTTTCTTAATAAGTTGAGCCAGTCACCACGTTCTATTATACGTAGGGATGGTACTTTTGCAGGAATTTTTGGGTATTGAATCTGTTCTGATCCTAATAGAACCCGTTTATCAAAACCCTATAGGGTTTTGGAACGGGTTTGGGATTTTAGATTAAAACACTATAAGGTTTAGGACGGGTTTGAGTTTTGAGTTTAGGGTATCTGATACCCGATACCCGGGATGCATAAATATGAACCTATTATATTATATCATCATGCACGAATTTATAAATTTTAAGTACTAAGATAATTATTCTATTATTAATATTTTATTTGTATGAATTTTTTGGGATTAAAATCATCATTTGATGTAAATTTGGATTTGATAGATTGTTTATTTCATTTAGTTATAAAATGCTAATTTTAAATATTATTTCTTTTAATTTTTAGTTGGAATTATTAATCATATATATGTATTGTCTGTTTTGATGAACACAAAAGTTAATAAAATCTATTTTATTTCATTAAATAACACAAAAGTGCTAACCTTAAAGTAGTGCAAAGAAATTTGGTGCTATCATTAATTTATTTGTGTTCAAGTCACACTATAAGCATTAAGAAACTTTTTTTAGTACAAAATGTTTGGTCAAGTAGTTTAACAGGTGGGGCGAGTTGGGACGGGTTTGGAAAATTGAGAGAAAAAGTTAGATGGGTTTGAAATTGGAGATATATAAGCAGTTTGGAAATGACTAGAACAATTTGCACAAATACCCTATCCGTTGCCATTTCTAATTATACATCTAGGGGCCTTTGAGATAGAACCTTGAAGTTGGGCAATGACAAAATATAGGGGTCCATCCATCCATATATTAATGGCCCTCCCATCACCAATCCTCCATGATGTCCACTTTCGAATCAACTACAAACCATGACATATGCTCCACCAACTACTCCAAGAGGGATTTGGAGCCTAAAACATATCACCATTTCCAAACTACTTTGCCTTGAGGACCTTGGTTACCAAAAGCTGTAGGTTTTCCACTAACCTACAAGTTGTCTTCCCAAGGGGAGCTATATTGAAAAGGGAAAACCCCAAAAACCTAGCCCACCTAAGGATTTTGCTCTACAACTTCTCTTCCAAATGGCCCACCTAATACCATTTGTAAGCTCCTTTCTTCCGCACAATTACTATTCATCTTCTTGCAAACTCCTTCCAAGATCTTAAACACAAACATATATAGCATGTGTAAGAGTTGTAGTGGCTACAAACTTGATCAAGATTTCTTTTCTTGAATGGCTTAAGAAAGGCCTCTTCCACCCCTACAATTTTGTTGAAGTTTGTTCTAACATAACGCCAAAAATCTCTGCTTTCCTTCAACCAATATAATAGTGGCTAGCAATCCAAGATGCTTACTCGTCTCACAAGTTTGAGGAGAACTCTATAAATGGTTTTCCTAAACCTTCTTAGTGTTTGAGATAAAGACAACCTCCAATTTATAAGAAAAACTGTTTGTCTGACCTAAAGAAAGTATCGCAGTAGTCCTACAAAAATTTCTTTAATTCTAAACTATTTTGGATATCAAGCCGCAAGAAGAGCAGATTATCATCTGCAAATAATAAATGTGAGGTCATCGACCCTTCCCTATTCACTTGAATACCTTGGAACTTCGTTTCTCGGATTGCCTTCTTGATTGTCATAGATAATGATTGCATGACTATAATATCAACGTATAGAAACAAAGGGTCTCCCTATCTTATACTTCTAGTGGGCTTTATCGACCTTGTCTTATATCTAGAGGTGTGGACCAGCCCGGCATGGCACGGAACGACAGCCCACGGGCCGTGTCAGGTCCGGCACGATGGTCCGTGTCGTGCTGGGCCTAGGGTTTAAAGTCCACGGGTCGGCACGGCATGGCACGATCAAGCGGGCCGTGCCACCTATTGCCCGCGGCACGGCCCATATATACTATTTATATATACATAATATTTATATATTTTATATATATTATATAAATTACAATTATATAATAATATATAGTATATAATATATTAATAAAATAAATAATTTTTTTAAATATTATTATACTAATTTATTTAATTATTGTATATATAAGCAATTGGATACATCAAAATTTATATAAAATTAAAATTTTAAGTTTTTTTTTTCAAAATTTTAGTAAATAGACAAAAATAGCTTTGGCCTGGTCCATGGCCCAACTTGGGCCAAGGCTTGACCCACGGCACAGCATGGGCCCATGCGAACCTGGGCCGTGTCAGGCCGACCCCCAAAATTTTCACCGGGGAGGGTGGCACGGCCCGTGACAGCCCACGGACCAACACAGCATGACCCACTTTATACCTCTACTTATATCCATTCGGCGATACTATAAATTCCGATCCACTGTAGAGTGTAGACAAGCAGCTAAAAATCAACTGGTACCAATTTTCAGGAAAACCGATCTTCCTCAACACAACATTACCGGATATCACCCTACCATAAACGAAGCCTAGCAGGCAGGCAAGATAAGAGGCTCCAACAATCTAAGATGAAGGTGTGTATACACCACGACTAAATCATCAGAACCCACTAACACGAGGTTGACAATTTTGAAAGCATCACCTTCAAAATAAGCCACACGCTGAAGCTACAACACAACAACAAATTTGATCTACCAAAAAAAGGTATGGTGATTATTGGTGGACACAAGTTTACTTTGTTACAAACTATTCGAGCTTGTGAAAAGATCAATTCACCTCAGTCAAATTAGAGTTTCAAACCAAGTTCGAACCCAATATATAAATTTGTTTGCTAATCAATTTGAATCCAATATAATTTTTTATATGCATGATTGTATTATATATATAATATTTTACATGTATAAATTTTAATTTTTATAATAAATTTGTCTCATTATGCAACTCGAACGTGAGCCTCATGTTTTTCTATTAAGTCAAGTTATAACTAGATATTCAACTCAACTCAGGTTGAATACACCCCTAACGCACTGGATTTTTTTCCTTTCCCACTGCTCCATCCATGTTAACCTTCAAGCTTCAACCAACCACGTTGAGGTTTAGACCAAGAGGCCTACAAATGAGGGCCTTCCCCATTCGAATAACCATTGCTACTTAGTGGTATTTGAGCACATGAGATGAGAAGAAGAATTATATCTTATTTGTCAAAACATTTTTTATCAAAGATGCACACATCCTGACCCAATAAACAAATAAAAATAGCCCCAATAAGTGCATGCAGGGTACACCTAAATTATATCCCATCTCCCACCATACCATCACATCAATCAATCCACCATAGTTTAGCGAAGGCAAGCTGTAGTTTTCAAGTTTAAGCTCGTCGACCTGTACTAGCAATAGATATGTTGCACTACTTCACAAATAATTGGCAAATAGTATCTTGAATACGGTAGTGTCAATGGAATCATGGTTTTCGAAATTAGACTGGACCGGGTGGTCAGAGTGACCAGTTCCGTTTTTCCTCAAAATTAGATATTTGTAAAAAAAAAAGGTTGATTTGGTCAATAAACCGCTAACTCAAATGGTTGAACCGTTCAACGGTTATACTTGTTTTTTAATTTTTTTAACTCGGGAACCCTGACCTGTTCGTTCTCCGGGTCAGTTTTAAAAACCTTGAATGGAATCACTTCGAAATAAATATTTTGATCCTCAAGGGAATGGTTTTATATTGCCAAAGCTTCTTCAAAATGAAAATGCCTGAAATGTGTTGCAGCGCGATCCAGACACTCCTACCTAGCGGATGCTTGGCTCCTAACTGGCGACGGACGGTACCTGAGAAGCAGAAGGTGAAGGATACTTGAGAGAGCTAAGAGAGCTAAGAGTGCAGATAGCGTTAGATCAGTAAATTCAAGGTTAATTCAATATTCCAGATACAAAATACCTTCGCCCCTTCGACCCTTGGGCCTTTAAATGCAAATGTTCTTGTCAAATCGGGCGTAACCGCCACTGGCTCTTTGTCGTAGCCGTTATTTGTCAGGGCTGCGCAGGTAACTGTTGCAGAGTACTGCCCAATCGAATGAAAGACACAACCCGGAAAGGACAGACATGCCACCACCTGTTGAGAGACGTGGGTGCAGTTTGCTGGGTTGGCAAGGACTGCACCGTCAATTAGGAGACATGATGCAGTCTGACGGGTACGGTCTCGTCAGATAAGAAGATTCCTAGGAACGTCGCTTCGCTTAACAGCGAACTGCTTTATAGCGAGTTATCCCATAGCGAGCTGCCCTGTAGCAAGCTGCCTTGTAGCGAGCTCCTAGATGTGTCCCGAGGTGATTCCGCCTGAGGTTGCCTTTGGGGCAGTCTTCTTGCCTAAGTATTGGAGCGAGATGGTTCTCTTAGCTCGCGAGCTGGAATAGACTTGTCTTGGAGTATTTTCTTTCCACATGTCGGGGTCCATGAGCTCGCGCTGTAACAAGTTCATTCCGAGGCGAACTGTAATGTAGCGAGCTGTCCTGTGAGGAGCTTAACGAGCTCGCTACTCAATCGTAGTCAAGCTGTCATACTGAGTTATTGCTTATGCTGAATCATGTCCACGTGTCGCCTTTTTAGAAAGTTGGGTCAAATCAGCCTCAATCAAAATGGTTTCACCATTATAAGAGTTTGCTTTCAAGGAATGCTTTTGAATACAAAGGAATGCTTTTGAACAATGGTTAAACTACATTCTCTCGCCAACATATCATGATTAACTAGGCTTGTTACTCGAGAGGAATTCCATTCCAAGTCCAAAGAGAAAAAGTGACTGACCATCTAAACCTCCATGGACACCCAAGGATCTTGCAAAATGTTTACATTCCACCTATTACCATTTCCTTTCACTCTCCAAAATGAATGGTTTGTTAAATATTTCCTACCCATCTCCACAAACATCGGTCCACCAAGATAAGAATCTGAGGAATGTATCACCTTTGCACCGAAAAAAAGAAGCAATTAATTCTCTTTTTAACTCTTCTATGATGTTGGCACTAAAATGAATTGCCAACTTTTGGGAATTGATTTCTTGCCTAAACCATTTACAAAAGCGAAGCAGTTGCTCTTTTATGCAAACTATCTCATTTATAGAGAATTTACCAAATTGAAAATTGAGCTTATGGCTTTCACAACTTCAGGGACTTAACACAATAAATCATTAGTATGGGATTGTACTTAGTGAGCGAACCCCAAGAAGCCACTAAGATCAAGATAAGTGAAACAAAATAATGATTAAAAGTAAGAAGAGAGTGTTGACAATATGACCTATATACTGGGAAGAGGACCACCATCCAGTAGTGTCCTTGAGACAGTAAACAAAGTTCTTGTGGCATTTATTTGAGGTTGCCATATGATAAAACCATGTACATCTATTGCACCTTTCATGTGCCATTTCAACTGGTTTCTACTTTTATGCTATGTTTGATTTGAAGGAAAAGGTAGGGAAAGAAAAGGAAAATAGGGAATCTATATATGAAGTTTGTAAAGGTTTTCCTACATTTTTCTTCCTTTCCCTACTTTATCCTTCAAACCAAACACAGCCTTAATCTCTGGCTCAGCATCATGTATGTACAGAACCACCAATTGACTATAAACATTCCAACTTCTTTATATTAAATGAAATCTACCCAAAGTTAGACAGACCCCATTTGAACATAGATGATTTCACCCCTTCTATTCTATGATTAAAGGCACTGTGTTGTCTCTCCCATGAAGACTAAAACTGGTCCATGAAGCTTAATTTCCTCCCATGTCCAGAATACAAGGCAGAAAGATTTACCACGCTTGATAGTTGAAAATAATCTAACCATGAGGGAGGAATGGTCACCGGCGATCATGGGAAGGTGTTAGTCCCTTGTGGATGGGAATTGGGAAGAGATGATCCAATTAAGGGTAGCTAGTAAATCTGTCAAGCCGTTTCTATACTAAAAGGCCATGTGATCTCATATTTGTAGCCATTAATGCAACAAATATGTGAGTAGGAAGCCAAGTTACCACCTTTGAAGAATTGAATTCAAAACACCAAAAGATTGTAGGTAAGTGGGGAGAAATCTTATACATCAGATGGAAATTTTGTCAACCAACACTACTAGTAAAGTGAGGGTGGTAACAAAGGAAATCCCAAAGTAAATTTTAGTTATTCAGTAACTTGAACAGCTATAGCATGGTTAAGGGTGTCAATGGACCGGTTTTGGATTGGACCCTGTCCAGTCCAAAATATTTATTAGATTGGATTGGACCTGGTCCATTCGTAATAAATTTATATTGGATTAGGCTGAATTAAACCAATATTTGGTCCATTGATATAAGATAAGAATATAGGTATCAATATAATAGATCAAGTTTGGGTTGATACCAATCTAAATTAAAACAAAATTGAACAATCCAGACATTGAATTGGACCGACCCGAAATGGTCCAAAATATTTATTGGATTGGATTGGACTTCATTCATTTGTAATGGACTCACATTGGACTAGATTGGATTGAACCAAATCCAATCCAATTGACACCCCTAAGCATGGTTATTAGAAAATAAAATGTCCACCCATAAATCTTTTACCTAGTCTAACCATGACCTCAAGACTTCCCATTTGCCTTAACAATGTGCACATAGTACGACTTATAAAATCTGAGGATCTGCTGGGTAGCCCAAAATTCAATGGCGTCTAACATGGAAGAGAACAAGGCCATGTTTGCTTCATGTTTCTCCATTTTGGTTGCATCTTCATTAAAGTTCCATGGACCCAACATCATGGATTGTATTTTTTATCATACTTGGATTGGATTTAACTGGAAAGGATTTCCTCACATTATAGTCTATTACCTTCGAGGTATCCTCAAGGTCCCAAGCTTTCATCAGGAAATCCTTCAAACCCACAACACGAACTAATTCGCTGCTCCAAAACTAGCTTGATGATCATATAGTTGTTCCCGTCACCATCAAACTTGGCATCCTCCTTTACTACTATTGCATGGGAGCATCCACTTGTAATAAACCTTCAAAGCATTGACACTCCTCATCTTCTAAGGGCCCATTTAGTTCATTATAAATTGAGAATAGGAGTCTGGAATCAAAATCAGAATGTTCAACTGTTTGATTGGGCGGAATTAGAATCTCATTTTCATTTTTTGTAGAATGGTATTCCCCTATTTGAGGGAATGGTTATTCTCTCTCCCTTTTTTGGGAATAAAATTTCATTCCAGTTTATTCTACTTTTGATTCCATTTCCTATTGAAACCAAACAAATCATGGGAATAGATCATTTTTTATTCTGACTCCGACTGCAAACCAAATGGACCCTAAATCTTTAAATTGTACATTCCCTTCTTCCTTTTCACACTGTTGTAAGCAGACGTTGATAAAATAGAGGGGAAAACGATTTGACAAGAGATCAGTGAAGGGAAACAGATAAAACCTCGTTGCAGAGCAACCAAGAAGAAAGAGACTTAAGATTCTCTATTACAATGTCACACGCTTCAGCTTATGTTATAAATAATATGTGGGTACAGTATACATGATGATGATGGGCCGGGCCGGGCTAGGTTCTTAGTACATTAACGGCCTTTAGGACTGGCTGAGCATGATAATAGATCCATCTCATCCATGCAAATTACTAAAATAATAGTTTTTAAAAACTGATTCTTTTTATTAAATTTTATCATGGTTTTTAAAATCGAATCGGTCAGGGGTCCAGTTATTGGGTCAAACAGTCCAATCGTTCAAATCAAATGCCCGGCCCATTCTGATAAAAAAATTAAAAAATTAAAAAAAATAAAAAACGGTCAAAACCGTTCAAACGGTTAACCACCCGGTTTAACGGTTCACTGACCAAAATCAATGATTTAAGGGGAAAATCTGGTTTTTGGGGAACTTGACTGGTTCCTGGTTTTTTCCGGTCCGGTCCGATTTTGAAAACCATGAATTTTATAATAAAAAGTATAAAGAATATTTAACATTTTATTATCTATATAATCTTATATTATACCATATATACATACATGTATATAAAAAAGATAATATTATCCTACATAAAGCTTAAATAGTTAATAAATGATTCAAATCACACGTCACAAAGTTCTGAAATCCAAATCATACTGAATCTGTTGAACCTGACAGTTGGTCTAAGTCCTTCAATTTTAGTATTTTCCGGCGACCTTGTGAATTATTTATGGTTCGCATCCAGCGGAGGATGGCTGGGGTGATTTGCAGAGTGACTTTCTTCGTAAGTCAAGTTTGCTAGCTAGACTGTTTACTGGGCAGTCCTCCCTTTTTTTCTTTTTCTTTTTTTCGGAGGTCTTGAATTTTAATGTATCCATTAAATAGTGTCAATGATATCCTTGGATTTAGAAAAAGAGGTATTGACATGGTTACTGTTTTTTTTATAGAAATAAAAGGGGCTATACAAGACGGGGGTAATACGTCCCCAAATATTAGTAACACAAATAGAAAAAAGAAGGGAAGAAAGATAAGCTAAACTAAGATTAACGGACTCTGTAGGAGCAGATAGAGCTTCATGCGCCAGCCAATCAGCCGCCTGGTTTGCCTCTTGATAGATATGCCTATACGCTAGACCTCTTTGAAATTCATCCTTTAGCTTGATGCAGTTCTTTATGATGTGTTTTATCTTCCAAGGAATTGGGATCTTCTGCTTGAGACAAGAAATGACAAGGTTGGAATCACCTTCGATAACGATAGGATACTCTAAAATACAATGCCAAATTATGGGCTTCCCACGCCACCTAAGTTTCTGCATTGTTAATTGAAGCAATGCCAAGTTTATAAATAGTGGTGGCAATTGGGCGGGTTGGGTTGGGTTGGGTTTGGTTTGGATTGAGCTTCAACCTAACTCATTTAACCCGCCAACCCATTAATGACCTAGTTATATAAAATTAAATGGGTTGGGTTCAACCCAAACCCGCTTTAACCCAATCCAACCCGCCCAAACCCATTAATCTTATATTTATAGACTTAAAAAATAAACTAACTCTCTTTTAACAAATAAGTTGGTCATAACTTGGTGGTAATTGTAGTTACTATTTATACAAGTGGTGAAAATTCAAATCACATTTCATGCATGTTATTTTTACACAAGCGGCGAAGCCATTTGATTATATTCGGATTTTTTATCTGACCAAACCACTTAGGTTCAAACCGATTAGACCAACTTGAACTATCTAATTGGATTATTTTCGAGCTAATCACATCAAGGGTGGTTGAACCGTTTAAATCTGGATTAGTCCGGCCTGACCAGACTGGACCGGTTCAATCAATAGTGGATTGACTTGGACCAGACCATATCTTGTTTGTGCACAGGTTTGGGATCAAACCGACTGACTCAAAGCAGGTCAACGTAAGTAAATCGGGCAGTCTGGATTTGGGTCAAGTTGTATGGACATTGGTCGGCCAAACGGTCCAGACCGAGCAAAGCACACGGACACTAAACCATCCCGCCTGAAAATGTTCCAGATTCTAGTCGACCCGGATCAACTTGTACCAAGTCGAGTCAGTCTATGTGAATATTGGTTGGATTTGACAACCCAAATCGGGGCAAAGCAAGCGGTACCGAACCATCCAGCCCAAGGTCTATTTCAGATTCGAGTCGGCCTAAGGAGAATCATACAAGAAAGTAAGACCCTAAGGAGAATCATACCACTAGAGCAAATGCCCGTTATTTTTTATTTTTTATTTTTTACGCCATATATACAAGAAAGTAAGACCCTCCTTGATACCATCCAACCAAGACAAATTTAATAAAATGATGAAAAAATTCTACTTTAGTACCCTGAATTTTGGAGTAATGTCAAGTTAGTACCTGAACATTCAAATGTGCCACTACAATATCTAAACTTTCAAAAAATGTCAAGTTGGTCCCTATTATTAACCAACCGTCAATTATCTTTTGAAAATGTCAAAACTGCTAATACGAGCTTGACTAAAAATGATCACCCCTAAGGTTAAGTGAATTTTAAATTAATAAATATTTTTTAAATTAACAATTTTGTTTAATTTTTAATTTTACTAAACTTTTTGCTAATTCATATTATATTCTCAATTAGTTAAGATTAATTAAATTTAATTAATTAAGTTATATGGGTAAAATACAAAAACCTCCCCTGAACTTTTTGACAATCATAAAAACATTCCCTATAGTTTCACTTTAGCAAAAACCTCATCACTATTTAAAAAAAAAAAATTGACAAAAGTCTCCCTTCCGTCAATGATCATGACTAAAAATGTTAAACCGATGATCAAATATTTCCAAATACCTATTTTACCCTTTTGCAAATTAATTTGCATATGTTTTTATTAAAATACACCTATCGACATATTGTCATCTTTCCCTTTCCTGTTGTCATCCACCACGGCCACGAATGTCTGCTGAAACAAGGAACTGGAGATCAAGTCCACAGCAGAGTAGGTCGGGTCATGGTATCAGACGACCAAGACTTCAGTGCTGATGATGCCAAGAGATTCAACGGACAGTGCCGCGATGGGTGAGAAGAGACCAATGGAGCTGAGGAGGAACTGAATCACGTCCTCCTGAGTGAGCCAGTAGAACTCTCAACCGTTGTGGAGTGTAGGACCGAACAAGATTTCTGGAAGAGCTTTTTTCTGATGCTGCTCTATATTGGAACAATCAAATTCTGAGCTCCTTCGAGAATGAGATGAATCGCATCTAACAAGTTGAAAAATGGAGAAACATAAAATAATTGTTTGACTATTTTACTTGGAAAATTTTACACGTTTGATAGTAAAAGTAAAAAAAAAAAAAAAGAGATATTTAATTGGAAACAAATTCCAAGAAATGGACGTATCTCATTTATGATAAGTGACAAATTTTGATATGAGAAGATAAATAAAATGGTAGAACAAAATTCATGAAGATATCCACAAAAGGGAAAACAAAAGAAATCTTAGTTGAAAAGCAGTGGCCATTGGCAAGAGGATTTTCATGAAAATTTTAAGTAGCAAAAAAGCAATAAGTCAAAGAAGTACACCCTGTAAATCTGAATAGAGGCTAATGATTTTTTATCTTAACCTGAAGTGTGGCTTGACATGCCTCACAATCCCTACGGCCTTGGGAAGAAGAACAGAGATCAGGGATTTAAGCGCAAAAGAAGGACACGCAAGGTTCTCCTCTTTACAGAGAAAGAAGATAACATCAACCATGCAAATCTTCTTGACACATCGACAATCTTCGAAATTGACCTTGGACTTTGATGAGTGATCGCAACTCCACAGGCTGAGATAGTTCTTGCCTGAGCTCTTGAGCACCAACAACGCGTTGCCAATGGTGGCAGAGATCAAAAGAGACCTCAGCGCTGGTTTTCCAAGGCAGAGGTCGGGACTCCAACTGCTAAATAATATGTCGATAGGCATATTTTAATAAAAACAGATGCAAATTAATTTATAAAAGGACAAAATAGGTATGTGCAAAGATTTGATCATTGATTTAACGTTTTCCATCATGATTATTAACGGAAAGGGAGGTTTTTGTCAAATTCTAGAAATAGCGGATGTATCAAAGGAATTCTAAAAGATGGGTAATTCAAATGGTTGATTGGAAGTCTCCAAGCCCAACTCTCCATTAATTCCACTCTCTTTTTTATATTGCTTGAAAGATAATACATTAAACACATAAATCTCCTTGATTCCTATTCATTGTTTAAAGAAATGGCTACATGCAATTATGTAGAGTTGGAAAAAACCAAAAAAAAAAAGAGAAAATAGATAAATGCCACATCAGATGATTCTGGCTACCCTCTGGATATGGCCATGTGCTATTGCTCTTACAAGTAGGGTTGTCCAGCAGATCGGATTTGGACCAAATCTCATCCAATTCAATAAAGACCAAATCAAGGTTCAAAGTATCGACACATATTGGCCGATACATATCATGTCAATGGCTTTCCGATATGTCCCTCCAGGAGTTGTATCGGGCCAAACCATGATTCAGAGAGTAGTTAGGACTTAAATCGATTTTGAATAAAATAAATAAAACTTAAAAAAAAAAGCATTAATACGGGCCAATACACCTGGCATATCGGCCTATGTCGATACTTTGAACCTTGGACCAAATAAAAACAAGGGTAAAATATAAAAACCTTCCCTGATGTTTTTGACAATCATATAAATTTCCCTAAAGTTTCATTTTAATAAAAGCTTTCCCTTTCCTATACTTTTTGAAAAATCATCCGGTTGCTTCCCTTCGATACCCAACCCTAAAAATAAAAAAGCCCCAAAAATTTAGACCTAATAAGGACCGGAATCCGAGCCATACTATGTAAAATGTTGGATTGGGTAAATCAAACCTCATGTTAAGCACCCAAGTTGCACCCAAGCACAACCTCTTCCTAACCTCTAACTTTTTATAAATGGAGCGCCGTTTAATTTCCTTAGCTACTTTACCTAAAAAGAGATGATTTGTTGTCTCATTTTTGTGATCACAAAGGAGACGGACTATATCATTATTTATCGTATGCAACTTAATTTTGGTTGGAAGATATTCATTTAGAACATGCTAGAAAAGAAAGTTAAAAGTAGGGTTGTATACAGGTTAGTTCAGTTTAATTATATATGTCTTTGTCAATCGAACTGAATATATCGGATTAATTACTAAATCCACCGAAACCGACCGAAAGAAATAAAAAAAAAAAAAAAAAAAAACCCGACTTGTAGTAGAAACTATCTAGTGGCCGGCTTGTTCAGTTATAACCGAACCAAGACCTATTATTGGTAGGGATTAAAGCCCACGACCCAAGAAAATTTATTCATTCCTAGTCATTTAAGATACATTTTCACGCTCTTTTTTTTTTTTTTGAAAAAATGGAATTGTGCAAAAAAAAAAAAAATTCATTCATATAGTCGGTTCAGGTCACTTTACTTAAGTTTACAAAATTATAACCCACAACTGAACCGATCAGTCGAGTTATCCATATTTTAAAATTAAAACCAACCAAGTTAAATTAAAAGCCAACACAACAGATTGAGTTGGGTCGGTTTGATCAGGTTGGTGAAAAGCTTCAATGTCCATTTGAAGCAAACCCTTTTAAAAATCTAATAAAGTCTTAAGTGGATGATGATAATAATGATATAGTCAAGATAAGCTCTTTTTGAAGATAAACGTTCATTCCCATCTTTCAGCTAAAAGGAAGAAACATCTAATGTGGTGAGGAAATAAGAGTTTAAAGAATCAAGTTCACAATACGGTCAGAGAAAATTTTTTGAAAGAAACTTTGATTCCAATAATTATTGGGAGCGACAAAATTAGAGATTTTTGTTTGTTGAAGATACCTTGGTAAGCATCAAGAAATTGGGATGAGATTGAATCCAAGTTAAAACAAAAATGCTTTTGGTAGTATCAGGGCCAACTCAATAACCTACTTGATGCTGAATCTCCTTGAGTATAGGGTTAATAGATTTCTAGATTAGAGAATTAGACTATTTAATCCAAAAGGGAAAAAGATCCTGTGCAATTTAGGTATTTCGATCTCTTGATTTTAGCCCAAATTTTGCATTGTTTATTAGGGAACCACTTGGCAAGTTTCTAAAGGAGGGATTTGTTGACAACAATAGTAAGCCTATGATCAATACCTCCCTCCATTCGACTGGTATTTTTATTTGTCCATTAATTGAAGAATTCCACACAAAACATCTAATAATCTTGTCAATTTGATTAACAGTTTTATGGGGAAAACTTGATCAGGTTCATACAATGTATAGGAATTGCCTTTAAGACAGATTGAATCAAGAACTTTTTACCAAGAAGAGGGTTTTCCAATGATTAAGTTTGGCTTTCAAGATTTCCAAAATAAACTCTAAGGAGAAGGTAACTTCAATCAAGTTGTTCCATAAATTAAAAATGACAGTTGACAAGGGCATACATCTTAAATACAACTCACATGAGCCATCTTGGAAAACACCAAAACAATGGTAGGGGTATATTGGTATAAAATTAACATCTTTCCATTAAAGACAATGGTGGGGTATGTGAATACAAAAACCAAATTGAATAAAATCTAAACATTTTTAACCAAAGTTGTTAAGGGGAAACCGTACCAAAACCGAATTGAGGAAAACACAAAAGAACCAAATCTGGAATTTTTAGTTTGTTTTCTTGTTATTTGGGAATTGCATATTAGTACATTGTACCTTTAAGCCTGGTCTCACTTTGGTGTCTGAACTTTAAAATGTGTCAATACAGTATCTAAACTTTTAACTTAAATCTTTTTAAAATAACGAAACTACCATTTATAACATTTTTTAGACCATTTAACCCTTTTCTTTTTAAACATTAAAACATAGGGCTCTTCCCTATTCAACGAACATAACAGGGATGAACGAACCAAGAAAAATGGTTATTCCTTGTTAAATGAACGAAGAAGAAGGGTTCTGTTGAATGAACAACTATAATTGTTTCATCAAAAAGCTTAACAAACAAGGTTAAGGTTATGAGGTTATGCCAATGCTTTCATTATAAACAGTATTTATGTGAGACTATCTTGGTGTGTGTTAGTCTTTTATTTTGGTGCACGGGCAGGTTATAAGGTTGGTTATGCATTACTGAAAAGATATGCACATTGGGTAATTAATGCTCTAGTGGTGGTGTTGATGTTGTTGCTTGCTGCCATTGAATTGTGGAGGCAATGCATGCCCAGAATCCTGAACTTGAACTTGTTGTTGCATTGGGATTTGGGATTCGATAGCTTGGATCATATATGTTGCTCTTTGGATTAACAGGGTTGAGAGAGAAACTCTGTTTTGTGCAACTGCTACAATGTGCTCTTTATGTTTAACAGAACGCATACAGGTTTTGGGCGACACATCGCATTTGCCATGCTATTGTCTCCGCAAGGATTAAAATCAAATTTAAGCCCTCGAAAGCAAAGGCAAATCAATGCCACCGCTTATCTCTTGGTTTAGCTGCACCAATCCAACAGGATCCCCCATGGTCGGATCTCTTATTGTCGAAGAAGAAAACCCGATTCTGGTTTTCGCCGACATCAACAACAACTATAGAAGACAAAGCAGAAAATCCCTCCTCTTGTTTATGTGCAACTACAATCGTATGTGAGAAATGTTCTTCTAATCCAAACTTTTGATCCTAAAACCAAGGTCCACCATCCTCTTCGATCATGTTTTCAAGATCCTCATCGACGATGACGGAGATGAGGGAATCAAGGTCCTCGTTAGGGAGATGGTGCTTGAGGGTGACGGAGCGGCCATTGAGAAGGTTGCAAGAGAGATGAGCAGAGAGAGAGGTCCTCTAGAGAAGATCACAGTCAACAGCAACGATGACGGTGTCTCCGCCAAGGTAGCAAAGTGACTTATCGTGAGGGCGAGGAACGATGTGACCACCGTAGGTGCACATTAAGCGCAGTTTAGTGCCGGAAAATCGGAGGGGTAATGGCTCATCCCAGGAATCGGCGTTGCGGGAGCGAGGAGAATAATTGACGGAGTCGGCATGACCGATATGAGTGTTGGCAACGATGGGGGAGGTGGCAGAAGTGGTAGCTCAATTGGCGATGGTGGGGCTGAGCCGGGATTTGTCTCCATTTAGGGGAGAGACGGGGACGGAGAGAGCGCTAATTGGGCGTTGAAATTTATAAGGCCATGTTTGCTTCGATTCTTATTTTTTCTCATTCTTATGTAACATGAAATTCTAAAATGAAAAATAATGGGTAAAAATAGGTAAAATGAGAAAATATTACTATGAACTAAATACTTTTTTCCTAAAAATGAATTCTTTTCAAATTGACAAGTGTCATATGTCGCTCATTTTCATTTTCAAAGAAAAATAAATAAATTTGTGCCGATATTTACAAACCACTAACCTAGGTCTCCAATAGTCAATTTTTTTTATTATTTCTAACTTATTCTTGTTGCTATTTCGAGTTCTATTGAAGTAGTAGTCGATTAATAGAAAATCTCTTCGTATAGTAGTCAACTACTAGGACAAGATACTAATAATAGTCAACTACTACAAAATCTTTTCGTGAAGTAGTTGATTACTAGCAACAGAATACTGATAGTAATTGACTACTACAAAATATCTTCGTGAAGTAGTTGACTATTAGCAACAAGATATTATTTTCGGGACCAATATTTTCCCATTACATTCAAGCAATGGAAAACTTTCTCCCAATTACATTAATAATTATAACAGTTAGGGGTGAACATGGGTCAATTCGGTTTGGTTCCATGGTAGAACCTGGAACCTACCTTGTAAGGGTCGGTTCTAGGTTTTTGGAACCAGAACCTACCCTATAAAGGTCAGTTCTAGAGTTTACTCGTGGAATATGTTCTTTCTTTACTCTCCATCTTCAAGAAAAAAAATGAAACATGTCCTTCAAAAACTTGATTTCCAATCATGATAATATATAGTTTAAAACTTATATTATCTCTATCAATTAAGTTGAGTAATTTAATATGTAGATTATCATAATATATTAATATATGGTTGAAAAGTTATCATTATAATCTAAATTTTGTAAATATTACCTTTTACATTATTAATAATTATAACAGTTAGGGGTGAATATGGGTCAGTTTGGTTTGGTTCCATGGTAGAACCTGGAACCTACCATGTAGCAGTCGGTTCCAGGTTTTTGGAACCAGAACCTACCCTACAAAGATCAGCTCTAGAGTTTACTCGTGGAATATGTTCTTTCTTTACTCTCCCTCTTCAAGAAAAAAATGAAACATGTCCTTTAAAAACTTGATTTCCAATCATGATAATATATAGTTTAAAACTTATATTATCTTTATCGATTAAATTGAGTAATTTAATATGTAGATTATCATAATATATTAATATATGGTTGAAAACTTATCATTATAATTTAAATTTTGTAAATGTTACATTTTATATTATTTTTTATATACATACAAATATTAAAATGAAAATAAATGATAAAATCACTTAAGTAATTCAATAATCAAATGAGACCATAACTTTTGTAACGACTTTTTAACTCAAATTTTCATATTTTTTAAAATATTTTAAAATTTATTTCAAAACAATTCAATTTTAAAGTCAATTCCACCAAGGCCAATTTATCAGAATAATTTGAGTAAGATAAACCCTAAACCTTAAAACCGACCTAAATGGACATCGATTGTAAGAATTTCAAACTAGACACTACCCTAACAGATGGGATATGGTCGGTTAAAGACGGATTCAAGATCAATTCGATTCTGTTCCGAGTATAACCTAACCCATAAGTCATAAACTAGTTCACAGTTACTTGCAGGCCAAGAATGCGAGGTCAATGGAGTCCAACTTTTGTCC
Source organism: Nelumbo nucifera (assembly GCF_055504915.1). Taxonomy (NCBI): domain Eukaryota; kingdom Viridiplantae; phylum Streptophyta; class Magnoliopsida; order Proteales; family Nelumbonaceae; genus Nelumbo; species Nelumbo nucifera. The sequence goes on from NC_142650.1 coordinate 26,428,575, forward strand.
TTCCCGCGTCAATTAGCTTTTTATTCCCATTCTATCCCTAGCATCTCAAGGGTCATCGATCGTCATGTCTCAACAGTTCTGTTTTCTCACCATTCCAAGACTTCTGAACCAAGAAATCCAAAAGGCGACAACGACAACGACAACGCTATTCCCCATCTTTTCTATTTTATATTTTAAGGATTTAAGGACAAGGAAATCAGTAACAGTCCCTCTCTTTTGAATATCTATAATAATATAAAGGCTACTTTTTTGCTTTAGTCACCAGTCATCACTCATCACTGCTCTATAGTATGTACTCTCTCCTCTACTCTGCTTTGCTCTACCATACCCAGATTGGCTTCGGGGTTTAATCAACGATCGCTTGAACGTCCAACAAGGTAGTTCCGCCACTGCTCTATCTTTTATCTTGTTTCCTGTTTTCGACCAACCATGTTCGCCCGAGATTCCCATTATCAGTTCTTTCATATTTTGTTTTTCTTTAGTTGGGTTTGCGTGAATTTGGAAGATATTTATTGCGCTTTTTTTCTTCTTCATTTTTTTTTCTTTCTGAAATTTTTGATGTGGAATTTGATCTTCTGGGTTTCGTGGGTCTTAATAGATGATTCTTTTTTTTTTTTTTTTTTTTTCTTATGAAGCAATCTAGTGAATCTCGTTTCCTTTTCTTTTTGGATACTCTAGAGGGAAGATGACAACTTTTTTCGTCTAGCGTCTTCTATTGAGAACTGTGGAGAATCGAGTTGTTGTTATGATGATATAGGTTATGGGTGAAGATGGGTCTGAAACCTAGAAATGCCATCTTAAGCTCAGATTTGATTATTTTGCGAAGTGATGAGAGATGACAAGTGGCGACTATAATGTGAGCATTGGTAGCGTCGTGTGCTCCATCGCCACGAACCCTCTAAAAACACACAAAGGACAATATGTAAACGGGGATTTTAGTGATAATGCAGGGTTACAGGGCTGTTGCCTTCCTTGATTTAAGGCCTCCATGGCGCTCAATCCTGTGAGCAAGTCGGCCCTGTAAACTTGGATACAATTGCAACTTTGATTCTTATTAATTTTGTAATGCCCATTTTTTTTCCTGCTTTCTTGGTTTGCATTTGTTTTTTCCGTAGTTTTGCCAATGCAGATGCTTAAATTTCACTGAAATGTGAGGAGTTCGAAACTTTTTCTCTATCAGTTGTTGGTTTTTATTTCAGAGGACTGTTCCAACTGTAAAGAGTTGCATTGTAATCTTTTTTGGCTGAAGTTTGAATTCTGAGACTTCCACAAGCTGTCGCACAAAAAAAAGAAGAATGGGATCAGAGGGAACAAAAAATGACATGATTATCAGTCAAGTCAGTTTCGGAGGATTTGACAATAATGTCACTGCATCAGAACTCACAGATTTCTTAGAGAAAGAAATTGGCACTATATGGCGGTGTAGATTGAAGACTTCCTCAACACCACCAGAGTCTTACCCTGATTATGATGTAACAGACATGGACGCAATCCAGAAGACAGATGGCTATGATAAGGTGAAGCCTCATGCTTTTGTACACTTTCTATCTCCTGAGGCAGCAACTGCAGCATTGGATGCTGCAGGACGTTGTGATCTTGTATTGAATCGCCACCCTTTGAAGGTGAATTTGGGGCCTCAAAGTCCATTCCTTCTTAATCAGAGGAGGAGGAAAATAGATCCTTTCAAGATACCCGATTCCTGCATCAAGATTGGATCTTTAGTTGGCCAGGATGAATTTGTTGTTTGTTGGAAGGCACCTCAGGTTGATTTTATTGTTGATCCCTTTGACCGGACCTGTAAGATCCTTTTTACAAAGGAGACTGCTTTCTCCTTTAAAGACACAATGGCATATGTAGTCATCAAATGCAACTTCAAGCTAGAATTCTTTGTGAGTGATATTAGTTATATCAAACAATATACGGGCAGATCTTCTTTGGTTATTTTGTTGCATCTGAGATCATCCCCATGCATCTATTACAGAACTGCTGATGATGACATCTATGATTCTGTTCCATTTGATATGTTGGACGATGAGGACCCTTGGATAAGGACCACAGATTTCACACCCAGCAGAGTAATAGGTCGTTGTAACTCATACAGAATCTCAATCTCACCCCGTTTTGGTCCAAGACTGAATAAAGTTATGAATTATCTTAGAAAACACCGGATACCAGATGAGTCTCCTAGGATGCCACTAAGGATCAGAGATGAACCCAATTTTGGGATGCTGATGTCTGAGTTCTTCTTTTGCATTGATCATAAAGAAGGTATGAGTTTCGAGACAATATTCATGCTAAATGCTGTCATTCACAAAGGTATTATCAACCAACACCAATTGTCAGATGAGTTCTTTGAATTACTGAGAAGCCAGTCTACTGATGTGAATGTCACAGCCCTACAGAACATTTATTCTTATAGGCAACCAGTTTTGAATGCATACACGAGTCTGAAAGATGCCCAAAGATGTCTCCTAGACAACCCCAAACTTATCAAGATTTCTAAGGGGTCAGATGATTTTGTTGAAATGAGGAAATTAGTTATAACTCCGACCAAAGCGTACTGTCTTCCACCAGAGGTGGAGCTTTCTAATAGGGTCCTAAGGAAATATAAACATGTTGCTAATAGGTTCCTAAGAGTTAGCTTCAAGGATGAACGCATGCAGCAGCTAAGTTCTAATGCCCTCAACTATTATGTTGCTCCTATCGTTAGGGATATTACATCAAATCCATTTCCCCAGAAAACCACTGTTTTTAATAGAGTGAAGACCATCCTGAGCAATGGGTTTTTTCTTTGTGGTCGGAAGTATTCTTTTCTGGCATTCTCATCCAATCAGTTGAGGGACCGATCTGCCTGGTTTTTTGCTGAAGATAAGAACATTAAAGTGATTGAGGTTAAAAAGTGGATGGGAAGATTCACCAACAGGAATGTTGCCAAATGTGCAGCTAGGATGGGACTTTGCTTCTCATCCACCTATGCGACTGTCGAGGTTCCGTTGAAGGAGGTCAACTTGGAGCTTCCAGATATCGAGAGGAATGGATATGTATTTTCAGATGGAATTGGCATGCTAACACCTGACCTTTCAATGGAAGTTGCAGAGAAATTGCAATTGACTGCAAACCCTCCTTGTGCCTATCAAATCCGATATGCTGGTTGCAAGGGGGTCATAGTTTGTTGGCCAGGAAAAGAAGATGGAATCCGTCTTTCCCTGAGGCCAAGCATGAACAAGTTTGAGTCCAGACACACAATCCTTGAAGTCTGCTCTTGGACTCGTTTCCAGCCAAGTTATCTGAACAGGCAAATAATAACTTTGCTTTCAGCTTTATGTGTTCCTGATGATGTGTTTTCAAGAATGCAAGATTCTATGGTTTCTAAATTAAACCAGATGATTGAGAACACTGATGTTGCTTTTGATGTTGTTACCTCATCATGTGCTGAGCAAGGGAATACTGCAGCCATAATGTTAAGTGCTGGTTTCAAGCCTCAGATGGAACCTCATCTAAAAGGGATGCTATCCTGCATAAGAGCTGCCCAACTGAGGGACCTTTTGGAAAAATCTAGAATCTTTGTTCCTTCAGGAAGGTGGTTGATGGGGTGCTTGGATGAACTAGCAGTACTTGAAGAAGGACAGTGCTTTATCCAAGTGTCGAAACCTTCATTAGAAAATTGTTTTTCAAAGCACGGCTCTAGATTTTCTGAGGTAAAGAAGAACACACAAGTTGTTAAGGGGATTGTGGCCATAGCAAAGAATCCCTGCCTTCACCCAGGAGACATTCGGATTCTGGAAGCCATAGATGTGCCCAGCTTGCACCATCTTATTGATTGTCTGGTTTTCCCTCAAAAGGGAGACAGACCACATACAAATGAAGCATCGGGAAGTGACCTTGATGGGGATCTATACTTTGTGACTTGGGATGAACATCTTATACCTCCTAGCAAACAAAGCTTGGTCCCAATGGATTATTCCCCTGCAGAAGTTAAAAAGCTGCCACGTGATGTCAATCATCGGGTATGCATTTTCCTTGCATGGAGATTCTCCACTTCTGTTTTATATGATTTTATTTATGTTTTTTTTACACACAAGGTTACTTTTATTGTGCCAATACTGTTTTTATTTGTGATCTCTTTATTTCTTCTATTGACATACTTTTCTTGGTCCATTGTGCCTCATAAATTTAGTGCCACCTATTAGCTTATTCTATTCAAATTCTACCTTTTTTGTATTCTTCTTTTTTCCTTTTTTTTCATAGATTGGATGAATAACAATAAGGCTAGGATCCTGATTTGAGGATTGCCATATTGTGGGGAACTATTAGTCTAATGTTTCTTAACCTGGTTCTCTCAAAGGATGGTGATCTGGTGAAACTAATAAATGATTCTGGATTTGCTGCTCTGTTTCTCCTGCATTTGCTGCACTAGGTGAAAACTGTATGACAATTGATGTTGCTGGACATGGCAGGATAGTAAATTTACATTATAAATTGATATCTGACATGATATGACACTCTTGTATATGTATCCTGGTATTATAGGTGACAAGTGTTGAAGAATTAGTGTGTCGCATGTATAGGCCTTCAGATGAGTCTGGATTAGCTAGAAGGGGAAGGCTGTAGAGGGGCCTGTACAACCTGTTACAGCCCTCCACTTAAGCTGTACGTGTTAAGCCCACTTACCATGTGTGAGTCACTTAACAGAGACTAATGAGGGACCATGGGTTCAAGATTACTTTTTGTTTATTTAATTGTTGAATTTTAATTTGCACTACCCCTACCTCTTCCTCTCCTCTTGCTTCTGCCTCTACCCACTAGTCACTGCCAAGATTCCCGCCAATTTTCATGGTGGAGGCTCTTTAGGTGTTTGTTTCCAAGCTCATATTTTGACAACATCTTGACCTCGGTTTGGGACTCATGAGCCCCTTGTTTAGAAGTAAGGATCCTATGCTTGATTGCAATGGGGGTGGTTTCATCATCGATGTACACTCCCTTTGTAAGCATTGCTGAAGCCACCCGTGCCAATAAGCTGTGCTTCGTTGAAATTTTGTGTGGCCACCATGATCTCCACAAACAAAGAAGTGATGGTAGAGATTGAATGGCAGTGATGAAGTGTTGTTCACTTGTTTGTTTTCCAAGAATACACAGATGGTGAAATTGGGGCCTGTTCTGATGCTCAAGGTTTAAAATGTCAATGTCGGTGGAAATGTCGGTCATCCAAATATAAGAAACATGTCGGAAATGTCAGAAATATCGTATGGAAATATTGTAAAAATTATAAACATGGTGGAAACATTTTAAAATATGCAAAATATAGTAAGATATTTTATGAAATGATAAAAGAAGCATAAACACACCTTTTTAAATTATTATCTTGTTGGAAATCATTAAACAAAGCTAAGAAACTAAGGTTGTAGACAAAAGAATACGTTTTGAAGTTGCCCTGTAAACTTTAAGATTCAGAGCTTCATGATAAAATGAGTTAAAAAAAAATTTTAACTCATAGAAAATGTAAATGATTGTAATAGATCAACCAAATAATCTATCACACAAACAAAAAACTAATATTTAACTTCATGTTTGAAATGAATATTGAGCTAGCTCAAAGTGGTAATCATGTAAGTTAGGCAGACAATAAAATTGTTACATAACATATTTGCAATTAGACATGTTCATGGGCCGGGCTTTCACTTGTCATTAAGGGAAATATGCTAGGCCCGAGCCCAAGCCCGGCCCAACCAACGGGCCTATAACTTGGGCCCAAGCCCGGCCCTGATAAAAAGCCCAAGCCCGGCCTATTTTCTCTATTCAAATTAGAATTAAAAATTCAGATAGTTTTTTTTCCTATTTAAATGAACAATGGGCCTACAAGATGGTTTTTTTCCCCTTTCTTTTATATTTTAAAACACAGTTTTACATTCTTAAATAAAAAAAAATTATTCAAATGGACATAATCACATTACTCACTTTAAGTCTAATATTAGGTCGGGCCGGGCCAGGCTCGGGCCGGGTTATTTTGACAAAACCCGAGCCCGGCTCGAATTTATTGTGGGCCGGGCTTTTTGGCCCGAATTTAAGCCCGCGGGCCTATAACCACGTCCAAGCCCGTCCGGGGGCCGGGCCGGCCCGTCGGGCCACCTAGCCCATGAACAGGTCTATTTGCAATATTGTACCAATTTATGTTATAATACTATCTCTTGGACTCCACATAGTACTGGTAGTGTTCACTGGGAAATATGTCGATTCCATTAAAATTTCATGTCGCTACCCATGGAAGTGGAAATGGAAATATGTTATGGAAACTATTTGTTGTACTCCACATAGTGTTGGTAGTGTTCATTAGGGAAATGTCAATTCCGGTAAAATTTCGTGTCGCTACCCATGGAAATGGAAATATGTTGTGGAAATATTAGGGAAATTAGGGACATTTTAAACCAGTGATGCTCCACAACTGGTATTGGTGTCCTTCACTGTTCATCGTTGGAAAACAAAGAAACACACAACGGAAAATGCTAGTAATCCACCCAAAATACCTCCAAAGACAAAAAGCCAAATATTTTTCCTTAGCTAGTTAGATTGTTAGAAAGACAACTAAGGCAAAAGTACTACCTCTAGAGGAGGATTGGGTCTGGCGAGGCTGTGGTTGTAATTGCTTAACTCGAAGATCTCTAGTCCATTAAAAATTGCACCATTGTACTCAAGATTTGCTAACGTGTTAAGGTGCAAGACTTGTTGCTGGAATTGTGAGATGTCACTGTGGGAACACTACTATGTTAGGCAAGAGAAAGAATGTTAATTTTTTTGTTCCACTTGTACTGACTTTTTGAATAGAATGTTGAGAAGGAAATATGAGCTTTTCTTTGTATATTTGATAAATTATAGAGGAGATGCCAATTAACACCACACGACACAGAATTCACGAATTGGAGTATACAATAGCACTGTTTACAGAGCTTGACAAAGCCATGGATTGAAGAAGAAAAGTAAAAGGAATGGAGAGAAAATGAGAGGCTGGTGGTGGTTGCTCTTGTGTGACCAGTGGTGGCGGTGCCGGTGGGGGGACTGCTAAGGGTGACCAACGGGGTGGGAGGTTAGAGGCAGAAGCAAGAGCGGAGGGGAGAGGAAGGATAGGGGCTTCACCGTCCCTTTAGACAGGTAAAATGGAACACCTGTAACACGAGTGCTTAATGTAGTGTGTAGGGAAAAAGTGTGGCAGACCCTGATTCCTTATAACTTATTCTTGATAAGAGTACCACCTCAAATTTTTTTTTTTTTGATCAGCTACTGCCTCAAATTAATAGCCAAAATTCAAAATTTATTCTTTGAAGAGAAAAATATGCCCTTATGTGTTAACTCTTTTAATTTCATAATAAGGTACCTTAAATATTTTCACAAGGCTTGTGTCCTGCTATATAAAATAGCCTGTTCAAAAATAACACAAGAGAAGGATTCATAATAAAGAATTACTGGCTATGGGTAGGGAGGTGGTATCTGGGTGTGGAAACCATAGTCGAGGAAGAGTGGGAAGCAAACATCCTATTGATTAGAGTTTATGGTTCATCAATGAACTTGGGGGGGGGACTATGGATGTTGGGAACATATGCAAAGGTTTCCTTAAGGGTGGATTATTTTTTACAAGCAAAGGAAACTTGCAAATGGCTTAGAATGGAAGTTTGTTAGGAGTGGTGCTAGCAATAGTAAACATGGTGTGATGACATTTGTATGTTGTAGCTGTTTAACCGGAGTTCTTGCCAAGTGTGGTGAATGCTGAAGAAGGTATCCCAAATTAATCCCATTGTGGTCAACAATGTCCGCCTTCTCTTCTAGAAGAAAGGGAATGCGGAGGATGGTGAATGATTGAAGCTTTGGCCAATTACATCTTCAATAACATTGGGCACCAAAGTAGCTAAAACAAAGAAGAAATAAGAGGTAGTCGACCTGAGTTGGGTAATCCTTAACAATGGAAGGCCAACAACCAACTAACCTAGAACTAGAGGGAAAGACTTTCAGGTCTTGTTTTGGGAAAGGAACTAGTGGTAGAGGGTGCACTTAGGGATGAAGGTACAGACAAAAGAGCTGAATCTTCGAGGACCATTTGATTAGGTGGTAAGAGACACATACGAAGAAGATTGTACCCATTGTGATAGACAGTAGAGGCAGACATATGTGGGCAATCATAATTTTGAATTTCAAAATCAAGTCTCGAAAGCCTCTGTAAACCATCTCAAAGAGGTTATTAAAGAATTAGGGGAAATCTTAGCTGCCTAAAATTCAAACTCCTCTTTAAGCTAGTTGAACCAGGTGGGCACGCGAAAGCAAAATGAAGGGTTTGAATGACCCAAGATTTGATCAAACTCAGTTTATTGTCATCAAAATTAAGGGCTGAAAAGAACTCCCTTGTTCAACATGGAAGAATGGAGGACCCCTTAGGAATGATGGCCAGGAGAATCACATTGAGCGGCATCACCAAAGGAGAATGGTGTGATAGATGACGTAAATTAAAGAATGGAGAGTTAGGAAACCAAACTTCTTGGTGTCATAACTTGTGAGTGGGGAATGAGAATTCACCACAAAACAATGGTCTTCAAGGAGAGGTTGAGGATATCAGCTCTGAAGGATTGATTGGAGGAATAGGAGGAAGAGGGTGAAGCAATTCGTGATCAAGCTAGACCAGTGGAGAAGAGTTTTAACCGGATAAAGTAGTTTAGTGTGAAGTGCAAGTTAGCCAGACACCGGGATGCAATTGGAAAAGGCTGAGAGTGAAGAATTGATATGCATCAGTTTTTTTGGGAGTTTTAATGCGGTTTAGTTTTGACTGTTATTGGGGTGGAGAAAAGAGTTTGGTGGAGATCTGATTGTTTAGCTTGGTGGTCAGTATTGAGAGAGGGTTGTAGGGTACTAAGGTTTGGCCTTTCGTTTTGTTTTGTTTGTTTTGTGGGGTAATGCCTCATCACCTTGATTGTTTGTGCTATTTTTAGTTTTAATATATTTTTTTGTTTATTACCAATCAACAATGCCCTAGTGTTATATACGATTTATCTTGTGGTTTGTGAAATATTACTTCACAATCATTATGCGTAGTACAACTCTATATGGTTGGTAGACAAAAATCTTGGTCTTATCTGTAAAATTTGTGTTTGATGGTGAACTAGCACACGCATCTGCATGGGTGCACAGGCTGAGGAACAGAAACAAAAAAATAACACATATACAAAATCTAATATAAGAGAGTGAGCTTTTGGGTTTAGAGAAAGTAGTAGAGAGAGGAGGTGGAATTTGAAGGAAAAACAGTTTTGGAGTGAGAGAGAAAGTAGAAGTTTCAGGAATTGGAAAAGTTAAGAGAGGGGTGCACTTAGTAATATTGATCGATCATGTGGTGGAAAAAAAGATGAAGAAAAAAACAGAAATATGAATAAATGGAGAGGGATCACCTGCACAATCTTAGTTCTTTAAAAAATGTATAAAAAATTAAGGTTGCAACTGGGGTTGGGCTGGGTTGAGCATTTGTCAAATTTTATAAGTCTCAAACCCAAACCTGAGCCTGATATAGTTAAAATTCTTCAACTTGGGCAACCTGATTTGCTCCCTATAAAAAATCATAGTGAGGATCACATAACTGGCTGCCTGCTACAATATATAATATTAGATGCGGAGCCTTGAAAGTGCATCCAAGTTAAATTTGTAATGATCAGAAAATTTTGTGGTTAGTTAATCTGAAACTTACCTTGTAAAGAATATAGGCATTTCTCCTTTCTCTACCTGAACTATGAAAATAGAACATTAACTATTGTATTACTGCTTTATTTACAGGGAGTCAAGGATGCAGTTTTTTATTTCATCATAGTGATCTAAAATTGTTCATTATTTGTATATCAGATTTAACTATCTGATGAAATTGGATGGTCATTATATTAAGTTCTGATTGGCCAATTGGAAAGAAAAATATTTTGCTATGATTTTTTTTTTAAATCGAAAAATTCCTTAAACCATTTGTTGAGATAAAACTCTGACTTCCACTTGAGTTCCACGATGTGCTCTTCATCATGAAATTATTTAACATCCAATATTTTTTCTGCATGACAAATCTCATTTTCCAAGCTTTATGTGCATTTACATAATTTGACAGGTCTTCCACTAAAGTTTCAAACTTGCTTCATAAATATTTTTTTGTGTTGTTGGCATTCATGGTTTTGGAATCGCAACTGGAAAACTGGATGAATCTCTTTCATGGTTACCTCTGATGTCTGTTCTACAGGATTTGATAGATTTTTTCATGAAATCGATGGTGAATGAGAAACTTGGTGTTATTTGTAATGCGCACGTGGTTCACGCTGACCTGAGTGAATATGGAGCCTTGGATGAGAAATGCATCCAGCTAGCAGAGCTTGCAGCTACGGCAGTCGATTTCCCAAAGACCGGTAAGGTGGTAACTGTGCCACAAGAGCTAAAGCCTAAAAGGTACCCAGATTTCATGGGGAAGGAGGAATTTCAATCCTACAAGTCAAATAAGATCTTGGGGAAACTCTATCGCAAAATTAAAGATTTTTCTGACGAAGATGTGGAAGAATCTGAGATAACATTTGCAGCTGAAGATATTCCTTATGATGTACATCTTGAGGTTCTGGGATCTTCAGATCATCTTGCAGATGCTTGGAATCTCAAGTGCTTGCATGATGCACAACTCACTACTCTTTTGGGGCAGTACAAGGTGAACCGGGAAGAAGAGGTGGTAACAGGGCATATATGGTCCATGCCAAAGTACAACAGCAACAAACAAGGGGAGCTAAAAGAAAGGCTTAAGAATGCTTATAATGCACTAAAGAAGGAGTTCAGGCAAGCATTTGAGAAAATTGATGAGACACTCCAACTTACGGATGATGAGAAAAACACCATCTATGAACAGAAGGCTTCAGCATGGTACCAGGTTACATACCACCCTAGATGGATCATGAAAACACTGAAGTTGAGGGAACATGAGGATGAAAGCAACCCTGCAATGCTTAGTTTTGCATGGATACCGGCTGACTACTTAGTCAGAATCAAGATCAAGCATCGGGATATGGAAAATGTTGATGCCCGAAAGCCTATTAATGCGCTTGCAAACTATCTGGCTGATCGGATATGATTAGAAACTGGGGCAGTTCCTAGCTTTTGACCTTCTCTCATATTGTCTTTTGTCCTGGCTTCAAGGTCCCACTCTGCCAATAGTCCTTTGTTCCTGGATACTCAATCTGTTCATTATTGTGTTGTAATTACATTTTTGGTGGTTTGAAGATTTACACTTGCAACCAGACATGCGCTTAAATTGTAGTATGATAGGCTAGTCAGAGTTGAAATATTGAATCAAGAACTTGAGATAGAATCATCAAAAAAAAAAAAAGCGTAGGATAGGGATCATTGTTTGGTGCAATGGTAAATAAAATATCTAGCTAATGAGCCTGAAAATGTAGATTCGAGTCTGAGAGCAGCTGCCTTGTTCTAATAAAAACAACGAAAATTTTCCAAAGGTTAGTTCTGTATCCAGGTGGTAGAATTATTGATTCTCCCATTTCACAAATTTGTCTGTTTATAACAGTGACAGGTGGGAGAATCTGATACAATATAAAGAGGGGTATGTGTGTCATAGGTAGGGGGTTTTGCAAAATAAAACCACAAAGAAAAATTCTTTTTTAGATTGTGTTTGGTTTGAAAGAAAAGGCAGGAAAAGGCTGTGTTTCGTTTGTATAGGTTTGAGGTTTCCCTACTTCCCCATTCCCTTTCCTTACCTTTGCTTTCAAACCAAATACAGCCTTAAGGAAAAAGAAAAGTTAATGTTGATATCTTTCATGAATGATTAAAGGCCATTTTTTTGATGTAAGGAGAACGGGAGAAGTAATTACATATTTACATTCTTCAAATTCAGATGTGTCATTGGTAGGCTAATTAGGTCATTCGATCTCTGTTTAATTAGTTTGGTTTGAAATTCAAAAAGCCGCCAAGTGCCGTTTTTTAACTTTGAAGCACCATGCTTGAGAACAAAATCTTGAAAATTGAAACCAGGCAGCAAAACGAACAGAAACCTTAATAATAGACAAAAAGTATACTGTATCCTTTCAAGTGTGGAGCCTTATTGACGACAGTTTTCACTGAAGTCTAGAGAATTCATCAATCTAATATTTTACAACAAATAGGTTCAGAGTGTATACCCAATTATCCACCTATTAAAACAACCATGCAATATATTTTACACAACTTTGTTAACGTATCAAAGGTTGGGGATATCAATATCAGAGCGAGAAGTGAAGAACTGAGCCATGGGCTTCTGAGTTAATATCTTCACTGAAACAGGGACGAAGCTCCCCCATTAGATATCAGCAGGAGGTTTTAACCTTATCAGTCTTCTGATTCTATCTTTGTCTGTGTTCTCCAATATCCCCTTCAGAATGAAAAGAACAAGGCCGGTGTCAGACTGATTAACATTGATGGAGATGTTAATGGTGTATTAGCGTACAAGGGAATGGTGAGAAAAAGGAAAAATGATGCATTGGTAACCACACGAGTAGCCAACATAGAAATTTGTGATAAAAGCTTTCATGACAAAGATGACAATCACAAGAACAATGATGAAACAAAAGATACCACTTGATTCGAAATCTGAGACTGTCAAATGTATTTATGTACTATGGTTTCTTTTCCCTTTTTGCAGCTCTCTGCTGTTGCGGGTTGTATGTTTTACTGTTACTGGTTGTAAATTTTCCTGACTAGAAGGTTGAAACCTAAGTAGATGCCAAATGGCAAGATTAGCTGCTGATAGGTCTATGTCTGGGTGCAATAAGTTTGTAGGTGAAAATCAGTTACATGGAGAAGTAAAAAATAATCTCTAGTGGCTATACCCAGTGCAGAGGCAGATGTCCAGCCATGTCTCACAGCGCTTGTGAGTACTTTTGGTTGAATGATGAGTTTGGATATCCTATAGAGGGACCCGTGAAACTTTACTTGCTAATAAAACAACAAGTTATTGTTCATAGAACAGTACAACCTGATAGAATCAAGCATATTGAAGTGGATATGCATTTCATCCACGGGAAGGTTGCAATAGGGGAAATTTGTTTGCCATTTTGAAGACCAAGGATCAGCTGTCTGATATTCTCACCAAAGCTGTTGGACCAAGAGTCCAGATTGATTAGTGTACTTAACAAGCTGGATATGTATGAACCAGTTTGAGGGTTGAACTTATGGGTTTCAGTTAGATTGTTATGTTCTAGAAAACCTGTTGAAATCTTGGGTCTTATTGGGTCAGATGACTCGGATCAAAATACTTTGGTTTAGGCTCTGTGATCTTAAGACCTTATAAAGTCTCTCACTGAAGTTATGGTTCTTTTATAAAAACCAAGCAGGGCTGATAATGGATCAACCCTGATCAGGCCCTACGCCTACTTGAGAATATTGAAGGGACTATTAAAGTTACAGCAAGAAAATTGTCAGAAAAAAATCAAGAGAAACTAAGTATTGAACTAGAGAGACTTCAAAGGAAACAAATTAAAAAGATGGGTGTATGGACTGGTCTATTTTCCTTTTAAGCCTCTTTTTCAACTGAGGGACAACTCTCTGTTGATGGTGTTCTTGATGGGGCCATTGTTGGGAGCAATGGTAAAATGTATCTCTTCTTGGTGGTGAAGGTAGGAAGGTGGGGTTTAATATATATGGTATCGGGGTGGTCAACTGAACCTAGAAAGGTGTGGTCCTCTGAAGTCATTTAGGGTAGGGCTGTAAACAGAAGGGATTTTAAATATTATATGTCATAAATAAGTTAAACTAAACAACGGCCATGACATTATAATTATTAATAAAATGAACTAAAACGCCTTTGACATTATATATCATTTAATAAAATGAATTAAAGCTAACTTCCACCAGACTTCAATCTATGACTTCATAGTAGATAAGGGTAATTAAACCAACTTTGTTAATAAATATGTCAGGTGGGACTAATGTTTTAAAATGCATGTTTTGGGTACAGTAAGCTCATAAGAAAGATTCATTTTGTGGGCTGTGCCTCGCCCGAACCTAGGTGCACCTCTCTTAACTTGTTGCTATATTTTGATGAATTAACCTTGAATTTATGTTACAAACACAATTTGCTATTTTGTAGTGTGTAGTTATGATCCTTAGAGTTTAAACTGTTTAGTCTATTAGGGCTTGAATTACAAGGCTAAAACTTTCATTTTAATAACATGATACTTTAACCAATTGACTATTTTGAAATATTTTATTTCTTTCAGAATTTGGATTTTCTATTCTTGTATGTTTAATTATTTCTTTTTTTTTCTTTTACTGAAGTGGTGCTCACATTGCTCGGGCATATACCTGACCTTATAACCTTGCATTTGAGGCTTTTGCTGTGCTTCTTGCTTTTAAACCTTTGGGTGCCACAAATATAATTTGGATAAATTGTTTCAGGTCCAGCAGGCCGTTGAAAAAAAAAATATTTCCTAATCTGGGATCACATGGTTGACAAAGAACATGAATGTTGTATAGATGTCTCATATTTTGCTGATATAATTTTATGTAGCTGGGTTCCTATATGGTGCACCACGACAAGTTTTTTTGGGGTCAGTGGAGCATTTTGATAATTTTACTAGTATCAGGATATATATTCTCAGTTCAGGCTCTAATTGTAATAAAAAAAACAGAGGGATTTTATGGAATTTGGGAAAGAACTCGATTAGGGTTGTATTCTTGTTCTCTGAGAATAGTGAAATTCTTTGCAGGGCTCCATAGACGTAGGCATACTGCTGAACCATGTAAAATCTTGGTGTTCTTGTATATTTTCTTCTCTTTTATGTGTGTGATTTCTTCTGTTTTTGTGGTTGCACGTTCACAATGATACTTAATTTTTAGGATTTCCAAATATAGTATTCCTGAATCAAAGATTTGGATTCCTTTTCACTCCATAGTGTTAAAACTTGGAATTAGAATAAGAAAATAGCACCAGACTCCTAAAAGACTAGAACCAGAGATGTGGCAAGTAGGAAATTTCCAATATCAAATTGATTTATGGATCTAAGATGCATCCCTTACCTTCCAAACAATTTCATCCAAACACAAACATATCTTTCCATACTTGTCGAGAAACAGGCGCTCAGTTGGTGGTTTTCCACATACATCCTTCACACATGAGGTTATAACAAAGATGACTTCTGCCACTTGAAAACCAGATAGAAATAATGATAAGTGACAAAAAAACAAAAAACAAAATCTTTTTGTTAAGAACAAACTAGTATTTTCCCAGGGATGGAGAAGCTGTCACATTGATCAGGTCCTAGCTATCCTCACCCAAACCTGCAAGTGTGTGTATTCTTGCACTTGCAGGCATTACAGCTTCTTCTCATCCTTGCACCATTATTCTCTTAAATAGAGACAAGAAAGACACTTACAAGCAAGTTCATCATATTCATCCTTGCCAACAACATAGATACAGACATCACCAAGAACTGAATAAACAATATAAACTGACCTGAAAAGGAAGAGAATGAAAGGAAGACAGTTGAACGAACAAAATATTAGAAACACATTAAACTATGGTCATATAAAATCTGAAATCAGCATATTCTGCAAATCATACCAAGTGACTTTCAGGTGGTAAAACCACATTAACTTAAAGTACCCTTCCCAACTTTTTTTAATCAGATTTCTCTTTTGAAAGCCCCATTTTTGCATTATTGAGAACTTCCTGTGGGAGGGTAGGGATGTCACATTTATCAGAAGCCATGGTTTAAGTCCAAGCTACCAACCAGTGCTTACCTCCACCAGTAGCTAATTTAAACTTTGAATGTCGAATCACCACAAGCTTAACCAAAGTGCTCATTTTCCGCAATTAGTTTTATCCACTCTAATGTGTGGCCAATAATTCTGTTTAAGCATCCTTTGTTTTCCTTCAAAATGACTCCTGGTCCACTCCCTCTAAATTTTGTAAATAATCAGGCTTGGAAGCATACCAACCAAATAAACATATTGATGTTGCTTTGACATTTGACCATACCAATATAAAAATCAATCATCAATTCACCATTGGTTGGGGTATAAAGAATTGCTGGTCAAGTTTTCTTGCAGAGTAACTCCAAACCTTCTCTTTTATAATTTATAATAAATAAAAGCTCAATAAAGTGGAGAGAGAGTGAGGTAATGAGAAATTACCGAAAAAGGATAAAACACCCTAAATACTGCATGCCAACATACCCAACAATTAAAAAAAAAAAAAAAAACAAAACAAAACAAGAAGGTTACATTCAACATATCTAAAATTATTTAAAAGACAACACTAACAGAGCTATAACTTTTGGACTCAACACCCTGCTCAAAACCAATATATCTTCAGATTAGTAGCCAACAATCCACCCCTTGCTGACTCAACAGACCCTTCAAACTTATCCCCTTGAAACTGAAACCACTAAGAGACCACCACACCATTCATAAACAACCTTCTCAAATTTCAACTTCTCCCCTTCTTCTATCTCCAAAAATATTCTTCTTGTATTTTCTTCTCCCTCTAAATATAATAGGCCCACCCCTGAGCTGAGCCGGGCCAAATATCTGGCTATTCGAGCTCGACTTGGAAAAGTGTTGAAAATGGGAATGTCTCTAATATTATACATTCGTTATATTAAACCAAAATAAATGTGATAAATGACAATGGTTTTTATTAATGATGAAAATGATTAAAAATTCAAAAAAAAAACAGAAAAAAGAGAACTAAATCATTAATATCTAACTAGTGACCTGCATAGTTTTCAAGGCGCCAAGGCGAGGCTAGGCGACAGGGGGGCACCTTGTCGGTTGTCGCCTAGGCAATGGAATTTTTTTAAGTGAAACCATATATCCTAGGGTAGTTCCCTAGGTTCCATAACCATCTTTCCTTAATAATTATCCATAATTTTCATAAGGGAAGTATAAATTTCATGTTTAAGTCTAGAAAAATCAACATTTTATGAGAGAAAAAGAAGAAAGTAAAGAAAATTCAAAAAATATAGGGGCTGAACCCTACTTTTGTTATAGGAAAAGAAGAAAAAAAATGTGTTGATTAGACAAAATTTTAAGTTCTTCCCTTGCTTATTGGTTCAGGTTTTCAAATCTTTGAGGGTTCAATCAAGGATCAAAATTTCAATACGATACAACCCGTATCAGGTGTATTGTATTGTATCTCTGGGGTCCCGATACACCTGTTTATAGGTGTTTTCAGGAACCCATTTTTTTAAATAATATATATAACTATATTTAAAAATGAAATTGAAATAACTAGCAAATTTGACCCAAAGGCTAAAGGGTATAAGAAACCTTACAGTGTATAAAGAAATGACCAACAGACTCTGGACTTCACAGTATAAACATCTTAAGGCCATGGCAATATCCTTGAGTTATTCCAAAATATCAACTTGAATCTGACCATGGAAGACTTTCCAGGAGAACACTGATGTTCTATTTATTTTTTTATCAGTCACTGATCGTAAGTACCAATATCTTATATGGGACATTTTGGTTTCCAGATCCAACCAGTCCAGTTGACCTTTCCATCCAAGTCATGAAAATTGGAGTTGCATTATCTAGTGAGATGATGCCAAAATAATATGATAAATTGCAATAAGAGATATCTCTATATTTATAGTTAAAGTTATAAATTTCAGTATAAATTATATATATATATATATATATATAAGTAATAAAACAGTAAACATCTGAAAAATAAGTAAGTTTCAACGAGTACCAAATTTTCTAGAATATAATTCTTGCAAGAAGTATCAAGCTGAAAAAATGAAGGCACAAATGTTCTTGGGTAAAGATTGTAAAGGCCTAAATTGAATCCAGTCTAAATAGTGTCATTATACCAACGACTTCCTGATTAGCAGGCAGGAAAATATGTACACAGAAATGTTCTCTTTAATTCATCACATTTTATGCTTATAAAATTTATTATAATATATAAGATGCAACTTGGCCATGTCAAAAATAAATAATTGAATTAAGATATTAAGTATATTTTTAAAAGAGAACTTAATTGGAGGGAGGGATATTGCATACTTGTGTGAAGCAACAAAAAGCTCTTCATTTTTGGCACCTTTTAGATTATCCGATCCCAACTTAACTAGGAAAGTACGCCAGTGCAGCCGCTCCTCAGCTGGAACCCCATGAAAGCTGCAAGGTGTAAACCATAAGTATATCCTCCAATATATATAAACTATGTTGTTGTGCTAAGGAAAATCAGGTTGAGCAGCTATCTTTGTTGTAATATTACTAATTCCATTCTAAGTTGAAGGAAAAAAGAAAAAGAAAAAGAAAAAGAGCTGATTAACAAAATAATTGTACCCATATTTGGTGTAGTGCTGAAGACTTTAACTAAAAAAAAATGGAGGCAATATACATTTTTGATAAATAAAAGAATGGAATAGAATATGGATTGTGCCAAGCACCCTTTGACATTTAGGCTAGCAGGGCATAAATTGCTTTCTTGGGGGCCACCTTGTTAACCTCTTTCCTATCCAATGCATCAGCTAGCTATTGGCTGATAGGTTGTTCAGTTGTTCTCAATTATCTAGCCATTTATTTTTCTTCTCTCATGATGTTTCTACATTCCCAAGAAGCTGTGCTGTTACTTGAACCATTTTACCACTACCACACTCTACAACTAGATCTCTATAGTTGAGAGATTTTCCCAGCCTTAAGACATGCAGCACTTCTAAGTGCTAACAACTAACAATTCAACCCTTGTTGGATCACCCTAGTCAATAGGTCCAAAAAAAAGCCAGGATAGCACCACCACCCAAGAGCTACACTCTACCACTAGATCTCTAAAGTCTATAGTATGCCTGAATTTCCTATATTGTCAAGGCTACGTGATGCAGGCATGAAAGCAAGAAATCAGTTTTCTCCCGAGTACTCATCCAATGGCAATTACATAATTTTTGGGTGTTTTGGACATTAACATTTTTAATTTTTTTTTCTAAATGTGTTTTCTACTTTGTTAGTGTCTTAGGAGTAGAGTTGGTTATCTTAAAGGATCAAACTAATTCATAGTCATATTGCAGAGGTTTTAGAATTTTGAAAAGTTGAAGAAGCATTCGTGTTATTTTTCTTTCTTCCTATTTTCTAGGGTCAAACCTTGTCTGATTTGCATGATTTGCTATTATTAAATAGATAGTTGAGTTACTACCCACAGAGACCAAGATCTTGTAAATCTAACAGGTCCCAAGAGAGTTATTATCATTTTATTGATAGGTGTCAATCCATGACAGGATTTAGGTCTTCTATTTCTTTGAGTCAGCTTGGAGTTGTTTACAGTTTTTTAGTAGGTTAATAAAGTTTTGTTAAAGTTATTTTAGGAGACAAAGTACTTATTTGAGTGTTTCTTTGGGTTACCTATAGGGTTGCCTAAACGTTAAAATAGTTAGGATTTGTTTTGAAATAGTTTCTTAGTTGAAACTGGAGTTTGTAAAGAGAGATCCGAGCCCTCATGTTGAGTCTATCATCATCATCATCATCCATGCCTTATCCCAACTGTATGGGGTCGACTAAGACAAATCAGGATCCATATAATGAGTGTTTGGCAAAATTTTTAGTGTTTGCTTCCAACCTGACACACCCTCCTTCTTTATCTGGGCTTGGGACTGGCAGTGTAAGACAAGCTCACACTGTAGGTTGAGTCTATAAATATGGTAGTTGAATTTAAAGATTTAAGGGAATAAAATTTTCTTTTGATGTTACCTGTAGTTAATAGCTTGATCTTCTTTCTCTCTCCTTTTCTGTTAAAGGTGTACCATTTCTTCTCTTTCTCTTTTCTATTCATATTTGAATCTCTCCTCTCATATTTCAGATCCTTGATTCTCCCTCTTCTTCCCACCAGCTCACCCACCCAATTAGGACTTTCTCTCCTTCTTCTCCTACATCACTACATCCATCACAATTTAATTTGATAAGGTTACACACTACAAGACCCAATTTGTGAGTGTCCTAATCCTGGATGAACTCTTAAAGAAGAAAAATGCTTTGCCATCCTCTAATGATGTCATTTGTGGACAAAGGGGTAAGAGTCTCCAATGATATTACCTAACCCACCACCTTCATAAAGATGTTTTCTATTGGAGCTTCCCTAGTTTGGTTCTTGTCTCTTCAAATTGCAGTAATTCTCTCTCCTCCCAAATTGTCCAAAGAAGTGCTACCCTTTACATCTCTATAATACCTCCCCCCTTCTGTATGAAATACTTACTAGATACAAACGATCAAGATGTTAATAAATTATATATAGTAAGTAGGTCACCAATTTCCTCGCATATAAAAGCATGTACAAAAAATTAGCTAAAAAAATCTGAGTGAGCATTCATTCAAGTTTAACAAACCCTAATTAATATAGACAAAAACAAGCAAAATATGATAATTCAATGAAAATTAGCTAAAATAGTGAATCACATTGGCGATGAATGTAAGAGAAGAGATCTGCTGTTAAGATGATATATCATAGAAATGTACAGAGGAGATGCTACCTACCGTTCGACGAGGATGTTACCCTCCAAGTTGAAGAAGAGAACAGCGAGCAACATTTTTCAGTCGATTCTCTCGTTCGATCTTCTTCAGAACCTCTTAAGTTTTCAGTGAAGTTTTACGATAAGGGAAACTTCCCGATTAGTACCCCTGTAATTTGGGCCTAATGTCATTTGGTCTCAAATTTTAAAATTTTAAAATGTGACAATTTAATAGGAAAAATTTTCAATTAGTACTCTGTACTTTGAGCATATTGTTACTTTGATCCCCAAGTTTTAAAATGCGACAAGTTAGTACCCGAACATTCAAAACGTGTCAATCCAGTACCTACCGTTAATCAGCTATTAACTAGCCGTTAAATGGCATTTGAAGAAAGACACAAATGCTCTTCCAAGTGTCATCTAATTTTCTTTATCAACCATCCAAACAATGACAAAAAATTAAGTCCTACATCCTTGCCTCTTTTATTCAAGAAAGTTGGGGTCCAGAATGCCCATTGAGACTAGACCTGTTCATGGGCCAGGCCGGGCCGGGCTCGGGCCGGGCTTTTACTCTTTATTAACAGAAAAATGTTAGGCCCGAGCCCGAGCCCGGCCCTAATAAAAAGCCCGAAGCCCGACCTAATAAAAGAAATTCGAATTTTTCCTATTCAAATGGACATTATCTATTTTAATTCAGATGTTTTTCCCCTATTTAAATGAACATTAGGCCTACAAGTGAATCAACAACCTTCTTAAACCAAAAAATTTATTCAAATGGACATCACACAGGACTTTTACTTACGTTTAACTATAGGTCGGGCCGGGTCGGGCTCAAGCCAAATAATTTTGGCAAAGCCCGAACTCGGCTCAAATTTTATGCGGGCCGGACTTTTTGGCTCGAGGTTAAGCCCGTGGGCCGAAAAGCCTGTTCAAGCCCATCCGGGGGCCGGGCCAAATTGAGACATGATTGATAAAGAAAGTTAGATGACACTTGAGGGGCATTTGTGTTTTTTTCAAATGTCACTTAATGGCCGGTTAACAGTTGGTTAACGGTAGTTACTTGACACGTTTTGAAAGTTTGGGTATTGAATTGTCGCATTTTAAAGTTTAGAGATTAAAATGGCACTAGGCCCAAAGTACAAGATAGTAATTAGGAATTTTTTCAATTTAATATCCAAACTTTTAAAACATGTCAATCCCAAATTGAAAGTTGGGATCACCATAATGCCCATTTAGACATGACTCAAACTTTCTTAAATATAAGAGACAAGGACTTGAGGCCTTACTTTTTTATCAATGTTTAAATGGTTGATAAAAAGAATTAGATGAAAATTAAAGGTTAATTATATCTTTTCAAATGTCATTTAATGGCTGATTAGGACTGATTAACAACACATACGGGATTGACACATTTTGAAGGTCCGAATATCAAAACTGTCGCATATTAAAATAAAGTGACACTAATCGGGAAATTTCACTTTTCCATAGATGGAAACTGAATTGAAAGCTCACCACAGCCTAGAAGGAATCTTCCTGCAAAAAAGGACCCAGAAGGGTGATTATACATGAACTACTTTTTGTCATTACAAGGAGTTGCACAATTATTAAGAAAACTTCTGTCAGGGCTTGGGTCACGTGGCACCTTCTGATTGGTGGACTGGAGCCCTTTTAGCTTTAATTATTTTGAAAAAATTGAGGCCTAGGTCAATAAGTTTATTATTATGCTCTCTTAAATGAAAGGGTTGAAAAGTATTCATTTGGGTCTGGGTCCGGGTCTGGCCTAGCCAGGTGGAACAGCTTAGCCAATAGCCACGCAAAATCCCTCCTTAGTTCTAATTCATTGATTGTGGCCGGATGAACAAAGTTGAATTTTGGAAAGTTCCAATTAATTAAGTCATTTAGGTGAAGTGGATCTGGTCCAAAAGAGAATTTGATTTTTTTGAAAATTTGATTGTAGGAATGGTAATTTCTACCTACCTGGTAGGTTTTCATCCTTACCCTTCCTGATGGGGTAGTTTTTTTGCTTAAACGATAGGTTTTGGGATTCTACAATCCATACAGGTACAGGTAGGATATGGTATTAGGCTAAACCCGACCCTCCCTAATTCGCATATTATAGAAAGCATATAAACTTTTTGTACTAAATATTGAATTTAATAATATTTAGAATTTTATGTGAATGATAATTGATAGTTTGTGTTTTTCACATGTCTTAATAAAATAATTAGAAATCTTGATGTTTATTTGTGTTGTTTTACTTATTTATTGCTTATATATGACAAGAAATAATAGGAAATTAGATGCAGGTTTTAAACCCAACCTGTCTCTACCCTTAAATGTGGGGAGGGTTCTGCACTTTCATGTGCGGGTAGGGTTTGGATCCTCAAAATCCAACCCCCTACGGGTTATGGGGTGAGTACGGGTTGGGAGGTGGGTAGGGTCTAGAATTTACAAAACCCTCCCTGAACCCATCCCATTGCCATCCCTACTTGGTTGGTTTAGTCAAATGGTGAAAAATGGATCCTTGGGTAGATTAGACACATAATGATCCGAGGTCTTCGACTACTCTGGTCTTTTTTTAGCTTTTTTTTTATTAAGATAAGCTGACCTATTATAAATTGATTACTTAACCAGAACCAGGAAGGATGCATTTCACGGACTGTTCCAACTTTTCTGTTTTTTTAGCATGGTTCAAAGTACCAATACATATCAATTTTCAGGGTCATCAAAATAGTAAATAGTAAATACTAAGATTTAGGACATGTGGTCATGTTCAATGCTTAATAGTCTCTCATAGATGGCCATGTTCAAAGCTGCACACCTAAAACAATTTTTATCGATAAATATCACAAGCCCAAATCTTCTAAAAGAAAGGGAAATTCCTGATAAGTACCTTGTAATTTAGGCCTTATGACAATCTAGTATCTGAACTTTCAATTTGCAACAATCCAATACATGTCGTTAATTTACCATCAGTCAAGACCATCACGTGAGATCAGATGCAGTTTAAATAATTTCATAATGCCAAAACTAACTTTTATGGTAATATTCGAACCATTTTACCCTTTTTCTTTGATCATAGTCTACTCTGAAACTCTTAGGAGAGATAAATACAAGTTTGGGACAGCAATAAAGCCGTCTATTTCTGACGTCGGAAGTCGGACTTAAACGGATAGGTGAACACCTCTTCCTCCACCCCGCAGCGCTAAACTTTGATTAATTGATAGCAGCAATAGAGAAAGAAAAAGTCGTCTATCTTCGACTGTAGTCTACTCTCACCATTTAACTCAATTAGGAACTAGTTGATACAATGACGAAGAAGGGTATTGCATCACGTATTTCAACTTGGGTACCCCTTAAACTGGTTTCAAGAGAAGGATACAATGGTACTGCATCAGAAAGTGGCGAAGAAGGGCATTGCATCTTTCTCTTGAAACCGGTTCCCACTTGCAGAGTAGACCGACGGTGAGTTAAACTGGTCCCCACTGCATCAAAAAGTGGCGAAGAAGGGTACTGCTCAAACTAGTTTCGAGAGAAAGATACAATGGTTGATACAATGACGAAGGTGTATGAATTATCTTTGATACAATGACAAAGGTGTATGAATTATCTTTCATCACATATTTCAACTTGGGTGATGTCGAAGTTCGCTTGCTTGAATCATAGGAATGTTGCAGATGATCCTGGTGAGTTTTATCATGTTTGAGCCCTTGCTTTCAACCAGCCAGTGGGAAGCTTCATTGGCTCTTAGAAGGTGAGCCGCTCTTAGAAGGTGAGCCACAGGAAGATGGAGTCATAGTTCTGACACAGGAGCCCGAACCCCAACCTTGTTGTGCATCTTCTCTTGGTTCCCCAGTTCAGGTACATAGGGACGAACTCGGTGGAGTGAGTGTTGGCTGCTTTCAGGAGAAGGGGGCTGTGATTTTGCTCTTGAAATGGAATGGTCTCGGTTGTGGAGGCGGAGGAGAGAGTTAGAAGGGCAAGGAAAAAGACTGAGGGTGGAGCCAAAGATTGTGCTGTGGCTTCTGTTCATGTTGATCTTATTCTGAAAAAATAGTAAAAAAACCATACCTTGGTTGTCTCCTCCGGCGTCAACAACAAGAGATCGTCTTCTCCGACAACAGTTGAGTTAAAAACAAGGGGTACTAGCAGAAGATGCAATTTATTCTAGTGATTTCTTCCAAAATACACGAAGAAGATATTCGTGCAACACCGTCTGGTGTGTGACTCATCGATTTCAACTTTTCCAGCAATGTATTCTGCTTGACATCATCGGCGGGAGGAACTGCCGAACTGGTTTCTTTGGAACTTCAGGTCATTTAGTGAATAAACAGTGGTTCCCACTTTCATCATTTCGAAAAATAATTCATACATTGGTCAAAATCGCAGGTGGCTAATTATGTCTTTTTGCATTCTGAGTTCTGACCCGGATCTGACTCAACCCAACAATGACCCTAGGAGTGCTATCACCAATGTTTATAAAGTTAACTTCAATGGACCCATGACAACTCAGTCATACAAACTCTTAAAATGGAACTTGGGCAATGGTTTTAACAAGATATCCATATAAAAGAGAAGACAATAGAGGAAAAAAGAAAAAGCAAAAATGGCAAAAATTCCACATTGATCCTCCAAGACATAATTGCATCCTACCAATAGTTTAATAGCATCATTGTACCTTGTTCAAAAGAAATAATTGTAAAACGAAGTCAATAAAGAAACATGTTGGCTCACCCAAAGGGTGACTATATCGAAGTAACCAGCTCATATTACAATAGACAAGATTCCAGCATGACATGAAATGGTTATTGATTAATTTTCCTGTTTTGGCAGAAGAGAAGCCAGACTAGCCCTCCAGCCAAAAATTAGCGATGGAAATTGCTTTTTGTGAAGCAGAGCTGCCAAACCTACTGGTGAGCTGTTACTCCGACAAATCTCTTGCTTGGTATTCATCTCAGAGGACCTGTATCAAAATCTCCACAATAAACAAGTTCCTAAATCAAAAGATTATTTCACATCCATGGTTCACATACAGAGACACCCTGGTAAAGAAACCATATTGTCCATAAGAATAACCAAGCCATAATTTGAGAATTTTATTTTTGCTATCGACTGTAGAGGTGCTTACAATACCCAACCATCGAAACCCCAATGAGGATCGCAGCCTCATCAACAATCTAAAACAAGTCATTCATTCTATGGCTACAGAGTTGGGAATTTGGAACTCAATTCCACAAAGCATGGACACATGATCAAGAACTGAAAAGAAAAACAATAAGAATGGGGTATTCACTAATATGTAAGATTTTGTTTCATCATCACCACTAAGCCTTGTCCCAACTATATGGGATCAGCTACATAAATCATGTTTAGCCATTCTGTTCTGTTTCACCAATATGTATAATATTGTCTCTAAAAGCTAAAAAAGAACTCCCACATCAGCAAATTCATATTGTTTTTGCTGATGTGGCAATTGTTTTTTTGCATTGAAAATATCATACATATTGGCAAACACCCCTTAAATCATCTTGCAAGTAAAAAGAAAAGAAATAGGGAGCTTAAGTCTGTCTTCTCTATTCCAAGCATCATGATGCAGTTTCTGATAAATTTACATAAAAGGAAAATTCTATAAAACAGTTATGAGGGCTATGTTGTATGGAGAAGAGTGTTGGGCAGTTCAGAAACATGTCCAGAAAATGAATGTGGCAAAAATGCAAATCTAAGATGGATGAGTGGAAAAACTAGAAAGGATAGGATCATGAGTGAAGTTATCATTTGGAACCTACGAGTAGCTCCAATAGGTGATAAAATGAGAGAGAGTAGACTAACAAGGTTTGGGCATGTGAATAGAAAACCACTAATTGTGCCGGTTAGAAGAAGTAATTTGTTATACATGAAGGGGCTAAAAGAGCTCAGGATAGACCAAAAAGGGCATGGGTAGTAGTAAGGAATGATTTAAGCACTAATAATTTAACAGTGGATATGCCTTTAAATAGAATGGATTGGTGAAGCAGGATTCATGTAGCCAATCCCAAATAGTTGAGATAAGGCGTGGATGATGATGATTCACTTAAAGTTACAGTTAGTTATCCATGAAATCATATCAGATAGAAAAGAGTTCTCTGCACTTGGCACAACACCACATATCAAAGAACAATGAGAACATCTTTTTTTTGATAGAGAGAATGTGAACAGGACTAATTATTTCATTTGAGGGTTTTTCTTCCTCTCTTTCCCTTTTTATTGGGGGGGGGGGGGAGTGAGTTGTTAAATGTTGAGGGGAGATTTGATCCTAAGGCTGTGTTTGGTTGCAATGCAAATAAATTTGCACTGATACAAAACCATGGCAGTGCAAATGATTTGAGTGTAAATTTTGGCCTATTTTTGCTTCAAATTTTAGCTTATTTTATTTGATTGCAGTACAAATGAAATAAATTAAAGCATGAAGCAGAATAAAGTAAAATCTAAAACAAAATTAAACAAGAATTTGCATTTTTTACATTTGGACTCCCATGCATTTGTACTTGTATAAATAAATTTGCACTGCAACCAAACACAGCGTAAGAGTTGGGTTTGACATCCTAATGTAGTCCCAACCTACTCCCCAAAGTCCAGCCATCTTTTTTTCCATTTCTGTGAAAGTTTCCTCCTCGGGAAAGGTTCTACATAAACCCCATGGGAAGGGTCGCATACCACAAATACAAAGAACAAAGATAAAGATTTTACCAACTGGTTAGTTGGAAATGTGTCTGATAAATTCTTTTTTTTTTTGATGAATAAATCTGATCAATTCATATTGATCAGCTATTTTCACCCTGAAGTGCAAAAGATAAATATAAACTTTGAGGTGAAGAGAAGCGACCAAATGGTCTCATAAGAAGAATATGCTGGATGGTTGGGAATCTCGGATTATCAACTATTGGTCCTAATATGAAGTATGAAAGGTAACCCAGCAACTAAAGGAAGGACCCAGAGAGAGAGGAACAAGAATATTGCACTATAAATAGTAATGGTTCCACTTCAAACCTTGAAATCAAAGAGAGAATAGGTAGATACATACAGAGATGGCACTGAGCCTTCGCATGCAAATGTTGATATTCCCTGCCGTTGCTTATGCTTGGGATTGGCTGTGCATAGCACGTACACTCTTCCACGACGTTTAACTGTCCGACAGAATTCACACAGCTTCTTCACAGATGCCCTTACCTTCATGACTGCTGAAGATAAAATTCATTGATCTATCAGTTATCATGTCCAGATACTGAAAATAATACATATTATCACCAGATGGAAATAAAGAAACATACACAACACATTTATGAAAACAATAGTACAATGATATCTAGTGTATAAGGCATGCTTTTTAAAAGCAAATAAAACCCACGAGTATCTAGTGTACAGCTTCCAAATCTAGTAAAGAGAAGGTCACTATCCACACACCAAAAACTTTGAGCATGTGAAGACGACCATTTTTTAGTCTAAAAACTATCACCTTTTATGCTCTTTTACCTAAAACTTAGCATGACATTACTCTCATCAAATCTACATAACCCTCCCAGCTTACTTCTTTTCCCTGTTTAGAGCACCGGCCGAGTTGATAAAGAAAATTGGGAAAAAAATCATTAGGGGCTTCTTTTGGGAAGAAGTCATCTATTAAATTCAAAGAATGTAACAAACAATAAGGAGAGAGGGGTTTGGGAAATTAGTTATGAAGGTTTCCCATTGAGAGAAATACCTAAATGGATTCATGGTTTGAACTCCAATGGGTGAAATTCAGGTGCTTGTTGGAATCTAACCTAATAGGAGCCCTTGGAAGGCTCTCATGACCATCTTACCAATTTTTTTTCAACATATTAGATATGATCCTTGTGAGTGTTGGATAACGACTGACTTGGATTGAAATGGATTCGCCACCTATCAGTTTTAGGAAATGGAGGTGATGGGACGTCCGGGAATGAATTTCAAAAACGTTTTTGTTTTAATAGTGACTCCAAAGCCCGATGCACCAGCTAACCAGTCTAGGCAAGACTTGGATGGGAGAGGGAAGGGGTTAGCCACCCCTCTCTTAGGTCCAATTAGGTGGGGCTCACATGGAAATCCAAACAAGCACAATCACAAATAAGTACTCATTTAAATAAACTAGAAACATCAATAATAGAAGAAAGCAAAACAAGCTAAGAACAAATCACCACAAGAGAATTCCCCTAATTATTATTATTTTTTTATTTATCTTTTTTTTTTACTTTTTTATCATTTGTTTGTGTTATTCTCTTATGGAACTCAAATTGCATTGTTATTTTACGGAATTACTTTTACTTATTTCTCTTTTTTTTTTCTTTTCTGATTTTTTGATTTTTATATATTTTTTTACATCATTTTTTTATTATTGTATCACTTTCCACTTACTCATTTCCCTTATCACCTAAATATAGCTGAATTTATTGAACTAAACTCTCCTCTCCTTTGCCCAATTTACTTTTTTTTTTCATTATTTCCTTTGATGATTGGACTAATTTGCTCCTCTTGACTGACCACTTTTCCCATTTTGTCAACATACTAAAAGATCACCTCTGCTTCAATGTTTCATCCCTATCCTCATGCTTTATTTCCTTTCCCTTTTTTTATCCCTGCTTTTTATTATATTACTTTTTACAGCTTGGAAGATGAGATAACCAGCAAGCCCAAAATCCTTCACCTCAGCACCACAAGCTAAAAACCCAAAAAAAAAAAAAACTAAAAGATAATCCAATTCTAACAGATCTAAACAACCAGAATGAAGAACTAAACAGTACTTAATCTGCAATATAACAATCCGATTCTAAATAGCAAAACCCATCAGATCTCAGATTCAGATCGACTCAGAGCAAAACAAACATAACAATCTAATGTAACAAAATGACTGAAAGAAAAAGATGTAATAGGATGCCTGATTTATTAGCTACTTTATTCAAACAGAATTCGACCTTCTATGAGAGAGAAAAAGAGATCGAAATGAAACCAATACTATCACTATCAGTAGTGCATTCAAATAGAAAATCCTAACCGGTCTTCTCTCTCTCTCTGAATGGTTAACAATCAAAACACAAGGAGAAGACTGGCATATCTAGGCGGATTCCAAATAGTTGCAGAGAAGCCAGTTCGGCAGATGCTTCATTACCGGCTTCAACAAGCACTCGGATGCCCGCTACTCTATAGCCAAATGATTAAAGAAAAGAAAAAAAAAACAGAAAACAGAGGAAAGGGCCCACGTGACAACATAAAAGGTCACGCGGGCGGGTCAGGTGGGTGTAACACCGAAAGGAGGCTCCACTTGAAGGGCCCACGTGATAACTTAAAATGTCACATGGGTCAGGGTATGGGGACTCTTCTTGGAACGCTGATAGACGATGATAATGGTTTATCATTGTCCCAAGTCGCGAGAAGGGGGGGAATGCGTGCAGCGGCGGAAAATGGAGAAGAAGTTGGATCTGCAGTGGGTTCCCCGACGAAGTCTGGAGGAGCCTAGCCCCTTGCAACGCTCCTCAAAGAGGCCAAATCCAAGATACGCTAGGGAAAGAACTGAAGAGAGAGAAGAGAAGGATGAAGGCTGGGTACAGTGCAATGAAGGAGAAGAAGAATCGGAGGACTTTTCTGATGATGGTACTAGCATGGGCAGTGTAAATGATGAAAGTAGTTGTGTTGGAGGTGACATGGACGGGTGGAATATTGCAAGCTTATTTCAGGGTGAAGATTGTAATCGGCTTAACTCATTCCCAAGACTACAGAGTGTGCAAGGAATAATAGAAGGGGCAAACCGGGAGAACTGGAAGCAGAGCAGGAACACACCATCTAGGGGTGAACCAGGGGTAGGGTGGAAATATCACCAGGGTGACCAAAGGACAGAAGTACTTTCCAACCAACTCAGGGAGATAGACGTTTACCAACCTCTAGAACAAGAGAGGGAGGCCGGTAACAGTCCTTCTCTAGCCAGTCCATCAGTCCCAGGTAACCAAGTGAATTCAGTTTTTGCTACTAATGTGTCTCTTGTGTCTTTGGTTCCAGATTCCGTTCCTATTTCATGTCCTGTAGCCCATGAATATGCAGCCGAGCTAGTTGGCGGGCTCTCCAAGGAGGGGGAGAGGGGAAGGAAGGAAAGTGGGAAGGTGCGGGAAGGAAGGTATAGGAGTGAAAAAGTGTGGGAAATCATTGAAAGAGTGTTTAAGGAAGTGGAAAGAAAGTTGATCTGGAGGAGGGAAGGGGAGGAAGGAAGAGGGGAGGGGTCGGTGGAGTGGAGGGAAGGGAAGGAGGGTAGAGATGGAGAGGATAACGAGGGGAGAACAGGGAAAGAGGTAGGTAACAGGAGAGGAAGGATGGATGGAGAGGAAAGAAGAGAGGTGGGACCAGAGGAGAGGAAGAAAGGGCAGGTGGACAGAGATGGAGGGGATTCTGTAGGAAGGACAGGGTGGAGGACTCGGTGAGAGAAGACATGATAGCAGAATTTGTAGGGAAGTTGGGTTGTAGGTTGGAAGATTTGAATGTGTTGAAAGAAAGCTTACAGAAGAGGAAGGAGATCAGAACAAAGAAGAGGAGATTGAGTGAAGTAGAGAGACTGAAGAGAGATGTAGAAGGTGACAAGAAGCTCGGGGTAAAAGGAGATAGAAGGAAAGGGGGAAAGTAGTGGGTAGGTGCCAAGGGGTTTAAAAAAGAAGCGAAACGAAGATTCTTAGTTGGAATGCGAGGGAATTGGGAGTGCAAGGAAGAAACCGACAATAAAAGAGGTAATAAGGAGGTATGACCCAAACATTGTGTTGTTGCAAGAGTCTAAGAGAATAGAGTTTAATAACAAATGGGCAAAGAGTGTTTGGAAAGCTAGGGGGATTAGCTAGGTGGCTGCTCTTGTGGGGAGCTTCCAAGGGGATTGTAACAATGTGGAAGAGGGATGTGGTTGAAGGTTTGGAGGAGTTGATCGGAAAGTACTCGGTTTCCATGAAGTTTAAGCAGCAAGAGGATGATTATATGTAGGTGCTCACAAATGTATACGAACCGAATGACTATAGAGAAAGAAAGGAGTTGTGGGAGGAATTGGCTGATGTTAGAGGGTTGTGGGATGGGCCCTGGTGCGTGGGTGGGGATTTCAATGTGATCAGATTCTCGGAGGAATCCAATAAGGTTAATCAGAGGGTGACAAAAAGCATGAGGAAGTTTAACAGTTTTGTGGGTGCCTTTGAGCTTAAAGAGATTCCCCTAGCCCATAAGACATTTACATGGTCAAATCTCCAATCTAGACCCATTTGCTCTAAGCTAGATAGATTCCTGTTCTCTTTGGATTGGGAAGAACATTGGGGAACCTTGGCTTCTAGAACTCTCCCAAGGGTGACCTCGGATCATTGGTCCATAGTGGTATGTAAGGAGGAAAGAAGGTGTGGAGGTCCTACCCCCTTTAGATTTGAAAATATGTGGTGACTTCATCCAGGATTTACTAACAAAGTGAGGGAGTGGTGGTATGAGTGTAACCCAATAGTGGAATGAGAGGGGATGAGATTCCATAAGAAACTACAATTCTTGAAAGCAAAAATCAAGGAGTGGAATTTGGTGGAGTTTGGGAGGATAGAAGAAAGAAATGGAGCTCTGATGGATCAACTTGAAAGCCTTGACTCTAAAGAAGAAAGGGGAGAATTTGGAAAGGAAGACGATGAACTCAGGAGAGGTTTGAGAAAACAGTTAGAGGATTGCCTGCACAGGGAGGAAATTAGTTGGAGGCAAAAATCTCGGTGTAAATGGCTGCAAGAGGGAGACAAAAACACTAGGTATTTCCACTCTTTGGCAGATGGCAGGAGAAGGAAGAACTTTATCTCCAAATTGGTAGTAGATGGAGTTGAGTTGATACAACAAGAGGAGATAGTCAGGGCCTGTGTGGAGCACTTCAAATCCATTCTAAGAAGGCCTGTGAGTAGAAGGGTGTGGGTAGAAGGATTGGATTGGCCAGATGTAGGGGTAGAGAACAGGAGAAGGTTGGGTAGAAGCTTTAGTTTGGAAGAGATCAAAGAGGTTGTGTTTTCTATGGATAGAACAAAAGCTCCAGGGCCAAATGGGTTCACAATGGCTTATCAGGACTGTTGGGATATTTTGAAAGATGATCTTTTGCGGGTGTTTGAGGAGTTTTTCAGGAGAGGAATTGTCAATCTGGGTGTGAACTCTACATCTATAGCCTTAATTCCAAAAAAGAAAGATGCATCCCACCTGAAGGATTTTAGACCAATTAACTTGGTAAATAGCTTGTATAAGGTCATTGCAAAAGTGTTGTCGTTGAGATTGAAGGAGGTATTGCCAAATATCATTGCACATTATCAAGGAGCTTTTGTGAGTGGAAGACAAATTACTGATCAGATTTTAATTGCTAATGAGAGTGTGAAGAACTTTAAGAGGGATAAGAAGAAGGGGGTGGTCTGTAAGTTGGACTTGGAAAAGGCTTATGACTTGGTGGACTAGGATTTCTTGAAGAAAGTTTTGACTAAAGTTGGGTTTGGGGCTAGACGGTGTAAGTGGATCATTGGTTGTGTTCGGAATTGTCATTATTTAGTGCTAGTGAATGGGACATTGGTAGATTTCTTTCCAGCCAATAGGGGTATAAGACAAGGAGACCCCCTCTTTCCTTTCTTGTTCATTCTAATTGCAGAGGTACTGGGGAAACTGATTCACAGAGCAGATTCTAGGGGGCTCATTAGAGGCTGGAGAGTTGGGAGGGTGGAAACCCCCCTCACTCACTTACAGTTTGCTAATGACACGATTCTATTTTGTGAAGGCGGTAATGTGAACTTTATCAGGAACTTGAAGTCGGTGATACAACTGTTTGAGCAAATGTCCAACTTGAAGGTTAACCTTGGGAAAAGCTGTGTAGTGGGGGCGAATATGGAGGGAGAGATCAGGAAGAGTGCTGAAGTGCTAGGGTGTAAAGTCTCGGGGTGGCCATTGAACTACTTAGGGTTGCCATTAGGTGATAATCCTACGAGAGAGCCTTTGGAACCCGATGGTGGAAAGGTTTGAAAAAAGACTGATATCCTAGAAAAAAAACTACCTCTCTCTTGGTGGGAGAATCTCTAATTAAGGCCACGCTTGCTAACTTACCCATCTTTTTCCTGTCGGTGTTTAAAATCCCAGTGAAGGCTTCTAACAGATTGGAGAAGCTGATGAGAGATTTCCTGTGGGAGCCGGGAAAGGAGAAGAGGGATCATAGAGTTAGCTGAGAGATAGTGTGTAGGAGTAAGACTTGTGGTGGTTTAGGGCATGAGAATATTAGGAGAAGGAATATGGATCTTCTGGGAAAGTGGTTGTGGAGGTTCCCTATGGAGAAGGAGAAGCTATGGGCTAGAATAGTGGCAAGTATACATGGGCTGGAGCATAATGGATGGGACGCTGGAATCATAGCTAGGACCACAAGCAATTCTCCTTGGAATGCAATTCATGACCCGCTACCAGTATTCTCCCCTAATATCAGGTATGATTTGAATTCCGATAACTCCATAAAATTTTGGGAACAAACCTGGGTGGGGAGTGCCCCTCTAAAGGATCAAAAAATGCAGCTTTGTCTATCTCAAACAAATCAAAATAAATATACACAAATCAAACAACCATGATAAACAAACCAAAACAAATATACTTCAAGAAAATAGCTCACTGCACCATCAAATTGTGTAAGTACTTCAACCTTTTCTTCTTAACTAAACAATTCGTTCAAGTCAACAAGTCTACAGGGAACCTGCTTACTAGACTACAGTACTGCAGATTAATAAAATATGTAAGCATTGCCAAGCATGATCTGTAGAATTTGGTTAATGGGCTTTAACCAAACGGTTTTCCTCAAAATTCTAAGATCGATTAATTATATTCTGAACAGTGTATATTGATCAAAAAAAAAATATTCTGAACAGTGTAGCAAACTATAGGATGTTCATTTTATTTGTTTAACAGATTCTTTGTGGACAGAGTGCCCATAAGGGTGTATAAGAACACAGAAATCAAACAAATTTTCCCTAATGAGAAGTCCATGTGGATCTTCTCATGTATATGGAATTAGAGTTGAAAATCGGGCCGTGCCACCCGTGGCCCGGCACGATTGTATGGGCCAATGGGCAATGTCGGGCTTGGGGTTTCAGGTCAGCAGGCTGGGCCAGCACGGCCTGCACTGCCATGTCATGCCGCCCGTGGCCTGCGGGCTGGCACAGCCCAGCACGACCCATATATATTTTATACATAATATTTATATATTTATATATAATATATTATATAAATTATAATTATACAATAATGTATAGTATATAACATATTAATAAAATAAACAATTTTTTCAATTTTATTATACTACTTTATTTAACTATTGTATATATAAGCAATTGTATACATCAAAATTCATATAAAATTAAAATTTTAAGTTTTTTTCAATTTTTTAAATAAATAACTTTGGCCCAGTCCACGGTCTGACTTGGTCCAAGGCTCAACCCACGGACCAGCCTAACCTGGCACGGGAACGCGTGGGCTCGGGTCGTGGGCCTGCCGTGCCGACCCCCCAAAATATCACAGGGGAGGGAGGCACGGCCTGGCCTGTCCAGCATAGCCCATTTTACACCTCTATATGGAATGCAAACAATTGGGCAACAAGGGGTAGGCTTGATAAGACAGATTGGAAGAAAGCTCCCCTTGTCTCCTCCTATAAGGACTTCAGTGTCAATGGTTACTAGTGGGAAGATCCTTACCCTGTTTGTGTTTCCACCACAACCCAGAATTGGTGGGATCAATATGAAGTTTGGCACCTCTTAGATTCTTAGGAGGAGGACTATGATTGGTCTATCTCAAACAACCATGATAAACAAATGCAGCTTTGTCTATCTCAAACAAATCAAAATAAATATACACAAATCAAACAACCATGATAAACAAATCAAAATGTAGTTTGGTCCATCTCAAACAAATCAAACAATTGTAAACAAATCAAAATAAATAAAAAACCTGAACTAGGTTTCCTATGAACAGTCGTTTGAAGAAGAAGAAGAAGATACCTTCGCTACTTGTTAACCGTTGGCTAGGAGTCCGGCGTGAGGATGCTACTTTAACCCCTAAAAAATGAAGAATACGGTGAGAAATTAGATGTGTGACAACGAAGAAACAAAAAGGAGAGAAAAGAAAGAGTTGCGACCATGAAAACATACCTGGAGCAATCTTCAAATGAGTAACGGCGATCTTCTTTCCTGTTCGAGAGAGAAAACACAAATGAGCTAGGTTTTTAGGCTTGGGGTTAAACAAGGGCAAAATCACATCATTTCAAAATTATTGGGGGGGTGTAATTTCGACTTTGTGCTAACTCTGAAACGTGTCTGAGCGTGCTAAGAGTCAGGCCGTGAGCTTTCAATTTAAGACCTGAAAACAAAATTCAGACCAATTTTCAAAAGCAACACCAAACGGGTCTGTAAAGCGTTATCAAACACCACCTAAGATCATAGGCAACTCCAATCCAACCTATCATAATCCTTTTCAATGTCAATTTTGCAGACCACCCCTTTTTGGCTGTTTTTTTTTTTCCTATCTTCCACAATCTCATTTGCTACCAATACACCTCAAGGTGAACTTTGATAAGAATTGTGTGGTGAGAGTGAATGTGGATGAAAGAGGCCTAAGGGAATTTGCAGGTGAGCTAGGTTGTGCAATCTCGGACTGGCCCTTGACATACTTAGGCCTCCCTTTAGGAGACAAATCCTAAGAATATAAGCTTCTAGAATCCGATAGTGGAGAGGTTTGAGAAGAGGCTGGCGGCTTGGAAGAGAAAGTATCTTTCTTTAGGTGGGAGAGTCGCTCTCATTAGGTCTTACCCTAGCTAACCTCCCTGTCTACTATCTGACAGTGTTTAAGATCCCTTCAAAGGTCTCCAATCTTTTGGAAAAATTAATAAGGAATTTTCTTTGAGAGCCTGGAGAGGATAAGAGAGATCATAGGGTGATTTGGGAGGTGGTCACTAGGTGTAAAAAACTAG
The DNA here is from genome assembly GCF_055504915.1 of Nelumbo nucifera. NCBI lineage: Eukaryota > Viridiplantae > Streptophyta > Magnoliopsida > Proteales > Nelumbonaceae > Nelumbo > Nelumbo nucifera. Next base: position 26,465,052 of record NC_142650.1, read on the forward strand.
GAGGTCTTGGGATTGGTAACTTCAAGAAAAGGAATATGGCTCTGTTGAGGAAATGGTTGTGGAGGTTTTCATTGGAAAGGGATAAATTGTGGACTGAGATTGTGGCCAGCTACATGGGCTGGAAGACAATGGCTAGGATCCTGGAATCATGGCACGGGCTACAGCTGCTTCTCCTTGGAAATCCATTCACAATTTGCTTCCAGTTTTCTCCCCTTGGATCAGGTATGGTCTAAACTCTAGTAACTGAATAAAATTTTGGGAACAACTTTGGGTCAGGGATTCACCTCTGAAGGACTAGTTTCCTTCCTTGTATGCTCTATCAGATTTGAAAAATGAACCTATCTCTTCTTTCTTGGTACCTTCAGACTCCACTTTTGGCTTTGGGTGGAACATTGGCCTGCGTAGAGCAATTAGGGATACAAACATGGACATCTTGTTAACTTTGCTAGCCTCCCTTGAGAATGTCTTCCTAAATCCTGCTAAGGAAGACACCAAATTTTGGACCCCTTCTAGCTCTAGTACTTTTTCTTGTGCTCCATTCTTTGAAACCTTAACTCAGCCTCCTGTCCCCTTTGGGTTGTCCTTTCCGACTAAAGAAATTTGGAGCGGGCCTATTCCTCCTCGGGTTGGCTTTTTTTGTTGGGAAATTTTCCTAGAAAGAATACACATTTTACTTACTTCAAAGAAAAAGACCCAACTATTGTCTACTTCCTAATAGATGTGCTCTTTGTAAAGCTGATGGGGAATCCGGCTACCACCGCATGGTCTCTTGTAAAGTTGCTAAAACTGTATGGGAGTGGGTTTTCTCCCGCTTTGGGTGTTCTTGATATCCTCCAGAGTGTCCAAAGTCTATTCTCTCCTTTTTTTAGATGGCCTAAAAAGCGAGGGAAGACTATGTGGAGGAGTATTAAGACAGCAGTGTGTTGGTCATTGTGAGAAGGAAGAAATTCACGTATTTTTTCAAACAAGGAAAGAACCCTGGAAGAACTGTTAGACCTAATCCTTTTAAGGGCTGCCCACTGGCTAAAATCTTTGGAGTTGTTTTCAGACTTTCCTATAGATGACTTACTAAGAAACTGGAAAGAGATTGCTTCCACTACTAGATGCAAGAGGACTCTTTGTCCCTCTTGGTCCCCTCCCCCTCGGGTTTTATAAAGTTGAATTTTGATGGCAGCAGTGTAAGGAATTCAGGGCCCTCTAGGATTGGAGGAGTTTTCAGGAATAAGAAAGGGATTGTTATTGCTTTATTCTCTAGCCCTATTGGAGAAGGTGACTCTCTTAGGGCTGAGATCCTTGCAGCACTTGAAGGAATTCGAAGCGCAAAGGAATTAAACATCAGTTGTTTGATCCTGGAAGGTGATTCGAAGGTGGTGGTTAGCTGGTTGAAGAAAGAGGACAATGGATTGTGGAACTTTAACAATGAAAAGAAACAGTTCTTATGACTGTGTAGGGACATTGAGATACAATACAACTGGGTGAAGAGGAGTACTCACTCATTTGCAAATGGGTTGGCCAAAGCAAGGGGTGAATAGGGAGTCTGTCTTTTGGGCTAGTTTTTAATTTTTTCTCTTTGTATTCTGTTATTGGGGGGAGCTAAGATATTTTATCTCCTCTCTTGTATCCATAATCCCTCTTTTCTTTTAATTTAATGAAGTTGGTGTTATTGATCAAAAAAAAAATCTATCTTCCTTTAATAAAGCACTTTGAGTGGGAGCAACTACCTCACTAATAACTCTTTTCAGCCGATTTGCCAAAACCTTAGCTATGATCTTATAAAGGCTACCCAGGAGGCTGATTGGTCGAAAATCTCTCACCCCTAAAGAACCAGTCTTCTTTGGGATGAGCTTGACAAAGGTGGAATTGGTACCCTTATTGATGATGGCTGAACTGTAAAAATCCTCTAACACTTCTAACAAATCCCCTTTTACTATATCCCAACATTCATGAAAAAAGGCCAAGGAAAACCCATCAGGGCCTAGGGCCTTATCCTCATCTAAAGTAAAAATTGCAGCTTTTATTTCTCCTCACTGAACTCCCTCTCCAACCAGGTTCTACTTTCTTGAGATAATTTTGGTCCTTCCCAAGCTGTTAGGCTAGGTCTCCAGACCCTGTCAGACGAGTAGAGCTCTTTGAAATAGGAAACAATCTCAGAGACTATGAGGTCCTGGTACGAAATTAGTTGGTCTCCAACTTGTAGGTCTGAGATAAAGTTTTTTCTTCTTTTGCTATTTTCCCATCTTTGAAGGAAACGGGTATTGCCATCACCCTCTTTTAGCCTCTGGCATCTGGATCTCTGTTTCCAATAAAATTCTTCCCTTCTAACCACATCCTCCCATTCAGCTTGCACTTCCTTCCTCATTTCTCTTTCTTCTCTATCTAACTGACCATTACATTCTTTTTTATCCAAAATTGTTAGTTCACTCCAAATTTTCTCTTTTTTTGCCTTCAAGGGATTAAAGGTTCCTTGCTCCAAATTTTTTATCCATTACATTAACCTTGTGTTCATCCCTTTATTCACGCAAAGATGAGAGAATATAGACTCCTTGTTCTTTTGATGTTTATTCTATTTCCTCAAATTGCTAGAAATTCTCCAAACCCAGCTTCACACTTTATTTTACAATGGAAATTCATTTGGGTTCTAAAAGTCAAGATTTTCTATTGGGAAGCTTATCTCCAAGTTATCAACACCTATAAACCAAAGGAAGGGGAAATTGTAATTTCCTATTGGGAAGCTTCTCTTTGGGGGAAGTCCATGGAGAATGATTACTTGGCACCCACCTGAAATAGGTAGCTTTAAGTTCAATTTTGATGAATGTTTTATGGGTAATCCTGGTCAATTAGGGGATGGTGATGCGGTAAGGGATGCGACTGGCACCATCAAGATAAGTTTCTGTGGTGCAGTTGATGTCAGTAACTCATTGAGGGATGAGTTGTTGGAAGTGATAAAATGACTCAAACTATTGGCACTACAGTACAGAATTGGATGGCAATGAGAATTGATGGTGATTGTAAAGTAGTCATCTCATGACCCCACACTAAAACAGAATCAACTTAGAAGTTCACAATTCTGGTTAGGGAAGCCAAATATCTGGGAAGAAATCTGAACTGCTCATTTAAGTGGGTCCCAAAAATCAGATAATTCCCTTGCTGATAGTTTAGCTAGAGCTGGTATCAACTGTCAATGGTGTATTTGGGGAATGCCTAGTTCAGGGGTCCAATTGTAATTTGGTTAGTATTCTCTTTGTATTTGTATGATAAGATTTTAACCGTTTTTTTTTTTGTACCTTCCCTGTTGTCTACCCTAGATAGATTTGGTCACTCACTCACTCAAAAAAAAAAAAAAGAAAAAAAAAACGAAAAGAAAAGAAAAGAAAAGCTTAGCATGATATTTGAACATGTTATGTTTCTTCTAATGCATGACTGGATTGATGAAAGATACAGATTGGGTTATTAGTATGTTTTCTCATTCTTTCATGTCATAATTTCATTTATGACTTGATCAACCAGACTAATTAACAGATAGTTCAACTGCTTTAATCCTTGTTAGACCTTTAATGGCTTAGTGGTAAACAGTGAGATTTAAGAAACATTGGTTAAAATGTCATTAAGATCACAATTAACATGATATTATGTGAAGAAAAACTTTGAAGCTAGACCCGTAGTATTAAAATTTAGGAACTCTAGCAACTTAGATAATGCCACCCACCCACCGCTCCTTTTTTCTTTCATTAATTACACAAAACAGAGAATTGTTGCAATACAACAAAGCAAAATGATAATATTGAACAAAAAGCACTCAATGTTCATTAACCAATAAACAAGATTCCCAAAGAAGAAGATTTGTATCTAAAAACTAAAATGCATCATACAATGAAAAGATTCACAAATGAGGTGATATTGGGATGCCAAATGAAAAAGAAATCATCTCAGATTAGTTTCAACAGGATTTGGGCGAACAATGTCCTCATCCCAAATGCAGTTGTTTCCAGTGATTGATAAGAGTTGAGAAGAAGACGAGCTCACTTCATAAAACCCTAAAGAGAATTCAACCATATCTTTTCTAAATAACAACAAACAGATTATCGTAGACTGGGAGCTGGGGTTCCCAAATGCAATTGAAAGCCATGATGAAATTTGCAGTTAGCTTCAAAAAACAAAGCCGATATTTAGTGATCAATAATCAATATTCAGTAACAAAAATAATAACAAGCTCTGAAAAAAAAAAACCTTATGTATAAAAAAAATGAACGAAACAAGAGGAGGAAGGAACAAGAGCAAACTGATTTCTGTGTCCTCTCAAAATTTCTCAAACCCAAATCAGTGTTCAAAAGATGAACGAACTACCTGGTTAAGGGTTGATATTCTTGACTTCCCCTTGCTCAGGTTTTGATGAATCCTCCTCTCATTCTACAGTTCGAAAACCGCCTTCCCTCGTCTTATGAGTTATGAGGGAGGGAAGACACACAGAGAAGTCCAACTAATACTGCTAAGTGCGGTGGAATATAGTCTATCAGATATGATCCTTAGGATTGGAATATTTTCTATTGCTCTAATCGGATCGTTAGAGCGAATATTGGTTCAATCCGATTCAATTTCATTTCAAATCCAGTTTTAAAACGCTGAAGGAAGAGGCAAGGCGAGGATTCGCCTCCAACCAGGGTTAACCCAAGCCCAGTCCGACCCAGTCGACAGTTTTATATAGGGGTGAGTATGGGTTGGTTCGGTTCAATTTTATAGTAGAACTCAAAATTTATCTTATAGAGGTCGGTTCCAGATTTTTGAAATTAATTGTATCAAATTTTAGTGCGGCTGAGCTTAAGTTGAAAAGATCATGCTTAACCTCAGGTTTGGGCCTTAAATCCAATTCTTAGAATTGAACTGGGTTTAGCTTAAACCTGACCCAACCCGCCTAACTTGCACCAGTATGAAAAATGCAGACAAGCAAAAACGCATACACCTCTAACACTTGGAGACTTAAACCCTACATGTCAACTGTTAGGCTACCAAGGCCAGGTAATTTTCTTGCCTCACTTTTGATGCATGATTGAAAAATTAGGGTCTAATTTTGTGATGCAAAGTGACAACTAGTTGGTTGATAAAGTCTCTTCCTAATTGTAGCAGAGGCTTGGAATTGAATCCTGCCTACATCAGACTTGGGGGGTCATGGATTGAGCCATTGAGGGATGGGCTACCCGCTGTTGTGTAGTCCCATGAAAATAAACAAAAGACAAAAAATCATTGCCACTGGGGCTCTGCAAAATCGTCCCAACATTCTGGGCTCAAATGCATTGTACTATTGTATGCATGTGCATATATGCATTTAGAACTGGCTTTGAGCCATGGAAAGGTCAATTGTAGGCCAAGCCAGGAGGCCCAAAACTCAGGTTTAATGGGCGGGACTTGGGCCAACCAGGGTCACTGGGCAGCCTAACCAGTGTCCAATCAAGGTTCAAAATATTGTAATATATGGGTGTATGTTATATATGTATCGTTTATCAGCATGCCACTTACTTATGTTGATTTTTTTGTTAAATTTATGTAGGTAAATGAGACTTCTCAATTTTCCCATATTATTTATTTTTCCGAATAAGTTGCTATTTTTCCATATTTTGCCATTTTTACCCTTGGATTTCAGTGCAAATTACAAACACATGAATATATAAACAGATTCTAGTGCAATTAAAAAACATATGAAACCATTTAAATCCACATCTGTTCTCTCAGTATAAAACATAGATATTTTTTTGGGTATATTCAGGGTGTAGAATATGGGTTTTAGACTCAACTACATTTATCATCAATGCCACCATTAATTAATGACCTAAAAAAACATTGGCCATCTGCTCACAAAGCTTAAGTTTTTTTTTTTGGGTAATAAGCACAACCTATAAAAGGAACCCATTGGATATTCTAATGGTTAATACATACAACTCATAATGTCTGAACTAAAATCTAGGTCTGTAGTTCAGTCCAAAAAAGTTTCATGAATAATTTCTAATGGTCTGGGCCTTTGCCACGTATTGGATATTTGGAAGCTCAAAACCCACCAAATCCTGTATTTGTGATATCGATCGTCTGTAGGTTGTGGTGAATTGAATAACCACTTAAAAAAAACAAGAAAATCAAAAAACCTTTTTAGTTTTAGTGATTAGAATACCGTGTTATTAACTTAATGGTTATGCATTAAAGGCAGATGAGGTATAGCTGGGTTCAATTGCAACATACCTCATAAATGAGCTTCACTAGTAATTTCAGGTGTGCTTTCTAAAAATTGGTCTAACTTATAGCAAGAACCCTTGTAATATCTGAATGCATCTATTGTACCAAAGTTGGGACTATATCTCTAGAGCTACAAGACTTAAGTTCTTTGGATGTCGACTCAATGTTGGTGAAGTTTTCCCTCCAACATTGCTTCTCATGGTAGACAACTTAAAGCCTTTTGTATCCAAAGCAAACATCTTCCTCTTTTTCCTTTTTTTTTATAAAGCTAACATCTTCCAACGGGTACCAGGATTAGTCAACTTTTTAGCCAATCGTCTTGCTAAGAATGATGTAGGAATGAATTGTATTGGGATTCTTTAGATGAGAGTTCTTGGAACCTGGCTGTACATAACATTTTTTATCAATGCCTTTACATATATTGCTTTTGCAGGTTGGGACTTTATCCAGCTTAAGAACAACCATGACTCATGAGTTCTGGTAGAACTGTAGTGTTGGGAGATGGGAAAGAAATGTCTGGACTTATTAGAGGGGCTTGGTTGGTTGGTAGGTTTGTATGACCTCTCTAGGAAAAAATCCACATATATTAATCAACTGTAAGTAAGATTAATTGTGGTGTATAAAAAACAAATATCCACATAAAAAAAAAAAAAAAAAAACTCCTAGCCAAGTTGGATACCAATCAATTAGCTTGGCTAGTGTGTTCTTAAGCAAAGCATGAATTGCTAAAGACATGATACTAATGTGTTCTTCCATTTTCAATTTGCAAAGTATTTGAGCAAGGCATAAATTAATATATAATACTGATAACATGACACTAGTGTGTTCTTCCATTTAATTCCAATACTAAGGATCATATCTAACATAGCAAGAGAAAGAATTTTATAGCTAGATGTAGTTCACGTCATGAGATGTTCAAGTTGTTCCACATTAAGTCGTTATCAATATTCAATATTACGCATACAACTTATGTAGGGCCTGTTTGGCATGTCTTTTTGGGAAGATCTTTTGTTAGTTCTGACATGCAAAAGACGCATTGAGATTTTGTATGAATATCTGAACAATCCGAAGCACGTTTGGAAGATGCACATCTTTCCGTGCGTCTTTTCGTATCTTTCCGCACGAGAATAAAACTCGAAAGACGCGGAAAGATTCATTTGAAGCTTCTCGAAATCAGCCTGAAATGGGCTTCTCGCATTTTTTTCGATGCTTCATCTTTTGGCAACTAGATCTTCTGCAAGCCAAACGGAAATACACCAAAAATCAGTCTTTCCAGCTTGTGAACAGTTGAAAGACCATGCAGAAAGACACACCAAACGAGCCCATAGTTAAGAAAGGCAACATTTGTATCCACATTGGGTCCAAGGGAGAAACAAATATCATTCCCATATTTGCTTAACTACTATTTAAATGACTGAAACAAATGCTTATAAGCACCATACTTGGTATGCTTATATAGTAGAAAGAAGCTTGAGGGTCTTACAAGTGTTCTTAATCATTAAGAAAGGAAAATAAAAAGAAGTTTTTTAGATTACAAGTGTTTAGAGAGAACTTGTGCCTTACAGAAGAGACTTGTCATAGAGAAAGAGGTCATTCTTGCCATTTTAGCTCCATATTTTACAAATTTACATGGCACGGGTTCTTTCCTATTGGTAGACCTGTTCACGGGCTGGGTCGGGCTTTGCCTTTACATTAATAGAAAATGTTTAGGCCTGAGCCCGAGCCTAGCCCGACCATTGGGCCTAAGTCTTGAGTCCGAGCCCGGCCTAACTATAAAGCCCGAAGCTTAGGCCCGAGCCCGACTAGAAATTTGGAAAAAAAAAAGATTTTTCCTTTTTAATTCAATTAAAAGTTGTTTAATTTACACTAAAAGACCTCAAAACCTAAAAAAAAATAATGAAAAGTCTCATTATTACTTGAAAAAAGATAAGAAAATATTATATTATATATATATATATATTTATTCTAAAATATATTTTTATTAATATAATACATTATCAAGTCAAGCTCGGGCTTCCTGAGCCCGGCCCGAAAAAACTCAGGCCCGAGCCCAAGCCTATGGGCCTAAAATCTTGTCCAAACCCGACTTAGATCGGGTCGCGCCCGGCCGGGCCGGCCCATGAATAGGTCTACCTATTGGATAGGGGTGGCAATTTCTCACTCGGTCCATTGAACCCACCCGTTATATCTACCCATTTACTTAGTGGGTTAGAAATGGGTTGAATCACCAAATCCATTGGATTAACCACTAATGATACAAATGTGAATTCCTTAGCCATTTTTCTTTTATTTTCTTCATTTGAGTGAAACAATTTATAATTAATGCATTAATTAATTTTATAATCAATTATTAATTCAAATTTGTTTATGTTTGAGTTGACACAATTCACCCAAATCGACATGAATCCATATTTAGTTAAATGGCCTAATCAATTCGTTCAATGGCCCAATTTGGTCCAATTTGATTCTGGCGTAAATGACCCAACTATACCCAACCTGAATCAACCTAAACAAACCCAACAATCTAGTCCACCCCGATTTGGGTCGACCAAATCCAACACTAGATTAGATTGTTTAGGCAACCCAACCCAATTTGGACCGATCTGGGTCGAACCAACTTGACCCGAATCTGGATGGGATGGTTGACCCATCTTGATCCATTTTGGATTGGTTGGTGATGAAGGAAGATTTGGCCCGACCTCGCAAATCACAGCACGTGGCAAAAAAGGCAAGTAGCTCGGCACTCAAGACAGCATACCGAGGGTACAAACACCAAAGGGAAGGGACCAGCAGGCCCGAACTCCCTACTTAGTGGTCAAACTCTCTGCAAGGTGCCTGAACTCCCTACTTAGTGCCCGAGCTCCCTACTTAGTGGTCGAACTCTCTGCAAGGTGCCCGAACTCCCTACTTAGCAGTCGAACTCTCTGCAAGGTGCCCGAACTCCCTACTTAGTGGTCGAACTCTCTGCAAGGTGCCCAAGCTCCCTACTTAGTGATCGGACTCCCTACGAGGAGCCCGAACTCTCCCTTTTGACCCCGTCACACAAAGCTGAGACTCGAACTAGCCCGTCTTATGACAGTTCGGGGCCTCCCCTTATCCGAACTCGAGACTTTGCCTTACGCACTGCTCCAGGTACTTCGCTTCCGGAACATTGAACTGGACGAACCACGCCGTACCTAACAACCGAAGGAGTCCGTATCCAGGGGCGGCGCACCTGACTGACTTCGGATCTGACGCTTGACGGCCGCATTTCCAACGGCCACCTGCCACCGTCACCTATCACCACTGCCTCCAGTTACAGAGACGGCTCCGACAAAAGGAGCAGTGACGGTTCTGCCCCAACAGAGGCGATGACGCCCGAACTGGCAGAAGCACGGAAATACTCATTCCCGACCTGACAGAAGTCTAGGAGTGAGTGCGCGAGGTGGTTATAAAAGGCTCTCCACCCCAAAGAGGAGGTATGCAAACTTTGCGCTATCTGGTTTATCTTGCCTTTGAAGGATTCTGACTTAAGCTTCGAAGCCTTTACACCGGGTTCTCCCCGGAGCTTCTTCATCTCCTCCGTTTCAGGTCCCCCGCTACTCGATTTAGAGGCAAGGTCATTGACAGCTAAGACCGGCCGGATTGCGCATCATCAGTTGGCCCGGTCCCAAATATGATCCCAACCTTGACTTAATCTAGATTGGCATGGCTCAAACCAACCCGGTTTAAATATGAATGGACACGATTGACTCGGTCTGATTCGGTTTGGATTGATTGATCTACTCTGAATCCAATTGGTTTGAACCTGACCCAATTTGGGTTGTACTAATTTGGGTCAATTTTCAGTTTAAAAGATTTAGATTTAAATTAAAAAAAGTTGTAACAATATTGTTAAAAATAAATTTTATAATATAAAATATTTTAAACTAGGAAATATGAGAAATTTCCCACTTTCTCATATTAAAAAATGTAAATTTAAAATATAAAAATATTAATACTTATTTATGGCCAAGTTGGGTTGGTTTGGTTGGTTTACAAATGGCTAAACTGAAACCAACCCCACTTCTCAGGTTAACATAATGGCCCAACCAAAGCTTACTAAAATTATTTGAAAACCAATCAACTCAGGTTGAGTTGGGACAGGTTGGTCGATTTCACCGATTTGGTGTGCAGGCGCTAACCGTGGGTATTTTGACTAGTCGTGTTTTGAGAATTTACTCTCCACTCAAGAAACTCAACTTTCCCAAGTCGGAGAAGGGTAACACTTCCCCATGTAAGTGATACTTGAGGAAAACATCTTTACCATGGGTCCCACCTAAATCCTTAAAAAGAACGTGGGAGAGTGGGTCAATGAAAATCACAATCCCATTAATCAAATCCTCCCCCCCCCCCTTTAGAATCTAGGAAACCAACGGGACCTAGGTGTAGGGGTGCTCATAGTTCGGTTCAGTTAACCGAACCTGGGGCATTTTTCGGAACCAAACTAGAACTTTCAGTTTTTGGAAAACCAGTAACCGGAACCAAATTGAAACCAGTCGGTTAATCGGTTGAGCGGTTCAGTTAATCGTTGGTTCTATTTGTCAATTTTTTGGTTTTTTATTTTTACAATATATATTATAGAAATATATACAAATATATAATAAAAAAGTATAAATATATATAAAATATTATATTTTAAGTAATAAATAATATATTATAAATATATATTTTTATATATAATGCATATTTATTAATTTATAATATATAAAAATATAGTATATATAATATATAGTATACATAAATATATATAAAAATATAAAAATATATGTATACCGATCGGTTCAGTTAACCGCCGGTTTTCTATATTGGTTAATTGAAATCGAATTGATACCTTCGATTTTTTAAAAATGTCGAACCGAAACAAATCGATCGATTTGGTTCGGTTTTGATCAATTCGGTTTTTCATTTTTTTTTGCTCACCCCTACCTAGGTGTAGGGGCGGCTACCTTAAAATTTTATTCCCTACTATAAAAAAAAAAAAAAAAAAAAAAAAAAAAAAAAAAAAAAACATTGCAAATAACCCGCCTTGCCCCTAACCCAAAACACAAAAGCTCTTCCTCACAAATTCAAATAAGCCACTATTACAATAAAATTAAAAAAAAAAAAACATCGAAGGCCTAAAACAGTAAAAGCTAAAATAACAGTAAAGCTAAAAACGCCAAGAAATAGAGCTCAAAGAATTTAAAGAAGGCTACACAACACCATTGCATTTAGGGGTTTTCATGGTTCGGTTTCGTAGGCCTATTTTCTAAACCAAATCAGTAACATCAATTTTTGGAAAACTGAAAGCTAAAAATGAATCAAAACGAATCAGTTAACTGGTTGATCGATTGAAAAATATATATAATATACATAAATATATAAACAATACATATACAAATATATAATAGTCAGTTTCAGTTAATCACTAGTTTTTCATATTTAATTGAAAACGAATTGGTACCTTTGGTTTTTCAGAAATACTGAACTGAATATTTGATTTACCACCAACTTTTCATATTGGTTAACCAAAATTGAACCGATACATTTGTTTTTTAGAGATATTGAACTGATTAGTTTGATTAATTGGAATTTTTTGTTAATTTAATTTCGTTTGTTTGGTTCAATTTTTGGTTTTTTTCAATTTTTGATGATCACTCCTAACTGCTTTAATCAAGACGAGGACAGGGGATTTGCATGTATTGGTTTTAGCCTTTATCCCATAGCATGGGCTTTCACTTGTTGTTTTGAGAAAAAAAAAATCTTAGAATTTTAAGCCCAACCCATTTACATAGGGCCTTTATGTAATGCAAAATATCAACAAGGGGCCATGTCAATCCATTTGTCCCTTGAGTGGGTGTTTAACAACATGGTTGGTTTTGTTTTTGAAAAACAAAAATGAATCTATATAGGCTCCTCAAAAAGCATGCCCCACCTACACACCCCACACCCCATCCTCCCCGTGCATTGGGAACATTCCCATGACAAGTATGGAAAAGGTTCCCAATGCATGAGAGAGATGGGCTTTAGGGTGCATGTGCGACATTCTCAGTGGAAAGCCCATTCAGAGAAAAAAAAGCATGCTGTGAACATCCCCTGAATGTGCTATGTTTCTTGAATAACAATAGAAATACATTTTTAGGGTGTACATGCTTTCATGATTCTGTTGGATGGGTTAGAATCTAGAATATGGATGGCCAAACCAAGTTTAATGGCTGTCCGAATTTCAAAAATTTTTTAACCCAATTCGGGAACTAGTTTCTTAGAGATTTTGAAATTTGAAATTTCTGGATCAATCTTGCACTAAACCAAACCATATATGAAACTGATATTAAAACTAATTGTACCTGATATAGAGTCCACAAATCGCAGCTCCCAGAGTGCTAGTTCATGCCCAAAATCAGTCCCAAAAACCAGTCTCCAACTGAAGATGGTGCAATGAATGAGAAGCCAATTCAACAACACAATTTTTTGCAAAACTACTATCCAACTGCCTTGGATCGACTGGGATTTGTTAGCCTGATTTTCTCAATGTTTTTCTTGCAAAAATATTATGGGAAAATTGATAAAAATTAGTTCTTTCAATGGCTAGGTTGTGATAGGGTTTCTCGAAGAAAAGAGAGAAGAGGAGAGAGCAAGATAGTGAAGAGAACAAATTCTATTTGTCCTCTCCCTCTTAATTCCCTTTTATGGAGCACTCTCCTAATCTATTTAGGAGACTATCCAAATCTGATTTGGATCTAGACTCTTTTTAATAGATACGCATTATCCTTTTAAGATGATAGGTGCTCCATACTCAGAACCATGCCCAATTTCGACCCAAATCACATGACAACTTAACTAATCTCATTAGTAATGGGCCTTTGGCCTATTTTCTTCAAAGGCTCACATCCCTAGGTGTTGCATGGATACTTTGGGCCTACTAATGTATGGCATGGGACCGACAATGGTCTTACACAAGTCCATGAGGGTTCGGCCCCACCTTTGAAAGAGATTAGGCCAAATTCATTGCTCAGCGCAGTGAGTCCTTAAGCCAATCAGCATGGGCTTAATCTGGGCCCAACATTTACACCTAAACGATCCTTAGATTCAGTCACCCTATCAAGACCCAAGGATAATGGACTTATTTGAGATAAATCCCATCAAGTAATCAGTCCTATAATGGTCTCTTACATTTAACCTCTCGGCCCATAATCATCAGAACACTACCCCACAGGGAAGGACCTCTCCCCTGACTACAAGATACAATGTTACACTCTCTGCTCGAATGGATCATAGGATTAAAACCTTTTGCAAATATTTTTCATAAAATAGTTGTATAATAATATATAAATATATTTTGCAAAACCAGATTTCAAATACAGATGAAATCCACTGCCTAAAAACACAGACGAAATCCCATCAGGAGGGTGTCTAAATCCACTGTCTACAGTTTAGGTTTCCATCAAAGAGAGTGAAAAGCCTGATATTCACTTTGGGCCCATTTGGCAAGTCTTTTTGAGAAGATCTTCTCATCGCTTTGACAGTTAATAGACACATTTCCCGTTTGGTAGACGCGCATCTTTCTGTGCATCGTTTCGGGTCTTTCCACGCGAGATTAAAATGCAGAAGACACGGGAAGCTTCATTTGGAGCTTCCCAAAATCAGCCGAAAATGGGCTTCCCGCGTCTTTTCGGCGCCCAATCTTTTGGCGACGAGATATTCCGCGTGCCAAATGGGAATAGACCGATTTTCGGTCTTCCCGGCTTGTAAGTAGCTGAAAGGTCGCATAGAAAGACGCGCCAAATGGGGCCTTTGTCTAACAAAGGGATCAATCCTATCACTATGATTACCCATTCAAGTAATTTCCTAAATTGCCCCAACATGCGTAAATATTTTGACCCATGATGGATTTCACTGGTTGGCACATCAAAGACAGCCCGATCCACTACTTAGTGCAATATCATAATCAAGTCTGGGGTTATGTGTAACTTTTCAATTTTGTCCATATATCTCCAAGGTCCAAAGTGTAATTGGAAATTGGTTTGTGTTTAGTGTTTTTTTCCAAACATCCATTGTCTGTGCTGGGGGTCTAACCCTAGCAGTTGAGACAAACTGCCCCAACTATTTAGCAGCACAACAGTATCGGCCTTGTTAGCATAAACTCCCCAAGTCTATCTAATGGCTGAGAACATTCTAAACTAACACGAATCTCACAAGTGTCAAGTTTAAGGGGTAATTCACAAAAAAACAAACCATCATTAACATGAAACAATAATGTACTTTATTCATTTATAGATAAATGTTTATGTACATGAATCTGATTGGAGCTAAGGGCATACACCATCCAACATATTAACTCGTCTAGTATGTCTATAATTTTACTCAAAATACTAGGCTAATCAACATGCTAGGCCTATTGATCAAGCTGATGTATCATGATTGGCCAATATCCTTTATTTTCCCTTAGAGCATTTAGACACCCTCCTCAATCACTAGAAAGGCCATCCTCGAGGATGCAACAAAAAACAAAAAACATACACACAAATAGGTTCATTATGGCACTAAAGCCTAATCATTACCCGAAGCCAAAAAGACAAAAAGAGAGAGAGATCAGCTTCCCACCACCACCTTGCAAGTGCTTGTTTGGGTGAGCTTTCACACAGCTTTGGATTTGTGAGGTGGGCCTTACATACATAGCCTAGAAGCAACATTTGGTAAAAATCCTAGATGGACCAAATTCACTAATGGGGATGATAATTTTTCTCGTCCCCATTGGGTACCCGATTTTCACGACCCAATGGGGTTAGCGGTAAGGATGGAGAGTGAATTCCCCATCTTGCCCTAACCCTTATTATATATTAAATATATACATAGATAGTATTATTTATATTGTTTATGATATATATAAATAATATTGTATTTGAAATATATATATATATATCAAAATATATTTGAAATATTTTTATATTTTAAAAATTTATTATCTAAAATAAACCTATTTTCTAAACATAATTTTAATTTAAAAATTTTTGGAATTTAGGTACCCGACAGGGAATTGATCAGGGTTAGGGGATGGCGATTTGTTTCAAAGTTAGGATTAGGGATAGAAAATATGATCCCAACCCCATTATCATTTCCTATTCACTAATGAAATAATCAGCATTCAGCAAAAGCAACTTGTCAAAATTGAAACCCTCCAAAATGAGCCCTAAGTTGTCTTTTATATAGTCTATGGGTCTCAGAAGAACTGGACATAATATGTTTGCATGATAGAAATATAATCTCTTCCTGACTAATTAATGTTCGACAAGCTTGATATACCTCTAGTTCATAACTGTATATAATTTTCACATAATATATTTTAGACTTCTAGTGCATTTACATAGCATATCTTTGATTTCTTAGTTAAAGCCACAATTTCATTCACCACATCTGTCTCAGGTACAAATAAGGCCTCAGTAAGAAAATTAACAATGTTTCTCTGGATGATCCAAAAGCCAAGGGATAGTAGAAACATTGTTCGTGTTATATGCATGATATGAATTGTGACCACACATCTACACTACTATAAAAAGTATGAATAGCCTCCAAATTTCTGGAATTTTTCTTGATTAAAATACCCCTTTTTTGAAATATGATTCCTTTATTGTGAGGGTAGAAAATGTAGCTTAAATGCTATTATTCAATGCATTCAATTCTCTCTCATAAATCACACATTTAAGGTATTAGCTCCCATTCACCCTCATTCAATTATATATTTAAAGCATCTTTATTTATTCTCATCACTAAATTCCACTAATTAAATTCATACATAATAAATTAATAATTCCAATAACATAAAAACTTATACTTTTAAAATTTGCATGGAAAAAATAGTGTTTTCATCTAGGTGGTGGTAAGAAATGGGCCAACTCATGTTGCCATAATTATCCACCTGCTGAAAAGTCTGTGCGTTGTGTTAAATACCAAAAAATGTTGCCACAATTAAACAATATAAAATTCAAAAATAGATAAAATGCAAAAAAAATACAAAATTAAAGATAATTTTGGAACACTTTTAACATCATATATTTGACATAAACAACAATAAGTATGACAAATCAGAAATAGTTTTATTAATGATGGAAATGGAATATAAAATTTAAAACCAATTTGAAATAAAACTATTTTCCTATTCTCTCTCATTAAATCTCATATCTAAGTTATATTCTCTCATTAAATCCTATATTGAACATACATTTTTCTCATCATTAAATTCCACTAATTAAATTCATAACATTAACTTTATTACTATGAAAATAAATATTTTAAAAAATTATTTAAAAACAAAACCATTTTCTTTCCCTCCCGGAGGTGGGTAAGCAAATCAACCATTTGAGGTTAAATGAGTTAATCAACAATGTCATAATTTAACAATAAATAATTAAAATAAATAAAATATAAAATATAGAAAAACAAAAAAAGAATTAAGCATATCTCTAATATTGTATATTCATTATACTAAACAAAAATAAGTATGAAATATAAGAAGCATTCTTATTAATGATGAAAATGGAATGCCAAATCTAAAATCAACCTATAAATGAAATGATGCCATAGTTAAATAATAAAATTTTTAAAAATTTAAAATAAAAAAACTAGATAAAATTTTGGGCACATATCTAATGGTATATATTTCTATAAAAATAAAGTATTGGGTACATCTATAATATTATACATTCATTATATTGAACAAAAATAAATATTATACATAAAAATTAATTTTATCAGTGGTATAAATGTAATAAAAAATTTAAAGTCAACCTAAAAAGCAAACCATTTTCCTTTATTTTTTTGAAAAAAAAAACTATTGTCCTTTTTGGGTGGTGCGTTATTGGTTTGGGTCAAATGAATTAACTAATAATGTCATAGTTAAATAATAATTCTTTTAAAAGTAAAAAAGTACAAATAATCAAAAGAATACAAAAATTATAAAAAATGTATAAAATATCTAATGTTATATATTAATTATATCAAACAAAAATTTAGTGTAATAAGTAAAAAATATT
Source organism: Nelumbo nucifera (assembly GCF_055504915.1). Taxonomy (NCBI): domain Eukaryota; kingdom Viridiplantae; phylum Streptophyta; class Magnoliopsida; order Proteales; family Nelumbonaceae; genus Nelumbo; species Nelumbo nucifera. The sequence goes on from NC_142650.1 coordinate 26,482,301, forward strand.
TATATAATGTAGATGAAATATATAATTTAAAATTGATTTTAAAACAAATCTATTTTCCTATTTAGATGGTGGGTCAGTGATCTAACTTTTCAAATAAACTCATGGTTATAATTTAATAATAATAACAATAATAATAATAATAATAATAATAATAATAATAATCATTGTTATTGTAATTTAAAATTTCCATGTGCATTCCACATGAAATTGGAATTTTTTTGTGTATATTTACTTTTTATTTTATAGGGTCATATACTATAACACCCCCTATAGAGAAGAATAGAGTGCTTGTCCATGTTCTACTAGGGGCAAAACTATAGGGGTTTTAAAACTGTCATTTTCCACTTTCATCTAATGGAAGGTTGGTTAAGTAAATTGATTGCAAACTATAGGGACATTTTAGTAAATGACCCTATATATATATACTTTTGTGTATAGTATATTTATTTATACTATTAAAAGTATCAATGAAGGTGTGAAACTTTCTTTTTTACTAAACTACCCCTATTTTTGAATTTAGTTCCTCTTTAATTCCGAGGGCTAATAATGTAATATCCCTTACAAATTTTCACCTTATTTAATTCCCTTCTCATTAAGCCTTATATTTAAGAACTAATTCACATTCTCTCACATTAAATTTTGTATTTAAGGTATTTTTTATTTAATAAATTCTAATAATTAGATAATTATCAAATAATTTTTAACAATATGAAACCCATGTTTTTTAAAGGATAAAATGCTAAAACCTCCCCTGACATTTCTAACCATTGCTGAAACTTCCCTTGAAATTTGGTAATTGCAATCACCTACCCTGAACTTTTTAACACAACTGCAAGTAGACCCCTTATCTTATAATCCTCTAACAAGAGGCATGAAAATGTCCAAAATAACCATTTTGTTATTTTGACTAAAATGTTTATTTCCCAAGTTTTCCCTTCATATCAATCACTACACAAACCCTTCCAACCTCTTTTCCGAAGTTGATTTATTTTATACGTTTCCCTTCATATGAACTTTCTTTTTTTGTTGTTCATAAAGTTTGCATTATGCTATGCAAAACCAGCCTTAATGGTAACTGCACGGGTATTTTGGACATTTGTATGCCTCTTGTTAGAGGATTCTAAGAGAGAGGGTCTACTTGCAATTGTATTAGAAAGTTCAAGGGAAGCAATTGCAATTAGCAAACTTCAGGGGATATTTCAGCAATGGTTAGAAACTTCAAGGTAGGTTTCGCAATTTATCATTTTCTAAAATTAACAACAAAAGAAAAAGAAAAGGAAAACTAAACCATTCTTCCATCCAAGTGGTGGCTAAGACAATTTGACATTCTGGGTCAATCGGGTAAATCCATGTGGGCCATTTCTATGATATTTTATATTAATCATAATAAATAAAAATGAGTCTCGTAAACAGGAATTGTTTATATTGATAATGGAAATGAAACACAATTTTTAAAACCAACAAAAAAATTAAATTGATTTATATTTTTGGTCGAAATCAACAATTCAACTTTTAATTCAAATGTGCCAATATTTGATGTCATAGTTAAACAATAAAATTAAAAAAAATAATAATAAAACTGAAAAAATACATAAATTTTGCAAAAAAAATTGGGCACATCTCTAATATTGTATACTCAACATATTATACAATAACAAGTGTCATAAATAAGAATTATTTTTATGCACATGAAAATATAACAAATGTAAAAAAATGTAATTTGAATTTAGTCCCTTTTTAATTGTAAGGGCAAAAAATGTATTTTGAACTATTATTTTTCACCTCACTTAAATCCCTCTCATTAAGTCATATATTTAAGGGTCCAACGTCTATTCTATCTCATTAAATGATATATTTAAGATATTGCCTCACCAATAAATTCTGTTATTAGATCTATATCCAATACTTTTAACAATAAATCTCTTTTGTTTTCAAAGGTGAACCAAAAACTGAAATTGCCCTTCTGTCTAGGTGGTGGGTCAAGCCATGATGTCATAATTAAATAATAAAAATAAGAGAAAGACAAAAACAAAAAAACTGCATAATATTTGTAGAAATCATTTGAGACATCTTTAATATAGAATTATTTTATATACATAGAGATATATATAAAATTTAAAATAATTTGGATGTATATTATTATATTCATCTAAAATTGCCACGTGCAAAGCACATGCAAATTTATTAGTACCCTTAAATGAGAAAATTTTGACTATTTATGAAACAACATGGGCTGTTTTTAAGATTCATGGCATGGCATGTTAGCATGGATTGTTTTAAAGATTTTATGCAATCAAAAACTCTGCACATAATTCGCGAGCCCAGGCATCCAATCATACATTAGGAATATCTCCCGATGAATGCATGTACATGAGATATTTCCAAGGTGTGACTAGATGCTATGTGCGAAGAGTTTTTGTTTATACGATATTTGGTAGTTTTTTCTCCTTGAAATTGGCATATGACCCTAGGGGTGTAAATGGATTGAATTCGAACCAAATCAGGCAATATTCAAATTCGGATCTAATTAAGAAATTCGATTTGATATCCAACGGATATTGAAAATTAATATTCGAATTTGAATTTGATTAAATATTTGAATATTAGATTCTATTCAAATTCGACCAATTAATTATTTTAGGTAATTAATAAATATATAAAATAAATATTTTATTTATATAAAGTATATAAATATATAAATTATTTATATAATTTAATTATTATATATAAATTATATAAAACACTTAAATATCTTATATACTATATATAAGAATTAAATGATTGGTTGAATTTGGATATTTAACAAATCAAATGAGGTTATTTTTGAATTTGAGTCCGATTAACTAACTAGTATGAATAGGATATCCGAATTTGACCAGTTAGATATTCGAATTATTCGAATTCAAAATTTAACATAATTGAATCAAATTTTCAAATACCATTGACACCCCTATTTGACCCACTTTATGGATTTAGTTGACCTTGGCTTCCATGAGGTTAAGGTTTCTTCCATATATGTTGACCTTGGCTCAATTTCTGGGTTCAGTTGACCTAGGCTCCTATCGAGTGTGAGCTTAGGCTTACCAAACTAACCAACATAGTTTGGTCAAATATCAAAGAATACTATAGTGCATAGAGTGGGATCACATTCTCTAGCTGCCCAAATTCAATTTTCCACAATGCTTGTCCCTGATTCACTAATTGAGATGGTCATTCGGTGTCCCTCCAAAATAGCTAGTATTAGGGGTCTATTGCTTGCATTGCTATGTATAACTACTACTCATGTAACAAATCACGAATGAACATACTAATTTTGTCATGACCAAGTGGCTCGATCACCTTAATTGGACATCTGAGCGTAAACTTATGTCGTTCAGAATTTTGCAAGAGTATGACCCATGACCAAGTGATCAGATCGAACAGGTCAATGGTTTAATTACATGAGTTGGATGGTTTTTGACTAAGTCAACAGATTTTGACCATTTCTCAAATTTTAGCTAAACTAGATTTGGAATCATGGTTGAGTGAATCATTCGAATCAACACCGGGTTGAAAACATCGAGAAAATGTTAAAACAACACTCTAAATGGGGTATTTCATAATATGAATTGTTTTTCTTGTTGCCGGTTCCAAAAACAAATAAAAATCATCTTATTTGGAAATGGATTGTTTCTTAAAACAAGAACACAAAAAACATCATGTTCTTGGTTGTGTGTGTGTTTTGTTTTCAAAACTGGAACCAAATTTTTTTTCTTAAATCTGATTTCAGAAACATGTTTTTATCTGATTATTCAATACTATATTCCATAAATCATATAATTTCTATACTAGAAAATTTGTTTTTATTTTTAAAAACAATATTTTATTAGTTCCAAAAATATATATTATTTTTTGAAACAGAATCAACTTATTTTTTTTCTTTAAAAACAAAAATATAATTCAAGAACATATTTTTATTTTTTTTAATGTAACAAATGAAAACAAAAACATTCATGCTGAACGCCCTCTAAATTGACATTGTTACTTTCACCCACCAAATTCAGATGAAAACAAAAACATTCATGCTGAACCAATCAATTGTTGCAATATAATGAAACCAGACCCACACCAAGGCACAACTTTTTATAGAGTGTCTCAATTGTCTCGAGACTGCTGCATAAGGGCAGGTGAGCAGGTTTGGCAACCATCTGACTGAATATCATCAGGTGGATCAGCACTCGAGACCTGTCCTTATAACACAACCACTGAACCACTGTATCCACGACTCCACCCAAACCCACGGCTTAATCCAAACACAACCAGAAAAATACAAAGTCATGCCACGAGTTCGGATATACTGTACACAACACTGTGCATAGAATCAAATCCAGATGTCTGTCTCAAACTCTCAATCTCAGGCCTTACCAACTGGTTGGTTGGTAAGGCCTCCTGCTGGTTTGGTATGATATTTTATCAAAACCAGATTGGACCATGAAGTTGCAATATATAGCAACTAACTGTCCAACCAGCTACCACTATGTATCAATGCTTTTAATATGTTGTTTAATCGGTTAGTTAGACCGGTTAAGTCACCATTTGATTAGGTTTCTGGCCTATTTAACCCCCAAACCATTTATTTTAAAAAATAGCATAATATGATCTGATGATTTAATTGGTTAAATTGTTAAACCATTTGACTCAATTAGTGGGTCGCAAATTAAACATCAATACTATTTTCTTTTTCCATTTTGTATTTATATCCATTTCTATCTTGGAAACAGTCTCTCTGTATATATAGGGGTAAGGTTGTCTATCTTAATTTGGGAAGAATACAAATACAAATATATACAATAAAAATATAAGGTTTATAAATATAATATATAAGTTTTTGCACTGTACATATTTATACTATTCCCAAACTAGGGGGGGGGGAGTTGGTCAATGGGATTTTGATTTTCATTGACCAAGAAAACCATGTCTTTTTTATTTTCTTGGGGGGAAATTGTCAACACTTGAATGGGAGAAAAATGCCCCTTTTAATAATGGATTTTTATGGATAAAATGGTCATTGTCTTATTTACATAGGAAATAAAAGAACATGGGTAAATACACTTATCCAGGTAAATCATTATTGAGAAACACTTACCCTTGTAAATGCATTTACCTAGGTAAATAATTTATTGAAAAATAAACGGGGCCTTAGAAAAATTCAGCACCTTCCCTTCTCGTGCTAGAGACAATGGGCATTGATCATTGGCTGTAATAAAATTTATGCAAGGAGTTTTCCAACACTCAGAGAACACAACCAAATGAAGTCTTCATAGTTGATTCATTCAAGTCTTTGTGTCTTTTTACCTTCTCCTCCATCTACAACTCCGGGGAATGTAACAAAAGATCATTTCTCATATAAACAACAAAGACTAAACTAAAGCCACTCAAACTTTTATATAAAGTTTAATTAAGGGCCTGTTTGACAAGTCTTTTTGAGAAGATCTTCTCGTAGCTCTGACAGTTATTAGACGTATTGAGCTTTTGACATAAGATCTGGGCAGCCCGAAGATCGTTTGGCAGATGTGCATCTTTCCGTGCATCGTTTCAGGTATTTTTACACGAGATTAAAACGTGAAAGATGCGAGAAACTTCTCGAAATCAGCCCAAAATGGGTTTCACGTATCTTTTCGGCGCCGCATCTTTTGATGACTAAATCTTCTGCATGCCAAACAGAAATAAACTGATTTCCAGTCTTACCAACTTATAAACAGCTGAAAAATCACACAAAAGATGTGCCAAACAGCGCCTAATTAAAATAGAATAGACACGAGAAAGCTTTTATATAAAGCTAGCTAGAGGATGAAGAATAACGTGGGAAAGCATTACTTTATTATTATTTGTGTTGGGTCCGTAAGCTCTACTTTAGTAGCCATAAAGCATTGGCCGCCCTTTCTGACACTAGTGGAATCCTCAACCACTAGAAAGAACCCTGGCTTTCCAGGATTATTCTTCACCACAAACTGTTGCTAAACACACAACATGGTGAGGTCGAAGCAGTTAGCCATGAGGTATGCATCTTGTCATCCTCGTATGCTGATTTGAGCTTGTTGGCTGTACACATCCTAAAGCGGGGTCTGTAGAGTGGGTTTTGTATTAAACGTGTGTCATTCTACATTACTAATGCTTTGAGTTTCTTATAATATCTTTATTATTATTATTATTATTATTATTATTATTATTATTATTATTATTATTATTATTATTATTATTATTATCATCATCATTATCATCATCATCATCATCATTATTATTATTATTATTATCCCCTAAGGTTTAGGAAATTGATTAATTGACTAATTATACCTCTACTCTTTCATTATTGTTTTAAAGTACCTCTATTGTTTCTGACAATTGACTAGCTCTATCCTTACCATTATCATCTGTTAATATTATGTCAAATTCTATACACACGTGACACCACGTGATGTATACTTTTTTTTCTAAAATCCAATTGTACCCTTCACTCTCTCTCTCTCTCTTCCCCATTGTTCTCTCTCCTGTTTCATCACCGCCACTACAACTTGTTGCAGCTATGCATCCCTCCACCTCTAGCCTCTCTCTCTCTCTCTCTCCTTCGCCTTCTGCAACTTGTCTTAGATCAGATCTACCTAGTATCTCTCAGATCTGCAAGGAACCCAGATATGAGATCTCAAAGATTTAAATCCACCGTCAATGGGTCTTGGGTACTTTAAGACAACACTGAGATCTATGATCTCTTTCAAGATGGAGAAGGAGATCTTGCTCCAATTCAAAGGGAACTTCTCCGCTAGATATACCGCTCTCAAGGGTTCTACTACGCCAACAAACCTTCTTCACTACCTTCGGTGTCTTAAACCCTAATCTTACTTCTCATTCCTTCTTCTTCTCCCCACCAAACCCTAATGTCGATCTTGGTCCTACCTAGAACCGCTTAATCTTCGCCTCTTCTCCTTGAAACCCCAATTTTATCCAAAAACCTCTCCCTCCTTTCATGACTTCAGCAACTTCTAAGCCAACCTAGAACCTTAACTCAAACTATGACACTACTTCCAAGTCTAAAAGGTCGTTGTCCAAAAAGAGAAGTTTCAGAAGAAGTTGAAGGAGTCCACCAATTTCGCTATTCTGGTGGTAGTCTCCACCACACCAACGCACAACACCTCCAAAGCCATGGCTCAAGCCACCATCGGAGCTTTCTGAGCAGCCGAAAAGGATTCGCTTGCTACCCCATTCACGGCCGATGGCAAGTGGCATTCAAGATCACTTATAGAGTTGTCCACATGCAAGCATGAGAATGCAAAAGTAGAATGAGTCAGTCATGGAGAGCCCAAGGCCTGAAACATGCATTATTTCTCAAACTACGACGTCGTGACCACTGCGAGGTGAGTGAGATTTGATTGAACTTCGCAGACTACGAACATGGTGTTGTAGTTCAACTAAACCTCACTCATGTATTCATGTATCAGAAGTCAGAACCTTCGTGTATCATCAATTTTGTCTTTCAAAATCTTCTCTTTGTCTTCCAACACCTCTGTATTCTGTTATCGAATTGATTTGGAGGTGTAGTGCATTGGTGTGGTGGAGACCACCACACGAATAGAAAAGTCGGTGTACATCAACTCTGGAATCGGTCCCGATAGCGGGGCTGCCAATGAACTTGGGATGGTGCCAGCTCCACCAATCTCTCTCTCTCTCTCTCCTCACCACTTTTGCATAGTGGACTGTCAATGAAACCATTGCCATCCACCGCTGCAACATTTGGAAGCGGTGGTTCTCCTCTCTCTCTCTCCTCCATGACCCTCTCTGCATCACTCACAGTTCCCCTTGTCTCCTCTTCTAAATATTCATGGATTATGGTGGAGAAACTGGGTTCTCCGATGGATACCAGATGGGGCAGTGGTGGTGTCAACTGGATCCTAGGTTTGGTTGAGGTCAAGCAATTGGTTGTCAAATGAAGGCAGCAGACCCAAAACTGAGATTAAGTGCATGGGATGCCTTGGGATTGCCTTGTGATTAGTTGAGGAATTAACCATTTAATTGCTTCATCTTTTCTAAGATCGTAAGAAGCAATGAAGAATCTTTAAGAAAGAAAAGATCAAACCTCTAGGTGCTCGTTTCGCTTGGGATTGAGAACAGAATAAAACTGAGCGGTAGTTGTTACTGTGATGCAGTGAAGACCAAGAGCAGGGGGCTGACGATGATTTAGGAGCCTAAATGTTGAACTGATATAAATGAGGGGAGGACAAAACAGATATGAGGAAATGGTGAGAAATCACTGGGAATCTGAGTTCATGCTTCCAAGGTTCAAGATAAAGATGGAGGGGATGCCACTAATCCAAAGATTGGAAGGTCAGGAACTGATGAGCTCGTCTTGAATGATTTCACATTGGCTGGACCTTCGGGTAATATGGGATTGGCTTCAGAAGAAGAGATGCATGGTTCCTTAGTTGAATTATTCCCTGGACGATTCTCTGCAACATGATTATTGATTGGAGTTCTTTTTGGAGTTAATTGGAAGCAGAGCAAGGGCACTTGTCTTTCCCAATGAGAACAACAACAACCAATACCCTTGATTGTCAACTTTCTTGTAGACAACAGCGACCAAAACCTCACCGACATATACAGATAATGTCCGATAGCGTCTCTGACATCATCTCCAACATTGTCTCACTTTCAATAAGGTATCATAAGTTTTATTTTGAAAAAAAAATGATGGGTAAATAGTCTTTTTAATCCTTTCATTAATGGACACTGACAATAAAGAAGATTTAGTCAATTGTAAGAAACAGTAAGGGTACTTTAAGACAATATTAAAACTGTAAGGGTATAGTTAGTCAATTTCCTAAACCTTGGGGGTACTTTAAGACAATATAAGCGATTCTTTCCTTGTCAACCATATGGAATGAGGTTTAATAGGAAAATATTTTTGGCTGTTTGACTTCTTTAGACTGTCAAATAGGGATCTTCCCACATAACACATTAGTTCACAAGGCTCCAGCTAACAGTACCGGTGCTGTATGAATACTTGATGAACTAACATGCTGCACAATGAGAATCCCATGGACAAAATTCAGATTAGGTAAACGTAATGGCTACCATTAGGTTTACCTAATGTTAATATCATAGCTCAGCGAATGCTAAGTGAGAGATTGAATGGTTGCTTACCATTGATTTCACACCCTGTTACAGGGTCAATGCATATCATGTGTATTTTAATTATGAATTGACATGGGGTATTATCATTGATTTCACACTTTGTTACAGGGTCATTATCTTCAATTAATCCAATATACCTAGTAAAGGTTTAGAATATGGACTAATGGACATGTAAAAAAATTGCACACTGTGGGTTTCGAATAATGAATACTTAATTTTTAACTTTTTTTTTCAGCCTGACAATTGAGAAATAGGCTATTAAGGATGACTTCTAAGATCTGAAGCATTCAAAACCCCCCAAATTTTCACTATTTTGAGTATTAATGATATATTGTCATTATAAAATTTAATAATTAATTATAATAATTTAATAATTATAAAGTAATAAAATTTAATTTCAAATTAAAAATAATTAGCATAACAGAAATTTCAGAATAAATTATTATTTTTAATTTTAATAATAATAATTATTAAAATTAATTAAAATAATACTATACTTATAATAAAAAAATTCTAACATTTAAACCTTTTAAACAGTAATAAACTTATCATAAATAATATCATAACTTAAATTATGCATCAATAACAATTTACTAAATAAATTAAAATTTAATAAAAGTAAAAAAATATTAATTTAAACTCAATTTTAAAATAATGAAAAAAATAAACACAACAACCCAGGTCCAGTATGGCCTAGGCCCCTCATTTTTCCACATCACCATGCCTACCATTTCATGTCGTAACAAAGGCAGAAACTTCTCAAACATTAAACATATAGGATAATTACAATAATTAAACTATTAATTTATTTTGATATTTTTAGTAATTAGTTATTCATAAATACATAAGTTTTTGAAAATTAATTTATTCATATGAGTAATTATTGAACAATCATTAATTAATGGAACAGTAATAATTAATGGCATTTAATAATTTTTTTAATATATAAATATTAAATTATTATTATATGAAATTAATTATATATTAATATTAACTGAAGTTGATGATCATTACCTAAAATTTTTAGGTGATTTCAGGAAATTATTGATTTTGAAAATTAGTTTTTGTAATAAAAATTATTTATTGATATTGTAATTTAAATTTGTATTTTGGTCATTATTAAATTTTAAATTGGAAAAATATTGGGAAATTTTAACTCTATTTATAATTTCCACAACTATTTAGAAAATTTATTATTTTTTAAAAATTATTAAATTGGAAAATTTTAATAATTTCTATAATTAACTATTGGTAATTTACATTGGTTTTTGGTAACTAAATATTAATTTGGAAAATTATTGGGGAATTTTAACTATACATATAATTTCCATAACTATTCAGAAAATTTAATATTATTTTTGAAGATTATTAAGCTAAAAAGTTTAATAATTTACATAGTTAATTATTGGTCATTTATATTGGTTTTTGGTAATTATTAAATTGGATTTTTTGAGAATTTTAATATTGATAATTATTAATAATTTCCACAATTATTGGTAATTTACATTGGTTTTTGGTTTCTATTGTTAATTTTAATTTAGTGATTTCCATATTCTAATTTTCGTGTTTTTTGGTAATTTAATTTAGTAAAGTTATTTTAAAAAAAATCTAATTTACTGAAAATTTTTACATTTGCATTGCATGAGGGCCCACTAGTAATTCCTTAGATTGTGTTTAGTTGCAATGCAAATAAATTTGTACTGATGCAAAACTATGGGTGCAAATGATTTGAGTATAAATTCTGATCTATTTTTGTTTTGAATTTATGTTTGATTGCAGTAGAAATGAAGTAAATTAAAACATGAAGCAGAATAAAGTAAAACCCAAAGCAAAATTAAACAAGATTTTGCATTTTTTTTCATTTGCACTTTCATGCATTTGTACTAGTGCAAATAAAGTTGCATTTGCAACCAATACAACCTTAGGCCCAGTTTGGAAGGAGTAGAAATTCTCAGTTTGGAAAGAATACAAATACAAAATTACAAATATGTAGAGTGTAAAACTTTGTATTTCGTATGTATTCACATTGTACTTATTTGTACTTGTACTCTTTCCAAACTGAGCCTAAAGGAGACATAAGTCCGAATACTATACTGAAAATGAACCAACTTTAGTTTGGTTCCGACTCATTTTGTCCATTGTTTCCATTTGGTTTTAAAAAGCATAAAAGTGAATCAACTGGTCAATAATATGGTGGTAAGTGGTAACTGATTTCACAGCCGGGCTAGAAATAGAATAACACATGACATACCACCTTTCCAAACATTACTTTAAGCAGTTAAACTGTAGCGTACCAAACACTACCTAACGACCAGAAAATGGCTAAACAGTAAACACCTCCTAACCACCATACACGGCGATGTGCTGGGGGGGGTTGATTTGAATTCCAACAGAGAGCAAATCATCCCCCCACAACGTCCCATATTACATTCAAGCCGTGTATTGAGAACATCTTTCGATGATGATACTAGAAATGACGATGTTATCATCGGGAGATATTCACAATACACAGCATAGATGTGTTATGAGACGTTGTGGAGGGCAATCTGGTGGGGGGCTGATTTGAACTCCAACAGAGAGCAAGTCAGCCCCTCACGATAATGCCCCCCACAACGTCCCAAAGTACATTTAAGCCGTGTATTGAAAACATCTTCCATGACGATACCAAAAATGATGATGTCATCATCGAGAGATATTCACAATAAACGACGAAGATGTGCTGTGGAACGTTATGGGAGGCTGATTTGAACTCAATTCAACAATGCTGAGTCTGCTACGTCTAGAATTTCTTCTCAAAAAGTAGTTGCAGCTTCCTTTCCTTCCATCTAGTGCATCTAAGTGTCGATCTCTCTCTCTCTCTAAATGCGGGACCCTTTGGTGTTTTCTATCCGTTGGATTGGTATCAAGGTGATAAAAGGAGAAAATCATCTCCCATGCTCAACTCCATAAGCTGTTATTCTATTCCATTCAGGCCTCTCTTTCCTGCTCTTCTTTTTCTTTTGGGCCTTTGGGGTAAGATCTCTTTCCCTTTTAGATGCATAAGAAAGAAAAAGGGTTTGAGGCTTTGAGTTATGAGTGTGATGGATAAGTGGCTGGTGCTTAAGGCTCAAGGGGGTATGCGTAATGCGCACAGAAGTAACTTATATTGAGATTCTGTCCAAAATAGAAGACGCCTCTCTAGAGTTCTCAGACTCAATGCTCTGTATCCGTTTCTGTCCTGGCATTCAATTCCTTCAACCCCACTTTCTCCTGAAATGAAAAATGAATTGGACCCAACTTCCATTCTTTCAGATTTCAGATTTCAGCCAAGAAATTAAGATCCATAGATCCCACTAACAGGAAACAGAGAAATAGAAGGAAAGTTCTTTGTAGGGTTACTTGGGCTTCATCTTCCATCCTGGGGTCCTTGTTTGATCATCAAAGCACAGACATACACAATTACGCGCATTCATTCATGTATAGTTGTATACATACAGTTGACAGTTGATTCAATTATTTATGGGTTCTGTCATCTGTGGGGAACTGGGAAAGAATCCCTTCACAGTGATTAACACCACAAAAAAAAAAAAAAAAAGATCAGAGTAGCAGTTGGAGAAATAAACCCGTGAAATTTCCATGAATTCTATTTCATGGGGAAATCAGAAATGAGAAATTGACAGGAAAGTAGAAACCCATTTAGCCAAAGTAAAGAAATCAAAATCTTGGAGGGCCTAATCTCCAATCAATGTCTGTGTCTAGTTATCAGGCCAAGGCTGTGAAGACTGATATTTACAAATGGAAGAAGCAGAGTCACAGATTCCTCTTCGTTTCTTTGGACAAACAGAGTGAGGGGGGGGGGGGGGGGGGGGCGGCGGTAAAGGACCACAGTTACAAATTAAACCGTTCGAAAATTTTTTGAAGGATTCATCAATAGGAGCAGGTCATTCTCTGAACACGATCTCTGAGAATTCCATTGTACAAAGCCATTCGATTTCTGGGCATTCCTTGGACGACGCTGCGGTTCTCAGACCTGCAAACTTGATTCAAACTCAACGATTTCTTGCGGTGCTCCCTCCGGAACTCCTCGCTGTTTCCAATTGGATCAACCACGTCTTCTGCAAAGTGAACCCTTTTCTTCTTCTTGTCTCTCTTCTTCCCATCTGATAAAACACATACCCAGAAGGAGAAAAGAAAAACAGAAACCGTCAAGAAACTAGTTCAAGAAATAGAAAGAGGAAAAACTGTCGAAACAAGTCCTCGTACCAGAAGAGATGCAAGACCGAAGAACTGGAGCAGTAGAGTCGGAATTCCGATCGACGGCGAACTGGGTAGCTAGGAGTGGCTTCTGTCGACAGAAGGCTAGGAGGATTACAGTGCCCGAGACCGCCATAGCTGTTGCAAAGACTACTCCTTGGGAGCTCAAAATTGAAGACATGATGATGGATTAAGATTAAGCCAGAAGAAGAAAGAAGAAAGAAAGAACGAAAAAGAAGAAGAAGAATGGGTTGTTATTTCTCGTGGATTCAACGATGAGAAAAGCGTTGCAATTAACACGTGAAACAGAGATAAATAGAAGGGTTGAGTATGAAGCAGAAAAGGTAATGTAATTCTGTTCCAAATAAAAGACTCAAGATTACAATAAAAGGGTATTAATATTTAAATATTTAATAAATAATAATAATAATAATAATAATAGTAAATTAAAAAACATAAAATCTTTACAGTTCTAGACTAACTTAAATATCTGGATTTCTCGTGTCATCAGTATTTCTGAACAGGAAGGTGTCTGTCTGACCTTCGCTCGTGCACCGCACGGCAAGTTGGCAACTCCAAGGCGTCACCCTCTCCTTTCTTTTGAGTTTTGACAAAATAGAAAATAGAAAATAATATATTAATTAAATATGAATAGTCCTTTTTACCCCTGAAGTCAAAGCTATCCCAGAATTGATACCTAATCATAGGACTGACTAAGGATTGAACAAACATGAATTATTCCACCGGCACTTTCCAAATGTCTCAAATTATGAATACTTTGGACGTCATAATTGACATTTCTAATATTATTTAATTTTTAATGTGATTTTGATAAAAAACATCTTTAATGTGATTGGTAAATGTCTTCATAAAATGTAATTTAATGAAAAATAAATTAATCATATCAAGTTTTTAATGGGATTTACTGATCATCATCATTTTTGCCTTATCTCAATTATTCACTATATTAATATCGGTATTTAATATATCACAAATAATCATTTTATATTATAATAAGATTCTTTTTTTTTTCAATTAAATAAATTCACAAATAGGTAGACTAAGATAGGTAGGTATTAACGAGATTGGATTCAGTCTGTACAAAATGGTGCCCCACACCATATTTACAGCCACTTGCAGTTGTACATTGGGAATATTTCCCATTTAATAAAAACATACAAGTATAAAGATATTTCCGATACATATTTGCAAATAGCTGTGAAAATCGATATATAGTTTTTAAAATTAAAATCAATATATTATATAATACAATGCGATACATATCAATATTTTGAAATCATATCAGTATCGATCTTTATCAATATTTTATGCACGTTTAATTTAAATATCATATATGTATTACATTAATTAGAATGGATATCAATACTATATACCGTATATCAGAAATGTTGTATCGATACTTTAAACATTGCCATAAAATTCAACTGAAGCTTTATAATGCTCTATAACCCACTCGTGGACAACAGGACAAGATGAATTGTTTCTTGAATTGAAGGTATTTGAAAATTTGAACTTTGGATTAGACTAGCTAATCAAGAGATGCGTTTGGCTTGATTAATAGATTTTTTTTATTTATTAATATAGACTGAGCTAAAATGTTCGGTCAAAGAAAGTGAACACTAAAATAAAGTCAAAATAAAGTAGACTGTGGTCACAGTCCATGGAGATGGTACAATACATATAAAGTTGTAAACTGTAAATTAAAGGGAAACAGCCATATCAGTGATGTCAGATTCGATTCTTAACCATTTTGTCACAGGTTGAAGAATTGGACCATCCGGTCCGGTTCCATCACTTTACTCACTCATATAAAATATAATTAATAATAAATAATATGTTGTTTTAAAATTTCTTTTTTTGGGTTTTTTTTATAAAACTATAAAGGGTCTTCACTTTTTTTTAATATATTTTCATGGGCTTTTTTTTGGTAGTATCACGGGCTTTTAGTGTTTTGATCCTGAATCTTTTTAAAAGACCAAAAGAAAAAAAAATCCTAATTCTATTTTATTTGTATATTTCTTTATTTTTTTTTTTGCTTCTGGGAAAGAGTCCACGAAGACTTCCACGTGAAACATCAGGATCAGCTGGCAAGTGGTTTCTGGTTTCAGTCCTTGAAAAGAGATCCGAGGGCCCATTGTACTTAAATGGCCCATACTTTTGTTTGGAATATGCCAGAACCTTTTCTTCTGGATTCCAACCGGCGGAAATAGGTTTTGCTTGCATAGGTGGCTCAATGGTTAGGGCCCAAGTGCAATGCCGGTTCATACCCACTGGTTGAAAATTTTGGTTTAAGTGTTTAACCGTTTATGGGGTTCTGCTCGTGGCTTCGAAATTTCATTTAACAAAATAGAAAGTAATTAATTAAAGAAGGGGGCATTTACTAAGATTAAGCTTGAATTACAAAAACTGAATCCATGTAAACAAAGCTTTATCACGATTGTTTGGATTCACGAATGAGAGAGCCATACCAAAGGACATAAAACAAACAAAATCCAAAGAAAGGGTGCAATCTTATTCTTAGTAAGACCCAATTAGTGGGTATTTTCATTTGTTTTCAAAATTGACATGTCAGCAAAAAGTCCTTGGCATAGTATTGAAAATTGAACTGGACTGGACGGTTGAACCAGTTGACCTGGGAACCTGTCTTATCTCCATGTCCTGTTTTGGACCGAAAGCCGTTTGGCCGGGTACAGACTGGACAGTCAAACCATTTGGCCCGAAGATCAGTGGTTAAAGCAGTTTCATTTCCAAATCGAATTTTAAAACGATGACTCTTAGAATCTTTTTTTTTAAGTAAAATGCAGGTTGGTTTTGTTTCAAAAAAAAGATAATACGTGTTTTTCAAATCATCAAAAAATGTTTTCTATAAAACAAATTTTGTGGTATAGAAATGGTGCAATTTATTTAACACGATATTAAATAACTAGATGAATAGATATTCTTTAAACCAGAAATTCAAAAACCTGTTGATGAAGGGAAATTTGGCCCGACCTCGCGATCACCCGACACGTGGCGAAGGCAAGCAGCTCGGGGTAGTAGAGCGCCAAAGAGAACATCGGAAGCGTCCAAGCCCACTACCGAGCCCGAACTCCAGACCGCTGTACTTAGCCCGAGCTCCCTGTTAAGAGCGAGCTCCCTAAGTCCGAGCTCCTTGAGTCCGAGCTCCCTAAGTCCGAGCTCCCCAAGTCCGAGCTCCCTACTAGGAGCCCGAGCTCCCTGTTAAGAGCGAGCTCCCTAAATCCGAGCTCCCTAAGTAAGAACCCGAGCTCCCTAAAATCCGGATTCCCTGTTAAGAGCGAGATCCCTGTTAAGGGTCCAAGCTCCCTAAGAACCCGAGCTCCCTAAAATCCGAGCTCCCTATTAAGAACAAGTTCCCTACTGGAAGTCCGAGCTCCCTATTAAGAGCGAGCTCCCTACTGAGAACCCGAGCTCCCTACAAGGGGCACGAACTACACGGCCCCGAGCCTCACAAAGCTGACCCGAGCTGGCCCATGGCAGCTCGAAACACTCCAAACCGAACTCAAGGCACCTCGCTCGCCACTCCCACACTTCACTTCCAGAGCACCAGGCCAGCCAAACGTACCTGACACCAAGGACGTCCGTATCCAAGGGCGACGCACCTGACTGATTTGAGATCTGACGCCTGACAACCGCATTTCAAACGGCTTCCTGCCACCGCCGCCTGCGACCGTCGTCACTTGCCGCAGAGACGGCTCCGACAAAAGGAACAGTGGCGGTTCTGTCCGGCCAGAGGAAATGACACCCGAACTGGCAGGAGTTCAGAAGTAATCATGCCCGACCTGACGGGGGCCTGGAAGTGAGTGCGCGAGGTGGTTATAAAAGGCTCCTACCCCCTAGGAACGAGGTATGCTAACTTTCGCACTATCTGGTTATTCTTGCCTTTGAAGGATTCAAACTTGAGCTTCGGAGCCCTTACGCCGGGTTCTCCCCGGAGCTTCTCTTCTCCTTCCGTTTCAGGTCCCTGTTACTCAGTTCAAAGGCAAGCTCATCGACAGCTAAGACCGGCCAGATTGTGCATCATCAATTGGCGCCGTCTGTGGGAAACGCTTCAAAAAGCCTCCCTCCAAAACTTTCATACCCTTTTCTTCTTCTCTGAGAAACTCAATACCCATGGCCTCATCCAGCAACGCCGGACGCGGCACAGAGACAAACACCACCGGGGAACAACCCCAAGTTCCCGTGGTGTGTGTTGGGCAGTTCATCATCCCCCTCTCGGTAGATGGAATCCCCAATCTGACTACGCCACAAGCAGTGGCGCCTGTAAGCCTACCTTTTGCAAACATCACCTTCCCTCTTCCCATCGAGACTACCTTCACTGAACCAACCGCCGTCCCCCTGGCAGCTAGCCAAAATCGGTTGGACGACCTAATGCAGTGCATGCGGGCAATGCAAGCCCAGATGCAGCAGTTCCAGCAACACCAGCTTCACCAGCACCAAGTGTTGCACAACCTCTCACAATACCACTATCAGCAGCACTTCCCCCAACTGACACCGAACCAACCACTACTTCCACCTCGCCACCCTGCCCCGAAGCCAGTAAAGGCCTCTCCGCAGGATGGGCGCCACCACCAAGGAAAGACCCCCAGGCCCCAGAATCCCCCAAACAGCCAGGCCTCGTCCCTAGGCCGGAGAGAAAGAAAAGTCATCCCCGCCTCGCGGCTCGCAGGCGGATCAGGAACCTCGCCCGCGAGGTCAGCACCTCGGGTCTCCAAACCGGAGTCCCCACTGGTGGAAAACCGATTCGGTGCACTGGCAGCAGCGGACTACCAGCACTCCGAGCCCATCGAGCTCGGCAACACGGAGGCCAGCAGCGCCAGTACAAGGCCCACTCAGCAGCGAAGGCGCCGTCGAAGTCGACGAACTGCCACCCGCGTCCTATCCGAGCTCAGAGGCAAAGGCGAGACGAGCTCGGATGAGGTAGGAGTCACCCCAATTCTCTCAGTTCCTTCCCCCCTCGCCTCAGAACTCCTGGCAGTCCCCTTGCCCAGAGATTTCAAGCTCCCGCCCCTGGACAAGTATGACGGGTCTTTCGACCCCAACGACCACGTGGACGCTTTCCAGTCCCAAATGCACCTCGCCAGAGCCAGCAAATCATGCATGTGCGTGGCCTTCACCACCACCCTCAAGGGGGTAGCCCGCACCTGGTACAGGAACCTGGCCCCCGGATCGATAAAGTGTTGGGCTCAGTTCGTGCAGGTCTTCACTGCACACTTTGTCACCAGCAAACGGTGCCCCAGAGCAGAGGAAAGCATTTTCGGAGTAGTCCAAAGGGAAGGAGAACCCATACGGGGCTACATCAAACGATTCAACGAGGCATGCTTACAGATACCTCGGTTAGACCCCGCGGTGCAGCTCGCCGCAGCAAAAAGAGGGGTGACGCACAAGGAATTCAAGTGGCACATGGTAGCTAACCAGCCCGCGACCGTGGCCGAGTTCCTCAAGCTCGCAGACAAGTTCATGAGGACGGAGGAGGAAATCAACCAAAGAACCGAGGGCAGAAACGAGAAAAGAAAGAGGGACGGCGAGCCCTCTAGCTCGGCCGACCGAAAAAACCCGGCCCGGGACCCAAAACCGAACCAGTCGTTCCGAGCTCCCCTGCCAGCTCGGACGGATTACACGCCACTGAACACGAGGCGGACCGAGATCCTAATGACGATCAAGGACGCCCCCTTCGTGAAATGGCCACCTCGCCTAAAGGGAAATCCGAACGAAAGAAACAAGAATTTGTATTGTAGTTTCCATAGGGACCACGGTCACAGTACCGAGCAATGTAATAACCTCTGAGACGAGATAGAGGGGCTCATCCATCGCGGATACTTAAGAAACTTTGTACAGCACAACAATAATAGCAATAAAGCAGATCAGCCGGGCGAACACTTAAAAGACGCCCCGGAGACTAGAAGCAGGCCTGCCGAACCGATGCAGCGACAACCTCTGGCAGAAAGGCCAGTTCGGGGAACCATCCATGTAATTGTGGGAGGTTCGGTGGTGGCGGGGTGCACATCAGTGGCAGCCCGGACCTCAGTTCGCGAAGCGGTCCTCGAGGAGCGGAACCCCCCGAAGAGGCCGAAGACCAAGGAGCCGATCCTCTTCACAGAATACGACGCGCGGGGAGTTCGCTACCCTCACGACGACGCACTTGTCATTAAACTTAGGATCAGCGACTTCGAGGTTAGGCGCGTGCTCGTAGATTCAGGCAGTTCGGCGGACATCCTATTCAAGTCGGCGTTTGATCGGCTACAGCTGCCAAGGAGCGAACTAAAACCTGCAAGCACTCCCCTGGTGGGCTTCAGCGGGGAGGAAGTCAGGCCCCTTGGAAAGATAACGGTGCCCGTGGAAGTTGGCACGTGGCCTTGTGCGGTCAAACTCAACCACGATTTTCTGGTGGTCGTGACCCCCTCCCCATACAACGCCATAATAGGACGGCCAATCACGCATTTCCTGTGGGCGGTGGTCTCTACCTACTATTTGGCAATGAAGTTCCCTACGGACTTCGGTGTGGGGGTAGTGCGGGGCGACCAGCTCGAGTCCCGCAAGTGCTACGTCGCCGCCCTAAAGGGCAAGTCCAAGCCGGCCGGCGACCTCGATATGGAGCGGCCTACGGAGCAAGGCGAAGAACGCGCCTCGCCAACAGAAGAAACAGTCGCAATCCCGACCTCACCTACGGACCCAGCTCGCGCACTCCAGATTGGTGCTTCTGTCAAGGAACCCCTACGGACGGAACTGGTAAGTTTTTTACTCCAAAATTTAGATATTTTTGCATGGTCCGCGGCCGATATGCCCGGTATTGACCCTAGTCTTATAACTCACAAACTTAACACTGACCCTTTAGTTAGACCTGTTAGACAGAAGAAACGGAACTTAGCCCCGGAGCGCTGGAAAGCGGTCGACGAGGAAGTCGAAAAGCTCCTCGCGGCAGACTTCATAAGGGAAGTCCATTACCCGAGCTGGGTGGCCAACCCTGTGCTGGTGAAAAAGGCGAACGGCAAGTGGTGCATGTGCGTCGACTACACCGACTTGAACCGAGCTTGCCCGAAAGACTGCTTCCCCCTTCCTAGGATCGACCGCCTAGTGGACGCGACCTCGGGACATGAATTGCTAAGCTTCCTAGATGCCTACTCAGGCTACAACCAAATCCGGATGGACCAGTCCGACGAGGAAAAAACTAGCTTCATAACCGAGTTCGGTCTATACTGTTACAAGGTCATGCCCTTCGGTTTAAAAAACGCCAGGGCGACCTTCCAAAGACTTGTAAATAGGCTGTTTCGGCCCCTGATCGGCACAAAAATAGAGTGCTATGTAGACGACATGGTCGTCAAAACACAGTTTTCGCAAGAATTAATACAAGACTTAGATTCTGTCTTCCAAATCCTGCGTCAGTATAACATGAAATTAAACCCCAACAAATGTGTCTTCGGCGTCACCTCGGGCAAGTTCCTGGGCTACGTTGTCAATCGACGTGGCATCGAGGCCAACCCAGACAAAATACAAGCCATCCTAGATATGAGACCACCTCGGAAAATAAAAGAAGTCCAAAGGCTAAACGGCCGCATAGCCTTCCTAAGCCGCTTCATGTCCAAGTCGGCAGATCGCTGCCTACCCTTCTTCAAAGCAATCAAAGGCAAAGGGTTCGAATGGACCCAAGACTGTGAGCTCACGTTTGACGAGCTAAAAGGCTACCTCGCCAATGTGCCAACCTTAGCTCGGCCCGAGGAAGGCGAAGTCTTAGAGCTGTACCTCTCAGCTAGCGACGAGGTGGTCAGTTCGGTACTAGTAAAGGAGGCAGACCGGGTCCAACGACCCATATATTATGTTAGTAAAATCTTGCAGGGAGCAGAGACAAGGTACCCGCAGATAGAAAAGCTAGCGTATGCCCTGGTGGTAGCAACACGGAAACTCCGCCCGTACTTCCAGGCCCACACCGTCATCGTCCTGACCGACAAACCTCTGAGACAAGTTTTACTCAAACCCGAGGTTTCCGGCCGGCTGATGAAGTGGTCCATCGAACTCAACGAGTACGATCTCCAGTACAAGCCAAGAATTGCCATCAAGGCCCAAGCCTTGGCAGATTTTATCGCAGAGTGCACGTTTAGCCTCGAAGCCCCTGAGCCGGTCGAGCCCGAGGTCCCCAGTTTGGGCGAACTTGGAGCTCCCAAGCCAAACGAGTCCGAACCCCGCGAAGTAGCAGCCAGCGTGGCTTCCCTCCTGGTTAGACCAAGCGCGAACTGGGATGAGGAGCCCTGGATCCTTCACATAGATGGCTCCTCGAACCAACAAGGCAACGGGGCTGGAATAGTGCTACGCGGCCCGGGCGGAACAAAATTGGAATATGCACTACGCTTTGAGTTCGCGGCATCCAACAACGAGGCGGAGTACGAGGCACTGATAGCCGGGCTAAACCTAGCGTGCAAGGTCGGAGCAAAGCACATGGTTATCTGCAGTGATTCCCAGCTCGTGGTCAACCAAGTTACAGGCGAGTACGAAGCACGCGAACTCACTATGATTGCGTACTTAGCAAAAGTAAAGGAAGCTCTGCTCAACTTCCAATCACACTTCATCAAGCAAATCCCGAGGTCAGAGAACGCTGAGGCCGACGCCCTGTCCCGATTGGCTAGCACAAGCCACAACGCCAGGAGAACCGTGTACGTAGAGGACTTGCCTCGGCCCAGCATTCTCGGTGGGGCAGAAGAGGTCGCTCCCGTCACCGAAGCAGAGCCGAGCTGGATCGACCCACTCGCGAGCTTCCTGTTAGACGGAACCCTCCCCGCGGACCGCAACACAGCCAAGAGGGTGCAGCGCCAGGCAGCCAAATACGTCATGATAGACGAACGGTTGTACCGACGATCCTACACGCTCCCCTATCTGCGATGCTTGCGCCCAGCCGAAGCCGAGCTGGTACTCCGCGACATCCATGAAGGCTCCGCGACATTCATGAAGGCTCCGCGACATCCATGAAGGCTTGTACTTTTACATGAAAGCACTTTTATAAAAATGCTTTACACGAAAGTGTTTTTATTAAAGTACTTTTATGAAAACACTTTTATGAAAGCATAAAATCATTTTTATAAAAGTTACTTTTACGAAAGCACATTTATGAAAGCATAAAAGCACTTTTATAGAAGTGCTTTTACGAAATTACTTTTATGAAAGTACATTTATAGAAGTAATTCTGTTCATAAAAGTACTTTTGGAAAGCACTTTTATAAAAGTTTTGCATTTTTTTGCAATTTCTTGGTATTTTTCTACATTTTCTAAAATTTTATGGTATTTTCTACATTTTTTATAATTTTTTTGTGCTTTTTTTCTACATAATTTTTGCATTTTTTTTTGTATTTTTCATGCATTTCCTACAAATTTATGGTATTTTTTGCATTTTTATTTTTCTACAAAAGTTCTGAATCTTTTGTAATTTTTGTATTTTCTATAATTTTATGAGTTTTTTTTTTGCATTTATCTACAATTTTTGCATTTTCGAGTATACGAGTTGACTTAACTCATTTTTGTCACATGGAAGTCTTGAGAGAAATTATTCTCTCAAAATTTATTATTTTGGATATACGGAACCCATTTTTGTATTTATAAGTGAGGGTAGGTGGATTAATATGAGTTAGGGTGGTTAAAGGTCAATATGGATGGGTCAAATGGATCAATATGAGTGAGTGAGAGTTAGAGTAGGTTATAACCCTTTAACAAAGATTGATGATGTATCATGGTGGGTTAGTGGGTTAATATGGGTGAATTGATATTTAACCCTTACCCAACCCAATCCACCCATTTGCCGCTCCTATCCTTAAAAGTCAATACTTTCGTTGTAGGTTGGTAAATTTGCTTAGTCACCTATTGCTTAGGGTTCAGAACCTTAATTTGTTTGTCTTTCTTGTCCTCCTTCTTCTTCTCCTTCTCAACGGGGATTTTTCCTTCCTTCTTCAACTTTTGCTTGCAATCATCTTCAACGTGGCCATGCTTGAAACAGAACGAGCAGTACAAAGGCAGGTTCTCATAAATAATTTCCTGCCAGAAACCTTCCTTCCTAAGACCTCTCCACACTCTTCTAGGGTTTTCCTTAAGTAAATTAAATCGACTTCCACACATACCCTTGTAATCGTGGTTCTAGTCAGCCGAGCCATAGCTTGATCTACTTTCAAAACTCTGCCAACAATTTGTGCTGTAGGCCACACAAATCTATCATTGTAAAGGTTTATAGGCGGACGAGGTAAAGTTATCAAACTGGTACCTGAGAGGGTTCCAACCCCAACTCAGTTGCAAACGTCCATTTAGAAACCTGAACAAGAAATCTTTGATCCGCATAACCTCTCAAAACCATGCCCGATGAAACTCAGAATTCATTATCAAAACGGATTAGCACAGGTATTGGATCCAAAGCAGTTACCACGATCTCATTTGATGTGAAAGGAGTCTACAAGAAACTCCCTTATTTCCGCCAAAGAAGGTCGTCCATGAACACTCTTGCCGACTAGGGCAAAACGCAAAGGGAAAAGAGTTCTTTCTGTCTCTTCATTAGAGAAAAAAACAGCCGGCTCTCCCCTTTTTGATCGAAGGTTCTTTGACTGGAATATCCACCACCAGAGGGTCAAGACTGATCGGAAAAGGATAAATGGTTACAGTGAGAACCGCGGCAAAACTAGGGTTTTCAGGAGGTTTACCGATTACCGTTTACCCAAAGGCTCTCCCATCCCCCTCTTCTTTGTACAATTCAGAGTTAATAATAAAATATGCATCAAAGGGTTCAATTAGATAAACATAATTTAGTAAAACACCAGTCAAATATGTATCCATGTTTAATACATCCCAACTTAAAAGGTTTGAAGCCAATAATTCCACATATTTTATGTGTAAACATGTATATAATAATATTAAAAATATGCATATATTTAATATAAAAAACTTTTTAAATTTTTTAAATACATATGAAATAAAAGTTCCAAATTTTTGGTCCTTTACCAAATTTGAATGAATAATTCATGCTTACACGAACTGATTGAAGGGAGAAAGATGTACAAAGTATCATGTACCAAAGAAATGAAAAAAAAAAAAAAAGAAAAAAAAAATCTGTGGAGTGCGAGTTCACTGGCCAGTCTGGCCCCTATTTACCTCACATATCCATTCATCTGATTGTGGGTTGCAATCCACGTGGCACCCATGACAAATGCAAAATAGGCAAGAAAGAAGTCTTGTCTCAATCCCAAAAGCTTTTTACATGTCTCTTTTGGATAAGTTTGGACTTTGGACCGGGCTGTTTCGAAACCTCCCTGGGTGTATCACATGTTAGCATGGGGTGTGGGGTAAAAGAGTAATTATGATTAATATTCTTTTAATTAATTAAATAAATTAATAAAGAACTAAGTAGGGTAACATGCCTTCTGCCATAAGCCTCAAAAAGGATATTTTATTTTATATATTTTGTTCAAACCTCCTGTCGCTCATCGGACAGGAGGTTGTTTGGGGTGATTCCTCGTAGGGAGTCACCTTTTTCTTCTTTCTCTCTCTGTTTTAGGGAAGCTCTTTCTCGAGAACTCTCGAGGTTTTTGTTTCCTCTTTCTTTTTATTTAATTTCTTTTGTTGCTATGTTCATTTGCCCTCTATTTAATTTTTTTTTTGTTTCTCTCTTCGTTCTGTTCGTTTTTCCTTTGTTTGTTTCGTTTGCCCTCTGGTTGTTCATTTGGCCTTTGTTCGTTCTGTTCTTTGTTTGTTCTCCTTTTAGTTCTCCCCAGGTTCCCATCTGTCAGCCTGTTCGATCTTTCTGCGGGCGTTTTGATTGGGAGTTTCTTCTCTAGAATCCTTTCTGCATTAACCATCGGTGGAAGCTGCCATTTGCATTGCCGTTCCCAGCGTTTTGGAAGGTAGCTTTAGTTCTCCGGCGTCTAAGATGGCAATAACAGTTCTTCCGGTGTGGTGATTGAGAGTTATAGTTCTGGCTTCTTTGCGGATTAGTTCAGAGTGGGCGGAAGTTACAGATCTTGGCTTATGGATTTGGAAACCTGCTCTATCAGTTATGATCGCCAGTTATGTTGGTGATTTTAAGTCACCTTGCTTATATTTCTGGTTGCAGCAGTTCTTTCCATTCTCCTACATCCATCTTTTTTATTTTGTTCTTCTTGAGATTTGTCTTTGCACTTTAATTGGCCTTGTTGGCATCTCTTTGTATCAATCTCTTGAATGAAATATTTTAAGGATTAAAAAAAAAAAAACTGATTTTCTAAATCATGTGATAAAACATCTATATATAACCTAAAAGTTGATGTTGTACATTTATGAAATGAAATCTTTTTCTTTTTCTTTTAAAACCTAAATAAAATCTTAAAATCTTATAATCTTTCCCTTTTCATGCTTTTAACTATTAACATTACAAATTTAATTAATTACAATGATGTCATTGGATAAAGCAAAAAAAAAAAAAGAATAATCATAATTTGTTCTTTCTCCTTTTCCTCTTTCATATCTAATGCTAAACATGTAATTAATTATAATGATGCCACTCTAACTATTTACAATGATGCTACTAAATTTCTACATTTTTCATATTTGTTAAAAATTGTCTTTATCTCTCATTTTATTTACAATCAGGCCGTTTTGAATCATGCTTTCCTCCCCTGGGATACTTTAGGGGGTTGGCTTGGCACAACCCTTGGCCTGAGCTCGCACAAGCTTGTGTTGTGTCGCAAGCTTGGCTAGTCTGTGGGCCAAGTTTTAGACTAGGTTGGGCTATGAACAGGGCTAGTTCATGTTTCTTAAAAATTATGAATAAAAATGATGAAAATGTTAGCATAAATTAAAAAAATAGATAAAAAAAAGATCTTAAAATTTTATTTTATATGAATTTTGATGTATACAATTGAAAATAAAATTATACATACACACACACACACACACACACACACACACATATATATATTATCGGCCACAAACTAGGCTAAGCCATGTTTTTTAAAATTTTTGAAAAAATAATTAAAAAGTTAACATAAATTAAAAAATAGACAAAAAATAAAGATCTTGAAATTTTATTTTAGCCCGAGCTTGCACGGGTCCATGTCGTGCCACGGGCCGGGTTGTTCCATAGGCCAAGTCTTAGGCCAGACTGGGCTAAGCCTATTCATGGGCTCGGTAACCTAGTAGTTCAACTGAGCCCTTTAACAACGCTAAATTAATTAATTAAATAATTTGAGATAGCTTTTACCAATCTGATAAATGCATAGTTTTATTTATTTATTTACTTATTTTACTAAATTATTTAATTAGTTAATAATTTAATAATCTAACAAATTATTATTGCTAGCAAAGTAAGACATAGAGTCGTGTATATATTTACTATCTCACTTGATTGTTTATTTATCTCATTTATTTTATAAATTTATTTATTAAATTAAATTAATTATTACTTAACTATTTACAATTATTCCACTATATAAAACAAAAATACAATGACAAAAGTCATCTCTCCCTCTTTCACTATTGCCCGATGGCCATGATTATTTATTTATTTAGTGTTTTATTTTATTAAATTAAATATATTATTATCCATAAAATTTTATTTATTTTAAATAGGTCTTTTTTTCAATAAACTTTTATTTAAAAAATTTATCTTTCCCAAATTTCTTTCCTATACGATAATTTACTTTTGACAAGCCACTTACCATCATGTTTTGCCCCTGCAACTTAGGGGTCCCTCCACTAGCATTTGTTAAAATGTAAAAGGGCATTACTTCACTTTTATCGTCATTGAATAAATCTTAATTTTTATATATAAACCCTAAACTCTAAATCCTAAAATTAACATGTAAAATGCGTTTGTTAGGACAAATATCCTCCAAACAGGTTGGAGCCAAATATCTCCCAAATGTAAAATAGATTCCTGAAAAATCAGTCAGTACTGATTTCCGTGATTTGGACTGTGTTATTTTTTTTTTAATAACCTACGGGTTTGAATTGATTTGGCATACATGCCAATGCCAATAATATTCTAACTAATAATGCCCCAAAAATAGACACATTTTTTTTATGAAATGGCCTCATCAGCATTATTTATTTATTTAAATATATTTTCTTAGACACATTACATACAGGAGGACATAGGGGTGGGGAAAGAGCAGGGTACAGGTGAGGTCCATTGACCTTAAAATGGAGACTTTGCATTCTGCAGGTTTTATCATGTACCTCTATTTTCAGAAAGACACCAAGTAACCATCTCAATAAAAAATTAATATTCCTTTATAAATATAAATCCTCAAAATAATTGATTCTTGAGGAAATAATATTAACAAATTGAATCGACCAATGAAACACCCACTTCCATGTGCCATTTTGGTGCATAGAGATCATCATCATCTAAGCAAATTGGCTAAATACATACTGTTTGGCATTCCGTTCCATAAGTTGAATTAGGGACCAATATATGAGTGTCCCACTAAGTTGAATTTATGGCTCCAAAACCATTTGCCAACCTGGTCACATGGACTAGACATTTGATAGAATGGTTTTAGAGAAACAGCCAAACAGGAATGTTTAGATGTAAAATTGGCTAAAACCCTATTTTATATATGCAATATAATTATTGATATATATAGAGACATTATACAATTATGTAATATGTTTACTAATAAATTGAATATTTATATTTTATATAAATATAATATACATGTATAAATTAAAAAATAATTTTTAAAATTCTAACTTTTCTTATTTTATGCACAATAAGTCAAGCTTGAATTAAATCCAAAGATGACATTTCGGATTTTATATTGGATTCGGAGGTAATGCTAATCGGACCAGATTCGGTGTAAGTGTATCCGATGAGAATCCAATCCAATTACTTAACAGACGTTACAGACCGAAAGGTAAGAAAACACGCATGGCGAGCCCGGCAGTCATACACGGCGGGTCCCATTTTATGGTGGATCCCAGTTTTATGGTGAAATATGCAGTGTTAGATCAAATTGGTAGGGGTTACAATATGTTTTATTAGTAGAAGATCCCAACTGACTTCCAGCGGCCTGAAATGGAAGCGGGATCTACTTCTTACAAATGGGCACTTCACAGGCACATCCACCGTGCATTGGGAACATCTCCCATGAATAATAACTAATAAGTATGGGAGATGTTCCAAATGCATGGTAGGATGTGGATGTGAGGTGCCAGGTGTGAGAAGCAGATCCGGTCTCGAATGAAAGCGGGGTTTGTTCCTCACAAATAGACGCTTCACAGGCACATCCACCGTGCATTGGAAACATCTCCCATGAATAATAACTAATAAGTACAAGAGATGTGCCCAATGCATGGTAGGATGTCCGTACGAGGCACCTGTGAGGCACTAGGTGTGAGGAACAGATCCGGTCTCGAATAGAAGTGGGGTCCGCTCCTTACAAATGGGCGCCTCACAGGCACATCCACCGTGCATTGAGAACATCTCCCATGAATAATAACTAATAAGTATGGGAGATATTCCCAATGCATGGTAGAGGTGTAAGGAGCAGATCCGGTCTCTCTGAAATGCAGTACTTTTGGTCTTAATGGTCCTGTAAAAATTGATGAATTTTCATTGGTTAGTGTAGGCTCTAGTACAAGGGCTTTTTAGTGTAGGAAATCTGGATTCGCACATGGACGGCCCTGAGAAATTTATTAGTTAGTGTACCTCTAGACAGGTCATTCACACATGGCCTAAAAAACCTCTACTTTTTCTTTTGATTGGGGAAATGGAAGACAAGGATAAAGAAACCAAAGGAAAGTTCAGCGTTTTCGTGAGGGAAGAAAAATAAAAGATGAAAGAAAATAAAGCAAAGAGATGGTTGCAATTTTCCAAATGCTAAAAGGGAATACCTAAGAGGCGTTTGGTTTCTCAGAGAATTACTGAAATAAGGGAAAGTTGTGGAGAAGTCCCTCGATGCATTTTGTGAAATTCACTCTTTCAACTTTTTGTTTTTCTTTTATTTTCTATTAAACCAAACTCAGCCTCACAGCCCAAGTATTTTTCAACAATCACCTACTGATATTGTTTTAACTTATTCATGGCTAGTAAATTACCTAAACACCCCCCTTAAGAGAAGTTGAGAAGAGGGTTTTTTTTATCTTCGATTAATTATTAAGGCTCTGTTTGTTTTCAGTGCAATTTGATTTGCATTAATATAAATGCATGATAATATATATCATAAAAGTCAACTAATCGACGAGTGGTTCATTGGTATCTTAGCTGGTTCTCTTTAACATTAACACAGAATCAATTACCGTAACCACCAATTTGGGGAAAGGGGTTATTACTATTAATGGTGTATGGTACTAAATACCTAAAAAAATACCACTTTAGCTTTAGTTTTTACATCACTTTGTTTCGACTTTTATTTTACTTTATTTACAATGGAAATAAATAAAAAAAGTAAATATAGAAACAAAATATATCAAAATTTGCATTCAACTTGTTTACATTCGCTATTTTTTTTTTCACAGTTTAAATGAAATTGCATTACAAACAAATTAAGCATAAAAGATTTTTAGGGTCCGTTTGATTTATAACCGAAAACCAGAATCGGAATCGAAATCTTTCGAAATTAGAATCAGAATAACCTATTCCCATAGTCTATTTGGTTCAAACAGAAATAAGAATGGAAATCAGAATCAGTGGGAATGAGATTTCATTCCTAAGGAAAGAGCAGGGAATGAAATTTGGATTCCGATTCCAATTTCAAGTGTGTTTTAATGTGTCACACTTGAAAGCGTAGAGCGTTTGATCTTCTAATTAATTAAGCAAATCAAAACTAGCCTTTAATTAAAGAGCACATTAAGCTAATTATATTGTTTAGGGTGTTAATTCAGTTTTCCATAATTTATTAACCAAGACCATTGAAGGTGGTTTCTGGTTTGGTAAAGCCCACCTACTGATGGAATGATATGTTTTTGTGTGGTAAAAGGAACAGTTGAGAGAGATTACACATGCACTTCAGTTGAGAGAGTTAAAAGGAAAAAAGGAAAGAGAGAGAGAGAGAGAGTTTTTGACTTTGGCTCATTCCACTGATTAGTGCCTAATGTAATCAGCTTGGTTAGTGTTATTGCCCTCACTCGTATCGCCATTAATGAAACCGTTTTTACATTTTGTTGATAGTCAAATAATAGTTATAAAAAATATAAAAATTTTGTAAAATTTGTTTCAAATATTATTATATGGGTTTGATTATGAAAATACATGATACTAGAAAATTTTATAACCAATCCATTGGTATTATAAAATTAGTAAACAATCTGGTGGTAATACGGGTAGATTTGAGTTGATGTGAGCCGGATAGATAGTTATTTGAGCTCGGCTTGCCAAGAAAGTATGAGGCTTGAGTTCGAGCTCGAGCTCGGTTTGAGCTAAAGACTTGAGCTCGAATTCGAGTTCGACTATGAGCCAAATGTTTTATAAAAATAAAATATTATTTTTAATTGATATTTAAAAGATCAAGAATTATAATAATTAGCTATTATATATATAAATAATATATATATATATATATATAATATTTTTATATTTATTATATATGTATGTATGCATGTATACATATATGTAGAAGTTCAATTAGGCTCGCAAGCTTCATGACCCGAGCTTTATTAGGTTAGAACTTGACTCAATTAGCAAATGAGCTCATAAATTGGGCTCGAGCTCAGCTCATGGCCACCCTTAGGTGGTTTCACAAAGTTCAAATATTGAGAGACTTAAGATAGTAAAAAAGCATGCATGTTAAGAGTTTCAGTTAATCAAAATATTTTTTGTATGTTTTGATGACAATTCCTTGGGTTATGATAAGACCTCTTGTATTAGTCGAAAGGGAAAATCTATGATACCCAAAAGACATGGTATTGAAATATCTTTAACCAATCAAAGTATCTCTGTGAATTTTGATTAATGCCTCTTTTAAGATACCCGTTGATTAGCGATAAATTTTTCTAGTATCATAGTGAAAAACCCTAGTTGAAATCACTTAAATAGTCAAAGTATATAGGTACCGGGGAGGGGGGAAGTATCGGGCAACCTTGAAAATCAAAACTTATTGCTAGGGCTGTCAATTGAACTGGATTTGGTCTAATCCGATCTAATCCAACATTGATCCATTTACAAATGGATTAGACCAAATCTGATCCAAACCCCATACAAACCAGATCCAGTCCAGTCCAATTGAAATGCAAATGGATCGGATTTGACCTAATCCAGTCCAAATTAAATTTTTTCCCTCGTCGTGGCCGAGGTATTTTAACTTTTAAAAAAATGCTTTTTGAGGTATTTTAACTTTCAGAAAATGCAAACAGCATGCTAGGCCGAGGGGGAGAGCGGCGCGGAATTGGGATAATGGGTTCCGGTGGGATCATGGGCCATGGACGAATTAACCATGCACCGCTGGCACTAGGCAGTGGGGATGCGTTTGGGAAGAAAAACCGAAAAACTGGAAACAAAAAAAGAGAAGGAAATAAAAGGGTCTCAAAAGCAACAAAAAGAAGGGAAGAGAGATATCGGGAATCGTACTTCTTAGCATGTAGCCGTTGTGTGGTAGCAATGGTAACGCGTCACACAAACAGACTTTACCTTAATTGAACCTAATTTTTCTCTTTACTTTAGTTGATCATCGCTTGAGGCAGGCAGAGGGGAAAAGGATGGACGCTTTCCTTGCCGACTGCCGAGCCTCCTGATTTCCTGAGTCTTGCTCTTGCGCTTGTGGCAGAGACGGCGATGGTGGAGTGCAGAGATGGAGAGGTGGGAGGTGCGCAGGTTAAGGGCGAGAGGAAGATCGTCGGAGAGAGGAAAATGCTACCGGAGTTCATTCGAAGCTTTAAACGAAATACCGCGGTGAGACTTTGAGATGGAGCGATGGAGGCGCCGAACTAGTGTTCGAAAGTGTCCAGGCTTCAAGCCTTCAACGTTCAAACTTCAAACGAAAATGAATGGACCAGCGGGCTCGTTCGAACTTTTGGCTTTGTTCATTTTTAGTCCATTCTATGAATGGACGATTCATGTTCAGACCGGTCCGTGTCCATATCAATTTTAGGACCGTCCAAATCTGTCCATAACACATCCGATCAGATAGAGTCCAACCCGAAACCAGTCCATTGACACCCCTACTTATTGTGTGGATATGCACAATAAGTATGATAAACTTATAACCAATCATTTGTGATCATATAAGGCCTATTCACTTACCTGGGTAAGTTTCTCTTGGGAAGCACTTACCCCGTTAAGAACATTTACTCGTGTTCTTTTATTTCTTATGTAAATAAGGCAATGACCATTTTAGCCATAAAAATCCATTATTAAAAGGGTATTTTTGTCCCATTTAAGTGTTGGCAACTTTCCCCCTTGGTGGGAAAGTTATTTACCCGGGTAAGTGATACCCAAGAAAATAAACTTTTCATAGTCCTCATATAAATATGAAAAAAGAACATGTGATTTTTGGTCAATGGGAACCAAAATCACTTATATATATATAACAGAAATAATGGGGCGTTCTTTTTTCATATTTTGAGAGGGGGAAAGTTGGTCAATAGGATTTTGGTTTCCATTGACTAAGAATCCCATTTAGTGGCTAAGAAAAATTTATTTTCATGGGTATCACTTACCATCTCCTAGATGGGTAAATAGCTTTTCCAGGTAGAAAGTTGCCAACACTTGAATGGGACAAAAATGCCCTTTTAATAATG
Organism: Nelumbo nucifera; assembly: GCF_055504915.1. NCBI lineage: Eukaryota > Viridiplantae > Streptophyta > Magnoliopsida > Proteales > Nelumbonaceae > Nelumbo > Nelumbo nucifera. The sequence continues at coordinate 26,515,409 of NC_142650.1, forward strand.
GATTTTTATGGCTAAAATGGCCATTGCCTTATTTACATGATAAGTAAAAGAACATGGGTAAATACACTTACCCAAATAAGTGTTTCACAGGAAAAACTTACTTAGGTAATTGCATTTACCTGGGTAAGTAACTTACCGAAAAGCGAACAAGGCCTTAATAATGATAGAAATGGATAAAAAAAGAGAGAACTAATATCTAACTTATGAGTTATGAGTCACTAACCAAATCAAATAGTTCAATGTTCAATCAATTGGGTCATTGAATTGTTGACAACTTCATTTTGTAGATAAACAAATCAATAGTTTAACAAAACCTAAGGCCTCATTTTCTTTTCATTAAATTACTTATCTGGGTAAATGTAGTTACTTGGGTAAATTTTTCCTGGGAAACACTTACTCGGGTAGGTGCATTTACCCATGTTCTTTTATTTCTTATGTAAATAAGGCAATGGCCATTTTAGCTATAAAAATCTATTATTAAAAATGACATTTTTGTCCCATTCAAGTGTTGACAATTTTTCCCCTAGGTGGGAAAGTTATTTACCCATTACCCATCTAGGAGACGGATAAGTGATACCCAGAAAAATAAACTTTCCCAGATCCCCACATAAATCTAAAAAAAGAACATAAAATTCTTGATCAATGGGAATCGAACGCCCCCTAAATTCTTGCTGAAGTGATGAATTAATTGGTTCATTAACTTTGGTTTTAAATATATGTACAACCCAATACGCCAAAACATGTATCTCAAGAGTTTGACTTGACCAACACACTTTCTTTTTTATTTTCTTTTAATTTTACAAGGGGCCAATCTTAGCAAGGCCTACCCCTGGTTATATTAAACTTCTAAAATATTTAATATTTGTGTATCAAGGTGGGTACACCCGTAACGAAAGAACCATTTTTCAGACTATTTCATGCACTTTTCTTATACATTATGTCTATACACACTTATTACAACGGAATTAAAGTGTAAGAAAGAAAGTAAAAACTTTTAATTTACTAATGAATTGTCCCAAACATCCACCTACATTACAAGAATCACTTATTTTGTGATAGATTTTCCCAATTATCAGTTTATCACCATTTCCATCTATACAAAACTATCAAAATTTATGATCTGATGTAACAGGACCCAAGATAGTTGGATCCAATATTGGATTGGACCAGATGGTCGAATCAGTTGACTTGAAAATCAGTCTAAGAATCGGTTTCATTTTACCCTAAGATTGCTTCTGAGTCAAAAAATGTCAATTTGATTTCCACAGATTTCTCGTAGGATGAATTGAACTATAAAACTCTCTTTTTTCTAAAAAAATATGAACAGGCCCACTGAATCGTCATTCCCTCTTTTTTTTTTTTTTTTTTTTTTTTCTATCACAAGTGAAGCTGTTGCCTTTGTCACACTCTGACGACTGATGGATGTTTGTCAGTTGAGCTTTTCCACATTTCACATGGGAGCAGAGGCAAGTTGGCCAAGATTTGGAGGACCAATCTGGGACGGGCCCCACCAAGTTCGAGTCCTGGCCTCAAAACCGGAGTACTGGACCCTTCGGTCCACGGACTAAGGCAATTTGATTGGATGTAGTTAGCATTAGCTGGGCCGGGAATGACATTGTCGACAAAAGAACCAAGAATTCCGCATCATGATTCATGGCACGTCACTTCCATGTGAGTGAGAGACATGTCGGAGCCTAGACAAGACCCAATCAAGGTGGTCCTGGCCCTACGCGCATGCAGTTTATTTCTGTACTTGTGAGGATGACCCGCCTCCTGGGTCCGGTGAGCCTGGCTTCAATGCAGCCGCACATGCTCACCAGTTCAACTAGGAAAAAAAAGGGAAATGACTTTGAACCCCCTTCACAGAAAGAAAGCTTCCTATGTAGAATATCCAACCGCTGAAACCCATAATTAAAATCAAAATACCATTGCACCCCCCTCTCTACTCGGAAGACGTGATATGTGTCAGCCATCTTCTAATTCCGACCATTATTCCCATACAAAACCCACTGATCTGAACACGGGTTACGAAGAACTCTCCGGTGGTGGACATTTTGACGGTTATAAGGCTTATTTTTCAGATTTTACTAAAATATAATATTTATTTGTACTAATCTATACAACCTATTTATATGTAACTGTTTAGAAACTATCCATTTATAAGTTATAACCGTTCAGAAACTGTACATGAATTATAAATAATTTTATCTCAGAGATATTAACACGTGCAAATACATGTACACATTTAGTAATAGTAGATGTGAAGAAAAACATAACTACTATTGACACTAGAATTGGGATCTGCTCCTCACACAGTGGGTCTCACAGTCACATCTTATCTTATATTGGGAACATCTCATAAATAATAAATAGAAGTATGGGATATATTTTGATGTTTGGCCAGGACATACTGTTAGGTCAGTGTGAGGCACATTTTGTGAGGAGCAGATCCAGACTCTTAATACTAGATCAAATTGCATTTGCTTCTCACAGTCACAGAGGGAGCCTCAAAGGTCACAGCAACTTCATAGCTCATCTCGGTGGTATATTGAAAACATCTTATATTCTCAATGTGTGGTTAGATGAATGTGACCAACAATGTGTTATAAACAACATATCCGAACTCCTTTTAAAACGGGATCTACTGAAAGCCAAAAACATGAAAACATGCTGAGAACACGACATCCAACTGCACATAGGAGGTGCATATATAGGGATTCATATTAACCATTTCATATAGTGTAAAGCAATGAAGCACATTGATTTGGCTGTAGCCTGTATATATGTTGGTAATGCCCAGATCCAAATATTAAAATTGAGTTGCCCGGGAATGATCAATATTAGATCGTCTTATGAACTTCCATTTAATGCATCAATACCAAACATTGAATTCAAAATAAACCTGGCATTGATATTTCCTAATGCCTAACAATTTATGATTTCAACCAATCCCTCATTTGTAGGTCAGTGGTATTTTGTTCATTTGCAGAATTACCATTATTAAGGGTATATTGAATTAAAAGACACGCGTCTGAACAGTATAATATCTAGGGATATATTCAAGCTACAGATCTGAGCTTGAATTCGGCTCCACTCAAAAGTTTATATGTTCAAGTTCGATTTAGCTCGAAATGAATAATAAGCTAAATTTTATATAAAAAATGAAAATGTATACATATAAAAATATTTTTTATTTTATATATAAAAGTTAAAAATATTATATATAATATAAGTTTTATTAGGCTCTTGAATTTCATTGGGCTCGATTAACAAGAAGCCTATATTTTACTTGAACTTAACTCGAAGCTCAATTTAGACAAAGCTGAATCAAGCTATTTATGAGTAAAACTCGAATAGATTGTGAAAAACTCAACTCGTGACCACCCCTACTCTTTCTTATTCTTAAGCCATGTTTGAGAGTGTTTAAAAAAGTGTTTATTTGGGCCATTAAGCACTTATTGGTATTTGGGAAATAAGTCCAAGTAAGTGCTTATTTTAAAAATAAGGGCTTATTTTTTAAGCTCAAATTTCCAGCTTTTTTTAAGAGTTTATAAAATAAACACTTATTCAATTTTTTTCTTCTAAAATTATCCCTAGTTTAATTTTAAAATACCATTTATAAAATTATCCCTAGTTGATTTATAAAAGTACTTTTACGAAAGCACTTTTAAGAAAGTAATTTTATGAAAGCATTTTTACAAAGCACTTTCATAAAAACACTTTTATAAAAGTACTTTTAAGAAATCACTTTATGAAAGTACTTTTATGAAAGCACTTTTATAAAAGTACTTTTATGAAAGCACTTTTATAAAAGTACTTTTATGAAATCACTTTATAAAAGTACTTTTATGAAAATACTTTTGTGAAAGCACTTTTACAAAAGTTTTTATGAAAGCACTTTTACAAAAGTTTTTATGAAAGCACTTTTATGAAAGTACTTTTCGTAAAAGTGCTTTCACAAAAGTGTTTTCATAAAAGTGCTTTTGTAAAAATGCTTTCATAAAAGTATTTTCTTAAAAGTGCTTTTAAAGGGTATATTTTGAGAATTTGAAAGAAAATGAAGGACAAAATAGTCACAAATGTTTATTTAAGTGCTCATTAGAGAAAAAGACTACTAAATGCCCAATTAAAATAAGTGATTATTTAAAAAAAATAAGCATTTGAAAAAATTGGGTGCCAAATGCAAATAAGTGTTTATTTGAATAAATATTTGTTTTTAAGTATTTATTTTTAATTTAAACACTCCCAAACATGACCTTAAGTAAGTCCCTGAGAGGACTTAATTGATCCATGATATATGTTTTACCTTTCGTTTCCTTTACATCTGTTTCGACAGAGATATCAATTAATTTTAATTCTTTTTTTTTTCTATTGACTCTTTTTCAATCAAAATGTAGAAAAGCTGTATTTGTCTTTACCATTCATTGAATATCTTCCATTTTGTGTATGGCATTGCCACTCCCTTTGTGTAGATGCTATTTTAACAGGAATTTAATGAATTGATCCATTGTAATTTCGCATTTTTGCTTTCCATTTAAATGAAATATCTCTGACAGGGGGTTCTTTGGTGGTATCTTAAACTTAGAAGAAGCTTTAGATATTGTCAATGAAGTGAAGTTCAGGATTTATGAACACTCATGTATATAGGTCTTTATACAGATATAACAGAACACAAATCCAACTCAAGGCCAGCCACATAACCCATGTTACAGTGTGAAGTCTAAGATTCTTTGAAAATATGGGAGATGTAGAATAGTTATCCACCATTTCCCTCCTTCCAGGAAGAGTGCAAAGGTCAATTAGCTTGAATTCTTATCTAGATACTAGATTCCAGAGTGTGTATGCTTTGATAATGAAATCAGATGGTCTACAGACATCTGCTTGTGCTGATTGTTGCTGTAGGCCCTATTTTAGAATGGCCTATCCAATTACGGGGCCTCAACCAACTGACCCCAACCCACCCACGTGCTGCTTCCCCTTGTCAAGGAATGGGCCCATTGGGACCCAAGTGTGGGTTATTATCGTGTTAATTTGTCTAGGGGTGTGAACCAGATATTAGCCTCTTTCTGGGTTCACCGACAGACTCAAAAGCAGTTCAAACTTCAACTACTTAATATAGGAATATGGGTTCCATTTGCTTCGGTGAATGAGGTATCATTTCTCCTCCCCCTCGTGGGATTGTCACTGGGCTATGTCTATAATAGCCCTTTGTGGCCACTCCTTAAATTGATTACTTGAACAGCTCATGCCACAATATGAAAAATTCTAGTATAAGGTCAGCGTATGGGGCCGATCTGATCCGTGTTAGACCAAATGGCCAAATCAATGAGACCCTCAGACCCCTACTATGATCCTGCTTGCACCCATATGATAGGGATAGAGTATCTTATGCCACAAGTTTCTAGTTGAAGATTTTTTTTTTTTTAAACCCACTTATCAGGTTAGTGGTGTCGTGGTGGTCGGGTTTGGGTATTGTGAGCATCGAGAAAACAGTTTATTTGACTTGGATTTGGAGTCGCTACCCATTAGATTAGGAAGTAGAGGTGATGAGACCTCCGGGAATTACATCAAAACTCATTTTAATTCAATAGTAATTCCAAAAAACCCATGGCACTGACTACACCAGTCCAGCTGAGACTCAGATGGAGGAAGAAAGGGGTTAGGCACTCTTCTCCCGGGTCCAATAGGTAAGGCCCACATAGACTACCAATAACCAAGCACAAACCTAAAATGCAAATATCCAAACAATAAAGAAACTAACTAAAAAAACAAAGAAAGAATAAATCAACATATAACAAGTTCCTCCTTATTTATTTTTTATGCATTTTTTCTTCTTATGCCTTTTATTATTATTATTATTATTATTATTATTATTATTATTATTATTATTAATCATATATATTTTTCTTTCTGTATATTTTATCAATTATTTATTTTTGTTATTTTCTTATGAACTCCTATTGGTATATTTGTATGCCAATTTTTCACCAACCTGCTTTTTCTCTAAATCTACTAAATTTGCCCAAGTTGCCAATATCCTTTAATTGCTAAGCTGTCCAGAAATCCATCCCATTATTATCATTATTTTAATTACTTATTTATTTATTTTATTTCATTTTCTATTGCAAAACCGAACTACTCTCAACCAACCTCCCTTCTCTTTTCATTCTGCCAAGCTGCGAAGAGCCCGAATTCCTCCTATTCTATCCACTTTTCATTTCTCTATCGATTTTTTTTTTATCGTTTTATTCTATTTGATGCTTTACTTATTTATTTACCTATTTCTTCTCATGCAAGCAATCCAAAAAAAAAAAAAACAGCGTTTCTTGGCATAATTTCAAAAAAAAAAAACCAACTCAGGGGAATACTTTACCTCAGAACTGAAAGAGGAACACGATTCAAACTAATGATCGACCACTGGGTTAAGATTTTACACAGCCAGAAGTGGCAAAAAGATTCGTCACAGTTTTGGATGGGATTTCAGCCTGTGTTAGAAAAATGGAACAGGGGAGATGTCAGTCTGGTATTGATGATGTGTGATCTGGCCGTTTCTTGTTGGAAGGCAGTTCGGATACTGAGCTGACGAGTTCGTCGGGATCAACTTGCAAAAAGACAGTATCAGAGTATCTGGATTATTTTAATCGGGTCAGGCACTCCGATGCTTGAGTCAATGAAGTATATTGGAGAGCTAGAGTATTATGAGAGAGTTAAATCGCGCATACCTTCTCTGAGGGAGGGGATGCCTTTATATAGGCGTAAGAAACCGGGAGCTTCTTATAACGAATATGAGAATCCCAGAAAAACATGTCCGTCGTGTTCAGAGGAGATTTCTCAGCCGGATATGTGATTCACATAGAGGGATAAGGTCCGTCCGATCAACTCCAATGCGGATAATGCAGAAAGACGGGTCTAACGGCCGAGCATCGTGATCTCAGAGAAGTCAGAGACGATAACTCACTCATAACTAGGGGTGATCATGGGCCGAAAAGATGGGTCTAACGGTCGAGCGTCGTGATCTTGAAGAAGTCATCTAATAAATATATGAAAAATATTCTAAATAACTAATTTTAAATATTAAAAACTCAATAACTAAATCATATGTTAAATATTATTTAAAAACAAATAAAATCATTTAAAAAAGAAATTATGTAATGACCTTAAATATTTTATCAAAAACACAAAAATAATTATAATAGATTTAATAATATTTGATTATTATAATATAAAATATAAATAATTTAAAATTTTTAAATATTCTTGAAATAATGAAAAGTAGATTAAATAATTTAGAGGTATTAAAGCTTTCAAATAACAAAAATAGGTAATAACTTTCAAAAAAAAAGTTTTAATAGATATTAAAAAATAGAATTATAATTGCAATTATTAATGTACTAATAATAAAAACATTATTTAACTTATATCAATTAATAATTCTAGAAAATAACTTTCAAAAAATTAATATTTATTAATAATAATTTTTAAATCTTAATTTATATTTATTATATATTTATATATACTAAAATTTATATTTATTTTATTTTTTGTAATTATTTATTGTATTTTTGTTATAAATATACACTAAAGTAAAAACATGCCACGTCATGGCCTGAGCTTTCTCACTTACTCCAACCGAGAACTCTCAGACACTCTTTATTTTAAACTTTCTTGCTTCCTCATGAAGCCACCTCATCATTCCCTTCTCCCTTTCTTGTAGTGAATTATTTAATTAATTAACAACATTAGCAATACATTATTTAATAGTATTTATTGACTAATTACAGTATTTATTTAATTAAGTATCATAATTAATAAAAAATACTGCTACAAAAATAAATCTAATATTGTTAAATAATTGAAAAAATACCATAATTAATAAAAATATTGTTAATTAATGAATTAATAATTAATTATATCAAAATAATATTAATTAATAGTACTTTCATAAATACTATTTATTAATTAAATAAATACCATAATTAATAACAAAAACATCAATAAAAAATACCATAGTTAATTATGGTATTTATTTATTTATTTAATTTAGGTATTTTGGTAAACTCGGGGGTATTTTTTACTGAAATTTTATAGGGTGGGGTTTTATGCATTTTGAATCGATTGGTGGGGTCATATTGTCCTAAATAGGCTTGGATTAGGCAGATCTGGAGGGGTAGTGATTCGGTTAATTTATTAACTTTGAAACAGAATCTTAGTGTGATAGAGGAGAAAATAAGGAAATTTTTTGTTGAAATTTAGTAGGGTGGTGCGCTTGAGCATTATGGGTTGATTGGTAGGGTCGGATTGGCCTAATTATTTTGAGATTAGGCAGATTTAGTAAGGACTTAATCAGTTAATGCAAAAGCTTTAAAACAGAATCATGGTGTAATGGAGTGGCAAACAAAGGTATTTAGGGCTGAACTTTTGTGGGTTGGGATTTTAGGGTGTTTAGGATCTTATGGAAACATCTGATTGATTTTGGAGAGCCAAAATCATAGAAATTTTGATCAACGAGAGCATCCGAAATGGAATATTTGTTCGATGATAGGGGCAAATTAGGGAATTTTAGGTTGAAAATTTATGGATAGATGTTTTTGGTGTGTATAGGATTCAATTGTAGAGTCTAATTGATTCAAAGGTGTTAGGATCAAGGAGATTTGGGTTGTGAGTGCTTCAGGCTAACAAGAGGGTTCAAAAGAGAATATTGGTTTGATAAAAGAATAAATGGAGGGCAATTTTTGGTTGAAATTTCAAGGGTAGATATTTTAGGAGGTCCTAGGTCTTATGGTGGTGTTTGGGAATTTTTAGGTACTTTAGAAGGCTTGGAATAATCTGATCAGGTGTTTGGGGTAAATTGGGGTTTCGACGATGAATTGAGTAAAAATCAGGCGCTGACAACAAGGTTTTTAGAGGTATTGGTCTCTTGGATCATTTGGTGGGGTTTGATTGGTCCATAAATGGTATAGTCAAGGGCATTTAAGAAATGAATATCTTTGCCAATGAGATAACCCAAATTAAAATCTTAGTGTGATGAAGGGTTAAATGGGGGATATCTGTGATGAAATTTTGTGGTAAGGTGTTTATAAGTATCTAGGGCTCTTTAAAAGCGCATTAACTCTAATTTGCAATTCGGTTAAAAAATCCCATGCATCACACAGGTTCCAACTAGTTACTATTAACTCGAAGAGAAAAATCAAAGATAAAACATAGACTGCAACATGATTATACTACACATATGATCGAAAGCCAAGTTAGCCTTTAGCTTCTTCAACCTTTTCTCTTCCTTGGAACCAATCAGCATGCGATTAGGTGACATCTCCCTTCTCGTCCGTCTCTTCACTGTTCTCTTTTCCTTGATTTTGTTTCTCTCACTTGAATACATACATACATACATACATACATACATATATATATATATATATATATATAGTCAGATCAGGTTTGATTCGAATCTGATATTGATTCTTTAAGAAGCGGATTTAGATATTGACTGATCTGATCTGCTGTGACTCAATCCATTCCGTTAATTATGAAATATTATTTACATATTGTATATGTATATTCTATATATTATTTATATAATTATATTATATATTTTATATTTAATACATTATTATATTATCATATTATATAAATAATATATATATATTATTTATTATGCTACCAAATTTGGAGCCGAGGGTAGCTAAGTAACTTTCAAGGTCGGAAGGATGATGTCCCACTTGTCAATAGTGAAAAGATATTAGAGGCCCCGAGAATGTTCCTAGTATATATATTAAAAGAATGAAGTCTAGAAATTTTCTCATTTTTTTGATTTTTGTAATCTACGTTTTTTGCATTTAACAAATCAAATTCCTACACTTGATACATTTTTTACCTTGTTGGATGGCTTTCCAAGAGCCATGTTTCGTCACAATTCTAGTAGTGTTTATCACATTCCAAACCTCTCCTAGATCGTGTCCAACTGAAACACCACCAAGCCATCTAAAGATTCTAAACCTTTGTTCTTCTTCTACTTTTCAAGTTAGATTTTCCCCATTTTGTTCTCACAATCAATCCACCTAGATCTCTCATTTTTTCCGTTTTGTTTCTCTTCACGTCATAGCTTCTACAGTGGTGGAAATAACTTTTTTTTGAGAGAAAATAAAAAACGGGCAAAAGGACACCAAATCAGTAAATCACTTCACCATCTCCTTTCTTCTTTCTCTATTCTAAATCTAGTTTAAGGTCTATTATTTTTTTTTTCACTAAAAACAGGGGTGGGAAGACGCTGTTTTTGACAAGAAACAGGGGCGGATGTAGACCAGGCGTGATCAATATGTTTTGCGCTTGAATCCGGGTAAAAAGTACATATTTTTTCTACATGTTTTCGATTGAATGTATTCTCGGAACACTATATATGTGATTAGTAAGAAAACAGTTAAAAAAACCCAAAAAATGACAAAATCTAATGCTGTTAAAAAAACCTGTTTTGCATCAAACGGGCGAAGAAGATGGAGATAAACGGCTGAAGTCAACCCATTTTCGATAATCAAACAACGGGTCAGTGTTGACCTGTTTCCCGACCCAGTTTTGTAAATACCATGTGATGCACTGTTGGAAGATTTACTGTGTTATACACGGTTGGAATATAATTTTCAAGAATAATAATATTACTGTTATTGTTATTATTATTATTACTACTATTACTTGATTATTAAATAATAATAATTGATTCTTACGAAAATCTCATCAATTATTTAAAAAGTAAAATATAAAATAATTGTATACTCTTATGTGTTTCTATTATTTAACTTTCGCTTAATAAAGCTTGTGTATCGCACAAGTCCCCGCTTGTATTTAGATGAAATGTCACTGATGTTATAGACCTTTTAGGCTTCTATCTCCGTCTTAAGCTGTGTTTAGTTTGAAAGAAAATAAAAGATAATAGAAAGTTGAAGGAAAAGTTAAATAAGAAATTTTGCAAATTCTGTTAAGACTTTCAAGTTTGTCTCTCTGCCTAAGGCTATATTTAGTTTGAAAGAAAATAAGAGAGAAATGGAAATTTGAAGGAAAAATTGGCAATAAATTTCGCAAATTCTGTTAAGGACTCTCTCAAGTTTCTTTCTCTGCCTTAGGATGTGTTTAGTTTGAAAAAAAATAAGAGAGAAACAAAAAGTTTAAGGAAAAGTCGACAAGAAATTTTACAAATAATATCAAGGACTCTCTCAAGTTTCTCTCTCTGTCTTAGGTTGTATTTAGTTTGAAAGAAGATAAGAAAGAAACAGAAAGTTAAAGGAAAAATTGTTAAGAAAATTCACAAATTCTGTTAAGGACTCTCAAGTTTCTCTGTCTCATTTTCTATTGAACCAAACATGGTCCAAATATCCCCCTTGGTCACATACTCTGGATATCAATGGAAATTTGCACTGGTACACTTGACTTCTAGTCTTCAGCTGAGCTTTGGCCATATGCTTAGGCCAGGACAAGTCCAGGCCATGAAATGATCAATACCTAAACTGTCCCAATCGAACCCATCAAAGATTAAAAGAAGGAAAAAGAACCGACTGTCCAGTCTAGCTCAAAAGCAATTTAAAATGGTTGATGTGGCTGAACTGAATGATTTATTTTTGAATTTTAATAGATAAAATTGCAATAATATTTTAGGAATATCATAATCAACCCAACATTCAACGTTGAAGTCACAGCCTCCATTATTCACTTAAAAATAGCATTAGTCTTTTAGTTCAGCGACTTCAGCAAACCACCCCTTAGCCTCAGTTAAGACAAATTGACCGGGCTATATACTTCAAAGTATTGATACATATCCAATACATATTACATATTGTTTTCAGGTCACCAAAACGTTAATACTGAGGATATTTTAAGATTTTAACAATTTCAAACGTTGATACCATCCTAACGTACGCATCTGTGAAATATCAAACCGAAAGAATATCAAACTGAAATAAATCCAAGAATTAAAAAAAAAAAGGTATCAATTGTTAAAATCTACTCTCACAATACACAATTTTTTGTGGGTGGTAATCGTGAGTAACCATACTTGTGAACCATGCCGGACTAGTAATCATGGGTCCAGCACAGTGGGTTAGTCTTAGACATGTAAGGTGATAGTCACGAACTTCTATGGATTTCAGGGCCCGTTTGGTTCACGATAATAGGGGTCTGGAATTGGAATACGATTCCAACTATTTGGTTGGACAGAATTAAAATCCTACTTTCATTCCTCGTGGAATAGCATTCCCATTTGAAGGAATGGCCATTCCCTCCCCCTCCTAAGGGAATGAAATCCCATTTCAACTGATTCCAATTCCTGTACATTACCCAACAAGCAAACCCTTAGTCCTATTATTACACTTGAAAGTTAAAGAAAGCCAATACCACTTATTTAAAACCAGCTAAATCAACTGCTTATGATTTATGAAGCTAGCAAACAACAAGCTGTCAGTAACACAATCACTAAAAACAAGCAAACATCCGTTGACCTGAGGATTGGGGGTTGCTTCTGTTGACAATACTACAAACTCTTATTCTGCAAATTACAAAAACATATAATTTATTAACTCTACAAGTACAAACTGCTGCTGGTAAAGATGTAATAAGAACAGAAGAGTGTATCACCCTAAGTAGAGAACTGTAGCTTATCTTGTTATGTAGTGAGGATTGGGGGAAGGTAGTCAGATTTGGTGCCAAGGACACGGGCCTTTGTGTCAGGGAAGTGCTCAGTCCCTGGAAGCTCGGTGATCTCTCCGTTTTCGGTGACTGCAATGGGGTACCTGAGCAGATGGCCAGGCAAATCTTGTTCCAGTATGTCACTTGAGTACAGCTCCCAGTACTTGTCAGCCATCCGGTTCACCTTATGGACACATTCCACACTCTCAGGCTGCAGGAAGGAATTGTCAAGCATGCCAATATGCTCATACCACAATGCCATTCGGAAGCCATGGATCTGACCCCTGGCTGGTTGCCTCGTTGCTAGATGATATGGTTGGAAAGCTCCCATGGCAATCTCAGAATCTCTGGCACCGTCCATTGACCTCTGGTTGATGTTGGCAGATCCAATGATAATGTATTCATCATCAACTGCAGAAAAGGGGGAGATCAATCAACTCGGAATTCATATTCATGCTGAAGTAATTTGGAACCTCACAGAACTGCCTGAATTGGCAGTTAGAAGAAATTTTTTGGGGCTGATTTGAAGACTTCAACACATCTAACTGAAATTTAACTCAATCAGATTGGTGAATCATGGATTGAACATTGGTTTTAGGCCCCATTCGCTTTTCAGAAAGTTACTTGCCCAGGTAAATGCACTTACCCTGGTAAGTCTTTCCTGGGAAATACTTACCCGGGTAAATGCACTTATCCATGTTCTTTTATTTTCCAGGTAAATAAGACAATGACTGTTTTAGCCATAAAAAGCCATTATTAAAAGGAGCAATTTTGTCTCCAAGTGTTAATAACTTTACCCATTTAGGATATGGGTATAGCTTACCCGGGTAAGTGATACCCAGGGAAAATAAATTTTCCGTAGATCCCACATAAATCTGAAAAAAGGACATGGATATCTTGGTCAATGGGAACCGATATCCCAATGGGCCCTTAAAGCTAAGTTTTGAAAACAAATTTCAGGAGAAGGCACCTAGGTTTCCAACTACAATTTAAAGCAACAATTAGGCAACCGCTCATCTGAAGTTGTAGTTTTGTAGAGGCCCAGAACCCACTTGCATCGTTTTAAGTTACCAAATTACTAACATAGTATCATGCAAACAATTGATTCCCATGTTTATACAAATGGGACATGATCAGTGTGTCTATGCATGCTTTTAATAGCAAAGGTTGCTGGCCATCAGTTCAGAACCCAAACTACATATAAAAGTCTATGAACTGTCAAGATGTCCTTCTGAGCCATGGAAACCAAAGGGCAGCCCGGTGCACAAGGCTACCACCAATGAGGGGTCCGGGGAGGGGTCAATGTAGGCAGCCTTACCCCTGCAGACACAAAGAGGCTGTTTCCAAGATTTGAACCCTGGTCACCCAGGTTGCAATGGAGCAACCCAACTGTTGCACCAAGGCCCACCCTCCGAGTGATGGAAACTCTTGCCAGGTAAACAAATATTTTCATTTAAATTTAACTAGCTTTTCATGTCCATCCCTTCCATTCCCAATAATTAAGGATATTGATGGGTACCCATTTAACCAACAATACAAACTCATGTTATAATGGATTTGGGTCCAGAGCAGTTAGTTGATCCAGTGATATTTATGGTTTGTCTGGCCAGACCAACATATTAACTCTTCTGCTTAATATGCATTGTACTTCTCCATTATGAAAGCAAAGAAACACTTACCAATCATCATCTTGGTATGGACGTATATCATGAAACGCCGGGCCTGCTGAGCTCTGCTATAATCTGTATCAGCTTCTGGCTCCTCAGAAGGTTGATACTCTCCACTCTTCTTCACTTCCCGATTCCCAAGGCAGAAAAATGTCAAATAATCTCTGGGGTCTGCTTCAATCCCCTTAGCATGTAGGGCTTGAATGACATCAGCATACATCATCTCCATTGTCCTCCTCTGCCAATCCAATATTGCCTGAACTGAAGCACTCTCTGGGATCCCCTCTGGCCACATTGGGACCACAATATAAACGGTAAACCTTTCCCCTGCTTCAATTTTGCTAACAATCTTCAGTGAGAGTTCCTTTGGGACAAGATGCAAGGCACCAATATCCTCAACCTTGATGTCCTCCGGTTTCCAGCAGAAAGAGCTTCCAAGGAAATACTGGTTTTCAATGTAAATGAAATTCTTTGCCCGTCGAATTGCATTTATATAAGCATCCTGAATGCTGCGGTCAATGATGTTGTCCTTCCCACTGACAAGCCCTGCTCTGGCAGCTTCCTCAGGATTGTCAGGAAAGCCAAATGCTGCACCGCCATCAATTGATCTAAATAACTGGACATTCCATATTTCACGGTCGTCTGGGAACATTACTGGGGACGGGGGAATAAAAATGTCATCAAGTTCTCTTAGCTGAACAAGCACATCCTTTCCTCCTTGTTTCCTCCACCTTTGCTCAAAATTGTACAATACATCCCAAGCAACAGGCCCTTCTAGCCTGCAATGTATATCATGCCATGGCTCCCTTGGGCCACCCTTACCGATTGAAGCACCGGTAAAGTTGGGTTGATGGAAATCATCATGGTGGGCTGTGTCCAAGGTCCTAAAAAGGGAATGGAATGCTGTGTCATACCTCCCATCACAGAGATCAATACCTCCAACAAAACTCACAATCCTCCTCTGCTCTGATGCACCAGTGGGCATCTCACCATCCACCACAACAATCTTCTGATGATGGGTGAACATGGTAGAGATCTGTAAGTCCTGAACAATGCTCCCTCCATCATCAGGATTACGAGGGCACAAGACACAGTGGACATCAGTGTTGTGGAAGTAATTGGCAGTTTCTTCATCATGAGTAGCCATCAAGCCATCCTTCTTCAGTAAACCCACAGAGGTTCTGTCATCCCAAACAAGCATTAGAACTCTGACACCTTCACTGGCTTTCCTCTTGAGCAGCTCTCCAAGGGTAATGTCTCCCCCAGGCTTGGGTCTCCTTGTGTCCCTTATCAAACTGATCTCAGTATACACTGACCACCCAGTTATGTAAATCAAGTGCTTCGCATTAGTGATAGCATCAAAGATATCCTCCCAGCATCTATGCGGCTCATAAAACTTGTCTCCAGAAAGAGGGATTTTTGGGATAAATCCGTCTGGGACATGGGCATCTTGGTAGAGTGTAACTTTGCATCCTTGTCTCTGTGTGAAGAACGTGTAAGGGACCCCAGGGAATCTGGAACTCTTGATTCCCATAGACCAATTACGGTCATGAGTAACATCAAAAAATTGTAGCCTCACATGAATCTTAGAATGCCCATGTATAGGATTGCGGTCTTCATCTAAGATTTCAACCCATCTATCTACTTCCTCCCCATTTAGGATTTCTTCAACAGGTATATAAGCTCTTCCAATTAAGGTTGCACCAATAGGATTATCATCTTTTACAGTGAAGATTACATTAGAAGCCATATGTGCACAGTAAATATGAAAGGACTCATTCCACTGAGGATTGGCATTTTCTTTCAGCATTCTGGTCCGGCCAACTCTAGCTTTTTCTAGATCAACTGTTGCATATAGTTGGGGAGTCCCTTTGCCAATGCCAATGTTTTCAACAATCTGGACGAAAAATTCATGAATGAGAAATAAAGGATGCTAACAATTTAATAAAAAGAAATTGAGGTTGTTATTTAACAAAATGAAACCTTAGGGCGGCACAAGCATATTCTCTTGACCTGGGAAAACAATCTTCTTGTTGTTATCTTTTGTGTACCAACAGTCTCCAAATTTTCCAATAAGAAAAACAAAAGGCAAGAAGGGTAAAAAAGAAACAAGAAGAAAACAAAGAGTTAAATGATCTCTCTCTCTCTCTCTCTCTCATAAATGCACACACATATGGGGGAGAAAACAAAGAAAATGATTGATTTTGGTAAACCTTTCAAAATAAAGTCAAGGGAACAAAATCTATCCTTGTATAAATAATTAAATGGGAAAGTTACTATAACTTTCCATATACTTTTTGAAATAGACTGAAATTTTCCTTATTTTTCATAAATATGTTTTTTTTGATAAATATGTTTAAATATGTTTATTTTTCAAAAGATGCTTCTATGTTTAAACATCTCATATCACATAATCTGTCAAAATACAACTGAAAATGTATAATCACAAGAAAACCCTGCTCACTTGATGACAAAAGATGCTTCTATGCAATTTAAGTTTCAAAATTGCCTTTGCATACCAAATATCAATACACCTTATTACACTGTAGCCAATTCACCAAAAGAAATCTTAATTATTCAACATGGATCAGACTGGATGGTAGAGCTGTTAGAACTGGAAACTAGCAGAGAAATAGTTTTTTGTTTGCTTAGTTCTTGGAAATGTTGACTCAGTCAAGCTAAACTCATCCACATGTGCTAATATATGTTATACCCTCTAATGCCTATTGTTGTAAGCTTATTTTGGTGTAAAATAGCTTTAAAAGATAGTCTAGAACCATATTCATTTTTAAAATTTTTATTTTTCAAACCTTTTATTTGAAATTTCGAATGAGTCAAGCAGTTGAACCCATATGGTCAAACAGTCTGATCCATGGCACAGTCACCAAAATGGTTGTCTATCCAGTCTGAGTCTGCCAATATTGAATTCACCAATGTGACCAAATGTGAAACAATAAAATCTATATTTGCATTTGGTCCCAATGGCATTTTAAATTTGCAATAGCAAGGAATTATCGTATATATGAAAAATTTTTAGAAGCATGCGAGATGGAATCCAGTAAATTCATGTAATAGATACCTAATGAAGTTTGTGTTAAGCGAACATATGTCATGAAGGATGTTTAAGTCTATTTCTAAAAAGCAGGGGAAGCTCCAGATCATTCCAGAAAGAATAGGGGAAGCTTGAGGGCTCATTTGGGAGGGCTTAGCTTTGTATGTAGCTGCTTTGGAGAAGCTACTAGAAGAAGCTTGTACAGAGAGCTGCATAAATGGCTGTGATATGACTGAATTTGTCTCTCCAGATTTTATTTACCTTACATTGCAAACTTTCCAGGTGGACCCCACCTCAAAAATCTAAGAGTCACATTATGAAAGCCATCCCAAACAGGCACTGAATACTTTCGCCTAATTAAATTATAGTGCCCTTCCTCACTTTAAACTCATTAAGTAGGTCACAATAGAGATTTCAAGAACTCAAATAAAGAAGAATGAACTTTCAAAACCTTAAAAACATTCCGGAACATCAACCATCTACTTTTTTATCCTTCTTAATATGATGTTTAGGCATAAAATTACAAGGTGATCATTCAAAGTTTATATAAACTGATGTATCCAGAACAGTGAAGCATGAAACCTTCAAAGCATCCAGGAAAATAACTAGGGAATTTATAAAGAGAGACCAACTAGATAAGTTATTATGCTCTTTACAAGTATCCTCCATTCTGTATTGTCGTAAAAGTTTTCCACAAGATCCATCATTGTAATTGTGAGAATTTAGTGAACTCAATTATATGCAAATGTTGTATGCTTTTGCAGATTTACAAGAGTATAAACAATGATGACCGGGAATTTAATTAACTCAGAAAACGGCCAAAATAACTGCGATTGGTTTGCTATGTCTGTGTGTGCGTGCCTTGTAAGACCTCCATAGCAAGCCTCCCTAAAATGTCTTTCAATTATCTATTGCAACTTCACTGACACAACAGCAATCTTGTTCAGACTCGGACAGGATGTAAAACCATTTTGGTCACTGGGTCCCCCATTCAAATGGTTCGATACTCCAATTCAACTGCTCAATTTACTCAAGTAAATATGTGAAAAAATTTTAAAAATGCTTCCAGATTATCTTTCAAAACTATTTTACATCAAAATTATGGTTAAAACAGTAAATGTTACCTATTATAATACCTATTAACACATGTATTTGGGGTGAGCTTGACCAGGTCAAAATTTAAGAACTGGGCATCCCAAAAATTGTTTTGGCTGTCAGTTTCCATCTCGACCAGGTCAATATTTTAAGAACTGGGCATCCCAAAAGTTGTTTTGGCTGCCAGTTTCCATCGGGTCCAAGTCTGGAAACGCTGGTGCACAGACCCCGGTCCCAACAAGGACATGATAGGAACAAAAGGAATGTGATTTATAATATTTTCTCATATTTTTATCATTTTAAGAAAAGAATCCTTTCAATTACTGGTAGAACCAGATCCTTTTTTCTAGAGGGCATGATCAGAACAATTGCATTTCCGTGAAAGTAAAGAAGTAAGAAGAATCAGAGCTTCCACACCACAAAAGTAGCATTTTGTGGTTATCCCTTGACTTTCCCCATCTTTCAAATTGAATTAAAACTTAAAGCAACTCAAAACAGAAGATGGTATAATTAAAACTTAAAGCACCAAAATGCAGTCACATGGTATAATTAAAAAAAAAAAATAGCACAGCTTCTGAAAAACTAAGATTTATCACAACACAACGGAAAAAAAAAATTGATTTAGATATTTGAACAGAAGAACTATATAAAAGAATTATCTAGCAGATAATCCTAACAAACTGAATTATAGCTCCCCTTTATATGATCTCATCACAAAATCCAGTGACATTAATGCATAACTAGAAAAAGAATCATATGTTTCCGCTGCAGATCGTACAAAAACACTTAGAAGTTTAACAGAATTCAAAGAGATTAGAGAGAAAACAAAGAATAATCAGAGAGCATGCGAAGTCCTTTAAAAACAGAGAAAAATATGAAGCACGAAAATACATTTAAGAAAAACTCAAAAACCACTCGATCTCATCCCGACTTTTAGACCTGCAAGTTGAAGTTGAAGCAAATACCTGATGGAAAAAACCACCATGTCGGGAAGATAGCTTATCCACCTCGTAGATCGTGACGTGAAGCGACCCATGAAGCAAAATCTGAGCCATTTTCCTGATCTCTGCAAGATACAAAAACGTCAACTAACTGGAATCACTTCAACAGTCCAAACAGATTAACTAAAGAAAAGATCGGAGTAAGCCTCACCCCCAAAGTGAACTGAATTTACAGAAAGAATTCCTGACCGAGCACCTTTATAGAGAATCTAACTTCACCAAGCAACCTGACTTCCCAAAGCGATCTTGAGGATATAGTCACGGAATATTCCTTTTCATAGCAGAAAAGTTTCGGATAGGTAGCAAGAGATAAAAACTCGAAGCAAGAGATCAGAAACCAACAGAGAGAGAGAGGTAGAGGAAGGAAGAAAGGATCTGATCCAATCCTCTGCTGTACGAAATTGAAAGATATCTCGAGATAGAGATGGAGAGAGAAAGACAGTTCAACTGAGGAAGTGGGGAGTAGGGAGAGTATATGTAAAGTCGAATGGAAGCGGAAATGGAGATAAATAAAATAAAAAAAAAAAAAAAAAAAATCCCGCGAAGATTAAGAAAGGGAAAAAATTTGTTACGCGGAAAAAGCGAAAGGAACTCGAGTTTTACCGCTATGGGTATTTTCGTCAATTTAAGTGAGAAAAGGACAATATACCAGGGACGCTTTGGGCAATAAAAGAGCTTGGTATAGTGGTATTCTGTCCTTTTTGGGGATTTTCTCATTAGTTGGTACGAAGACTTTGAAGTTTGAAAAATAAAAAACAGAAAGGAAATTAATACGGACCACGAGATAGGAAGGAAGAATTTGGGTCGGGTCACTGGCACCGAATTATTAATGGAACCTGTAGGACCCGTTTCTAATTGGGTGTCATTATCAACTATCAAAGCAGCATGTAATGCCCAACCACTTAAGCTCCATGGACCCAATAGTTATCAGACGCTTGTCTCTACTTATTCTAACATCTTTTTTTCGCTTTCAATTCATTTTATCTTATGTCTGTCCAGTGTCCACCGTGCAACTTGGTGGTGGGCCGGCTTCATGGGCCCCATTATCCTGAGCCAGAGTGGGCGACGTTATCCGGGATAATTGATATCTTCCTCAATACTCAACAGAAAGCATGGGCTTGAAATTTGGGCCTGGAATTTAAGATATTGGCGAGGGCAGGGTCTCATCACAAAAAAAGCAGTGGGCTAGGCCAGTTACCGCAATCAACTTCATTGTTAACTCCAATCTTTGAAATTAAGCATTAGTGCCTTAGGGGCCTACTTTATTCGCATATAAAAAAATAAATAAAAAAAACTGAGCTCTAGATCCAAGAACTTTTTCTACCCAAATAAAAGTATCCAATAACTCGGGGAGAGGAATTAGGAAAATGCCCAAGTGGTATATGGGTCGGGTCTGACCCGTTAAGATTTGAATATAATTGACAATTGTACTTTTAACATATAATTTAATGGAAAATCTATAATGCGAGAAAGACATGAGAAGAGCTTTGATCAATTAAAATCCACTCATGAATTTAATAAGTAGCATCTGATTGGCTATCATGTTTCAGTCCGGATGAGCTGGAGACAAAATTATACACACCCAGCTGAATTACCTATCACAATTGAAAACACCAGTGCTCACTGTGGGCCCCATCTGAGACCCGGTTCTCACTGTGGTACCTGACCTATTGACCGCCCCAACTAGCATATATGGTTGAGACTTGAGAGCGATAGTATTGTGTGATTTGGCCTTATTTTCTCTTAATCACAAGCTTTATTATTTTTATTTTTTATTTTGGGTCATATGAAACACTCTTATGATGTCAGAAGATTGATAACTATTCTTCTCTCGAAGTAAGCGGTTTCTCTGAGACCACACCACCACTAATCTGAAGAGTATTCTACTCGCAAGTGGCCTTTTGACTTGTTGGGATATGATGGGAATAGAACATTTTGGAGAGTTGTCTATAATCCATCATCACTTTTTAATGAATTATTTTAAATTCACCATAATTTTTCAAAACATTTAAAATTCACAAGATTTTATTTTCTAAAACTCACCATTCCTTAAAAACACCATTAAATTTCATTGGCCCAAGTTGTCTATTTCAACCTAAATGTAAGTTTCATGACCAAACTGCCATTGAATGATGAGCCAGCTTATTAAATATTTTCTTGACCGAAATGCCCTTAAGCGTCCAATCCAATTTCATATATAATATTCCCACTTACTATCTCCCTCCCTCTATCAGGATTTCCGTCTCTTCCCCTTCTATTCCCACCCCTTCACTCTCACCAACACACAGTGCCGATCTCACCACCGTGAACAAGCCCTTGCATCCCCTCTCTCCGTTGTAACCCTTACATCCCCTCTCTCTTCTCTTCTCCTCCCTCAACTGTGGGAGACGGCAAGGCTCACCGCTGCAACCCTCACACCCCCTCTCTCTTCTCTTTTCCTCCCTCAACCGTTGAAGACGGCAAGGCTCGCCAGTTGCCACAATAGCCCTTTTGGGGATACTTGTCACAAAGTGAATGAAAGTGCAAATAAAATGCAATAGAATTATAGCAATTCAGGAATTCCATACTCGAGTTTAGGATTATTAACCCTAGTTGTCTCAAACAGAAACACTACTGATGAGGGCAGATTTGGCCCTCTAGTGAAATTGTGACACGTGGCACCTCATGACAAATAGGCGACACCCAGGCAACAACTTACCAAGTTGGTGTCCCGCCGGGGCACCGACCTAGCCGACCTGGCCGGCCTGGCGTGGCTTGCGCGACCTGGCCGACCTGGATCAGCCCGGTACATGATCCGACCTGGCCGACCTGGCAACCCATAAGACGCCCACCGATGAACCATAACAGCATACCCCACGAGCTCAGTAGCTCACCAAGGAGCTCGGTAGCTCACCAAAGAGCTCGCCAAGGATCTAGGCAACTCTCCAAGGAGCCAGGCGGCTTGGCACAGCTCGCCACAAGCAGCTCGGCATAGCTCCCCCGGGCAGCTCGCCACTTGTAGGGTAGCTCGGTACAGAAGAGTAGTTTGGCATATCGCAGGAAGATCTCCTGCTTGACAACCTGGCCCAGACACCGACCCGCCGACTGACACAGGCGCCGACATGACAACCTGGCTCAGACACCGACCCGCCGACTGACACAGGCACCGACCTGACAACCTAGCCCAGACACCGACCCACCGACTGACACAGGCGCCAACCTGACAACCTGGCCTAGACACCGACCCGCCAACTGATACAGGCGCCGACCTGACAACCTGGCCTAGGTGCCGACCTGGCCGCCTGACACAAGCGCCAGCCTGACAATCTCGGGGAGTTCACCACCGTACCCCGGTTCTGACAGGATATGACGAGTCTTATCGTTTGAAGGCTTTTCACCCACCTAACCCGCGAGGACACCACTATATAAGGACTCCGATCTTCAAAGCCAAGGGGAGGGAAAAAATGATGGTAACCCCTGCTCTCTAGCTCTCTCATTTTTTTCCAAGCTCTCTGTAATCAGAATGCTAACTTAGGCATCGGAGAGTCCCCACCGGGAAAATACCCCCGGGTCCTCTGATTCAGTTCTCGCAGGTCCCTCAGCTCCCGCCGCCTACAAAGGAGAGGAAATCACTTCATGCAGAGGGCAATCGGGTTGCGCTGCACCAGGGAGCTCCATCACCCTCTGAGTTGCAGGCCGCCTAGGAGCATGTCAAATGACGAGTCCACCAAGCAGTTCTCCCCCGGGGAGTTCACCACCAGGGAGCTCGCCACCAAGTAGCTCTCCACCAGGGAGCTCGCCACCAGGCAGTTCGCCACCAGGCAGCTCGCCACCAAGCAGCTCGCCACCAGGCAGTTCTCCACCAGGGAGTTCGCCACCAGGCAGTTTGCCACCAAGTAGCTCTCCACCAGAGAGCTCGCCACCAGGCAGTTCGCCACCAGGGAGCTCACCACCAGGGAGTTCACCACCAGGGAGTTCGCCACCAGGCAGTTCTCCACCAGGGAGTTCACCACCAAGCAGTTCGTCACCAAGTAGCTCTCTACCAGGGAGCTCGCCACCAGGCAGTTCTCCACCAGGGAGTTCGCCACCAAGTAGCTCATCACCAAGGCACGTCACCCCCGGGTCAAATAACGAGGTACTTAGCCAAAAAAATTTATACATCACAAAAAAATAGTATATGACCAAAAACGATTACATCAACTACCATTGCACAACACAAATGTTTGAATTTTTCTCTTTAACAGATGAATAACCCAGTAGACCCAAAGTGCAATAGATGGCAATCACATATTTTGATGTGTGTCGAACTACTTTGTTCTTCATGTGGCTTCATGTTGAGAAGTTGTCATATATCATCCCTTCACCTCATTTCCCAAGTCAAATTTAATCTTCCATTGTTAACACCTCTACTATCCACAGTAATCTCTTAGCTTCTTATAATTGTCGACGCTCACCCTTTTCTATATCAATTCAAAATTTCAAATAGCAACTTGCAAAACATATTACAAGCCATGGCCCTTCTAATCATATGTACAATGAAGTTATGGTGTTTTAGGAGTACAATCCTTATATTATACTAAAAATTTTTCATTCTAAATCAAAATTATATTTGCTTTTGGTTCCACGCAACTCGTAAAAGTCCCTATTGCCATATATCACATACAGTTAATACTTGATTGGAAATGTGCAAATCTTGTACTCTTACCCATATATGCATATTTACCCATCATTCTCTTATTTCTCACATATGTACATGTATACTTTTAAGTTAAATCATTAAAGATATAAGAAGGCAAACTTAAAACTCTCATTGGGTTTCTTTATTTTTATTTTTAAAGTTGAACAAAATTACTCAAGTAGCCACTCAAGTTTAAGTCTTTAGATTTTTCGTCTCTCCTCATTAACTCACCATTAACTCTCTATTCTCTTTTTCATTTACTTCTTTGAAAATCTCTCCTCATTAATCCTTCCATTAACTCTCTCTTTTTCAACAACTCACTTCATTAATTCTCTCTTCTCTCAATTACTCAATTAAATTGCTTATAATTCATTTACTCTTTCTTATTTTTTTCCTTTTCTATTTTATCCTCTCTCCTCTCCTCATTAATTTACTAAACCAAAAGCAATATGCTTAGGGGTGACCATTTTAGTCCGGCCTAAGCCTAGGTCCGCATCAGGCCTAAAAATTTTAAGGCCGACATTGGCCCCAACCCAGCCCAAAAACAAATAACAGTTTAAAAATTAGTTAATAAAAATATCATAAGTAATTAAATCACCTTAAAATAATGAGAGAGAATGAGAGAATTCTAAAACATAGGTCCCACCCCTTCCACCATTAACTTATCTTAGCATATTTCTATATGCCTTTTTCATTATTAACCTATTGTATTCCAAAGAGAGAGAATTTTACTCTCATCCAAATTCCATTTATTTGTTTAATATTCAAATTCTATTTAATTGGTTAAATGTCAAAAAATTATAATTTGAAACCTAATAATTAAAATTAATAACAAATTACTAAAGTTAATAAAAACTAATAAATCATAAATTAAAAATTAAAATACATTTAAATTATATTTTAAAATAATTAATATCAATAGG
Source organism: Nelumbo nucifera (assembly GCF_055504915.1). Classification (NCBI taxonomy): domain Eukaryota; kingdom Viridiplantae; phylum Streptophyta; class Magnoliopsida; order Proteales; family Nelumbonaceae; genus Nelumbo; species Nelumbo nucifera. Next base: position 26,540,470 of record NC_142650.1, read on the forward strand.
ATAATTAAACTTAATAATAAAAAGTAAAAAAATAAACCATTTGCATTCCTTATAAAAATTAATTAAAATAATAAATCTAATAAATGGCCTTGTTAAAAATTTCATAAGACTCCTTCTACTTAGCGATAATCATTTATAACTTAGCCCAACCCATCTAAACCTACAAATGTTTGGGCTCAAACAACTATTTTCTTCTAAGATAGGTTTAACTCAGATTTGCACCAAGCCCACACATAATGTGAGAAATAGAGTTGTAAATGGATTGGATTCAAATCGGATCCATATATATTTTCTTAAACCTTGAGCTCGGGCTTAGAATAATTTAATTATTATTACAACATAATTTTATATATTTACTAATATTTAAGTAATATTTACAAAAAATTGTAACATTTAATCATTAATAAAGTAAAATAGACATTAATAGATAATATGGAAAAGTAATTATTTTATTAAATAATTTGCAATAATTTATTATTTTGTTAAAAATTATTAATTTTCATACACAACCTAAAGTTAAGTCGGACCCATATTTTTAAAACTTAGAACTTTTTTTTTCTATCATTTAAAGTTTTATACTTTTTTTTGCTAGATATCCATATAACTTGTGTAAAAAGGAAACATTTTCATGTTCCAACTTTAGTCGATGTTCAAACTTTTATATACCCACAACACTCGTTTTATTTATTTACTTTTCAATTGTCTCCTTATTTTCTTTGCTTATATTCTAAATTGTAAGTTTTATATTATTATGTTTATCTCTATATCTATTTCTATAATTGACCTATAAAAAAGAGGAATGGGATCTAGTAAACACAACAACCTAAGCACGTTAAATGAGCACATGATAAATGTGGGTATTAATCTTTTTCAATGGTAGGATGGGGTATTTTAAAGGACAGGTGTCAAAAAAATTTGTAAATGCTCATTTAACGTGCTTACAACGTCATGCTTACCTGATCCAATATATCTATAAGAGTGTTTCGCGTCCAAGTTTTAGTCAACATTCAAACTTTTTCATGCCCAAGATACCCATTAGTTTCCAACTCTATCCATGTCTACTATCTCTCTGATTTTAATGATCTCAACCAAATTGAGTATTTTTTTTTTCATTTTAATTGGTTAAAATAAGGTAATACAAAAATCACAAATTTATATTCACATAAATATTTAGTCAACATTCAAACTTTAAAAAGAGCATGCTGCCCTACAAATTAGGTTCCGGATTTTTTTTCTATGATTGTAACTTGTTGTCAGCTGAGTTTAGAAAAGGGTGTAGAAGAGTTTGACGGAACAAAATGAAGTCTAAAATGGCGGATTTGTCTACTTTTTAGAACCATGAATAGGATTGACAACAAGCACAACTATCCAAATCCACTATGGTTGGTCTATTCATTCTATATTAAACAAACATTTTAGTCATTTTTCTAGAAATGAGCAATTTGACAAATGCTTTGAACAAAATGTTCAAATACATTAATGGCTTGGGACAAACGAAAAAAAAATAAAAAAGAGGAGAACAAGAAGAACACGTAAATTAACGAGGACCCAATTGCAATTGGTGCATGTGAAAGAAAAATCCAAAATTCAAAAGAGAAAAAAAACAAAAAAAAAAAAACATGTATATATAATGTGTTTGTGATATTTTTTTAGGTCTTGCCCGATTTATGAATAGAGGTTTATTAGTTTTTGGGGGGAAGAGGAAATTTTTGCAAGTAGAATAGTTCGAATTTCATTTTTCTTTTTCTTTTGATGAATGGCAATAGCTAATTTTGAATAGTTTTTAAAACCCAGCCCGGAGGTTAAACCGTTTCCCCCAATTGGATCAAATGGTCAACCTATTATCGATCTCATTAATAGAAAATTTTCCAAACAAAAAGAAAAAAAAAAAGAAAAGAATAATCCCATTCAATTCACAGCAATTGGTATTCCAAAGTCCATAGCCACCCAGGCAGCTTTCATTTAAGTTTTGATTCAAATAACTCAGTTATTGAATCATTCAATAACTCAGAACTCAGTCCAAATGGGCCCTCCACATCTACTGGGTCCCATGTGCACATAACATTAGCGTGTTTACATAATTAACCTATTATATACAGCTATAGGAGCAGCACATCTGGAATCGCACTTGATGGATGTTTAACCAATAACAAACACCCCCACAACATCCATAAAGTTTAAATGCCCCACAACATCCGATCTCCTATAAGTCGCTTGTCCCTTCTGATTCCAACCCTACAAATTGAGCCGTTTCTCTTTCAATTAGGGTTGTCAATGGATCAGGTCTGAGTCGGAATCAGCTGGAATCGGAATTAACTTAACATGAAATGCTGAGGATTTGGACCTGGAACCGGATGTGATAGGGTTTGTAATTTTTGGACCCAGAACTGAATCTATCGGTTTTCGGAACAATCGAGTCTGACCCAATAGACCCGATTATAATAGATAAAAAATAAATATTTATGTTTGATATATATTAAATATTTTATATATATTATATGTATAAGTATATATATAATTTATTTATTTATTTAATACATTATACATTATATATATCGGGTTAGGTCTGAACCGGTTTGGGACTAGGTGGAATTGGTCCGAACCGATAGTAATCAAGACCCTATATCAGGATACAGAACCAACCCATCAGTTCTAGTTCCTGGAATCAGAACCGGCCCAATCAATTTGGATTCATCGGATCGGGCCCAACCCATTGACAGCTACTTTCAATACATCTAACCATAATATATATCTTTTGCCTTTTATTCTCTTTGTATGAATTAAAAAGAAAGGAAGGAATTTCTTATCCTTTTCCTCCCCTCCACATGAATAAAAAATAAAATGAAAAAAAAAAGAAAGGAAAGAAAGAAAGATGGGGAGAATAAGCATTTCACTTGAGGTAGACATGCTACCAAAGAAAATTGCTGAAATTTTGCCAAACTTTTGATAAAGACCAGGGTAAGCCCCAAACCTTTACAAAAGAAGGGTGGTAAGCCCCAAAGTTGTCCCCTTTTTTGCTTTAGTTGCAATTATTCTATCATGCTGAGCTATTCTTATAACTTCTTAAAATTACCCTTTATACGTGGATGGGTCTTTTGATCAACTTTTGGAGTATGACAGGTTGGGAGTAATTATGTTAAATCAATAAGGTCAGCAGGAGTTCAGTGCAAAGCAAGGGACAGCATTGAAGCTGAATGGTGGTATGCTGTAAAAGCCTTAGAAATTGGGAAAGAAAAGGGCATGAAGAGAAAAGGGGGTTTTGTCTGTTTGTCAACAATTAGTAACGCAGTTGAATGAAAAACAATGTTCGACTTTGGATAAGCTCTATTGAAGGATTATCCTCTGTCTTTTGGATTTTTTTGAAGCTTGTGCTATATATGTATACCAGCGGGGGACCCGTGCGCGATGCATGTATAAGAAAAGATAAATAATAGAAAATGACATTTATTAAAACACCTTATAGTTTTATGGATTTACTACAATTTTACGTTATAATTAACATTTTACTAAAACACTACTTATAATTTACAACGGATTTAATCAAAATAAAATAAAAATAAAAATATCATTTTGCCATTAATAAGACACGAGCAACCACTCTATTGGCTATATTTAGCCAATTTTGTTTTTTGTATAAAAAGTGTTAAGGGTCTTTTTTGGAATAAAAAATCATGGGCTTAATGGCAAAACAAACACTCCTTAGTGAAAGGTTGATTAAATAAATAAATTGTAAAATATATGGGATATTTTAGTAAAATGAAAACTATAGTGTAGGTTTAAGTAAATATGTAAAACTATAAAGTGTGTTCTAGTAAATGACCCTAATAGAAACATGTAAGAGTATATAATTGTTTTATATTTTAAACTTTTTAAATAATTAATAATTATTCATATTTTATATACTACTTTTAATAATTTTTTTATAATACAAAAATAACAAGAATTAATTTTAGTTAGGTTTACTTATCAAACTTATGAAATCGACCAACCCGATCAACTCGACCTGAGTTGGTTGGTTTTATAGTATTTTATGTGGGCTTTGGTTCAAAAAATTCCCAAATCGACCAAGTTGGATCAGTTTCACTTTGGCCATTTGTAAATTTACCAAAATCGAACGACCTAACCATGGATATATATTAATATTTTATATTTTAAATGTAATTTTTAATATAAAAAAGTGAAAATTTTCCCATATCTCTTAGTCTAAAATCTAATTTTTAAATTTATTTTTAATAATTGTTATGAGTGAGATGGTTAGGCTACATACAGGAGTCTCCTTAAAGGACAAAGGAAAGCCGAGTGTGAGAGGTAGACTAAAGGCTAGGGCAAATGAGGTGATAGAATGATTATCTCATTATGAATTGGACCTCTATTTATAGGGAGGGATCCCGAGGTCCCGAAAGGAAAGAGCCAAAAAGTGTTTGGATCCCATTAGGAAAAGGAATTTTGGATTTGGTATTAGTTGTTAGCAGACCTGTTCATGGGCCAGGTCGGGCCGGGCTTTGACTCTTTATTAACAGAAAAATGTTAGGCCCGAGCCCGGCCCGGATAAAAAGCCTGAAGCCCGAGCCCGAAGCCCGACCTAATAAAAGAAATTCTAATTTTTCCCTATTCAAATGGACATTTTCTATTTTAATTTAGATGTTTTTTCCCCTATTTAAATGAACAATGGGCCTACAAGTGAATCAACAACATTCTCAAATCAAAATATTTATTCAAATGGACATCACGTAGGGTTTTTACTTAGGTTTAACTATAGGTCGGGCCGGGCTATTTTGGCAAAGCCCGAGCCCGGCTCGAATTTTATGCAAGCCGGGGTTTTTGGCTCGTGGTTAATCCCGCGGGCCAAAAAGCCTGTTCAAGCCCGTCTAGGGGTCAGGTCGGGCCGAGTCGGCTCGTTGGGCCACCCGACCCATGAACAGGACTAGTTGTTAGGGAGCACCGCTAGGGTTTCACCACGTGTCTTTTGAGATATCTCAAGGACGAACCTTCCTTTCGTCTAAGGATTCTCATGATAAACGTGTGCTACTTCCTTTCGTGACCCTTTTAAAAAGACATAGCATGGGTGACATCACTATTTAGCTTGCACACCCTTATTAGGCTTACGAGGTGTCCCGTCACATGTGTTATTTAATGGTGCATGTGTTTCTATTATTTGTTTATGCTCTGTGGTGAGTCTGTGCTCATCGCGATTATGTAAAGACTTTAAAATCATCGCAAGTATGTGTGGGTCTGGAACTCATCGCGGTTTTGCGATGGATTTAAATTCATCGCAAATAATAGTTTAATGTCTAATAAATATTAATTAATCAATAAGTTATAACAAAAATACAATAAATACAATAAGTACACTTAATTAAATTTAAAAAATTCAATAATAGTAGTTTAATATCCAATAATTATTGAAGTTTTCTATTAAATAACAAAACAAAAAAAATTTATACATAATCATTGAAAATACATTTATCACAAAATACAATAAATAATTATGAAAATACAACAAATATTGATTTTAGTATATATAATTATATAATAAATTCAAATGAAGAGTTTAAAATTATTATTAATAAATATTAATGGTTTTGAAAGTTATTTTCTCGAATTATTACTTGATATAAGAGAAATTATTTATTTCAATATTATGTTATAATTACTTTTCAACTTTTCTAAATTTTTAAAATTTATTCCATAATTTCTTTATTTTAACTATTTAAAATCTAGTTATGTTAAATATTTAAACAATCTATAAAATATTTAAAATTTTTTGTTATTTGAATTTTATTTAATTAAAGTTATTAAATATTATCAAATATTTGAAAGCATTTAAATTGATAATCCGGAAAAACATAGTTTAAATTGTTAGTGCATAATTTCGTGATATATTTTGTAAAAATATATATATTTTTTGTGTTTTTAATAAATGTTTTAAAGTTATTATATAATTTTGCTAGAATATTTAAATAATTCTTAAATTTTTTAATCCAAACTTTCTTTAGATAGATATAGATAAAAAGTAGGGGAGAGGATAAATAGCAATTAGAGATAATTTAGGAGAGAAACTCTCTGCTAAATTAGAGATAATTTTAGAGATAAATAGGAATTAGATATAATTTAGAAGATAAATAGGAATTAGAGATAAATTTTGAAATAGTGGAGAGGTAGTTTAGGAGAAAGATTATTTAGGTTATGGGATAGTGCATCTCATTAGTTGTTTAATCTAATCAAGATAATGAATGATTACTGTTTCATATTTTTTAAACAAAAGAAAATAAGAAAAAGTACAAAAAAATGAAGAAAATAGATAAATAGCTTCTCTCAAAGGAGAGCTATGCTGACATGGGCGAACTAATATATATATATATATCACAAGAGTCCAGTTTGAGTTTGAGGAGGATTTGGCACGTCTTTGGCCACCTCATCTAATTGGTTCTTGTGATAACTAAGTGGATTAAAAAAATAAAAAATTCAAAAAAATCAGGAAAATAATATACGTATTATAACTTTAAATATAACCATATAAATTTAATTAAACATAATAAAAAAATAATATACGTATAAATGATAGTTTAATAATTAACTAAAAATTATAAAGTCACAAATCTACAAAAGAGAGATAGTGAGAGAATGGCGGCATTGGACTAACGGTAGATTTTGGTGCAAGTCTTGAAATAGTGGGTTCATAAGTATAGAATCAAATAAAATATTGAACATGGGTGTGGCTCGTTCCAAAACACAAGAAATTGGTGTGGCTGGAATGGTACAATATTTTGTGTTCCAAACCCAGCCATAGCTTGTTTTTGAACGTGCCATGGGATTAAAGAAACACCATTTAATATGTTCCATCCCAAAACGGGCTGGGATGGGTATCTACCAGGTTACCGAATGCAACCTTAATCATTAAAATTTGAATTTGATTATATTGTAATATTTGTTAATTTTAATATATAAAGTTTATATAACTATACTTAAAATTATAAAATACATATTTTTATATATCATATTATATATGAATATATACATAAATTTGGTATGTATATTTAGTTTAATTTATTTACATATAAAAGTTGAAAAGTAATTAACTTTTTATTTCTTTTTGTATTCTAAAAAATCACAGAATTGGATTAAATCCAAATCTGATCCAAAATCATTAAGATTTGAATTCGAATCCAAAGTTGTCAAATTTGATCAAATTTCAGATCACATTCAAATGTAAGTTTTTAATAATAAAATCATATTTGAATTTTACTGAATCGGATCTAATTATAGACCTATTCACTCATGGCTGCCTATAACTTATTATTGAGCTAACTACAGAACTAATAATAATAGGGAGAATGACGGTTCAGCCCAGGGTCAGAATTTTTAGGCCCAAAATACAGTTGGGGTGGGTGTCAGCTCGGAATTGATGCCAATTCTCAAGAAGCATTGATATATAAAATGGATATTTTTGACATTTTGAATATTTATAACTCTAGAATTCAGAAATCTACATTGGACCTGTCCGTACTTTTCAGTTAATAATATTCTATTTCAGTAATAAATTCATGTGTCCAACTGTAAGAAGTGTGATGTGAAATCCATGTATTTTTTTACTGACATAAAAATTATCATCGGACATACCGCTGAACCATTGCATTCAGCGACTCCAGATCTTCTGCCCATGAAAACTCTGCCTACACCTACCCATAAAACTATGCAGGGGTCGTGATGTTCTCCATGTACGACTACAATAAATGTGGACAGAATTCTCATGGACAGTGGGGCAAAATTAATCCTTCATCGTAACCTCTGCCTACACCTACCCATAAAACTCGCGTTTGGCTAAACTAATCCTTCATCGTAACCTCTAGTATTGTTTGTGCCTTTGTGGGGCAAAATTAGAAATTTACTATTATAAAACATATACACGCGATATCACGCGGAAACGGTTCAAAAATATTTGTTAAACTTGAAAGGAGTATTTAAGTAATTTAATAAAACTGCTTTTCAAGTTACAAATGTGGTTGAGGACTGAGGAGGACATGCAGCTTCTGGAAGGTCAGACACGTGGCTGTAGTTGCATGGCCCATTTTGTGTGTCGGCTGTTTCCAGTTTCAACTTTTGACGCTCCCAGTTCCCACGTGTATTGTCGGTATTTCGGTAATGGATACGTTCCGTTTTACATGTCTTTTTGTACGGATTATCGGCTTTTTAGAAGTTCGATAATTTGTATTTTTATCTTTTCTCTTGAAAAAGATTTAGCTGTCAAAAATTATAATTCTAAGAAAATACAAAAAGTCTGTTTTATATTATTTTTAAAAAGCTATAAATGAAATATTTCGTTATTTTTTCAATTTATAAAAATATAAAAAGACGTACAAAAAAGTATTTTAACCAAACAATCTTTAAACTGTTATTTTTTTCAACATAAAAAAGCACACGAAAAAAATACACATTAATCCATCGATCTTTAAATTATTAAAATCTTAATACAAAAACTCACATCAGTCATTTATTAGACATTTATAATTCACCGTCCACGCATTCATCGTATCTGATCGACCGACACCCTCAACTCTTTGCCCTAATCGAGAGTATTAGAAGTCATACGCCCATCACCATCATCCCCAGTAAAAGTTATTTTTTGGTGATCCTCAACATCAGCTGATTTTTTATTTCACACTATTGCATAGTGAAAAATATTCAAAACTCCTTTGAGTTCTCTTACAATCCTAAATTCTATCATGGTTTTGATCTTAACCAAAAAAAAAAAAAACTCTCATAATGTTTTAAAAAATACAAATATCTCCTTTTTTAATAATTTGGATAAACATTTAAACATGTTTTGAATTTTAATATAACTTAAATTTTCATAAATTGACTTAAAGACTTAAGAGTTTTTATAAATTGACTTAAATATACTCTATTTTTTTTTTCAAAAATATTTAAACGTACTTTGTGGGTTGTTTCTATTTGATTTAAACATAACCTTCATCAATGAAACACTAGATGTAGATTCATATAAAATTTTTAAAACTCTATTTTACTCTTTTGGATGGAAATCAAAGGAGAATTTTACCGAGATGGAAGAAGAACAAGAACAAGAAAGAAAGAAAGAAAAAACATGAGAGAAGAGAAGAGAAAAGAAAAAAAAATGAACATTAAATACTAGTGAAAAAACTCAGTAGGTATACATATTATTTGGGCTTTCTAATTAAATTAAGCCCAATACAATGATCCACACCACAATAGAACTGTTTCGTCTGGTTTGATTTGGTTTAAGAATTTTTCAAATCGTAATTTATTGATTTGGTTTGAAATATTCTCCAAATACCCCTAATACCAACGTTTCCTATTTTCCTTACAAATATATTGTTCACATTCTTTGCAATTCTCTTTTTGTCTCTTCTGCTTTCCACTTACCAGAATGAACATAGGGGAACAACCACGGTAAAAGGCAATTAAGCGATATGCAAGACGCACAAGTAGTACTAGTTGTATACACTCCAGCAAAAGGTTAGAACAAAAAATATTAATTTCGAATACCAACCTAACAAAAGCAAACCCAATAACCCATAGCTATGGAATTCCAGCTCCAGTAGAAATCCAATACAAAACGAAAGAAGAGCACTCTTGAAAGGAAGAGGTATATAAGGATATAAAAAATGTAAGTATTTATGTATATAAATTTTTATTTTTAATTCTATTACTATTATATTTCAATTTTATTGTATCTTTTAATTTTATTTTATATAAAAACAATTGTATATATGAAAACTCACATGGGATATATTTTTAATTTTTTTCACCTTATCATCTATTTTGTTAATTTTTCATTATTTTTGTTCAATTTTTATGACAAATTTAATCCACATCCCAGTGCACAATCGACTGGGCCCAAGCCTTGGGCAGTGCTGGGCTTCCCTCTTGGAGAATTCATGCCAAGCCTTGGGCAGTGCATGCAGCCCGCAAAAAATGGGCGGTGTTGGTCCAACCCAGCCCACATTACAATTACATCTCTATTGTCCAATTCGTAAAAAGTAAATGGGTTTCTCAGTTTCTTTTCCTTTTTCTTTCTTTCGCTATTTTTTCCTTCAAACCAAACACAGCTTTAAAAGATCATGTGGATTCTAATACGAGCCAACACGCCAGTTTTCTCCGCAAGTTGCCATACAACCACTCATCCGCTCTCACGTCTCACCCATCAACTGCTGTGATAAGTTGTCGATTAATTGATGGTGAGAAGTTGTCGAATAATTTTACAAACCCAGTATAGATATTTTCAATGCAAGGCTATGATTACTGTTTGAAGGGGTTTGCACTGACTGAATCCAGTTTCATTCTTTTTATCGATGGATCGTGGGGTTAGAATCGTCAGTCCTCAGTCATTAGTCATACTCACCATTATTAAATGCTTCTAAAATCCATTTCAACTACTTGTGAAGTGATGCGACTGTCCGATTCGGACTTTGCTCCATTTATTGTGATTGACCCAATTTGGTCCATTGCACCTATCATTCTCTTGTCTTTCCAAGTAATGGGCCCATTGGGCTGTCGGCTGTCGGCTGGAGCTTGGAGTGACGTCTCTTATCCACTTCGTACCCTCTACGGAAACCGGATGACATAGGGTCAATTAAGATATCCCACGTCAACTATTATACAATAAGTTCCCTATAAATCATATCCTATTCGTGGATTTGATATCAATTCAAGGTCAGGACTCATCCTACTTTTACATACGAATATAACTGTATACGACAAATACTACGAGGACATCGATTCATGGCGGCCTATTGGTTAGAGTTTAACATATGTCAAAATAGCGGCCTGTGAAATTATTGGTTGATGAACGCTTCAATCAACCAAAAACAGTGTTTCATAATCAATTGAGAAATGGAATCACTTTTTTTGTTTGGATAGTGAACAACAGTTCAATCGTTCAGGTCAAATAGAATAATATATGATGTCATATTTTAATAATAAATATAAAAAAGAAAAAATATATAAAATTTGGATCAAACGGCTTAGCGGTTTAATGTGTGAAGTCAATGCATTGTTGAACAAGTTAATGATTTTTTGCAGACAAGTGGTTGATTGTAAAATAGACCGCGAATCTTAAATTAGAGGTGCTCATGGTGGGGCATTTTTTCAAAACGAATCGATCTCATTGGTTTTTTAAATACCTAAACCGAAACCGGATTAATGGATCGATTAACCGCGGTTCGGTTTTTGGGTTTCTTATACATTTAAAAAAAAAAAAAAAAATCTAAAACAGAGAACTGAGAGAAGAGAAGGATCAGGCACAATGTCTCTATGGTGCAGAGAGTCACAACAGAAAAATACAATGCATCTACTAATCTGGCTGTAGAATGACCAGTGAAACTTCCACTTCACACCATATAAATGGAAACACCAGCCATGATATACAAGACCACACCAATGAAGGCTTGACGAACAATAGAAGGGGTCGATCAGGAGGCGGGGCACTGCTCCACAGAACTGGAGGGAACATCATTTTGATCTGCTAATAAGGAGGGGGCCGAATGGCACTTACGCTTAAGCTCCTTCCTTCTAACCAAGTTGGCTATGAAGAACTGTGCCGCTGCTCGAATGGTCTGTGGTGGGAGAATAGGAACTATGGCTTCTGTAATCTGTATTGAGAATATGGGCTGAAAGTTGACACAAAGAAGAACCAAGATCTAGCCCAGCAGAGGAGATGAAATCGCTTGTCAGTGGTGCTGTGTTAGACTCCTCAGGCAATACTTTCTTATTGGAGAGCAGAAGCTCATCTATGGTGAACCTTTACAGAGCTTTTGTTTGCGGAGATGGGAGGGTTGTTTTCTCTTTTTTTTTTTCTTGTTTTCTCCTTTTTTTTTCTTCTTGGTTTGATAAAGATATGACGCATGAGTACTGAGTAGGTCCAGCTTCATTTTCTCTTCTTGGTTTGCTAAAGATATGACGCATGAGTAGGTCCAGCTAGAGCTAGTAGATAAAAACTGAAAGTTTCATTTTCGAAGAGACTGGTTTCTCTCTTCTAACCTTTCAATTCGATTTAAATATATATATATATATATATATATATAATACAATATTTTACTGTACATATATCGGTCATTCGGTTAACCGACGATTTTCTTAAATGGTTAACTAAAACTGTTAATTTTTTAAAAATATCAAATCGAAACCGAACTGACTGGTTCAGTTAACCGATGTTTTGGTTTGGTTTCAATCGATTCGATTTTTTGGTTTTTTTTGCTCACCCCTATCTTAAATTCATCGATTCAACCATGAGTTTAAAACACTGAGTTCAGTAATCAACTTGACATTATTAAATGAAGGTTTTCGGAGATGTGAATGGTTTTATTTTCTAAAACAAAAATGCCTACCATGTCAGTAAAAGCAATACATTTTTGCTGATGTGGCAATAACTTTTTTTTTGCTTTTGAAATCAAAATCATTCACATTGTCGAACACCCCATATAAGCTAATTTTATAAATTGTGTGAAAATCCCATTTGATAAAACTAATTCAATTCCTCAAAAATAAAATAGGGAAATTGATTTACTTCAAAGCCTGATAAGTCAAATTCATTGATCAAACCCTCAGCATAAAATCCTTTAGAATACAAGAACGTAGGACAAAAACAAATCAGTACATTTTGCAAACTGTTGTTGGTCTAACTGGTCGGACTGTTAGAACCGTCACCAGTTATAATTCTGGGTCAAGCTCAAAGCTGCCATCAATAGGGGTGAGCATGGTTCGATTCAGTTTAGTTTGGTTTCATGGTAAAACCTGGAACCTACCCTGTAGGGACCGGTTTTAGGTCTTTGGAACCGGAACCTATCCTGTGATAGAATCAGTTTTAGCTTTGGTGATTTCGGGGTCGGTTCCAGTGCCTGCCCGTAGTACTTGTTCTTTCTTAACTCCCCCTCTCAAAAAAAAATATATTCTTTAAAAATTTGATTTCCAATAAATATAATATATAGTCTAAAGGCTAAATACTTCCCTCACTGTCATTTCCTTCGTGCAAACCTGGGGCTGGAGGAGTATCCTTGAGGGCAGAAAAGTTCTAGAACTGGGTGGGTATTGGAAAGCAAATCTTGGGTCATCTGTAAACATTTGGTCTGACCCCTGGATTCCAGGATTAGATAACTGCAAGCCAATGGGTCCCAGTCCCAGGAACTCTCAAAATCTGATGGTGAGCTCCCTTATAAGTTATAAATGAAAATTAAAGAAGCTGGAATATGATAGAGTCAATGAGTGGGATGACAAGTTTACGTGGGTTCCCAATCCCTTGGTAGGTTCACTGCCAAAACAGCTTACTAATTATTAGCTTTCAGAGCCTTCCACCTTGGGTCAAAGAGCAGTGGTCGTGTTAGTGTCCCTAAAGATCGATTTCTGGAATCTAATCTGGCGCCTTCTTATTGAACCAAAGATCCGAAGCTTCATTTGGAAATGTTGTTCAAATGCTCTTCCAGTGAAGGAAATTCTAGTAAAAAGAAAAATTGTCCAATCAGCTACTTGTCCTCGGTGTGGGAATGCTAATGAGTCGATCATTCATGCATGCCCTTATCCATTACAGTAAAGCTAGATGTGTGTGGTTTGACATTCCCCTTGGTTTGAGGGCAGAGGTGGTGAATTCGCTTGCTGACTTTGGTAGATGGTTTCTGAAGGTTATTTCCATTAATGGGAAGCTAGACTCCTAAGTAGCTACGAAGATGGAACTGTGTTTGTGGCTAATTTGGAAGGATAGGAATTCAAAAGTGTAGATTCCAATCCTTAGGAGGTTTTATTAACATGGTGTTTGGAAGTATGGGCATTTTTTGGGATCAATTTTCAAGAAAAAACGCCCATGCTTCTACGACTCGTTTTTCAAAAAAAAAAATGCTTCTACCACATAAGTAGTGAGTAATACTATGCTGTTTGGTAAGGTGATTTTTATCACCATTTTTATGTATGTACTGACAGGTAAGCACCACATAGGATACACATCAGTCAACCGTTGAGAGAAATGGTTCACCGATGGCGTTTCATGCATCGGTGGGGTCCCGATTTTAGAGGCATACCCGATTTTTTAATAATCAGCTGAACCAAACAATGAGATACATGGGCATTTGTTGAAACGCCTATGTGAATCTGATGTGGCACCGTTTTTTTGAAAAATAGCCATGGTTCCAAACATCCCCTAAAGTGAATGTTGATGGAGGATTTATCAGAGAAGGCAAGGCATCCTTTGGTTTGTGTTTGCTAATGAATTTTCTTTTCACAAAAAAAAAAAAAAGATGACAGAATCTGAGAGTTTTTCTAGTTAATGTCTTCCACTATGGCAATGGAATGTCTATTGGTGGATGCTTAGCTCTTCATGATGGTTTGTCTTTTTGCTCAATAATGGTATTTCTGATTTCTGAAGTAGAGATTGAAAGTGATAGCAAGAGTCTAATTGATATGGTTCTCAAGAAGGCTTCCTCTCCATAAAATGTATAATTAATTCTTTGAGTGTTAGTTTTACTCACACCCTTCGTGAGGGTGTTTAATTGAGGTGGAAGGATATCGCCTTAAAATTTTATTAATCAACCAACAACAAAAGGAAAGTAAAATAAATTAATATATCAAGGAGATATGCTGATTCCTTGGTTAACATTGTCATATCTAGAAAGAGATTTCAGGTGTTTAATTCAACTCAGGATTTTCCAAGGGACCTCAGGAATTTCTTACTATATGAAGATCCCTATTTGGCGAATTAATTAATGGCTTTTGTTTTGTTGATTTAATTTTCTATTGTTTTTTAAGCTTTTGAGCAGGGGTTGAGAGAGGGTAAGGAGGTGTACTTATGTTTTAGGTTTTGAGGTAAGGCAGGCTACATCCTCCCTTGTATATATTAATTTATTTTACTTTCCTTTTGTTGTTGGTTGATTAATAAAATTTTAAGGCGATATCCTTCCACCTCAAATAAAATTTGGGGTTAAAAAGAAAAAAATTAGTAGAATAGTTGCTTTGTGAATTATATTGGTGGTTTGAAATTGATTCTTGACATCAAAATGACATTATGGTGCCCAATGTTTTAAAAAATGACCTGAAGCTTAAACCGTTCTGACCACCGATTTTCAGGTTGACAGTTCGACCATCCAGTTCGAATGGATAGCCTATCCTGACAAAAAGAAATTAAAAAATAAAAAATGGCTAAAAACCATTAAATAGGTCGATAGTTCAACTACACAGGTCAATGGGTTGTTGACTGATTCAATAGTTTTTGGCTAGGGACCGGGTTTGGGGTAAAATGGAACTAGTTGCCTGAATGGTTCCCGAGCCAAACGGTCCAACCGTCTGGGCTAACAGCGGTTCGAAAACCTTAATGGTGCCAATGTGCTAGACATTGGTGCTGTGATAGATGTGTCTATGTGTATCAATATTAATGCATGTGTTTTCTTTTGAGAAAGCACCTTGTCATCATTCTTTCTACCAAATATGTTTTCTTGGAGAAAGTAGTGATTACCCAAATCTCATATGTCTAATTGCTTGCTCACAATGGTGAGTGTGAGTGAGAAATGTGTTTCGCATTAACATGTAGGAGTGCAGTTTGCATAATTTGGATAAGGGTCTAAAAATAGAGATAAAGGTCTATTCAATATGGAATATCTGAATTTGATTAGATATCGAATAGATATGTAAAATATGAAGTTGAGTATTAGGATCAAATGTTATGGTGAAAAGCGTTGGGTGTTGGGTGTTGCATCTATCATGTACTGTGGGTGGACTAAGGTGTCACGGGGTAGATATGCAATGGAAGACACCTTTGTTGGAAGGATTTAGAATCTATCATATGGATGGCCAAATCATGCTAGATGGTTGGGCAAATTTTCAAAAATTTTTTTAACCCTTACGGGAACCAATTTCCCGGTGAATTTGAAAACTAAATTTTTTGGATTGATCTTGCATTGAACTGGACTAAATTTGAAGCCAAACAAAGAGGGAAATGTATACTTTATACGGATTCCACAAATGTAAATCCCAAGGTGGAAGTTCATACTCAAATTAACCCTAAAACCAACCTTCATTGAAGATGGCACAATGTGTAGGTGAAGCCGGTTCAACAATACTGTTTTCAACAAAACTATGATCCAACTTGCATGAATCAAATGAGGTAAATGAGCCTGATTTTCTTCTGAGTTTTTCTTGCAAAAACAAAGAAGAAAATTGATCTAAATCAGTTCTTGAAAGCTTAGGTCGTGATAGGGTTTCTTGGAAGACAAAAGAAAATAAGAGAGAGCAAGAGAAAGTAGTGTCCTAGTCTGATTTGCCCTTTTCTTCATTTATTTCCTTATGGAACACACTCCTAATCAAATTAGAAGATTATCCAAATCTAATTTATATTTGGACTCTATTAAAAGATAAGCCTTATCCTCTTGAGAGGTTGGGTGCTCCATACCCATTTCCAAACCCATATTTGACCCAGAGCATGTGACAACTTAATCTTATTAATTATGGGCCTTAGACCCTTTTATTTCAAAGGCTCACGTCCCAAGATGTTGCATGACCAACTTAGGCCTGATTTGTTTGACGTGAAACCCCATAATGAGTCAATGAACTCACATAAGTCCACATAGGTTCGGCCTATCCTCTATGAAAAGGCTTGTTCGAATTCACTGGTAAACGTAGTAAACCCCTAAGCACATCACTATGGGCTCAATATGGGCCTAACATTTACACCTAAACGATCCTTGAATTTAGCCAACCTATAAACACCCAAGGATAATGTACTTAAGTAAGATAAAGCTCATAAGGTAATAAGCCCTATAATGGTCTCTTACACTTAAACCTCTCGGCCCATAATGATCACAACACTACCCGACAAGGAATGACCTGTCACCTGCCTGCAAGATACAACGCCACACTCTTTGTTCGGACAGATCCTGGGAATTAAAACCTTTTGTAAATATTTTTCATAAAACATTAATATATGTGCGTGTGTGTGTGCAAAATCAAATTTCAAATACAGTTGAAATTCACTATCAATAGTTTAGGTTTCCATCAGAGAGAGTGGTGTAAATCCTATCATTCACTTTGTTTGACAAATGAACTAATCCTATCACTATAATCACCCACTGAAGTGACTTATCAAATTGCCCCAACATATCCAGGTTTTGACCCTTGATGGATCTCACTGATTGGCATATAGAAGACAACTCAATTTAACACCTAGTGCAATACCGTAATCAAGTACGGGGTTATGTGTAACTTTTCAGTTTTGCCCGTCAATCTCCAAGGTCTAGGGTATAACTAGAAAATGGTTCGGGTTCAGTGTTTCAATCAAACACACACTACATGTGCTTTGGGTATAACCCTAGCAATTGAGACAAGCTGTCCCAACTTCTTTGGCAACACTTAGCCTTGACAGGATAAATTCCTCAAGTCTATTCATTGGTTGAGAACATTCTAAATTAACACAAGTCTCATAAGTGTCTAGTTTAAGAGGTAAATATACAAAAACATACTAATATTAACATGAAACAATAATTTACTTTTATTCATTTATAATAAATACATTTGTACATTAATCTGATTAGAGCTAAGAGCATACATTGTCTAACAGTTCCCCCTTGCACTTAGGTCCAATAGGGTGCAATCCTCACTCTCATATTGTCCACGTGTTTCTTAAACACTTTCTATGTCAGTGGTTTAGTCAATGGGTCTACCACATTCTCCACTAATGCTACCTTCTGAATCTGGGTGCCCCCTCTATTTACAATATTTTGAACCAATGTTGTCACACAACAACGGACTGGGTGATGTGGTATGACTCCAAATTATTGGATGAATTTCTTCATCCATAGTACTTATTTGGAAGCCTCACTTACGACAACGTACTTGGCAAATTGGAGAGAGTGAGAGAGAGAGAGAGACTTGAATACCTAATGGATTTTTTGGTTACTGCCTATAGATGTCACCAGTCACTGTTGGGCTTGGAGAATTGGATGCGACCTTTGGTATTTGTTCTTCTGTAGTTGGACTTCGAGAGAATTAGAATGGAGGTGCTGCTTGAGTAATCGGAGAGATGATATTGTCCACCACCTCACCGGTCGCTGGTCACCACCTGTGGAAGGAGATGATACCGCTGCTATAGTCAGCCACGGATGAGGAAGAAAAGAAACCTTCCAAGTTCTTTCAATCTAGGTTCGAACAAAAAAAGGGATGAGGGAGACTGTCGAATGAAAACATTAGGGATTTAGGGTTAGATAGTTAGGGAAAAAGTATGTATATATTATTAATATTTTTATTATATAAAATATTGCTAGGCCGAGCTTTTTTTTGAAATCCTGAGCCCAGTCTAAAATTAAGTCAGGCTTAGATAGCCTGAGCATGGGCCCACATACCTGATAATATGTCCAAGCCCGATTGTGGTTGGGCCGAGCCGGGCCAGGCAGTTGGGCTACCTAGCCCATGGACAAGTCTAGACTCCAATTAGGGCTGCAAACAGATCGGATCAGATTCGCTAAAGGGCATATTCGATTTAATCCAATAATAAATTTGACTAATTTGAATTTGATAAGAATTGGTTGAATTTTTTGGAGTATGGTTCAAATTCGAATATTTTATTGGATATTTGATTCAAATCCGATTTGATTTGAATTATAATAAAAAGCTTGATGGTATAATATAAATAATATATTATCTTATTTATATTATATAATAATATCATATAATAATATATTATAATATATAGAATATATAATATTTCATAACTAATGGATCGAATCGGGATATAGTCGAATTCTATCTATTAACTAAATGGATCAACTTTTCCGATCCGATCCGATTTATCAAGATCAAGAGAGGTATCCAAATTCGGCTCTTACGAGATTGAGTTCGAATTTGAATCAGATATGGTCCGACTTATTTTCAGCCTAACCCAGATGGGCCAACATTGAGCAGACACTACCGACAAGACATTTCAGCCAAACTTCATTTATATTGTAAATAGAAGAATGAGTTTGATTCATTTATATTGTCAATAGAAGAAAATATGTTATCTACATCCCAAATCCTAATGATATCAAAGGACTTTAAATTAAACAAACATCTAAGGAGGGTCTTTTATATACTTATACAAACAATCGGATCAGATCTAGGGTTGCAAATTGATCAGATTGAATTAAACATAGGTAGATCCTAATTTGATTATTTTGTATTCGAATTCAAATCAGATCATACCTATTGCATTTAGATTCAAATGAAAGTGGCTTGGATCACATTTGGATTGCAATTGAATATTGTATAATGTTGATAAATTAAACTAAAAAAATGATCAAAGTATCATATATTATGACAAGATGAACTAAAAATGACTTTTATTGTATTTATGTATTTCCACATATTTGTGCTGTGAACAAAAATGAATAAAAACAACATGTTTATGACAATTAGTAAAAACACAAAAGTAAACCAACTTCACGAATAAATACAATAGAAATCTTATATATATATATATATATATATATATATATATATATATATATATATATATCCAAATCGAATCATATGGATTTTATGGGATTGGATAGGGGTGGATCCATATTGAGTACAGTTATAAATGGATCAAATTCAAACCATCCTTAATGGCATCAGGTTAAAATTTGAATTTGAACGAACTAATACCATTTGCAGCCGTAATTGGATCCTAGCAGATCAGATCAAGCAACATCCAAATTTGATCTGATTCATAATTATAAAACATTTTCAAATTTGATACAATCCAGTTATATGCATAATTTGATACATTTGCGTGGGTCTCATTCATTTAGACAAAATGGATTATTTAATTGCAAATTAAATCTGATTTATTGTCTTAAAAAAATCGTTCTGAATACTTTGAAGACTTATATGACTTAAGCAAAATCTATGAACCAAATCAATAAATCATACTAAACCCATTATCCAGTAAACCAATGATGTATGAATTATTTCTAAATTAATTACTTGAAAAGACTGAACTGTAAACAAGAACCAGTTCAACGACATTACAGACTGCATTTATCAATGGTGGTAAAAAGATAGAGATGGACATGGTTCTGA
Source organism: Nelumbo nucifera (assembly GCF_055504915.1). Taxonomy (NCBI): domain Eukaryota; kingdom Viridiplantae; phylum Streptophyta; class Magnoliopsida; order Proteales; family Nelumbonaceae; genus Nelumbo; species Nelumbo nucifera. The sequence continues at coordinate 26,560,519 of NC_142650.1, forward strand.
TGATGGTTGGCTTCTGCCAGGCTACCTTTTGCTTCCTCATATTTGGTTTGCCAGGAATGCCTAGATTTTCAACAACAAAATGCTAAACCCAGTTAACCTCATTCAACGATTTCACTCTCATCTAAATTCTGTTCTCTCAGCCTCGGCAATCACCTCTCACACGGTTTCCTATCCAGTTCAAGCACCCATATTGAATCATCGTTGGGAGAAACCTCCAATTGGCTGATGTGTTGTTGATTCTTCATCCTCTTCTGTTGGGTTGGTTGTGAGAGATCACTCAGGATCTTTCCTCTTTTCTCGAGCCTGCAAAATTAACGAATGTGACCCTCCGTTAGTAGAGGCCTCCACCTTCCTTGAGGGTCTTTCCTTTGCCTTTGCCTTGAACTGTGTCCATTGTCAACCTTCTATTGGTTGTACTGGCCCACCGTGGAGACTTCACAATGTGATAGCCACTTTCAGAGGTTTATTATCTTGCCTGCCCTTTAGCTCGGTTAGATTTGCTCCTCGTAGTGCAAATAATGTTGCACATTCCTGTACTTGGTCTTTGATCCCTAAGTTTATGTTTGGTTTGAAGGAAAAGGTAGGGAAAGGAAGGAAAACCGAAACAAGGTTTATAAAAGTTTCTCTACCTTTCCCTACTTTTTTCTTCAAACCAAACACACCATAAGTTCCTCTCTCAGGGTATTGTATCGGATTTATCCACCGAGCAAAGTTGAATGAAGTTGTGCCTTTGGGTTTTAAAAACCTGACTGCAGGTAGGGCTTTTGTTTGACTTTGCAAGGTGGGCCTCATACAAACAATTCATAAGTTATGTTTGGTGAAAAAATCCAGAAAATTCAAAATTGTTGTCACTCAGCCAAATAATTGGCTTTTTTTTTTTGAAACTTCTTTTAATAGCTTTTTAAAAGTGGCCCAATGAAAGCAGTTTAATCAAAGCTTCAGCCCATGGAGCGGCTTCTGGCATTCCATGTGTTGAGAAACCCAGAAGGCTATGTAGCTATGTTTGTTAATAATCCCGAAAGCCAGAACTACACTTACAAAAGTTGCAAATCCACTTTCTAGTGAAGCTATCTCACGTAGCTTCTTCGAAGCGGCTTGATCAATGCAGCTCAACCAACGCAGAAGCCCTGTCAAATGGGATCTAAATATTTTATTAGTGGCACTTTCTTAATAAATATTTTAGGGTAAAAGACTTAAACCTCCCTTGAATTTTGTGATAAATACTTACAACATGCCGTTATATTTGATAGAATACATATTGGACTTAAACCTCCATCGTGGACTTAAACCTCCCATGAGCCGAGCTCTATTAAGCTTGAGCTTGGCTCGTTTTTTTATCGAGCCTGTGAATTGGGTTCGAGTAGCTCAACTCGGCTCAAATTCACCCCTACCTGAAAGACCAAAGTGGTCTGGATCTAAGAAGCTCCGAGCCAAGCTTATGGTCTATTCGGGATTCTTAGCTTCCCAATGCTTTTGACAAAAATTGGAGAAAAACTATCTGCCCCAAGGTATGTTCTTGTTCTTTTCATATGTACTAACCAAGACTCGTTGTTCACTGTGTTCAAGTTTTTCATTTTGCTCTTCTCATTTTTCATGTCATCGTTCTTCACCATGTTTAGGTGGTTCGATTCAAACTCGACGCAACGTCAAGTTACAACTGTGGGAAAGGTCCAGGGTGTGGTTGAAGATGACGTAGAAGGAGAGAAGATAAAGTTGATAAAAATAGAAAGAGAGAAAGAGAGAGAAAGAGAAATAATGAGAGAAAGTAGGAGAGAGTGTGGGAGAGAGAATGAAATAATGGAATGGAGTGAACAGATCGCCATTGTTGTGCTTTGCAACAGTGGTTTGGGAAAAAGCAGAGGTGGTGGAAATCGAGAAAAGAAGAATAAAAGAAAAAAAAAGGGGAAGGGGAAGGAGAGGAAGGGAGAGAGAGAGAGCTTGAATGGAGTCGTCGTTGCTATTGTGTCAGAACTGTGTTTGTCGCCGTTGTGAAGAAGATGAATAGGGCTTTTCGGGTCATTACTCCTATACTCTCATATACTGCATGGAAGAGAGAGAGGACAGTGGGATCGAGAAAAGAGAGGAAGAGAGAAAAACTGAAGGGGGGAAATCGGGGGCACACCATTCCACCGATGTCTGTTGAGAGGGATGGGAGAATGAATAGTAGATTAGTTGAAATGAAAAAAACTTAGGTTATATTTATATGTAGGAATAAGGGTATTTTGGTAATTTTAGGGAAGTTCATACACAATGGTTTTTTATGTATAGGCCAAAAAGATTGACTAAAATGGAATCTTTTTAGATAAGTGGACAATCAGGGATATTGTTGGTTGGAATTTGGTAGGTTGGGTTTTTTGGACATTTTGATTCAATTGGTGGGGTCAGATTGGCCTAATTGGGCCTAGATCAAGCAGATTCGGGGAGGGGAGTGGTTTGGTCAATTTGGAGCTTTGAAACTGAATCTTTGGTTGAAATTTGTCAAAGTGTGCTTAAATTGACTGAATTGGGCTTGGATCAAATAGATCTAGAGGGGCAATGATTCGGTTAACCCGGAGCTTTAAAATGAAATCTTAGTGCAATGGATGGGAAAGTGAAGGATTCTTTAGTTGAAATTTTATTAGGTATTGTGGGACCCACATGTGATATTTGCATGTTTGAATGTGTTATTGGGTCTCGTAGATAACATTTAACATGTATGTAAGAGGGACCGGCAAATATGCTTGCCAAACAATCCTTCAATCTTTCTAGCTTTTCAATAGATCTTTAAAAAAAAATTACAACCAAACAGTCTTTAATCTTTAAAGATCTACTTGTGAAATCTCATCAATCTTTTGAGGTCTTGATCTTTTGAAAGATCATCCTAAAAAGACTTGCCAAACAACTCCCTAATAATTTTACTTTCGGATTGGGAGAGTGTAATTATGATGTATGGAAAGAGACCTAGGTATCCAACCCCTAATTCATGAAGAACTAGAGAATGACCAGCCCATATTAACTATGGGACTAGTATTATGAACGATTTTATTTGACACCCATCATTTATCATTTATATTGTAAATTTAGATTGAAAAGATTAAATTAAAATTTATTTGTAAACAACAACCCATTTTATGAATCTCTCATACTTTTTTTTGTCTTTGAGAGTGGGTAGAGACATGTCGGAAAAATAATGCTTCTATTTGAGAGTGGAAATAAGCACTCTTTTGATATTCTTTAGTCCAACTATGATACACATTCTAATATGCTCCCAATGTGTGGCTGTAGTGATTTGTTGGGATAGTGTTAGGAGCATTTTGTTGATAGCAGATCTTAAGCATCTGATAGATAAAATCCTATTTAATTTAGACAAGTAAGAAAATAAATTTGGATCTACCTATCATCCCTTTAAAGCCCTACTTCAAATACTGAAGTTTTCTTCATGTTTCCACCAATACCCCATGCACATAACAGGATGCAAAATGTGGTGTGGCCATATTAAAGTAAATCACACATGGTGTGTCCAAATCATTTTTGAATGAAAAGTCAATCATTTTTATGATGTTTTGCATGGAGTTATAACATCGTAACAATGACCACTGTTGTCATTGTAATGGTTGGAGTTTTTTTTGTATGTTGGTGGTATACTCACAACACCGTACCCATAACACCCTCCCAAACTTGGTGACAACAGGATTGGATCGACCCTACGTTTTTCCCACCCAAACTTGGTGGCAATGGGATTAAATCCTACATATATTATGGCCACAACCAGCCGGAGGTTGTACTAGAGCCACCATCAGTTGGTCAACAGTCGGAGTTTATAGCACTTACAAATTAAAAATGAAAAGTTAAAAAACAAAAGAAGATTTATAACTGGACAACCTTATTGGCAAGAATAATAATGAATTTTATTAAAAATAATTAAGACTTAAAGAGCAATGTTCAGAGAACCAGACCAGAAAGGGAAGAAGAGGTTTATGAGTCAGAGGTTCAATTACAATAAAATTGGAGGTAAAACCATGATGACATGGCATATGCATATATTTACAATGGGACACATAAATACTATAATTAATATATTATATCAATACTATTATACTTGAATGGGATGGATAGATGGCTATTTCTTTACCCATAAACCAGTCGATTTGGTTTGGTTTCTTAAACACTACCTAAGAGGGTTTTATTTGAGTACTGAGTGGATTTTATTAGAGACAATTAAGATTGGGAAGGATCTTTTTAAATTGATTTCTTATATTTGTTGACGATTTAATATAATAATAACTAATCACATGTGTGATAGTGTGAGTAGGGATGCTAACGGATCAGGTTGGGACAAGGTAGAATCGAAACTGACATGAAAAGAAATAATAAGGAACTGGAACTGAACCAAACCCTATAGGGTCTGTAATTTTAGTCCCAAAACCAAACCGATCAGTTCTTGGGGCAATTGGGTCTGACTTCATGAACTTGATTATAATAAAACTACTAAAAATATTAAACATTATTATATGTATTAATTTATTTAATATACTATATATATGGCTCAGATCGAGTATAGATTAGGTAAAACAGGTTTCTAACTGATAATAACTAGGACAATAGATCAGGAACTGGAATTGACCCATTGGTACAGATCCTGGAACCAGAATTGGCCCAATCAATTTAGGCCGGTCGGGCTGGACTATTGGATAGTGTAACAACGTCCACAAACCCGATCCAATGACAACCCCATGTGTGAGGAAAAGAGTACTTGTTCATGGGCCGAGTAGCTCGACAAGCTGGCCCATTCCAGCCCGTTCTTTATCAATCTTGGATAATTTTTTAAGCTTATATACTCAAGCTTAGGCTTTCCTCAATAAACTTTGGTCGAGTTCGAGATCGACCTAATAATATTATATATAAATAAAAATATATAATATATATTAATAACACATAGTACATTATATAATGTTATTTAATAATATTATTAGTAGAAAAGAGTAATATGATATATAATATATTATTAATAATATATAATTAATATATTATGAAATTTCTATTCAGATAGGGCTTGGGCTCAAGATCTAGGCCTAATAATCGGGTTAGGCTTAGGCTTTGGGCCTGGTCATTTTTTGTTTATAAAGAGGCAAAGCCTAGCCCGAACCCATAGTAGCCCAATCTATTAACAGGTCTAGTAAGGAATGAAAGGAGGTCCATGTAAGATTTGTGGTGAAAGAAGGTGGTTTTTCAAGGGTGAAATGAATAAGTAACAATGATTCACACAAAAGTTTTTATATAAAATAGTAGAAAAAATAAATTCTCCTTTTTATTTATTTAGATTTAAAATTATTCCTTTTATGTAATTTATATATCTATACTACTTATAAAAGTGTGAATGGGGTGTAATTTTCTATAATTTTTATTGGACAAAATTTGCCCCTTCAACTTCAGTTATCTAAGGGGTAAATTTATATTTTAATAAAACTTCAATTAAGATGGTTGAAATTGCACTAATTATCTATATTACTATTAAAAGTATGAATAATGAATGAGGGTGTGGAACTTTTTTTGACTAAAATACCCATATTTGTGAATTTAGTTCATCACTAGTTTTGAGGGTTAAAAATATAATTTTAACTATTACTTTTCACTTCATTTAATCCCCTCTCATTAAGCCTTATATTAAGGTATTAATTTGTATTCTCTCTTATTAAATCCTATATTTAAGTAATTTTTACACTAATAAATGCTATTAATTAAATCTATTTTTTAATACTTTTAACAATAAAAGCCTATGTATTTGCTAAATGTCACCAAAACTGTACAACTTGCTGACATTTGCTAAACGTTGCCAAAAGGCTTTTTTTATCTTTGTTTCTAACACCTTTGGTTACATTTGATAAACATCACTAAAAGTTAATTTTTTTTTTTAATTTTTTCTTTTTTAGGTATCCCAATGATTTTAAATCACCTGCTTTACACTTAATTTATCACATTCATCCATATAATCATTTAATTAACAAAATAAATATATATTAGGATACAACAAATTAAACTTCAAAATTATAATTAATAAAAAGTATTTACAATTAAACCTTTATATTTAAACAAGAAATATATAAAAATAAGAAAATTTTCTCATTTGGAATGAAGGGATTTCCCCTTTGCATTGGCATTCTCCCTCTCCCTACTTGCTACATGTGCATGAGAGGATCCTGTGCCAGGTATCTATTTGATATTTTACAAAAGACAAAATAATGATGTTATTTTTTTGTTAAAATATATAGAGGCAAGGTTCAAAGTATCGATATGTATCAGCCCATATCGACCGATACATATCGTGTCAGTGGCTTCCCGATACGCCCCTACAGGGCGTGTATCGGGGTTCTGACCGGTTCAGGGGGTGGAGGAGCCTTAAACCAGCCCCCTAAACCTGTTTTGAAAAAATATATATATAAAAAAGCAAAGAAACACTATCGATATCGCCCAATACGCTCCTACCGGCGTATCAGGCGTATCGATATTTTGAACCATGTATAGATGTATAAACATAAAATTTTTTGGCAAGTATAAACATATAGTTAAATTTGACTTATCCCAGGTTTGATGATAGATCTGCATCATGGGAATGATAATCTCTGGGTGGAACGGGAGTGTTTTCTGACCCATGACTCTACACAAGGGAAACGTCATCATTTAATTCGGACTAGCAATTTTTTTCCAACATTCTTATATTTTCTGGTAAGTTTTTTCTAAAGGAAAATATAAGCTATAAAGACATTTCATAATCACCTATATGGTTTATTCATTGCACACACATAACTATTGACTATATTAGGGAATATTACAAGATAATGTAAAGTATCCAACATAGTCTAAAGCACGTAAAATGATTTGAGGGTCCATAATTTCAGTCCGGATGAGCTAGAGATAAAAACTGGTGTGTTCACTTGTGATAGATAGCCCAGCCCAGTGTGCTTGATTTTGTCTCTAGCTAATCCAGACTCCCATAATTTAAGAATGAATATCACGCTAAATAGAGAGATATGACTAAACAGGATTTATATATGTAACATGTCGTAAGGATGTTAATGGAATGGATTTGGCTCAACTTAAACAGTTAATCCTGACCTGACCCGACCCGAGTATATAAGGTGGGCTACACACTGATACACAACCTTCGTCCTTCCTGAACAATCACTACAACATACATAGAAAGCACATCCCAACCTAAACACTATTTAAGACACAGGACTTATGGTTCTTGGCCAAATAATCAGTAGCACCATTCACCTCCTTATCAAACAAGCAACTCAGAACCTCCTGCGAGTATTGTGAAGGTTATGTTTATAAAATTTTCAATGTCACCATATCAATGGGCTTGGTCACTTGGTCTTTATACAAGCCTGTCCCAATCTGAACCTATTCAAACCCAACAACCCAACTGGATCGAGTCAAGGTGGATTTACCATTTAACCCTAACTTCTGGCATCCCTTGGCATGAAGCTTTGATTGAGCTACTTTCACTACTAACTAGTCAATCAAAGTTTCAGCCTTCCTGTGGTCACAGGACTGTGATTACACCATTCATACAGCTTTTTACAGCCGTACATCGGGAATATCTTCATACTTGTACAAGGCTGCAAGAGACTGTACAAAAGATGGATTATATTTATACAACCAAGTAGCAGCACCATTGGCTGTAGATGTGAGAGTGGCTAACGTGCAACACGAACCTCCTGCAACTACTGTAAAGGTTATGTTTATACAATTTTCAGTGTCACTAGTATATCAATGGGTTGGGCATTCCGCATTTGGGCTTTATATGTATATATATATAAGCGTATTCCAACCTGAACCCAATCCAAAATCCGATTAAAACCCAACCTGGCAGGATCAAAGTCAAGGTTGGTTCATCTACAAGCTTTGATTGAACTGCTTTTTGGGAAGTTATCAAGAGCTGTTTGGAAGGACTTTTACATAGATTGAAGCGCTGTGAGTGAACGGCTTCGGAGAAACTATCATCGGAAAAATCGAATTCCCTGCTCAATGTCGATGACCGTATGTTTTTAGCCTTTTGTGTGGGGGCCATCTTGCAATGGCAGAAGCGGCTGTGGGAAATTCCTCCCGGCTCCCACACGGGTGCTAAGAGAAGTTTCATCCAGAAATCCAATCTCTTTTGTTTGGCTGAACGTGACAACAGAATTAGGCTTTCTAAATATTTGATAAAACATTGATTATACACACGGCCCTGTGACTGTGAGGCATTCATGCAATTTTCTAAGGTAGATGTCACAGATGTACGCTATGTTTTGTGAGAAGTCTGAAGGACCCAAATCTGCTGTCAGCTGTCAGCTGTCAGCTGTCAGTCAATTAAAAGGCTGTGTGCTTTTGTCTCGCTCAACCCTCGAAAACGGGCCCTAAATCTGCCTGGCAGCCGTTAACCCTTATAATTAATTAACCATTAACTGCCAACTGCTACTGCCTATGGTCCATCCCAAAGAAAAAAAGGCTATAACTTAAGGCATTTGTGAATTGTGATGACCAGAGTTCGCAGAAAAGGGCCTCAGAGAAAGACCACGTGTTACGTGTGACGTGGTTTTCAAAGCCTAGCCTTAGCCTATAAATTATATCCCCTAAATAAGGGGGTGGACTGAACCGTTAAAACCCTTATAAAAATATAATAGGTTTAGTAATTTTAATTTTACCTTACGGTTACGTATTACGTAGTTGTTAGCTTAGAATTGATACCAATAGAGCGGGTATTGGTGTTTAAATGAAACTGTTTGAAATTTTAAATTGTTGTAAATTTATAGTGAAATTTAGAATTCTAAAATGGAGTAGTGGAGTACAGTCTACTATTAACACATTTTAATCCATAAAATGTAACGTACATGCCTTTAATTGAAAATACTCATAGTTGGTTATAAATTTATTAGGTATCATGTCGTTTCGGTACGACGGTGAATTTTTAGAAGTCGGGTGATAAAAAAAAAAATAGAAAAATTTATTTATGGTTTGTTGGTTTTCTAAATTTATTGTCTCAAAAGTCAAAATTCCTCCAATGCTACAGTTTTTCAAACTCGGACACCTAAGTTATTGACCTTCAGGCTAGTAACAGACAGTCCAATTCATAATTCATAATTCCTCCAATAAAACACGAATGAAAAATAGGGTAAAGTGAAGATATCTCTAAAAAATTGGGAGAATGAATGATCAGTCCAATTCATAATTCTTTGGTTTCACCCTACAGGGGAGATGAATTCTCACCATGGATTGATGTCAAATCTAAATCTACGGGCGTGGGTAAATAGATCCGAGCTCCCTTCTTATAATGCTGGATGCATTGCAGGGTAAACTAGCGCGCCATGTAGGAGAGCCCTGTTGACAGTGCAGGGCTGCAGGCTGTTGAACATGGAAATCCACACCATTTAGCAGGTTTCATATAATCTGGCATTTAGACCGGCCTAAGCTTTATATATACCCCGTTTTTCTGGTTGAATGGAGCTGATCATGCATTCCTTTTATCCCTTCTATCACAGTTATGGGAACAATCACAGTTCAGGCCCCTAAATGTCACATTTCCACAATGTCGCAACTTCAAGCAATGGTTTTGAAAATCAGATCAGACCGAATGGTTAGACCGGTTAAATTGGGAATAGCCATGGTTCTGGGTCCAGTTTTAGACCCCAAAACCATTCAACCCAGGTTTGGACCAAATAATTGGATCGCTTGATCCCGGAACTTATGGCCAAAATAATTCCATTTTCGGTCCAGTTTGAAAAACCATGATTCAGGCCCTTATTCACAGTTCAATACTAGTTATAGGAAAATGACATTCTTCAAATACAGGGGGTACGACATTTATAGCTCATCGTATAACAATCACAGCCTACTTTGATTTCGGTGGAGCAGTACCATGAAACATAGTTTTATATATCCTTACAAATTCTGGTTTACTTTTGTTTGTTAGAGTGCAAAACTTTGTATTTTGTATCATTTTGTATGCATTTCAGTATTTGCACTGTACATATTTGTATTTAGTAAAAAACCTTTTAAAATCCTATCTTGTGTTGAAATTTAATTATTTATAACGAGGTGGCAAGGATCGATACAGTGGACCATTTGGCCAAATAAGTTTTAATACCATGCCAAGAAACTGTCCAACCTAAAAGCTCAGCCTTAATCTATTAGGTGAGGTCTCTGAATAAGTTTTATTTTCTAACAGGGCAAGTTCTAAGGGTCATAGTAGCATTGTGGCAATAAGCGCAGTATGTAAAAATTATAAATTCCATGATTCAAAGGGACAATACTCTTATATTAAGAAAATACTGAGCCTAAGAAGGATATTATCCTTTAAAAGAGGCTACATATCCTATCTCCTAATATTTTCCGTATCCATGGATTGTATCATACCACTATACATCGATATGTATCAAATCTTAATTTGAGCCATAGTTAGCCCTCATCACAATATTTTCCCTTAACTATTATACCTTCAACATATATAGCATGTATGACTCAATATAAAGGATCATTAACCTAAAATATTATAAAGCAAATTATTGATTCCTCTACCTCCCAAATACAATTCAAGGAGGAAGGATCAAGGTTTAAAATAGGTAAAATATCAATACGATACATCTAATATGGGACGTATCGTATCGGTATTGGGTGTCATTGACACAGGATACATCATGTACGACTGAATACATATCTTGTCAGTTGTGTGTATCAATCTGATATGCTATTATATCGATATGTGTCGTGTAATATCGGGACACTCACCGATACAACAGCATACCACGCCTTCGTCTAACAACAACAAACTAGTGTCTCACTTTAAAAGCTGAGTCTTTATAATAAATGAAATACATTAACCGTTACAACATTAAAGTCTAGTAGTCTACATACAATCTAAATAAACAATATATACTAATATTCAACAACTCCGACTACAAATTGAAAAGAATAATTTTCAAAATTAGTATTTTATGAAAAATAGAATAAATAATTTATCAAATCTACATATATACCAAAAAGTGATTTTTAATTTCAAGAAATTTATACAAATAAAATTATTAATAATAGAATAGTTATCCTAATACTTAGAATTTATAAATTTGCACATTATATGTATATTTAAATTATTATTAATAAATATTTTAATTTTCATTAAATAACAATGTATTTACTGTTTACTAAAATAAAAATATTATTTAGAAAATATTTGAGAATATAACATAAATTGAATTGGTTAATTCCACTAATCTACATTTATATAAAAATAAAATTATTTTGTATTTTATAAATTTTATAAAATAAAAATACTAATAATAGAATAATTATTTATTAATTAAAATTGATGAATTTTCATATGATATATATCTTCAACATTTTAATAGATTTTACATATTTTAAGTTAAGATTATATATTTTTTATAAATTATTAATTAATACTTTACTTTACATTTTATAATAACATATTTATTTTTTAAAAATATGAAAATATTGTTTACCAAACACTAGAGAATTGATTTTTTTGTTAATTTTAAAAATTAAAAATAGTAAAATTAGAAATATTGATATAGTAATTCAAATAGAATGGTTGTACATATTTTGTGCCTTGGACTTTAATAGAAAATAAAATAATAATGGCTTTGTTCATGTATTAATTTCTAAGAATCTATATAATATGTCTTAGATTCTTGATTGATGCATTATCAATAAAATTAAATAATATCTATGCATCTTGCTGTATTAGTTGTAATATATTTCTTCATATATACCATTAAAATATAAAATTCCTATGCATTTATATATTATTTATAATTATTTTGACATTAAACTTAATATTATTAATATATTTATAGAATTTCTGTGCATTTCCCTAGCGTATCCAAGCATTTCTATATTCTTCGTCCATATCCATGCGTCTCCCAAGCGTATCCGTATCCAAGTTGTTCGATACTTTAATCCTTGAGTAGGATAGTAATAAATGGGGGGTTTTGAATAAATGAATAAATACAAATTTATAAGGTAGAATATGTTATAATTTCCATAATATTATTATATAACAAAAATCTTAGAAATCAAAATTTTGATTTATTTTTGAGATCCAAGAAAAGTCTTTTACCATCTCTCCACTATTATTTTAATATACATTGTTATGATCAAGTTCAAGTGAGACACATCAGATGTAATTTTCTTTTAATAATTCATCTCACCTTCTTATTGTCCCCCACTCCTAATTAGTTTTCATTAGACCTATTCATGGGTCGGGTAGCCCAATGGCCCGGCCCGCACTCCGGTCGGGTTTGGTCATGTAATTAGGCCCGCGGGTCTGACCTCGGGCCTAACACAGTAAGCCCGATTGTGTTTCGGGCCAGGCTCGGGATTTGTCAAAAAAGCTCGGCCCGAGCCCGATCCGGCCCGTTTCAGCATTATATATTTTATAAAATACATAATGTGTATTTTATATATTATATAAAATATACAAATAATATAATATTTATTGAATATATATATTTATAATTTAATATATACAATTTTTATTTTTTTCTTTATAATTTCTCTCTCTCTCTCTATTCAGCCAATTCAGTAGTAGTTACAGCATAGACTAAATTTTGGGCTTGGGCCCAAGCCCGGGCTTCGAGCTTTTTATGAGGGCCGGGCTTGGGCCCAAATTGTAGGCTCGATGGTCGGGCCAGGCTCGAACTCAGGCCTTAAAAAAATTTATTAATACAGAGTGAAAGCCTGACCTAAACCCAGCCCGGCCCTACCCATGAACAGGTATAGTTTTCATGTTTCTTTTTTTCACATCTTCTCTATGAATTTGCCAACAAACATCTAATTAAACCCAATAACTGATACATACTTTTCGACAAATTAGTTGAAAGACTCTCGCTTTCGAATGAAGTTCAAACACGTCTGAACTGTAAACTTCTCAATTCATTCCCTCATAAATTATGTGATAAAGATCCAACCATCACGGTTTCGTACAAGGTAATTAAAACAACTTTATGTCAATATCATATAATAAATCATTTTGTGTCTTCAATTTTTTTTTAAAGCCCTCAGCTGATTCTATTAATGTTCATTGAATCTTGATCCACACCTTACAAATGGTAGAGTTCAGAAATGAAGGAGCTAGTTATGGTGTCTGTGTTTTATTGGGAATTACAATAAAATGATGTAGTAGTTGATAGAAACATGCCACAAAATGGATGTTAGGGTAAATCGCAGTAATATATTATTACTATGTACTTTGGGCCTTGGTTTCATTTTGATACTCAAATTTTAAAATGTGCCATTGTACCTGAATTTTTAAAATATCCCAATTTAGTCCCTACTATTAGTAGTTCGTCCGTTATCTGTATCATATGATGATAGTGTTCATCATCTCCTTTTTCAAGAATCAAGATTGAATCAAAGTAATGGTGAACAACCCGAAGGACACTTAGATGGTTGATAAAGAAAAGTAGATGACACTAAAAGGACATTTATCTCCTTTCATATGACACTTAATGGTAATTAACAACTTTGGATTAAATTAGGACGTTTTGGGAGTTTAGGTTTCTGGATTGACACGTTTTGAAATTCGGATAACAAAGTGAGGTTTGGCCCAAAGTACAAGGTTCTAATATGCAATTTACACAAAATTATATCTACAACATTTGTTAAAAACTGTGTACACACACATATATATATACTTCATTCTACTAAAATTGAAATAACATATCATGATTTTTTACTTGTGTTTTTGAAATGTCAATCACTTGTATATACTAAATGTTGATAAAAACACATTTTACAAGATTTGAATTGCCCTTCATAGACTCACATACAATACATTTCCCAATTGTTAATATCATCAATAGCCATATAGATTTTCAACTCTTCTTCTTTCACAATAGCCATTAGAAGAAGCAGTCTGTTACAAGTTGAAGGGATTACTAGAAGAGTTAATTAGGGACAGACTAAAAAGAATGGAATGGTAAAACGAGATTCCTGTAGTTGACCCATATAATTGGGTACAAGACTTTAAAGAAAAATCCCAAAAGCTCATTATATTTTTTGTCATATAGGTTGCTGGAAGATTTTCCTAAATTGACTTGTCAAATGGCACCTTACGGTCTTTAAGGCCCCATTCGCTTTTCTGTAAGTTGTTTACCCGGGTAAATGCAGTTGCCTGGGTAAGTTTTTTTTGGGAAACACTTATCAGGGTAAGTGCATTTACCCATGTTCTTTTATTTGTCATATAAATAAGGGAATGACCATTTTAGCCATAAAAAATCCATTATTAAAAAGGGCATTTTTGTCTCATTCAAGTGTTGGCAACTTTCCCCCTAGGTGGGAAAGTTATTTACCCACCTAGGAGATGGGTATCGGGAAAATAAACTTTCATTGGTCCCCACATAAATCTGAAAAAAGAACAGGGGATTCTTGGTCAATGAGAACCAAAATCCCATTGACCAACTTTCCCCCCTCTCAAAATCCGAAAAAAAAGAACGCCCCCCTAAGAGGTAAGCCTAGTGGGAAATTAACTTATTCAAAATCAACAAAATCAAATAATTGCAAGTTGCAACCATGTACATTTATTGTATTATTAATTTGGACTCTAAGGAGAAAAATATAATAATAGAAACATAAAACAAAAGAAAAATACATAAAATAATTTAATTGTTGGTGGGGCTCCAAGAGGCCAAAATGGTATTAGGGATTAAGGGTGTCAATGGACCGGTTTTGGATTGGACCCCACCCAGTTCGAAATCAATTTGGACGGATTGGATGGACCAACAAGACATATTAGATTGGACCCAATCCGGTCCAAAATATTTATTAGATTGGATTGGACCTGGTCCGTTTGTAATAAATTTATATTGGATTGGATTGGACTAAGCTAATATATGGTCTATTGATATAAGATAAGAATATAGGTGTCACCGGACCGATGAGTTGAAACCGATATAAATCAAAATGAAATTTGAACAGATTGGACGGTCCAGACGTTGAATTGGACTGATCCAAAATGGTCCAAAATACTCATTGGATTGAATTAGACATGATCCATTTGTAATGACCTCACATTAGACTGAATCGGATTGGACCAAATCTAATCCAATTGACACCCCTACCAGGGATGTCAATGGGTCAGCTTAAGTGGTAAACCTGCACTAACTGAAAACCATTAGGGTTGAGTCAGTCTTAATCAGGTTGGAGTTGGTGTAACCCGCATGGGCCCAACTCATTGACATTGTATCTGAAATATTAGTCTGCACATTCTCAATTGAGGGGCGCAGGTTCAATATTCGCTCCTTTCAGTCAGAACTCGGCCACTGACATCCCTAAGTGCTGCATTGTTGAAACATCTCCAACTGTAGTGGCAGAAAATTGGGTTGTGTTAAAGCATGATAAGAGCTTAGGCTTCTACCAAAACAACATAAGAGCCTAGGCCTGGTCCCCGACCTTGCCTGGGTTTCAAGCCTAAAACATAAGCCTGGGCTCGGGCCAGATCAGGCTTGCATATATTTTAAGTGGCATACAACGTTTTCAAACCTTCGTTGATCCGGATGATTGGACTGTTTGGACTGGAAGTTGGTCACTTGAATGGTTTTGGGTTTATCTCGAACTGTCATTTAGCGGAAAAGTGTTGATAAAGTAAAAAAAACCGTTGACCTGGCCAGTCAGACTGGCGACCCATTCGACTGGGCCAACAGTTAGCGGTTGGTATTTTATAAATTCTGTTTTTTTTTTTTTTAAATAAAAATAAAACAAAAAATAAAATGCCAAATCTATCATAACATCTAACCTTTGAAAGTAGCCAGTTAGCCTCTTAGGGTTTTGTTTTACCAAACCCAAAACCAAAAGCCTTCAGGCAGCGGTACACCGGCACCACCCTTCCCAGAGTCCGAACAAGCACCCGCCGGCGACCAAAGTTGCAGCGGCAGCCAGCGACTAAAGCTTCACTGCGGCTGCCGGCGAACACTGTGGATTCCAACCTCCGGTGACTATCTTCAGTTCTTCACTGCAGTTGCTGACGAACACTGTGATTTTTCAGGTAACTAAGTGAGCCGGCGACTACTGTTCAGTTCGGAACCACCATTATTCAGTTCATAACTTTACATTTTAATTTTTATCTCTCATCTAGCCATTTCAATGATTTTTTATTAACTCTATTTTTTTTTTTTACAATTTTATGATTTTTCAAAGAACCGAACCACCATTTGCGCCAGTGACCACTCCATTGGAGCCGAGAGCCACTGTAGATTGCAGAATCTTAGGTTGAGGCACCCCCGTTTTTTAGTTTACATCTGATTATGTTATGTCAGGTATGACTGGGGTGCTGCAACAACAGCTGGTTTTCTGCGGAAATATAATCTTTCAGGTAATTAACCCTCAACTTGCCACTTTATTACCATTGGTTCTGTTTATATAATTAAGTTCAGTTGGATTAACTGTTTTTATTTACAGATCTAAAAGAACTTTTTAAACTTGAGTCTTGATATTTTACTAGAATTGGCTAGAATTATTTGAACTTTATATGTTCTTTAATGTCAGTCATTTTTAGATCTGTTCGGATAGGAGTTATGTTACTGAATGAAGTATTTACTCTTTCTGTTGCCTAAAATTGTAGCCTTCGTGTAATGACTGCCTGATGTGTTGGGTTGTAGACTTTATTAGGAAACGCTGAACCATTAGCTTGTTTAAGCCTTTTGTTCCTCATTTTGTTTTACTTCTTTTTTTCATTGTATTAAAAAAAAAAGTGAAAAAACAAGCAGCTCATACTTTTTTTATTGAATTTTCTTTTTGTAAAGCTATAGAAACTAGAAAGTTATATCTGGAAATGAGTATAGGTTCAGATTTGGTTATCCTTGTACAGATCTTCGTTGTATAGGGCTTTGTACTTTTTTAATATTTTTAATGAAGTAAAAAAAAGCATTGGATGCTAGGTGGTTGGAGGTATGTTAAGATGGTAAATTTTATCTAATGGTTTTGTAATTTTATGTATTTTTTGGATTTTTTTCTATATTTTTTGGAATTTTTCTGTTTTTCTTTTGTATTTTCTGTATTTTATTATTTTTATATTTAGATATTTTTACTTTTTCATATGTTGTTCTTTTTCCTGTATTTTTCTGTGTGTTTTCTGTATTTTATTAAATTTTTATGATATTTTTTATAATATATAAATATTTTTTGTTTTTTAATATATTTATGACATCACGGGTCGAATCATTCGACCCGGACAGTTAAACTGCCAAAACAGAAAACGGTACCTAAAACGGTTTCGTTTTTAGGTCGATTTATAAATCCTTGATAATATGCATATAAATTCATTTTAGGCAAATAGTCACCTAACCCATTATACAATTGAGAATAATGACAATGGGGAATTGATAATAACACAAGGGAGTACAATGTCATAAATGGGAGTTTTGGATATTACAATTTATTGTGATTGTATGTACAAATAAAAATTTGTGTAGTGGGATTAAGTAAGATTTCCCTTTATTTTATACATTATATATTTATATTATATATTATAAGTGTTATACTATAATGTTTATATATAAAATATGATTTTTAAGTCTTATCTAAAATATATAATAAAAATAAAATAACATATATATATATATCATATATTAAATACATGTATTTAAATTTATGCAATTGGCCAGGCCCCGCCTGAGGCCTAGACCAGGCCTGGAATTTCTGAGCCTGACTGAAATGATCACCCTAGGCCCTAGCTTTTAGCACATGAAGCGAACATGGGTGTATGTAATGACTGAAACACCTCACCCTTGCCCGATGATGCGTCCCAAAGTAAAGTAAATCATAAATGAGACCTGGTGACTTTGTTTAGAAAAGTTAAACAAAACAGGGAATGGACCCGATTAGAGGAAAGAACTTGGTAGATGAACGATCTAGAGGTGTAAAATGGGCTGTGCTGGGTTAGCATAGCACGGCCCACCTGTGACCTATGCAAAGTGCGGGCTGTGTCGTGCCGCCATCCCCAAGGATAATTTGGAGGGTCGGCCCGTTATGGCCCTTGCGAGCTCGTGCCATGCCGTGGGCCTGGGCTGGACGGGCTGTAGGTCGTACTGGACTGGACCATATGTCGGGTCTTGGGCATGGGCCGAACTGGGCTATAATAGTTTTTTTTTACATTTTTATTTTTTATTTCTTTGTTAAGTAAAATTAAAATATTTAACTTTCCTTTGGAACTATTTGAAAAAATAAGAAATCTAACAAATAAATGAGAAAAATACTTAACCAAATAAGAAGTCAAAGAGACAAAGACTCAAAGTAAATAACAAATTGGAAGAAAAATAAGAATTTTATTTCATTTAAATTTGAATGATACAAAGCATATAATAGTTGGATGAATGAAATATGAAATTTAGAAAATGGACTAAATTAATAAAATATAAAAAAATACAATATAGTTACAAATTGAAAATAAAAAAGTACATTAATAAAAAATATCAAATAAATTAAATAAAATTAAAATAAAATTTACAATAATTTGAAAAAATGCTATACAACTATTGAGTATACAAAAGATATTGATTTCATCATTTGCTTCACGTGAAACATCAAGTGTAGTGTCATGCCCTCCTTTGTCTTGTAATCTATCTTTTGCATTCAATCAATATTTAAAGTAGATGCACATCTCTAGACTTTCATCATTCATACAACTTCTCTTGTCATACAACACCCTAGTACTTGCACTAAAACAAAACTCAATAGAACTGTAGACACCGGAGGGGTTAGTAGATCACTTGTCATGGCGGCGAGAATTGGATAATGTTTTGCATGTTCATTCCACCAGGCTAAAATATTAAAATTATTTAAATTCTTGTTTTCGTTCTACAAAACTTTTAATATATATATATATATATATAATACAATATCTAATTTTAGAAATATGAGTAGAAATAATATTTAAAGCATTCTAAATACATAAATTTTATGAAATAATTTACCATTTAAACATGGTTTTAATTGAGATTTAAAATATTTATTGCTAAATCATTATTACTAGCATTATCAAAACTAATAGAAAATAATTTATTGTCAATTCCATAAGCATGTAAAGTATTTAAAATAATTGTAGAAATAGCTAGGATAGTATGTAGCCATTCAAGCCTATTAAAACTTAAAATTATTTTATTTAAAAGCCAATTTTCATCAATAAAATTACCAGTAACACAAATATAACTTATGTTAAATTTAAAAGTCCAAATATAAGAAGTAATTGCAACTTTAGAATTAAGATTTGATAAAATATGAATTAAATTTTGTTTATATAAATAAAAAGATTTTAAAGCATCTATTCTAAGAGTATTCCTGAAAACTTTTTTAAATTATAGATTTATAGAATTACGTAGTCATTATTCAAGTTTAGTATCATAAGCCAAGAAATATGGTTGTTCAACATGTATAATGTATTTTGCTAATTCTTGCCTCATTTTTTCTTGAGAATAATTAAAAGTACCAGCCCCCCACCCCCCCAATTTGTGTATGTGTTGTTTCTCTCCCTTCTTCTTCTTCTTTCTCATGGGTGAAAAAATGTTTGCACAAATAGCTAATACCACCCTTTTTACAATAGCTAAAGTCTTTCCTACATTTTTGGCAAACAATTATTTTTCCCTTCCCCTAAACATTTTCTATTTTAAATATTTTCCAAATTGGGTTAATCAACTTAGTGGCATTCTTTTTCTTTCCCTTAGTACCAACATTAGGGGTAGAAGTTCCGTCAATATCAATAGCATCCATATCGGTGCTAACACTATCATGCTGTGACTGAATACAGTTGACATTGAACATGGTGGGGAATTGGTTACGGGAGGAGCCAACCATTTTTATAAATTCTAAAAAATAAAAGCTAATTTAATTGCACTTATCCGAATTGCCGGTTTGGAATCCCAACTTGATTTCAATGGTTGAAGCCTTTCAACTCCAAGAGTCTAGGCCTCCCAAATTGCTAACTTGAGATACTTGAGTTATTGAGTAAGCCTTCTTCTTGTTGAAACTTTAATAAAATTGAGAAATAGAGAATTAGAGAATGTATGAGAGATTGAAAGATTGAAACTTGAGAGAGTATAAGAACTAGAGAAGAGATTAAGAGAATTGTTGAATTGGTGTAATGAGAATGGTGGAGGATAGGGTTATTTATAGGAATTGAAAATAATTCAATTACCCAAAATACCCTAAAACTAGACATTTTTTAGTTATTGAGAGGGGTTTTTTGGTCATTGTAAAATTATTTATCACTTTACTCAAAATGTCCCTCAAACTTGCTATTATATAGTTGTTGGGGGCATTTGTGTCATTCTTTCTCCCCCAAAACCAAAATATATAAATACCCCCCTATATAGTTGTTTATAGCTGTTGGGGGTATTTTTATTAAAAAACCCCAAAAGCTGAAATTAACCATTGGAGATCAGGCGAGCTAAGCATGGCCGGCTACAGGCTGGTGGGCGGCACGACCTCTAGAATGACCCAATTTACACCTCTAGGCCCAATACGGCCCAATTTACACCTCTAGAATGACCTTTACAAAGCATTAAGTAGTAGGGAGGTGCAAGTGGGGATGGAGAGAGTATTCCCTGCCCCATGGTACCCTAATGTCTTTCACGTCGTGATCCTTGCTTATATATATATATATATATGGGTATATGTATATTCGGTCTAGGAATCATCCGGGCAACTGGCTCCGTTTTACCCTTAACCTGATCCTTAGCCAAAAACCACAAACGGTCGAACCGTCAATCGGTTTAACATTTTTTGGTCTTTTTACTTTAATTTTTTATTTTTTAAGTTAGAACCGGTGGCCATAACGGTTCTGGTTTTGAGTTTTTTTTAAAACCGTGATCTATATTAATATTTTTAAAAATATGGTTGAATATGTCTAGATATATATTAGATATATATTGAAATTTTTTAATAAGAATTGTAAATTTTAACTATTTTACTTTTAATTTTTTAAATAAAATAAAAACAAAAAAAAATGATTGACATCATAAAAAAGTCATGGGGTGGGAATGATCCTTACAGGATCCCCATGGGAACAGGGATAGGGATAACCTTTTCCTTGCCAATAGGGACAGGGATAGAGATTGTCGCAAGGATGGGGATAGGGAGTGGCTCCTTGTCCCCACCCGTCCCATTGCCATTGCTGGTAACTAGGCTAATGCTTGCATACAACTGGGTTTGCATGATCTCTCTTTCTTTCTTCTTGTGCCAATGCAGCTTTGGCTCCATAGGACTATCGGTGCAATTAGGTAATAATGTTATACACACAGCCCCAATAATACCTTGTCCCAATCAAGGTTCAAAGTATCGTTATGTATCAGTTACGTATTGTTTCAAGACCCTTTCAACACACTCCTACAGTGGGCGTATTGGGGGTCTGACCGGTTCAGGGGATGGAGGGGTCATAAACCGACTCCCCTGAACCAGTTTAAAAAAAATAAAATAAAAAAATAAGTATCGAAATGCCCAATACACCCCTACCAGTGTATCGAGTGTATCGATATTTTGAACCTTGATACCATTACAGAGTCCCAACAACTTTTACAGTCGTTAATTGAGGACATCTCCTTTGTTTGGTCAATAGCACCTTTTAAAGTAATATTCCGTTTAGGACCTTTGCGTAATCTGTTTCTTTTAAGTTTGGGTGTTGGAGATAAAATTGAGCTAAAAATTATTTTGAGTATTTGGTAAGAATTTCTTTTTAATTCATTATGTCCTATGGAAGTACGACATCAAACCCCGTAAACAAACTTTCCATGCTTAATTAGAATTATCAATGGGTCGGGTCTGACCCGATGGATCATAACTGATTAGATCGTTCTGGTTCCACAATCTATACCAGTGGGTCAGTTCCAGTTCCAAATCTATTGTCCCCATTATTATAAATTTGGAACCGGTTCTTCTTCTACGGTACTCAGTCCTGAACCGACTCTTTATATATATTGAATGTATACTATATTAAATAAATAAGCACACATACAATAATATCTTTCAGCAGGCTTATTACAATCGAGTCCATTGAATTAGACGCGATTGTCCCAAAAACTGATTTTGATTCTAAGTCTATAATTACAGAACTTATAGGGTCTGATTCGATTCCGATTCCTTGATAATTCTAAACCTGAGCCCAACAAGTTGCACTTTCTTCTCAACCCCGCTTTACTCGTAATGGTTCAAAATTGACCGACAAATGTCATCTCCCTGCTACGTAGGGATCTGCTATCAACAAAACGCAGCTAATGGGCCACTGTTGGGAACATTTTCCTTGTCATTATTTTTCCAATATGTGCTCCATTCCTGAGACAGCATTTTTGAGAGTTGAGCCTAAAAAAGGTTTTACTTCTTAATGGGGGCAGCAGGCAGAGTGCTCAAAGTCTCAAACATATATAAAAGCATAAATAAAACTATGTGGTTTGACCATGACTTGAGTACTTGAAGAGCCTTCAGTTCAAGGCTATATATCTTGAGTACTTGAGTACTTGGTTTAACATAAAAATTAGAGAAGCAGAAAACAATTAGGGTTAGACGTGGCAATTGGGTTGGGTGGGTCGGATTTGGGTTGGATTAAAATACTTCCAGTTAATTTCTGATTGGATTGTCAAATGTTAAAACCCTAACCCTAAATATTCAGGTTAGAATGGGTCAATTTGGGCTATTCTAAAAAATAATTGAAATTTAAAAAATAAAAATATCAAAATTAAAAGAATTAACTTTAAAATTCCAAATATAAAATAAAAAACTTGAACATTTAACAATTTAAAGAGTAAGCAATAAAAAGTAAAGACAATAGAAAAAATTAAAGAGTGGAAATTTCTAACAATGCATAAATAATCCTAATTAGACTTGACAATCGGGTCAGCGGGTTGACCCATGACCCAACCCAACCCAATTTTTTGGGTCGGGTCGGGTCATTTCACATTTGGGTTGCAAATATGAGACCCTACCCCTGTTTTTTCGAGTTGGATTGGATCAGGTTTGTGGGTTGGGTCAACTTTAATACAAAAACCTGATAACCAGGTGAATGGGTCATGGTTCAACCACCTGGGTCAATGGTTTTTGTAAAATAAAATATTTGAGTTGACCTGAACAAGTATCGTGACAATCAGCCAGGTCATTGGTCGGATTGGCTAGGACAATGACAGGTTGAAAACAGAGAAAATAATATGATTTCGTTGATATGGCAATTGTAGTTATTTTTAAAAGCTAAAATTTTAGAGGAAAAACTATGTTCCAAAAGGATTTTTACCAATTAACCCCCCCCTCCCCCAAATTTCATATAATCCCACTTGATTGGTTATCATTTTATGATATGGATTGGTTACAAGTTTTTCTTAGAATATTGAGGTGTCATTACTTAGAGTCACCATCGGCTGGTAGCCGACCCCATAAGGCTTAGGCTTAGATGATGATGATAGGCCCCATATGGTTGAACAACATTATTATTTACATATAAGAAAACTATGAACTTTGTTAATGATAATCCAGAACGCCTTAAAGGCAAACATGAAATGTGGCCCAAGATTTATCATCATTTGAGCCTAGTCCCATCCATATGGTGTCAGCCACATGAATCATGGTGAATGTAATGTGAAAATTTTTATGGACTAAAATTATCCTCAATTTCTTTGTCTGACAAAGGGTATAACAGTTATTTTAATATAGCTTTAATGTCAGTTTTAATAGATACTAAAATGCCCATATTTGTATATTTAATTTATCTCTAATTGTAAGGGTTAAAAATGTAGTTTCAATTATTACATTCCACCTCATTTAATCTCCTCTAATTAAGTCTTATACTTAAAGTATTAAATCTCATTTTCTCTTATTCAATTCTATATTTTAAGTTATTTTTTCAATAATAAATGCTACTAATTAGATCTATGTCAATATTTTTAACGGTATGAACCCGTATATTTTAAATTAGACTCAAAACCAAAACCATTCTTTATCCAAGTAGTGGTTAAACAATTCAACCATCCGAATCAAATTGATTAATCTACAAAGTCATAGTTAGGTAATAAAATTTTTAAAATAGAAATAAATATAGAAAATTTCAAAAAATGTAGAAAAATTAGATACATTTATGTATTTAGATTAAAAAACAAGTCTAACAAACAAAAATTATTTTTATTGATAATGAAAATTAAATTCATAATTTAGAATTGGCCAAAAATGAAATATAAAAATTAATAATAAATAATTTAACTTTTAGGTTAAATGTATTAAACTTTAACATCATAAATAAATAATAAAAATTAATAAAATACAAAAATAAAAAATACTTACATTTTGCAAAAAATCATTCATACACATGTATAGTATCATATATTTATCATATTAAACAAAAAGTAAGTGTAAAATATCAAAATTAGTTTCACACACAAAAATACAAAAAGCTATAGTAATTGAACACATCAATAATTCTATATTTACACTACTATTAAAAATATGAATAAGATTGTGAAATTTTCTTTTGACTAAAATATTCATTTTTTAATTTAATTCATCTTTAATTGTGAGGTTTATATAGATATGTGTGTGTGTGTGTGTGTGTGTGTGTGTTATTTATTTATAACTATATAATTTATATTGCATTTTTGTAAATTTGTTATGTTATTTATTTTTTTATAAAAATGTATATATATGATGAAAATAGTTGAAAAGATACTTATATTTTTTGTTTTTCTTTATTTAAAATGTTCTATTTTAATTTTCTTTTAATATTTTTTTATTTTTTTATATTAAATTGAAACAGGTCAGATCCAAATACCAGACTTCCTCATCAGATTTGTATTCAAATCCATATTTATGAGATTCAATTGGATATGTTGTTAATAGTATTGGATTATGTTCGGATATACCTAATTCGAATTCGATCCCGTCCCTACCAAGTTGGTAGCCTTGTCAATGATACCAAAAACTTCACAACTCAATTCGATTATCACATATTTGGATGAGGTGTTTATGTAATCAAATTTGGATTTTTCAATCTATATCCAATTAATAATAAAAAATATAAAATATAAAAACAAAAATACATAAAGGTTTATAGAAAATTTTGGATATATTATTACTATCATTATCATCATCTAGAATTGCCACGTGCATGCTTACTGGTAACCCTAAAACATGGTGGTGAAATCCCATTCACCTAGGTCAATGACTAGATTCTTTTGGGCCATTTATTAAAGCACTCCTTGTAATTTGCAATGGATTTACTTAATTGACATTCTATTAGATGACGGTAGAAAATGGCAGTTTTAACCTTAACGTCCATTTGAATAAACTTAATTAACAGAAAATAAAAATAAAAATATCATTTTTACCTCTAATAAGACACGGGCAACCATTCTATATTTGGTCAATCTTGTTCTATACAAAAAAAATGTTAAGGGTATTTTTGGAATAAACAATCATGGGTCCAATGGCAAAATAAACACTCCTTAATGAAAGATCAGTTAAATAAATAAATTACAAATTATAAACGGTATTTTAGTAAGTAAATATGTGAAACTATAGGGGTATTCTAGTAGATGACCCTTTTCTTTTCTTTTTACTCCCGGTAACCACACAATCCCCCTTGTATTGGTATGTGTCACTTTGTGAGGACACCTCTCAGTTCTCACCTCCCATAAAGTGAGAGGCTGTGGTATTTCTATATCTTATGGAATGAATAATGCTCTCACACATTAGTATAATGGGTTTGACTATGATATAAAAAAGATATGATATCTAAAAAACAACTGATCAATAAACTAGAATCATAAAGTTGAAAACAAATAAGATATTATTTATCAAAATTTATGGATGAATTTTGATTGATGTAAACCTTTTTCCATACCATATCTTTCCGGCATCGTAGAAAACAATAAAATGTAGCAATTTATCTCATCACTCCTTTGAAGAAGAGAATGACTCCTATAAATATTTGTCATCTCAACTGCCACGTGTCCTCTATAAAGAACTCAGGAATTCACAATCCAATGGACCAACACCAAAACAAGGACGATCAAATGCCACCTTTTGGCCAAATTTGTCCTTTTAGCCAAACAAGAATGGGTCTGTACCATACGTGGTAGTTGATGGCTCCAATCGTGCTTCATTAATACCAGGGCTCAGTTTGGAAGGAATATAAATACAAGTTTGTAGAGTATTAAACCTTATATTTTGTATATATTTGTACTGTATATATTTATATTTATACTCCTTTCAAACTGAGGTGCGAAAGTAGGCATTGAGTGTTTTCATTTACTTTAGTTGTAGTGACGGGTCCAGAGCTGCAATATTGGGCTGGCTTAGCCCGGCCGAACCTAACGTAAAAAAGTTGGATTTGGTTGGCTCAGGCTGAGGTAATTTGGGTTAGCGTTACGGTTGAAAAATATGAATCTAATTTAGCTTTGGGTCGGGTTAATGTTGGGACCTTGACATATTCGACCCAATCTAAACCCGATTTAACTTTATATTTTTTATGTATATATAAATATTATATAAAACATTTATTTAATTGAAGCATAAAGTCAAAATTTTTAAATGTAAGATAATTGTCAAAATTTTACCAAGTAGTTTCGGATTAGGTTAGAGTTAGGGTTAGGATCGAGGGATTCACAACTGGGTTGGGTTAGGGTTGAAATCAATTGCACTCTTACTTATAGAAAAATAAAATAGAACTGGAACAAATTAAAATTCATTTGTATTAGAATAAATGAAATTGCACTCCAAACAAACAAACAGAGCCAGATGTTTATAGTTGGTATATTGTCTGGGGGTTCATGATCATTACGGAAATTTAGGTGATTGACGTTTATTAAGGTGTACTGAAAGTCTAACACCGACAAAGGCGCGACAACTCATCATGCTCCGCCATTGGTTAGGTCGCACAAACAGAGACCCACCACCACTTCTATATAACTCCCCCTCGTCTCTAAATTCTCAACAACTCGCTGCAAGTACATTATCCGTGAGCAGCAGAGCCGACCCAGTTCTCTGACAGTCCTACGGTTCTACCTGTCCTTTCCCAAGACATGGTACAAACAAAGAAGTTCAGAGGCGTCAGGCAGCGCCACTGGGGATCATGGGTGTCTGAGATTCGCCACCCACTGCTGTAAGTGTAGGCTCAAGATAAGTCATGGCGAATTAGCATGATGATCGATCGAGCAGCTCTGCATTTTTCTTGCTTTGGTTGATCTTTTCAACTTACATGTCTCTCTACTCGTCTGTGTGATGTAGGAAGAGAAGAGTGTGGCTGGGCACCTTCGAGACAGCCGAAGAGGCCGCTCGAGCCTACGACGAGGCGGCGGTGTTGATGAGTGGACGAAATGCAAAGACCAACTTTCCGGTGGCCAGGGCTCCATCTGGGGATCCAAACACAAGCGAGGGTCTGTCAGCGTCGACACTCAGCGCCAAGCTACGGCGGTGCTGTAAGGCCCCCTCCCCCTCCCTCACCTGTTTGAGGCTCGACACAGAAAACTCCCACATTGGAGTCTGGCAAAAGCGCGCTGGGCCGGGCTCGGAATCCAACTGGGTCATGACGGTTGAACTTGGGAAGATGAACGCTCAAGCCCCAGAGGCGTCGTCACCGGCTTTATCGGAGAAACCAGAGATGGCGAGGGCAGATGCCAGAGGTGGAGTGACCGAAGAGGAGAAGATTGCACTGCAGATGATAGAAGAACTTCTGAGTCCTTAGCCATCGTATCGAATTTACCAAGGGGAACGGAGCTTAAACAAGTGACGGTTCCTGTTCTTTCAATATTTCATTCTCAGTGTACGTAGAAGCATATATATATATATATATATAGATGTTAATATCCACTTGGGTTGATTTGGGTTTTCATTAAATGAACCTCTGAACCTCTGTGTATTAAAAAATTTACATAAAAGAGAAAGGCCAATTAACAATAACAATACTAGCTCAGTGGCCCATTTGAATCTAGCAAACTTGAATATATCTAAGTGTAACCAGAATAAAATAAAAGGAACTGATTTAAGATAGCTTCTTTATCCCATCTCACCCCTATCTTCTAATTTCTCTTTTATTTATTTATTTTTTAATTTCAGGTGTGTGTCAGTAAACAATCATCTTTGTGTTGTTTAATGGGTTCATCTTTCTGATCCATCTATAAGGAAAAAAAGAAATCAAAAGAACCACCAGATATTATTATGTTAAAATCCATCCATGCGGATTTATTTAATTATTTGTAGGGTGTACCAACTGCCTGAGAGCCACCAAATATCTTTATGAGATCCAATTAATTGACTGATTGTTCCTCAGTCAGTCATGGCTGAAAATTGGTCTTGATAGATGGCCAGTATATTGGACCTCGAGAGGACGGCATCTACCTCAGATCATGGCTGAAAATTGGTCTTGATAGATGGCCTACATATAGACTTCTTTAAAATATAAAGAAGAAAATCAAAAGAAAAGACAGACTCAACTTATGATGGGTTTTACCGTGGAAACTTTCATAAAATATTACATGGTCAATTAATGCATGAAAAATTCATTCCATTGCTGCCAAATCTGGAGTAGAAGGCAACCAACTAAAACTTTCGAGGTCAATGGCCGAGGGTTTTACCTATAAAGAATGAGAAGACATCAGAGGCCCTGGGAATATTCTCAGGGGTGAGGATTCCAACGGTTAAATTAGTTGAAAGCTAAAGGAGAGTCGATGTCACAACAAGAGAGTAGAGTAGAAAACTTAAGTGTGCGTAAACGTATACCTTAGGCTTTGGTGCCCTTTTATAGTTGGAATCACTTAGAAGAGTAGTAATGGGCAATTGATAACCATCCTGTGAATTCTGGTCATGAATGCAGCCATTACAGGGACAACAGCCAAGCGTTTTCCCATCATAAGTGTGCGGGAGTGAGTTCAGTCAGACCGTAACATATGTAATAAATGCTCCACAATAATGACTTAGGGAAATTATGACTATGCCCCTAGCCGAGGTTGAGGTGACAAGATTGCCCTTTGATAGTATCACGTGTCATTATCTGGTGAAACGAACAATTATACCCATGAAATTGTCCTTCAGCCGTAAAATGGCACAACAACCAAGCGACTCTTGATCCTGTGGTGAGTCACTAGAACTAGGGGTGAACAAATGGATAGGTTCTACCTAGAACCAAATGGAACCAACCTCAAATCGATCTTAAATCGATCATACCCGATCTATTATAGGGTAAGGTCTAGTTATAAATTCTTGAAATCGACCCCCACCCAAGCCGATTTCAAGGTCTAGGGGTTTACCCTACCCGAATCGACTCGATGAACCAACCTTGTTGGAACCTGCCTTGGTAGCGAATTTGAACCCAAGAATTCATGGTCTCACTTGGCCATTGAGTTTACTTGAAGTGATTTGATCATTTGTTTTCATTTTAATATTTGAATGCGTACAATAAGTAGTGTAAAGGGTAATATTATAAAACTTAAATTTAATTTATAAGTTTTTAACCATATAATGATAATATACATATTGAGTTATCCAATTTAATCAATAAAGATAATATAAGTTTTAAACTATATATTATATTTATTAAAAAACAAGTTTTTAAAGAACATGTTGTTTTTTTTTTGTTGAAGGGGGACTGACCCCTAGAACCTACCCTGGAACCACCCTAGAGCCACTAGGGTAGGTTCCAATTCTAAAAACCTGGAATTGGTAGGGTCTAAGTTCTACCATGGAACTGAAGTGAACCACCCCATGCTCACCCCTAGCTGGAATGTGGCACAACTTGATGAGGGGGGATGCTTGAGGAGTCCGGCTACAGTCAGGTCCAAGCCTGTTCCAACAGCCTTGCGTTGGGAATATCCCCGTAGTTATGTGATTTATGTCATGGGAGGTATTCCCAATGCAAGGATGCAAGGGGCTGCTCAAAGGGTGCGAGCACTGACCTGCCCTGCTCGAAGGGGTCGCTCGTTGCTACCTTCTTCGAGGGCCTAATATCCTTCCCACTTCAACGGGACGCTTCTATGTGGTGCCCTTCTTCTAAGCAGCCTCGGTATCAGCCTTTTTTGAGGTGGCAAAATTGCCCTTGGGTAGTGTCATATGTCGTTACATGGTGAAGCAGCCAATTATACCCACATCATTTACTTAGTCTTTTGAAAACTAGGTCAAACACACACTCAATTAACTATATCATTTGTAGCAATAAGCTACCATTAAAACGATTAAGACCGGTATCAATAATAAATCATCTTTGTTAAATGAAGAAACTACCAATATTGTTTAAAAAGATAATCAAAATCCATAATCACGAGAATTTGGCGAAAGTTAATGCCGTCTACCGACATGATGCAACCCTCTTTCGGTGTAGCCAACTTAATATGGTTCATACAAGTTTTGGGTAAGGATGATATCAAAAACACAGCGGATTGGCTGAATTTGCTCGAGACTGAACGCAACAACTTCACCATTGAAACCTTTTAAGAAACCAGCTAGCAAAGTGTCTTTCTCATTGCGACTATTCTACGACCCGTACGTGGAAAAAAAAAAAAAGGCATGCATGTGTAAGTAAATTGCGATAGATAGAGACTGGAATAGCCCAAAAATCAGATATGTAATTGGCAATTTTAAGAGGGTAGGTTGTAATTAAAGGAAATGGTAATACATCCTTCAAAGCCTTTCAAAACTTTATTTCCCAAGTTTGGTGTAGCCAAGTGCCATAAGTCCATGTGATGGGTTTACTTTTAATTTGTACGTACTAAGGCGTGGGTACTCCTAACACAATATCATAAAAGCTAATTGACTAAAAGAGTAGGGATGGTCCAATCAGTAGGTTGAAAACCAATTTAATTTACACTGTTCAAATGTGTACTGTTGTATTTACAGTACTGTACATATATAGTGTATTTGTGCTCTTTCCCAATTGAACCTTGTATTTATACTGTGTACATCCTTCTTCTGACCCAAACACTTAAGCTTTTAATTTATTTCCACCCTTTTTACAGTAAAAAATTTTGTTTTCCACCCATTCTGAATGTAACTGATAACCGGAAAAAAAAAAAAAAAACAAAGGTTTTATCAAGAAAGAAACAAATATGTAGCTCAATTATTTCAAACATGAAAATTTCCCTCCATTTTAATTGAAATAAATGGAGGAGCTTTGAGAATATCACTGTTAATTAAGTTGCAGTTTAACAACTGTAAAATACATAATATGTTTGGTTAGATAAAAAGAAATCAGCAGGAAGTTTTTCTTGACCCGCGAACCAATCATGGCTCTGGGTCCAGTGTTGGACCCCGCCAAAACCGTCTGACTAGGCTTCAGAGTACTGGATGGTCGGTCCATTGATGACCTGGGATTCTGGGAAACAGTGGCCAAAGCTTCTAGGTCGATTTTTAAAACCATGAGTTTTTGTCAACCTGGATTTATCTACACTTGACTGGATCCCTTATATATTATGGGACGTTTGTTTTTTGGGATTTTGAGAGGGGGCCATCGATCAAGAAACCCATTTTTTTATTCAGATTTATGTGGGAATGAGAAAAAGTTTATGGCTAAAATGTGCTTACCTTGATAAATGTTTCCCAGTAAATACTTAATTGGATAAGTGCATTTACTCAAATAAGTAAATTACCGAAAAACGAATAGAGCCTAAATTCAAATTAATCAATGAAAATTCGTCGTGATGGTTTTGAATTGGTAAAACTCTCAAAGGAGACAATGGATACATCTTCTATTTGAGTATTAGGGAGTAAGATAAGATCAACTTGTTATGATTATGACAAGAATATTACATGCAGAGAGAGGTTGAGATTATGGGTGCAAATGGATCGGATCATGATCGGATCTGATCCTATTTGGTCGAATGCAGATCACCCCTGTTCGAATCTTCAGATTGGATCAGATTCGAATCACCCCTTATTCGATCTGATATATATGTTATTTATTTATTTATAAATATATTTTTATAAATGTGTTATATTATTTATTTTTATATATGTATATATGTGATGAAAATAATTAAAAAATACAAGTATTTTTTATTTTTACTTTATTTAAATTAGTATATTTTATTTTTCTTTTAATAATTTATTATTTTTTAAAGAAAACAAATCATATCAAATCAGATCCAAATATCCGACTTACCGATATGGTTTATATTCAAATTGAGTCCTATCAAATCAGATTGGATCGGACCCGACATAAACAATGTCAATAGTCCGACCCAATCCGTTTGCATCCCTAGTTGAGATGGATTAGAATATATATCTTAGGATAAAATTTATCGGTTTTTTTTTTTATTTTTTTTATCTTTATCTTCCTCTAATTGTTTGTAACGTGTTCAATAGTAAATGTAATCTTTCCAAATTCTATGAAATCTTTCATTGGGAGTTAGACCAATCAAAACCATCCCATGAATTTTTGCGCCATCTATCCTTCCAAACAAAGCGTTAGAGTTATGTTGTCAGTATGTTCTTGTTGGTATATTTGGCTGTACTCTAGCATTTTTATTTAGCTTCTGAAAAATTAATAATTATTATATGTGTTGTTAAAAGTGGTATTATTATTATTATTATGGAAAATTTCTGATTAGTACTTTTTACTTTAAGTTTAGTGCCATTTCGGTCCCCAAACTTTAAATGAGACAATTTAATACCCGAAGTTTTAAAACATGGCAATCCAATACCTGCTGTTAATTAACTGTTAACAAAGTACCAACCATTAAGTGGCATTTGAAAAGAGATAAATGCCCTTCGAGTGTCATTTAATTTTTTTTTCGGCCATCCAAACATTGACAAAAAATTAACAGTCTCAAATCCTTGCTTCTTCTATTTAAGAAAGTTGAGATCACCAAAATGCCCACTCAAACGTGACCCCAACTTTCTTGAATGGAAAAAAGCAAAGATTTGGGATTGTTAATTTTTTGTCAACGTTTAGATGGTTGATAAAGAAAATTAAACAACACTTGAAGGGCATTTGGGACTTTTTTAAATGCCACTTAAGGCTGGTTAATAACTAGTTAATGGTAGATACTGAATTGTCACATTTTAAAAGTTTAGGTATTGAATTGTCGCATTTAAAGTTTGGAGGCGAAAGTGGCATGAGGCTCAAAGTACAAGGTACTAATCTGAAAATTTTCCTTATTATTATTTAGTAAACTAAAAACAGGGGTTCTCTTTCCTCTTTATTTTGTTAGCGGCAGATCGCCAGGATCGCTGAATCCTGACGGTGGTCAAGGCGAGCAATGTCCTCAAGAAGGAGTTCAAATCAGCCCCCACAAAATTGCACCCCACAGCACATCCTTACCGTGTATTGAGAACATCTCCTGATGATGACATCATCATTTTTGGTATATCATTGAGAAATGTTCCCAATACACGGTGGAGGATGTGCTGTGAGACGTTATGGGGGGCAATCTTGTAGGGGCTGATTTGGTCTCAGAAGAAAATACCGGGGGGGTTAACCATATGGAGACTCCTTGGTGGTGGATTTGCAGTCGGAAGATTTTCTGGGGGTAGACGAGCTGCTGAGCGCGAGCTACCCGTCATTTGCACGGAAATGAATGGTGGGTTTAATACTGGCGGATGGCGGTGCGCGAAGGAGCTGCTGAGGTAGCAGCAGGTCGAGAAAGAGTGGGGGATTGGGTCGTGTCTTCTGCAGAGCATTCACATATGGGTATATTAATGTACAATTTCAGTTCCTATTTACAGAACCTTACGAGACAATGGTGTTTGATTTAAAACAACGAGCGGGCAATAGATCTCGATCGCTTGGCGTCAAGATTCAAGAATGGGAGAAATTAAGGCTCACTAGAATCAGCGAACACCTAACATCTCCGAAGTTGCTTTACATCTGGTGTTTGACCATGGACTTATTTATCAAATGGAATGCTCGAATTGGAGTAATCTCGATTCTCGATTCTTGATGGTTATAGTTTGGACTATTGAACTCATTGATCTTTCATTTTACCACAAGAAAAGAAAAAATCATTGTAGTTGATGTCTCTGGAAGGGAAGGTTGGAGAGACCTCCTGCTGATCAGGCCTTTTTAATGAAATGTTCAGTTACAAATCAGAATGTAGCACGGATTCAAGAAACGGGGCTACCGGCGACCACATATGAGGATGAGATACAGAAAGAGCTTGACGAGCAGCGGTGTGGGCAGCCTTGTTGTAGCGCCGGGGAACAAAGTTAACCGAACTGTGAGGGAGATGACTAAAAATGGCTCTGCAATCTGCAATGACTGTAAGAATTTGCCAAGGAAGACTGACGCAGTCTTCCTCCAGCAGAGCTTTAATTACAATTTGTGCATCTCCCTCAATCTGAACATGGTGGAGATGAAGAGAATGGATAAGTTTGAGAGATTCCAGAAGAGCAAGGGCCTCACTTTCAACTGCTGAAGAGCAATTTAGTTTTACCGCTCGAGCAAGAACAAAGGAACCAAGATGATCTCTAATTATGATGCCCGCTCCAGCTCCTGTGTTAGAGAAAGTTAGATCCATCAGAGTTGAGCTTTAACCAATCAGTAGGAGACTTACCACAATTCTCACAACTTAAAGACTAGTCTTGAGAATTTACATGACCCTATGACGAATTGAGAATGCCCTCTTCTAAACCTTTGACTTGGGCTGAAATATCATAAATGCTTCTTCTAGGGTCAATAACACCATAGTCCAAAACCACACTCTGCAGCGTGCCTTTCAATTCAAATGTATCATAACGTAATAGCTAGCACAAATAGCAAATATATAGGGACATGGTCTGTTGAACAGGGATCATCCAAATCCGCCCAATATGCAAGCCAATCAGTGATTGACCAATCAGCATGTGAATCTACATTTAGATCCACCGCCGGTGAGGTAGCCCAAACTCTCTTTGAAACTTCACAATAAAGAAGAAGATGATCAAGAGTTTCTGTATCATTCGAACAAAAGCTACAAGTAGCTAGGGTCCAATGAAATATGTCTTCTTTCAATCCATGGGTCATCACCTGCATTTACCTGCCAACCAGAATGAATAATCCAATGAATATTTGGTTTAATAAATTAAATTTAGAATTTGAGCCCATGCAAAGACTATGTGGATTGGCCAGAAATCTTCAAACAAGCTTCATGATGAGAATGATATTGCTTTTCCGAACATCCTGCAAAGCCGAAACCTCCCTCCTCTTTATCCTTCATAATGGACTCCCATTTCTTCATGTAAATATAATTGTCCTTATCAAGACATCCCCACCAAAAGACCCAACAAAGTGCATTTATTTTGTGAGCATCAGATTGAGGGATCAAATTGGCTCCACAACACTCTTCAACAAAACACCCCTTCGTCCGGCTTGTGAGAGAAATTTAGCTTTCCAACTGGATAGTTAGCTGGTAATTTTCTCAACCACTAGCTTCCAATTCTCCTTATGTGATCTTTGAACGTCGAAGTAGGAGCCCAAATATTTGTCACAATTAATTCTTTCCAACAAAACACTCCTACTATACGAGAGAAATCTTCTTTTCCTCCTATGAACATTGGGACTGAAAATGATCGAGGATTTATTGAAATTAATCTCTTGTCTCAACCAACCACTAAAAACCTCCAACTTATTCTTGATATTGGTTATTTCTTGTATCGTTGCCTTACCGCAAATGATAATATCATCGGCGAATAACAAGTGATAAATTAATCCTTCAAGCTGCATTTCCAAATTTAATACCCATTAGGAAACCATTAGAAATTTCATTCAGAAACAAATGAGAAAAGGCGTCCAAGCATAAAATAAAAAGATAGGGTGAAAGAGTTCATCCCTGCCGCAAACCTCTCTGCAGATGAATAGGATTGCATGGAATTCCATTCAAAACCGTAGCCATAGAAGAGCACGCTATACAATTGTAAATAAGCTCACAGAAATTGTTTGAGAATCCTCTCACCTAAAGAACTTTGAGAATCCTCTCATCTAAAGAACTTTGAGAGCTTTGGAGAGGTCAATCTTCAATAGGAAATCTCCGACTATTCCTTTCTTTTTCTTTAGGCTGCATTTGTTTTAAGTGTAAATTCAAATTTACACCCACGGAAAATTTGATCCCGGTTTAGTGATCAATGGAAAATTGAACCGGAGTATTTTGGAAATTTTCTCTCATGTTGTTTGGTTGTCCTGATGCAAAAGTGAAACTCTGTTTTAAAACTCTAAAACTCCGCTCTGCTCTGACACTCTGCTATGCTCTCTGAATCTTGTCATGGGTTCCATCCCCGCTCTGCTCTGCAAAGATCATAACACATGGGTTCCAAAAATTGTTTGCTGTAGCATGCAAGGTGACTTGAAACTCTGTTTTTCCCTGCTTGTTGCCAGCAATGGGATCAGAAGAAGAAGAAGAATTTTCGATGTATAAATTACATCGATTATCGATGTAAAAAAATTCAAAATGAAATTTTATACCAATTTATGGAACGAAGCAGGGTGTAAAGTTTAACCCCAGTTGGATTTTCCACCCCAAACAAACGTGGCCTTAGGGAATGCACGACCTCTGAAGCAATGATTTTATTGTGTATGATTTGTCGGCGTGGAGTAGAAGCATTTTGGTAGGGGGTAATGAGATTAGGGAGGAAAGCATTTGTATTATTGATGTCCTTAATTCTTGTAGGGTCTCTGATGAGGTCTTGTATAAACATGGTCATTTCCTCCCCAATGAAAGTCCAACATTTTTGATAATAGAGAGAGGAAATACCATCCGGTCCCGCTGATTTAGAAGGATCAATATCAAAGAGAGTCTTGTGAACCTCGCCAGATGAAGGAATTGCAGTAAGGGTTATTGATGAAGGGAAATTTGGCTCGATCTTGCAATCACCCGACACGTGGCAAAAGCAAATAACTCGGGAAAGCAGAGTGCCCAAAACGAGCACCGAAAGTAACGAAGTCCAAGCTCACTACCGAGCCCGAACTCCACCAGACCGCTCTACTAGGAGCCCGAGCTCCCTACCAAGAGTCCGAGCTCCCAACTGGGAGTCCGAGCTCCCTATTAAGAGTCCGAGCTCCCTACTGAGAACCCGAGCTCCCTGCAAGGGGCACGAACTACCTCGGGTCCCAAGCCTCGCAAAGTTGTGACCCGAGCTGACCCATGGCAGTTCGGAACACTCCCCAAACCGAGCTCAAGACATCTCGCTCGCCACTCCAGCACTTCGCTTCCGAAACACTAGGCTGACCAAACGTACCTGACACCAAGGACGTCCGTATCCAAGGGCGGCGCACCTGACTGATTTGGGATCTGACGCCTGACAGCCGCACCTCAAACGGCCTCCTGCTACCGCCACCTGCCACCGTCGTTACTAGCCGCAGAGACGGCTCTAACAAAAGGAGCAATGGCGGTTCTATCAGACCCGCGGCCGATATGCCCGGTATTGACCCTGACCTTATAACTCACAAACTTAACACTGACCCTTTAGTCAGACCCGTTAGACAGAAGAAACGGAACTTAGCCCCAGAGCGCTGGAAGGCGGTCGACGAGGAAGTCGAGAAGCTCCTCGCGGCAGACTTCATAAGGGAAGTCCATTACCCAAGTTGGGTGGCCAACCCTGTGCTGGTGAAAAAGATGAACGACAAGTGGCGCATGTGCGTCGACTACACCGACCTGAACCGAGCTTGCCCGAAAGACAGCTTCCCCCTTCCTAGGATCGACCGCCTAGTGGACGCGACCTCGGGACATGAGTTGCTAAGCTTCCTGGATGCCTACTCAGGCTACAACCAAATCCGGATGGACCAGTCCAACGAGGAAAAAACCAGCTTCGTAACCGAGTTCGGTCTGTACTGTTACAAGGTCATGCCCTTCGGGTTAAAAAATGCCGGGGCGACCTTCCAAAGACTTGTAAATAGGCTGTTTCGGCCCCTGATTGGCACAAAGATAGAGTGTTATGTAAACGACATGGTCGTCAAGACACGGTTTTCACAAGAACTAATAAAAGACTTGGACTCTGTCTTCCAAATCCTGCGTCAGTTTAGCATGAAATTGAACCCCAACAAATGTGTCTTTGGCGTCACCTCGGGCAAATTCCTAGGCTACGTTGTCAATCGGCGCGGTATCGAGGCCAACCCGGACAAGATAAAAGCCATC
Source organism: Nelumbo nucifera (assembly GCF_055504915.1). Lineage (NCBI taxonomy): Eukaryota > Viridiplantae > Streptophyta > Magnoliopsida > Proteales > Nelumbonaceae > Nelumbo > Nelumbo nucifera. The sequence continues at coordinate 26,598,549 of NC_142650.1, forward strand.
CTAGATATGAGACCGCCTCGGAAAGTAAAAGAAGTTCAGAGGCTAAACGGCCGCATAGCCGCTCTAAGCCGCTTCATGTCCAAGTCGGCAGATTGCTGCCTACCCTTCTTCAAAGCAATCAAAGGCAAAGGGTTCGAGTGGACCCAAGACTGCCAGCTCGCGTTTGACGAGCTAAAAGGTTACCTCGCTAGTGTGCCAACCTTAGCTCGGCCCGAGGAAGGCGAAGTCTTAGAACTGTGTCTCTTGCAGGGAGCAGAGACAAGGTACCCGCAGATAGAAAAGCTAGCGTACGCACTGGTGATTGTAGCACGGAAACTCCGCCCGTACTTCCAGGCTCACACTGTCATCGTCCTAACCGACAAACCTCTGAGACAAGTTTTACTCAAACCCGAGGTTTCCGGCCGACTGACGAAGTGGGCCATTGAACTCAGCGAGTACGATCTCCAGTACAAGCCAAGAACTGCCATTAAGGCCCAAGCCTCGGCAGATTTTATCGCAGAATGCACGTTTAGCCTCGAAGCCCTTGAGCCGGTCGAGCCCGAGATCCCCAGTTCGGGCGAGCTCGGAGCTCCCAAGCCAAACGAGTCCGAACCCCGTGAAGTAGCAGCCAGTGTAGCATCCCCCCTGGTTAGACCAAGCGCGAACTGGGATGAGGAGCCCTGGATCCTTCACGTAGATGACTCCTCGAACCAACAAGGCAGCGGGGCTGGAATAGTGCTATGCGGCCCGAGCGGAACAAAGCTGGAATACGCACTACGCTTTGAGTTCGCGGCATCCAACAACGAGGTGGAGTACGAGGCACTGATAGCCGGGCTAAACCTAGCGCACAAGGTTGGAGCAAAGCACATGGTTATCTGTAGTGATTCCCAGCTCGTGGTCAACTAAGTTACAGGCGAATACGAAGCGCACGAGCTCACAATGATTGTGTATTTCGCAAAAGTAAAGGAGGCTCTGCTCAACTTCCAGTCACACTTCATCAAGCAAATCCTGAGGTCAGAGAACACTGAGGCCGACGCCCTGGCCCGACTAGCTAGCATGAGCCACAACGCCAGGAGAACCGTGTACGTAGAGGACTTACCCCGGCCCAGCATTCTCGGTGGGGCAGAAGAGGTCGCTCCCGTCACTGAAGCAGAGTCGAGCTAGATCGACCCACTCGCGAGCTTCCTGCTAGACGGAACCCTCCCCGCGGACCGCAACGCAGCCAAGGGGGTGCAGTGCCAAGCAGCCAAATACGTCATGATAGACGAACGGTTGTACCGACGATCCTACACGCTCCCCTACCTGCGATGCTTGCGCCCAGCCGAAGCTGGGTTGGTACTCCGCGACACTCATGAAGGCTTGTGCGGCGGACACCTGGGGGGCAGAGCCCTCGCCCAAAAAGCACTTCGACAAGGATACTACTGGCCAACGATGAAGACAGAGGCAATCGAGCTCATCAGAAAATGCGACAAGTGTCAGAAGCATGCCAACATCCACCATCAGCCCGCTGCCGACCTCAAAACCTCACCAGCCCATGGCCCTTCGCCCAATAGGGCATCGACCTCCTGGGGCCATTCCCACCAACGACAGGCGGGAGAAAATTCCTAGTGGTGGTAGTAGATTACTTCACAAAGTGGATAGAAGCTGAACCCCTGGCAATAGTTACAGCCCGAAACATACAGAACTTCTTTTGGAGGAACATTGTATGTCGTTTCGGGCTACCTCGGGTACTGATCTCCGACAACGGCAAACAGTTCGAAGATATCAAGTTCCAAGAATGGTGCCAAAGTATGGGAATTAGTCAGAACTTCACGTCAGTCGCACACCCGCAGGCAAATGGCCAAACAGAAGTAATGAACAGAGCCATCCTCCGCGGACTGAAAGCGCGATTAGACCGAGCCAAAGGTTTGTGGGCAGACGAACTACCAAGTGTGCTATGGGCTCACCGAACCACGGAAAAAACCGCCACAGGAGAGACCCCCTTTAACCTCACCTACGGCACCGAGGCGGTGATCCCGGCGGAAATCGAAGTGCCTACGCTGCAACTAGAAGCGTACGACGAACAGACAAACGAGGGCGAGTTACGCACCAACCTCGACCTATTGGACGAAGTGAGGGACCTCGCGCACATCCGAACTGCGGCCTACCAACAAAAGGTAGCTCGGTATTATAACGCGCGAGTAAAGAAGAGGAACTTCCACGTCGGCGACTTGGTTCTCCGTAAGGTCATGGTGCCCGAACCCGGCGTAGGGAAACTTGGACAAAACTGGGAAGAACCCTTCAGAGTAAAGAAAGCACTCGGTGGGGGGGCATACGAGCTCGAAACCCTAGAAGGGAAACAAGTACCCCGAGCATGGAACGTCGTCAACTTAAGAACATACTACCAATAAACCACCAAGGCAAGTACCCCGAAGCCTAGGTAGAAAACGAACTGAAGGACTGAAATGGTCAATTCGGCAAAAAACGCAGCTCGAAGACAGGACAACCAACACTTAAACAAAAAGCCATTTCATTTCAGGTAAAGGTGTACATTCAAAAAAAAGAAAAAACCATTTCTTGAGTACATTATCTGAAGCCACTTAAACAAAAAGCCATTTTACAAGCCAAGGGCTACTTCATCATTATCAGAAGCCACTTCGACAACACCCGAAGGACCTACCTCCCCCTCGGAGTCCAGTTCGGCATCCGCAGCATTAGCCATCTCTTGAGTAATGCGCAAAGTGGGTATGGCGCTGGTATCGAGCTCGGGGTACGTATTCCGGATCATCCACCGGCTTAGCTTGAAACCCCTCCTATAGGAGTCCACCATCAGATCATCGAAATCCTGCGAAGCAATATAATCACTGACAGCTTTCTTCTTCGCGTCTTCGATGCCTTGAGAGAAGATCTGAGTCCTCTCCCTGATATCCTCCAGAAGATACTCGACCTGATGCTGCAGGTCCAGCTTCAATTCCGCCATATGCTTCACCACCACACCCATGGCCTCGGCATCTCTCTGAGACCTCGCCTGCCTAGACCGCGCGAGGCGAGCAGCCTCCTCGGCAGTTCGACCAGCCTCCTCGGCAGCACGCACCTGCCTCGAGCACCTCTTCACCTGGTTCGCTAAAGCGTGAATAGAAGAGTTCACCTATCAAAGGGAAACGGGATCAAAGGAACGAATAGAAAAATAAAGGCCGAAGAACTCTAAAGAAGGGAGCACTTACCACCATGGCATGAGTAACGGCATGGCAGGCCACTTGGTGCAGAGGGAGCTCAGTCCACACCGCGACTTCCTCGGGAAATATGGCCTCCTAACTCCATTGAAGAGCGTGAACAGGCGACAGCACACTCCTGAAGTCCCCCGGGGCCTCCGAGCCCGACGGCCCAGCTCGCATATGGGCAGACTCGGAGTAAGCGGGAGCCCCTGTGTGTGTGGTTTCGGCATAAGGAGCCCCCGCCGGCTCCTGCATAGGAGGAACCATCTCAGGCTCCATAGGCTGATCCTCCGCTGGATAGTCCGGCACCTCGGGCTCCGCACCCTGGGGTGGTTCGGCGTGAGCTCGCTTAGCCACCCGTTTTCTCCTCTTCATGCCCTGGAACAAGTGCCCACCTCGGGTCCATCGTACCTGTGAAAAGGAGTTCGGCATCAGTAAGACACATAAAAGAAGAGCAAGACAGGATTGCTAGGGGAAGAACCTACCCGAACTCAGACCAGCAGCAATAAGCTTGGCCTCCGTCAGATACCGTTGACACTCCAGCCCAAGCCGCGCCCATTGCCGGAGGCCCTTCACCGTCTCCTTATCGAGTGTGACGCCGGAGTCGGGAGCGGCCATCCCCTAGCCGGTCTGAAACGGCCACCCCAGCGCACTTCGCACCCCGAAATAGTCCCGCTTCCACGCCGGGACCTTATTAGGGAGTCCGTGTAAGAGCTTGAAGTCTGGGCGAGGAGATAGGTAGTATGCCCGCCTACGCCCGGGAAGGGGACCTGCTTGCTTTTTCAGCATTAAAATAGAGGAGAAAATCTCCAGATCCAAAGGAAAGTTCTCGTCACAGAATAAGGAGATCATCCCCACTAAATTCCTAATGGAGTTCGGGTGAAGCTGGTCGACCGTCACACCGAAGTGGTTTAGAACCTCGACGAGAAGAGGATGAAAAGGCAGTCGCAGCCCCGCAGCAAGCTGCTCCCGGAAAATCACGATCTCATCAGGACCGTGTTCCCAAGGGAAGCTACCCGTAGGGATGAAGTAGGCGTGCTCCCCGAGCAAGTTGTAGTAGTCTATGAGGGATTGAAGTCCCTCAGGCGTCATAGTCGAAGGTCCGAACTGATCTAAAACCCGGCCACGACGGGAGGTGGACACCAACCTACCCGAGGCACCTCGGCCTGTAGGTTCAACCCCTTCCTCAGGACCTACATCGGGCTCACTTGAACTACCGGGGGACGCAAATTGGTTCGTAGAACCTACATCAGACCCGCTTGAACTGTTTGAACCCTCCGAACTAGACATCAGAGAATGGAACGGGATTCCAAGAGCACTCACCCGGGAAGAAGACTGAAGTAGACCACGAAAGCTCGAACAAGCAAGGAACCTGGGACGCGAGCTGAAGAGCCTGGACGCGAATTGAAACTTATGCGCGAGCTCAAGAGATACAGTAGCGAGGATGCCCCCCCCCCCCCGCGCTATTTATATCCACAGCGACCGAAAAGCGACGGCCCAGATCGAAGCCTATCCAACGGTCCACAGCCGCGCTAAACCGCACGTCTTCCGAAGCCGACCAGCGCACATCTTTCCGAAACTGACGAAGCGTCGCGCACGTCCTATCAGAGGACGGGGCGTCAGCACGCATCTTCTCAAAACTGACAGGGTGTCGGCGCATGTCTCCTCACAACAAAAGCATCTGCAGCACGATTCCCGAATGGCTACCATCACGTCTCCCAAACGCATGCCCTTTTTTGAAAATAAAATTAAAGCAAGCGCCCTCAGTACGAACCAAAACCCTCCTGCTACCTTACGAACTCCCCGCGCCAAGACAGAACCCTTGTCGCAGGGAGTGGGGGGCAATTGATGAAGGGAAATTTGGCCCGACCTCGCAATCACCCGACACGTGGCAAAAGCAAAACAACTCGGGACAGCAGAGCGCCCAAAACGAGCATCGAAAGTAACGAAGTCCAAGCTCACTACCGAGCCCGAACTCCACCAGACCGCTCTACTAGGAGCCCAAGCTCCCAACCAAGAGTCCGAGCTCCCTATTAAGAGTCTGAGCTCCCTATTAAGAACCTGAGCTCCCAACTGAGAACCCGAGCTCCCTGCAAGGGGCACGAACTACCTCGGGTCCCAAGCCTCGCAAAGCTGTGACCCGAGCTGACCCATGGCAGTTCGGAACACTCCCCAAACCGAGCTCAAGACATCTCGCTCGCCACTCCAGCACTTCGCTTCCGAAACACCAGGCTGACCAAACGTACCTGACACCAAGGACGTCCGTACCCAAGGGCGGCGCACCTGACTGATTTGGGATCTGACGCCTGACAGCCGCACCTCAAACGGCCTCCTGCTACCGCCACCTGCCACCGTCGTTACTAGCCGCAGAGACAGCTCCAACAAAAGGAGCAATGGCGGTTCTGTCCGGCTAGTGGAAATGACATCCGAACTGGCGAGAGCTCAGAAATAATCATGCCCGATCTGACATAAGCCTGGAAGTGAGTGCGCGAGGTTGTTATAAAAGGCTCCTACCCCACAAGAACGAGGTATGCTAACTTTGCACTATCTGGTCTATCTTGCCTTTGAAAGACTCTAACTTGAGCTTCGGAGCCCTTACGCCGGGTTCTCCCCGGAGCTTCTTCCCTCCCTCCGTTTCAGGTCCCTGCCACTCAGTTCAGAGGCAAGATCATTGACAGCTAAGATCGGCCGAATTGTGCATCATCAGTTTTCATTGTCACGGTCACTGATATCCCTTGGCACCATGTCTTCTGTAATAGTGGAGAGATCTGAACTTGTAGTTGAGAATAAATTAGAAAAATATTCTTTAATCACCCTTTCAATAGCTGAGGTGTCGTTAGTCCAATGGCCATTTCTCAATTTCAGCCAATAAATTTGATTCTTCCTCTTGCGTGTTGTGGCATATGAATGATAGAGTTTTGTATTTCTATCTCCGCTATGGAGCCAATGACATTTAGAATGTTGCTTCCGATGCTCTTCTTCTTCAAGTAAAAGAAGCCGATCAAGATCATAAAGAAGTTTTCTTTCTTCAACAATGTTTTGATCATTTCTGACTCCGCTTTGTATAAGCAAAAGGCGGTTTCCGGTCGAGGCAATTCTCTCCCTTAAATCCACTATGGTGGTTCGACTCCATCTTGCCAAATTAGATTTACAATGCTGACTTTTATGGATGAAGTCCCCAGTACTAGCGTTCCATGCTGACGAAGCTGCATTCAAGAAATCTGGATGCTTTGTTCAAGCATTTTCAAAACAAGAAGGATAGTGGCCACGACGCCGTTCTTTAGTTGTGTGAATAACGATGGGGCTGTGATCACTTCCTTCCATTGGTAAATGACTAACCCAAGCAAACTTAAAGCGAGATAACCAAGAGGTAGAGGCAAGGGTCCTATCCAATCTTTCACAAATTAAATCTGAGAAATCTCTTTTGTTTGACCAGATTTAAACTAAGGTCCTTTGAAACCCAAATAAACTAAATTGCTAAGTATTCATAAAGCATTGAAGACCCTTCCTTTCAGAGTTGTATGTCGACCTCCAAGCCTCTCGTGGTTACCAAGAATGGCGTTTAAATCTCCCATAACCAGTACCGGGAGAGGAGAGTTAAGGATTAGTCTAGAAGCTTCAGAAAACACTTCATGACGTTTGCTTACCATTGGATGACCATACATGCAAACAAGAGCCCACTGAAAGCAAGCTGGAGAGTTATGAACATTAATCATGATGACATTAGAAGATTTATGAACAACATCTATATATGCCAATAGAAAAGTCTGGTCGGACCTTTCGGAGCAGATGATTAAGATGCGGAACTGCCGTGGGACTGCCCCCTCCCCGGCAGTTCCAGGCCAAAAGTCTCATGGCACCCGCGCGTGGTGGCAGATTTGGGAACTCAGCCCATCAGTTGAGAGAAGTATGAGAGAATGTGCAACATCAGAATATCCACTCATTCGAGCTATCTTTTTTGGATTTAAATGTCTATTAGTTATTGTTGGAGCCTCTTGTTTTTGTCTTTTTTTTTTTTTCTCGCTCTTGAATGTATGGGAAGACTCTTTATCCCTCATTGGTAGGGAAAGGAGTGGAAGTAGAGTATATCTATAGCTTTGCTCTCTTTATAGGTAAAGACCAATGTGAGGGGGGTTAGGGGTGCTTTTCACATGTGTGCTGAATCGGGCCAAGTTGAGGCACGGGTGCATGTACATGCACGTGATGCACCGAATCTTTTTCTTTTAACCGGATTAAACATTTGGGTTTTGAATTTAATTTAGAAAAAATGTTTTCTCTTTCCTTTCGTGTCTCTTCGAACAGATTTGAGTCTCCCTTCTTTTCTGTGTCTCTTCGAACAAGTGCACTAGTCTGAAGGGGCACCTATCTGAACAGACACCTCTATAAAAGGAGTGTTGGTCGGTCAGTCTTCACACACAACATTTTCAACTCTCTATCTTCTATGTATATCTGAGCATCAGTCTTCTGTGGTTCGCAGAGGTCTAGTAAGCAAATGCACTCCTACCAGTGACCTGTGGGTTGTTTTATCTTGGTGATCGATTTTCGATCACTCGGTTGCACCGTAGGGGACAAATGCGGTTTTAAAGAAAATGACCAAGTGGCACGACTCAGTCCTCATTCTTTTAGTTTCATAGTTCTGCAACACCACACTCCTACAAATTCTCGATTTAGAAAGCAATTACCGATAAGTTCCATCTGCCTTCTTTATTATTTTACAACAGTTCTTGAAGGGCTAGCATCCAAGTTCAGCTCATCTTGAATCATTTTTTTTTTACTCTTTTAACTAGCTGGGTTGTAAATGATATGAATTCTACTTGGTTTCATGGTTAATTAAATCCTCCTTGTCACATGCTCCAATTATAGGATAAATTGGGGCCAAGATAATTGTAGGGACCAGGGAAAGTTTATTTTCCCAGGTCTCCTAGGTGGGTAAATAACTTTACCACCTATGAAGAAAGTTATTAACACTTGAATGAGACAAAAATGCCTCTTTTAATAATGGATTTTTATGACTAAAATGGTCATTACCTTATTTACCCAAGAAATAAAAGAACATGGGTAAATGCACTTACTCGGATAACTGTTTCCAAAAAAACTTACCCAGGTAATTGCATTTACTCGGGTAAATAACTTACCGAAAAGTGAGCCTCAACGTTTATTTGCTTGTAAAATTGAGAAAGGTAATAATTATAACTGTTTATGACAATTAGGTGCCATTAGGCACCACATCAGCGTAACAGTGAAAAAAACGCTTAACCATTTGAGGAAGCTTTAAAAAATAACTTCCCCAAACGATAAGCATGCATAGAAACCAAAGTCGCATTTTGCTATTCTCGATGCATATGAAACAGCATGAGAGGGGAACTGCTGAAGTGGCACCCATGTGATAACGTTTATTAAATAAACACCCAGGAAACCAAATGCCATCTAAGATGAGAGAGAGACTCACAGAGCCAGGGGAAGAAATCTAGGTTAGTACTTCTATTCACCTGACTTCATTTTTTGTTCCATTTATTTGACGTCATTGGTGGACAGAAATAGCTAGGTGTAGATGGAATCATAATTTTATTAAGATTAGTTTACATACCATTTAGAACCCCTAGCTTTGCACCTTCGGACCAGGGCCCTTCGCTAGTTAATACGAAGTGGTGATTTGTGGCCATTAAATGGAATTCCACGATGTAGCGTGTGTTTTATTTCGTGGGCATTCCATGCTAGGTGTTTATCAAAATGTCATCATGTTATTGCTAAATTAGCATTTTTTTCATTATATTCATCAATACGCATTGATATTTATAAAAGTAGGTTTTGATTTATATGTGTATCGACCATTAGAGGAAGCTTCATTTTATAACTTTCACTGTTATGCTAATGTGGCACCTAATTGTCTATAAACAATTTATCAATTACTTTTCTCAGTTTTAAAGACAAATAAAGTACAAACATTTATTTAATAAACCGAAGCTATACCAAACACATACCGCATGCTAAGTCGCTCATTATTTACGTAAGTGATACCCCGTTCCTACATGGCTACGTGTGACTCTTTTACCCTTGTTTCTCAACCAAAACCAGATCTGCTCCTCACACTGATCTCACACGCACATCCTACCATGCATTGGGAATATCTTCTGTATTTATAAGTTATTATTCACGAGAGACGTTCCCAATGCACGATGGATGTGCTTGTGAAGTGCCCATGTGTGAGGAGCAGATCCCATTCCCTCTCAGCCTCTCTTCTTGTTCTATCGCTCCCCACCCCTTGAGGAGACGGGATTTTCTCTTCACACTAGGTGCCTCACACCAACCTTACAGTCACATTCCATCATATATTGGAAACATTTATCGTATTTATACTTTATTATTCATGGGAAATATGTGAGATGTTCCTATGAGGTCATGTGAGGCGCCCTCTGTAAGGAGTAGATCCCAATTGGGTGCCCTGACTAGATCTAGCAAAAAGTTGACCCAACCCGCGAACTAGACCCAGCCCAGCCCAACCCAAAAAAAATAGGGTTAGGGTCTCACATTTAGCTACTTGAATGTGAGAATGACCCGAACTGACCCAACCTGAAAAAAATGGGTTGGGTTGGGTTGGTCATGGATCAACTCTTTGACCCGATTGTCAAGTCTAATTGGGACTATTTATGCATTATTAGAAGTTTTCACTCTTTAATTTTTTTCTAGTTAGTCTTTACTCTTTAAATTGTTAAATGTTCAAGTTTATTTTATTTTATATTTAGAATTTTAAGGTTAATTCCTTTAATTTTGGTATTTTTGATGTAGTTTTTCTTTATATTTTAAATTTCAGTTATTTTTTGGGATGACCCGAATTGACACCCATGGGCCAACCCTATCCTGAACATTTAGGGTTAGGGTCTAGCATTTGATAACCCAACCCGAAATTCAACCTGACCCTAAATCAACCCGAAGTATCTTGACCCAACCCAATTGCCAGGTGTAGCCCTAACTCTTTCTTCCGGAAAAACCTTGTGTGAGTTTTGTCAGTATTTTTCTCTGTTTCTTGCTCTTAGCCTCTTTCTCTATCTCTCTCTCTCATATTGGAACTGTAGACTCCCAACATTGGCTCCTAGCTCATTGTAGAAGAGATCCCCTAGAGAAAAGGACTCCAAACAGAAATCTTTCTTTGCACAACAACCGTAACCTTAGCCTCCAGACTCCAATCAGGAGCCCATACCTCCTTGTAACCGCAGACTCACTCTCTTTCTGCCACAGCGACTCTCACAACCCTATCTTCTTCCCTTTCATTCACTATCCTCATGTATGCAATGGCTTCTTCATCAGCTGTGTCGCTCAAAGCTTCTATGACTCGATTGTCTTCCTCCCTTTCCTCTTTGTCTGCTCTGTCTAGACTATAGAACATCCGTCGCTTCACCTCCTCACTCCCCTTCTCTCATCAACTATCGATCACTGAGTTTCTCCTCTGCTTTTCAATCTCTACGATCCTCACCTCCTAGATGGAGCCACGGTTATAATTGGAGGTCTCCTCTTAGTTTTAGGGCTCAAATCAGGACTACTGCTCCTATAATTGAATGCTTCCAGTGCAAGGTCGCTACGATGGGTATGGATTTGCTATTTTTTCTCCAGAGTATTGTAACATTTTTCTTTATTTGCATTTCAATTCTGGAAAAAAGGACTTCATCATCTATGTATACCAAAGATGTTGAGCGGTTTTTTGTGTCTGAATTGCCAAATTAAGCATTTTAATTGATCGATCGGAGGAAATGCGTACTAGTGCACCAAGCGGTGGTTTGAAATTTTTTTGCCAGTAGAATTAAACATCTATCTGTTTGGGTAGGAAAGTTTTCGAATCCTGTATTGAGTATTTCTACTCGGAGTCTTGCTATCAGATAAATTCTAGTGTGCTTCACTACTCGTTTCTTAATTATGGATGCCAGAGGTACCAGTTTAAGTTTTGATTGTATGTTTTATTTTCTGGTTCAGTTTTTTGAGAATTCCTTCAAGGGTATATTGACCAGTAACTAATTCTGGTTTCTTTTTGATATTGCATTCTTTTCTTTAGAACATCTCTTTATCTCTCTTCTTTCTTTCTCTGTCTTACGTGTTGTCTCTCATTTTTTGTTCTACCAGCAGCTATATCTGATGAATGCCAAATTCCGATCATTTTCTTAGATGTCTGAGGTTTGTCTCTTCTAATATAAATGGTTGTATCTGCCACCACTGTGTTACACATCTCCCCCTCTATTTATGCTGAATTTGCATATTCTTCCTCACAAATTTAGCTGTATCCTTAACTTTAGGCACATATCTCTTGTTGGAATCAATTCAAATAGTTTCCCTTGGTATATTACTTTTAGGCACAACCTTAGAGAATATTTTGCATTTAAGTTATGATGGCCTAATGGAATTTCTTTGTTACAGTTAAAGTCAGTTCCAAGCCTTATGAGCTTGAAAATAGATTTTGCATAGCCCAATATAAAGCGATGGCCCCTCTTCTCTATCTTTTTCTAGAACAAGAGAACCACTTTTGGCATAAATCATATTCCCAATGGTGACAATGTAAGAGTCTCAGCTGCATTATCCATGAAACCTGTGGAGATGTATCTTATTTGTATAATCCTTGTTGTTCATTACTTATACTTCTTATTCTTCTTTTCTTTTTCATCTCTATATGAGCAATCTTGTAATTGTACATATCTTTAAATATATAAGAGACTCTTTGAGGTGGGGGTCATTTATTCTTGACACCTCTAAGGTTATTCTTGTTCTTTTCTCTATTCAGACAAGAGTGTTGACATGGTTCTGATCTATTTTCTCTCTCTCTCGTGAAACCCACAAGAAGCATTAATCCTGTCATATTAGGGCTGTTTTGATCAACCCTTTTCTGTTCAGTCTTCTTTGCACAACTAGGAGAGATTTCGTTAGATCTCTCTTGTGAGACATTGGTTCAAGGCCAAACTTTAGATCTGGTGTCGCCTAGACCTGATCTACTATTCCTACAAACAACATATGATTTAGTGGAGTTTTTGAAGGAGTTCTAATCTTCTTCTTGGGGCGGCAATATTGTACAGTTTCCTTTTTTGGACTGCAACAGCTTTGGACTTCAGATCTGGTATCACATAGACCTGATCTATTCTACCTACAAACAAAATCTGGTTTGGTGAAGTTTTCGAAGGAGTTCTAATCTTCTTGGGGTTATAACACTATACAAATTCCTTTTTTGGACTGTAACTCTTTTTTATGGACTTTTGGCCTTCTACATTAGCCTACAATTTGAGTTTTTCTCTCCAGATTGAAGAGTCCTCTCAAGCTCTTCTTAATCCTACACTCAACTTCTGGTTTGGAGATTTCTGGGGACTATTTTAATAAGCACAAGATATCTCCTTATTCTTGAAAAAGACGCCTGTTGTGTTGGTAAATCACAGTTTTCTCTCAATCGACTGACTCGATCAACCTATAACCCTGGATCTGGTGTCGTCCTAGGGTTTTCTTGCTTCCTGTTTATTTGATTCAAACTTCATATTCGTATTTCAAGGGATTTTGACTTGACAATCTTAAAACTTGCCTTTTTTGGACTATCATCCTGAGTTCTTGATTGCTGAATTTGGCTGTCTCTGATACCCTTGTGCCTGGACTTTTGTTTTCTTGTTGAAATGGCCTCCAATAGAGAAGATATTATTCCTATATAGCTGGAAGGATCAACCTATGGAATTAACATTGTTGTTATAGCACATGGGAGTAAGAAATCTACTACTGGTGGTGATTCTTTTGTTAAAGGTGATTCTTTGGCATCTATGGTTGAAGAAAACATTCGACAATTGGTAATTTCTACTATTTCTTCTGCTCTTTCTGCTATTGGCTTACCTAGTGAGTTTTTCAGTTATTGTGCTTCTTCTTCTCATACTCGGATCATTGACTCTAGAGTTACCAACCACATGACAGGAGCCTACCCTAACCAACCAAGTAACCTTACTAAAACCCATCACAAACATATTGTTATTGCTAATGGTGAAAAGTTAAACATCATTGGTAGTAGTGATCTGTCTCTTAATGTTTCACCCACTACATCTTTCCCTCTTACCAAAACCCTTCTTGTTCCTAATCTCACTACAAACTTGATTTCTGTTGGCCAATGAATTGATGAAGGTAACATTCTCATCTTCTCTCGGGATGGTTGTTTGATTCAGGACCAGAACAATAGGAAGGTGAAAAGGAAGGGGTGCAGGTTTGGCCATCTGTTTGCATTGGAGTTCGAGAAGCCTCAAACAGCAGCGTCATCAATTTATCTCAGTTCCTCCACTTCTAGTTACTTTTTGAGTCATAGAAATAATGTTTGGGACTTATGACATAAATGTTTGGGTCATTTACATTCTGAAAGATTTAAATTTTTGTTTGATTCAGGCCTTATTAAGAATAAAGTTCCTTCCTTGCACACCTTTGATGTATCTTGTGTTTCTTGTTGCTTAAGTAAAAGTCGTACCTTACCATTTTCTCACATATCTGTGCATGCTACCTCTCCCTTCAAGCTTATACATAGTGATGTTTGGACTACTTCTGTCTCCTCTTAGCTTAGATACAAATATTTTGTGGCATTTATTGATGATTGTACTAGGTACACATGGATATACTTTCTTCGCCACAAGTTTGAGGTGTTCCCAACATTTAAGTTGTTTCATGCTATGGTGCGGGTTTGGTTTCAATCACAAGTGCGTATTATCCATTCGGATTCAAGGGGAGAATACACTGATGGGGATTTTTATCCTATTTGAAGGGTCGTGGAATAAAAGTGCAACGAAATTGTCCAAATACTTCTCAAGAATGGTGTGGCCGAGCACAAGAATGGACATATCCTTAGTGTTGTGAGGACATTATTGCAGGAGTCCCATACTCTACCTTCCTTTTGGGTAGAGGCAGCTAGTATAACTGTGTTTTTTATCAACTATATTCCTTTCTCAGTTCTTGGTAATATGTCTCTCATTTAGAAGTTATTTGGTCGTTCTCCAGATTTATCTATGCTTCATGTTTTTGGATGTGTACTTTGTTCATCTTCCCTCGCTTGAACGTTCTAAATTGTCTGCACAGTCTGTCATGTGTGCCATTGTGGGTTATAGTCCTTACCACAAAGAATTTCTTTGCTACGACCCCTCTATTCGTCGCATTCGTATATCACGTAATGTTGTTTTTCCTTGAGCACATTTCATTTTTTGCTAGAATTGCTAAACTGTCTGCACCATCTATTTCTATTTTGCCAAACTTTGATTCACATGATGCTCCACCCCCTTCTGTTGAGGACTTTCTTGTCTTCTCTTGCAAGTGGCTACATGCTCCAACCCATGCGCCTACGACTCTCCTTCATCCCGGTTCAAATCATCATCCTACCACTTATCTTGTTAGTGATACCTCTACTTCAAACATTCTTCATACTTCTATTCCTCTTTGTCGTTCTACTCGTATATCTAGACCTCCTAATTGCTATGGTTTTCCTAGCATTACTAAACTGTCTACACCATCTATTTCTATTTTGCCAAACTTTGATTCACAGGATGCTCCACCCCTTTCTGTTGAGGACTTTCTTGTCTTCTCTTGCAAGCGGTTACATGCTCCAACCCATGCGCCTGCGACTCTCCTTCATCCCGGTTCAAATCATCATCCTACCACTCATCTTGTAAGTGATACCTCTACTTCAAACATTCTTCATACTTCTATTCCTCTTCGTCATTCTACTCATATTTCTAGACCTCCTAACTATTATGGTTTTCCCTTAGACCATAACTCTTTGTCTGTTGTCTTATCCTCCACAGATGTTCCTTGCTCCTACCGGGAAGCTAATAGTCGCTCTCATTGGAAGAAGCCATGGATGCAAATATTCATGCTTTCCATGAGAATGACATTTGGGATCTTGTGCTTGCTCCTCAGATGAATCCATTGTTGGGAGTCATTGGGTTTACAACATTAAGTTGAAGTCTGATGGATCTCTTGATCAATACAACGAACGTTTAGTTGCCCAAGGATATAGTCAGCAGTATGGTATTGACTATGAAGAAACCTTTGCTCATGTTGCAAAGATCACCACAGTCCGTGTTCTTTTAGCAGTGTCTACTGCTCATTCTTAGACCATATGCCAACTTGATGTGAAGAATGCCTTTTTTCATGGTCAGTTAAAGGAGATGGTCTACATGAAGCCTCCTCCTGAATACTGTAGTGATCATTCTTTAGTATGTCACCTCAAAAAAAATCTATATGGTCTAAAACAAGCTCCCCGGGCATGGTTTGAATGCTTTCGTGATGTTGTAGTTGCTGCTAGATATAGCCAGAGTTCTTCTGATCACTCTTTATTTGTTAGGCGATGGCCTCAGGGTATTATAAGTCTCCTACTATATGTTGATGACATGTTGACTGGGAATGATGCTGAAGGCATTCATGAATTGAAACTATTACTTCATAATTCCTTTCACATGAAGGACTTGGGCCTTCTCACATATTTCCTAGGATTGGAAGTACATCATAGTGATCGAGGGTATTTTGTTTGTCAGCAGAAGTATGCCTTTGACCTTGTTAAATTTGTTGATCTTAATGATAAAAAGCATGTTGATACACCTATGGAAATAAATCTTAAGTTATGCATTCAAACATTAATAAAAAATGAACAATCTCAAATCCTTCCATTTTCTATTCAAGAAAGTTGGGATCATGTCTTAGTGGGCATTCTGGTGACCCAAACTTTAAGCTATGCATTTGACCTTGTTAAACTTGCTGGTCTTAATGATAAAAAGCATGTTGATACACCTATGGAAATAAATCTTAAGGTATGCATTCAAACATTAATAAAAAATGAACAATCCCAAATCCTTGCCTTTTCTATTCAAGAAAGTTGGGGTCATGTCTTAGTAGGCATTCTGGTGACCCCAACTTTCTTGAATAGAAAAGGCAATGATTTGGAACTGTTCATTTTTTATTAACATTTGAATGGTTGATAAAGAAAATTAGATGACACTCACAGGACATTTGTGTCGTTTCAAATGTCACTTAGACGGTTGGTTAACGTCTGGTATTAGATTGGCACATGTTGAAAGTTAGGATATTAAATTGTTGTGTTTTAAAGTTCGGGGACCAAAGTGGCACTAGGCCCAAAGTATAGGGTACTAATAAGGAATTTTCCATTATTATTATTATTATTATTGTTGTCGTCAATCCCTATGCACCTCCTGAATTATTATTATTATTATTATTATTATTATTATTATTATTATTATTATTATTATTATTATTATTATTATTATTATTATTATTATTATTATTATTATTATTATTGTTGTTGTTGTTGTTGTTGTTGTTGTTGTTGTTGTTGTTGTTGTTGTTGTTGTCGTCAATCCCTATGCACCTCCTGATGTATAGCTGGATGTCGTGTTCTCAGCATGCTCTCACACTTTTGGCTTTTAGCAGATCCCATTTCAAAAGGAGTTTGGATATGCTGACCACAACACATTGTTGGCCATACTCATTCAACAACACATTGAGAATATCGGCGACCACAACACAACTGATATTCCATTTGTGTAGCTGGGTGAATGTGGCCAGTCATGTATTACAATCTTTAGATCCATTTCTATCTCTTTCAAAATAGAGATAGAAAATAGGTTTTTATGTCTTTATTTTGTTAAAAAAAATACAAGCATGCTAAGTAGATATGGGCTGTTTTCATTGGTTAAACAATTAACAAAACATATTGTCATATGCCAACATGAGTCAACTATCATCCTCCTTGAATAGGATTGTTTCCTCTTTTAAAAAAATGCAAAAATTTTTTTCACCCTATGATCTGTTCCTCATAGAACATTTCTTGCACCAACCTCACAACAATTGCCCTGGTGCATTAGAAACATCTTTCATATTTATATATTGTCATTCATGAGAACATATTCTCGATGCACGAGAAAAAGTGGTGTGAGGTTTATTATGTGAAGAAGAATGGAAGATGTTCCCATCCCAATACACAATTGAGATGAGTTGTAAGGTTACTGTGAGACACACTCTGTGATTGTGACGAGCAAATTCGATTTGGCCTAGTATCAAGTTCAGCTTACGTCAGAGCAATTAGAGTAGCCTTTACAACCTTACATTGTGAATATCTTCATACTTATATGCTTTTTTTCATGGAGAGATATTCCAAATACAAGGTTACAAATGGCGATTGGAGCGGTGTGGACACAGGCTTGCTTGAGGGAAGCCGATCTCCCTAGTATCAAACTGTCAATAGCCCTTATGCTTTTCTTCATGCCTACTATTAGTATAAATAAGATATTATATTTTAATAAAAATAAAAAGAATCAGGAAAAGCAACCTTACAACTGTTTAACCGTCAAAGTACTTCTCGTAAAAGTATTTTTGTAAAAGTGCTTTCGTAAAAGTACTTTTGCCAAAGTGCTTTCATAAAAGTACTTTTGCAAAAGTGCTTTCATTAAAGTGTTTTTGTAAAAATGCTTTCATAAAAATACTTTCGTAAGTGTACTTTTATGAAAGTGTTATAAAATTGCTTTCATAAAAGTACTTTTATAAAATTCAAGTAGGGATACTTTTGGAAGAAAAAAAATTGAATAAGTGCTTATTGTATAAGCACTTAAAAAAAGCTGGAAATTTGGGCTTAAAAATAAGTCCTTACTTTTAAAATAAGCACTTACTTCAGACTTATTTCCCAAATACCAATAAGTGCTTAATGGCCCAAATAAGCACTCCCAAAAATAGCTTAAGAATAAGAAAGAGTAGGGGAGGTCACTGGTCACGAATTGAGCTTTTTACAATCCATTCGAGTTTGGCTCATGAATAGCTTAATTTGGCTTAATCTAAATTGAGCTTCAAGCTAAGTTCAAGTAAAATATAGGCTTGTTTGTTAATTGAATCAAGATCGAGCCTAATCAAACTTATATTATATAATATTTTTAAATTTTATATATAAAATAAGAAATATTTTTATATATACTCTTTTATTTTTTATATGAAGTTTAGGTTATTATTGAAGTCGAGCTGAATCGAACTTGAACATATAAACTTTTATAGCTCGGATTGAGCTTGAAATTGCGGTCAAGCCTCAAAAAACCAGAATTCAAGCTCAGATCCGCATCTTGAATATATCCCTAGATATTATACTGTTCAGACAATTGTCTTTTAATCCAATATACCCTTGAATAATGGTATTCTGCAAATGAACAAAATACCACTGACCTACAAATGAGGGATTGGTTGAAGTCATAAATTGTTAGGCATTAGGAAATATCAATGCCAGGTTTATTTTGAGTTCAATGTTTGGTATCGGTGCATTAAATGGAAGTTCATAAGACGATCTAATATTGATCATTCCCAGGCAACTCAATTTTAATATTTGGATTTCGGTATTTAATATACAAGCTACAGCCACATCAATGCGCCTCATTGCTTTACACTATATTGGTCAACTGATATTTTCTATGTGCAGCTGAGTGAATAAGACCAGCCATGTGTTGCGGTCTTTAAATCCGGATTATTTTTAAAGGAGATAGAAAGTAGGTTTTTATATCTTTATTTTATTAAAAAAATGAAAAAAAAAAAAAAACAACAAGCATGCTGGGCTGATGCGTGGGCTGTTCTCATTGGTTAAACAAACAACGGAACAGCTTGTCATATGCCGACTTGGGTTATCATCTATCATGAATATGACTGTTTCCTCTTTTTAAAAGACGCAAAAGTTTTTTTACCCTACATGTATGGATCTGTTTCTCATTGAACACTCCTTCCACCAACCTCACAACACTTGTAGTTGTGCATCATAAATATCTTTCATTTTTGTATTCCCAATGCTTGGGTGAAAGCGCTGTGAGGTGTGTTCTAACTATGAAGAAGAACAGAAGATGTTTTTAATACACCACTGAGATGAGCTGTGAGGTTGCTGTGACCTATGAGGCACGCTCTGTGACTGTAAAAAGCAAATCCAATTTTGCCTAGTGTCAAGAGTCCAGATATGCTCCACACAAAGCATGGCTCACACGACCTAACAACATGTCCTGGCCTAACATCGAAAACACACATCCCATACTTTTATTTGTTATTCATGGGGACATCCCATACTTTTATTTGTTATTCATGAGGTGCACTATGTGAGGAGCATGTCTCAATTGGAACGGGATCTGTTCCTTATATTTGGGCGCTTCACATGCATATCCACATTGCATTGGAAATATCTCGTGTAAAAAATAATTTGTAAGTATGGATGATATTCTCAATGCATGGTAGGATGTGCGTGTGAGGTGCCTTTTGTGAAGAGTAGATTCAGTCTCATCCCAATTCTAGTTTCAGTAGGGGTGGCAATTGGGCGGGTTGGGTTGAGTTTCAATTCAACTCATTTAATCCGCCAATCCATTAATGACCCAGTTATATAAAATTAAATGGGTTGGGTTCAATCCAACCCGCCCAAGCCCATTAATCTTATATTTATGGATTTAAAAAATAAACTCTCACTCTCTCTCTTAACAAATAAGTTGGTTGTAGTTTGGTGGTTATTGTAGTGGTGAAGGTTCAAATCACATTACATGCATGTTATTTTTACACAAGCAGCGAAGCCATTTGACTATGTTTGGATTTTGGGTTTGACCGAACCACTTAGGTCCAAACCGGTCAGACCAACTAAAACTACTTAGGTTCAAGGGCAGTTGAACCATTTAGATTTGGATGAATCCAATCGGACCAGACTGGTTTAGTCAATGGTGGATTGACTTGGACCGGACCACATCAAGTTTGTGCACAGGGTTGGGACCGAGCTAGCTGACTCGAACCGAGTCAATGTAGCTAAATCGGGTCGGGGCGTGTGGATATTCGTCAGATGGATGGTCCAAATCGGGCAAAGCACGCGGAGGCCGAATCATCCTGCCCAAAACCATTTCGGATTCGGGTTGACCCAGATCAACTTGTACCAGGTTAGGCCGGAGTGTGTGAATATTGGTTAGACCGGACAGCCCAAATCAGACAGAGCAAGCGACACCAAACCATCCCCCGGGTCTATTTTGGATTCGGATCGACCCGGATCAACACATGTTGGATCAGATCAGACCGCGTTGAACTGGTCCGGACTTGAATCAAATTGATTTGAATTTATGTTGGGTGAAGTGTATTGATTCAATACAAAACTAAATTTAGTCAATTATTAATAGAAAATTATATAATAATTATAAATAAATTATAATTATATCTATAATGATAACCTTATGTTTATCCACAACCCAACCCAACTTAATCCATTTAAATGGATGGATTGGATGATGGATTAATCACACAATCCTTTAAATAAATGGGCGGGTTGAGTGGGTTGGGTTAAAAATTGCCACCCTAGTCTTTGAGTAATCGTTACGCCTTTTTTCATGTCTAGTATTAGTAGAGAAGCCAGGCTCACTCACCGTACCCAGGCCGGTTATCATCACAAGTGCATGCGCGTAGGGCCAGGACCACCTTGATTGGGTCTTGTCTAGGCTCCGACATGTCTCTCACTCACATAGTCAAATGGAGGTGATGTGCCATGAATCATGATGCGGAATTCTTTGTTCTTTTGTCGACAATGTCCTTCCGGGCCCAGCTAATGCTAACTTACATCCAATCAAATTGCCTTAGTCCGTGGACCGAAGGGTCCAGTACTCTGGTTTTGAGGCCAGGACTCGATCTTGGTGGGGCCCGTCCCAGATTGGTCCTCTAAATCTTGGCCAACTTGCCTCTGCTCCCATGTGAAATGTGGGAAAACTCAACTGACAAAAATCCATCAGTCGTCAGAGTGTGACAAGGCATAACAGCTTCACTTGTGATAGAAAATAAATAAAAACTGTTCTAATTCTAAGCCCATTAGTCTATTCAACGTTTTAAAAACCGAATCGGATACGGACTGTTTTTGGAACCGGCTTTCGGGTCAAACAAAACCGATTTTTGTTTGGGTCGACAGTTTAATCATCTGGGTCGGTGAATTATTAATCAAATCAACAGTTTTTGACTCAGGAGCAATTTTAAGGTGAAACAAAACCGGTTGCTTGACTGGTTTCTGAATCGACTGATTCAACCATCCGGTCCAATTCAATTTTCAAAACCATGTATCTATTACCCAATATTGGATCCAGCCATCTCGGGTTCCGGTACATCAGACATAAACTTTGATAATTTTGTATAGATGGAAATAGTGATAAATTGTTTGTTAATTGGGAAAATCTATCACAATATAAATTATTCCTATAATATAAATGAATTTGAGATAATCCATTCAGAAAATCAAACCATAAATTTCTGTTTTCTTTCCTACGCTTTTACTCGATTGTATCATTGTAATAACTAATAAGTGTCCTATGTGTATTTCATATCTATGGGCATTTATTTATACACATATAAGAAATACAGACAGAATATATAATAAAGGAGCATGAAAGAAGTGTAGGTGATCTGAACTCAATAATCTGAAACAAGGTGCAAAATTTCTTCACGGGCGTACCGTAAAATAGTCTGAACCTCACCTTGATAGTTGAAACACAAAATGGGTTGGACTATGATATGGAAAAGATATTATACACAAAATATTATATATTTTATAATATTAATATAATCAGGGGTAGGCCTTGATAAGATTGGCCACCTGTAAAATTAAAAGAAAATAAAAAAAAAAAAGTGTATTGGTCAAACTCTTATATGCATGTTTTGGTGAATCGGGTTGTATCATTATTTTTAACCTATGTTAACAAACCAGTTAATCCGTCACCTCAACAAGAATTTACGTTTTGTTAAACACTAACTAAACTGATTAGGCACTAATCAGTGGAATAAGCCAATCTCTCTCTCCCCCCCTTCTTTTTGCCTAAAGACTGATCAATGCCCTGAATGTCAAAAAGCATGTTAGTGGCTTAGAATACAAATTTGATATATTTTGTTTTTTATATTTTTTTATTTGTTTTCAATGTAAATAAAGTAAAACAAAAATCAAATCAAAGTATCTGTAGCTAAAGTGATAACTTATTTTTTTGTATTTGGTGATGAAGAATCAATTTTTGGTTAAGTATTTATTTGGCTAAGTACCTCGTCATTTGGTCTGCTTCCAAGTGGTCGATGACTCAGGCCGAAGTGGAGAACTTTGGCTGCCGAGTTGAGTCAAGCTGGGCAAGCTAGATGGCGAGCTGATTATAGTGCTGAGCTGCCTATGAGGCGCTGGGCTGACCAGGTGGCGATCTGCCTATGAGGTGTCGAGCTACCTGTGAGGTGCCAGGCTGACCAGGTGCCGAGCTTCCTGTGAGGTGCTGGGCTGACCAGGTGCCGAGCTGAACTGATGAGCTTCGTTGCTCTTTAGAGACCTGCAAGGAACCAAATGTCAGAGGACCCACGGTGGCTAACCCGGCGAGGTCGCTCCGATGCTTAAGTCAGTACTCTCATGATACACTGCGAGCTAAAAATCACAAAGTCTGAGAGGTAGAACTTGCTTACTTGCCCCCCCCCCCCCCCCCGTGCCATTGGGGTTGGTGCCTTTATATTGGCATTGTTTGGCGTGGGCTTCACGCACCATATCCGAGAATTCTGCGAGGTCGTCTAAGTGGTTCGAGATTCTTGGATGTAACCGCCATGCACGTTGACCACTCTCCTGATCGTTCGGCACGTGGGCCAACTTCCAAGGATCGTGGGAGTGTTAGGATATGCATGCCGAATTTGTCGGTGAGCACGTCTTGCAGGTCACCAGGTCGGCGCCTGTGCCAGGCCGCCAGGTCGCGCCTGGGCCAGGCCTTCAGGTCGGTGCCTGTGCTAGGCCGCCAGGTCACGCCTATGCCAGGCCGCCAGGTCACGCCTGTGCTAGACCACGTCTTGCAGGTCACCAGGTCGGTGCCTGTGCCAGGTCACCAGGTCGGTGCCTGTGCCAGGCCGCCAGGTCGCGCCTGGGCCAGGCCTTCAGGTCGGTGCCTGGGCCAGGCCTTCAGGTCGGTGCCTGTGCCAGGCCGCCAGGTCACGCCTGTGCCAGGCCGCCAGGTCACGCCTGTGCTAGACCACGTCTTGCAGGTCACCAGGTCGGCGCCTGTGCCAGGCCGCCAGGTCGCGCCTGGGCCAGGCCTTCAGGTCGGTGCCTGTGCTAGGCCGCCAGGTCACGCCTGTGCCAGGCCGCCAGGTCACGCCTGTGCCAGGCCACCAAGTCGTGCCTGTGCTAGACTGCCAGCTCGTGCAAAAGCCAAGCCTCCAAGCCATGCCTGGGCCACCGG
This sequence comes from Nelumbo nucifera, assembly GCF_055504915.1. Classification (NCBI taxonomy): domain Eukaryota; kingdom Viridiplantae; phylum Streptophyta; class Magnoliopsida; order Proteales; family Nelumbonaceae; genus Nelumbo; species Nelumbo nucifera. The sequence continues at coordinate 26,621,935 of NC_142650.1, forward strand.
GTGGGACACCATCAACCTGGCTAAGGCAAGTTGTTGCCAAAGTGGTTCCGGGTGTCACCTATTTATTCTGAGGTACCATGTGTCACAATATCATTGAAGGGCCAAATCCACCCTCATCAGGTGCCATACACCACTAATATTAATATTTCCTTCTTTTTTCAAATATTGATTCTGTGTCAATACCGGAGCATACCTACTAACATACCAACGAATCACCCCTTGGTAGTCGAATCTAACTTAAACTTTTATGGTTTATGCTCTCATGCATATTTTTTATTAATGTAAATGAAATTGCACGGAAAACAAATCAATAATTAATTAAAAATAAAGAAACCTTCATCTCAACTTCTCAGGGGTTGTTCAGGTAATTTACTAACCATGAATGAGTTCAAACAAGATCAATAGATGATTTGTCAAAAATAGTTGGACAGTGAAGCTGTGTTTGATTTGACAGAAAATAAGAGAGAAACAGAAACTTCCCTTATTTCAGTAATTCTCTGATAAACCAACAGTAAAGAGATGGTTACAATTTTTCCAAATAAAGGGAAAATAGAGATTTTTTAGGCCATGTGTGAATTCGGATCTCCTACACTTAAAGGACTTGTCTAGAGGTACACTGACTAATAAATTTCACAGGGCCGTCTATGTGGGAATCCAGATTTTCTACACTTAAAGGCCTTGTATCTTGTCCTAGAGTCTACACACTAACCAATGAAAATTTATCAAAATTTACAGGACTATTAAGACCAAAAGTACTGCAATATTGCAGCACACTGACAGCCACAGACAGCCTGAAGGGAATGCAAGTGTGTCCTTTTAGACTGTGTTTGGTTTGATAGAAAAGGTAGGGATACCTTTTCTTTCAAACCAAACACAGCACACACCACACAGCCTTAAGTTACAATGTGGATTCCGTCACGGGCTGTAAAGTAATTGGGTTGGATTCTGATCGGATACGCATACACCGAATCTGATCCGATTAGCATTAACTCCGAATCCAATATAAAATCCGATGTCAGTCTTAGGATCAGATTTGAATTTAATTCAAATTTAACTTATTGTGCATAAAAATAAAATGAAGAAAAATTAAAATTTAAAAAAATTACATTTTAACTTATGCATGTATATTATATTTATATAAATATAAATATTCAAATTATTAGTTATAAACATATTGCATAATTGTATAATGTCTATATACATACATAATTATATTACATATATAAAATAGGGTTTTGGTCAATCCTACATCTAATCATTCTATGCCTGTTTCTGTAAAACCAGCCTATCAAATGTCTAGTCCATGTGCCAAATGGGCCAGGTTGGAAATGGTTATGTTGAACACCCATAAATTGGACCCTCCACTTGTAATTCAATTTATTGAACTGAACGGCGAAATAGGATTTATGTAACAAATTCCATTTAGTTGGGATAAGGCTTAGATGATGATCTCCATGTAAGAAGACGGCACATGCAAGTGGGTGTTTGATTGGACGATTCAATTTGTTAAAATCATTTTCTTAACAATCAATTATTTTGAGGATTTATAAAAGAATATTATTATTATTTTATTTTATTTGTTTTTTGAGATAGTCACTTGGGCTATGTTTAGTTTGAAGGAAAAAGTAAATAAAAGAAAGAAAATGTAAGAAAATCTTTACAAACTTTATATATATTTTAATATCTTTCTCTTCGTTTCTCTATATATTTCTTCAAACCAAACATAGTCTTGATGTTTTTCAAAAAATAGGTTTTAAGGTCAATGGACCTCGCCTGTACCCTGCTCTGTCCCCACCCCTACGTCCTCCTGTATGTAATGTGTCCAAGAAAATATATTTAAATAGATAAATAATGCTGATGAGGCGATTTCATCAAAAAAAGAAGTGTCTATTTTGTGGCATTATTAGTTTGAACATTATTAGCATTGATATGTATGCCAAATCCAAAAATCAATTCAAACCCCTGGATCCCATTTTACATTTAGGAGATATTTGGCTCCAACCTAGTTGGACATTTGTTCTACCAAATATATTTTACATGTTAATTTTAGGGTTTAGAAATGAGGGTTTATATGTAAAAGTCAAGATGTATCCAACCCTGGTAGAGGTGAAGTAATGCCCTTTTACATTTTAACAAATATGCTTTATCACATGATTTATAAAATCAGTTGATATGTAAGTTCCTCCAACCAAATGATGAAACCTGGTAAGGATAGAGAAAAAATCTTGACTGTTTGAAAATAAAACAGCCTGGGCTGTTTTGAGGATTATTGCACATGACATGTTACCCTACTTAATTATTTATTTGTCTTCCGTATTAAAAAATTATTAATTATAATTACTCTTTTACCCATACCCATGTTAACATATGATACACAGGAAGCTTCTAGACAGCCCAGTCCAAACTTTTCGCAAAAGGACATGTAAAAAGCTTTTGCGATTGAGACAAGACTTCTTTCTTGCTTATTTTGCACTTGTCAGGGGTGCCACGTGGATTGCAACCCACAATCAGATGGATGGATGTGAGCAAAACAGGGGCCCATGAACTCACACACTTCACAGATTTTTTATTTATTTCTTTGGCTTACTACTTCAACATGATGCTTATTACATCTTTCTCCCACAATCAGATGCATATTTTTAATATTATCATATACATGTTTACACATAAAATATGAGGAATTATTGGCTTCAAACCTTTAAGTTAGGATGTATTAAACATGGATACATATTGACTGGCCTTTTACTAAATTATGTTTATCTGATTGAACCCTTTGCTATATATTTTATTATTAACTCTGAATTGTACAAAAATATTTCTCAAGCTGTATTTATGATTTACAGATATTTAAAGGGGTATTCTTCAATGTAAACTGTTTTTCTTGTTGCTATTAAAACAAAAACACATAAATCATGTTTTTGGTTATATATGTTTTTTTGTTTCCAAAATTGAAACCAAATAAATGCTTTTTAATTTCTTGTTGCTCTTAAAAGAAAAACACATAAACCATATTATTGGCTATATATGTTTTTTTTTCTGTTTCCAAAATTAAAACTAAATACATGTTTTTAATAAATTGTATCATTTCTATACCATAAAATTTGTTTTTTTTTAAACCATTTTTTGATTGTTTGAAAAACATGTATCAATTATTATTTTTAAATAAAATCAATCTGTATTTTAATTTCCAAACAAAAGGAGAAAACATTCGGTTTTAAAATCCAATCCAAAAATAAAACCACTTTGGCCACTGGTTCCCAGGCCCAATGGTCTACCGTTCACTCTGAACCCCAGTCAGATGTGGTTTTGGGGTCAAAACTAGACCTAGAGCCATGACCTATTCCCAGGTCAACCGGTCCGACTGTCTGATCTGATTCAATTTTCAAAACCATGCCAAGAACTTTTTGCTGACATGTCAATTTTGAAAACAAATGAAAATACCCACTAATTGGGTCTTACTAAGAATAAGATTGCACCCTTTATTTGGATTTTGTTTGTTTTATTTCCTTTGGTATGGCTCTCCCATTCAATCTTAAAAGTGAATCCAAACAATTGTGATAAAGCTTTGTTTACATGGGTTCAGTTTTGGTAATTCAAGCTTAAATGGGTCTGAACCGGCATTGCACTAATTGGGTCCTAACCATTGAGCCACACCTATGCATGCAAAACCCATTTCCACCCGGAATCCAGAAGAAAAGGTTCTAGCATATTCCAAACAAAATGATGAGCCATTAAAGTACAATGGGCCTTGGATCTCTTTCCAAGGACTGAAACCAGAAATCACTTGCCAGCTGATCCTGATGTTTCTATGTATATATAATATACCGAGGGGATCACTTACCAAATTTTATGAAAACAAAGTTGTAAGTTTTATGAGAACGGAGGTATATCCTATACAATTAGAAAGAAACATTAATGATAATAAAGCCTCATTTTTTTATCAAAAAGAAAAAAAGCCCCATCTAATTTGAACTTAATTTAAGTTCACTCAGCCTATCCAATTTTCTTATTTGTCTTTTGTCCCTCTCTTCCAATTTCTCTCTCTCTCTCCCTACCTTCTTTTCTTCCCTATAAATTCTCTCACTATACTGTCTTCCCTATTCCCTCTTTTTTTCCTTCTCTTATCCAAATTCTATCTTCTTTCTCTTCAAATAGTGCACAATGTATACAACTAACCTTTTTGATCCTTGATCCTTCTCCACATATTGAACCTCTTTTGTAATCCGGTAAAAGAAGAAGAAGAAGAAAAAACAAGAAAAAAGCGCATTAAATCATAGGAAATGAGTAAAAATTTTAACTTCATACACATCCAATGAAATTAAAAAGAAGATTAGCTAATGAATAAGAAGTCAATACCAATTTGGCTAAGTATGGGCAAAAAAGACATAGAAAAAGTTTAAAATAACAATTTTATTTGGATATGGTGTCTTAATATTATATATATATATATATATATATATATATATATATAAGAATAAAATTAGGGGTCCAGTAAAGAAAATAGCATAAACTCAATTGCAATTAATTTTCCTAATTTTTTACTCTTTCTTGCATATTTAAATACAAAATGAATAGATTTAAAGGTGGGATCCCCCACGTTCCCAAAATTTGGTTCCAACACATAGTAGTACCGTTATCCAATAATTTTGAACTCCTTTTGTCTTGGACAGGTAGATTGGGTCCATTAATGTCACAATAAATAATTAAGTTTACTTGTCCCTGGAAGTAACCATGGATATGGTGAGAGGCTATTAATTAAGTTCACCAGAATTTCTTCTTTCTTAAAACAGAAGTAGAAGAGGATACTCCTCCCTCGAATAAAAGAAGCCCTAAACCCTTAGCAAGAAAGAGATAGCTAGCAAAGTAAGAAGACGATGAGCAACTTCTGTTTTGCTAGAAAAAACCTAGCATCGAAAATGGAAAATAAAATACACGCACAAAAAAAAAAAAAAACCATCAACCAAAAATACAAAACGTCTACACACATAATGAGAGACAAAACCCTACTTCAATAGTGGTAGATCTTCGGATGAAGCATCGGTTGCAATCATCTCCATAACATTCCATGGGCTGGTGTTAAGAGATGCCCCTGTTAATTGGGAGTCATTGCATTCAATTTCCTAATAAAAAGGAAACCAAATTTGTTGTACTGAATCTTAATGTCCCTACCCAGCCATAAGAACTGTTTTTTTTTTCATTGTTAAAATTCCACAAACCACTATCTTCTGTCTTCAACCAACTAACCACCACCTTCGAATCACCTTCTAGAATCAAACGGCTAATATTTAATTCCTTTGCTCTTCGAATTCCTTCAAGCACTACAAGGATCTCAGCCCTAAGAGAGTCACCTTCTCCAATAGGGTCAGAGAATAAAGCAGTAACAATCCCTTCCTCATTCCTGAATACTCCTCCAATCCTAGAGGGCCCTGGATTCCTTACACTGTTGCCATCAAAATTCAGCTTTATAAAGCCCGAGGGGGAGGGAACCAAAACGGACAAAGAGTCATCTTGCATCTAGCAATGGAAGCAATCTCTTTCCAGTTTCTTAGCAAGTCATCCACAGGAAAATTTGAAAACAACTCCAAAGATTTTAGCCAGTGGACAGATCTTAAAAGGATTCGATCTAACAATTCTTCTAATGTTCTTTTCTTGTCAGAAAAAATGCGTGAGTTTCTTTCTTCCCATAAAGACCAGCATACCGGTGCCTTAATACACCTCCACATAGTCTTCCCTCGCTTCTTAGGCCAACTGAAAAAACAAGGAGAAAACAAACCTTGGACAATCTCTAGAGGATACCAAGAACACCCAAAACAGGAGAAAACCCACTCCCAAACAATTTTAGCAACCTTACAAGAGACCATGAGGTGGTAGCCAGATTCCCCATCAACTTTACAAGGAGCACATCTATTAGGAAGTAGACAAAAGTTGGGTCGCTTTCTCTGAAGTAAATCTAAAGTATTGATTCTTTCTAGGAAAATTTCCCAACAAAAAAAACCAACCCGATGAGGAATAGGCCGGTTCCAAATTTCCTTAACTGGAAATGACAACCCCAAGGGGATAGGAGGCTAAGGTTAAGGTTTCGAAAAATGAAGCACAAGAAAAGGTACCAGAGCTAGAAAGGGTCCAAAATCTAGTGTCTTCCTTAGTAGAGTTTAGGAAGACACCCTCAAGGGAGGCTAGCAAGGCTACCAAGCTATCCAAGTCTGTATCCCTAATTGCCCTACGCAGGCCAAAGTTCCATCCAAAGCCAGAAGTGGAGGCTGAAGGGAACAAGAAAGAAGATATGGGTTCATTTTTCAAGTCTGATAGAGCATACAAGGAAGGAAATTGGTCTTTCAGAGAAGAATCCCCGACCCAAAGTTGTTCCTAGAATTTTATTCGGTTACCAGAGTTTAGACCATACCTAATTCAAGGGGAGAAAACTGGAAGCAGATTGTGAATGGATTTCCAAGGAGAAGCAGCTGGAGCCCTTGCCAAGATTCCAGGATCCCAACCATTGTCTTCCAGCCCGTGAATGCTAGCCACAATCTTAGTCCACAATTTATCCCTTTTCAATGAAAACATCCACAACCACTTCCCTAGTAGAGCCAAATTTCTTTTCTTGAAATTACCAATCCCAATACCTCCTAGTTTTTTACACCTAGTGACCACCTCCCAACTCACCCTATGATCTCTCTTCTCCTCTCTAGGCTCCTAGAGAAAGTTCCTTATTAATTTTTCCAAAAGATTTGAAACCTTTGAGGGGATCTTAAACACTGACAGATAGTAAGCAGGTAGGTTAGGTAGGGTAGACCTAATGAGAGAGACTCTCCCACCTAAAGAAAGATAATTTCTCTTCCAGGCCGCTAGCCTCTTCTCAAACCTCTCCACTACCGGAGTCCAAAAGCTAACACTCTTAGGATTATCTCCTAAAGGGAGGCCCATATATGTCAGGGGCCAGTCCGTAATTGCACAACCTAGCTCACCTGTAAATTCCCTTAGGTCCCTTTCGTTCACATTCACTCCCACCACACAACTCTTATCGAAGTTTACCTTGAGGTTAGATATCTGCTCACAGAGTTGTATTGTCAACTTTAGATTCCGGAGCCAATTGAAGTTCCCTCCTTCATAGAAAATGATAGTATTATCTGCAAACTGTAGAAGTGTTAAGGGAACCTCCTCCCTTCCTACTCTCCACCCTCTTATCAAATTCCTCAAGTCTGCTCTATGGATCAATCTCTCAAACACATCAACAATCAGGGTGAAAAGAAAAGAGGAAAGAGGATCTCCTTGTCTTAGACCTCTCAACGCAAGAAAGAAGTCAATTGGTGTTAAGAGATGCCCCTTTTAATTGGGAGTCATTGCATTCAATTTCCTAATAAAAAGGAAACCGAATTTGTTGTAAACAACCCATGTTTAAATATTAAAAAAAAACTACAAAAATATAAAGGGATTGGAAAGCAAAAAGAGAGTAAGTTGATGTGGACACCTACATGAAATATAAAGGGTAAGGTTACAACTTGGGTGAGACCAACCTGATTCAACCCAACTGGGTTTAGTTTTATTAAGTTTTAGCTAACTTATATAATTTTATAATTAGTTTTTATTTATATTATTTTAGTGGATTTTAAATTAAACATTTCTAAAATATATTTATTATAATTAATGATCACTTTATTTTATATTATTATTTTTTAACGAAATTAACTTACATGGAATTGGTAAAAACTAATTTTCAAACAAATAATTCTTCCAATTTCAATAGTTTCTAATAATTCACCCATAATTAAAAATGATTTAGTACGGTTAGTTCTTACAAATAATATAATAGTAATTATTGTTGTAAATTTTACAGAATTTTGAAAGTTTTGAAATAATTCGTGAATAACAAAATTAATATAATACTGGAATTTCCATAGTTATCAAATTAAAAAAATAACAAAAAATATTTTAAAAATTACTCTTATTATTTTTTATTTATCAATATTTTTTATCATAGCAATAAATTAATGGTAAGTGTGGTAAATTGAAATAATTATCATAAATTTTTGTTAATTTAATAATTTCCACAAATAATAGTTATAGATAAGTCACAACTTAAAATTATATATGATTATTTTTAATGATGACTAATAAATTGATAATATAAATTAATGAAATTACCATCATTATGAAATTATCAATGTATAACAATATAATTACCAATATGTTTCAATAGTTCTTTTGTAATAATTGTAAAATCATTTTAAAAATTATTGTTATTAATTTTTAATTATTAATAACCTCAATTGTTTTGAAATAATTTTACAATCATTAAGGTTATTATTAATAACCTCAATATTTGTGAAATGATTTTACAATTATTACAATTTGATGATGTAATAATAATAACATTAAAATTTTGAAAATTATCATATTGTCAAAATTATTGTTGTAAATTTTACATAATTTTGTAAATTTTTAAATAATTAGTGAATAATAAAATTAGTTAATTACTATAACTACTGGGATTTCCATACTTATCAAATTACTAAAATAAAAAAGAATTTTGCTAATTGTAAATTAACAAATTATTATTGACATTACTATTTTTCTCACAACTAATAATTTTCACCTTTTATTTTCACTAATTACACCAATAATTCAAAATTTACAACTGATTTCTAAGGATTTTAAAAAATCATTGCTAATTATTAGTAATTCATGAACCAAATCAGTAAAATTGTGCAGGCTTTGACTTGATAAAAAAATTGGTCTAGAAAGTAATTTAAGTAATTTGATCAAAAAAATAATCAAGACTGGAGTTGACTGGATAAAGAAAACAATCTAAACCACAAGGAATAAACCAATCACATTCGAATATTGGATTTAGTTTTTGGGTCCAAATCCAATTGTATAAAACCCGAGTATTTAAAACCTTCTTCTTTACCCACTTAAAAGCTATAGCGGTCGCTCAATGTGGCGACCATAGTAGCGATAGAGAGGTGATTTTTCACCATGTTTTGGCTACCAAATAGATCTACTAACACCTTTGACCTCTGTTTTCATAAAAATGATGAACATGGGCTATGAAGACATGCCTAGGAGAATACAAAAATGATTGCACCACCCCTGTTTTGGTTGCGCCAAAAACTTGCAAAACAAATAAACTAAGGCTGCATTTGTTTTCGGAGTAAATGCACTTTTACACCGATGGAGTTGAGAAACAATGGTTCGGTGAGAGTATAAAATATGGACTGCCCATTTTGCCCATTTACACTCGTCCTGTTTGGTTATATCTTGTTGCAGTGAGAGATTTATCAGAGAGGGAGAGAGAGAGAGAGAGAAGGGTGGAACCGGGGTGTAAAGATCTCCCTTCTCAGAAGCTCAAAAAAGAGAAGGGGCAAAAAGACAGAGCCACCAACGAGAGCAAAATGCCCAGGAACGACGAGATGCTACAAGCATGGAGGAGCAAAACGCCTAGAACCAAAGAACACCCATCTGAATCGGCCTCCAAGTTCCCCTAATCGAATGCCGTCGGAGGTGGTGGCGGTGAAGGAGAACGCCCAAGCAGAGAACGCCCATCTGAATCGGCCTCTAAGTTCCCCCAATCAAACCCCATCGGAGGTGGTAGCAGTGAAGGAGAACGCCCATCTGGATTTGCTCCGATGCTACCGATAAACACCACCTGCTGTTAGGAGAGAAGGAGAAGAGAGAGAGAGAGAGAGAGAGAGAGAGAGAGATTTTTGGTGTAAAGTTACATGTTTACCAAATGTCTGCAAAATCGAATCGGGGTGTATCCGGTTCGATTTTACATCTCTACCAAATGCAGCCTAATGAGAATAAACACCATGTTTTGGCTACCAAATGGATCCAATGGCATCGTCAGACGTCAGTAATTATTTTCATTAAAACCGACCCACATATGCCGAAAATGCATACCTGGGATGATTATGCTTTGCCCCTATTTTGCTCTATAAAACTGAGAGTGAACTACTATGCTTTGGCAATTTTGCCCCTATTTTCTTCTATAAAATTGAGTTAGAACTGCAAGTGGGAAGAGAGAGGTGGGATGGGGAAGTAAGTTTAAAAAGTTGGGACTTTTTGGTGTGGTTTCCTATTATATCATGATTCAAATACATGAATGATTCTAAATATAGGTTGAGTTTGGGAGAAGTGAAAGTTGTGTCGAATTTGAAAAGAATGGCTTACATACCCTTGCACATCAGCTGCTCCATGCTATGACCCGTGCAGGCCATTGCAGAATAGAATTCCAAGTTTCTGTGCCTCAGTATATCCATCTCTAAGATGCAAACCTGTTGCACAAGGGATAATCATGGTTGGCTCCCACAACAGAGATAGTCACCAGTAAATGTCCAAGGCTTCCAAGCTTAGCGTGAGCTAGAGGACTATGTTGTATTTATCTTTGAATGAGTTCATGCCTCTCCACCAAAGAATGGTTGTATTAGTATAGTCCCTTGAGACAAAATGGCTTTGGTACAATCTCTGATGATTCAAGGGAACCCAGACGGATGGCATAATGTGCGCTAGAAATACTTTCGTAAAGTTGCACTAGCTCCACCACGACCTTTGATCATTAAACCCATTTAGCGGTGGTGGTGGATCTTTGGCTGAAACATCAATCATAACCATCTCTAAAACCTACATACCATGACTAAACGATATGGCCAAGAAAGCAAGAGCCAAAAGAACAAAGCACAGACTCAGCAGAACAGTTGAGACACAGGAGGGATAGAATTTTCTAGAGTGGTTTTGCATAGGAGACAAGAGATAGAGATGGAGTTAGAGAAATATGGATATGTATCATACATGCAAGCATGAGCGGAACAGTTGAGAGGGTGGACGAATTTTCTAGAGCGGTTTCGCACAGGAAACAAGAGATGGAAACATGTTCTATGATGCAAGCACCCCTTTTGTTTGTCGTGGAAGCATTATCGAAGACAAAGCTTCTCCGAAAAGCCAACAAATACACTCACAAAATGCTTGCATGTGAAACCATGAATCTACTCACATGAGTAAATTCCATTTAATGCACGAAGAGAACACCCATTTCATATTAATATATAGGGTTCAACTATGATATGGAAAAGATATGATATCAAGTCAATTAGAATCATAAATATTATGATAGCCAATTAGGTATTATTTATCAAAATTCATGGGTGGGTTTTGATTCCTCAAAACTCTTTCCATACCATATCTTTTCCGCTAGATATATTGATTAGGATCAAAACACTAAGCCTATGAAAAATATCAAAAGAAGAGTGATGACTGAAGCCCTTTGTAGCTTTATAAACAAAAAAGTAATTTTAAAACAACTTATTATTTATCATTAATTATATTTTTATATGAGTGAGTGGAGTGATGGAACCGGACCGGATGGTCCAATTGTTCAACCTGTGACAAAATGGTTAAGAACCGAATCTGACAACACTGATATGGCTGTTTCCCTTTAATTTACAGTTTACAACTCCATATGCATTGTACCATCTCCACGAACTGTGACCACAGTCTACTTTCTTTTGACTTTATTTTGGTGTGCACTTTCTTTGACCGAACTTCTTATTTCGGTCTCTATTAATTATAAGAAAAATCTCTATTAATCAAACCAAACGCATCTCTTAGCTAGTCTAATCCAAAGTTCAAAATTTCAAATATCTTTAATTCAAGAAACTATTAATATTGTCCTGTTGTCCACGAGTGGGTTATAGAGCATTATAAAGCTTCAGTTGAATTGTATGTAGTATTGATCTCCATTCTAATTAGTGTAAGATTACGTGTATTCACATATGCAATATATGATATATAGTATTTGAATTTAATATACATGAAATATATGGTCAATATTTACTTTATTTGTTATAAATTAATACGTAGCATAAGTGGAACAGGCTTGGTGTTTATTCATTCCACACTTCTATTGATCAATATAGATCGATACTGATATGATTTTAAAATATTGACGTGTATTGTATCGTATCATATAATATATATTAATTTTAACTTTAAAAATATATCGATTTTCAAGGCCACCAAAATAATAAAATTTGGGAGTTTCAACTTGTTGATAGGTTTAAATGGTAATACTGAACTCGAATTTAGTCCTTACAAAATGGTACTCACATCATATTCACAACCATTTGCAAATATGTATTGGGAATATTTTCGTACTTATATGTTTTTATTAATGGAGAAATATTTCTAATGCATAGATGTAAGTGGCTATGAGTATGGTGTGAACACCGTTTTGTAGGGACTGAATCCAATCTCGTTAATACCTATCCTAATCTATCTATTTGTGAATTTATTAATTGAAAAAAAAAATCTTATTATTCATAGTATAAAATGAATATTTATGATATATTAAATACTGGTATTAATATGATGAATAATTGGGATAAGGCATGAACGATGATGATGAATAAATCCCATTAAAACCTTGGTATGATTAACTTAATTTTCATTAAATTACATTTTATAAATGCATTTACCAATCACACAAAAGATGTTTTTATCAAAATCACATTAAAATTTAAATAATATTAGAGATGTCAATTATGGCGTCTAACTTTATATTTAACCTAGAAAAAAAAGAAAGAAAGAGTATGCATTATTAACAACCATAAATACATGATTTTTGCATATCCAAAGTATTCATAATTTGAGACATTTGGAGAGTACCGGTGGAATAATTCATGTTTGCTCAATCCTTAGCCAGTCCTATGATTAGGTATCAATCCTGGGATATCACTGGCTTCAGGGGTAAAAAAGGACAATTCATATTAATTAATATAGTATTTTCTAATTTCTATTTTGTCAAAAGAAAGGAGAGGGTGACCCCTTGGAGTTGCCGACTTGCCGTGCGGTGCACGAGCGAAGGTCAGACAGACACCTTCCTCTTCCTGTTCAGAAATACTGACGACACGAGAAATCCAGATGCTTACGTTAATCTAGAACTGTAAAGATTTTATATTTTTAATTTACTATTATTATTATAATTTATTAAATATTTAAATATTAACTTGAGTCTTTTATTTGGAACAGAATTATTACATTACCTTTTCTGCTTCATACTCAACCCTTCCATTTATCTCTGTTTCACGTGTAAATTGCAACGCTTTCTCATCGTTGAATCCACGAAAAATAACAACCCTTTCTTCTTCTTCTTCTTCTTCTTCTTCTTCTTCTTCTTCTTCTTCTTCTTCTTCTTTCTTCGTTCTTTCTTTCTTTCTTCTTCCGGGTTAATCTTAATCCATCATCATGTCTTCAATTTTGAGCTCCCAAGGAGTGGTCTTTGCAACAGCCATGGCGGTCTCGGGCACTGTAATCCTCCTAGCCTATTGTCGACAGAAGCCACTCCCAGGTACCCAGTTCGCCGTCGATCGGAATTCCGACTCCACTGCTCCAGTTCTTCGGTCTTGCATCTCTTCTGGTACGAGGTCTTATTTCGACAGTTTTTCCTCTTCCTATTTGACACTCTTTCTATTTCTTGAACTAGTTTCTTGACTGTTTCTGTTTTTCTTTTCTCCTTCTGGGTATGTGTTTGATCAGATGGGAAGAAGAGAAACAAGAAGAAGAAAAGGGTTCACTTTGCAGAAGACGTAGTTGATCCAATTGGAAACAGCGAGGAGTTCCGGAGGGAGCACCACAAGAAATCGTTGAGTTTGAATCAAGTTTGCAGGTCTGTGAACCGCAGCGTCGTCCAAGGAATGCCCGGAAATCGAATGGCTTTGTACAATGGAATTCTCAGAGATCGTGTTCAGAGAATGGCCTGCTCCTATTGATGAATCCTTCAAAGTTTTTTCGAACGGTTTAATTTGTAACTGTAGTCCTTTTTCCCCCTTAACTCTGTTTGTCCAAACAAACGAAGAGGAATCTGTAGCTCTGCTTCTTCCATTTGTAAATATCACAGCCTTGGCCTGATAACTAGACACAGACATTGATTGGAGATTAGGCCCTCCAAGATTTTGATTTTTTTACTTTGGCTAAATGGGTTTCTACTTTCCAGTCAATTTCTCATTTCTGATTCCCCCCTGAAAGAATTCATGGAAATTTCACGGGTTTATTTCTCCAACTGCAACTCTGATTTTTTCTTTTTTTTTTCTTTTTTTTTTGTGGTGTTAATCACTGTGAAGGGATTCTTTCCCAGTTCCCCACAGATGACAGAACCCATAAATAATTGAATCAACTGTCAACTGCATGTATACAACTATACATGAATGAATAAGTAATTGTGTATATATGTGCTTTGATGATCAAACAAGGACCCCAGGATGGAAGATGAAGCCCAAGTAACCCCATAAAGAACTTTCCTTCTATTTATCTGTTTCCTGTTAGTGGGATCTATGGATCTTTTCTTGGCTGAAATCTGAAATAATGGAAGTTGGGTCCAATTCATTTTTCACAGAATTTCAGGAGAAAGTGGGGTTGAAGGAATTGAATGCCAGGACAGAAACGGATACAGAGCATTGGAGTCTGAAGACTCTGAACTCTAGAGAGGCGTCTTCTATTTTGGACAGAATCTCATATCAGTTACTTTTGTGCGCGTTACGCATACCCCCTTGAGCTTTAAGCACCAATCACTTATCCATCACACTCATATCTCAAAACCTAAAACCCTTTTTCTTTCCTATACATCTAAAAGGGAAAGAGATCTTACCCCAAAGGCCCAAAAGAAAAAGAAGAGGAGGAAAGAGAGGCCTGAATGGAATAGAATAACAGCTTACGGAGTTGAGCAAGGGAGATGATTTTCTCCTTTTATCACCTCGATATCAATCCAACGGATAGAAGACACCAAAGAGTCCCGCATTTAGAGAGGGAGAGAGATCGACACTTAGATGCATTTAGAGAAGGAGGCGACATAATGGTAGTTAGGTGGTGTTTACTGTTTAGCCATTATTCTGGTCGTTATGTAGTGTTTGGTACGCTACAGCTTAGCTGCTTAAAGTGATGTGTTATTCAAGCCCGTGAAATCAGCCCAAAATGGGCTTCTCACATATTCACACCAACTTTTGGCGGTTAGATCTATTATGTATCAAATGGAAAAAGACCGCAGCGTGGTCTACCCGGCTTGTAAACAACCAAAAGATCGTGCAAAAAGACATGTCAAACGGGGCTGAGTATTTGTACTCCTTCCAAACTGAGCCTAATGTAGAGTGCAAAACCTTATATTTTGTATTCATTTGTATTGTATGTATTTGTGTTTGTATTCTTTCCAAACTGAACCCAATAAATTACTAGTGGGGCCTCATGCAATGCATGGGAAAATCACCAAAAACATGAAAAAGAAAAAATTTCAGTAAAGTAATTTTTTTTTAAAATTAACTTTACTATAAATTAAATTACCAAAAAAACATGAAAATTAGTTTATGGAAATCACTAAATTAAAATTGCCAATAGAAACCAAAAACCAATGTAAATTACCAATAATTACGGAAATTATTAATAATTACCAAATGAAAATATCAATATTAAAATTCTCAAACAATTTTCCAATTTAGTAATTACCAAAAACCAATATAAATTTTCAATAATTAATTATGTAAATTGTAAAAATTTTCAACTTAATAATTTTAAAAAAAATATTAAATTTTTTGAATAGTTATGGAAATTATAAGTATAGTTAAAGTTCCCCAATAATTTTCCAAATTAATATTTAGTTACCAAAAACCAATGTAAATTACCAATAGTTAATTATGGAAATTATTAAAATTTTCCAGTTTAATAATTTTTAAAAAATATTAAATTGTCTAAATAGTTATGGAAATTATAAATATAGATAAAATTCCCCAATATTTTTTCGAATTTAATATTTAATAATGACCGAAATACCAATGTAAATTAAAATGTCAATACATCATTGCCAAAACTAATTTTCAATATCAATACTTTTCTGAAATTATCTGAAAATTTAATGTAATAATTATCAATTTTAGATAATATTAATATATAATTAATTTCATATAATAATAATAATAAATTAATATTTATGTATTAAAAATTTTTAGGAAATGTCATTAATTATTAATGATTGTTCAATAATTATTCATATGAATAAATTAAATTTCAAAAATTTATATATTTATGAATAATTAATTACTAAAAATATCAAAATAAATTATTTTTTAATTATTCTATATGTTTAATATTTGGTAAGTTCCTGCCTTTGTTACAACATGAAATGGAAGGCATGGTGATGTGGCTAGAGGCTCAGAGCCTAATGATGTGTCAAAATGAGGAGCCTAGGTAGGGTAAAGGCAATCCCATACTAGACCCGGGTTGTGTTTTTTTTTATTACCTTAAAATTGATTTTAAATTAATAACTTTTACTTTTATTAAATTTTAATTTATTTAGTGAATTGTTGTTGATGCATAATTTAAGTTATGATATTATGCCCATTGTTTTAAAAGGCTTAAGCCTCACAACTTTGATCTGAGGCTTAAGCCTTTGTCATAATGGGGCATAAGCCTCAAGACTCAAGGTGTGAGGCGTATTCTGAGGTGTAAAAAGGGTAAGCCTTAAGTATCAATGATTACTTGGTGAATTAATAAAAAAAATTATCAAGATTTTAAAAGGCTAAAGGCGGATGCGAGGCATAAGCCTCAAACTAAAAAATAAAAAAATTATAAACATAGTTCATAATTAATAAAAACACAAAAAGAAACAAATAATTTAAATTTTATATAATTATGTGTGACTTGTTTAATGTATAACAGTCCAATAACCGTTAATTATGTGTTCAAATTTTTTCAAGGTTACTCTTATGAAATCTAAACATCAAAAAAACAATGCTATAATCAAAATAACTAGTGACTACCAATTACCATAAAGAATTTGATACCATAATACAAATTCTAAACTACCAAAGAAAAGGTGAAAAAAAATAAAAAGAAGATGGGATCAAGAACATACCTGACATAATCCAGTAGCTAATTTACAAAATATGAATCCTTGATGTTCAAAATTCCAAATTCCTATAAAAAATTACAATAACTTTTTTGAAGACACACTTCCATTAGTAGACACACCTGCAAATTCCTACCAATAGAACTAGGCAAAAAAAATCAAAATTTTAAATTAGTAGACACACTTTCATTAAAATTTAAAAACATCAACTAGCAAGTAAGGCATATTGAACATGTTCATCTAGTTATGACCAATTATGAACATTTAACTAGAATTTGTTTCTATTAGTTAAGTGGAGGAGATTCGATGCTCTTTGTCGATTAATGGGGATATTTCTAATACTACCATGTCAAGGCTGGATGATTCCTCCCACTTTTGGTAGAAACCTATCCCTCCTATGCACAAAATCAACTTTGGTGGTGCTTTATCGTTTTCAGATGGAGGTTTAGGTGTTGTGATCCATGATCACTCAGGTGCTTTTATTTATGGTAGATCCATTAAAGTTCCTAAAGCTTCTCCAAAAGAATTAGAAGCAAAAACTGCTCATACGGCCATTTTGTTTGCTTTTGATTTGGGGCTCTCTTCCATCATTCTTGAGGGAGATTCTAGAATTGTGACTACAAGTCTGTTGGAGTTTGGCTCTCACGCTCCTTAGCGGATTCACATGTTGATCGTAGATTGCAGACTTTTTATTAGAAATTTCTCCCACTACTCAGTAAATTGGGTTGCTCGTTCTGGTAATGTGGCCGCTCATATGTTGGCCAAACATGCCCTAACTATTAATCACATGCATACATGGTCTTTGTGTCCATCTTTTTTACACGTTGCTATCATTCAAGTTTTCCAATTCCCAAATGAACCAAACATATTACTAATACTTCAATTTAAATTCTAGTTTCAAGGCTTCAAGCCTAATTAAAGATCAAAACCTAGTTTCAACTCTGAAATCAAAATTTAAAATCCTGTTTTCTAAATTCTAAATTTTAATGTTCAGTCAAATTACATCCATTTCTTTTTAAGCAAGCCCCTTATCACTAAAAGCATGGTTTCGAACTCCATTTATTTTCTTCTTCATGTGACAATAAAAAAAAAGGCATGCAAAATAACCATAGCCACAACTTTAATTTTAAACTTTTAATAATTATGTGTAACACTAAGTAAGCAATTAACAATAGCAGATTAACCATATAAAATTTTGATTTAAGAAATAAGAACAAGAAGAACTTACATAAGTCATTGATCACTTGGTTGGTCACTGTTAATCTATTACAAACTTCAAAGTTCAAACAAACTATATTTTGTGCTATAACCTGAAAAAAAAAATAGAAAAAACAAAAAGTTATATTGAATATTGAAATGAAACGATGGGAAACTCAAAACAAAACTCTGTTTTCAGTTTCTCTTTCAAATAGAAACTGAAACCTTGGAATTACCTATGCAGCAAGACAAACAAGAACCATAGGAAAATTACAAAAATAAAGAAGAAGAATGGAGGTTGAGCTGTTGAGGAGAGCATTAGAGGTTTTTTTTTTTTTTTTTGCAGTTCTCACTTCTTATTTCAAAGCTGGAAGAAGAAAAGAGGGAAAACCCCAAAATGTTTGTTTCCAACCTTAAAATCCTTTTTTTTTTGTATTTTTACACATTTACCCTAATAGAAATTGAAATTTACACCCTTAAACCAGAATTATTTGAGGCTACTGCCTCAATGATATACGCCTTGAGGCGAGAGGCGTACACCTCATTGAAATTGAGGCTACTGCCCTGCAATATCTTGAAGAGGCTACCGAGGCCAAACGATTTTTGGTCGCCTCACCTTGAGGTGTACGCCCCTCACCTCACCTCAGACACCTTGTAAAACCATGAAAGATATACATTTTTATAATTTAAAATATATAGAAAAATAGAAAATAACACTTCAATAATTATAACCTAAATAAAAAAAAAAGAAAAACCAATAAGGCAAATCAAATTCTACTACTACTACTATTATAGATCAAATCAATTAAGATGTTTCCTTTCTTCTAAATTGGTTTGTTTATATGAAATGTAAAATGTTTATAATTGTTAGTTGATTAGTTATTATTTTATTTAATAACTAAATGCCGAAACTTATTACTTATAAACTTTGAAGGTTACGCCTTGCATTGCCTTCATGCTTATGCCTCACCTTTTTGGGCCATTGCACCTCAACTATGCCTTTAGCCTTTTAAAACCTTGATTATGCTAAGTTTATTACTGTTTAAAATTTTTAATAATGTTAGAATTTTTTATTATAAGTATAATATTATGGTAATTAATTTTAATAACTATTATTGTTAAAATAAAAAATAGTAATTTAATTTGAAATTTCTGTTATGTTAATCATTTTTAACTTGAAATTAAAATTTATTACTTTAATTATAATTAATTATTAATAATCACAATATGAAAATATTATTTATAAATATAATAATATTTTTAATTAATTATTAATTTTTATTACCTTAGTTTTATTATTTGTCTTATTATATTATTTATTTTTTCTCTTATTAGTATGTTAGATATTTTTATGCATCTTATTTCAATGTTTAAGTATTAACTTTTTTTTTTGCTACTGAATGAGAAGGGATTTATTATGACGAAATTAAATGATTAATACAAACGATGTATCAAAAAAAATTATTAATACAAATCGAGACTGTCTCCCCCCAATGTCTAGATAACTGTAAACTAAGGCTCCATGCAACTAATGCATGAGCAATTTTATTTAAATGTCTATGTATTAACTTATGTTTTAACTTAAACATTAATATTTTAATGCGTTAATGAAAACTTAAATGTAGAGGTGTAAATCAGGTCATGCAGCACAGTATGGTGGATTGCAGGCCATGTTGGGCTTGGGGTTTCAAGTCCATGGGCTGGTACGGCATAGCACGATCGACGGGTCATGCCGCACGTAGATTGCAAGCGGCTTGGCCCGGCCTGGCCTGCAGTACAGGAACACAACTCATATCTATATATATAGAGAGAGAGATTTTAGGAAGATTTTCAAAGAAAAAAGAATCTCTAATTGATTGTTTCAAAAATAGCATATAATAAAAATAAAAGTTCAAAAAAAGAAGAAAAATTATAAACTTCCTTGTAGTATGTGTATATATTAACTAGTCACGTGTGCAAAGGAAATAGTATTGGGTATGAGGCAAACTACATGGTCATGTCATATGATTAATTAGACGATTCATTCCACCAATCCTATCTAATCGGGTCTTCTGAAGGTGCTAATACGTGAGTTTTACTACAATTCTTTTGCATCCGTAATGACCACCTAATATCGACAATATCGCATTGTATTGTGTGTATTTATATCGAAGCTCATTAATTAGATCTATTCATGGGCCGGTCCAGATTGGGTTTTGTCTGTGTTTGGCCTCTTTAAGGCCTGAGATTGAGCCGGTCCGACCATTACGACTAGATCTTGAATCCAAGCCTAGCCCTACATAAGGCTTGAAACCCGATCTAGACAAATAATCTATATTATATTAATTAAATAGTATATATTTTATAATATTCTATATATTTTAATATATAGTACCTATTTCACTCTTAATTTTATTATTATAATATATTATGTATTGTTAAAATATATTTATATTTTATACTTCGGGCCATAGGTAGCCCATGAGCAGGTATTTATTATTCGAAATCCACAGTGTGCAATTTTATTACGTGTCCATATTCTAAACCTTTACTAGGGAGATTGGATTAATTGAAGACAATGACCCTTAACAGAATGTGAAATCAATGATAATGCCCATGTCAATCATAATTAAAATACACATGATGAGCAACCATTCAATCTCTCACGTAGCACTCGCTGAGCTATGATATTAACATTCATTTCTCAGTTTCTCTGCCTTACATAGTCATTGGGTTTAGCTAATCTGAATTTTGTTCATGGGATTTTCATTGTGCAACATGTTAGTTCATCAAGTATTCATGCAACACCGATACTGTTAGATGGATTCTATGTGAACTAATGTGTTATGTTTGGAACATCCCTATTTTTGACGGTCTAAGATGTCAAACTTTGCCAAACATTTTCCCTACTAAACCCCAATCCATATAGTTGACAAGAAAAGAACCATCTATATAATAATAATATATAATAATAATAATAATAATAATAATAATAATAATAATTGATATAGGAATATTCGGCCGACACGTAAATTTTGACATGTGGTGTCGACTAGACATATCTTGACTACCCATCACCAACCGCCACCACCTGTTCCCAACTATTCTTCCTCTTAGGCAATTTTGACTATAAAAAGGGGCTCCCCCATTGAAGTAGACATACAATGGAACTTAAGCTTTAAGTCTCCTCTCTTGCTTGGTCTAACCCCTCACAACTCTCAGCTAACTTGACCGTTGGAGTCTCCGCCCCTGGGATAACTCTCGGGACCTCTGACATCTTCTTTCTCTCAGTAGGTTGAACCCATTGACCTTGGATGCTAGAAATTATGTTGTTGCCCTCGGCTCCATATTTGGCAACAACAATTGGTGCCATCTATGGGAAACATCTTCAAAACTTTCCCTTAAGAAAAAAACTAATCTAATTTAATCGACTACCATCCTCGAAATGGATGACAAGCAAGACCTGTCTTTGACATCCGAAACTTAGTCACAATTGACCAATTCGAGTTGGTCCTAAGCATGCTGGACAACCTGGCCCAACAATTAGACAACATAGGGCATCCGGTAGGAATCTACCCACAAGGTAGCCGCCCCACTGGAAGCCACAAACAACGTGGAAGGCGATCCGCCCATACCTCGCTAAGCCAATGCTTGGGGGCCTAGAAGGGGCTGACCCCTTGGATTCTAACAGTAGCAGCCGACAGGCTAGCAAACCCCATTCCAAGACCCCTCAGATCCCTAGCCAAGGGGATGACTCCATAGGATCCCATGCCGATTGCAAGAATCACAACCATCAACACTGTCGCACTGCAACCAACCGGTACGACGGTCGGCACTCATGCCACCACAGTCCCCCTCCAATGGTAGGAGGCTGACATCACACCTCTTCCCCGCCAGTCTCCAACCTCCGCAACCTCCCCAATGATCGCCGCACCCGCAAGGCTCAAGACATGTCGGCGTCTGAGTACTTCGGGAACAAGGCCAGCCCGCTTTGTGTACGAAAGAACCATGATAATTCCGAATCAATGATGCCCTACATCAACCAACACTTCGAAGACATTCAAGCACAAATTGGCACCCTTCAGGATCAACTTCAACAAGTAAAGGAGGGCCGAGGTGATGCCTCCACCAGTTGCCTTGCCTCATCCAGCCGAATGGAGGCATTTCTAGATTCCATTCTCTCCAAGCCTCTCCTGCCAAATTTCAAGTCCTCAACGTTGGAGACCTACAATGGGAGTACAAACCTTGATGACCACCTAGAAAGCTTCTAGACCCTCATGCTCCTACATGGGTACTCTGGCGCCCTCATGTACTGGGCCTTCCAAGCCATATTCAAATGAGTAGTGCATAGATGGTTCTCCACACTGCCTCTACACTCCATCGACTCCTCGTAACAATTTTCGGACCTCTTCCTAGGCCACTTCATGAGTAGCCGACGGTGTTAGAAATCCGTCAAGCAGAAGCATGGGGAGAGCCTTCGGGCATATATGAAGAGGTTCAACCAGGAAGAATTCAAGGTTAAGGACCTAGACCCATCAGCCTCTATGCATGCGGCCATCAACGGCCTTTGACCTAGACCTCTCAATTGGTCCATCTCCAAGACTTCGTCCAAGACTAAAGCCAAGTCCTTGAAGAAGGTTTAGAAGTATATTGCCGCCGAAGAGGCTAAAGCCAACAAGCGCCTCCTAGAATTAGAAGCTGAGACCAGCTAAGGACCCAATGACAAGAAGAGGAAGGAAAGAGACGGCCACGGCGATGGCCCCTCCAAGAAGAATCCACCGGCCCCTTCCTTCAATAAGTACACACCATTAAACTCCTCCTAAACACGCATACTAATGCAAGTAAGGAAGGAGGAATTCATGAGGTAGCCGGCTAAGCTGAAGAGGAACCCAAGAAGGGGGGAACCCCAAGAAGTATTGCAACTACCACCGCGGCACCGGCCACAACACCAAGGACTACTACGAGCTCAAGAACAAGATTGAGTCCCTCATTTGCCACGGACACTTAAAGGACTTTTTTGAAGGTGATGCCCCAACATCGTCCTCCTAGTAGCCATAGGTTGAGCCCTGCAATCACCGCCCCTGGCCGAAGTCATTGAAGTCATAGCTAAAGGCTCGGCCTCAACGGGGAGCATCCATTCATTGCGGAAAGCATACGCTCAGCAGTACAACATTCAGAGCCAAGCAACGAAGAAGCCAAGGTCAGAGAACCTCATTTCCTACTCAGGCGACGACCTACAAGGAGTGCCTGTGCCCCACAACGACGTGTTGGTGGTGTTAATGACCATCGCCAACTACATGGTGAAGAGAATCCTCATAGATAATGACTCCTCAACTGACATCCTGTTTTATGAGACATTCGAGGAGATGCAACTGACATCGGACCGACTACAGCCCATTGACGTGCCACTCGTTGGCTTCTCCAGGGAAGCTGTCAGGCCCGGAGGAAAAATAACCCTATTGGTCATTGTAGGGACTGAACCTTGGCATGTCACCAAATAACTGAGTTCTTAGTTGTAAAGATAGGCTCACCCTTCTGCTACAAGGTGATGCATTTTGGATTGAAGAATGTCGGGGCCACCTACCAAAGGCCATTGAACAAGATATTCAAAGAGCAGATAGGGAGAAACGTCAAAATCTATGTCGACAACATGGTTGTGAAGAGTCTTAGGGCTAACCAGCACACCTCAGACCTCAGCGAGACATTTGGGGTACTAAGAAAGTACAACATGAAGCTGAACCCCACCAAGTATTCCTTTGGAGTCACCTCGGGAAAATTCTTGGGTTTTATAGTCACTCAACGAGGCATAGAGGGCAACCTTGAGAAGATACAAGCCATACTAAACATAGAACCCCCTTAGTCAATCAAATAAACTCAAAGGCTCACTGACTGAGTCGCAACCCTTAGTCAATTACATTGACAAGGTGCTCCATGAAGCCAAGACCAGATATTTAGAAGTAGAAAAAGTAGCCTTTACACTAGTGATCTTGGCCAGGAAGTTGAGGCCTTACTTTCAAGCCCACAACATCTCGGTGTTAATCGACCGACCCCTCAAATCGGTGCTCTCTAAACCTGAGACCTAAGGTCAGCTAACTAAATGGGCTATTGAGTTGTTGGAGTTCGACTTACACTACCAACCGAGACCTGCTATAAAGGTGTAAGCATTGACAGACTTCTTGGTTGAATGCACCTTCAACCACGGTAACATCCAGGCCCCTGACCACGAGAAAGAGCAATCACCAACTAGGACTTTGTTTGTAGATGGATCCTCCAATGCCAAGGGAAGCAGAACCGGCCTCATACTTCTCACCCTAGATAGTAGCGAGCTAGAGTATGCATTGCGGTTTGGTTTCCCTACTTCCAGTAATAAAGTTGAGTACGAGGCCTTGCTAGATGGTCTCTAACTCGCAAAAGACATCGGAAGCAAGTGCATCAAAGTCTTCAGCGACTCATAATTGGTTGTGAACCAGGTGAATGGAAAGTATGAATCCAAAGAGCCAAATATGCCCAGGTACTTGAACAAAGTCCGAGAGCTAACTAGCCACTTCCAACATTTCGCCCTGCACCAAGTCCCATGGGCTGAGAACACACAAGCTGACAATCTGTCAAAACTTGCTAGCTACTCAGGGTCAGCCCTTGGCCGCATTGTGCACATTGAAAGCTTGACATATCCTAGTATTGAAGAGAGGCAAGTGTGCCTCGTCCAAGCTGAGCCTTGTTGGATGGATCCCATTCTCGCCTACTTGCAACATGAGCAGTTACTATCAGACAATAATGAGGCAAGGAGAGTCTGATGGCAGTCAGCACGGTACACCATACTCGAGGGCAAGTTCTAAAGAAGATCCTTCACCCTATCCTATCTAAGATGCCTACGCCGAGACGAGGGTGAGTATATGCTAAGAGAAATCCACGAACGCATCTGTGGCAATCATTTAGGGGTAGAGCCCTGGCATAGAAAGCACTCAAGCAAGGATATTTTTGGTAGACTATCCAAAAGGACACTATTGAGTTGGTACAGAAGTGCAACTGATGCCAAAGTCATTCCAACATCCTTCATCAGCTTGCAATGACCTTTTCGGCGCTCAGGAGCCCATGGCCCTTTGCAAAGTGGGGTATAGACCTTTCCCCTTGGCCATAGGAAATAGGAGATACCTCATCATGACAGTAAACTACTTCACCAAGTGGTTCAAAGCTGAGGCCTTGGCGATCATTACGGATAAAACGATCCAAAGCTTCTTCTAGAAGAGTGTCCTCTGTCGGTTTAGGATCCTACACATGCTCATCATCGACAATGACTGACAATTTGACAATGCCAAGTTCAAAGAATGATGTGAAAGCTTGGGGATAAGGCAACAATACACCTTAGTCGACTACCCTCAAAATAACAAGTTAGCCGAGGTCACCAATAGGACAATCTTAGACAGACTGAAGGCAAGATTAGACAGAGCCAAAGGGCTTTGGGCAGACGAACTGTACAACATTCTCTAAGCATATCGAGTGACACCTCGGACTACCACAAGTGAAACCCCCTTCAACCTGACATATGGGGCAGAGCCTGTTATCTCAACAGAGATTGGTCAGCCGACGCTTCGAACCGAGGCCTTCCAGGAAGCTAAGAACAGTGAAGAGTTGAGGAACAACCTTGACCTATTGGAAGGTGTCTGAGAATAAGCCCAAATCAGGGTTGTGGTATACCAACAAAGAGTTGAAAGATATTACAACTCCCGAGTCAAAAAGAGTCACTTCAAGGAAGGTAGACTCGTCGTTAAAAAAGTCATGGTCCCTAAGCCTGATGTCGAAAAACTTGGCCCAAACAAGAAATGACCCTACATAATCAAGCAATTAGTAGGACCTGACACCTTTTAGCTAAACACACGAGTGGAAGACCGATACCTCGCACTTAAAACTCTGAAAATCTTCAAATATATTATCAATAGATTTATAAATACTTTATTAGAGAGCATAATTAATCTCATAGAATTCAGCCACTCATTTTGTTGGATTGAACTACAGCCTTGGATTTTAGCTCAAACATTATGAATTGCACGTATTAACCATTAGAATATCCATTGGGTTCCTCTTATAGGTTGTGCTTATTACCCAAAATAAAAAACTAAGCAAAAAAATAACTGTTTTGCATTGGGTAGCTCTAGTTCATATTGACTATTAAGCTTTGTGAGGAGATGGCCAATGTGAGGTCATTAATTAATAGTCGAAGAAGATATTGGTGATAAATGGAGTTGAGTCTTCGTTAAACAGTAAATAAAACCCATATTCTACACCTTAGATACATAAAAAAATATATGATTCATGCAGAGAGACCATATATGGATTTAAACGGTTTCATATGTTTCTAGTTTGCACTAGAATTTGTTTATATATTCATGTATTTGTAATTTGCACCGTAATTCAAGGGGTAAAAATGGCAAGAAATGAAAAAATTAACAACTTATTCAAGAAAGTAAAGAACATTGAAAAGTTGAAAAGTTTCATTTACTTAGATAAATTAAAAAAAAAAGATCATGAGTAAGTGGATTTACCTAGGTAAATCTGCCTCTTGATAGACGATACATATATATACACCCATATATTATATATGCAATATTTTGAATCTTGATTGGACGTTGGTTAGGGTGACCAGTGGACTTGGTTGGCCCAGGTCCTGCCCGCCAAACATGAGTTTTAGGCCTCCTAGCTTGACTTATAATTGACCTTTCCATGTCTCAAGGACCCAAAGTCCGGTTATAAATACATACATGCACATGCATGCAATGATACAATGCATTAAATGAAATTGGAAAGATAGATTTTTTATGTTCAAAGTCTGTCACATATGGGTTGTATTTAGGGGTGAGCATTCGCTTTATTTGGTTTAAAACCGAACTGAAAAACCGAAATTTTTAAAACCGGTATAATAAGATGGCAAATCGAACTGAAACCGAAATATATAGAAACTGATTAAACTGAACTGAATTTTTTTTCAGTTATTTTGGATATTTTAGTTAAAACCGAAATTAAGAATAAGAAGAAGACACCCTCAACGACAAGCCAACAGCCAGCAGAGGTAAAGAAGACGCAACGACTGCTGACAGAGGCAAAGAAGACACAACAGCAGACGGCAACCCGCAGCCGTGGCACTGAGCGGTTGATACTCAACAGGACAGGGAAGCCTCAAGGGATTGACATTGCAACATGTTGGAGATCGGTTCTAGGAGGCACGAAGCAGTTTCAAGATGGACGATCGATTCCTATCTTTTGCAAAAGAGAAGGGAACAGGAGGAGAGTAAAAGACGAAGTGACGAACTGATTGAAGAGAGGGTTTATGAAGGCGTGACGTGTAAAACCAAGTGGGATCCACAATGAGTAGCAAGTTGGCAATCTAATGGTAGTAAATGTACTACCCTATTGATTATAGGTAATTAATTGTGATAGATGTCCACTATAGGCAGGCACCAATGGTCCAACCCACCCACCGCCCCTGCTTTTGCTTTCTTTTCTTTAGCTGCCTTGCTGAACCGAACATGGGGGAGACGAGACCGGACCGTCCCGCATTCAATAAGACCCTCTTTCCAATACTAGTTTTTGGTTGGCACCTTGAGTAAATGATAAATTCAAATGACACAAATTCCCCCTAAACCGAAAACCGAAATATAAAATAATCGAATAATAAAATCAAATCCAATTGAAAAATTGATTAGACGGAAACTGAAATTTTGATTTGATTTTTCGGTTTTAACCAAATTATGCTCACCCCTAATTGCACTTTCATTTGAGTCCAGAGTGTTGAGACGATTTTGCAACAGGGCCGGTCAGAGCCCAAGTAACAAGGATTTTTTTTTGTTCTTTTGTTTATTTTCATAGGGCTATACAACGGTGGGAAGACCACCCCTTAAGGGCAACCCATGACCCCCCAACCTTGGTGCATGTAGGATTCGATTCCAAGCAAGAGGCTTTACCAACCAACCAGGTGGCACCTTGCACCCTTATACGGGTCACTATTGCCGGACCCAATAACTATAATACAATCCATTCACAAATTAGACCCTAATTTTTCAATCATGATTTTAAAAGACAGAAAATCACCTGGCATTGGTAGTCTAGTAGTTGATATAGGGTTTAGGTCTCAAAGTGTTACAGGTGTATGCCTTTGTCCTTGTGCCTTGTCATCTCATTTTTCATAGGGGGTGCAAGTTTGACAGGTTGAGCCAGGTTAAGCTAAACTCAGGTCACCTAAGAGTTAGACTTAAGCCCAAACCTTAAGCATGATCTTTCCAACCTGAGATCAGCCCGTACTAAAATTTGATGCATTTTAGGTTGGTTTCTAAATCAATTCACATTTGGGTTGGGTTGAGCTCGGACCAGACTTGTATTGTCCAAAGACATGGCTCAACCTGGTGCAAAAATTAAAAGTATTCAAAATTTCGGGCCCATGCCCAGCCTCAACACCGAAATTCCAAATACAGCGTGGGTAAAACTGTCGGATGGGTCGGGCTGGGCTTGGGTTAGGCCTACCGATTTGAAATGAAAATATCCGCTATAACGATCCCATTAGAGCAATATAAAAGATTTCGATCGTAATTCGTAAGGATCATATAATCTGATAGACCATGTGCCACCGCACTTAGCTGCACTATTTTGTTTGTCTTCCCTCCCTCATAAAACGAGGGAAGTGGGTTTTCAGACCATAGAACGAGAAGAGGATTCATCAAAATCTGAGTTAAGAACATCAACCTTTGTAGTTCGTTTATCTTTTAAACACTGATTTGGGTTTAAGAAATTTTGCGAGGACATAGAAATTAGTTTGCTCTTGTTCCTTCCTCCCCTTGTGTTCATGTTTTTTATGCACAATTTTTTTTTTTTTTTTCCCCAGAGCTTGTTACTATTTTTGTTACTGAATATTGATCGTTGATCGCTGAATATTGGCTTTGTTTTTTGAATCTAACTGCAAATATCATCATGGGTTTCAATTGCATTTGGGAACCCCGGTTCCCAATCTACGATGAATCTATTTCTTGTTGTTTAGAAAAGATATGGTTGAATTCTCTTTAGGGTTTTATGAAGTGAGCTCGTCTTCTTCTCAACTCTTATCAACCACTAGAAACAACCGCATTTGGGATGAGGACATTATTCGCTCAAATCCTGTTGAAACTAATATGAGATGATTTCACCTCATTGGTGAATCTTTTCATTGTATGATGCATTTAAATTTTTAGATACAAATCTTCTTCTTTGGGAATCTTGTTTATTGGTTAATGAACATTGTGTGTTTTTTGTTCAATATTACCATTTTGCTTTGTTGTATTGCAACGATGTTCTGTTTTGTGTAATTAATGAAAGAAAAAAGGAGTGGAGGGTGGGTGGTATTCTCTAAGTTGCTAGAGTTTCTAAATTTTAATACCACGGGTCTAGGTTCAAAGTTTTTCTTCATGTAATATCATGTTAATTTTTATCTTAATGACATTTTAACCAAGGTTTCTTAAATCTCACTGTTTACCACTAAGCCATTAAAGGTCCAGCAAAGATTAAAGCAGTTGAACTATCTGTTAACTAGTCTGGTTGATCAAATCATAAATGAAATTATGATATGAAAGAATGAGAAAACATACTATCTCCTCATCTGTGTCTTTCATCAATCCAGTCATGCATTAGAAGAAATATAACATGTTCAAATATCATGCTAAATTTTTCTTTTCTTTTCTTTTTTTTTTTGAGTGAGTAGCCAAATCTGTCCAGGGTGGACAGCAAGGAAGGTACATAAATAAAAAACGGCTAAAAGTTGATCATAAAAATACAAAAAGAATACTATCCAGATTACAATTGGACCCCTGAACCAGGCATTCCCCAAATACACCCTTGACAGTTGACACCAGCTCTAGCTAAACTATCAGCAAGGGAATTATCTAATTTTGGGACCCACTTAGATGAGCAGTTCAGGTTTCTTCCCAGATATTTGGCTTCCCTAACCAGAACTGTGAACTTCTATGTTGATTCTGTTTTAGTGTTGGGCCATGAGATGACTACTTTGCAATCACCATCAACGATCATTGCCATCCAATTCTATAGTGTCAATAGTTTGAGTCATTTTATCACTACCAACAACTCATCCCTCAATGAGTTACCAACATCAACTGCACCTAGGGGTGTTCACGGGTCGGGTTGGGTCGGTTTGAGTCATTTTATTCAACCGACCCGACCTAGTCGGTTTACTTATTGGCTAAACTGAAACCGACCGGCCCTGAAGCAAAACTGACCCAAACATGAAGGGTTGGTTTATCGGTTTAATTGGTTTTTATATATATTTTAAACTAAAATATCTATTTATATTTAAGTTTATTTCTTTTTAGTTTTTATGCAAAATCAAATTATATATTTAAATCAATTAACTTTTTATGCAAAACTGATTTTTTTGTCAATATATATTTAAATTTATACAAAACTGAATTAAATATTGTACCATTGCATTATATTTGTATTGGTTTTACGTTTTTAGTTTTTATCATAAATAAGTATTTTTTTTTCAAAGTTCAAACAAAACACAAATAAAATATATCAACATTTAACATATAGGGTAGGGACTAATTAATAATTACTTAAACATATAGGATCAGTTCGATTTAGTTTTGGTTCTCATGTATAAAAACCGAAACCGAACCGAGTTGTCGGTTTATTTTCTCATACAAACCAAAACCGACCGGTGGTTTTGAAAAACTGACCAACTCGGGTTGGGTCGGGCCGGTTTGACATTTAATGTGAACACCCCTAACTGCACCACAGAAACTTATCTTGATGGTGCCAATCACAACCCTTACTGTACCACCAACCCTTGATTGACCAGGATTACCCATAAAACATTCATCAAAGTTGAACTTAAAGCTTCTAATTTGAGGTGGGTGCCAAGCAATCCTTCTCCATGGGCTTCCCCCTAGAGAGAAGCATCCCAATAGAAAATCACGATTTCCTCTTCCTTTGGTTCATAGGTGTTGATAACTTGGAGATAATCTTCCCAATAGAAAAATCTTGACTTTCGGAACCCAAATGGAATTCCATGGAAAAAGGCAGTGTGAAGCTGGGTTTGGAGAATTTCTAACAATTTGAGGAAACATAATAAACACCAAAAGAACAAGGAGTCCATATTCTCTCATCTTTGCATGAAAAAAGGGATGAACACAAGGTTAATGTAATGGATAAAAATTTGGAGCAAGGAAACCTTCAATCCCTTGAAGGTAGAAAAAGTGGAAATTTGGAGCGAACTAACAATTTTGGATAAAAAAGAATGTAATGGTTAGTTAGATAGAGAAGAAAGAGAAAGGAGGAAGGAAGTGCAAGCCGGATGGGAGGATGTGGTTAGAAGGGAAGAATTTTATTGGAAACAAAAATCTAGATGTCAGTGGCTAAAAGAGGGTGATGGCAATACTCGTTTCATTCACAGATTGGCAAACAGCAGAAGAAGAAAAAACTTTATCTTAGACCTACAAGTTGGAGGCTGTTGGGATAGTTTACTTTCCATTTATGTTTTTATTCTGCTTAGTTAGGGTCTGTTTGTTCTGTTCAAAATATATTTTTTATCACTTTTTTTGTACTTTAACTTCAGCAAGGGCACAAGGGTCTTTTCCCTTTTAATTATGGTCTAATCTGGCGCCACCAGACTTAGTTCTGTTCACCAAACAACTCTCTCTCTCTCTCTCTCTCTCTCTCTCTCTTTCCTTCTACTTGTTTCCTACTGTTCATTCTCTATTGAGATGATATCAGAGTAGTTCTATTGGGTTTGAAAGCAGATTGAACAAGGTTTTTCCTCTTCATCTTGTTGTCTTCTTCAGACTGAGATTAGAAAATCTTACCTACGACTAGTACAAGTTTTCTATTTTTTTTTTATCTCACTTATTTTGGTCGTGTACCAAGAGAAAACTCTATGAAGCAAGTCTGTTGAATGTTGTCAGAAAAATTGTGAGGTTCAGACCTCTTTTCTGTGGATCGTGTGATCCTGTACCTGAGAAGAGGATATTTGTAGCTCACGGATGACTTGTTATTTCCTAGTTTTGGTGTAATTACAATGTTCTAAGGATCTCTCCTGGTGGTTAATGTGCTTAGATAATCTGGAAGATTGGTAGGTTGGAACTGTTAATTTTGTACAGGTCTAAAATCAATCTAAACATACCTTTTTTTTGGAGAATTGGTGCTGGCCTATGTTCAGATTGTGTCCAAACCAAAGTGTGTGCATGTGGACTGCTTCTCTGGTGTGTTTCTAGGACTTTTTTTTGGTGTTAGGAGGGATCCTAAGTTGTGTGTTGAAACTGAATAATGAATTTAACCATGTCCTCTGAGAATTCTACAACTTCTGGGGTTTCAAGAGGTCAAAACGGAATGAGTGGAGGGATGAATATGAGTTACCCCATGGCTGTAATTCCCTTTGATGGACTAAACTACCTTGAATGGTCTAGGGAATTGAACTCTACATTACTATCAGGGGAAATAGGGTATATTAATGGTAAAGTAAAGGAACCAAAGACCGGAAGTACTGAACATGACAGATGGAACTAAGAAAATAGTATGGTAATGTCATGGCTCTTGGTTTTCATGCTACCATAAGTAAGGAAGACTTTACGTAGGTTGAAACAACTTGCGAAATATGGGAGCAAGTGAAATCTACCTATTTGGAGCAGAGGCACTATGCAAAGATATACCAATTGCAAGCTAAATCCTCCACTTGCAAGCAGGGGGAGAGAAGTCTCTTAGTGTACTACTCGAATCTGACATCAATCTGGAAGGAACTAGATCATTATCAAAATGTGAATTGGAAGTGTGATGAAGATGCAAAGGCCTACAAGTCACTTGTCTCATGGCAATGAGTATTTGTTTTTCTTTTAGGGCTGAATCCTACATAGAGTCTATTAGGGTACAAATCTTGGGAAGTAAGGACTTACCTTTAGTTTAGGAAGCTTATGCCTTAATTCATCCTAAAGAGAGTAGAAGAAGTGTGATGAATTATGCAGAGGAGGAGCTGGTTGCACTAGCAGTCTGAAGAGGTACAAAGTCAAATGTCGGAGGCTCTTTTAAGAAGGGTGATTCATAAAAGAGAGTGGATAACAAAGACAAGTTTTGGTGCACTCATTGTCAAAAGCCCAAGCACACTAGAGACACATATTGGGACCTTTTTGGGAAGCCTAAATGGGCTCAGGAATTGAGTAAGAAATCAACATTTGATCAAAGTAAGAAGCCAGCCCAGCAGAATCAGAAAAATATAACTTAGCAAATGTGGCATCTCAAGAGTCTAGTCCCATGGTACCTCAGGAGTAGAACTCTGGTTCTAACCCCAAGGAAGAGATTATCAAATCTTTTTGTGACAATTTGGAATTATATGGTAGGACACTTGGCCAAATGGATTCTGGCCCTACTCTTTCTACCTCCTTTACGTCTATATCAGGTAACATTGCCACTGCTTTCCATATGTCATCTCATACATATGATTCTCCTCGGATAATTGACTCTGGAGCCTTAAATCACATGATTTGTAGGTCAACTTTATTTCAGACATATAACCTGATAAGGTGAGACTAGCTGGTGGATCATTCTCCAGTCTCCACCATAGCCGATCAATGAACCGTTTCCCTTTCTTTCGGACTTACCCTCTCTAATGTGTTGCATGTTCCTAAATTACCTATCAATTTACTTTCCATTAGCAGTATTATTCACTCATTGAATTGTTCAATTACATTCTTTCATTCTTCGTGTGTGTTTCAGGATTTGACCTCAAGGAAGACGATTGGTAGATGAAGTATGGTGGATGGTCTCTACGTGTTGGAGAATAAAGCCGGTCTTGTGGCTACAGATTCCTTAAGTTCATCTAGTGAGAGCCACGCCTATTTATGGCATAGTCGTCTTGGTCATCTTTCCTTTGAGTCATTAAAACATATGTTTCCAAAGTTCTTTAAATCTTTGTTAGTTAGTGAGTTACAGTGTCAGACATGTCAATTGAGCAAACATTGTAGAAGTTCTTTTCCTTCAAGAAATAAAATATTTGAATTTCCATTTCATATTGTTTATTTTGATGTTTGAGACCCTGTTACTCTACTTTCTAAGACTGGATATAAGTATTTCATTACTTTGATTGATGATTACTCTAAATATACTTAGGTTTATCCTAAGCGATTTGGAGATAAAGTGCCAAAGATTGTGAAAGATTTTCAATGCATGTTTTTTACTCAATTCCTGACTGAGATTCATATTTTTCAATCAGACAATGCAAATGAGTACTTCCATAGTGATCTCATAGAGTTCTTTGCTTCGTATCGATCTCTTCATCGAAGCTCTTGTGCTAGGACACCCTAGCAAAATGGTGTCGCTAAAAGAAAGTCGCTATCTTCTTGAAGTGGTTTGTGGCTTATTACTCTATATACATGTTCCGAAATGCCTTTGGATGGATGCTGTTATGTGTGCTGCATATATTATCAACCGTATACCATCTCGGTTATTATAGTATAAAGCCCCACATCAACTGTTGTTTCCTATTCACGGTAAGCTCGATCCTCGTGCCATTCCTTGCATTTTTCTAGGTTATTCTTTATCTCAAAAGGGCTACCGATACTGTGATCTTGCTTCACGCAAGTACTATGTCTCCATGGATGTATCATTCTTTGAGAGTCAACATTTTTTCTCAATCTCTCCTTAGGGGGTGAGTAGGGTTAAGGAGAAACACACCCAAGCTCAATTACCTCCTCTTCTTGGTCCTCCTCCATTTTGTGTCTTCCTTCGCCGCCACAAGAGACAGTAGAGTTCAAGAGCTATGGAACCTAAAACTATGCAACCAACATCATCAGACTCTCAAGAGGTAGATCCTCATCATCAACTAGGTACACTTGTTCCATTGATATGCTTGATCCTCTTGATATTGTCCTATGATCATATCTCACCTTCATATCATGTGTGCTTTTCCTCCATTTATAGTGTTTTTGTTCCTAAGAATATGGTAGAAGCGTATCCAAACCTGAATGGATAGATGCAATGAAGGAAGAAATTAATGCCTTGCACAAAAATGGCACTTGGGAGTTGATAGATCTTCTTGAAGGAAAGGAACAGTAGGATGCAAGTGGGTGTTCACAATGAAGCATGGAGCTGATGGTGTGGTGGAAAGGTACAAAGCCAATTGGTGGCAAAAGGGTTTAAATAGTTATATGGAGTAGACTATGCAGAGACCTTTGCTCTAGTAGCCAAGATGAATTCTATCAGAATCCTCCTTTCACTAGCAGCTAATCTTGACTGGGAACTTCACCAGTTGGACATTAAAAATGCATTCTTGAATGGTGACCTAGAGGAGTTGGTGTATATGACTCAACCTCTAGGTTTTTGTGCCAAAGGTAGTGAGTTGAAGGTGTGTAAGTTAAAAAAAAATCATTATATGGGTTCAAACAATTACATCAGGCCTGGTTTAGTAAGTTTCAATTAACTATACACCAGATGGGGTTCAGACAATGCCAGTCAGATCATACTCTCTTTGTGAAGAAGGGTGAAGGAAAAATTGCAGCTTTAATTGTGTATGTTGATGACATAGTGGTCATTGTGCATTTCACCAGAGACTAGGACATGACACCGACCAATGTTGGCATTTGAAGTATGCAATCCAAAAGCTTATCAATCAAGGCCGATACAACTCTGAGCTAGAGCTACCAGACATGTTGCTACCACACCCGAAAACTTTATTGCATTAAACCTCAACCCACTCATGGGTTTTTGACTATGCAACTTTGTTGATCAATGAAAATTCTCTTTGTATTCATGCTTCTTTTCCAAAGTAATGTACTCGGTTAATCAACGAAATATCTTTTTCATGTCTTTTGCCTTTTCAATAATGGCTTATAAGTGAGTATCAAATCGGGTAATGGTCCATAATAACTAGTATGGGATAAGACCAGGGAGCATTCTTGTCATGATCAAGTGATTGGGACCCAGTCTAACACTTAATGTGTGATCTTAGGAAATAAGGGTGGTCAATTAGGCGATCTAGAACAAGATGTCAAGGGAAGATAAGGCATTTTAACAGTTATGTACCAAGGTCAAGTAATCAATTGTATATCGCAATACAAAAGTCACACATTGCAAGTGCACTTCGTTAGTCAATGCGTACCCTTTTAATTAATCAAAGAAAGGACTAGAGGCCATCTTCGGTCGTTTTATACCTCTCATATACCATTTATCATCCTTAACACCGCTAGTTATTCAGTTGAGATAACTGGGATGCATTATTCAAGGGTTAAAACAAGAGGAGGAAAAGGTAGAATAAGAAAGGTGGAAAATGGGAAGAAGAAAAAAAGGTGAAGAAAAAGAAAATAAAATAGGGGCGATAAGAGCTTATCTGCTTGACATGTGATTCTTTTCATAAGTCACACAATTAAGAAATGATGGGAGGCCATCTTTTGGTTCTTTCCTTTGCCTTTTTTTTGCTTAACCCCCTTTACATTATTAAGTTTCTTAGTCATCCCCTTTAAGCCTTTGTGTTAACCAAATCCTCTCAAATAAACCCTTTCTAGAGGGACGAATGTGGAGAACGCCAATGAAGAATCAAAAAATAGGAAAGCAAAATCATACATTTAGTGGTTGCCATGTGTAGTGGGAAAAGGAAAGGAAAGGAAAGGAAAGAATGTAGTCATCAGATGCAATCAAGTGCCAGAAAAAAAAACAAAAAAGAAAAAAAAAATAGGGGCTACCAAGATCAATCCCAAAATTGGGGCAACCAAGATCAGTAAAAAATTGGGGTAACCAAGATCAATCCCAAAACTAGGGCAACCAAGATCAATAAAAAAAATGGGGCAACCAAGAACAGTAAAAAATGGAGCAACCATGATCAGTAAAAAAATTGGGTAAGCCGAGATTAGTAAAAAAAACTAGGGCGAGTGAGAAAATAGTCGGGTCTTCTCTAAGAAGGACATTCGTCCCTAGTTTCGTTTCACACCACCTATGCATGTTTCATCCTAGGATAAAGTCTTCTTGGATCAAGAAAGAATGTATGAGTATTGATATTGAACGAAATGAAGAGCAAAAGAGGAAATAAGCAATAGGCAAAGAATGGAGGATAAAAGGTGATTCTAAGTCCTAACTATGAACACAAGCATCTGATACCCAGATTAGTTAAATTTTGAGACTCTTTACCATTCATTTCTGAACTCCGTCCTAAACCATGTTTCGTCCTATCTAAGAAGTCCTCCACTCGTGAAAAATTGGCAAAGTGGTACTGGGCACCTTATGGGATGGTGATGGAATAGAGTGCTCCCTAAAGAGTAGGATCAAGCTTTTGCAAAAGAGGAAAAATAAAAAAACAAGGGAAAAGAGGGCATCCCCTTTGAATACACATTTTTCTCAAACTTCCTACTGGCAATCTAAATCTTCCAAGTCACATACTTTGAAAGTTAATTGATTTCTCAATCACTAGATTGTCCCAAGAAAGCCACCAAGTTTAAGCCATGCTAGAGCATTGCAAGGTTCGATTACTCCACTTGTATCAACTTGGGTTAAGCACATCTTTACACAACTCCCATTACTTGCTCAAAATAAAATTTTGACCATGGTCTCGCCATCAAAGTAAACCATGTTTTCTTTATCAAAATTTTTTTGTGTTAAAAAGTATGCAAAATTTGACTTTCTTGAGCTCCCCACTATTAAATCAAATTATGTCTTTCTTCAACTAATAGGGATCCTTTTGTCACTAACATGGAAACCATCATACTCCATTCATCCCTTGCTCCTTGCATTAGGCAATTAAACTTTATGGTATCCGTTGCTTTGTGCAGTCTGTTTCAAGAAATTTACACCTGTAAAATTATCAAATAAATTCATCATACAAATATCTCATCTAAAAACATACATTTTGAAAGTCGTTAACCAAAGTCTTGTCCCGAGCAGTTTACAACCAAAATACTATCGAATAAATCTGCATTTCTCCTCAGTTTAGCTTACACTTGAGAGCCTTTCATCAAAGTCTTGCTTCGAGCAATTTGCATTCGTGCGTTCTCTGCTTCGTGTAGCTCGCTTCGAGCGATTAGCCTTTGTGGCATTCCTTGCTTCGAATAGTTTACAACCATAATGCAATCAAATAAATATGCACATCTTGTTGGTTTAGCTTACATTCTAAGAGTCATTAATCAAAGTCTTTCTTCGAGCAATTTGCCTTCATAGCATTCTCTACTTCGTGCAACTCACTCCGAGCGATTAGCCTTTTGTGGCCTGTCTTGCTTCGAGCAGTTTACAACCATAATGCAATCGAATAAATCTGCACATCTTGTTAGTTTAGCTCATTAGTCAAAGTCTTGCTTCGAGCAATTTGCCTTCATGGCATTCTCTGCTTTGTGCAACTCGCTTCAAGCAATTTGCCTTCATGGCATTCTCTGCTTTGTTAGTCTTCGTGGCATTCCTTGCTTTGTGCAACTTACAACCATAATGCAATCGAATAAACCTGCACATCTTGTTAGTTTAGCTTACATTCTGAAAGTCATTAATCAAAATCTTTCTTCGAGCAATTTGCCTTTGTGGCATTCTTCGCTTTATGCAGCTCATTCGAGCTATTAGCCTTCGTGGCATTCCTTGCTTCAAGCAGTCTACAACCATAATGCAATCGAATAAACCTGCACATCTTGTTAGTTTAGCTTACATTCTAAAAGTCATTAATCAAAGTCTTGTTTTGAGCAATTCGCCTTCGTGGCATTCCTTGCTTCGAGCAATTTACACCTATAATATTATTGAATAAATTTATCACTTACACATCTTTTTAGTTTAGCTTACATTTTGAAAGTCATTAATTAAAGTCTTGCTTCGAGAAATTCGCCTTTGTGGCATTCCTTGCTTCGTGAAGCTCTCTCTTCCCAACTTACCTGGATAGTCTTTTCTTCGGCATTGGAGTCATTACAGGTAAAAAAAGTTTTCCATTTCCCCGTGAGTCCCATCACTCCCTTTTCTATCCAATGATGGGTGGCAGCTCCAGTATTTCAGCCACAAAGTGGGCCACCTTTCGGTGCCCACAGATTGGCGACCCCATTGGGGACAAAGTGAGGATTGTGTAGGTGCCACTTTCCTTCCATTTGTTTTTTTCTTCTCTTTAGTTTGTTTATTTCATTAGAAAAAAAAAACTAGACTATTTTCCTTTTACTCCAATAATTGGGTATTTAGATTGGTTTCAGATTGTGAGTAGGGAGGTAAGGCTACGTGCGGGGGGTCTCCTTAAAGGCTAGGGCAAATGAGGTGATAAAATGATGATCTTGTTATGAGTTGGATCCCTATTTATAGGGAGAGATCCCCAGGTCCTGAAAGGAAGGAGTTAAAAGTGTTTGATTCCCATTAGGAAAGGAAATCTTGGATTCAGTGTCAGTTGTTAGGGAGCACCGTTAGGGTTTCGCCATGTGTCTTATGAGATATCTCAGGGACGAGCTTTCCTTTCGTCTAAGGATTCTCATAATACATGTTTGCTACTTCCTTTCGTGAGCCTCTTAGACTAACGTGGCGTGGGTGACGTCACTACTTATCTCATGTGTCCTCTCTAATCCTATGAGGTGTTCCGTCACACGCGTTATTAGTGATGCACGCGCTTCTTTTACTTGTTTCTGACCTGCGATGAGCTTGAGCTCATCGCATTTGTGTGATGGCTTTAAACTCATCTCAAGTCTATGCGGGTCTTGAGTTCATCGCAGCTCATTTCGGGTCATGAGCTCATCGCATGTCTATGCGGGTTCCGGGCTCATCGCGGATGTACGCCGGGTTATGAACTCATCACAAGCGTTCATGTGGTATTGGTTTAGTACCTTCTATTCTCTCATGGTCTATGCGACTATCATACACCTACACAGATTGAATCTTGATTTTAGTTTTTCTATTTAAGTCGCCCTTTGCAAATTTCTGGCTGGGCTTAGTTTGGGACAAATTGACTTGTTAACCATTTAAGTGGATTGTTTGAGACTCATGTATACAACTTATGGATGAATTCTTTTTAGGACTGAATGTGTAGACTGCATGAAACCATTGGATTAGGTAGGAGTCCCTTGTCATAATAAACATGTTCCGTTGTGCATGCTAAAATACTATACTCTGTTTAAGTAACAGTCCTAATGGATCTTAGCTTGGATTTTGGATTTACAAGAATGCCATGATATCTCATGACTCTTTAACCAAGGTAGTGAAGGCTGCATAAATTAAACCTCCCTTTTACCCCTTGAAGCCTGTTCCCATATTTTGTATTTTTAGCATAACAAGTTAAGATTGCTTTTTGGCTATTAATAAAAGTTTTTGAGAGCTTTACACTATTTCTACTTAGCCTTTCTTTTTGGAATTTCTCTCTCTCTCTCTCTCTCTTTTTTTGCATAATCATCGCATGAATGGGCTTAGATTTGAATAATAGAATATTATTGTCTGTGTTCTGAATTCTCAGAAAAAATGATCTTCTTGGCTTAGTGCTTATTGTTTTGATCTGATATGCTTGGACACAAGGAATTAATCTCTTTGTTGTTTGGCTGACTTAAGCCTTATTGTTGGAAGCCTAGTAAAATAGGGACTGGCATAACAGCCCTAGCAAGATTCTTGGAAGTCTGTGGTACAGAAATCAGTCACTTTGTCTTTACTGAATTCTCAGTCACTTTGTCTTTACAGAAATCAGCTCAACGTGGATTAGATTTGAGTTTCTAACAGTAGTGCTTGATATGTTTTGTGGTGACTCTTGCTTGAATGACTCTTGTGTTGAATGGTGGTCTTGGAGTTGATTGATGATGTGAGGAAGAACCTTCGGAGCTTAGGGGATGGAGTGGAATAATGGATGCATATGGAAGTGATTTTCTTTTTTTTTTGTGCAAGTGACCTTTCCCTTGAACCACCCCAGCCCCCTTCTCACTACTGTAACTTATAGCAGTAAACCAGCCCATGAGCCTACCTCCTTAGAACCCCCCAACTGCTGCAATTCATTGTAGTAAACCAGTCCCAAGAATACCTCTCCCAATCCTCCCAACTGCTGCAATTTGCAGCAGAAAACCTACACCAAGTGACCAAACCAACTCTGAAATCGCTACTAGGAACCACCATGTCTGCTGCAATTTGTTGTGGTTTTACAGAAGAGAACTAACCCTCCAACTGCTGCAATTTTCTGCAGAAAACCAGAAACCAACATAAAACTTACCCCAAAATACTCCCTTTAAACCCTGTCTGCTGAAATTTACAGCAGTAAACCACACCTGAACCCACTCCCTTCACCCCATCCAAATGCTGCAATTTGCAGCAGAAAACTAAGCACTGAACCAGTCCCAAAAACTATCCCCTCTAACCTCTCTAGCTGCTACAATTTACAGCATGTGGGCCAGCCCTGAACCCACTCCATGTATCCCATACAATTGCTGCAATTTGCAGCAGAAGACCAGCATAAAAACAGCCCCAAAACCACTTCCTTCAACCCTTCTATTTGCTGTGTTTTTACAGCAGAAGGCCAGCCTTGAACCCACTCCCTTTACCCCATCCAACTGCTGCGATTTGCAGCAGAAAGCCAGCAACCAACCAGTCCCAAAATCACCACCATAGATGCCTTCTCACTGTTGTGATTACAGCAGCAGTAATTTACCCAAACCCACTGCCTTTACCCCATCCAACTGCGGTAATTTGCAGCAGAAAGCCAGGAACCAACCAGTCCCGAAATCACCACCATAGATCCCTCCTCACTGCTGTGATTACAGCAGAGTAATTTACCCCAAACCCACTTCCCTTAATCCCCCATCTGCTGCAATTCACATCAGTAAACTAGATCTTAACACACTCTCTGCTCCCCATCCAACTGCTGTAATTTACAGCAGAAAACCAAACACCCAATCAGTAATCCAGGCCTGAACCCAACCCAACCTAACTAAACCTAGATGAACCCATCCGTACTCAATCCCGCCTATTTAAGCTTGCTTGAACCCAACCAAACTTAGTCCCAACCTAGGCTGAACCTAGCTAAACTTAGCATAGCTGAAGCCAACCCAACTTAGTTAAACCTAGATAAGCTAGCTGAACCCAATCCAACTAGTGTAAACTTGCCTAAAACCAGTCCAACCTGTTTAAACTTGCCCGAACCAAACCCAGTCTAGCTGAACCTATTTAAACCCTGCTGAACCCAATCCAACCTATTCAAACTAGGCAAAATCTAGTCTCAACCATAGCTGAACCCAGCCTAGTCTGTCGAACCTGGCTGAACCTCATCACCTACTCATGTCAAGTCCTCCCAAATCTAAACGATCCACTCTGACTAAAATCCATCAGAGTTGAACCCGACCTATCAGACATGATTGAACCCAGTCCTATGCAACTCAAACCAGTTAGAAGCTAACCTGACCTATTGGAATACAACTAAACCTGGATCCACCCAACCTGTCCTAACTAAAACCGAGCTCAACCACCTTAGCTGAACCCAATACAACTTAACCCAACCATAGCTGAATCCAACCTAACCTAAGTGAACTTGGATGGACCCAACTGAACCCAATCCAACCTATTTAAACTTGCCCGAACCCAATCCAATTTAATCCAACCATAGGTAAACCTAATCTAACCCAGCTAAACCCGATTCAACCCATCTAAGCTTACCTAAACCTAGGCCCAACTTAACCTAACCCAACCTAGCTAAACCCAGTCCAACCCATCTAACTTACCTAAACCTATACCCAACCCAACCTAAGGGCTGGCCACTTTTGCATCAAGAAATAGGTAAGCCCTCTCAAGTAAAATCAGTGTTCTTCATTTTCCTAAGGGCTGGCAGATTGGCCTTTCACGTTTGTACTCTTGCCTTCCTATGTGGGCATCTGATCCCAAGAGAGGTGTGAAAGGGGGGAAACCCCAGTACCACCCCCACTCATTGGGCTTTGGTTTGAGGAGGGCAGAGTTCAGGTGGTTGAAATCCCAATCCTTTTTATTTTTTAATTTTTGTTTTGTGTCCGGCCAAGCATGTGTCTAAGCATAGGAGGGAGTGGGGAACCCTCCTGGTTTGAGACAAGCTGAGAAGATTGGTGAATTTGAACCCTCTCTATTTATCTTGGCATCTTGTAGATAGCATTGGATAGCTTAATTCTTAGACTTTGGTCCTAACTCTCTATCCTACAATTGTTTTTGTCTTGTTACAATTATGTTTTGATTTATTAGACATTAAATTTTAATTAGTTTCATTATGCAAGGTTCCATTCATGTGTTTGTTGTTTTATGAGGCAAGCTTGAGCTGTCATTGCAAGAAGAGTGCCAATAACCAATTGGGTTGCTCTTTGATCTAGAAGTCCTTAAAAAAATATTGTTTTTAGTTGTAATGAAATGGACAACCCTTAACTGCTGAAATGTTAAGAGTACCAATAACCATTTAACTGCTGAAATGTTCTTGAGCGTTAGTTTTTTATTTTTTCTCTTTTCTGTTTTGTTTTTCTCTTGTAGTAAAGTGGATATCTGATTCAAGGGCCCACTATCTTATTTATTCTCGGTATCATCTCTTACTTGGACTGTTAATGGCTCTCAACTGTTATAATAAGTGATTTTTTATTTTTCAGATTATCAATACACTACCTTAGAACAATTTTCAGATTACAAAACATTCTTGAATATTCAGATTCTATTAGTGGCTAGGTTGTTAGGTTTGGGAGCGAATCATGTGCCTTACAAGAATAAGAAATAGTTTTTTGTGTACGGTATAGGAACTGTTAATGGCTTTCAACTCCTGTATCGAATGGGATCAATTTCCACTCTCATGTAAAAATTGACTAGTACCTTTTCCTTCTCTTTTTTGGTAGTTAATCCCAACATGCTTTTAGCCCATACTCTTGTATATAATGTTTCATCATAATTTGTTTTTTATTCCCTTGCACTTTTTCGTGTTAAAATACAAACTCCACTAATTAGCCATTTACCCTCTTCATTATCGTGAGAATGGCACCCACATTGAAAAGAGAGAGGGGTGCCTAACCCCTTCCCTCTCTCTTCCCAACTTACCTGGATAATCTTTTCTTCGACATTGATTTACAGGTAAAAAAAAGTTTTCCTTTTCCCCGGGAGTCCCATCACTCCCTTTTCTATCCAATGATGGGTGGCAACTCTTGTAATTCAGCCACAAAGTGGGCCACCTTCCGGTGCCCACACCTGGAGAAGTAAGAAGCAAAGTGTGGTGGATAGGTCCAGTGCTGAAGCAGAATATAGAGCTATGTCTCATGGAGTTGCTGAAATCATGTGGATAAAACACCTGTTAGGTGAACTGGGTTTTGTGGTGGACAAGCATTTTATTAGAGAAAAAACATGGGAGTGAAGTGTGCACTCCAAATATCAGCTTAGAAGAACAACTTGCAGACATTTTCACCAAGGGCCTTCATCATGTGTGACATAATAGTTTGTGTGACAAGTAATCATGATTGACATCTATGTCCCAACTTGAGGAGGAGTGTTGGAATAGTTTACTTTACATTTATGTTTTTATTTTTCTTAGTTTGGGTCAGTTTGTTCTGTTTAAAATAGTTTTTTATCAATGTTTATGTACTTTAACTACGTTAGGGGCACAAGGGTCTTTTCCCTTTTAATTATAGTTGCACTATATATAATATTATAGTTTGGCACCGCTAGACTTAGTTCTATTTGCCAAACAACTCTCTCTCTTTCCTTCTTCTTCTTGTTTCCTACTATTATTTCTTTGTTAAGAACCATCTAATTTCAGACCAGGACCTCATAGTCTCGGAGGTTGTTTCCTATTTCAAA
Source organism: Nelumbo nucifera (assembly GCF_055504915.1). Classification (NCBI taxonomy): domain Eukaryota; kingdom Viridiplantae; phylum Streptophyta; class Magnoliopsida; order Proteales; family Nelumbonaceae; genus Nelumbo; species Nelumbo nucifera. Next base: position 26,666,708 of record NC_142650.1, read on the forward strand.
GAGCTCTACTCGTCTGACAGGGTCTGGAGACCTAGCCTAACAGTTTGGGAAGGATCAAAATTATCTCAAGAAAGTAGAACCTGGCTGGAGAGGGAGTTCAGTGTGGAAGAAATAAAAGCTGCAATTTTTACTTTAGATGAGGATAAGGCCCCATACCCTGATGGGTTTTCCTTGGCTTTTCATCATGAATGCTGAGATATATAGTGAAAGGGGATTTGCCAGAAGTGTTTGAGGATTTTTACAGTTCAGCCATCATCAATAAGGGTACCAATTCCACCTTTGTCAAGCTCATCCCCAAGAAGATCAGTTCTTTAGGGGTGAGAGATTTTTGACCAATCAGCCTCTTGGGTAAACTTTATAAGATCATATCTAAGGTTTTGGCAAATTGGCTGAAAAGAATTATCAGCGAGGTAGTTGCTTCCACTCAAAGTGCTTTTATTAAAGGGAGACAGATTGTTGATGGTGTGTTGGTAGCAAATGAGATAGTGGAAGATAGAAAAAACAAGGCCAAAAAGGGGTGGTCTGTAAAATTGACATTGAAAAAGCTTATGATAGGCTGGATTGGAATTGCCTATGAAGGATCTTAGAGCTGAAAGGTTTTGGTAGCACTTGGATTAATTGGATGAAGGGTTGCATCAGATCAGCTAGGTTCTCCATCCTAATCAATGGGAAGCCCAAAGACTTCTTTAAGGCTTCAAGTAGATTGAGACAAGGATGCCCTCTCTCCCCTTACTGTTCACAGTTGTGGCTGATATTCTTGATGCCTTTATGTCTAAGGCAGTAAATCTAGACTGTTCTAAAGGCTTTATGGTGGGGTGAGATAATATCCACATCACTCATCTTCAATATGCTGATGGCACAATCTTCTTTGTAGAGGGTAAGAGAGAATATATCCACAATCTCAAAAGCATCCTCAAGTGCTTCGAAACAGTGACAGGGCTGAAAATCTGGAGAAGAACAGCATCATTGGTATGCACATCTCTCAACAAGAGTTGGCAAAGCTTCAAAGGACGTTGGGTTGTAGATAGAAACTTGGCCAATCAATTATTTAGGAGTCCCTTTCGGTAGAAATCCTAGATCTGATGTCTTCTGGCAACTTCTCATTGAGAAAAGTGAAAGAAGGCTGGAAGTCTGGAAAAGCAATTACATTTTCTAAAGGGGGTAGGTTCACCCTAATCAAAGCAGCTCTCTTTGACCTCCCAACATACGTCCTTTCAGGATTTAAAATCCCAGTCCGAGTTAGGAAGCACTTAGAAAAATGCAGCGTAACTTCCTATGGGATGGTCTTGATGGAGGGGGAGAAAAAAGAAATCACTTGGTCAAATGGGAAACAGTGTGTAAACCAAAGAAAGGAGGCTTGGGGCTTGGGGCTTGGGGCTTGGGCACATCATAGATAGAAACAGGTCCCTTCTCGGAAAGTGGATTTGGAGATTTAAGACAGAACAAAGTGCACTTTGGACAGCAGTGCTTTAGAGTAAATATGGAGAAAATCATTTGGAAAGGGGTAGCTGACGCAGAACGGAAATGAAACACGTGAGAGAAGCTTCAAAGAAAAGAGCAGAAGTCGAATTTTAGGAAGAAGAATTATTCACTAAACAATTAAGAGAAAATTGATAACAAGAGAACTCCCTTAGCCTTCCCCTAGCTACTCTTTATATAGGCATACACCCTTATGTCTCCTAATTCTAATATGAAAACACTCCTTAATAGAATCCTACTAAAACTCCTTAAAAAATAAAATCCTAATATAAGAAAACACTCCAAAAATAGAATCCTACTAAAATCCTTCAAAAGGAAAGCCCTAATTGAATATAAATTTGAAATAATGCTATCTTGGTAAAAATGAACTAAGATGGAAACTCTGAGATGGCGCCAACTTGGTAAAAACGTATTAAGATAGAATTCCTGTGGTGATGCTATATCGGTAAGTATTTACTAAGCTGGGTTGGTGGCGTCATTTCTGCTTCTTATGTGTCTTGGAATGGTCCCAACTTGCGTAGAACTTATCGGCCTTCTCCTATACTGCATTATCCTCTTCCCCTATATGTACTAAGATGGGCCTTTGAAAACCAACTTTGTAAATGTTTACTCAGTTGGTCTGAATCCCGTACTGCATCAGTAGCACTCCATTGATTCCAAACTACTCACTTGCTAACCCTTGGAAAGGTATTTTTACTACCCAAAATACTTTCGCCTCCTTCATTAGATACAGATTGGATAGTGGAAATAAAATAAAATTTTGGACTGACCTCTGGTGGGGAAACAATCCCCTATCAGTTTCCTTCCCTTCCCTGTCTTCCTTAGTAAGAGATAAAAATTCTCTGGTCTCCCCAACCATCCTTTTGGCAAACAACCAAGTTTCTTATAATTTTAACTTCCATAGAGACTTAAGAGAATCGGAAGTCTCAGACATTTCACGACTCTTCTCCTTGATCTCAGAAGTCTTCCTCACCCCCTCATCTCAAGATAAGCTAATTTGGTAACTCACTCCCTCAGGCCAGTTCACCCCCAATTCCTACTTTCAACCCTTCCCCCCCAACCTTCCCAGACAAGGATTTGGCTCTCCTTTGTTCCCCCCAAAGTTGCTTTCTTTGTCTGGGAGGCAGCCTGTGGCAAGCTGAATACCTGTGACATCCTACAAAAGAAATCTTTGGGAAAAAGATATGTTTCCCCCCCATGTTTTTTTCATGTGCTTTGAGAATGGAGAGTTAATTGGCCACTTATAATCAACTGCAGCTTTGCCAGAATTCTCTGGCAATTTTTCTGGATGCACTTCTAGGTGGAAACTACAACTGGACTCCTCCAAACTCAGTCACTGATTTTGTTACCCAGTGGACCAATCCAAAGATGGGGAAAAGAGTATAACTCTTTTGGAAAGCAGTAATTCATGCTGTGATGTGGGGAATCTGGGAAAAAAGGAATAGAAGAATCTTTGAAGACAATTTCTCCTTGGATAGTGTTCGTGAGAAGATCTTATCAAAATTATTTTCTTGGATGCTGGTCCACCAGCTCTTCGAAGGGGTGAACAAAGGGGAGCTACAAAGAAACTGGCTGCAAATCCTGTTTACTTCCCCTTCCTCTCCATCTGTTCCGAATCTTCCCCCCAAGAAGGGACAATAAGGGACTGTAATTACTTGCTGTAGTTTGATGGCAGTTTTAGAAAGTTGTTGCAGCCTTCATCAGCTGCTGGAAAAGGGGGTACTGTGAGAAACTCTACAGGAGATATTTTATGGCAGAAGCTGAAGTCCGATATCTTCTAGAAGGTTTAAGAATTGCTAAGAACAATCATTTCAGTCCATTAGTAGTAGGAGACTCAAGAATTACTATCAAGTGGGCAAAAGATTTGGATGAGGGTCCTTGGAAGCTAGCTCACCTCCTTGCAGAAATTCACAAGCTTTCTTCTTTGCTGAACTGCTCCTTTAGATGGATTCCCCGGGAGATCAATAGAACTGCAGATGCCTTAGCAAAGCAAGGGTTGGGAAGGGATTTCTTGTATAGTGCTAACTCTTTGCTATCTTTAGTTTGATACAGGCTTTTCTTTTTGTGCTTTTTGGCCTGTTTGTACATCTCTTATGTACATCCCCCCCCCCCCCCCCCCATTTTTTGTTTACAAGTTATCTTCTTTTCAAAAAAATAAGTCTAAAAGATCATTCATTTCCCAACCAGCCAAACCTCTCCTAATTCTAAAGTTCTATGTGTATGGGGTGTTGGGTCAGGCACTGTAAGGGTCTGCCTGAAAGACGGTAGATGACCAGGAGAGAGTGGCTGTTGACATTTGTAAAGGGCTGCAGAGAGAGGTTTCAGATGTCAGATCTGAGATTTGAGAGTGAATTCAGGGTGGACAAAGTGTCTCTGGGGGTAGGAGGCACTTACAAGGACTGATGCAGTATGTATGGGAGGGAAAAAGGTGTGGATCCCCTTGGGGGACCCCTGTTTATAGCTTTTCTGGAGGTCTTTTCCCTTCTAGAAAGTTCCTTTCTTGAGTTTGTTACAAAGCTATCCAATCTGCGTTATCTGGATCATTTGGGGTGTCTCCACTTGCCACGTGTCCATGCTGTTACCTCGATATGATAAAGTATGATGGGGTTAAGTGTCAATTTGCATGTGTACAATGGACATGCTAGGTGAGAGTTCTTTCAGGAAGCTTAATGCGATGACATGATATGATGTGCATAGTTCCCATTACATCCCAATCTTCGTGTTGCGATTAGTTGGATTTGTGTTGTTATGCCATTGTCCCATTGCATTGCTAGTGGTATGCAATGACTAATTGTGTGGTCTTACACCATGAGATGTTGCCATTTCCAAAGGTGGCTAATTTAGCTTTTTTTTTTTGCAAAGAGAGGTTATATGAACAAGGATAAGCAAAATAAAGATGAAAGTCTCTCCACAATAGTCTTCCTGACAATTTCCTGAATTTCACCCATTAGAGTTCAAACCATGAATCCATTTAGGTATTTAATTCCACAAAGAATTGTTCTCAATGGGAAACCTTCATAACTAATTTCCCAAACCCCTCTCCTTACTGTTTGTTGCGTTCTTCGAATTTAACAGATGACTTCTTCCCAAAGGAAGCCCCTAATGATTTTTATCCCAATTTTCTTTATCACTTTGGCCGGTGCTGTAAACTGGGAGGGTTATAGAATGTAGATTTGATGAGAGTAATATCATGTTAAGTTTTAGGTAAAAGAGCATAAAAGGTAAATACTTTTTAGGCTAAAAAATGGTCGTCTTCACATGCTCAAAGTTTTTGGTGTGTGGATAATGACCTTTTCACTACTGGATTTGGAAGCTGCACAGTAGATACTCATTGGTTTTATTTGCTTTTAAAAAGCATGCATTATACACTAGTTATCATTGTGCTATTGTTTCCATAAATGTGTTGTCTGTTTCTTTATTTCCATCTGGTGATAATATTTATTATTTTCAGTATCTGGACATGATAACTGATAGATCAATGAATTTTATCTTCAGCAGTCATGAAGGTAAGGGCATCTGTGAAGAAGCTGTGTGAGTTCTGTCGGACTGTTAAACGTCGTGGAAGAGTGTACGTGTTATGCACAGCCAATCCCAAGCATAAGCAACGGCAGGGAATATCAACATTTGCATACGAAGGCTCAGTACCATCTCTGTATGTATCTACCTATTATCTCTTTGATTTCAAGGTTGGAAGTAGAACCATTACTATTTATAGTGCAATATTCTTGTTCCTCTCTCTCTGGGTCCTTCCTTTAGTTGCTGGGTTACCTTTAACTAACTGTAACTTTAAGTGAATCATCATCATCATGCCTTATTCCAACTATATGGGGTTGGCTACATGAATCCTGTTTCACCAATCCATTCTATTTAAAGCCATATCCACTGTTAAATTATTAGTGCTTAAATCATTTCTTATTACTTCTACCCATGCCCTTTTTGGCCTATCCTGAGCTCTTCTAGCCCCTTCATGTGTAACAAATTACTTCTTCTAACTGGCACAATTGGTCGTCTTTTATTCATGTGCCCAAACCATCTTAGTCTATTCTCTCTCATTTTATCACCTATTGGAGCTACTCGTAGGTTCCCAAGGATAACTTTACTCATGTTCCTATTCTTTCTAGTTTTCCACTCATCCATCTTAGATTTGCATTTCTGCCACATTCATTTTCTGAACATGTTTTGTAACTGCCCATCCCAACACTCTGCTCCATACAACATAGCTGGCCTCGCAACTGTTTTATAGAATTTTCCTTTTATATAAATTTATCAGAAACTGCATCATGATGCTTGGCATGGAGAAGACAGACCTAATCTCCCTATTTATTTTCTTTTTTCTTACAAGATGATTTAAGGGGTGTTTGCCAATATGCATGATTTTTTCAATGCAAAAAACAACTGCCACATCAGCTAAAGCAATATGATTTTGCTGATGTGGGAGTTCTTTTTTAGCTTTCAGAGACAAAATTATACATATTAGTGAAACAGAATGAATGGCTAAACATGATTTATGTAGCTGACCCCATATAGTTGGAACAAGGCATAGATGATGATGATGAAACAAAATCTTACATATTAGTGAATACCTCATTCGTCTGATTGTTTTTCTATTTAGTGCTTGATCATGCGTCCATGCTTTGTGGAATTGAGTTCCAAATTCCCAACTCTGCAGCCATAAAATGAATGACTTGTTTTAGATTGTTGATGAGGCTGAGATCCTCATTGGGGTTTGGATGGTTGGGTATTATAAGCACCTCTACAGTTGATAGCAAAGATACAATTCTCAAATTATGGCTTGGTTATTCTTATGGACAATATGGTTGTTTCTTTACCAGGGTGTCTCTGTATGTGAACCATGGATATGAAATAATCTTTTGATTTAGAAACTTGTTTATTGTGGGGATTTGATACAGGTCCTCTGAGATGAGTACCAAGCAAGAGATTTGTCGGAGTAACAGCTCATCAGTAGGTTTGGCAGCTCTGCTTCACAAAAAGCAATTCCCATCGCTAATTTTTGGCTGGAGGGCTAGTCTGGCTTCTCTTCTGCCAAAACAGGAAAACTAATCAATAACCAATTCAGGTCATGCTGGAATCTTGTCTATTGTAATATGATCCGGTTCCTTGGATATAGTCACCCTTTGGGTGAGCCAACATGTTTCTTTATTGACTTTGTTCCACAGTTATTTCTTTTGTTCAAGGTACAATGATGCTATTAAATTATTGGTAGGATGCAATTATTTCCCAGGAGGATCAATGTGGAATTTGTGCCATTTTTGCTGATATGTTGTTGAAACCATTGCCCAAGTTCCCATTTTAAGAGTTTGTATGATTGAGTTGTCATGGGTCCACTGAAGTTGTTAACTTGTTTATAAACATTCGTGATAACACTTTGGCCATCGCTGGGTTGAGTCAGGTCCGGGTCAGAGTAGACCCATTCTTGAACTCATAAAAAAGGATAAATTGTTGAAACCTCCCCTAAAGTTTCTGGTTGTTGTTGAAATCTCCCTTAAAGTTTTGATAATTGCAATCACCTTCCCTGGACTTTGTGATGTAGTTGCAAGTAGACTCTTTTTGTTAAAATCCTCTAAAAGGAGGCGTGTAAGTGTCCATGCCCATGCAGTTACTTTTCACCAAAATGTTTATTTTTCAATTTTTTTTTTCATATGAATCACTAGCCCAAACCCTTCCAATCTCTTTCTCCAAATTGATTTATTTTTCAATTTTTCCCTTTATATCAAATTCTCAAAAGTAAAGCTGCAATTTTAAATTCTTTTTTTATTGCTATTGCTTTTCTGTAGAAACCAATCTCAATGGTAATTGCATGGGTATTTTGGACATTTCCATGTCTCTTGTTAATGGATTCTAACAAAGGGGGTTTACTTGCAATTATGTTAGAAAGTTCAGGGGCTGATTGCAATGACCAAACTTTAGGGGAGGCTTCAGCAACGGTCAGAAACTTCATGAGAGATTTCAGCAATTTACCACTTCAGGTGTCTCGCTAGAGCTGCCAATTGGGTTCTGGTTCTGTGGTTTGTGTCCCGATTAATAATTGGGTCTTGAACGTTTTCTCGCTGTTCTGAAATAATTAAGACCTGAATCAATTATATAGTTAATAATATATAAAGATCTCCTAGTTTTTCTTCTAATTTTTCTCATAATTTATATTTAAAAGGATAAATTTGATAAGCATTATATAGGATATTAAAAAACACGTTTTATCAACATATAAATAGTCTATCATTTACTGTTATTTTTATCAAGCTTATATTATCAAAAATAAAGATGCAACTATCCTGATTAATAATTGGTCCAGTTATGGGTCTATTTTATAGAACTGATTAAGAATCGGTTTGGGACTGGTCCACCCTGTCCTAAATCAGACGGGACCCATTGACAACTTTATATCCCGGCCCATTTCCTCAAACCTAGTTGACGCCAATAAGCAAACAGAAAGCAGTCAAACATAAACTGCCTACCCACAATAAATAAAATAAATAAAAATAAAATAAAAGGCAAAGAAGAAGACAGAAGAAAGAAAGCATAGGTGATATCACAGCTCCAAATAATGCTGCTATTTTGTAGAGAAATCATTGCTTCAAAGAAACCTAAACACGTAGGCCATGAAAATAAAAGTCTGATCTACCAAATCTACCTTCCTTCTTTTGTTTCAGCTCTTCTTGTCCTTCTCAATCTCTCTCTCTCTCTCTCTTTCTTTCTTTTTCTTTCTGATCTACCAAATCTACCACTTTCGTAATCCTGTCATCTCCTCTCCTACTCTCCATTACAATCAACCATGGAACCCCACTTGGAAAACATTGAAACAAATTGCATCCAACTAAATGATCTGGGCCGTTCATTTGCTCACTAGTGCACACGGCCCATATCTCAATTAGTGATCCGCATAGTGCTGGACTCCTATCTCACCTTTGGCTCATCACCCAACTAACCTAGACCCACCACTTAATGGGGTCCATTTATGATATGGCTTGCATAAATATGCATCATCAATTTAATTATTATTATTATTATCAACTCACTCAATTAATATGGACCTTTTGCCCTTTAGTATCACTACCTAATTGGGTTTGTTAATCATGGTTAAAATAAATAGTGTGCAATTATATGGGCCTTGTTAATCCCTTCTTGGGAGGGGCCCATTCATTACTTATAGGAGGTCCCAAATCCTTTGAACAGTGGATCCTGGTGAATTATTCTGGCCTCTAAATTAGTGGGCCCTATGGCCCACGGCCCACCTCCTTTCTTTGAAGTTTGAAGGCCATACTTACTTATCCCGATCAAAACCGGTTCTTCCTTATCCTGATTCAAAAATTGATCACTTGCAGCAAAGGCCCACAAACTCACCTCACATAAATTATCCTAACCATTCAACCAAGACCCAAGATCAGAGTATGTTGTGGCCCATCTTGTAGTTGTTGTTACGGCCCAAGAGAGAGAGAGAGAGACTGGTGGAAGCATTGCCAAAGCCAAACGCTGACAAAACGAGTGAGTGGTACGGTAAAACACGTAGTTATTATTAAATTAAATTATTCTCGATTTTTATCTCTAATAATAATTTTTTAATATTTATTTTATTTTTTGTATTCCCGATAATTGGCAGGAGAAGAAGAAGATGCGAAAAGAGCCCTTTGGTTTGTATTAACCAGAGGGCGATCGATTACAGGAAACACAGAGAAAAAGACAGGAGGGAGTGAGGTGAGGGATAGGACGAAGACGGATGATGGAGTTGCAGAAGTATGTTCTTCAGATTCTGGAACCCTAGTTGAATTTTAGTGTTTTTTTTTTATTATTATTTTTTCTTTTAACGCTTTTATACACGCGTTCTCTGTTTATTTGTGAGATGAAGCTGGGATTTATCTGTATCCGTTCTTATCGCAGGGCTTGCAGGTCATTTGATCCTGGATTCGATGATTCGACACAAGGATCTGAGATTTGACTGCGGATTTCGGAATAAATGCTACTCTGTGGATCTATTACTTCCTGGATTGGTCAGATTTTTGCATGCATGGGGTAAGTAATTGATTTCCGTCGTAGATCGAGAAAAAAAATTCCGGGTGTTTTTCTTCTTCTTTTGTTTTGACTTTTCTATGTCTAATTTTGTCCTTCGATTATTCTTCTATGCTGCTGTAGCTTAGTTATGCTTGTCTTGTCTTAGAATCTCATTTTGCTTCTTTGTTAAGCGACCCTGGATGGTTTGTTAATAAAAATGTAAATCTTTTGGGGCTTTTTTTTTTATTGTTGTTAGTATTATTTGATTTGCATTCCTTTCTTGACGCTTGAGAAAATTATACCTTGCTTTTGCGGCCAACATGGATTTTATGTTGGAATTTTAGCTTCTGTAATCGGTTGCAAATGGGGAAGATTTGTGCTTGTAAAGGGTCGTGTAACTGGTTTTTTATTTTGATTTACTTGCGCTCTCTGAAACAGAATCTTACGGAGAAGTTTAAGGGAAAATTTGGGGCTTTGTTCAGTGTAAGACAGTAAACTGGATTTCCTTGTTTGTGGTTCTCTTGTAGTTTCGTTTTTTTTTCTTCCTCATTTTCTAAGAAATAACCTTGGAATAGTCTACATGTTGGCAGTTGAATATTCTTCTGTAAATTTGTATTATTGTATATCTTTTGTTTTGGATTTTGTGATAATAGTCTTCATGATCATGTACTCATTTCTAAATAAATGTAAAAGCGTCAAAGTTAGTGGTAGAAGCGAAGTTGATGTGATAAATAAGTGACAAATCCAGAAAACAATACGTTTGTAACTTTATGCATCCTAAGCAAGCTTGGAGTAGCTCCAACATTTTATAAAAGATATAGTTCACTGGTGATAAAAAAAAAAACGATATAGTTGACTGGGATAGTTTGGGATGTGCAAGGGAGATGATGGACAGCACTAAATTAGGGGTTTGTGCTTTCAAGTTGAAGGTTCTAACATGGGAAGGGAAGATAGAGAGGATGTTGGCCAAGTCAGGGAAAATCCATTTGAAGGTACAGTGTTTTATGAAGGAAGAACTGTGTTGCCGAACGCTAATCATGGGTCAGTGCTTGCATTGTAGTGATTTTGATAGTAAGGATGGAATCCATTCTTCAAAAAAGAAAGGATTTTTTGGCATACAACATTCAAGATTAAGTTTATGGTCATGGTTTTAACACAATTATCTGTCTTGATACCTTCATGTTCATCTGTTCTATTTATTATCTTTTCAGTATGCATACTTCATGGTAAATATTATAGGAAAGAGAGAAGACAACTACTTTATGACATTTATTGTACCAGATTTTTGCAGTAATTTGGGTATTGGATTGACAAGTATACATGTATTTTATACTTACCTGCTCGAGATTGTATCCTATGAATACAAATGATGCACACATGGGAGTTCTTTGTGTTTCTTTACCACATGAGTGGAATGTTCTTTTTCTATTGATTTTTTATGGGTAAATGACAAATAGCCTACATGTATCAATTTCCCTTCACAAACTCATTTGTCAACCACCACTTGAATCAAATTACTGAAATTTTGTTTTTTCTAATATTATTTTGGAACTGATTCGCTTCTTCATCCTGCTTTATCACATTGCCTGTTTTGGGTAAAATTGTATCAGCTTTGTTTACACAGAGTGTTCTGACTAATTGTTGTAACCACTTAAATACTAGTTTGACCAAAACCCATAGGAGATTTTGTAAGTTTCATCATGTAGTATTTTAGGCTTTCTAATTGTTGGAAATTCCATTTGTTTCAAAAAATCCCGATTGATGCATGTTACTGATACTGTTGCCAGTGCTTTGTAACCTATAGCTTCAACCATGACTTGTTATGTATCTGTTTACACTAATTTTTGCTTCTTTGTTTGGCTTGAAATGATTTTTTTTATCAATTGGCTTGAAAAGGTGTTTCTAGAAAGAGAGCAGATTAGAACATATATCATGAAATATACTTTCAGTTTGATTGAAAGAATTGATCAATTGTTGCAAATACAAGTTTTGGTAACATGACAAAATTTCCTGATATTTCCTGAACACAACATTGCCATGTTTACTTTCAACTTGGAAATAATGATATTATCTCTTTTGCTTTCATATTGTTTTTTATTGGTCCGAATGCAAAGTATTGCCGTTCGGTGTCTGGTACTAATCATTTATGTGGTTAAACCTGATTTGTAACAGAGCAGAGGTTGTCTTGGATGCTGTACTAAGCCCACACCGATCATCGCTGTGGACGAGCCATCAAAGGGACTGAGAATCCAAGGTCGTACAGTGAAGAAACCTAGCATATCTGAGGATTTTTGGAGCACCAGCACATGTGAGATGGACAACAGTGCAGTTCAATCTCAGAGAAGCATTTCTTCAATTAGCACCTCGTATCAAGTAGATCCCCACGGAGTTGGCAGTACCAGCAACCCTACTGAGTTTGTTAATCATGGCAAGTTTAATTCTTGTCCCTCTTGCATACGTTATTTAAAAGAACTGATGTTTGGATATACAACAATGTGATCCAAGTGCCCAACATGCTGCATGCAATCTGTGACCCGCTATTTGATATCATAAAAGTCAGTGTGACTAGATAGATCTGACTATCCAATATTCTCATTCATTTAACACCTTGGCCAGTTTTGTCAAATGCTTAGTGAAAGCCCCTCTGCTGAATTGTTTGGATCATCTAATTAGCTAGACCTTTGACCTACGAGATCCCTGTTGTTGGCTGTTCAAACCAGTGTTTTAAGACAGGCTGGACACAAAACCGGAATGCTTTCTGGGTCATGGGTCAAACAGTTTCACTGCAAGTCGCATAAAAAACATATATAATATATTTTGTAAATAAAAATAGACTTGTAAGCAGCGGCTAGATGAATAAAGCGTTGTTTTTTGATATAAATGACTAGGGCTCAAATATTTTAGCTTGCAATTTTTCAGAATATACACATTTAATTAAAAGAGGCAAAAGTAAGCACAAAAGACAATATGGGTTGATGGTTTAAGGCTAATAAATGTACTTAAGAGAACCCAAGTCCAAATCTCTCTAACACCATTTTGAAATTGGTAATCATTTAGTGTCACAGGTGGCTCGTGAAAACTGGTTGGGTCATTGAAACCTAGCCGGTTATTAACAGTTTTGCTGGTTTTTCAGAAAAAGGAAAACCAAGGTTCTTAAAAATCAGAATGTCTTCTGTTTTCCTGGTTGACTGGTTCAACTGTCCGGTCTGCTCCAAGTCTTAAAACACTGGCTCAAACAAATGGTTCTCATAGTATTATTGTTGGATGTGGTGATTCTTTAAAATCCTCTTTCATTTTCTTGTTTTCTATGCCTTCCAACTAACGAAACTGGCTTCCATATGTCTTTTCCAGGTCTTCTTCTCTGGAATCAAACTAGGCAGCAATGGGTTGGAAATAGAAGGTCTGAGAATCGGACACAACAGGTCCAAGAACCCAGGTTAAGGTGTGAATCTTACCCTTTACTATATTTGTTCAGGCGCATAAAGTTTGATCCTTCTCGCATAGGTCATTTTGCTTATTATTCGTGTAAGCAGCAGCAGAAGCCTCTAACCTACCTCCCCCATAACTGATCAACCAATCTTTTAACACATTTCAACTAGAACTGAGAATCTTTCTAATTTTCTTAGTTTTCATCCAAATCTTTCTCATCTATGATATACCTAATTGATTGAGGTAGATCATGGTCATGGATAACAAACTGAAAGCCTTTTGTACATCCTATCTGATTATCTTGTTCGTCCTGTTTTCACCATTTGAGGTGGTGAGATCAATTAATTTATGTAGTGTAATTTGGGCTGTGAATTTTTCTTACAGGAAGATTTTAATTAATTGTATTTCCTTCTTAATTAGTACTTGATTATTCACAATTTTGCTTTGATGCTTATTTTCAATGCGTGCTATCCCTTTGTGGTAAACCCATTGTGGCTTTGCAGTTGGAATGCGACATATGACAGTTTACTTGGAACCAACAAGCCATTCCCCCAGTCTATACCACTCTCTGTAAGTCTGCTATTGGCCATGGAAAATCCATCCACTCTTACAATATCTTGTTTTTTAACTGATTAATTATTGTTCTCCAAATTGGCAGGAAATGGTAGATTTTCTTGTGGATGTCTGGGAGCAGGAGGGGATGTATGATTGATCAAAAGAAATCCTGTAAAATATGCAATGGGTTTCTGGAGATCAGGACACCACTGCCACCATTGTAATTTTTAAAATGCTTTGGTATAGGAAGGGGATTGAGCACTGTCATGTCTTTCTACCCAAAAAAAGGCACTGTCATGTCAACTGTAATATTATTCTAATGCTGTTCCCTACCAAATATCCAATCTTTTCTCTTCTTTCGGTTTTTAGAACATGCTTATCCATCGAATTCAATCTAATATATAGAAATTGCAGCCCACAGGTTTTTAGCCCGATGTCTATAAATGAGTTATTGATCTCTCCAAGGCTGAACCCCTTGTTGCTGCATAAAATTCTTGGTGGTTTATCTTGTAGTTTTGGTAGAAGATGGTTCTCTTGTGAGATCTTTCCGTTTAACTTTTTCTTTCGAGTGATTGGTTGTTAGCTCCAAAATTTCCTTCCCCGTGATGCATTAGGGGTGTCGATGGACTGGGTTTGGGTTGGATTCCGTCCAATCAATTTGAATGGGTTGAACGGTCCAATAAGACATTGAATGGACCAGTCCAGGTTTTATGGCCCGAAGTATTAATTGGATTGGATTGGTCCCGGTCCATCTGTAATGGACTTATATTGGACTAGGTTGGATAGAACCAATATCCGGTCCATTGACAGAGGTTTGGTTGGACCCAATCTAAATTAAAACCAATTTGAACAGATTGGAAGATCCAGACAAATGTTTTAAAACTGTCTGATGACTCAGATTGTTGGACTGTTTGGCCTGAAAACTGGCAAGTATCGGTTCTGTTTCAGCCCCAGACTGTTCTTTTAAGGCAAAACTGTTGAAACAGCGGCTGGACTGTATAGTGGCCACGGCCATGACTTGTAGCGTTGAGCCGGGGACCATCACTTGAGTTTTTTCAGTTTATCACTCTCCGTTTCTCATGTTTGATTCAAGACTTTTTGTTTCTCCCTTAAAGACTATGGAGTGGTACCGGCGGCCACCACACCACTTGCCGCAACGACCATGACTTGCAGTGACAACCACCAGGTGACATTTTAGTTTTTGTTTTGTTTTTTTTTTTTTTCTTTTTTCAAGTAGTGTGAAGATAGATGATCCCACCCCTTTTCCCAGTTCATCTAAAAACCTTATGATTTCTAGTTTTTTCTTTACTTTTCTTTTCTTTTGAAGTATAATTCCTGAGTTCTAGATAGATTCAAGTAACCAAATTAAATGTGTAGTTGTGACCCAAATATTATATGCGGATGTATGAATCGTAAAACGAAGCATGAGAATGCATGAAGGAAACTGGGCTTTAGTTTGTTCCTACATCACCCGACCACCTGGTGTCCTGGTGGTTTGAAAACTTTCTTTGTCAAATGTCTGGATTTCTGGATTTAAAGTCTAACAATCCCTAACAAATTGATCTCTGCAACAGAGTCTACCTCTTGCAGCGGCGACCAAAACCGGCTAGCACCACTTGGCGTGGCAATTGGAAGTTTGGAACCATTGAACAGGAATGTTTTCTTTCTTTGGGAACATTGCAAGGTTCAAAGTATCAACACGTATTGGCCGACCCGTATTGACCAATACGTATCATGCCAATGGCTTCCTGATACGCCCCTCCAGAGGTTGTATCAGGTCAGACCATGGTTCAGAGGATAGCCGGGACTTAAACCGACCCCTCTGAACCGGTTTTGAAAAAATAAATAAATAAAACATAAAAAAAGCACTGTTACAGGCCAATATGCCCTACCGATACTTATCGGCCTGTGTCGATACTTTGAACCTTCCGAAACAGATCATGGGGTTTTGGTCTCACTGTAACTTATCAATTATATATATATTTTTAATTATTTATATAACTATATATTTATTATTATATTTATTTTTTTTATGTCATTGGTCAAATCATTCAACCCAGATGGTTTAACCAATGACCTGAAAACCGGAGGCCAAAACGGTTCTCTTTCTGGATCAGTTTTTCAAACTTTGATCCAGATATTGGTCCACTGACAGTCCTACATGTATTCTTATCTTTCAAAGATCCCCAGGCTGCCTTCTTATCTTCGTTTTGCCTTTTGCCAAGAGCCAAGAATACGCATCTAGTGCTGAACAAACTACATGCATTTAGAAATATTAACCATTTTTACATTGTCCAGTCATTGAGCAATCTCATTTTATTGGTGAAGAAAGCCCCTCAACAATCAATTGGGCCGTGGTTGCCATTTGGTTATATCATGGCATAGTAATTGAATTTCGGCCTAATTTCAAAATATCAATACAATACATTCGATACATGGGTGGCATGGCATGAATCCGTTGAGAACCTATGGCAGCAATAATAACTGTTGTTAAAAGTTTCTAATCATCAATGTTGGCATAGGTAAATGAATTACTATTTAGACCATGTTTGGTTCGTTGCCCGTAGCTTCATTCTTTTAATTCTTTCCGATTTTATATTTAGACCATGTTTGGTTCGTTGCCCGTAGTCTCATTTTTTTTAATTCGTGTCGATTCTATAAAAGAATGGGCAAGAATAAATGAGATACAGGTGTTTGGATATTCATTTCTTGCCACAGAACCCTCTCGACTTTCAATGAACCCTCGCTCTCTGTACAAGGTAATCGCTCGCTCCTCTCTCTCTCTAGAAGGTAAACCCTCGTCCCTCTCTCTCTCTGTACGAGGTAAACTATTGAGCTTCATCGTATATTTTCATGTATCTATTTTAGGATGTAATCTTTGTGCTAGTTTAGGATAGTTGTCAAATTGGTTTTAGTTACCATAATTTTAGGAGTCGGTGATTTGTTTCCTAGTTGCTAGCCGATATCCTTGTGAGGGAACTTTGTATATATGTAGCTTGTAATCGTTGGCTGAAAGGACACAAAAGCTTTCTCCATTATCTTTCTCTTTCACCTAAAATTTCTCATGGTATCAGAGCCGTTTTCAAGCTCTGGTTGATTGATAATGGCGGATGAAAAAGAGAAGAAGAATGAAGGTGAGGGCAGAAGCAAGAAGGTAGTCTCACCATACTACTTGACTGCCAATGACAACCCGGGTAATATAATTACCCAAGTTCAATTGAAAGGAGACAATTACGAAGAATGGGCTCGAGAAATGCGGATGACGCTCTGAGCTAAGAAGAAGATTGGATTTATCGATGGGACTATATCTCAGCCCGCTGATGATTCACCAGAATTGGAAGACTGGTGGACCGTAAACTCGATGTTGGTTTCATGGATTCTCAACACGATAGAGCCAAGCTTGCGTTCTACAATCACGTATATGGAGGTTGTGAAAGACTTGTGGGACGGCATCAAAGAGCGTTTTTCAGTGGGCAATGGGCCAAGAATTCAGCAACTCAAAGCAAATCTCGCGAATAGCAAACAGGCTGGTCTCCCAATCATGACTTATTATGGCAAATTGAAACAAATATGGGAAGAGCTTGCTAATTACGAGCAAATCCCGACATGCGTTTGTGTAGGCTGCAACTACAACATCACTGCGAAGCTGGAGAAGAGACGAGAAGAAGAAAGGCTCCATCAATTTCTGATGGGCTTGGACGACGCAGTGTATGGAACAGTGCGTTCCAATATTCTGGGCTGCCAAGCTTGAACAAAGCCTATGCCATGGTGATACAAGAGGAGCGCCTGAGAACCATGACCGTGGCAAAGAAGAAAAAAGGGAGGCAATGAGCTTCGTTGTGCAGGCGCAAGTTGGAGCAAAAAGAATGGGATATGACACAAAAGAAGAATCTGGAGTGTGCACGAACTGCGGACGAACAGGGCATGAAGCTGAGAGTTGTTTTCAACTCATCGGCTACCCAGACTAGTGGGGAGACCGACTGAGATCTACTGGAAATGGGAAAGCACGAGGCCGAGGAGCACAAGGCAAAACTGGTCGTGGATGTGGAGGCGTACAGAGAGCAAATGCTGCACAGGCGGTAGGGCAAACTTCTGAACCAATCCACGCGACAGAAGGAGATCGTGCAACATTCAGTGGGTTGACTAATGAACAGTGGACCACATTTCTTAATCTCTTGAATTCTTGCAAACCCAGCACAAATGAGAAGTTAATAGGTATGAATTGGATAATTGATACAGGAGCATCACACCATATGACCGGCAACTTGAGCCACTTGCATGATATCAAAACTGTGACTGGTTGTCCGGTTGGATTGCCCGATGGAAAGCATGTCATGGCAATAAAGAAAGGGACAGTCATTTTAAATAAACACATAAAGCTTACTAATGTGCTTTATGTTCCTCGTTTGAATTGTAACCTGATATCTGTATCGCAATTATTAGAGGAGTCAAATTGTAATATCCAATTCACTAATAAGTTTTGTGTTATACAGGATGGTGATTGGTGCGGGTGAACTACGCGAAGGGCTTTACTACTTCAAGGGCGCGGGCTCAAGCAAGGTTCACAAGGCAAATGTTGAAGCTTCATATGAGTTATTTTACAAGAGAATGGGTCATCCCTCCGTGAAAGTAATTAAATTTCTTTATGATTTGAACATTAGATGTGGGAGTGGAAATAAGATTTGTGATGTTTGTTCAAGAGCCAAACAGACAAGAGGTGCATTTGATTCTAGTGAAAATAATCTAAAGAAATTTTCGACTTGATTCATTGTGATTTATGGGGTCCTTACTCTGTATGTTCGTCTTGTGGTGCCACATATTTTTAGACTATTGTTGATGACTTCTCAAGAGTCGTTTGGATTTTCTTGCTTAATGACAAAAGTGAAGTGGGCAAAACTTTACGTAATTTCTTCACTATGGTTGAACGCCAATATGATAAATTGGTAAAGATAGTTAGAAGTGACAATGGTACTGAGTTTACATGCTTGAAAGAATATTTTTCTGAGCAAGGTATAATACATCAGACCTCATGTGTTGGAACACCGCAGTAGAATGGACGTGTCGAGAAAAAACATAGACATATACTAAATGTTGCCAGAGCTCTTCAATTTCAGGCTAATCTCCCTACTGAGTTTTGGGGAGAATGTGTTATGACAGCTGGATATTTGATCAACAGGGCCCCCTCCACTCTTCTTTTGGGAAAATCACCGTATGAGATGTTGTATGGGCAGAAACCTAGCTACAAACATATACGAACGTTTGGGTGTTTGTGTTATGCACGAAACCTAAATCGTACCAGGGATAAGTTTGCTAGTAGAGTCAGACGTTGTGTCTTTGTGGGATATCCATTTGGCAAGAAGGGGTGGAGAGTTTATGACTTGGAGAATAATGAATACTTTGTTTCTAGGGATGTGGTATTTTCAGAAACTGAGTTTCCGTATGCTGTTGATGATGAAAAAGTCAAACACAACGATAGTCATCTTGATTATACCCAGGTGGAGAATGAAGTGTATGACGAGGAAGAATGTGAAAGCAAAAGAGGAAGGGGTGATAGTACTTGTGAGGCCATGGATATAAGACCGGCAGAGCTAGGTTGTAGCAATGGGGATAGTTGTGGAAATGATGAGCAGGATGAAGTGGAGCATGATGTAAGGGGGGGGGGTTCTATGATAGAAACGAATACAGGGAGTGAGCAACTTGGACGAGGTCATCGAGTGAAGCAACCTTCCACTCGTCTCAAGGATTATGTTATACACACAACATGGTGTTCCAACCAAAGTCTAAGCCCTTCTGCTAGTTCATCTCGCCAATCTCACTCCTCAGGTACTCCCTATCCCATAACACATTATGTGAATTGTGATAAATTTTCTTTGCGACATTGCTCTTTCTTAGCAGCTGTCACAGCTAGTCATGAGCCACAGTATTATTCAGAGGCTGTCAAGGACCCTCGTTGGAGAGAAGCAATGAAAAAGGAAATTGAAGCATTAGAAAATAATAGAACCTGGACAGTGGTGGACTTGCCACCAGGGAAAAAGTCTCTTAGAAGTAAATGGGTCTACAAGATAAAATACAACTCAAATGGCACAATAGAGCGGTACAAGGCGCGTTTGGTGATATTCGGAAGCAAACATGTTGAAGGGATAGACTATAATGAAACGTTTGCACCTGTGGCAAAGATGGTTACAGTTCGTGCATTCGTTGCAGTTGTTGCGGCTAAAAATTGAGAATTGCATCAAATGGATGTACAAAACGCATTTCTTCATGGAGATCTACAAGAAGAAGTCTATATGAAGATGCCTCCTGGATTTCCTTCGAGATTGCCTGGAAAGGTGTGCAAGTTGCAAAAGTCGCTCTATGGATTGAAGCAGGCCCCTCGTTGCTGGTTTGTTAAACTGACGACAACTTTGAAATAGTATGGTTTTTCCCAGTCGCAATTTGATTACTCTTTGTTTATGTTTCGATGTAGACAGGTACAGTTAAGTATTTTGGTTTACGTGGACGATCTTGTCATCTTTGGAAATAATGGCGATGCCATTTGGAAATTCAAGAAGTATTTGAGTCAATGCTTCCACATGAAGGACTTGGGAGTTTTGAAATATTTTTTAGGAGTGGAGGTCGCAAGAAACCATGAAGGTTTTTTTCTTTGTCAGCGGAAATATGCTTTGGATATCATATCAGAAACTGGACTGTTAGGAGCTAAGCCAGCTGGTCTTCCCTTAGAACAAAATCATAAATTAGCACTAGCAGATGGTCCTTTGATGATAAAACCAAAGAGTTACAGGAGGCTAGTGGGTCATTTGATTTACTTGACCATTACCCGTCCTGAGTTGTCCTATTGTGTGCATGTGCTCGCTCAATTTATGCAGACCCCCCGTGAAGAACATTGGGAGGCGGCTTTACGTGTGGTGCGATATTTGAAAGGTAACCCGGGATAGGGAATTTTCCTTCCAGCTGACAGTGATCTTCGATTGTATGCTTATTGTGATTCTGACTGGGCCAGTTGTCCATTGACACGACGTTCTCTCACCGGATATTTTGTTTTATTGGGACAATCACCAATCTCGTGGAAGACGAAGAAACAACATACAATGTCCAGATCATCGACTGAGGCGGAATACATGTCTATGGCAACAACTGCATGTGAATTGAAATGGTTGAAAGGGTTGTTGTACTCATTGGGAGTTGGTCATTCTGATCCTATGAGATTATACTGTGATAGTCAAGCAACTTTGCATATTGCTGCGAATCCGGTTTTCCATGAGAGAACTAAACACATTGAAGTGGATTGTCACTTTGTTCGTGATGAGATTCAGAATGGGAATATATGGCCCTCCTATGTCCGAACCTCCGAGCAGCTTGCTGATATATTTACAAAGGCGCTGGGCAAGCAACAATTCGAACATCTTCTTCGCAAGTTGGGCATTTCCCATTTGCATGCACCAACTTGAGGGGGGGTATTGAGCTTCATCGTATATTTTCATGTATATATTTTAGGATGTAATCTTTGTGCTAGTTTAGGATAGTTGTCAAATTGGTTTTAGTTACCATATTTTTAGGAGTCGATGATTTGTTTCCTAGTTGTTAGCCGATATCCTTGCGAGGGAACTTTGTATATATGTAGCTTGTAATCGTTGGCTGAAAGGACACAGAAGCTTTCTCCATTATCTTTCTCTTTCACCTAAACTTTCTCATAAACCCTCGTCCATCGGATGATGGACCAGACGGTTCTACCTGTTTTCTATGATGTAGATCCATCGGATGTTCAAAAACAAAGTGGAGGCAAGCTCTTACAGACGCTGCCAATTTGTTTGGGTGGGATCTCCGAGATGTTGCTAATGGGTAATCTTTCTAAAACCTGTTTATTTGCTACTTAATATCAATACGACATCATCAATTTTTGAGAATTGAGTAGTTGCATGTTCTCATCTCATCATAATGAATAAAGAAAGAAAAAAATGTTATTAGAGTTTCGTTTGCTTGCAGTTCATTTGCACTGTATAAAACTGCAAATGGGCCGAGTACAAATTGAGTGGAATAAAATTGAAAATAAAACATTTAAATGAGAAAAAAAATCAAGAAGAATGCTTGTTTTTTTCTCTTTTTTGTTTTTTGGAGAAGTAAGTTGGGAAGCAAAATGATGTGGTCTGCACTTTATATGAGAGATAATGAAGGTAGAGGAAAGTGGATCAAATTTCACATCTTCCAATGAGTGCAAATAAGGCAATAATCCAAGCAAATCATAGTTATAAACAAACACATGCAAATCAGAACCATTGATATTTGATTTGGATTCGCTCTGCAAGCAAACATGGTTGAAGTTTTCTATTATCTGTTAGATATCCAAAAGAAAATGAAAATTGATACCAGTTTTTTGATGAATAAAACTGATAAACAATTGAGGTAGAAGAACATTCTATATTGAAATAAGATCTAATATCGTAATCATATTCTGTTCTTTTCTATTTTGCTTTCAATCCATTATTAAGTATTGATATGGACATTAGCATTTGGCTACAAATAACCAAAATAAATGCCTCAATAGATTTTGTTTCTTGGGTCTTAGGCTTCATTCAATTCCATATATTTTTATCCTGTTTGTGTATTTTCCATCACATTTGGCAAGCGTGAGGCAAAGTTCATTCAAAGAATTGTTGACGAAGTATCTACTAAATTGAATAAAACGATGTTGGATGTTGCTATCTACCCAGTTGGAATAGATTTACGCGTAGATCACATATATTCATTGTTAAGCGTTGGATCTGATGATGTCCGTATTATAGGGATCTGGGGCATGGGTGGAATAGGCAAGACAGCCATTGCCAAAGCTGTTTATAACTTGATCTTTCACAAAATTGAAAGTAGTAGCTTTCTTGAAAATGTCAGTGAAGTTTCACAACAACGTAATGGTCTAGTTCAGTTACAAGGCCAACTTCTTTTAAATATCCTAATGAGAAGTGGCTTTAAGATTAATAATATTGCTCGTGGAATAAATTTGATTAAAGAAAGTCTTTGCTATAGAAGGGTTCTTCTAATTCTAGATGATGTAGATGAAATGGACCAATTAAAAGCATTAGCTAGAGAACACAATTGGTTTGGTCCTGGAAGTAGAATCATCATAACAACCAGAGATGATCATTTATTGGATGTGCTTCAAGTGGATAAGAAATATAAGGTTAAAAAGTTAAATCATGATGAATCTCTTGAGCTCTTTAGTTGGGATGCCTTTAAATCAAATCATCCTATAGAAGGTTATGTAGAGCTCTCAAACCGTGTGTTGCATTACATTAGAGGACTTCCTTTAGCTCTTGAGGTTTCGGGTTCTTCTCTTCTTGACAAAAGAATATCTGAATGGGAAACCGTGTTGGAGAAACTTGAAAATATTCCACCTGATAAGTTCAAAAAAAAACTTGGAATAAGTTTTGATTTGCTAGACGATAAAAACAGAGATATATTCCTTGATATTGCATGCTTCTTTGTTGGAAAAACAAGGATAATGTAACTGGAATACTGGATGGTTGTGGTTTCTTTCCAGAAATTGGAATAAGTGATCTTATTAGTAAGCCTCTCCTAAAAATCAATCTGAGAAATGAGTTGATGATGCATAATCTAATATGAGACATGGGGACGGAAATTGTTCGAGAAGAATCTCCAGAGGAGTCTGGGAAACGTAGCAGATTGTGGTGTCATGTGGATGCTCATTATGTATTATCGAAACACAAGGTAAGAGCTAAAACACTATTTTTTGGTTTCTGTATCAAGTTTATTGGTAAATTATAAACATGGAAACTATTAGTTGGTTTATGTTATTTAGTTGAAGCTAGAAACACATGCATATGCATAGATAAGCCCTTATAATAGTATAAAACATTTCAATTTCTAGCTTCCAATCTTACACAGCCCACCATGTATATATATATAAAGTACAACTGCCACCCTCCCAAGGAAAGGGTGTTGAGCCTCAAAGTATCTTGGTATTACAACTTTGCCCAAAACAGTTCCTCCTTAGTAATCCCTTGCTTTGCTAGAGTGTTGGCTAGTCCATTTTCTGATCTTCTAGTCCACCTATAGTATACCCAACCTTCCTTTTTGTTTTATCAGCAACACAAAAACAGAATTTGATTAAAATGAAAAGAAACATATCTATTGTATCTGAACCCCATTATGGAGTTAATCCCCCAAGAAATTACAAATGTGCCCAACACATCTATTGTATCTGAACCCCTTGCTTAGCTAAACTATCTGCCAAACTGTTAGCATACCTCAATCTCCCTTGTTAGGCACTTGATTTCCCTTACAGTCTATCTATGGATCGAGATTCCCAAGCTATTTGTTTGCACCCACCCTATTACCAACTAAAAATCCCCCTCCACCTCAATTTGTTGGAGACCCATCTGTTTAGCCGATCTCAAATATTGGAGTAGGGCTATTACTTCATCTTTTAGTGAATCACCCACCTCAATTGTTCCTAAATATAAAACCGGTATTCTTCTGTAAAAGCAGACCTGTAAACTACCATAGACCCAGCAAAGTGCATATGGTCTTGTCTGGTCTAATAATTAGCCCAGGAAAGCATGTATTACAAGATTCCAGAAACATTTTATTAAGGAAAATATAAATAGTTTATTCTTAGATCTAGAGGGCCCTATGACCGACATTTGTCAGACCTCATTTTTCTTTCTTTGTCTCTCTCTTTTGGAGGCTCTTTCTCAGACCTTCCTCCTATTCCAGGTCTCAGATAACTGGCTTACAAAAGAGCTACGATGGTCTAATCCCTCACCAGAGGGTACATAGTGTAGCCCCTTGGGGGGTTTGGCCATTTCTTGTCTTCTCCAGCCCATTTCTCCGTAGACTTTTGGAGTCAACCACCATGGCCATATCCATGGAACTTATGCCTTCTCCTTCTCTTAACACACCTCCAACATTGGATGAACCTAGGTTACCTACATCAGTTTCACCCTTTGCTGTAGTGAAGGGGTCCCACTTTTTTCAATAGTAGGCTTTGAGGAAAATGAACCTGCTATTGCACTCCAACCTTTGATATGTCATCAACTGAAAGATAATTAAATAAATCAAGCATTTTCAACCAATGTACAACCTTGATGGTCATGTAGTCAAATAACTTCCTCTTTGTAACTCCCCAAATCGATCTCTCTATCTATGGTCAAGCATTTTAGAAGCTATCTTATGGCCCATCTTCTATGGTCAAGCATTTGACCATAAGGTATTTGACCATAGATAGATAGACCATAAGATATTTGACCATAACTTCCTCTTTCTTTCCAAATCGACCATAAGATAGCTTCTTTTGTAACTCCCCACAATATTCTTCCCTCTTCTTCAATTGTCTAAAGAAGCTTGCTTCTAAAAGGCCTACCACATCTAGGGGAGGTGTCTACCTGCATGCAAAGAAAGAAGAGAATTAATCCTAATATAAGACAAAAAAGTACAGGAGGTTAATAGGTGAGTTTCTGTTTCGCCCCAACCCAAGTAAAGGCTACAAATATGAGTTGAGACGTGCCAATTTGGACTTATTCTTTGAAGCACATCCATAATGTTGATTTTATTGGCTATCTAAAGAAAACCACTACAAATTATTATACAAGAAAATAAGGCTTGAAAACATAAAGCTAGAAATAAGGGCAAATTTACCCATGTCTTGATAGGCAAACCTTTATAGATTCTATACCAAGAATATTGCAACTTGAATGGGACCAAATCAGACCTGGCTCCATCCAACCTAAGCTTTAGGCTGTAGTTTGAGATGGCTTTGTAAAGAGACTGGGCTGAATGGGTCCTAGTATCTTCTCTTGTAATATCTTTTCTTTTCTTATTAGCTAATGGGCCTCTCTTGATGGGCCTGTTATTTCTTTTTGTTTAATCTCTTTATGTTACTGCCTAGCTGGCCACCCACTTAAGGGCATACTTGTCATTACTCTAACATTAATTCTTAATAAAAAAGGATTAGAAGAGAAAGGGAAAATAATTCGAACCTTTCTTCTTCTTCCTTCTTTTTTCGCCATCTTCTTCTCTTGTACTGCTGCTCTTACTTTTCTTCTTCCTTTTTTCCCTCTAATATTCAAATTTACACCTAATATTTGAGGACTGATTTACATCTTGGTATCAGAGCAGGTCTATTTCTTCCTTTTTTTTTTCTTCCTCTTTTCCCATACATCCTTAGATTAAGAGAGTGTATGGAGAGATAGGTTCTCTATAGTTTAGAGGATCTCTGGCCTAGTTGGTAGAGGGTTTGGAGAGTTTAAATCTAGCTGGATATTGCCAAGAAGTGGTGTTGTTTTATTGCTACCCAAAACCCTAGCTGATTAGAGATTTTTGAAGGTACAAGTAAAGGTGAAGCTTTGGGTGTGGTGCTCTATGCTTGGGAGGTGTCTTTTGACTTCTAAAGGAGGGCGGTTTAGGTTTGGAAGAGATTGGGAAGCTCGAGTAGGAGCGGCTGCATCTTCTCTCTTCCTTCCCAACAGTTGGATAGAGTAAAACCCTAGTTTTCAAGCATCTGGGTTTTGGTTTGACTTCAAGTAAGTTTATATAGATAAAATTTATGGTTCTTTGATTTTTGTTTGATTAATGGATCCATACGGAAGTGAGTTCAAGCAAGTGTTGGTTTCCGGCCTTGGCTTGGTAGATTCTGTTTTGACTGGTGTGACCACAATCAAGTTAGATGGGACAAATTATCTTGCTTGGGCATAGTCTATAAGAATTTATGTCTATAGTAGAGGAAAATTCGGGTATCTCATAGGTAGTAAAGTGAAACCCGAAGAGACAGACCCTGAATTTGAGAGATTGATGCAAGAAAACTATATTGTCATAGGATGGTTGGTCAATTCTATGCAACCTCATATAAGTCGGCATTAT
This sequence comes from Nelumbo nucifera, assembly GCF_055504915.1. Lineage (NCBI taxonomy): Eukaryota > Viridiplantae > Streptophyta > Magnoliopsida > Proteales > Nelumbonaceae > Nelumbo > Nelumbo nucifera. Next base: position 26,693,045 of record NC_142650.1, read on the forward strand.
CTCTGGATGTCTTCGGCTAAGGAGATATGGGACAGGGGGAGAAGAGTGTAGCAATTTACTACTCTATACTGAAATCCCTATGGCAAGAAATTGATGTTATGGAGACAGTTGTATGGGAGAGTAAGAATGATGCTGAAATGTATAGGAAGTTGGTGGAGAGAAATAGGGTATTTTAATTTCTCATTGGACTCAACCTTGAGTTTGACATCATTAGGCAAAATATCCTGGCCAGAGATGAGGTTACTCTTTCTCAGGCATACGCTATGATAAGTAGTGATGAGAGTAGGCGGCAGGTTCAGTTGCAGAGTCCACCTACAGAACACTTTGCACATGCTGGAATAAAGCCAAAGGGTCCTACTGAGAAAAAGGAGCAGATATGTGAATATTGCAAGAAACCGAGGCATACAAAGGACACTTGCTGGAAGCTTCATCATGAGCTTCTTCCTGATAGGTTTAAGAATAACAACAGCTCTAAGAAGGGCAGTTAGGTAGGAAAGCCCAAGACAGCTAATGTTGCTATAGTACCTGAAGGAGGAAATCAGGAGAGTGAAGAAAAATCAACCATTGAGCAATTGGCAGCAATGAATGCGGATTTTGAAAAGTATGGGTAGCTACTAAATCACTTGGAAGCTACTGTTTCTTCATCTCACTCTTCCAACAACAACACATCATCTTCATCTGCATTTGCTCACTCAGGTATTCGTGCTTCTGCAAATCATGCTTCAGTTTCAGGTAATCATAAAATCCCTTAGATTATTAATTTCGGTGCATCTGACCATATGACCATCCTGTCTAATCTCTTCTGCTCATACCACCTTCTCTCTAGCAAAGAGAAAATATCCCTTGCTGGTGGGTCTCTTGCTCCCATCTCTTGTAAAGGGGATATAAAGACCTCTGACACCCTTTATTTATCCTCGGTCCTTCATGTCCCTAAACTTAAAACAAACATTTTATCTGTTAGCAGCTTAACTAAATCCATGAATTGTAGCATAACATTTTTTTCCACTCATTGTGTTTTTCAGGACCTGCAATCTCAAAGGATGATTGGGAGTGGCCATGAGGCAAACAGAGTATACTTGTTGGACACACCGGATAGAGCTTTAGGACCACCTAATGGAGTTGCCTTAGAGTCAGTTTTGTCAGAGTCTGTTAACAAAGTCTTGTTATGTCACTTTTGGTTTACTCATTTGTCTTTTTCTGCTTTGAGTCATTTGTTTCCAAATATGTTTAAGGGAGTGTCTTTATCGAGTCTTCATCGTGAGTCGTGTGAACTGGCAAAGCATTATAGACATTCTTATTCAGTAAGTAATAAAAGATCTCTTTCTCCTTTTCATATTGTTCACTCTGACGTGTTGGGGCCATATCATTTGCCAACTATGGGGGGTTACAGGTAACTTTATCCTTTTTATTGATGACTACTCTCGTTACACTTGGATTTATCTCATGAAATCTAAGGATGAAGTACCAGTTATTGTGCAAAAATTTCATGAATTCATCATCACCCAATTTAACACTCGGATCAAAATATTCCGTTTTGATAATGCTAAGGAGTATTTTGAGAAAACCCTCTCCGCCTATCTTGAAACTTTTGGGGTTATTCATCAAAGTTCTTGTTCCTACACTCCACAACAGAACGGGGTGGTGGAAAGGAAGAACATGCATGTGGTTGAAGTTGCCAGATCCCTCCTGTTTGCATCCCATGTTCCTATAAAATTTTGGGGAGATGTTGTTCTTACTGCTACTTTTTTGATCAACCGTATGCCCTCCCGGGTCCTTAACTTCAAAACCCCCTTTAGCCTTCTCTTCCGAATGAGGATATTTTTTCTCTTCCTCTCTATGTTTTTGGGTGCACTTGCTATGTGCATGTTCACAATCATCAAAGGCACAAGTTTGAACCTAAGGCTTGTAAATGTGTTTTTTTTTGGATATGCTTCTACACATAAGGGATATTGCTATTTTGATCCAGTTAGTGGCACCCGCTTTGTATCTCGGGATGTCACATTTGCTGAGTTGACTCCTTTCTTTAGCATTTCTCCTGAGGGGGAGAAATCTGAAGAGCCCTTTGCTATGTCTCCAGCTGTAGCTAAGATGACCTCAGTCAGGGTTTTGTTATCTCTAGCCGCTACTTTTGATTGGCCCCTACACTAGTTTGATGTTAAAAATGCCTTCTTGAATGGGGACCTACATGAAGAGGTCTATATGTCTTTTCCTCCAGGGGTGTATAGGAAGGAAATGCAAGGCAAGGTGTGTAAACTACAAAAATCTATTTATGGTCTCAAACAGTTTCCTCGGGCTTGGTTTGAGAGGTTCAGGGCTGTTCTTGTCTCCTTTGGTTACACACAAACTCAATCTGATTATACCCTGTTCTTGAACAGAAATGGCTCTCTGGTGACCTTAATAGTTTATGTTGATGATATTGTGGTCACGGGAAATGACACTCAAGAGGTTAATAAACTAAAAAAATTTCTTAACTCTGAATTTGAGATCAAGGATTTGGGAGATCTTCGATATTTTTTGGGCATTGAAGTTGCTAGATCTAAGGATGGTGTCTTCATTTCTTAGCGTAAATATGTCATTGACCTCCTTGCTGAGACTGGTAAACTTGGAGCTAAACCAATCTGATAAGGGGGTGTTTGAGAGACTGTTTGGGAAGTTGTTATATCTTTGCATGACTCGGCTAGATATTTCCTATGCAGTAAGTGTTATTAGTCAATTTATGCATTCTCCCAGAGATACTCATTTAGTTGCTGCAGAAAGGGTTCCGTTTTACTTGAAAGGTACTCCAGGGAAAGGTATTCTATTTGCCAAACATGGACACATGAAGCTTGATGCTTTTACTGATGCTAATTGGGCATGATGTATTGATGATAGGAGATCCACCTCAGGTTATTGTGCTCTAGTTGGTGGGAACATTGTGTCATGGAGGAGTAAGAAACAGTCTGTAGTTGCTAGATCCTCAGCTGAAGCAGAATACAGGGCAATGGCACATGGTGTGTCAGAATTACTATGGCTACGATCCCTTTTAGAAGAATTGGGGGTTGACTGCGAGAAGCCAATGATGCTCTACTATGACAACCAAGCAGCTATCAACATTGCACATAATCCTGTTCAACATGACAGATGGTTGATATCTTGACCAAGGGAGTTCGAAGAGGGAAAATGAAACACTATATAAGCAAGTTAGGCATGATTGACATCTATGCTCAACTTGAGAGGGAGTGTAAAGAGACTGGGCCGAATGGGTCCTAGTATCTTCTCTTGTAATATCTTTTCTTTTCTTGTTGGCTAATGGGCCTCTCTTAGTGGGCCTGTTATTTCTTTTTGTTTAATCTCTTTATGTTACTGCATAGCTGGCCGCCCACTTAAGGGCATACTTGTCATTACTCTAACATTAATTCTTAATAAAAAAGGATTAAAGGAGAAAGGGAAAATAATTCGAACCTTTCTTCTTCTTCTTCTTTCTCTTTCTACCATCTTCTTCTCTTGTACTGCTGCTCTTACTTCTCTTCTTCATTTTTTCCCTCTAATATTCAAATTTATACCTAATATTTGAGGATTGATTTACATCTGGCTCATATAAGCTTATATTAGGGATCAAACATTAAAGAGAAAACTAATGAAAAAGAAAATAAGATATTACTTAGCTTGGGTTGAGCTTAAAATTAAAGTTCATGCAAATATGAAAAACATATATTCCAACAATAGACATGTTTTAATGCATATTCTTTCATGCATTTTTATGGGGTTCAGTTGTTAAAATCTTAATTTCTCACTATAGAAAAGAAAAAAGAACTCAACTTGTCATTAGAAAGCACTAAATGCAAGTCCTACTTAACCTGCCTAAATTGCACCCTACTTGACTCTACTACTCAGTTACACTTAGATTGAGGAATTATACTTGAGCAAGTTGCTAATATGTAACCTCTAAGACCAAAAGAAAACATTGCTAAAACAAACAAAGAACCTGATAATATGTAACCTCCAAGAAAACAAATTAGGATTTGCTTCTCAATAAGAGGGTAGTACATCTCTCTCTCTCTCTCTCTCTCTCTCTCTCTCTCTCTCTCTCTCTCTCTCTCTCTCTCTCTCTCTCTCTCTCAGGTCCAAATATTGCTTGGTAGTGGGTACATATGCAAGCTTAAGAGTGTTAATAAAATACAGAATCCTAATACCAATTTAAATAGTTTCTACTAATATTAGCTTGAATGTTTTTGAAAACCATGTTCATGGTTATTTTTGTTTGCATATTGAGCTGAATTATTTATCTTTAAATTTCCTTGTAAGCAAGTAGTATGGATGCATTTTTGTGTAATGGATATGTCACGTAGCAATGTAATTTTTTTTATTTGTTTTGTTATAAATATGTCACATAGCACATCTAAAGATGCATTTTTGCAGCATGGCATGGGCCCGCATGGGCTTGGGCCGTGGGACGTGCCGGGCCGACACCCAAGTTATCCCAGGAGAGGGCATCACGGCACAACCCGCACTTTATGTGGACCCGACACTGCACGTTTTACACCGCTAACCCTTATATTATTATTTTGATTAATAAAAAAATGAATGAGAATGAAATTTGTAACCAAACAGGTTAAAATTTTACTCTCATTCTTGCCGTAAAAAAAATCATTTTTTGGAAAAAAAGCGTTTGGTTCGTAGCAATATTTTCTCATTCTTTCCATTTTTATTCATTTTTTTCCATCTTAGAATTTCATCTTGGGTAAGAATGAAAAAGAATGAGAGTTGAATCAAACATGGCCTTAATATTCATCCAAACTTTTTGACCTTTTTAATAGGCTGTTCTAACAGTTTCGGTCATTGACATATACCGGTGATCTAAACTCATTATATTTATGGATTTTTTTTTCAAAACTTATAAAAAGAAAATATGTTTTACATTGTAAATGATTTTCATTGTAGGAAAGAACTACAATAAGGATCCATGAATGATCTATAAATGCATTGATCTAAGAATAATTTATATCAAAGATGAATTTTTCTTAATTTTTAAAAATCAAAATTTAGAAAAAATGATTCATTTCACATGTTCTAAATGATTTTCATGGTAAGAGAAAACTATAAGATGGATCTATCGATGATTCATCACTCATTGATCTAAGAAAAACTTTATGTGGTTTGTAATGATTTTTTAGTACATTGAAAGCTCAAATATTGATGAATTATTAGTAAAGTTATTGTATGATATCTATATGTTTTAGAATCCCGATGTTGTTCATTATAATGTATTTCTTCAAATAAAATATTAAAATATGTAGTTCTTGTGTGTTTATATCTTATCCATAAGACAGCTTTGTTCTTTACCCATTTTATCTCCATTTAATATCCTCAAAGGAGATGACCATTATATTTGAACCAACATTCTAAACCATTGAATTTGTGCCTCAAGATCAGTCAACTAATATTGAAAATCAAGCGATGTGCATTTATTTCTAGTAATTTTGGCCATTGAAGTGTTACAATGATAGATGTATCATATTAACCCAAAGACCTTCCAATCAAGTTGTTTTTTAAGTCCACTAGACCAATGTATTTATCTCAACCATCAAAATGATGCACCAATATTCAATTAATCTGAGCCATTCAAAAAATAAGGGTGCACCTTGGACTGAACGTCTTGACTGATTTAGCCTGTAAATTTATATGGGTTGGGTTTGAATTTTTTATTTTTGATTGGACCTGAATGCAAAACCCCAAGTTGGACTTGAGCTTAACCCTTAGGTAACTTGAGCAATTGAGCCTAACCTAACTTTAACTCAATCTGAACCAAATGTATGTAAAGTTTCTCATCAGACCTAATAGTCTCATCTAAACTTGATTGACGAACCCAAGCTTAGATTGGGCCTTCGCCCAATTCAAATATATGAAATTTTAGTTTGAACTGGGTCCAAGAGTTGGACAGATTGGGCTTGAACCTTAAGTCCAATGCTTAGGATAGGCTTTTAAGTTTTAAACGTTGATTTTAATGGAATAACAAGAACAAAAATTATAAATTAGAATATAAATATAATACGGACATTATAGGGTTTATTTCTCAAAAATTTAATGTCGTGGGTCAAATTGTTCGGTCCAGATGGTTAAACCGTTAACCAAAAAATCAATGGTCAAAGCGATTCTGTTTTTGGGGTGGTTTTTAAAACCTTGCCAAAAGCCATAATCAAAATTGTGGAGCCACACTCAAAATCCACATTTTAAAATCATTAAATAATGACAATTGGGCCTATTTCTAAAGATGATCAAATGACAATGATTTTGTTCAATATTAATTAAAAGAGAGATACATCTACCGTTCTAGCTAAAACTCCATTAAATTTCAGTTACAATTCATTTAAGTAGCTTATTTAAAACAATCAACAAAATATTAAATTTGTCCTTAAATTGAAATCTGAAAACATTAGCACAGGGACAAAATTTGTCCAAATAAAATTTCAGAAAATTTTGAGGGCTATTGATACTTTTTAAGTAGTGTAGATACATACTTATTGAATCAACACTGAAATCTAGGCTATCAAAGTGGTCACTTAAGAGCAAACAATTAATTTTAGCCATCCAAATAATGTACTAAATTAGTCTAAAAATTAAGGCCATTGAAGACCTCCAAAGGCTAAAGCAATGGACTAATCTTATCCATCCAAGCGATGTACAAAATCTCAAACTAATCAATCTAGTTTGCAAGTTCCCTGTTCTAGAACTGGTTCTTATTTCTTAGCCATGCAAATATTTATTCTGCAGCTATATCATATTAGGCCCAGCCTAGACTCTTCTGCCTTATGGGCTGCAGATATCAGGGATAGCTATAGGTCTATTGCACAAGTCTGGATCTCTTCCCAACAAAAAAAAAGCAGTCCCACAATATCCCAACAGCATCTGTGTCCATACATCTAACCACCATGTAGAGGTGTAAGTCGGCTGTGCCGCCCGTGGCCTGGCACGATTTGGAGCCGGCCTGGCCCGGCCCAGTCCAATTGTCTACGGGCTGTGCCATGGCCCAGAACAATTGTATGGATTGGTGGGCTGTATCAGGTTTGGGGTTTTAGGTCAGTGGGCTGGGTCGGAATGGCCCGCTCTATCATGTCGTGCCACCCGTGGCTCGTGGGTTGTCACGACACACACGCACACACACACACACACACACACATATATATATATATATATATATATAATATTAATAAAATAAACAATTTTTTAAAATTTATTTAATTATCGTATATATAAACAATTATATACATTAAAATTCATATAAAATTAAAATTTTTTAAACTTTTAAATAAATAGATTTGGCCCGATCCACAGTCATGTCTTGCCCAAGGTTCAACCTACAAACCAGCCCGGCCCGTTTTATACCTATACCACCATGTATAAGATGTACGGACCTGATTCATGTTGGAATGGCTTTTGTTGGGAGTAAATCTCAACTCCTATTGGACAATGAACCTTGTCATGGAATGCAAAATCTAAGGCTGTGTTTGGTTTGAAGAAAAATGTAAAAAAAGGAAGGAAAAAGTAAAAAAACCTTTATAAACCTTGTATAGGTTTTCCTGTCTTTCTCTACCTTTTCCTTCAAACCAAACATTACCTAAAAGCTTCTAACATCAATCCAAGATCAATGCGGCCTTGACCCAAGTTCACGAAAAAGCTTAAACTAAAGCTATCAATCAGTCTTGAATCAATTATTAATGGGTTCTATAAAATAGATCCAGAACTGTACCAATTATTTATCCCAATTAGACTTTGACATTTATAAATATAATTAATATGAATAACAACTTGAAACTCCATTTTTTAACAATATAACTATTCAATGGTTCGAAGCAACAAGAACCGATCTTGGTCCAATTAATGAAACCACGAAACCATAACCGACATAATCAAGTCGGTTGGGTTATATTGAATAGACCCAACCCATTAACACCTCTATCCGAAATTGGGAGAAGAGAAGTGGTCTCACTTTTTAAGCGTGGTTTAGGATTGAAAACGAAAATGTTTCAACCCTAACTGGATTAATGCTAGGGACTGTGGAAGCCAGAAACGAGCAACACAGACCGAACTGACTTTGTTGTGATGGAAGACATGAATTTGCAACCCAAACTTGATTAGTGCAGTGGCTCTAGGAGCTCGTTGGGTGAATTGGCCATGGCTGCAACTATCTAAGGAAATCCGTCCCAAAAGTGAACAAGTATATCACTTTAGAGTGATTGGGTGTTCTGTATATGTTTTTTTTTTCTCTTTTTGCTGCATCTTTTTCAGCATATAGCCAATAATTGCCCAGTTCTGTCTCCACTCCCAAACTAATTTCTCCACCTAATGAACCAACGTCATAAACCGAAATAATTGATGTTGAAGCCCATGCATCTTGATCGACATATACTTGGATTATTCCAAGAACCAATGTAGTAAACTATGAACCTGGGCACTTTGGGTCAGCATGACCCAGGAAAACGTTGTCAATATTGGGGGCTTCATCTAGATAGTAGTCATGGGCTCCTAACAAACTCACAAAACAATTTAAAAGGAATATTTTGGGTTGATGCACAATCTTTTAGGAGTGTTTTTTATGTATTAATTTGTGTACTTTTTGTTTTGTCATTTATAATGTATAATGTATAATGTAGAGAGAGAGAGAAAGGGAGGAATGGGTTCATTCTGAGATTGAATGATTTCAAGGTCGGCCTTTATTTTCCTTAAATACCCAATAAATTGAGATATAATATAATAATAAATAGAACTAAGAAGATGTCGACAAGTACAAAGATGATGGTTTTTTGGAAACAATGTGCTAGGATTACTGTTTGGGAAATGGTGGTGTCCTCATTTCATCAGAACTGCATGCACTGCAGTTACCATTGATTTCATGTATATAGGACCTGGACCCACCATCAGTTTTCATTGATTTTCAGCTCTCATTTCTGACTAACCTGAAATTTGAAATTTAGTTGAAACCCGTTTGGAATAAATCCTGATTTGATACTTGAAATTAATAAAACTGTTTCCTTTACAGTCTCATGCATGTGGTATTTGAAACCAAAGAATCTTTCAGTAGAAAGCCACAATGAAACCCTTTCCAGCTTTCAAACAGCCTACTGCAAAACTAATGGCGGAATGCCTGTGGCATCTCAGACAAATTTTATCAAATGATGGAAGCAGCAGCAGAGACACATCAATCAAACATCTTTTCCTTTCAAGTCTGACCATGCAGAATGCTGCTGCTGAGGATGATCAGTCTGGGACACAAGGGAAGTTAAGGCTGTGGATTATTTCTGCTTAATTACATACCCAAAACACAGTAAAAGTTGATGCATTGTCTGTCAACAACCGGTTTTTTTTTTTTTTTTTGTAAAAAACGAAGATATAATATTAACGATAAGAAAAATGCACATGAGAGTTTTGGGCAGAGTTATAGCAAGTCGAGATATATACCAGATTTACAAGCTAAACATATAAGAATATGAGCAGCCTGATTCTTTTCTCTATTTACAAAAGCAAAAAATAATTGGTTAATCTTCTTAGCTCGATAATCTTAGTTTGGTGAAGGCGTTCAACCCATGTGGTAGGATTTGTTGGACTGCAATAGCAGGTTCTGTCACCAACCGGTCAGGGGTCTGGTTTGGGACATATCAAAGGTTGGAGTTTAATAGCAGGTTCATTGTCCTCAAAGTCTACTATTGATGAACCTAGGTAACCTAGGTTCATCCAATGTTGGAGGTGTGTTAAGAGAAGGAGAAGGTATAAGTTTCATGGATATGGTCATGGTGGTCGACTCCAAAAGTCTAAGGAAAAATGGGCTGGAGAAGACAAAAAATGGCCAAACCCCCAAAGGGGCTACATTCTGTACCCTCTGGTGAGGGATTAGACCATCGTAGCTCTTTTGCAAGCCAGTTATTTGAGACCTGGAATGGGAGGAAGGTCTGAGAAAGAGCCTCCAAAAGAGACACAAAGAGAGAAAAATGAGGTCTCACAAATGTTGGTCATAGGGCCCCTAGATCTAAGAATAAAGTATTTATATTTTCCTTAATAAAATGTTTCTGGAATCTTGTAATACATGCTTTCCTGGGTTAATTATTAGACCAGACAAGACCAGATGCACTTTGCTAGGTCTATGGCAGTTTGCAAGTCTGCTTTTACAGAAGGAAGAATACCGGTTTTATATTTAGGACCAATTGGGGTGGATGATTCACTAAAAGATGAAGTGATAGCCCTACTCCAATATTTGAGATTGGCTAAATAGATGGATCTCCAACAAATTGAGGTGGAGGGGGATTCCAAGTTAGTAATAGGGTGGGTGTAAACAAATAGCTTGGGAATCTCGACCCATAGAAAGACTGTAAGGGAAATCAAGTGCCTAACAAGGGAGATTGAGGTATGCTAACAGTCTGGCAGATAGTTTAGCTAAGCAAGGGGTTCAGAGATAATAGATGTATTGGGCACATTTGTAATTTCTTGGGGGATTAACTCCATAATGGGGTTGCTCTTTTCTCACAACTCCTGGTTGTACTCTGTTTCTTTTCATTTTAATCAAATTCTGTTTTTGTGTTGCTGATAAAAAAAAAAGGAAGGTTGGGTATACTATAAATGGATTAGAAGATCAGAAAATTGACTGGCCAGCACTCTAGCAAAGCAAGGGATTACTAAGGATGAACTGTTTTGGGCAAAGTTGTAATAGCAAGATACTTTGAGGCTCAACACCCTTTCCTTGGGTGGGTGGCAATTGTACTTCATATATATACATGGTGGGCTGTGTAAGATTGGAAGCTAGAATTTGAAATGTTTTATACAATTTTAAGGGTTTATCTATGCATATGCATGTGTTTCTAGCTTCAACTAAATAACATAAACTAACTAATAGTTTTCATGTTTATAATTTACCAATAAACTTCATACAGAAATCAAAAAAATAGTGTTTTAGGTCTTACCTTGTGTTTCGATAATACATAATGAGCATCCACATGATACTATAATCTGCTACGTTTCCCAGGCTCCTCTGAAGATTCTTCTCGAACAATTTCCCTCCCCATGTCTCGTATTATATTATGCATCATCAACTCATTTATCAGATTGATTTTTAGAAGAGACTTACTAACAAGATCACTTATTCCAATTTCTGGAAAGAAACCACAACCATCCAGTATTCTAGTTACATTATCCTTGTTCTTTCCAACAAAGAAGCATGCAATATCAATGAATATATCTTTGTTTTTATCGTCTAGCAAATCAAAACTTATTCCAAGTTTTCTTTGAACTTGATCAGGTGAAATATTTTCAAGTTTCCCCAACCTTTGATATATGTCCCAAACTGAACCTCTGATCAGTTTGATCACCAAGTCGGTTTTAAAAATCATGTCCCAAGCCTATAAACCCCCTAACTCAGGTGTAGGAAGGATTTGATCCCAAATCTCTACTACAACCAATAGGAGACTTCACCAAACAGTCGATTAGCACCTTGCGAATATTATCATCTAAACACCATTAAAGGAGTGTTTGATAATATAATTATTTTTTGTTTTTAAAAATAAATTCAACTGCCATATCAACAAAAACATGTCATGATTTGGCTTTATTTTTAAAAACAAAAACAACTACTGTATCAGCAAAAACAATTGGTTCATATTCTATTTTAGGATCACTGACAAGTGAAATATGCAGAGCTGGACCAGTTTAAAACAAAACCAACAATGTTGTCAAATACCGCCTAAATTGGCCCAACTCTAGGTATTTCACATGTCAGTGGTCTTAAAACAGAATGCAAGCCAAACATTTTAAACCTTGAATAAAATAAAAAATAATAAATTTCCTTCGTAAGTATCGACTTAATGAAATGGTCCCATTAATGTGCACCTGGGAATTCATGGTTGGTACAGGACTACATGTGATGTGATGTGAGTGCTCCTTACAATGTACAATGCCAAGTGGGGATGCAACTGATTGGGTTGGGTTTGAGATAAACCAAAGCCCAAATACAGGCAAAGAGTAACTTAACCCTAATCCAAACCAGATTTTAGAATTTTTAACAGCGACCCAACCTGAGTTACTTCAAATTGGATGGATTTGTTCACAATATTTTCAACCCATCATCGATCCGATGACTAATCACAATTTTCAATTTGGGTCAACAATCAACATTTAATGTGTTCTTTTTTTTTAAATCTTGGCCAACGAACTATCAACCCAAATGGTTGAATTGGTTAATTGGGCTTTTATATTTCATTTTTAGTTTTTATTGCTATTCGTTACGGCTTGACGCCTTGACCATTAACCCTGATGAATGAACCAGTGACCATCCACTCGGAGGAAAAAGGGGTTCGATCATGGAACTGGGTTGTTGCAAACATTGGTGCATATATGACAAAAATAAAAAGACAAGCATTTAATAACACCAATATATTATATACTTTATATCATAGCACTGAAAATGCATGTACTAAACTACTCTGCTTAGGATGGGGACGAGTTTATCTTCATGTGCGCTAACCACTAAGCCATAAAGTACAGTTAAAAGTAAATTGCATTTCATGGCTAAGTACCAAGTTGAGTCATGGGTATTCTGTCATGGACCCCCAAAAAAGGAAAAAAAGAAGAGGAATGGGCACCTTATGTATCTCTGATTGGCTACACTCTGGTCCATGATTCATCACGGAAAGGAACTGAGTCAAGACTTTCTTTAGGTAAATGAATCTGGATCAACAGTTCTGTACTTGGCAAATTGGAACCCCTTTTCTGAAATTTTGTAGGCTTGTAGATAGTACAAAATATATAATTTATTACTTCCAGTTCATTTAGGTTGTAGTTGGTTTGATAGAAAATAAGAGAGAAATAGAAAGTTGAGGTGACCCGGTACAGTTTGTTTATGTCGTAAAATTTCTTAAAAACTTTCCCTCAATTCTCTGTTTTTTTTTTTCTTATTTATCTATCACTAGTGGAATGGCCCGTGTAATGCACGGGGTATTTGATATTGATGGTGATGTTTGACTATGCTTTTAAATCTCGGGTACTGATGAAAGTTCACATACCGTTCAGGTCCTAAGGCAATTATATAATACATAAAAAAAAGACTATCCTCACAAAATGGCAAGATCTGAATTTTATAATTATAAAATGTTAGTTGCAATTCTATGATCCATCAGATTAAAATATTAATGCACAAAATCAATGATAAAATTACATTCAACAACATTATATATAGATACAGTTCATCCCAATGAAACGCAAAATTTATGGAGAATTGGAGATGCCACTCTTAATCGATCTCCTGTTTTGTAACAACTTAAAACCTATAAAATAATTACTATTAATGGTTAGAAGTAAATTAAGCTATTATGTTAATTTACTTGATTAATTATTGAATAGCAGAAGCCATTATCTAAGATGACTATTAAATAACTTACATTTAAGCCTAAAAGCATTTTCTTCTTACTTTTTAACTAAAAGGAGATAAAGAAATTAATTGGAAACAAAATTTATCAACCAAACACTAGAATAACATGTATGCGAACACCTTTTAGGCACGTTGATCACCTCCACACACATGATAACATATAGTGCTAGTGGCCAAATGCCCTTATAAGATGTGGGCCCAAGTGGCAAACATGTCTAGGGCCCATGGAATGAAATTTTTGTATTTTGTGTAATTTTTGTCATATTTTTTCTTTTTTTATATTTTTCTATAATTTTTTGTTTAATTCTACAATTTCTATTTGTTTTTCTGTAATTTATGGTTTTCTTTGTTATTGTAATTTTTGTTATTTTTCATCAATTTTTATGATTTTCTACATTTTTGTGTTTTTTTTTGTTTTTTGTAATCTATATTATTTTCTTCATTTTCTATGTTTTTCATAATTATTTTGCATTTTTTCTTTAATTTATGTTATTTTCTACATTTTCTATCTTTATTTGTATATTATGTATTTTTTATAGTTATAATTTTTTAGAATGTATGTGTTATGTGAAAAATTAATGGGTTGGGCAGGTTGGGTTGGGTTGGGTTGAACCCAAAATGGGTTATTAACGAGTTGATGGGTCAAGTGCCCACCCAATGGCTTTCTAGAAAGGATAATGGTTTTTTTTTTTCCTTTTTGCCAACTACTATCATGCACCCTCATATAGAATTGGGATATGTTGGAAAAACCCAAAAACTAAGGGGTAGAATTGTATGGTAGTAGATATAAATTCTTATTTTATTCTACAGTTTTTGTTCATTTTTCTATAATTTATGGTTTTTCTTTGTTTTTTGTAACTTATGTTTTTTCTTCAATTTTTATGATTTTTTATATTTTTTGTAAATTTTCTCTATATTATTTTCTTCATTTTTTTGTGTTTTTTTTCATAATTATTTTGCAATGACAATATATACAATAGAAAAAAAATAAGATAGTTGAGGGTAAAGTTGGAAAATCAAATCAGGGTCTTTTGACCAAACCAATTGCAACATTCTCATTTTTCGATATGGTATAGATTTATAATTTATGTTATTTTTCTTTGACTTTTATGATTTTTATATTTTTTGTAAATTTTCTATGTATTTATTTGTTTTTTGTAATTTATATTATTTCTTCATTTTATGTGGTTTTTCATAATTATTTTGCAATGACATATATATAATGGGAAAAATAGAAAGTTGAGTGTAAAGTTAGAAAGTAAAATCAAGGTGTTTTGACCAAATCAATTGCAACATTTTCATTTTTTTAGTAATAAATTAATATTATGCCTATAATAGGATTCTTATTATCTAACTAAAATTAATTTTAATTCAATAAGAAGTGTCTTTTGTATTCTTTTCAAGTTTTGGTGTTTATATGATTTCACATGCACTATGTTAATCCTAAGTGAGGTTCATGAATTTTTAATTTTTATTCTTAATAACAAGGTGAATTTATAGAATAATTGATTGATATATGATTTCAGAAAAAACATAAATAACGATAAATTATTGGTTATGAGATCTCCAATCACCATTTAGTAGCCCTTATGTTTCATGTATGTAATTGATGAGAATTTATACACAGTTGAAATGAGTTAAATGAAAATAATAGGTAGCAACAAGGTCACCACCAGAGAGCGTACGTGGCCATTTATGATAAGATCAAATACTTAAATGATAAAAAAAGAACATTGGAAAACAAAAATTGTTGATGGTAAAGATGGAAAGTAAAATTAAGATACAACCACGTTAATGATTTGCATTCTCATTTTTTATTATTGGAAAAAGTTTGATGGACAGCGTACGGTTCATGAATCATAGTATACTGGAAAAACAAAAATCATAAAGGGTAAAAATGAAAAGTAAAATCAAGCTTTTTGACTAAAAATTAGCGTACGGCCTCATGGATATGGTAGTCAAATAAATTACTGGGAAAACAAAAATATAGAGAGTAAAAAAAGGAAAGTAAAATCAGGTTTTTTGGCTAAAAAGTTGTTAGCACCCTCATTTTTATAAATGGTACGAAAATGTATGGTATGATATTCTTTGATTTTTAAACGTTGTGATATTGTATATTGGGAGTGTATGTTATCTCCTCCTATATTATCTAACCCTTAAACTTTCTTATGAAAAATAAAAAGAAAAAAAGAAATTAAGAATATTGTGTATTTTGTTCATATCGATATTTTGAACCTTGACTTTTGTATTTAATTTTTTATTTCAACGGGGGAGCGATTAATTGTTGATTTGGTTTGGATACGATCTTCATGCTTTGATTAGGTGTCAAATTTTTTCACATTCCAATTAACTATGCCATCATCATCGTCATCATCCTATATACACGTGGCTAATATACCCATTTGTTTTTTTTTTTTTGGTCTTTGTTATATTTTCTTGAAGGCCAAGAATAACCACAGCTTGTTTTAAGGAGCTTGTAGCCATCATCATTCATCATCAATGGGGAGATTTGATTTGGAAATGTTAAATAGGTGGAGTTTGATACAGATAGGCCTTGACCCGAATCCATCCCAACTTTATCAGACCTCAACCCGAACCACCCCGTCCCATGACCAAATGAGGAGATAGATGTATTGGGCCCATCCTTGAAAGGTGTTGGCCACACTGAAGCCCAAATTCACAGTATTAACAAAAACAGGAGACAGTGCACTTCACTTAATATAACTACTATAGAAAAGGAAAAGCACAAATCCTTGGCTAAGAATCACTGATCAGAATGACATTTTCTGGACCCAAAAAACATGGTTCAGTGGATCAATGTATCTGTATCTGGCCAGTAATTATCAGGCCCAACTTTTTACTGGTCCAGGTCCAGGTCCTAGTTTATTCTCACAATGGTTTCTATTAAAACTGTGGAAGCGAAAAAGAACCGGATTGCCCTAAAGATAGCAGAAAGGTGCCAAGATATCACATGAAGACAACCGCTGAACAGCCTCACGGGGTCCAAATCCCATGTATGAGCAAAAGGTCCTCTTTGCCTTGGCATTCGTCTGGCACCGTACCACTATCAATGCTTTTTCAAAACACTTTCTTGACTGAATGATTCCACCTTCTCACATTCAAATTTCAAAATACTTTCTCTTCCTACTAGTCTGCTGGTTATATTTTTCAAATGAGATTAGTGGGTGGCTTCATGTTGAACAGTCTCAATCTGCTATGTAAGCTTATTGGGACTTTAGGTTCATTGAGCCTGCCTGCACATTAAATTCATTGACCTAAATTATATTCTTGATTCAAAATAAAGCAATTTCATAACCTATGTAGATTAAACATGGTTCAAAGTATCAATACGTTCAAGCGTTTAATTGCTTCAATACTCAATTTTTTTTCTTCTCATAATTTGCATATATTTTTTTAACCCCAAACTCCATTTTAGGTGAAGGGGTGGTTCAGTTGACATGTTAACTTGTTTGTTCCAATATAGACGTGGATTTGATTCTAATTTTAAGGAAGGGAAAGAATTGTTAGTGGTGTGTATCACCAAATACACAAAAAAAAAAAACATCTAAAAACCCATTAAGTATTACAAACAATTCCGGGTTGATGAGCATAAGCCATTGTTTTCAAAACCGGACCGGACCGGACGGTCAGACCGGAAAAACCGAGAACCAATCACCTGATCGGTTCTGTTTTCCTCCAAAACCATTTTTTCCCTAAAACCGTTGATTTTGGTCAACAAACCACTAAACCGACTGATTAACCGTTTGAACGGTTTGACCGCTTTCCAATTTTTTAAATTTTTTCATTTTTTTATCAAAATGGGCCGGCCATTCAAATCGAACGATTGGACCATTCAAACCGGTAACCGGACCCTAACAGGTTCGGTCACCGGTTCGTTTTTAAAAACCATGGCATAAGCTTTGGATATCTTATAAGCTAATTAGCGATGTTTATATCCTAACAACCTAAACGAATAAATTAATGCTGAATTGGTTGGTACTTCTAACCAACCTAAACACGTACTATGAACCTGGCAATTGTCGGCAGCTGAACTACAAAATAGAAGAGAATTTTTGTTGAAACTTGAAACACACAAAGTAATAAAGAAATGCTTTGATATAAAGGTTGTTAGCTGTTTCCCATTTGTCATTTAGTATTTGATTCAATGGAATTACTTAGAATTGCTGTACAATTGAATTAGAATTCCCTTTTGTCATTTATTATACAGACTTTGGTTTCTGCTGTCATTTCTCGGGCAGTGTTAGGGCTGTCAATGGATCGGGTCCGACCCAACGAACCTGCACCGATTAGACCGGTTCTGATTCCAGAGTTTGTCCTGATGGGTTGGTTCCGGTTCAACCATGTCCCGAATTGATTAAGACCGAACTGAGCCTATATATATATAATAATAATTAATAATTAATAAATTATATTCATGTTGTAATATTTAAACAATATGTCTAAAATGGTTATTCCGGCAAGTTTCTTTCAAAACCCTACCAAAATGCCATTTCACATTTGCTTGCCCCTTTCATTTCTTCTCATTGAAAGGCAAATTCTAAAACTTGGGAAAATAGAGAAAGAAAGTTCGAGCGCTGACCTCCAATGCCAAATAGTGAACTGTGATTCTGTGAACAGAGAAAGACGGACGCCGAATAGAGAAAGAAATGCCGACGTTGTCCGTCCATTCGTCTGTCAGCAATCTCTCATGGTCAGTGAGTCACAGCACAGGTATGTATCCTCATTCTCTCTCCACCATTGTTCATAGTTTTATACGATATAAATTGAATGCATTGAATATCTTATAATTGTATCTGTTCAATTTATTTAATATTAATAATTGATTATCCTTTTATCCTCATTTTTTATCAATAAATTTAAATATAAAAAGATAAATTTTATCCTAAAAAATTATAGAAATATTACTGAGGCTATTCGTACTTTTTAAAGTAGTATAGATATGATTCCATCACCATTTTAGTTCATTAATTTGCAAAATATAAATAGAAAGTTTATAATTAACAATTTACTATTTAAAATTTATGCGCACTTAAAATTGGGGAAAAAAGTTGGTTGCTTGTAACTTCTTTATTAGTTCAGTAATAGGGATATTATTATCTTTTTTTTCAAAATACTTATTATAATCGGATCCATCGAATAAGACCCGATTATCCTAAGAACCGATCAATTCGGTTATGAGTCCCAAATTACAGACCCTATAGGGTTTAGATCGGTTTGGAGTTCATGAATTCTTTTATCGATTCGGGACTACCAGGTTCCGACCCGTTGACAGCGCTAGGCATTATTTGCCCTGTTAGCTAGGTTTGAGGTCCACAATTGAATTAGCATGCTTGTTGGGTAAGGAGAAGATAAACAAATAAATCAAAGTAACAAATTAAATAGAGAGTGTAAGAGCTTCCGAAAATCAAAGGATTTACTCTATTATGATGGAGAGAGAAATTGTTCAATTCATATAATGTGCAATAAAGATTGTTCAATTCATTTTACAGTGGTAGTTGGTACTGAATATGATGGAGAGAGAAATTGTTTATGATAGCAATTCAACTAAAAGTGGACATGAACAGTCCTTTTTCTTTTTACTTCTTTGGGCAATCTTAAAAGCTACACCCTTTGGAAAGGGTAAGAGAGAAACTTGGTCCCTCAATTAGGGTTGCAAGTCAAGTTGCCTAACTTGAAGAATTTCAACTTTATTAAGTTTGATTTAGGGTTTAGGCCCAATGGAAATTTGACACATCTTTAATCCAATCTTACCCAGGTTGCACCCTTACCCTCAACCATATTGCTACATTTAAGATTCTTTGGTCATTTATACTTTTTCAACAAATTCAGATTTAATAAATCCATCCCCTATTTCAAAATTATTGGATATTAGAATACATTTTATATGTAAATTAATCCACTTATAGTACATAGAAGGTAAACCTTGGGTTTCGGAAGGATATGATACCGTAATAAGACCGAAACTGATTATATACAATTCAATCGTGCTATAATACTGAAAAGCATGATGCCGTAAAAATTAATAACCGATCAACTGGTATCATAAAAGTCATAGAAACCAATTAGCTGCTATTCATCAAAATTCACAAGGTATTGTGATTGGTTAGATACTCCAGTATATATAATACCTATTTTTCTTATAATACTCCAGTATTCATCAAAATTCACAAGGTACCAAAATTTACATGTATGTATGGTTTTTAAAAATGAGCCAGTGATCGAATCGGTCAGGGGTTCGGTTACTGGTTCGAATGGTCTGACTGTTCGATCTGAATGGCCGGTTCGTTTTAATAAAAAAATTAAAAATTGAAAAACTGTCAAAACCGTTCGAACGGTTCAAACGGTTAATCGGACGGTTCAGTGGTTTGCTGACCAAAATCAATGGTTTTGGGAAAATAACAGTTTTGGAGGAAAACAGAATCGGTCAAGTGACCGGTTCCCGATTTTTCCGGTCGGGTCCGGTTTTGAAAACAGTGCATGTATATATATATATATATATATATATATATATATATTGTTATATTATTAAAATACTCCAGTACAATACATATTTTTCTTATAATATTATCATATTATGATGTTCAAATTAATACGTTAATTTAATAAATAAGTAGGTTTATTATCAAATTACAGGGTAGAAGGATAGTGTCTAGTTTGGAACTGATTATGCACATTTACTTATAGGATTGAGACCAAGTTTAGCCAATTCTAGAGATAGGGTCTGGACCAGACCTGACCCATTGACAGCAGTAAGTCAGGTAGCCAATTCTAGAGATAAGGAATAACCCGTTAACCAAATTTTTTTGAAGGTGGGAATAACAAGTTTAGCCAATTCTAGAGATAGGGTCTGTTCAAATTAATACGTCACCTTAACAACAAGTTAACATCTAGATTAGACTCTTAGGGTTACCACTTGAGTTCTGGACAATCAATCATTTACATTTAGCGCCTGTTTGGTATTGATGTCGTTGCTCAGAAAATGGTGATACATCAACATTATATCAGAAAAACAGTGCTCTAAGAAATGTTTGTTGGTTTAAAATCATTTTCCATAAAAAACTGTATTCCAAGCCACATCTTAGAAATCGAGAAGGCATGGTTTGGAGCAATACTGAACTTTATGTTTTCTCAGGTTGCACCTCATTGCTGCCGGCGAGGATATGATGTGGCAGTGACGTGAGCTTCTTATAATGGATATTAGTGTTGAAAACAGACATTAAGCATTGGTACCAAACAAAAAGTGTTATTGTTGCTTTAGGAAACGTCCTACCTAGTAGCAACATTTCCAAACAAAAAAAAAAGATACTTCCAATGCACACATCAACAGCACTGTTACTAAACAAGGTGAAGGTGATGGAGTTTTTTTTTTTTTTTGATGATGATATCAACATTGGTGACAACATGGAACAAGAATAGATCAAGTAACGAGTAGGACAAGGATTGTGCTTAGGCCAACAAATAACCAAGAGAGCTCCTCTGATTGACTTTTCATCAGAAAGGTAAGATGGTGGAGCACACACTGTGGGAGGATTGGATCCTGAGAGAGTCACTTCAAAAGAAGTAAATTTAGTGATGAAGATCGATTCTACTGTGGAATTAATGTATAGTTCAAAAAAATATTTTTCAGAAAAAAAAACATATAACTAAATATCAGCCATTATTAAAAAAAAAAAAAAGAACGGCATAACCAAATATCAGCCATTATTTGAAAAAAAAATGGCATCGATTTTCATGTGGAGATGTTTTTGGAAGAAACGGCATCAGTTCCAAACACCAGCCAAATGACTCGGTCAATTTCTATTCAAATCTTGCCAGTAAACTTCTTTATTGTTACAGAAAATGAACATTTGATTCATTAATTGTGAATACGAGGATTTGAACATAAGAATCGGGTGAGTGATGAGTTGGAAGGCACGTACAGTTCACATGGGTGAGCAGGATGAGTTGTATTCTGGTAAATGTGTCGCTCGTACGTATGCAGTCGTTTGGTACATCCTCCACCGTACATGTGCCAGGTGACGATGCTTCATTGGATCCAGATTCATGTCAAGGTACATGCATCCTACGTAGGAGAGATGAATGGTATTGATTATTGATGGGGTACGTACGTACTCCTGGCCAAAAAGTGAACAAGAAATTGAAGCATGGGCACTTTATGTACCTTCCAGTCGTTAGTACATCCCGGTCCAGTTCATCATGGATTGGGACTCTGATACGGCCCAATACTTTGAAAGCAAACCCACATATGGGATTGTAGTTGTATTTGCATTACTTCTGGTGTTTTGCTTTATGGAAGTTCAATTGAGCTGAGTTCAAATTCTGGTTTGCTTTTGTTTCATGTTTTGTTTGGATTGGGTGGAGTGAGATTGGAAACGTAACCATGTGGTTCCCACTTTTTCCAATTTTTATATGGCCTTTTCGAGATGCAAAATTCGCATTATTAATGGATACAAATAAGATAAGATATGCAAATTTTGAATATGATAACAAGTACAGTTTTTTAACTCTCTCTCTCTCTTTCACAGGTAAAAAAGGTGTGGGAACTTTCTTTTGGAATAAAGGACAGAAAAGAGTTAAAGCATAAATATATGAAAATGCAATTTCTCGGAACCTTCTATGTTGAAACAAACAACGCCTTCCGACCCTTTCATCAAGTAATTGGAATTTATCTGAAATATAGATTAAGGCTGCATTTGGTATTCCTTATTTTAATGATTTATCTCCTTTTTGCTATTAAAATGCCTCTATGAATACGTCTTTAAAATAAGAAATGTCAAATGCAGCAATACAATTTACGGCCGAAGTAAAATAAAACGGCCTAATCCTTCAATGGTGGTCTCACTCTCAGTATCAGAACAGAAGCTCAACATCGCTCCCTACAGGCCCATTCTACACCATCAAAAAAAAAAAAAAAAAAGAAATCATAATGCTCAATGGTTGGTCCACTCTTGATTCTTCAAAAGCATTTTACTACAAAAATTTTAAATTGTATAATTTGAGAAAACATATTTACTGGTCTAGATCCAATGCTTTTCATTCGTGGGCTCTATTAATCATGTCTAAGAACCAATCAAATATCATGGTTTAAAGTATTGACACTGCGATATGCAAAAGTTCATGTATTAGGGATATTCCCA
Source organism: Nelumbo nucifera (assembly GCF_055504915.1). NCBI lineage: Eukaryota > Viridiplantae > Streptophyta > Magnoliopsida > Proteales > Nelumbonaceae > Nelumbo > Nelumbo nucifera. Next base: position 26,715,590 of record NC_142650.1, read on the forward strand.
ATGTATGGATGGATGTTATATGCATACAGATTTTTCTTTTAGGAGATTTGGGCTCGTGATATTTATCGATAAAAATTGATCTAGGTGTGCAGCTTTGAACAAGGCCATCTATGAGAGACTGTTAAGCATTGAACATGACCACATGTCCTAAATCTTAGTATTTAGTATTCTGGAAATACTTTGAACCATGCTAAAAAGAACAAGAAAGACTGAAGCGGTCCATGAAATGCGTCGTCCTACATGCATCCTTCGTGGTTCTGTTTCTGGTTAAGTAATCAATTTATACTCATTGTAATAGGCCAGCTTGTCCGGACTTAATTAAAAAAAGAAAAAAAATAATAATAATAATAATAAAAGACGAGAGTCGTCGAAGACCTCGGATTATTATGCGTCTAATCTTCCCAAGGGTCCATTTTCCACCACAAGTCCGATTTGACTAAACCCACCAAGTTTTCAAAAAATCAAGTTCTGTTTTGGACCAGATCCACTTCACCTAAATGCCTTAATTAATTGGAAGTTTTCAAAGTTCAACTTTCTTCATCTGGGCTTGTTTTTCTACCACAGTCAATGAATTAGAACCAAGGAGGGATTTTGTGTGGCTATTGGCTAAGCTCTTCCCACCTGGCCAACCTAGACCCAAGTGATAAATTTTCAACCCTTTCATTTAAGAGAGCATAATAATAAACTTATCGACCTAGGCCTCATTTTTTTCAAAATAATTAAAGCTAAAAGGGCTCCAGTCCACCAATCAGAGGACGAAACGTGACCCAAGCCCTGACAAGAGGAGTTTTCTTAATAATTGTGCAACTCCTTGTAATGACAAAAAGTAGTTCATGTATAACCATAACACCGCCCTTCTGGGTGCTCTTTTTTGTAGGAAGATTCCTTCTATGCTGTGGTGAGCTTTCAATTCAGTTTCCATCTATGGAAAAAGTCAAAAGGACATACATGTGAAGGAGTTACTGGGGCATCTGGATGTCGGGCGTACCCGAATCCATTTATACCTAAACCCCGATCAGTTTATATCTATTTATGCAATGCAATTCTAGAATTGGAGCGGGTTGATATGATTAGGTGCCTAATGCCTACCCAATCTTGCCCACTATTTGGTCTGACTTTTGTAGAGCCTAGAAAAGTTAAGACTAGATATATTAGATTAGGTATTAAATTTAAGGGAAAATTTCCAATCAATACCTTTTACTTTGGCTCAAGTGATAATTTGGTCTTCCATCTTTAAAATGCGATAATCCAGTATCTGAATTTTCAAAATGTGACAATCCAGTACTTGTCATTAACTATTCTGTTAATAAGCCATTAAGTGACATTTGAAAATTTAAAAATGTCCTTTGAATGTCATCTAATTCTCTTTATTAATCATCCAAACATTGACAAAGAACTGAACAATTCCAAATCCTAACCTCTTCTGTTCAAACAAGTTGGAGATTGTTTAGAAAAATCTAGAATTTGGGATTGTTTGTTTTATTATCAATGTTTGAATGATTGATAAAGAGAATTATATGGCATTCTTGGGGTATTTTTGACTTTTCAAATGTCACTTAATGCCTTATTAACGGGCTGGCTAACAACAGGTACTGGATTGCCACATTTTGAAAGTTTGGGTATTGGATTGTCACATTTTAAAGTTCGGGGACTAAATTGTCACTCGAGCCAAAATAAGTGATACTGATTGAGAATTTTCCCTAAATTTAATTAAGTTTCAACAGCCCCCATAAGAGCCAAAGCTCAGGTATGGAGCTGCATGATCTGCATAGCAGTCTTGGTGCCCATTACTTGTCATCTGCTCCATTAGTGTGCAACATCGATTTGAAAATAATCCAACTTTTTTTTCTTTCTTTGAGCAACATGGCCGGGTGGAGAAGTATTACAAAGCTTAAAAACAAAGTTCGAAATATTGATATGTATTGTAGCGTTACATATTGGTTTTCAGGGTCATGGATACTATAAGGGTTCATTTGGTTTGTAGGAATAGGGGTCTGGAATTGAAATTAGAATGGCCTATTCCGATTTCAACCATTTGATTGGGTGGAATTGGAATCCCATTCCCTTTATTCCCATTCTTGGTGGAATGGTATTCCCTCATTTGAGGGAAAGTTCATTCCCTCCCCCTCCCTTTGGAATGAGTTTTCAATCCAGCTGCTTTCAATTCTAGTTTGGACTCCTATTTGAACCAAACAGGTTGTGGAAATAATCATTCTTATTCCAATTCCAAAAAATTCTGATTCCGATTCCGATTCCGCAAACCAAATGCACCCTAAATAATAAAAGTTAGATTATTTTAATTATTTTAAATGCCAAAAGCTAATGTGATAGTGCTTAGGGAGCAACTTAGCATTGTTTCGCCTTTGAGCTGGGCCCATTCATATTTGATAAAAGCCCAACCTGAATCCGCTCAAATTGCAGGCCTAGGTGTGTCCACTGCCAAATTATTATACAAATTTTGCATATCAAGAATATCAGTACTTATAACCTTGCTGACTTGCTCAAAGCAAAATGCATAAGATCATACGGCTAAAAACCATTTGATCATGGTATTATATTTCCTAATCAAGACCTATTGAAGATCATGGCAGTAATGAGGGTCCCCGTTCTCCAAAAACCTAGGTACTGTATGAGCATCTATGTATTCCCATAGTTGTCTGAACTAGGTCGGGTTCCGGATGACCGGAACCATGTTTGACCCGATGATGAAACATTGATGAAAGTATAATTATACGATATGTGCTGGATTAATTAGCTGAAGACACCGTCCACAGCAGTAGGTAGTGACAAAAATTAATCTCCTCTGGATTAATGGACCCTGGCACCCTGCCTCCACTTTTGCAGGGTAAAGGGTGGGAGTACTGGACCGAGAGTGGCCCATCTCATGGTGACCCATCACTTTTACCTTTTTGTTGGATAATTGTGACCCATCACAACGTCATTATCTGGGGTGACAAACTTGATACGTGGCCCGTTTGGGGAACACTTATTTCAGTACCGGATTCACTGTTATGGGATAATTAGGTTCCATGAATCTTTGCTACGTGTCGAGCTACCAAGGACTGTGGAGTCACATCAGAAAATGTCTTCATTCCTAATCCAAACATACTTGTGAAGCTGGCAGAGCGGAGGCCCTCCAGCTTCCACAGCATCTCGGACCAATCTCTGGTTCACATTAAAACAAGCCCCTTAGACAATATAAGATGTCTCCTTTTTTGGTAAGCAAGGTGGCTGGATCTTCACGTGGGCACCATGTCACTATGGGCCCACATGAAGACCCAATGAATATCTTCACGTGGGCATGTCCAATGTGGCTTTGGGTATCCAAAGGGATGGCCCATTACTACCTTTTCTTGGTTCAGGTACCCATTGAAGAGCCCCTGTTGGAGACCCATTACTACCTTTTCTTGGTTCAGGTACCCATTGAAGAGCCCCTGTTGGAGACCCATTACTACCTTTTCTTGGTTCAGGTACCCATTGAAGAGCCACTGTTGGAGACTTGGAGAGAGAGAAAGAAAGATCTGAACCCACAAGCCCACAACCATTGAAGAGCTACTTTCTGGGTTCCATTTATACAGATTTTCTCTCTCTCTCTCTTTGGGAGACTTTTTTAAGGTTTCTGATACTAAATGCTTCTGTAACTATCACCTGGGGATAAATTATCCTCTTCGCCAGATAAACTTCAGTAGCTACAAATCTGCAAATTATTCAGTTTTTTCCCATCCAAATTAAAAAATAAAAAATAAAGGTTGTTCTTAGAAATTAATTTTCAGTTTAGTTGTTCAAGAGAAATTCCCTCACCTACGACGTGTGAATGCTTGAAGATCGACCAGAAGACAGTCAGAGTGCATAAATCAAGATTTGGGCCCGATACATTTCAGCTCAGTTCTCGAATTGGATAAAGACATTGAATCAGCTCAATTCCTGAATTGGCCAAATGGGTTGGTTGACCTTACCAACTAAAACATTGAATAGTAGTAGTTGATTAAAGGAATTATATATAAGCTTTAAGAGAATAATAATAATAAGATAGAAACTAAAAAAAAAGTTTTATTTCTAGTCCAATTATGTGAAAGAGTAATTCTCATAAATTTCTTCATACACAACGTTTTCAAGGTAGACCAGATTACAATCAAACTGGATGAATCGAAATGGACAGCCTAATTGTTTAGGCTCAGTTTGAAAAGAGTATAAATACAAATATATACAGTATAAATACATATAAAATAATATTAAATTCAAAATTTTGTACTCTACGAATTTGTATTTATAGCCTTAGTGTAATTGCATATTCCTTACATGCAAGAACCAGTTAACGAGTTAAAACACCAATGGTCAAAAGAGTTGATAAACCAAATCAAATACATTGAATCACAATTAAGAATTAAGGTGGGGGAGGGGTGTTTGCCAATGTCAGCAAACAATGTTTTAGTTGGTTTTGGGTTTTTTTAACAAAATAAACCGCCATGTCAGCAAAAGACTGCGGTTTTTTCTGACATGGCAACTGTTTTTATTTTAGAAAATAAAATCATTCACATTGGGAACACCCCCTAAATCAGTATTTTGTATTTAAGGCGAGATGGCACCAATGTGTTGCATCTTTCAGCCCATAGATTAGTTCTTTGCTGGTCCAAGCTCTTATCAGTTTGACAAATATTAAGATTACAGTCTGTAATCATCCTGTTCATTGGCAGCTCAACTTGCAGCTAATCATCTATTTTCTATATAAACAAATTTCCATCATACTGTTTATTTTAATTAGTAACCCCACAATTCAGAAATAAAATTAAAATATGCACCAACCTACATACTTGCATGAACTTAGAGGTGGGTTGTCATTCACAGAGAAATTAAAAAAAAAATACTAGTTGGTTCATCCATATGTCCCTTTAGAAATAGTAAGAATTGGCTTCCCCATAAGTAAAGAGTCGTCGAATTCATTGACACTTAAGGTGGTGTTTGGAAGTGTGGGCATTTTTTGGAATTGATTTTTAAGAAAAAATGTTAATGTTTCTAAAACCCGTTTTTTATTAAAAAAAGAAACGCTTTTATCACGTAGGCAGTGAAAAATACTATGCTGTGGTAAAGTGATTTTCATCACCATGTGCTGACAGGTAGGCACCATATAGGATATACATCAGTCAACAATTGGGGGAAACAGTTCACTGAATTTGGCGTTTCATGCATTGATGGGGTCCCAATCTACGAGACATGCCTGATTTTTCAATAAACACCTGAACCAAACATTCATATATATAAGGGTTTGTTGAAACACTTATATAGATCCGACATGATACCATTTTTTTAAAAAACAACTACAATTCCAAACATCCAATAAGTGAATATATCCCACAATCACTCAATTTTCATGGCTGATGTGGGGCATTATTATTGGTTAATTAAACAGCTCCTAACACAACCATTTAGTGCAACTAATCAAGACTCGCTCAGGCCAGCATGGTCGGGGCTGGTCATCCAGATCGATTGATCGGGCGGTTAGCCTTTAAGTTATATAAATATTCAATGGTGGAATATAATTTTTTTTAAAGATGTGCATGGTAAGCTGGATCAAGCACGAGAACATAATTGCATATTGTAGTACTACACACTTGAACTAATTGAGTTACAGAATGGAGCCTACAGTAGCTTTTGTCTTGGCACATGGCCAACTAGGGAACCTAATCCAATGACCTTGGGCCAATATGTGCGTTGGGATCCAAACCCAAATGCCAGTCCAGATAGCTTGTTATTGCTCAATTTTGGAAACTGTTTTGCTTCTACCCATCATGTTGATTTTCGTGCTTGGCATTGTGAGCCAGCCCAAGTGGCTTTGGCATTGGCTCGATGTGTTTGGTTTGACGAATCATCATCCCCATTGTCTTAATTTCCTTCTAAGGGGTTAAGGGTGGATAAATATTCTAAGTACATCGTCTAAAGTTGGTATAATAATTCAAGTTGAGGTGACTGTTTTTTTTTTTTTTTTACTTGGTTATTCAATGAAAAGGGCAGAGTGGGGAGTGAGTACCACCTATTTGTGAAAATGGGTAAAACGAAAAGAGCCTTGCCCAAGTGGAGATAAAAGAGTGGTTCAAGTGGAATTACTTATTCATGCACATTTCATTTGAATAGGTAAAAACATTAGTAAAATAATTCAAGTTGGAGAGAGAGAGAAAGAGAGGAATTAAGGAAGCTAACAGGCCAAGAAGAACCAATTGGATGTCCTATGAAAGACATTCAATGCAAGAACCCAAGTGGGTAGGAAGAGTTAAAAAGAAAACATGGAAAAATAATTGGAATAAGTGTGTTAGCAGTGAACATGGGGAGAGATTTGTACGACCATCTCCTCAAATTCTAAGTAGAGAAGTTAAGGCTGTTGGCAACAAATATAAAATAATCCCAAGTGGGATTTATTAAGGGATTTAATCTTCAACAGCTTCAATTGCTTCTAGTTCTCTCTTCTTTCTTCTTATCAGTATTCAGAAAGAAAATAGAGAGAGAGAGAAAAATAAAAAGGATGAAGCTTCTCTGCTTCTCTTTATTTCTGCCCACACGTCATCGTTCCTACATGTAATCCACGCGGATTCAATGCACGGCCCAATCCAATGTTCAAAAGAAAAGAATCGAAGTGAAGACCCATGAACGAACAACGTACAGGCATGGGTCCTTTGCATCTGGGTCCCTTTCACTCGTTTCTTTTTGTGGGCCCCATTCTCAGCCCAGGAGGTTGACTAGACCCTAATAACCCCGACCCCAGTACAATATTCCTTCTTACGCTTTTGTGTTTTGTCACCACGCCACAGGCCACACAGCCCAGCCCAGCTTCCTCCTCAAAACTCAAAAGCTTCGGCTATTAGATCTTTCTAACCCAACTTCTGTTGACTCTTATGCCCAATCCATTAACCTTACGTGTATGTGTCTGATTTAAAATAACGGCTGAACTGGCTGAAACTGAATTACTTATATTACTACATCCCCTACCCCTTATAAGACAAAGCAATAAATCATGCAGTTTAGTCACTTCAGCCATTGCTTAACAAAATTCATTACAATCAACTCATCATGTCAATTCCAACGGTCAAGATCTCACAAAGTGAGAGCCAAAAGAAGAGTGAACCCTACCCTTTGGTGCACATTAGAATCTGCATTCAAGGTTTGGTAAAAGTTTGACAGGGCTCCTAACCTTAAAATCTAGTCCTAACCCTAACCCTAATATCAATCCCTAACCCCAATTACTAGTTAGTCAATCCTAACATAAATTTTATAGTACATCTCAACTGTGTATTGAAAACATTTCATGTACTTGTTATTGAAAAATGCTCCCAATATACGATTGGGATGTGATGTGGAGCACTTGTGAGGCGTAGATCTGAATTCACCCTAACATCAATCCCTGATCACATTATCAGTTAACTAGCTACGTCTAGGTCACCTCCCAATATGTATGATATATTCATGATGTGAATGCAAATTTGGCCAGCTAGAAGGACATAACATAAACCTAGTTTGCTTTTGCATTCGTTCATTTACAGTGTCCTGTTTGGTTGTAATGGGTGCTAATATAGTCAACCTATTTTACATAAATCAACTTTGAGTGCATAGTTTACTTTGCTCTTTTTTAATATAAAAACAGTTGAAAAAGTAAATTTGTTTTTTTTTTTTTCAAAGTTTAATACACAAATGTATTCTTACCAAACACCTAGTATAAAGTCACTTGGGTTCTGCATTTACACTCTTACCAAAAGCAAGTAAAAGTTAAATAATTAACCCAGAAAAACAAGTTGTTTATTGTTAAGCTTGAGGAGGGTTTCCTCAAAACCCTGTACTTCATTCTAAAATCTGATGTCTGAACCAGGGGAATAAATAAAGAATGATCCACCATTGCCAAAGAACAGGGTGTAGACAGCTAGGTAAACTCATTAAACAAATCAAAATTGCTTAATTACACGTTAAGCACGACTAAGTACAGTTGATCAAGATTACAAAATGCCCCACTTGGACAACTTGATCCACTTAATCTTCAACTAATTCCACATTAAACAAAATTAAACAATAGCCCTACCCCTATCTAACATTTTTCTTTCAACAAAGCAAACCCCATTAGGCCATTACCCCAACTCAACGCCCAATGAAGGAAAGGAGTAAAGAAGTAAACAACCTTTTCTTTTTGTCTGATTTTTTTTGGCTGAAAAAACCAAACACAACCCCAAAAGAACAGAGGTTTCCGGTTTCCGGTTTCCGGTTTCTTGCAGTATAGTAGGTGGGGAATAACAGGGAAGAGCGGTTTTGGGGACGGATTCATTGCATTTGGGAGGTGGGGGATTGGGTGTAATGTATTTGAAGGTGACGCCTTAAAAATAAAAGAGGTGAGGGGGAGAGAAGTGGCTCAGCCATATCAAATCAGACACCGTCTCCTCCCTTCTTCGTTCTCTCTTTCTTTCTCTTCTTTTTTCCCTGGGTTTTCTGGGGTTTCTGATGAACATCGGCGTTTCACCTTTGTAATGCATTCGGTTGTTGAGGAGGGTCTATACCTGCTTCTTTGTGTGTTCTTCTTGGTGGGTACCTGTGTTTTGGCTCTCGGTAGGGGGGTTTTTGGTGGGAACCAGTGCAGATTCTTCTCCCCAGCGGATCTTCAACTATACCCATGCCGACCCTCGTCAACTACGCTGGTAAGCTTCGGATTTCTTTTGGGTTTTCGTTCGAATTTGTGGTGCTAGCTAGGTTGAAATGGAATTTATGGTTGTTGAGTTTTTGTTCTTGTGGTATGAGGTAGCTTAGGTTTGGATTGTGTTGGGTTTTAATATGTTGTGATTTTAGGATTCTTATTTGTAGTTGGGATGCTGTTAGGGCTTTGTTTGTAGATCGCGTTTGTTTTCTTGGTGATTTTATCTTCATTGTGGATTGAATTCTTTGCTGCGTTTTCTCTCGAATTTTATGATCATTTTGGTATTAGATGTGGATTTATTACAGAAACCCTTTGAAATTGTTGTTTGTAGAGCTGGGATTTAGTTATATATTGATAATAACAAGAAACCTGAGGGGGTCTTCCTACTATGGCTTTCCTGGGTCATGATATGAGCTCTGTCTTTGAGATCTGAGCATCGTTTACCCCTCTTTTCTTCCAAGAAAAGAGGTCTTAAGATTATGTTTTGATAGTTCTTTTGGTTGCATATCCTTGTAAGAAACTCATTATTTGATAGTTTCAGGTCTTCTTTCTTAAGTTTGGCTTGTGAAAAAAAAAAAAACAAAAAACAAAAAATCTTGTGGAGGCAAGTTTATCTGAGTCAAGTTTCATTTTTTTGGATTCAGGAGATGAGGATTTCTGCTCTGGGGGTTCTTTATATGCGAATCCTATGGATTCAAGTCTGCTGTTGTCTCTTGGTCCTCATGTGGACGTCTACTGCCCTCCTCGCAAGAGGTCTCGTATCAGTGCGCCCTTTGTTTTCAGATGTGATAAGTTTGAGCAGCAGAAGCAGTCCTCTATTGAAGTTCTTCCGGATGAATGCCTCTTTGAGATCTTCAGAAGGTTGCCTGGAGGGCAAGAGAGGAGTGCCTGTGCTTCTGTGTCAAAGCGCTGGCTTGTTCTTCTGAGCAGCATCCGGAGGACTGAAATCTGTACCAGTAAAACTACACAATCTGCAAAACCTGAAGCAGGGTTGGTTCCAGATATGGGAGACGAGTCTTCAAAGCTTGATAAGGAGGACTCTCTTCCTGTTTCCAATGAGAATGGTGTGGCCTCTGTCGATGTAGATTTGGAACTTGAGAGTGAGGGACACCTCACCAGGTGTTTGGAAGGGAAAAAGGCCACTGATATCAGGCTTGCTGCCATTGCTGTTGGAACTGGTAGCCGCGGTGGGCTTGGTAAGCTTTTGATCCGAGGAAGCAACAGTATTCGTGGAGTCACTGATTTTGGCCTTTCAGCCATTGCTCGTGGTTGCCCTTCACTCAAGGCTCTATCCCTGTGGAATGTCTCCTCCATTGGGGATGCAGGTCTATCTGAGATTGCTAGTGGATGCCACATGTTAGAGAAGCTCGATCTCTGTCAATTGCCCTCGATATCTGACAAGGGTTTGATGGCAATTGCCGAGAACTGCCCCAATTTGATTTCCTTAACAATAGAGTCTTGTTCAAAAGTCGGAAATGAGAGCCTCCAAGCAATTGGTCGATGCTGCCCAAATCTGCAGTCCATTTCAATCAAGGACTGCCCACTTGTGGGGGATCAAGGAGTTGCTAGCTTGTTATCTTCAGTTTCTTATGTTTTGACAAAAGTAAAGCTCCAGGGTTTGAACATCTCTGATGTCTCTCTTGCTGTTGTGGGCCACTATGGCAAGGCTGTTACTGAACTAGTCCTCACTGGCCTACAGAATGTGAGTGAGAGGGGCTTTTGGGTCATGGGTAATACTCATGGTCTGCAAAAGCTGAAGTCTATTACAATTACCTCTTGCCGGGGGGTAACAGATCTAGGTCTTGAAGCTGTTGGCAAGGGTTGCCCTAACCTGAGGCAGCTGATTCTTCAGAAGTGCTTGTTTTTATCTGACAATGGGTTGATAGCTTTTGCCAGAAATGCAGCATCTCTGGAGAGTCTGCAGCTGGAGGAGTGCAATAGGATCACCCAATCTGGAGTTCTTGGTGCCCTCTCAAACTGTGGAGCAAAGTTAAAGGCACTTAGTTTGGTAAAGTGCATGGGTATTAAGGACGTAGTCTTGGGATTGCCACAGCTCTCTCCCTGCAATTCCCTACGATCTTTTTCTGTTCGTCACTGCCCAGGATTTGGTAGTTCTAGCTTGGCTATGGTGGGGAAGTTGTGTCCACAGCTGCAGTACGTAGACCTGAGTGGACTTTGTGGGATCACAGATGCTGGAATTCTCCCACTTATTGAGAACTCTGAGCTGGGTCTAGTGAAAGTTAACCTTAGTGGTTGCATGAATTTGACAGATGTGGTTGTTACAACCATGGCTAGGCTTCATGGTGAAACACTTCAGCTGCTGAATCTTGATGGTTGCAGGAAGATCACTGATGCTAGCTTGATGGCAATTGCAAGCAACTGCTTGGTGCTTCGTGACCTTGACATTTCTAAATGTGCAATCACTGACTTTGGCATTGTTGCTCTGTCTTCTACAAAGCAGCTCGACTTGCAAATACTTTCTCTGTCAGGTTGCTTACATGTATCTGACAAGAGCATGCCATTTCTTAAAAACATGGGCCAGAATCTGGTGGGCTTGAATCTCCAGCGATGCAATTCAATCAGCAGCAGCACCATCGAAATACTTGTGGAACATCTATGGAGATGCGACATCCTTTTCTAGGTATGAAGGAAGTAGAACACCCCATCGCAGAGTTAAAAACACAGTTGTGGAGGATGGGGTCAATTGCATCTTGATGTTCCAGATTTCCAGCACCACTTGCAGATAGTAGCAGCAGCCATACATTCAGCTTTTCCACGTAGTTTTTGGGCCGTAAGCAGCAGGCCTTCTGGTATAGTGGGGACTCGGTTGTTTCCCAGGGACAATGGCCAATCACCCTCTCCCCTGTTTTTTGCAGTTTTCCTGTTCATAGGAAATCTGTTCCAACACTTAATCCCTGGTCATGAATCCCTGACAATAACAGTTACCGGGTCCTCTGGTTAGGATTTCTGATTTCACTTTAGTAGTTGGTTTCTTTGGTTTGAGTCATGGTTTTGTGTTGCTGGGTGATGTCACCTGGTGTTTTAGCGTTAGCCGGCGTTCTTGGTCATGCTGGTGTGCGTGGGCTAAGCTTTCTCTGTTCAGGTCTTTCCAAGTCTGTTTTCGAGTCTGTCCACGTTGGTTTTACCGAGTCTGCCATGTGTTTGAACCAAGTGTTCTACGTGATGGTTGGGTCTCTGTTTTCCTTTAGGATGGGTCGGTCATGTTCTTGTGGTTGTAGTTGCTTTTGGCAGTTCTGGGTTTAGCGCCTGAGATTCGTGGGCTTTGGCCTTGGCAGCAGCTTCTTTCGGTCTGCTATGATAACCCTTCAGTGGGTTGTTTTTTTTCCCCAAGCCCTAGTTTTGCAGGCCCCCCTTGTTGTGGACTTGTACTATGCAACTTCATTATGTAAAATGGAATGAATATTTGCTCTTCTTGTGTTGTATATTTTTGCTTGCCTGAATGGTATGTGTGCTCTGCAACTCCAAAATTTTATGATTACACCTCATCTCCAATATGACATGACATGGACAGATAACTGAAGATCAAATAACAAGGTTAAATTGAATGAACTTCTCTAAAGACTACTTGATTCTTCTATTCTGTCAAGCAATTGATGATCTGGGAATGGAAGTGTATATATAGACTCTAGAGTTGGGTTAAGCCATTCAATCTGTTTGAGACGAAGGGTCTTCCAAGGTTGCATCTGGGGTTCATCTGCACTGCATTTGCAAAATTGGCCATTACAAATATTATTCCTATTTCTTACCCAGTAGGAGTGCGCATTGTCTTCTGAATTTGGGATTGGAGGCTGTCTTCGACTTCACTTCCTGTGCCGATGTGGGAAAACAGATGATGAGATGAAAGCCCGTAATCTCTTCCGTGAAGCAATTGGTGTTTCATTTGGCTTTGAAGCTACAGCTTGATAGGACGTTCATGTCTTTAGAGGAGCCAGGTGTCAAGCACAAACTAACTGCTTTAAAGGCAATAGCAGGTTAAGTAGAGCTCCATTTCTCAAACTCCACATGGCCAGCCAAAGAAATTCTGCTCTCTTCCAATGAATGAAGAGCCCATCTTGGCCTTTCAGAGCCTTTCAGAGAAGGAAAGAACAATGGCTCCTTTGTGGTCCCTTGCTAGAAAAAAAAAAAAAAAAGATAAAAGAAAGAAAAGAAAAGAAAACTCATCTTCATATCATCCATATTCCACAGAAGACAAAAACCCTCTAGAACCCAGAATCATAACCCTGTATACAGAAATGGTTGTCCAGCGTTCAGTGAATAAGTGGTGGTGGGGCTGGTTTTCCTCTCTAAAATATACTCCAACGTTTCCATGGAGGAAAGGTAATCGCCCATTATCCGGAAAAAAGAGGCCCAAATCCGGACTCTGGAACAAACCAACCCTCTTTTTACCATAAAATAAACATAAATTCCAATCAATGGATATGAAGTGCTGTGGACGGTGTTGACCAGAACAGAGATCCGATTGGGTTGTGAATGGTGGTGGTATTTCACTATTTCTTTCCTAATGCAATCTCTAAAGATCCATTAAAGATACACAGTATCTATAAAAGAAATACATGAAACATAGTCCAAAGATGTCATCTTCAAACTCTCCATTTCTCCCCAATCCTGAAGTCATCTTCAATTATAGAGTCCCCGGAGCTGTAATCACTTCTCACCTCAATGGCTGGTGGTGGGGGAGGTCGAGCACCCCACCTTGTCATTTGGTGCAGACTGCTGGTTCGGTACAGTCCAAATAGCAGGCCTATTTAGGTCGACCCGGATCCGGACTCATAGCATTGGTTCACCTAGGCTGGTATTGAGTGTTGAGGCCTCTGATTTGGGAGAACCCAGTTCAACCGGATGGTCTAGCCAGTTCCCAAAACATTGCTTACCCCCACTGACCCATGAAAATTCCTGTCAACGCAGGTCATGTCATCATCATCTACCAATCCTTGTCCCAACTAGATGGGGTTTGGCTACATGAATCCTGTTTCAGTGCTATATCCGTTGTAAAATCATGGACGTTTAAAATTCATATCTCATTATTTCAATCCAAGTCCTTTTCGGTCTGCTCCAAGCTCTTTCGGCCACTAACTTGTAATAGATCACTTTTTCTAATAGGCGCCAAGGCTGACCATGTATCGGTATGAGTACCCTTCCTATGGTTTAACCACATGTCAATCTCTTATCCACATCATTCCATACAATGCAATTGAAATATGTTGAGGGTTAACGGGCTGCGTCAAACAGAGCCTCTACCACAGAATGACAGAATTGTCTCTGTTTTCAAAGCTATAAGCCGCTTCTTTTGACAACAGGGCTTTGTGTCCAACCAGGCTCATAAAATAGGAACCTGAATCACCTCTTACCATGGAACAGCAAATCCCAAAACCCTGTTTTCTCCAACTAAGATTGCAGAATCACCCTTGACAGCGATGTTAAGGTAAAAGTAAAATATCAGATGACAGTTTTGTAGTTATATGAATTCTAGGACGGTATCTTAGTGAAACAAGAATGTGATCCTCTAACCTGATTGGAGGCTTTAACATACATTTTCCCCGTTATCTAAACTCTAAAGAGTTCAAATCAGCCCCCCACAATGTTCCACAGCACATCTCCACCGTGTATTGAGAGCATGGTTTGGCTGGCCAGAGAAAGGCCCACAATTTGCTAGACTTGATGCGGGCCAAGACTTATAGCCCAGGCACAGGACTGGAAATTTCTAGAATACGTTTTTATGTTCAGTTGGACTTGAACTTAATACCATTAAGTTCACTTACTGAAGTCATTCAGTTAAGGCATTTAGACAAAGCCCCTGATCTAAGGCAAATGTCGTTGATTACCCATCAATGCATCTAGTTTCTCCACGTGCTTCTCTACTCAAAAACAAAAGTTTGACTTCAAAATATTGCCCTGATGCAGGCCCAATTAGTTCTTTTAAGATTCCGACCTTTTTCTTTTGGGGCCAATTCCCTCACTAAGGTCAGGACCTCTTAGCTTGGCACATATTTGGACAAATCATTGGAATTAAAGTAGGAGTTGAAGAGAACATCCTAGGAATGTATTTTAAAATTATTTTATTATTATAAGTATGGTTAGGGTTTCCTTTCTCTTTATTAATTAATGAATTACATTATCGTTTTGATTCATGTTAGTAGATAATGATATTTTGAATGGAGTTTAGTCACTCCATCTCTCTCTCTCTCTCTCTGAAGTCTGAACCATATCCATGATAGACCAGAACAATTTGACCCTATTATGCAAGGTCTGGGCCAGGCCCATGTTGCAATGGGTTGGCTTTGGGTCTAGTTTTGGTCTCAAAGGACCAGATAATAGTTAGATAGTGACCATGCCCACTCTGTAGTCTGTTCCTAACTGGTAAGGAGCTGATCAGATTGCAAATGGGCAATGGGTTATGGGCTCCTTATCCAACGACTGAACAAAAGTCAAAAGGCCATGGATGGCACACCCACAAGAGAACCCAGCACCACTCTTGAAGACTCTCAGCCCATCACATACATCTGTAAACAAAGTGGGGCCCAACTCATGATCCAATTGTTCTAATGGGTCCCACTTACCTTCCTGATCATCATCTAAATCTTCTTCTATAGATAAAAAAGCAGCAGGGGGCATGACAGAGTCACAGAGAGGCAGGTGAAGAAGAAGTAATAAGGGTCAAATCAAAGTTACGGCCTACGGTGATGCCCATGCGCAAGTCTACTGCTTATCATCGCCTGCCAAGCAGCGTCTCTGATTGTCTAAATTTAGACAATTAGAGTACGTACGCTTAAAAGAAAAGACTACGTGATTAGACTTCTCTCCTCTTCCTTTTTCATGCATCAATCTTTGGGTTATGGGTCCCATGCAAAGGCAATGCACTAGATCGACGGTGTAGAGAGCATTCGGGGTTCTGTACGGAGTTGACCAAGCCGTACGTTTGGCATTACTCTGCTCTTTTAATTGTTGTTATCCCACTGTTATTACGTTCACGTTGGGGTTGGGTAATGAATGGGTTAGCTGCTTACTTACAACTACAACCTCCTCCTCTGCCGGTCTGCCCTCAGACCACCAGTTGGTCTTTTATAGAAAGAATCACTAACTTGACTGGCTGACTGGGACTGATGTCTCCACGTTCACGTTCACAGTTCTAACTATAGATTCCAGTAATACTCAACCACTCTTTGAGTCTTGGCTTATTAGAATCCTTCTATCCTCGAGATCCAAAACCCTACTTTTCCTCAGACTTCAGTACCATGTTTCGGCCCACAAACCCAAAAGCATTGGATTCCAATCCAAAACTTCACATTCAAATCTTGGCCCTGGCCCCCTGGGCCCATCTCCCACAGGGTTACCTAATTTACATTTTTCACATTCAAATCCCTATATTATTTTTATTATTTTTTTCATTTTTAATTCGAGTAATGAAAGATTTATTGTGTTTTTTAGGGGTAACTAAGCAGGACTATTTAAACAGGTTTCTGCCAATTTTGTTATCTAATTAAGCTCAACTTCCAGGTATTCAAGGTTCTTGTGTCAACTTTGGAGTAAATTGATATATATATATATATATATGGAAAAGAGTAGCTAATCTGTTTTAGATTTATGTTTGTCAAACAGATGCATGGATCAGGCTGGCATCTTTTGGCACAACCCAGTCAGTAGTGTTTGTACAAGTCACTTTAGTCCTTAGTACTGGCATTTCTTTTTTGGTACAAAGAAAAGAAAACGGGGTTTGATGGTAGCTTAGCTTCCTTCAACCCTTGATTCCTCGAGTCCCACCCACAGAGAGAGAGTCCTCTAATTCTACGTTTCTTCACTGCACCAAACCCATCTCTTTTGATCTCCAGATTTCATTCAAAACCCTCTTGAACTGATTAACTTTTTTTCTCTCCTTTCTATAAGAAAAATAGTTGTTGATCTGCTGAGTACTTATTTATTGTATTCCATCTCTACATCTACATCTTTTAAGGAAAACGCAAGCAAAGTGTAAGAAATGACAATTGATTAATCCCTTTTTGTTAAGAGATATTACCATCCATAATTCCGTATTGCATCCAACCATTCATTACCCATTCAAGGATGCATCGTTTGCAGCATATTTTGACCATCCATGACCCATCAAGACTGAAGAGAGTTTGGTAGATAGTTCATCACCTGCCCTCAAAGATCATACAGGTCTCAGATTAGAAAAGAAGAAACCAAAGAAGCCTCTACCCAGAATCCTGTTGATCACAGACACAGTTGATGTAGATACTCATTCCACCCATTTCAGCTGGATGCTTCCCTACTCAGTACCCACTGTGTACACCACGTCCCTTCTGTTTTGAGCGTACAAGGAGACATCTTTCACCATTTGATTAACCATCGCTAGGCTCTTGTGTTGGAAGCATGAGAGGAGCAAATAGGGAGGGATGGAATTGCTGTTTTTTGAAATCAGGAATATATGGTACGAAACCCAAAAAAGAGAACTAACGAAACAGTACTTTTCCTGTTCAAAAAACTGGACTATTAACTGATTCTAAACCTTCCCCACGTACTTACTACTGTTCCTGAGGAACCCTTTTATGGTGCGTACACGTTGCCCTCTCTGAACACCTGAGAACTGAGACTGAGAGCAGAGAGACTTGATTGCAAACACCTTCTCCATTCTAGATGCCAAAGCTATCCCTATACATTCTCTAGCTTAAATTTCTGAAACATATATTTACATGTTCATGTCAAGCAAGCACGTCAAGATCTGCTAGAAAGACTGACCCATCCCTCTTGTCCCCTCAGACCCAAGCTTTCGCTAGGCCTAGGGTAATGGGTAATACAGGCCAATTGCCTGTTAGGCATTCCCCTTAGGAGGGATGAATGCTTCAGTCTCTGTAGTGGTGCTTTTCTCTGTTACACGGATGATGCACCGTCTTCCCTCCACCTATTTATTTCACCATGTGCTCCTCCTTCTGTGAAGTAAACCAAGAAAAACAGGCAATATAAGAATTAACCCCAGATAGACAGATAGATATTTCTTCTTAAACAGACTGTTCATTGATTGAGGAACTAAATGATCAGTTGTAGTTCCGATTATTGTGGCTTTTTCCAGATTAGTCTAACACAAGGTTTCAGATGGGTGGCTAGCTCTACTTATTGGGTTTCTTGTTTCTTGTCATATATGGGTGTCGTTTGCCTTGAAGTCCATTTCCACTTAATAGAAAAATGTTCTATATATATATATATATATATATATATATATATAGGCCGATTAATGTCAGTTTGGTCATTACACAACTGAGGCCACTGGGTGGTCAAGTCAGTTGGAAAAAAGGATCAAGACTCTCTCAGTCACTCCTCATGTCCTCACTAAAAACCGAATTTCAGGTCAGGAGCTACACTTTCCCAAAAAGATATATACATAGATTGAAAGATATTTCCCTTGGGGGCCCCCTAAACTGAGATGCATTTAATTGGTGAACGAGAAATATTATCAGAGAAATG
This sequence comes from Nelumbo nucifera, assembly GCF_055504915.1. Taxonomy (NCBI): domain Eukaryota; kingdom Viridiplantae; phylum Streptophyta; class Magnoliopsida; order Proteales; family Nelumbonaceae; genus Nelumbo; species Nelumbo nucifera. The sequence continues at coordinate 26,733,729 of NC_142650.1, forward strand.
TCTCTTTTACAGGCAACAACCCTCACCCATGTCTCAACAATCTCAGTATCTTTCATCAAATTGCTCGCTTCTCAAGTACCCAATCCTTTTTAAAGTTTTGATGAGCCTCTTTCACCTCACTCCTTCCTATCCTATATCTGTTCTTCTGAAATAAAGCATCAAAGACTGATGGCTTCATCGAGAAACAATGCAAATGGGCTTAGTACTGCTTTGCTAATTCTCATCCTATTTGCCACTTTTCTATCCTCCGAACCAGGTAACAATTAAACTCAGAACAGTTCAGACTTTGTAGGTCTCCTATTTCTCATTTTAAATGAAACTGCAAACTGGGTTCTTTTTTTTTTTAGAGATTTGATAAGACATAGAAAGAGAGGATTTGGATTTCTTCCACACAAGTGTTGCTTCAGTTTCGTTGTCCTTGCTTTATAATCTCATTCTTTTCTTTTGCTTCTCTTTCTGTATTTGGCTTACGGATAGCTGAGTTAGAGTTCTCAAGCTATGATGAGAGCTTGAAGCAAAGAAAACTGGTGTTGGGTTCAAGACCTCCACGCTGTGTTAACAAATGCCTGAGCTGTAGGCCTTGCATGGCTACTCTGGTTATCCCTCCTCACCAAAGAAGGGATTTCAGGACATCATCTCAAGAAGAAAATGGCAGCTATTATCTGCTCTCATGGAAATGCAGATGTGGAAATAAGCTCTTTAAGCCCTGATATCTATGCAGTCGTTATGTGATGTCTATATTGCTAATTAGTATAGATACTGGAAAAATTTTTCCATTTTTAGGACTCTCTCTCTCTTTCTTCTTCTTCTTCTTCTTCTTCTTCTTCTCTGGTACGTGTATGAAACAAGGTACATTTTGTTTTGAATGGTTCCAATCCATTGGATGGGGAGATCTTGGTTCATATCTATTGTTTTCTTCTATTTGAAGACATTGAACTGAAATTTTCTTTAATGTAATTTAAACAAATTAATTGCTTATCCAAGACATATACAACAAGTGACTTTCGAGTAGTATCAAACCTCTGAGAGCGCTGGTTGAAGTGAAATTGAATTAAACCATCATTTTAAGCCCGCTTTCTGTGTCAAAACGGAAAAGAACTAAAATGAAACTTTGTTTTTTGGGCCTAAAACTAAGAAGGAACCTTGTTAAAACACTGCATTAAGATCTCTCAAGAAGCACTCCAAAAAGGTATACTGCTTGCGCCTACTACTACTACTCTGTGTGTGTGTGAGACAGAGAGAGGGAGAGGCTTCTTTCTTTAAACTCTAAAGCTACATTATTAAGAACATCACTGCTGTGAAAGTGCTCTCTTTTGCTCTCTTTTTCTCCCTCATTATTTTAATTTTAATTCTTTAGCATTTGATTTCATATGAATCATGGGATTTATAAGCTTTGGTTTAATGGTGTTGATTCCTAAGGAGAGTTGTCGAGCAGTTTTACATTAGTTGCCTTTGAACACCAGCACCATCTTCATTTGGTTGATCAAGCTCTTTTCCGGTGGAATAATTAAAAACTCATTTTGTGTGGCCAATTCAGAATCCACGAGTGAACATATAAATCAAACATCTAAAGCCTGTTCTATTCATTGTATTCCCATGCAAGGTTCAAAGTATCAATACGTATCGTATCGGGAGCTTCTCGATACGTCCCTACAGAGGGTGTATTAGAGTTTTGACCGGTTCAGGGGGTGGATGGACCTTAAACCAGCCCCTCTAAACCGAATTTGAAAAAAAAAAAAAACTAAAAAAACTAAAGAATACCCTTATATTTCCATATGTTGATTATGACATTTTTTCCATCAAAATTACTAAAGAACGTGATTTTAAAGTATATATACCTCGTTTAGGCCCTATATTTAATATTATTGATGTACATTTATGATTTATTGGAGTATTTATATTGTTTTCATATGTTTCCATGCGTATCTTAATTTTTCGTCTATATCCATGCATATCTAAGTATATCCCAATACGTCTCTTAAATTTAACTTTCTAACACACTTAGCATTTTTGATACTTTAAACCTTGGTTGGGATAATGAATGGATAAAGAACGATTCACCTTGATCTCATTGTCCACTTTATCAAAAGTGCACAAAAGTCAAGTTGGGATTGAACTCAAACCTCCCCTATTAACAGAAATACCACACATAGGCAATGTTAAAAATGAAAAACAGTGTTCAGTGTACATTTGCAACAAAGGCATAGTCATATTTTCTGAAGGCAATGGCTAATTTCATTAAGAATGCTTAGAATCTCAAATACAATCCATGAGAGTGGCTAATTTCATTAAGAATGCTTAGAATCTCAAATACAATCCATGAGAGTACAATCAGCAATAGTAGACAAAAAAAAAAAAAAGAAAAGAAAAGATAAACCCAAACCAAATTGCTGACAAAGAAACAAATCCTGAGCATGGGAGAAAATCTCGTAAGAACTCTGCAAACGGCGCAAAAAGATGGAAACGCCAATAAATGAGGACCGACCTCCAACATAGTCAAAACTCAGCAAGGAACTCCTGAAAACGGGGATACACAGAAAAAATATTGCCAAAGTCACCCCCTTCCATGGCAATCACAACTAAAACTTCAGACTTGATAGGTGAAAAGGAGAATGCCAATCATTGTCTCACCCAGGCTTGGACGTGACAGACATCTTGCAAATGTAAACTCCATCCCAAAGGAAAATTTAATTAAAATAGTTGGCAAACTGTCCCTAGGCATGAGGCAAGAAAAAGGCCACCTCCCCACTAAGTGATGGTGGTCCGAAAAAAGTGCGAGAAAGGGCTCCTCTGATAATTGAAAGGATGGATAATGTCAGAGACTGAACGGAAAAGATTAGGATGCGTCAAAAAAATTTATGCCAGAACAAAGATATTCCTTCTCACGGAAGAACAACTCACTAGAATACACCACACCAGAATGCATCCCATGGAAGAAGATACTCCCAAATATAAAAGCATCCACATATATCTCCCTAGAACAGACGTCACCATACAGATCGATGTTAGTAACGACAACATCTTCAACCGTTTTGAAATCAAAGCCATTTAAGAATAAGTCGTAGAGGAAGAACCACTTCTTAGAACAAAGATGGAGTCATCGTATCCAATCCATGCATGGAGAAACCAATGGAAAAAGACAACAATCAACTAACAAAAGAAACACAAAAAAAAAATCTCCACCATGTCCAACAAAAACCTGTTATAACAGAGGAAAAACTCTCGCATTTGCGAGAGGAAGACTAGCATCAAGCGATGCAAGAGGGATACTGGCATCAGGCGATGCGAGAGGGAGACCCCTCCTACACAGGGAGGGGTTTTGAATCGACTTGATTACTCTCTCTCTCTCTCTCTCTCTCTCTCACACACACACACAGAAGTTCACTTTCGCTCTCCTATGACTTACAGTTTAGAAGACGTCATAATTTCAATGTCTATGCTAAGTATAGTTAACATAACGGGTATGTTTGCATATTCATTTAAAACGTGAAGGGAAGTTTTTTGCGGAGGTAGAAGTACATGGGGGAGGATTTTAAGTAAAAGGCAAGAATTATAACCGATCACTTTGTAACTACTCAGTTATTAAGCCTCAATACTAAATCAAATGACTGTGGTCATCAGGTCAAGATGAATTTATTGTCACTAAACTAAATGGACTTAGCACAAAGTGGAGATGGTATCAAATGAACCACCAGCAAAACGTTTTAAGATTATAAAATATGAACTGCCATTACCCAGTTATCCCTATCCTCTCAACCATGTGTTTCTGTATGATGAATTGTCACGTAAAGATGCATCATGGGCCTTGTATTCCATTACATAGCTATGGGGAAGCTTTAACTGTCTTTTGATTGCATCCCTTAAAGCCATCACAGCCTGAAAAGACAAGGAAAGACAAGATTTTACATTTTAAAACCAAACTTCAATGCTTGTCATATACCAGCCCAGAGCCAGCAATAGCACTTTTGTATTACTCACCTGGTGATCAGATGCATTCCGATTCCAGACACTCAAAATGTCCTCATTGAAGCGAACACTTAACACTGCACCACATATGTTGTCCCCATAATCAAGTTGATCTCCGACCAATGCTAGAACCTAAGCAGACATCCCAAAAGAATGTTGTCAGCACCAATTTCATAACTACATGAAAAAGAAAACAGATATCAATAACAAAAAGGTCAAATTTTCAGGTGCTGGAGTTTGTGAAACTACTACTGTTCAAACAGCAATTCTATTGGCACACAATAGTGGGAAGTACCGCCATCAAAGAAAAAACAATACAGACATTATTACTTCAAATTATCATCAGATGCTGAGCAATAAGGACAAAAATCTAGTATGGTATTTCTACATTATGCAATTGAGGAAAATAACCAAAGAGAGCATAATTACAAATTTACAACCATAAAATCTATAATAAGCCCCAATTTACTTCCATTAAATTTTCAATTTATTGTTAGAACATATGCATAACATGATTTTGACTGTACCTATATCCCATCTTAAAGGGGATATTGAGTTCTCACAGAATCTTGAAGATTACCTTCTTGCTACCAGCCTAAATTTGCAGGTAGTTACAAGTAAAACACTAATAAGGTTAAACCTATAAACCTATCAGATTCTCAAGGAACACACTAAGTTGCTGATGATGAAATTAATTGTTTAAAACCAACTTGCCTTCTTTTTTCTACTCTTTTCCACCTATGAGAGGAAATGACAAGGGCAACCTTCACGCTAATTAAAGTGCTAGATCACATGGTTATATTTGCTAAATGAGCAGTTGTTTTTCTTGGACAAGGATCCTATTGCTTGGCACCAAACCACAGTTTTCAGGAAGAATACATTCTTCTAACATGATAAAATTAATTTCCTGACTACTGCATGGGAACAAGTTCATCTCCCTGTAATTTTTACTCTTGAAATTTTAAATCATTATCATACTTGGATTGCTAGGATAGTTGGACATCAATAACAGTCAAGGTGCTGCCTAAACTAGCTTTAGGTACTTCACCACAAACAGCCTTTGAAATAAACAACACATCAGAATTTCATCTTACCAGATCTTCCCAGAAGCGACCAGACGCTGCCTTTTTGAATCGTATTATCCACTTTCCACCATTGCAGTTAGCAGCATCCTAACCACAGAGTAATTTTCAAGTTGTTCAATATTGAAAAGAGTATAATTCAAATAATCTCAACAACAATTGATGCAGCATCTTTTAAGGAGGGAAACAAATAATATTGATGAAGCATCATTTGTGAGATCTTCAAGTTGAACAATTCAAGAATAACAACAAACGTTATGATTGGAGAGAAAAATAAAATGGCATGGCCGGGTTTTAAATTCTTACCTCCCACAGAGGGCGGATACCTTCCTTGAATAGATGCAAGTCAGTTGGACTTGGCAAAGAAGAAGGATGAGCCAGATGACAGTAACAAACCCAAAAACCTTCAACCTAGAAATAGTATATCCGTTTGTCAGCAGGAATATGTGTTAAAAGCTTATATTTTCAATTAGTGGTAGCTAGATCCACACGGTGAACCAAGAGGAAAAATCACTTGCATTAAGGGTAGATAGTGACCACATCATACCCCCATTGATGCTTCAACAAGGAACTTACCGTACTGAACTCCACAATTTTCTTTATGTTGTCCTCATATGATGTTTGGGACCGAACTCCAGGTGTCCGACGGGTGTACCAAAATACAAACTTATGCTGAAATTTTACACAATTAGAATAGAATAGTGAGATCAGTTAAAAAAAAAGAATTATACACAATAAAGAAAAATATAGAAGTAATCCAAAATATAAACAATGAAGGGCACAACACAAGCCCATCAGTACTTAGTTGTTGATCTCCACCACCCTTGAGTTGGATTAAACTTAATTTCAATGGTTGTAGTTTGGGTAATCCAGGAGCATCAGGTGTGGGGGGGACTGGGAAGTTCTTAGAAACCAGGAGGGTGCGATTATGACCATCTACTCAAGGCCTATGAGTCAAGGAAATTCAGTGAAAGCATAATTAAGGGCTCTGTTACATGGACTAAGATTAGGGTGATTTTTCAACATTACAATTCTGAACTGTCATCAGATGGTTAAGGCAAACAAGGTTCAAAATTTTGACACAATACACCCTGTATCAGAAGTATCGTATCGTATCGGTGGGTGTCCAATACTCAAAATACAAGGGCTTTGGCCTTTTGATCCATTTCAGGATCATGGTGCTACAGACACAACATAAGAGAGATTAGAACTCTGGCAAGGAAGATGAATGCAAGATTCACATGGATTCATGGATCAGCCAATGGAGCTGCTGATTCTCTTGCAAGACAAGGGATGAACAGATATCAAATGTTATGGGGACCATCCAAGGGACATACTAGTAATAGGGGGCAACAATGTAAGGACTATTAGTAATCTGGGATACATATTCTCAACAAATTGTACATAAGTTCTTTTTTTTAACAAAGTAATAAATCAATTTCTATGTTATCCATCAAAAAAAGGGCACACCACATCTTCAGCACAATTTTCTAGTGAAAATTATCACCAGTACAAAAAGGTACACATTAGTAAATACATAAAGGGATGTGAAAACTGAGGTTCATCAAGAAAAAGGAGAATAAGAAAAACCCTCAACCGAGGTCACTAAAGGCTAATAGAGCATGAGAATTCCCAGTATTGCCCACAAAAACATGCCTACCTTCTACATGCAGAAAGGGATGTGAAAACTGTAGCTATGGAAGAATAAAGTAAATAGGGAGAAAGACAACAGACATAATGTATGACCTTAACAAATTACTCTTCCATCCAACTTAAAAAAAAAAACTCTTCCATCCCTCTTACCTCATGTCTGTTGAATATCCAGAGTTCCAGACTTCTTAATGTGTCACAGAATTGGTATTTGTGTTCTAAACCATTTAAAAGAACATTGGCAGCACAGAACTATAGAGGAGAACCCAAAAACAAAGCTTCCAAAAGATGCTACTAGCTTAATAGCATATCCTTGTGAAAGTACACCATAAAGCATGAAATGAGATAAGAAAACCAAGAAGTCTTTGAGAGGTGCAATAAAGCCTCAAAATCTAACAAGTCTTGCACTGGTTGAGATACAAGTGTTATATTTGATTTTGACAAGGGTTCACACCTGCTAATAAACCAAAAGTTTATAAAATTCATTAGAAGTTTATTATTTCTGAATTTTCTCCTATAATAGTACTTCTCTTTCTATCCATCCTTTACACTGTTTTGCCAGGTTATAATAACTCAGATACCATACAGCCTTGCCATATGTATTGGACACTTCAATTTTTAGTCTAAATTGCATGTCTGACACCTTGTTTAGCAGTGCCCTTGCAGTATCTGGGTATTGTAATTGCTAGGCAACTCAAAAAAGAGAGTCTAGGCATATTGAAACTTGGTTACCAGCTGACACTTAGCATGACACTTTTAGTAGCATCTCAATGACTCTGCATGCTGAAGTAAGCAAGAACCTTGATGCTTAGCACATGCAAACAATATATCATTAGATAAGTCATGTCCAATAATTACTCAACTAAACCTTGGCCCAACCATGTTTTTTTGATCAATTTTAAAATTTTTGAGATTACCAATATATATATATATATATATATATATATATATACCTTGGCCCAACCATATGGGATCAGCTACATGATTCCTCTTGCACCATTCCATTCCATCTTGTTAAACGCCAAATCTGTTGGTAAGTTATGGGCGATTGGGCTCTCAAATCATTTCTCACTACTTCAACCCATCCTTTTTGGCCTTCCCCTAGCTCTTCTAGACACTTCAACTTGTAACAGATCATTTCTTCTCACTAGTGCTGTCGATAAACTTCCCTACCATGACAAATCCTATCTTAATCAACTTTCAATCAATTTATCACCTAGGCTCCTAGAAATATGTTCATTTCCAATCCTATCTTCTCTAGTTTTCCCACTCATCCTGTCATCCATCTCAATACTCACATTTCTGCTACACTCATTTTTTGGACATGTTATTTCTTGACTAACCAACAAACTAATTCATACAACATTGCTGGCCTCATGACCACTATGTGGTATTCTCTTGTCACATAGGATTCCAAATGCACCCCTCCATTTTTCCATCCAGCTCTAACTCTATGGGAGACTTCCTCCTTAGTAAAAATAAAATAATCATTGGGCATTACTAAATATTTGTGACATGTCCTCGTACCATGGTTTTGGAGGTTTCATGCAGACAACCATGTACATCCAAATATTGGGTACTCATAGCATGTATCAAGTAATATTACCTTTATCTATCTTATTTCTTCTCAAGAAGTGTTACAGTGAGGGTGCCTTTCTATAAGAGATACGAAATGCCCTCTCAACTGTAATTTATTGTACATACGGTGGTTCAGGACAACTCTGCCAGTGTGAGCTTGTCTTACACCACCAGTCCCAAGCCCAGATAAAGGAGGAAGGTTGTGTTAGGTTGGTAGTCAGCATATAACTTTTTGCCAAACTCTTGTGGTCATGGATCCTAAATTGTCTTTTCATGCTCATGAATAAGAACAGAATAGTTAAGCAGAATTCATGTAGTCATCCCATATAGTTGAGATAAGGTTTAGATGATATGATGACGATGTGGTGATTTGGGACCCAGAACCTAATTAGTCTTGCTTCAGAAATTAACAAAATGATTAGTAAAATCAGATAGCATAAGCTATAAATTAATTTTTGGAACTCTGATAGTATCTTTACACACAAATACACAGTTATAGAGTTGGGGCCATCTAATCAATCTATTACTGATCTTTCTTATGTATTACTTATTAATCACTCCCATCATGCACAGACGGATTTGTTCCAATAACCCTCAAAACCAGAAAAGAAATTCGAAAGTTTCAATTTATGACACTGAATACAGGATTCCAACTTCACAGAAAATTGTCTCTTTGTTTATGTTCTTTTTTCATCTCATTTTTGTAATTGTTTTGTTGAAACACACTCTTATTCTAAATGCTGCAAACCACCTCAACCTAATAAACTCTTAAACATAAGTAGAAAAGACCAAAAGACCATTATTATGTATTATACTCAAAAGTCCTAAATCCTGATGAATATAAATTTGCCTTCCCAGACTGCCAATCTGCACTGATTGTGGAAACTTCTTTAGCCAATGTCTTCCAGTCTTCTTCAACAAAAAAGTGAAAATGCCTTGAGCGGATAGTACTTATAAACAGTGTGCTTAAAGTTCCTTAAAAAACATTATTCGTCTACATCTGCAGGCGCTTCTCTGATTCACCTAATAGCATATTTTTTTTCCCAAAAAATCTACGTAGAAAAACTAGTCTACTAACCTCCAGGAGAAAGTGCACACGAAGACTATCAGAGAGAGAGAACACAATGAATGTTCTGAAAAATGTAAAGGTACAAGAAGTCAGAATATTAAACTAGGAATCAGAAACTAGCTTACTCAGGGGTAGAACAGGTCAAATCTGGAGGCCTATCCATATGATGATGTTCATGGAAGTTTTATAAACGTTTTCAGAAATTTCAAAAAACCATGTCAAAATGTACATAAGGAAATTCATTCCAAACCAAAAACAATTAAATAAATAAATAATAACAGAAACAACTCCTGGAGCCCTAGATTCGTTGTCCCGAAGAGAAATGGCATAAATTTGAACGAAAGCAATTGTGTGGAGATAGAAAAAGACCTTTAAAGGATGAAAACCGGCTTTGAGTTCGCGTGCTTGCCTTTCTCGCTCTTCTGCTTCTTTTTCAGAAGCGGCCAATGCATCCACAAGTGTCTGACTCTGAGGATTCGAACCCTTTATCTCCGCTTCCTTCTTCTCTGAAATCTCCATTGGCCTCTTCACCGGATCTTTATCCCAACAACCCTAAAAACCTAGCCTCTTCTTTTCCCCGCCGATGAAGAAGAAAAAGAAGAAGAAGAAGAAGAGAAGAAAGAAAAGGAGCTTCCGTTCCGAGCTTAAAGAAGAACGAGTCGAACTCGGCGTCAGTAGCGAGTTTTTTCGGGTGAGATAGTGTCAGACTGTCGATGCAGCGCGTATTGCTTTTTGTCTTTCCTGAATCCTGACCAATGTTCCCATGCCACATGTCCAATCCATCGGCGCTACATCATACCGTTTGTTGTACATTGACCTTCAACAATTGAACAGATGGGGTTATCCCATTCAATCGGCAGTACATCTGCTCCTCACACTTGACGCCTCACAGGCGCCTCACACTCACATCCTATCATGCAATGGAAACATCTCCAATACTTACTAGTTATTATTCAAGGGAGATGTTCCCAATGCACGGTGGATGTGCCTGTGAGGCGAGCAGATCCCATCACTTTAACAGCCAGCCAAAAGGTTATTAAATCACCCAAAAACATGGTTCAAAGTATGATAGAGGTGGAGGTGGATTAGGGTAAATCACATCTTCACCCTACAAAGATCCACTCCATAACGCCCCACAGCACATTCCCGCTGTGTATTGAGAATATCTCCCAATGTTGACATCATCAGGGCTGGTACTATCATCAGAAGATGTTCTCAATACATAGCGGAGATGTGTTGTGGGGCGGAGATATGAACTCGGATTAGGGTTTCAAAAAGTATGACAAAGGTGTATCGGTTCGATACTATACTCTCTTTTAATACAAATAAAAAGGAGTTTCTATAAGGGAAAATTCCTGATGAGTACCCCCTATTTTGGCTCGAGTGATAATTTGGTCTTCTAACTTTAAAATGGGACAATCCAATATTCGAATTTTCAAAATGTGACAATCCAATACCTCGAACTTTTAAAATGTGACAATTCAGTACCTGCCATTAATCAACCGTTAAGTGACACTTGAAAAGTTAAAAATGCCATCTAATTCTCTTTATCAACCATCCAAACATTGACAATAAAATGAACAGTCACAAATTTTAAATTCTTCTAAACAATCACCAACCTTTTTGAATAGAAGAGACTAGAATTTGGGACTGTTCAGTTTTTTGTCAACATTTGGATGGTTTATAAAGAGAATTAGATGGCATTCGAAGGGCATTTTTTGACTTTTCAAATGACACTTAACGGCAGATTAACAAACTAGTTAATGACAGGTACTGGATTGTCACATTTTGAAAGTTCGGGTATTGGATTGTCACATTTTTAAAGTTCGGGTACTGGACTGTCGCATTTTAAAGTTTGATGACCAAATTGTCACTCGAGCCAAAGTGCAGGGTACTGATTGGGAATTTTCCCTTTGTAAAAATACATGTAAAGGCCAAAATCAAATGTATCGTATTGATATTTTGAACCTTGCCAAACATCTATGCCTTTGCATTTTTCTGTTTTTTTTTACATTAAGACTACAGGGAAATTATAACAAGCAATACAAAGAAAATGAATTGAGATGCCAATGACCAAGGCCATTGATGCCATTTTTTGAGAAAATTGTGTTGCATTGGAATGTTATTTTCTTAAAGAACAACAAAAAAGATGTTTTCTCATACCACACGCTTTTTGATTTTCAAGGTGTGGTCTGAGAAAATGTTTTTTAGAAAAAAACATATAACTAAATAGTAAGAAGCATGGTCCAAAAATCAAAGGATTTCAAATGCCACATTGATGTGGCGTCATTTTAATTTTCAAGAAAATGGCTTGCAAATGGCATTGGTTCCAAACATAGGCATTTTTTAATGCCACATTAACATATTGTTGCTATGTTGTTAGCAATAGTGAAAAAAAAGAGAAAAGAACAAAAAGGATGTTTTTAAGACCACACCTTTCCCTATTTTTAAGATGTGGTATGAGAAAACGTTTTTTCAGAAAAAAAATATATACATAATCAAACAACAAGCGTGATCTGAAAAACATATTCTAGACATGGTGTTAATGTGGTGCCATTTTTTCAGAAAACACCATTGATTCCAAACACTAGCCATGTATGAGGTATAGAACAAGTTAATGAGCCACCATACACCAACCCTTATAATAGAGATCGCACCATTAAAGTTAACTTTCAGCCAATTAACAAGAGGCCTGGACCAAGAGCTCTTATGGCTTGGAATGGGCACTTGGCACTTCAGTAAGAGAATGCAGAATAGTCTTTTGCAAGCATGGTTTTGAAAATCAGGCCGGACCGGGCAGTCAGACTGGAAAATCTAAGAATCAGTCAGGTAACTGGTTCTATTTCACCCTAAAATCATTTTTTGGCCAAAAACTGTTGATTTGGTCAATAATCCACTAACCCGAGTGGTTAAATTATCGATTCAGATAACGGTTTTTAGCTTTTTTTTTATTTTTGAAAATTCAGAACAAACCATCCATTTGAATTGGACAATTGGACCATTTAACTCGGGAACCGGTCCCTCAGAATGGTTTCATGTCTGATCCGGTTCTAAAAATCTTGCTTGTAAGTCAAAGAAATATGCTCTAATAGAATTAAGAGCATGGGGGTCAAACGAAGCATTGTCCATCACCAATTTACAACGTGCCTTCAAAAAACACATCAACGAGCAAGAATTTGATTTGAAGTGGGGTCATATATATGGGTTTGACTATGATACTTGAAGGATATGATATAGAAAAACTTGCATCCAATGAAACAATATCATAAATATCGTAAAAGAGGTAAACAATCAGGTGGTGCTTATCACAATTCACGGAGGTGCTTAAGTACTTTGATTGGTCAAAGCTTACCATAACTTTCCGGTGTCATAGATTTTTCCTTTATATATGTTTTGGTGGGGCTCCAAGTCTAGATAGGATTGTTTTCTTTTTTGGTGGGACGCTTTGCCTTTGTGTTTGGAATAATTTGTAATTTCTATGAAGCAAAACAAAAAAAAAAAAAAAAAAAAAAAAAACAATTTGTAACTTCTCCTCACTTTATAATGTAAAAATATCAATCCGTTCTACAAGCTAGAATTTACATATAAATGTTTGTTTATCCATTAAAAAACCATTATTTTGATATTTTCAAAAACATATATATATATATATATATTTTTTTTTTATTTTCAAAACAAAAAAATACGATGTAAGTCTTTAAGAACCTGTTTTTCGCTTTTTTTTTTTACTGATGTGGCAATTTCAAAAACAAATTAAAACAAAACATTCTCCTATAAGCATCAACTTCAGTGAATAAAATGTAAAACCAGCAAGAAGAGATTCAATTCTGCACTTGATTAGTAGAGATCTAATAGAAGTACATATTTATGCTATTATACAGTGGATACTTGCCTTGGTTTTGGTGCAAATCATAAAAAATAAATTTGATTATATAATGTTAACTTATATCTTTACTCTTTTCTTGTACATGTACCCTTATACTATTTCATTTAAAAGAATAGAGACATTGATTCACATTTTTTCTGCTCCTTTCATCTCCAACTGAAATTGGATGCTTGCAATAAAGATTATATTCTAATGCTTTTTCAATATTGGCAATTTCTACTTGATCATTCTTGCAGGTATAGAATCACCATTGTAGAATCTGGACTGAATTTGCCAAATGAGGGGTGGCTCAGTTGGTACTTTAGCTAGTCTGTCCCAGCAGAGACGCAGATTTGATTCCTACAAAGTGACTTTGGGGAGGGGGTTCAGTCATCAGTGTGGTGCTGTGCTATTTCAAAGGGCCCCCATGGGGGATTAGGGCATATACCAAAGAAAAAAAGACAGGTGAGAGAATAAATCTAACACAAATAAAGGGTGTGATATAGGAGGATAGGTGGAAAATAAAAATTTATGAGGTGGAGTAAAGTGACAAATTCTCTATTAAAATTGAGGTTGAGTCAAACCCGCGCCAAATTGACACATCTACATCCCTACCCTGCAATAAATTAAATAGAATGCCAGCTGAGGCTATTTACTATGAAACTGGGGATCCCTAGTTGTCTGTGATCCCTTCAGTAAATAAAGAAATATGTGTGTCCTTCCTTCTGTTGATTGAATAAAATACTTTTTCTTTTGTCAAATTCAGTGGACATATATACTTCTTATATTGCTTGATAGCTTAAATCCACCATGAGAAAACTAGGCAATCTGCAGAAAACAAACCACCTGCATTTCTTATTACTTGGTAACTATATTGGAGAAAAATGGGTCAATGGATAATCTTGTACTCTCTCCTATCTATCCAATTTCTGGTCATCTCCTTCATCCAGATCTTGCAATTAATAGAAGACCCCATTGGGCATGGACTAACAGAAGCTCCAAATAAGACCAACCAACGGTCCTGTCTAAAAATTGCAATGTTAGCAAAATGATCAAATGCATCGATTGGTTATGATCTCCCTACCAGCAGGCCAACATTTTTGGCTGTACTTTCCTCCAATGACAAGAAAATAGAGGCAGTAATATCAGAAAAGCAAAAGCAATAGAGACAAGAGAAGGCAATTTGATGAGCAAATCTTCTATCATTTCCCATTGAAACATCAAAATTTGATGCAGTATAAATATCATTTATGGATAGACAAATAACAAGTAAAGCCCCAATATGCATGCTGCAACTTTGTCCCTCCCATCTCTTCACCTCCAAAAGCAAGTCCAGCCGTAGCAGACAATGTTTTTCACATACCTAAACAAGTAAAACTGACTACACTTGAGATCCAAACAAAAAAGCTCTCTTTCTCTCTCTCTCTCTCTCTCTCTCTACTAATCAGAAAGCCTGTCAGAGCATCCATAGAATGTTGTGAGAAAATAATAGGAGCTGTGGAGAAAAGGACTATTTCAGGGTATCCATGCTGCATTTTGACATGCATGAAAATGCTATCTAGCCCTGGAGGAACAAATAGAAAAGACTAAATCATAAAACCCAATGAATGTCTTGGAAATTAACTTTGTTCGCTTTCGTGTGTGCGTGTGCGGGTGCGGGTGCATTTACGTGTGCATGTTTGAGGGGGAGGGAGGACGATAGGGCATGCTTTTAAATTGCACTTAAGAAAGAAAAAAATGAAAAGTAAAATTACTTCCTAACAGGATTAGAGAATATACTTTTATAAACAAAAAATTACTAAACAATATCAATATTATAACTACTTTAAAATAAACATTCACAATAGCTATTAAATTTTCAAGCAAAAGGGTATATGAATATATGGAATGATAACTAGTATAGTTTTTTGAAGAGATTTCATGTGGCCTGGTATTTAGAGAGGCTGCAACCATTTGGCAGTTTTAGCTCTGGAGAGCTTATATAGATGGGCATACCAACAATGGTGGTAAAAATAATTGATTGGCAGAAACTATCTTTAGGTTTTTCATGTTCTAACATGGGTGATGACTCTCAGTAACCTGAGGGGACAGAGAAAACAGTGGGATCATTAATATCAATATGTTGTGAGAATGTGCAGGCTGAGATTAAAGAAATGGTGGATAACAAGATACTGAAGGGAATGAAAACATTACAGTTTAGCATGTTTTCAAATGAAAACCCGTTAGTTCTCCTGCTGAATTGACAAAAACAATGGGTCTATTCCACCATGAAGTTTATGATGGAGAGATTCAGGTTAGACCTGACTAGACAATGATATTTTGGACCATTAATGGGTTAATAAAACTGTAATTTGGTAAATAATTGTTGTCTTGGGAAACAACTGCTTATATATAATCAAATGGTATCCTATGTATAAACCAAAATGGATAAATTTGCTGTTAGTTTTTCTTTTGGGTAAAAAATATGATAATTAGGTTTATCAGATAGATTTCATCAATTACTTAATTTTCTTTTCTTTTCTTATCTCTTATTCATCTTCCTCTTTATTAATTTATGGTAGGATCTGAAACCATAGACCAAATCATTTCAACCCATTGAATAGTGAACCCACTACTCCACAATTGCCATCTCAATCATGTTTGTTGGATTATCAACAAACTGACTTAGCCTGGTCATGCCAAAATGAGCCAAGCTTTTCTAAAAGCATGATGTACATATCTAAAAAGCCAGATGTGATCTGATCTCCAAGAAAATAGAACAACTTCTTTCTTAGGTATAAGCAAGGGATAATAAAACCAAAGTTAATTTAATTAACTAATTTTCACAGTTCCATATTCCCTTGATCCTTTCAAATGATGGCATCTTTAAACAAAATAAATAAAAAAAAAAGGAATAAGATGGAAGAAATAAAGAAAGACTGAAAGAGAGGATTTCCTTGATGTGGTAGAGTTGTCACAACATTCTTTTCAAGGGGACAGGCTGTTCTCTTTTTTCAGTGTTTTTGTTTTCCTCTGGGCTCACACCCCAACCACCCCAGACACACACAAACATTGATAAATTTGCTTTCCATTCTAATAGTAGGGGCTAAATAATCCGACCCATGGATCAATGTGGAATTGACAAAAGTGAAGCATTAAGACCATAGAACCAAGTGAAGGGTGAAGGGTGTGATTAAATGAGGTTGTACTATTTGATAATAGCAGAAGTGACTGAAATGAATTACTTATTATTTCATCTTTTAGTGGAATAAATGAATCAGGATGTTAATATTAGCCATTTGGTCGATCCCAAATAATAAGAGTTGCAATACCTGTTTTTGAAAAAAAAAAAAATCAAAATCATAAAAAGTATCTCCAACAGATGATAAAATGAGAGAAAATAGATTAAAAATGTTAGGCCACGAGACAAACACCCGTAAGAAAAAAAATCATATATTGCAAATTGATAGGAGGTTGAAGGGTTAGAGGGTAGAGGTAGATAAAAAATAAATAAGGAATGACTTGGGGGTTATTGAACAACATGGCTAGTTTTATTCACAAAGACAAAAATATCTGCCGCATGAGCAAATTTAACAATAGATGTTCATGTACACGACCTCACATGGTTGGGAGGCTTGGATGGATGATGATAATGAATTAATGATGCTTCTATTTCTTTATTATTTCTGTCTATTTCTTATCATTATACCCAGCTTGATATAAAAATTAAAGTACAAATTCAGAAATGCTCCTTGTTTCCCCATATCCATTTTTTCTTTCTCACGTTTAAAATTATGGTGGGACCATTTCAATGGTAGCTTGCGACCCGTTAAGGAAGTCCACGTGGCAAGTTAGAAGCCCCCTAATAAGCCTTTGCCATACATCAAATGCGTTAATGCAGTAGGTCTCCGTCTACCAAAAGGCCCATGTCGTTTCTCAAAAATCACCATCCGTACTAAGGTTTGGTCCACCGAAGTGTGAGGGCTATTCTGTCAATTCCGGGTTGCTCACCTATTTCCTCAGCTGCTGCAACGAGGCAGGCTTTGGTAGGCGAGAGGTCGAAATCTAAATATCGAATTAGCGAGCGTCGAGCGGACGAGCGAACTACGAAGGAGGAGAGTGGAGAGGAGAAAAATAAATTAGAAATTTATAAAGAGAGGTTCATTTTTCTTTTTCTTGCCCCATTCTCTCTCTCTCTCTCTCTCTCTCTCTCTCTCCTTCATTTACCGTTCTTTCATGGCGGCATCTATGGTTTCGATTATCCTTCTCTGCATCTCAGTCATTTCTTCGCTCCGTTTAGTCTCGTCGTCATCTCTTTGTCCTCCCCAGTCTTATCTCTTCTTGAGCAGTCTTCAATCTCGGTGCCCTCTCTCGATCTCCCGGTCATCAGCTGTCGAGGTAAGGATTTTTTTATGTTTTCATTTGATGTATGTATTCTTATTGTTCTTGAGGGATTATGTTTGGACCTTGATTTTTTGGTTGGATTTGATTGTTTGGCTTGTGGGTTCTCTTAGAATTCGTTTTTTTTTTTTTATTGAATTTGGTCTCCTTGCGTTTGCAATGAAAAACGAAAGACAGGAAAATAATTTCGCGTTTGGACACGTTTTACCGTTTTCAATTCAATTGTTCTTTTCGGTTTCTTGGGGGGTAACTGTCATTTTTTCTATGTTTTATTGGGTTCCTAGATTTTGAGGCAAGGTATTGCGGGTTCCGTTTTGGGGTCCAGTTTTCTTGTCTCAGATTGGTGGTTTTTATTTGTGTTGACAGAGGGAATTCGGTGCCTGGAAAATGGAGAATCAGAATAAAGTGTATTCATTGACTTTACAAGGGTTTTAGTATATTTGCCTGTTTGAATATCTGTTTTTCCAATTAAAATTTGAGATTGTGATGAGATACGAATGCACCTTTTGGTTGTTGCTGAAGTGTGACTTCTAGGTTTTCGTTCCCTTTCATATCCGTGGAGTTAGATCTCCAATGAATGATCAGAGGTAAGGGCTTAATTGCTTATCAAACGGGCCCTTTTGGTGGCTTGTTATGGAAGATTTGAATTGAGCTCCTTCATAACAATATCAATATGTGTAATTTCATCTAATTCAATGAGTGCCATTGAAGTTCTCAGCAGAATATATTTTTAATATACCCATGCGTTATACAGCCAAACTCTACATGTAGTTCTTTCTGAACATTAAATGGCTAGATTTTATAATTAAGCCATTCACATGTAAAGCTGTGCAGTCCTTAGACAATTGGATGATAAATTGTTCCAGTGCTAGATGTGTTTCGACCAAAAAATTTAGGGGACCTAAGTGTTTAGGAATAAGTTTCTCACTAGGATTTGTTTTATTGTGTTTTGAGATATAAATGTCAAGATATGTTGTATGGATCAGAGTGTTGGGCAGTCAAGAAACGATATGTCCAAAAAATGACTATGGCAGAAATGTCTATGGCTCTATGCTGAGATGGATGAATGTAAAAACTAGAAAGGATAGGGTCAGAAATGAAGTCATTCAAAGGAACATAGAAGTAGCTCCAATAGGTGATAAAATGAGAGAAGTAGACTAAGACGATTTGATCATGTGCATA